>NC_054475.1:86853361-88108361 GCF_017639515.1 Carcharodon carcharias
GCATGGGCCCCAGTTATGCCTGTCTCTTTATGGGGCATGTGGAACATTCCTTGCTCCAGTTCTACTCTAGCCCCCTCCCACAACTCTTCCTCCGGTACATCTTCGGTGCTGCTTCATGCTCTCATCTGGACCTGAAAAAATGTATTAATTTTGCTTCCAATTTCCACCCCTCCATCATTTTCACATGGTCCATCTCTGACACTTCCCTTCCCTTCCTTGACCTCTCTGTCTCAATATCTGGTGATAGACTGTCCATCAATATTCATTACCAGCCTACCGACTCCCACAGCTACCTTGACTATAGCTCCTCACACCCCGCTTCCTGTAAGGACTCCATCCCATTCTCTCAGTTCCTTTGCCTCCGTCGCATCTGTTCGGATGATGCCACTTTCAAAAACAGTTCCTCTGACATGTCTTCCTTCTTCCTTAACCGAGGTTTTCCACCCACGGTGGTTGACAGGGCCCTCAACCGTGTCCGGCCCATCTCCTGCGCATCCGCCCTCACACCTTCCTCTCCCTCCCAGAAACATGATAGGGTCCCCCTTGTCCTCACTTATCACCCCACCAGCCTCCACATTCAAAGGATCATCCTCCATTATTTCTGCCAACTCCAGCATAATGCCACCACCAAACACATCTTCCCTTCACCCTCCCTGGCAGCATTCCGCAGGGATCGTTCCCTCCGGGACACCTTGGTCCACTCCTCCATCACCCCCTACACCTCAACCCCCTCCCACGGCACCTACCCATGCAACCGCAGAAGGGGCAACACCTGCCACTTTACTTCCCCTCTCCTCACCGTCCAAGGGCCCAAACACTCCTTCCAAGTGAAGCAGCATTTCACTTGCACTTCCCTCAATTTAGTATACTGCATTCATTGCTCCCAACGCGGTTTTCTCTACATTGGAGAGTCCAAACGCAGACTGGGTGACCGTTTTACGGAACACCTTCGGTCTGTCTGCAAGCATGACCCAGACCTCCCTGTCACTTGCCATTTCAACACTCCACCCTGCTCTCATGCCCACATGTCCGTCCTTGGCCGGCTGCAATGTTCCATTGAAGCTCAACGCAAACTGAGGAACAGCACCTCATCTTCCGACTAGCCACTTTACAGCCTTCCGGACTGAATATTGAGTTCAACTTTAGATCATGAACTCCCTCCTCCATTCCCACCCCCTTTCTGATCCCCCTTTTTTCCAATAATTTATATAGATTTTTCTTTTCCCACCTATTTCCATTATTTTTAAATGTATTTCCATCCATTCTTTTAGCCTATTTCGATCCCTTCCCCTTACCCCACCCCCACAAGGGCTATCTGTAACTTGCTCATCCTCATTTCTACCCTTAATGTCACCTATTAGCACATTTCTTAGCTAATATCACCACCATCAACACCTCTTTGTCCTTTTGTTTATGACGTCTTTTGGCAATCTCCAACTATCACTTGCCCTCTATCCAGCTCTACTTGTCCCACCCCCCTTAAACCAGCTTATATTTCACCACTCTTCTATTTTTCCTTAGTTCTGTTGAAGAGTCATACGGACTCGAAACGTTAAACTGTTTTCCTCTCCGCAGATGCTGTCAGACCTGCTGAGTTTTTCCAGGTATTTTTATTTTTGTTTTTCTTTTGGATTTCCAGCATCCGCAGTTTTTTGCTTTTATCTTATCTTTCCAAAATTTGCTCATTGGCCCCTTGAGTAAGAAAAAAATTAAAATGTGGCCCCTCACGTGAAAAGATTGGACAAGCCTGTTCAATGAAACCCCACGAGCAACATCCTGGGGGTTGCCACTAACAAGAAACTAAATTGGACTAGCCGTATAAATACTGCAGCTACAAGAACAGGTCAGAGACAGGGAATTCTGCGGGCAGTAACTCGCCTCCTGATACCCAAAAGCCTGTCCACAAGGTACAAGTCAGGAATGTGATGGAATTCTGCCCACTTGCCTGGATAAGTGCAACTGAACAAAGCAGCTTGTTTGAATGTTACCTCATCCGCCACCTTCAGTCCCTCCATCACCAGTGGCAGCTGTGTACCATCTACAACATGCACTGCAGCAACTTGTCAAGCCTCATTCAACAGCACCTTGAAAACCCGCACCCTCTAACACCTAGAAGGACAAGGGCAGCAGATGCATGGGAATACCACCACCTGCAAACTTCCCCTCCAAGCCATACACCATCCTGGCTTGGAACTTCACCTTCACTGTCGCTGAATCAAAATCTATACCTACACCACATGGACTGCAGCAGTTCAAGGCAATGGCTCATCATCACCTTCTCATGGGCAATTACAGATTGGCAACAAATGCTGGCCTTGCCAGCGACACCCATTTCCCATGAAATAATGAATGAAAACGTCACAAAATACCATTATGCAGTTTAATGAGAAATCATCTTTTTCTATCCACTGATAAAGCTTATTTTGTTTCATTTGGAATTTTCTTCTAATGAAAAAGATAATGGCTTTTTGGCAATAGCCCAATTAAAGGCAAGATAAAGAAGACTTCATTGTGGACCTACCTGAAGCATGCAACTTAATCCAAACACAACCGGGCGATGCTGCGGACAAATATAAAAATCCATGAACGGAGATTGAGGCTGGTTAGCCCCATTGGTGGGTGGTGTTGGAGTTGGAGGCAAGGCATTTCCAGTGGGTGCTGTCATCACATGGGACTGGTGTCCTCCTGTTACTGCATTGCTACCACTATCCCCAAGCAGCATGGAGAGACGTCGGGTACAGAAGTAAGCCAAGCGTCTCGACAGGTATGCAGATTGCACAAACTCTCCAGAGTACTACACAAGGGCAGAAAAACAAGGAAGTTACAAAGTCACAAACCGTACTGGATGTTAACATCCCAGTTACTAGATCTACACAGAAGAACATATAGTGACATAACACAATAGAGCTACACTAACATTTGTACACTGATAAACGCAACGGTATTAATAGCATTGTCACTGGGATTTCAGGCTAATGTTGGGTACTTAAAATTTTCATGTTGCAATTGTTGAATTATGGAATACCCAATCATATAAGTATAGATTTTATCTTCCGCCTAGAGCTGCATAATCCTGGCGGTTAAGCTATTTGAGGTGGCAAACTAGGAGTGAGTATCACACAAGAAATATACTGATACGTTAAAACACATTGGGTTAAATATCAATTCCCTGTATTGTAGTGGTAGCTGTAAATTGAATAAGCCTTGTGATAGCATGCTAATAATCCTTGCACAGAAATAAAAGCTTGACATTTCAGCTACCAGTTTGTTATTTGAATTTCTTTTAATAAATAATAGGTTCTAACTGCCAAGTGCTGCAGATGCATACAGGAATTTACCCACCTGTAACATTAGTGGGAGCAACAACTTAAGAAGTTCATCCTCCCCTGGCCGAATCTTCTCAAAGCATTCAAGGACCCAGGTCAGGAATTCGTGTCTGTCCAGCATTCCATCCTGCAGCCAAAGCGAGAAAATCAGAGGTATACAAATTAATCTTTTCCACTTCATACTTATACCCAGGTCAGCTTGCTTCATTTAACAGAACAGGTGTTAAAGTCAAAAGGTTGTGAAATTAAGGCCCTCCTCCAGTGCTAGAGCATATGATCTAACTTCTTTTTAATAGAAAATTGGGACTGTGGGCACTGCTAAAACAGCTGCATTCACTGCAAATCGCTATCTTCCCAAAATTATTGAGTGGCTTGATAACCCCTTTAAAAAGGCATGAAGAATTGTCCACACATTGTGGGCTAGAGTTACATATAGGCCAGACCAGGTGGTGATGGCCAGTTCCTTACCCTCCAGAACACTAGTGAACAAGTTCAGTTTTTATGGGCAAAATTATCCCCCCTTCAGGGGGGGAAGTTTAGGAGCAGGCCAATTAAGGCCCGCCCAGCGTGACATCCACCAGGAAGCGCTATGCGCTCCCTGTGCGGGCGGGGGGGGATTCCCTGAGCCAAGAGTGCGCTCTTTCACCCATGCGCACGAAAGAGCGCACTCTTCTCCCTGAGGCTAAGCGCTGCCTCATGGAGATCGGCTCCACAATAAAAAAAATCTTAAAAATAGAAAAAAAAAATTTCCCTGACATGTTCCCTCATGTTACACTGTCACATGAGTTGGGACATGTTCATCACTTTCAAAGACACTTTTATTACATTTTTTAAAACCTACATAAAACCTCATCCTACCCGTGGATGAGGTTTCACGTTTTTTCTAATGCCCGCCAGGGCTCCCGGCCTGCCCGCCAACCTGAAGGTTGGACGAGCAGGTCCACTAATTACTTTAATGACTTGGCTGGCGCACAGCTGATTCTGCTGAGCCCCCTCCTACCTGAAAATTGAAATGAGGCGGGGTGACGTCGGGAGGTCTGCCTGACGTCATCCTGCATCATTTTACATGTCGGCGAGTGGGCCCCACCCCCCGCTCACTGACCGGGAAATCCTGGCCTATGTTAATATCGTAATTTTCATTGTCTTTTGTTTCCTGGCACTAACCCCTAAAATACCAGATTTATTGAATTCAATTACACAGCTTGCCATGGTAGGATTTGAACTCCATGACCTTTGAGATGGAAGGCAGTCTTTCATTATATTATATAAACAAACATAAATCTTATTGCCGTAACTTTTACACCATTCTCATTTCCAATTATTACTGCTGTCCTGCTAAATAAAACTTACAAAGTTCTCTCAGTGACTTTACTTATACATATACAATGTTCACATATTACCTGAAACATGTAAAGAGCCAGTTTTTCATTATATTCCCACTGTTTCATGGCCTGCTCTACTTCAGGGACTGTGGACTGTACTGGGGTCCCACAATTCTGCGTAGACATCAGTCGATAAGACTCAGCAATCTTCTGTAGCTGTTCCCAAAGGTACTTTGTGATGATTTGAGTCCACTCTACAGGAGGAAATTAATGAAGATCAGTGCTGCAAGATTCTTATCTTGGCATTTCTTAAGTCTATTAAAGTCAGGAATAGAATTGCGCCCAAAAGATGCAGAATATTCATCAATCCATGCACTGCACCTTGAAATGACAACATCTGAGTAGAGACCTGACAAGAGGAAGAAGGCAAACTCAAAGTCAGAGTTCCCCCAGCCTAGTCTCGTTTCCCAACTGAAATTTTCATAACATTGGCAAAGGAATGTAATTTTTTTTTGGTCCCAAAAAAACTTTAAAAAAGTACACCAATTGTAATTGTAAAATTGTCAATACACGCTCCAGGGTTTCAGCTGTGGAGCTGGAAGCAGGTCTGCTGCAAAATAACTCATGCTATCTGTTACATAACTGATCATGACATTAAAACTTACATCATAAATCATTGGAATGACAAGAATAGGCATGAAAACCTAACAAGAAGCTTAAAAAATAGCCTATCACCATTGAGCTACCTACGAATTTTACAGGTATATATTCAAACATACATAGATGTTTTTAAAGAAACAAAATGTACCAATGATAATGCAATAAATTGTACTCTGCACATTTGACCACTGCTAAACAAATACTTTTTTTCTTTTAATTTCTTGATGCTTCAAAACATTCTCAGATGAAGAAATCTCAACTGGAGTAAAGCATTGCACTCCCATGTTTCAGTTCAATTAAAACATTTAAGCTCAGCTACCCATTTATACCTAACTGTGAAGCATTCCTTTGTTTAAAAGCTCCATAGCTTACTGTAAGCATTATCATCTTTATATTCAAAGGTCAAAACGATGCTGGATTTCTGAAGGACAGTTTTAAAGGTAAATTTGGCTTTCCCAATCAGGAAGAATTCGATCTTTTCCCATTTACAGCAACCATACCAGGCAGCATGCCACGTGCCTGTCTTTACAGCTCTATGGAGGAGGAAAAGGTAAAGCTTTTCTTAAAAAGAAAGCAGAGTGTAGCAATCTTAACATGCAATGTTTGGAACATCATGGTTTGCCCCGGTCCTCAGTCAAGCTTTGAGCCACTCAAGCAGCTATTTGCATGGTGGAAGACTCAACATTAAGGATTCCACAGGTACAGGACAATGGCAGTACTGTAGATCATGGCATACAAATCAACCCAGCATACAGCCCCATATTTTTGGCACCATGGTCGACACCCCCTTTTCAATTATGAAATGCTTAACTTGTATAAGTAGTTGGCTTCAATTTTTCACCCCAGGAATGCATGTTTTTTTTAACCTTATACTGTAAGTTGGCACATGCAATTGAGGAGGCACATAGTTGCAAAGAAAATGTACAGGAGTATAAGACACACCCACATAGAGCAGACTGTGCATGGCATGGCAAATAAAGAACAAAAACAAGTCTTCCAGCCACTGGGAATGAATGAAGTAAGAAGCTGTTAACTAACTCATCAAATATTGTGCTGCAAGAAAATTTGGTGTTAGTGAAAAGCTGGTGCAAGGATGGAAGGAATCTGCCCTGAAGGTGCCCAAGGCTAAATGAGCCATCAGAAAAGGGACCTGCCATTGATCTGATCTTAAGAATGTACTGGAATGGGTCCTCAAAAATCGTTGAAATGGTTACATCATCACCAGAAATGCAACACGCATACGCAAATTTAAGTGAGTCAAATCAAACCCTAAGCCCAGCAAAAATTTCAGAAATAATCAGTGCTGTGGCAGAAGACCAAGATTGCTCAGAGACCACCAAAAGACCTTGATGCCAAAATTACCAACTTCCATCAATTCATCAGACAGTGACAAAAACACAAGTACCCATTCAGTCACACCAGCAACATGGATGAAACGCCCATGAGCTTTGATATGCCCAGCACCTGTTGGAGTAGAAAAGTTCGAAAACGGTTCTAGTGAAGAGGATTAGACATGAAGAGACAAGATTCAGTGGTATTAGCCTACATGGCCAAAGAAACAAAATTAAAGCCTATAGTCATTTTCAAAGGTAAAGCCATGTCAAACGTCAAGGAGTCTTTTGTGCATATCTATGACAATGGTTGAATGGACAAGGATGGAGTGAAGTTATAGATTGATAACATGTAGAATAGGTGTCCTGTCGGCCTATGTAAAAAATGCAGCTTATTTGTTCAGATCCCATATAACCAATGAGATCAAGAGTCGCCTGCGAAGAAATAACACCCACATTGCAATTATACCTGGGGGCCTAACGTCTGTAGCTCAACCTTTGGATACATGCCTTTCAAGCCTTTCAAGGATCATGTTCGCACCAAATGGAATAGGTGGATCGTTGACAGAGAAAAAGCCTTCACAAAGAATGGAAGTATGCTGCCCCAGTTGATGTTTTGTGTGGTTTCATTATCAAATCATGGGATGCTATTCATGTACCAAGTGTCGTCAGATCATTCAAAATTGAGGAATATCCAATTCCGTGAATGGAGAGGAAGATGATTTGTTGTTGAAGGATGATTCTGAAAGTGAAAGCACCACATCTGATCCAGGATGGGATCCTTCTGATGATGTCATAGCCAAAGTCAGAATGAATTCAATGAACGCTTTACGGCAGACACTAAAGACAATAAATTTGACAGCCTAAAATGCTTTGATTGTGGTTGAAGGTATCTTTGCACAATTAATTCACTCAATAAACCATGCCACATTCATTTAATATGAATCACCAGTATTATGCTTTTTTGTTCACATTTCAAAATGACAACCACCCACACCAGCAGTTCACATTTTATACTCAGCATATATCGATCCCCGTTTCTGGAAGAATTTCTGCAAGCTTCAAAGGCTGGCTTATGCACCGTGATCCATGGTAATTTTTTTTGACTTGGATTGGGGAATTTCATAATCAAAATAGCTTCCCCCAAAGGTATTTGAACTATGCGGATCAGAAAGGTCAAATGGGTGGTACAGTTGATCTGGAAAGTAAGCGCATAATTATAAGTGAAGAATGCATCAACACTCACTGTGAATAATGGCTGCTCAAGCAAGGTACCAAAGGAGAAAATACCTCAGAAAGATGAAGCTGCCTTCAAGAGAGGAGTGGAGGAAATAAATTACCGTGAAGAAATTAACTTACCCTTGAACTGCTAATATACAGATTAATGGAGTGCAGGTCGCATCTCCACCATGCTGAGCTTCTAATATGAAATCAAAACAATTTTTCTTCAAAAGCTCTTACCAACAAAATTTTATTCTGGGTACGAAAGGCAGAATCCAACCTATCAAACATGTTTATTCATACTGCAAACCTACAAAACACTTTTTTTGTTAACCCTACCTATACATGGGTCTATGACGTGGCGTTTCTTCATCTTTGTTTCAGTGATAGCAGCATAATAGGCACATGTCATTTTTATCAGCCAAGCAGCTCTCATTACTGGCACTGAGTATTTGGCTAGGTATCCAAACACTTCTTCCTTTTTACTAAATATCGGCACCTGAAGAATGTAAAAAAACAGATAAAGTTAGGTAAATCTTTAATTCATGAGATTTCAAACAAATTGAAATATGACCATATAAAAAAATGAGTGGCAGGTTAGAGATGGGGTGGTGGTTTTCAGAGAGAAAAAGTCCAGGAAGGGATATTTTGAGGAGGGGGTGACAAGGTGGGTTTGAAAGGAAGGGGGAGAAATTCAGCATGAGGCCCCAAGATGCATTGTTGGGTGGTCAGAATGTTAGTATGAACATGGTGAAAAAATTAGAAAGTAAGTTACATGGACAAGACAGTTCAAAGAGGTCAAGGGTGGATATAGGGAAAACAATTTGAAAATGCCATAGGTTCAGGACTAGACTCCACCTTGGGAGAGGTTTGGCTGGTGGATAGGGGAAAGAGGGATGCAGCAACTGAACAGTTGATCTCAACCTTAGGAGTACATGATCTCCTCGTATTTGTTGTTGGAGGTGCAGGAGACAGGGATGTAATGCGATGGTTTGTAGTGGAGAAAAGGACCTGGAAGTTATAAAAGCAAAATGCTATGGATGCAGATCTGAAATAAAAACAGAAGGTGCTGAAAAAATCCACCAAGTGGGGCAGCATCTGTGGAGAAAGGAACAGAGTTAACATTTCAAGTACAATTTGATTCTTTTTCGAAACTGCAGACAGTTGGGAGTTACATTGGTTTTCCAGGATCATTCGGGAATGAGATGTGGATTTGATAGAAGAGAACATGGACCAAATGCATATGACCCAGCCAGAAGTGGCGATGAATGACCCGCCAGATATGTTCAGTATGCCCCCCTTGGACTTGAAGAAGTGAAGATGGGGTTATACTAATGGATTTACCAGGATCAGAAAGTAAGGATTTTACTGGAGAGAACAGCACTAAAGAAGGAGATGAAGGAGCGCTTAAGCAGCTCAGCAGTACAGAAATATCATAGTGAACGGAGGGCAAAAGCTAGAAAGTTAAGTGAAAATGCAATTGTTAAAGAGGCTGGGGCAGGGCGGGGGTGTGGTGGAGTGAGATTTTCCCAGCAGTGCAAGCAGAAGGAAGTAGGGTGGAGCTGGGGTAGGAAATGTGGGTGACAGGGGCCACTTTGGAACAGATGAAAGGTCATCGATCTGAAACCTTAACTCTATTTCTCTCTCCACACATGCTGCAAGACCTGCTGAATATTTCCAGCCCCTTTTGTTTTTATTTAACTTAGGAACAAGAGTAGGTCATTCAGCCCCTTAAGCTTGTTCCTCCGTTTAATTAGATCATGGCTACATTATAATTCAATTATATTTATCCATTTTCACTCCTTGTCTCTTGATACCTTACCCAATAAAAAAAAACTGCGATTTCAATTTAGAAAATTTTAACTGACCCAGTATCAACCAGTCGTTTGGGGGACAGATAGGGGTATGGAACTAGCTGAGTTGCTCTTGCATGGAATTGATGGACTGAATGGCCTCTTGCTGTCATGTAACCATTATATGATTCTATATTTCCACTGAACAGAGAGAAAGTGAGATGATTAAATGCTTGGATGAGAAGGTGCTAGAAGAGATCAGTTAGATCAAGGTATCACTGGTAATAAAGGACCACAATGCCACAGTGGCAGTTTGAGTGGTGCAAGTGGTAGAAAGTACAGATAGAGAGACTCCAGTAATAGAAAAAATGTCACCACTGCAAGCCAACTTCACTTAAAACATGAGGTCACTGGAATGGTTCATAATAAGGTCATGGAGAGCAAGGGTATTAGCAGAGAGGCGCAGTGATTGTTGATCCACTGGCAGAGGCCTAAGGATCTGTGGTGGAGTGAGCGGGACAAGAAGGAAGGCTGGCAAGGTTATCTGAGGTGGAAAGTTGGCAAGAGGAGGAGATGAGTCATTTGGGGTTGCTGCTCATAAGGAGGTGGTGACGGATGCCTTAATAGACCCTTCAGGAAACACAAAGGGCCAAAGAACACAGCTATAGGTTAGCCAATGGGAATTCAAGCCTGGAAATGCAGCAGGAGAGTAGAAAAAGAATAGAGATAATCGTAAATGGGATTCGAGGAGGCAAAGTACCCAAAAGGGGATAAAAGAAAGATGGCATGACAGAGCAACAGGAGAGAAGGCCCAAGAGAGGTTGGAGAACAAAGGAGTAGGAGGGGGCAGGGGTTTAAAAGTAATGGTCCATAGGGGCAGTCAAAACATGCATACAAATCGGCACAAAGGAAATCTGAATTAAATAGCAAAGTTTAGAGTAATTTGGGAAGTAGAGTTAGTTGGGGCCTAGCAGTTATTCTGTAGCAGAGGAAAAAGTTAGCAATTTGTAGACCGGAAGTGTTCATGGACATTAAGATTTATAATATATCATTGACTGACTGGCAGATTACCATGGAACTGCTCATGGCAAGTCAGGGAATATGCTGTTTTATTACAGTATCAACAAAATATGATGGGTATTTTAATTACAGGAACTATGGCCACAAATTTACCAGGTTTTGAGCGATAGGCAGGGAGGCGAGAGGGCCGGCAAAATGGCTTAGGTGCTGGGAATGTGCCTGACATCTTCTTGATGCCATTTCATTTTGCTAGCAACAGGAAGATTGGTAGATGTGCCACCTGCGTAGGCTAATTAAGGGTTACTTGCAGCCTCTGCGGGCACTTTACCCACATCGGGGGAGCCTGCCACTGTGTGAAAAGCCCACCAGTGAAACTTGGCAGCCTCCCAGTGGGCTCAGGGAGGCAGGTGTCCTCGTATTTGGGCACTCCATAGCCAAAGAAAGGGCTCCTGGCAACAATGGCTGCCCCTACAGTAACAGCACTGCCTGTTCCTAACGCCACCCACCACACCTTCCTGCCCCGCAACACCCAAACCCACACCCCATCCCAAATGCAGAGTCTCACCTGCTTGGTCCCAGTGTCTCCCAACCTCACTTTTTGAGGGAGCCTCAGCCACTAAGGAGCTTTCTCCTCACAGTTGCAATGTTCACTACTAGCAATAGCACTGCTGAGGCTACTGTCCTTAATTGGGATGGCGCTGGGAATATGCCTTCCCTGGTACCTGTGCCGGCCAATGCAGGGTGGCTTCCTGCTTTTGGCCCCGACAGTGGGACCAGCCACAATGGCAAAATTCAGCCCTGTGCATGACATTCATAGGAAATAACTGTGACAACTAAGAAAAACTCCTTGCGATATGTAAGAATTTTAATATCCCTCGGGTAGGAAGGAAAGCCCCATTAAGTTTCAATTTTAGTCACATTGTTGTTTACAGAATGCTCTTATGGTATTTTGCAGGTTTTCTCAGCCATCAACCTGTCTACTTTGAGTGAAAATGTTGAGTGATATCAGTCACAGGACCTGTTTGGAAGAAAGGAGAGATCTCTTTGGCAGTCTCAGACCAACCATGTGGAAATTCTCTTAACTTTCCCTCCAAGCTTCTGATAAAGTGTTATTTAAATTTTAATACCTAGCAGATGTTACTTACCCATAAGCTTGTTTTTCTTTATAGACACATAGTAGAGGAGCTGTGATGCTACTGGGTGTGTATGCTAGAGACCACCAAATAGTGGGAATGTTTTCTTTATTCATTCATGGGATGTGTGCGTCACAGGTTAGGCCAGCATTTACTGGGAAGGTGTTGGTGAGCTGCCTTCTTGAACCGCTGCAGCCCATGTGGTGCAGTTACACCCACAGTGCTGTTAGGGAGGGGAGTAGAGAGAGAGATGTGGGGGGAGTTCCAGGATTCTGACCCAGTGACAATGAAGGGCCGGCGATACATTTGCAAGTTAGGATGGTGAGCAGCTTGGAGAGGAACTTCCAAGCGGTGATGCTCCATTTGTCTGCTGCCCTTGTACTTCTAGATGGTAGCGGTCATGGGTTTGGAAGGTGCTGTCTCAAGAACCTTGGTGAGTTCCTGCAGTGCATCCTGTAGATGGTACACACTGCTGCCACTGTGCGTCAGTGGTGGAGAGACTGAATGCTTGCGGATGGGGCGCCAATTAAGTAGGCTGCTTTGTCCTGAATGGTGTCAAGCTTTTTGAGTGTTGTAGGAGTTGCACTCATCCAGGCAAGTGAAGAGTACCCTATCATATTCCTGATTTGTGCCTTGTAGATTATGGATAGACTTTGGGGACTGAGGTGGTGAGTTACTTATTGCAGGATTCCTAGCCTCTGACCTGCTCTTGTAGCTACCGTATTTATATGATTAGTCCAGTTCAGTTTTTGGTCAATGATAACCCCCAGAATGTTGATAGTGGGGGATTCAGCAATGATAATGCCTTTGAACGTCAAGGGGCGCTGATTAGACTCTCCCTTGTTGAAGATGGTCATTGCCTGGCGCTTGTGTGGCACAAACGTTACTTGCCACTTGTCAGCCCCAGCCTCGATACTGTCCAGGTCTTGCTGCATTTGGACACAGACTGTTTCAGTATCTGAGGAGTTGTGAATGGTGCTGAAAATTGTGCAATCAGCAGCCAACATCCCCACTTTTTACCTTATGATGGAAGGAAGGTCATTGCTGAAGCAGCTGAAGGTGGTTGGGCTGAGGACACTACACGGAGGGACTCCTGTAGAGATGTCCTGGAACTGAGATGATTGACTTCCAACAACCACAACCATCTTCCTTTCTGCTTGGTATGACTCCAACCAGCAGTGAGCCTTCTCCCTGATTCCCATTGACTCCAGCTTTGTTAGGGCGCCTTGATTCTACACTCAGTCAAATGCTACCTTGACGTCAAGGGTGGTCACTCTCACTTCACATCTGGAGTTCAGCTATGAGGAGAGGTTGGATAAATTCAGATTGTTCTCACTAGAGCGACAGAGATTGAGGAGCAACTTGATAGAGGTTTACAAAATTATGAGTGGCATGGACAGAGTAGATAGTCAGAAGCTTTTTCCCAGGGTGGAAGAGTCAATTACTAGGGGACATAGATTTATGGTGAGAGGAGAAAACTTCAGAGGAGATGTGAGGGACAAGTTTTTTATGCATGGGGAAGTGAGTGTCTGGAACTCGCTTCCAGAGGAGGTGGTGGAAGCAGGTACGATAGCGGTGTTTAAGAGGCAGCTTGACAAATACATGAATAGGATGGAAATAGAGGGATACGGACCCCGGAAGTGCAAAATGTTTTAGTTTGACAGGCAATATGATCAGCGCAGGCTTGGAGGGCCGAAGGGCCTGTTCCTGTGCTGTATTTTTTTTTATTCTTTGTTCTTTTGTCCATGTTTGAACCAAGGCTGTAGTGAGGTCAGGAGATGAGTGACAGAAAAACAAGCTTGCAGGCAAATTACAGAATGATGCATGAACTACAGGGTAATGATAATGGGGTAACTTCGATTGTCCAAATCAGGATTGTCCAAATAAGTGTAAAGGGCAAAGTGGAGGAGAAATTCCTAAAATGTGTGTTTTCAGTCCAGTGAGGCAGAGATCAGTATTTGATCTAGTTCTAGAGAATAAAGTGGGAAAGGCGGAGCATATTTCAGTGGGAGAGCATTTGAGGAACAGTGATCATAATATCATTAGGTTTAGTTCAGTTATGGAGAAGGACAAAGTACAACAGGTGTAAAAATACTTAATTGGAGGAAGTCTAATTACAGTGAGTTGAAAATTGATGGGTTGGGATAAAAAATTGGTAGGCAGAACAGTAATTGTACAATGCGAGGCCTTCAAAATGGAGATGACTCAGGTATAGAGTAGACATATCCCCATGAAGGGGAAAGAAAGGACATCCAAAGCTAGAACCCACAGGACAACCAAAGATATACTGGTTAAAATGAGACAGATAAAGAAAGCTTATGAGAATTGCAAGGTTAATATGGTAGAAATCAAGCTAAATATAGAAAACAGGGTGAAGATCTAAAAAAGGGAATAAGAAAGACTAAGAGAAAACGAGAATAGATTAGCAGAAATTATAAAAGGGAACACAAAAGTCTTTTATAAACATATGTGGTAAAGGAGTAGTCAAAGCAAGACAGGACCAAAAATGAGACCTTCTTGCAGATGTAGACAGCATGGCTGAGTTGCCAAGTGAATAATTTGCATCTGAATTCAATCGAGAAGATGCTGTCAACATAGCAGTAAAGGAGGAAACAGTAGTTATCATGGATAGAATAAAAATAGATAAAGCAGAGGTACTTAAAAGATCGACAGCCCTAAAAATAGTCATCCCGTCCAAGGGGCTTCATTTATGTGGAGAGACTGGAGAAGCTGGGGCGAACAGTCTTAAGAGCAGAGAAGATGGAAGAGATTTTGAACACCTCTTATCAATTTTAATGGAGTACCTAAAGAGAAACTGTTTCCAGTGGCAGAAGCATTTTTAACCAGGATACACAAATTTAAGATGACAGCTAAACAACCAGAGGAGACATGAGGAATTTTTACCCCCCTTCGGCAATTTGTTGTATTCTGGAATGCGCTACATGAAAGGATGGAGGAGGCAGAATCAATAGTAACATTCAAAAGAGGAGTGGATAAATAATTGAAGGGAAAAAACTTACAGTCTGAAGGAGCTGTAGAGTGGTTTAATTGCTGGGCAGCTCCACCAAAGAGCTGGCACAAGCAAGGTGGGTTGAATGGCCTCCTTCTGGGCTGTTTCATTCTATGTTTGCTGCATGAACAAGTTCTCTATCCTTTCTGATTTCTGTGACCTTAAATCCTTGCCAACAGCAAACTGTACAAGCTAAGTCTGCCTGCTTTTTCTCCCTCCAGTTCTAATGCACTCTATGGTCCATATTATGTCGGCACTCTTCAAAGCAGCTGAATAGGTACTGGCTGATGCAGGGATAAGATTCAACAGGCCATTCTCCTATCCCATTCCAGTGATTAAAAACACTAAGCTTAGTGTGCTCATCAGCATCAAATTTGTCTAAAAATAAAGCTGCTGAATTAAATGTTCTGATTGAGACAGAAGCCTGCAGACACCATTCTATTGTGTGCATGTGCAGGAAAATAGATTGTATAAAGGGAGTTACAAGAAAAAAGTGTCAATGATTGGTTTAGTGTCACAATTACAAAACTGAATTTTATTAGCAGTTAGATAAAGGTACTATAATTTGGTTATATTCCAACCGCTGATCTACCTTACAACACAAAACTGAGCATTGTTATGGGACTGCAATTAAACTTATACCATTGGGGGAGCTGGTAGATGAAAATTTGATTATTATGAGACAATTACATCCTTATAAGCTTAGTATGGAAAAAATGTGGATCAAAAGAAACTTACCTTCTTTGCAAGCTGGGTTAATGGTTTGGTTCCAGACAGATCAGTAAACCAGTTATGTATTGAAGGTTGGGAACGAGCTGTGACAAGCCAGAAACTGTCCTTTTGATTAACCTGAGGTTTTCTTTTGCCGGTATCTGGGAATGTATTACACCGCAACTTTTCGGCAATTATACTGCTAAAGTAGGAGCTGATCTGCAACAAAATTCAACAGAGACATGAGTGGATTGAGTAACACAAGCTCTTACTGCAACATTCACTGATTTGCAAATTTACAACAAAAAGTGGCTGTATATGTGAAGGTCTAAACGCAAATATAAAAACTTGTTAAAATGTTTCTATGAATCTAAAATTAGTTTATATTTGAGTCTCCTGCCTCTAATGCTGTATTTTTTTTTTCCCTGACTCTTCTTTCAGCTCCTCCGCACTATGAGTCATTCTTCAACCAAAGGGCTCTGCACTATCAACTCCCAGGTAGTTGCCTATGATGTTAAACTTATGACTAAGTATGGGAGACCTGCCCAACTTGAATCGTCATTCCAAATTTCCCTCCTTCGTTGGTGGTTCTATTACAGCTTAGTTGGCTTGGTAGTGCTTTCACTTCTAGGTCAGAAAATTGTAGACCAACACAAGGACTTCAACAAATAATCTACACTGATGCCCAAGCACAGTATCAAAGGTGCTAAGCTGTCAAAACTACTGTAAATCCAAGATTCAGTCCGCCTGGTCAGATCAAGATGAGTGTTAAAAATCCTGGAGAACTATTCCAAAGGAGCAAAGAATTCTACAAGTATCTGGTTAACATCCCATCCTCAACCAACCTCTCCAAAAATATTTTACTTGGTCATTCATCTCATTCTCATTAAAGAGGCCTTGTGTTCAAATATTGCTACCCTGTCTGTTGACATAACAGTCACTGCACTTCAAATGTAAGTTATCACGTGAACCAATTCACAATGTTTTTATGTGATATGTTATATGAAAGCAAACATTTTATTTAAATCAGTAATTTGCCAAGGGACAAACCACTGAGTCTAACCAACACAACATCACATTGTGCACCTTCGGTACACTTAACCCACTAGAACACCAACTCATCTGTCCTGAACAAATGTCACAAAGTTCCCACAAAAGCTCCCTCCATCCTGTAATGAGACAATAAGGTGTGGCACATTAATTCTGAGCCCAAAATAACTACAGTTAAAAGACTTAATTTTTTAGTACCTTATTTCATCCAAAACACTTCAAGTAACAATGAATGACTTTGAACTGCAATAACTATTATGCCAGCAAATTTAGCAGCCATTTCATTTTCAATAAAATCCTACAAACAATAAAATTAATGTGTAATTAAACTGTTTTTTTCCAGAAAGTTCGTTGGAGGAATTTTGATCTGAACACGAGAACTGACTGCTCTTCAAATAGTGTCATTGGATCTTTAAAATTCATCTGAACCACTAAAATAAATATTGCACTTCAATTTAACATTTCATCAGGTTGGCATCTCCTGCAATACAACACTCATTCAAAATTTTGCACATTGCCATATCCATTCCAATGCTGAGCTTTTTCTTTGCAGTATTAGAAATGTAGATCACATCTCTATTAATTCAATATATTCAACATCAAAGCAATCAAAGATCAGTTCTTATTACCATAGAAAGAATTCTTCTTTGCTGCAAAGTTTTACACATGTCAGATGGATCACCTTGATGGGGAAGGAGGGAAAGGCATCCCTGCCTCTTGTGGTTCAGGCTCAGATTTTGCTATGTTTATCAGATTTGAATGCACAACCTTATTGATCACAGTGAATGGCATGGAATTGAACAAGTGGCTTATGAAAGCAAAATTGTCCCAAAAAGTATAATGTCAATCTTGAACATTTTGAAAAGGACGCAAAGAGTGGGAGAGACTTCAGTTTGAAAAGAGCGCAGAGAGCAGCGAGGCCTTCAGTTTAACTTCAGGACAGAGAGGTTAAAACAGCGAGACTTTGGGAGAGAGGGGTTAAAACAGCAAGACTCAAGTAGGTGTAAGGGTAAAATACAAGCAAGGGTCCATATTCTATATAATTAAGGTATGCCTGGGGAGCTCAGTCCCGTGATTTGCAAATCCCGCACTATGTGGGAAATCCTAGGCGCTCCTGGCGGTCTGGATGACCACGAGTGCAGGAGGTGTCTCCAACTGCAGCAGCTTGAGCTCCGGGTTTTGGAGCTTGAGCGGCAGCTGGGGGCACTACAGTGCATTCATGAGGCTGAGAGGTTTGTGGATAGCATGTTTCAAGACATGGTCAGCCCACAGCTTAAGGAAGTGCAAGCAGCAAGGGGAGTGTGACCGCCAGACAGAAGAAGGGGACCAGGCAGGTAGTGAGGGCATCCCCTGAGTGCATCTCACTTGCAAACCATTTTTCGGTCTTGGAAAACAGTGAGAGGCCAACCAGAGCCAAGGCCATGGCACTGTGGGTGGTCCAACTGCTCAGGGGGTTGGAAGAAGTGTGAAAGGGCAATATAGGTAGGGGATTCATTAGTGAGGGGAGCAGACAGGCGCTTCTGCAGCCATAGACATGACTCCATGGTGGTATGTTGCCAGAGTCAAGGATGTCACGGAATGACTGCAGGGCATTCTGAAGGGGGAGGGTGAACAGCCAGAGGTTCTAGTCCATATTGGGACCAATGACATAGGAAGAAAGAGAAATGAGGTCCTGCAAGCAGACTTTAGGGGTTAGGTAGGAAATTGAAAGTCAGGACTTCAAAAGTAGTAATCTCCGGATTAATCCCAGTGCCACACAGTAGTGAGTAGAGGAACAGAAGGATAGAACAGATGAATGCATGGCTGGAGAGATGGTGCAGGAGGGAGGGCTTTAGATTCCTCGGCATTGGGACCGTTTCTGGGGGAGGTGGTCTACATGGACTTTAGCAAGGCTTTTGATAAGGTCCCTCATGGCAGGCTGGTCAAGAAAGTAAGAGCCCATGGGATCCAAGGCAAAGTAGCACATTGGATCCAAAATTGGCTGAGAGGCAGGAAGCAAAGGGTGATGGTAGAGGGATGTTTCTGCAACTGGAAGTCTGTTTCCAGTGGGGTTCCACAGGGCTCAGTGCTGGGGCACTTGCTGTTTGTGGTATACATAAATGATGTGGACTTAAATGTAGGGGGTATGATTAAGAAGTTTGTGGATGACACAAAAATTGGTAAGGGGTAAATAGTGAGGAGGATAGCTGTAAACTGCAAGAGGATATCAATGGACTGGTCAGGTGGGCAGAGCAGTGGCAAAGAGCAGTGGCAAATGGAATTCAACCTGTAAAAGTGTGGAGGGCTGACAAGGCAAGGGATTACACTATGAATGGTGGAAACCTGGAAAGTACTGAAGATCAGAGGGATCTTGGTATGCATATCCAGATCCCTGAAGGTAGCAGGGCAGGTGGATCAGGCGGTTAAGAAGACAAAAGGGATACCTGCTTTTATTAGCCAAGGGACAGAATACAAGAGCAGGGAGGTTATGTTGGAACTGTATAAAACGCTGGTTAGGCCACAACTGGAGTACTGTGTGCAGTTCTGGTCACCAAATTATAGGAAGGTTGTGACTGTACTGGAGAGAGTGCAGAGAAGATTTACCAGGGTGCTGCCTCGGCTGGACGATCTGAGCTATGAGGAAAGATTGGATAGGCTGAGGTTGTTTTCCTTGGAGCAGCAAAGGTTGAGAGGGGACCTGATAGAGATGTATAAGATTATGAGGGGCACAGACAGGGTGGATAGGAAGGCATTTTTCCCATTAGTAGAGGGGTCAATAACCAGGGGGCATAGATTTAAGGTAAGAGGTAGAAAAATAAGAGGGGAGTTGAGGAGAAATCTTTTCACCCAGAAGGTGGAGTCTGGAACTCTCTGCCTGAAAGGGCGGTTGAGTCAGAAACTCTTGTAACATTTAGATATTCACTTGCATTGCCATAGCCTCCAGGGCTATGGGCCAAGCACTGGAAAATGGGATTAGTGTAGTCAGATCTTTGTTGACTGGCATGGACTACGATGGGCCAAACAGCCTCCTTCTTTGCTGTAAACGTCTATGAGTCTATCTTACGTTGGAATGTTTGTACAGGTACAGTATCTCAAAACCGGCAACCTCGGGACTGAGTCTGTGCTGGATTTTGGATCTTGCCGGCTTTAATTACAATTAAAATTCATGCATGGCAGCTTTTAAAATGTCATGTTTTTGGATATCGCTGGTTTTGGATAACTGGATTTGAGGCACTGTACCTGTATTTTGTTTACATTTCAAATTACAACATTCAAAAGTAGTAATGCACACTTCCCTAATTATCAACTTTAGTTATATCACTTTTCTATTACTGACCCCAAACTCAGTAAAAGGTTCTCAGTTATATCATTTACATCTTAATATTATCAGGTTCTCCATCATAATATATACTCCCTGCATTGTACAGCCCCAGTAATGAAAGTGGGATGTACTCAGAGCATACTTTGATCAACAATGATAGCCTCTTACCTTGCCAGGATTGAAATTGACATTTTTTGCACTACCATGTTCATCCCCCGACACTGCAGGTTGATTGTTAAAGCCTTGCTTAACATTCAGGGCTGTCAACTCATCCTAAAACAAGGACGAACAATTAAGTAAAGAGTACCACAGCCTACAAATACGCACAAAACACACTCTTTATTATTGGCTTATAAATTCATTGAAACTACATAATTGACCTGAAGGAACAATTTTTACTGCACAGAGACGATCTGAATCAATTTATATTTCATTTCAAAATTCCATACTGTACTAACTTTATAAAATTATGAAACTTTTGAGTATGTCGATTTGGGAGCCCAAAAAAAATTCAAAAAATGGATCTGAGTAGAGACTATTCAGAGACACTTTGGGCTGGTTTCAAAGTGAGCCAGAACAGTTCCAGGGCCTTTCCATCCGTTGGCTCACTGGCCTACATTACAACAGTGATTATACTTCAAAAGTGCTCCATTGCTGTAAAGTGTTTTGGGACATCCGGTGGTCATGAAAGCCTTTACACAAATACAAGATTTATTTTTCTTTCTATCGTGCTACTTTTGACCTGGTCACAAGAGTTTCAAATTTAACTATTCTTCGTCTGTTGGATCTTGTGTGATTAGCAAAAGATATTCATATACCTTTCATTTTTGTTCTTCAGCTAACTTACTACCTGTGGGTTTTTCTGCTAGATAATTGTTTTAAATGGAATTGTTTTTGGCCTTTGGCTTGGCTTCAATACCGTCACTGTATCCTCTCTGACAGTCACAAAATTTATCCACCCATCCCATGTTAGAGATCACAATTGAGAAGTAGCTCAGGAATCCGTTTCACACTAAAATATTAGTTAAGTTCTATATGCTATTTTTATTTTTGTTAAGCTCAAAAGCTAAATCCAATATTGAAAGACTGTCAAGAATGCACATGCCAAAGGATATTGCAGCCAAGCTAGCACATATTTACATTTAGATTTATCAGCATAAGCTGGTGACTTAGTCTTGTCATTTTGGTGGCTTGGTTCCTTTTATGTTATGCTGATCCTAATACACCAATACTTTTCTGTATGACTTGAGACAATAAGCTACAAAAGGAGATGAAGAGACAGAGAAAGGTCATGGAGGAAACATTGTGAAAGCCTTTTAGTTAAACTTAAAAGACTATTGTAATAGTGCATGGTCATGAGTATCAGGTTTATTTAATCTTAATAAACATCAAGCGTTTGACTCAATGTTCAAGAAATCATCCTTGAAACGCAGACATAGGACTACAGCCTTCGGTTTCAATATTTTTTAAAATCACATTCCTAACATCCAGCCAATCCATTCCAGTACATAACGTTTCTTCAACTAAATAAAAACTATCCTATCCCTAACCTGAAGTCTAACAAATAAAATCTCCAGAGGACCATTCTTGGGTTGCGGGAGTAAAGACCAGGTGGTGTCCCAGGTCCTGTCACAACAATACTGAAGGGAACAAACTTGATGTTACAAACTAATCATGTGATCCAATGTTTATTAATGAGAAGAATGTTATGTTTGGACAGACATTTTTGAAAAATTGCACTAATACATTTATAAATTCTTTTTTGACCTCATCAGTATGATCAAGTACTTACAAAATTGTAAAGGTTATTTAGGGCAGGAAGTTAGACAGTGAAGGGTTACACAAGGCAAGTATCCCATTTCAATAAATTCCACTTAACACATGTATGCGAGACATTGTATGTCCACTTCAAATGCAATCATTTGATTTCAGTATTTAACAATTTTGAATAGTTATCCAATAAGCACTAACTCACATTAATGCAGTTTTCAGTTCTTAGAAACTTACATCATAGAATGAGATCAAGTGGCCCATCATGCCTGTGCTGGCTCTTTGAAAGAACAAGCATGCTTAGCCCCACATCCTCACTTTTTGTAAATTCCTCACTCCAATTATATCTCCAACTTGTTTTTAAAATTATTTTTGGACTCAGCATCCATACCTTTTCAGGTAGAGCCCAGATCCCAACAATGAATAGCGAAAGACTTTCCTCATTATCTTCTACATCTTTTGCCAATGATTTTAAGCTATAGCTTCTGTTTATTAACTCACTCAACAGAGGGAGTAGTTTTTCTCTATCATACTTCTCATCATTATGAAAAGCTGTGTCAGGTCACCTTTTAACTTCTCTTCCAAGAACATGCCTGACTTTCCCTCATCCCTGCAAGCCTCTTTGATATCCTTCTTATGGCCTTCACATCTTTCCTGAAGTGTGTTACCCTGTATTGTCCACAATAATCCAGTTGAGACCTAACCAACGATTTATAAAGTTCCAGCATGATCTCTATTTTTTAATAATCTATGATTCTAGTTATAGACCCAAGTAACCCATATGCTTTTTAAACCATCTTACCAGCTTGACCTGCCACCTTTTAAGGTTGTGTGCGCGTGGGCATCAAGTTATCTCTGTTCATCTATGCTTTTCAAAATCATGCTATTTATAGTATACTGTCTTTCCACATTAGTCCTCCCAGAAGTACATCACTTCACAGTTCTCTGCATTGAATTCTATCTGCCATATCCCTGCCCATTTCACCACCCTCTGCCATCATGAAATCTATAACTATCCTTTATCACTATCAACTACGCTACCAAGTTTTGTAACATCAACAAACTTCTATGGTGTTGTGCCCTCAGCTCGAGGCTAGGGTAATTATCAGAATTGCAAAGAGTCATGAGCCTAAAACTGGCCCTTGATGAACTCCAATGCAAACCACTTCCTAGCTTGTAATACATTCATCCAACACAACTCTCTGCTTCCGGTCACTGGTTGAATTTCATGTTCATACTGCTACTTTCCCCTTAGTCTCCAGGTTTTCATTGTTTTAAAAAGCCTCCTGTGAGACACTTGGTTGAATGCTTTCCAAAGGTCCATATACACACAATACCTAGTACAATATCTTATAACCTGATCTGTTACCTTAAAGAATTCTATCAAGTTAGTCAGACATAATTTGCCTTTAACAATTCCACGCAGGTTTTCTTCATTCACACATCCTTCTAAAATAAAGTTATTTTGTCTCTGATAATGGTTCTGAATAACTTCCGCACAAAAAGTGTTAGGCTGACAGATTGGTATGATTTCCTGGTTTATCCACCTTCCCTTTCTTGAATAGTGGTATGATATCAGTAATCCTTCAGTCCTCCAGCATACTCCTGTGTCCAATGAGGCTCCAATTAACTATTTTACTTTAAAAACATATTCCTCCAGTAATGAGATCAGAATTATAAATTTGAAGAGGGACTACTCCAAATGTGAAGCTCCAGCATGTTTCAGAGCTCTGATTATTAGTATCATGCTGTGCTAAGTCAAATCTTTAATCAACTTAGTCTTACTTTTTTCATTTATTTTCCTGAATTTACACAACGTCAAGTAACTCGATGGCGATTCATTCACTACTCACTCGGATACCTTTTTAACCTCTGATGTCACTTGGCACCATGAATCTTAAACAATTTACCATTTTATTTGTTCCCAACAAAAGTATTCTCATGGAAAAACTCAGCATGTCTGGCAGCATCGGCGGAGAAGAAAAGAGTTGACGTTTCGAGTCCTCATGACCCTTCGACAGAACTAGGTGAATAAGAAAGGGGTGAAATATAAGCTCGTTTAAGGTTTGGGGGAAGGGGGGAGGGGGGGGAGAAGTGGAGGTGGGTGGTGTGGTTATAGGGACAAACAAGCAGTAATAGAAGCAGATCATCAAAAGATGTCACAGACAAAAGAACAAAAGAACACATAGGTGTCGAAGTTGGTGATATTATCTAAACGAATGTGCTAATTAAGAATGGATGGCAGGGCACTCAAGGTATAGCTCTAGTGGGGGTGGGGGGAGCATAAAAGATTTAAAAATATTTAAAAATAATGGAAATAGGTGGGAAAAAGAAAAATCTATATAATTTATTGGAAAAAAACAAAAGGAAGGGGGAAGAAACAGAAAGGGGGTGGGGATGGAGGAGGGAGCTCAAGATCTAAAGTTGTTGAATTCAATATTCAGTTCGGAAGGCTGTAAAGTGCCTAGTCGGAGGATGAGGTGTTGTTCCTCCAGTTTGCGTTGGGCTTCACTGGAACAATGCAGCAAGCCAAGGACAGACATGTGGGCAAGAGAGCAGGGTGAAGTATTGAAATGGCAAGCGACAGGAGGTTTGGGTCATTCTTGCGGACAGACCGAAGGTGTTTACGTTTGGTCTCTCCAATGTAGAGGAGACCACATTGGGAGCAACGAATACAGTAGACTAAGTAGGGGGAAATGCAAGTGAAATGCTGCTTCACTTGAAAGGAGTGTTTGGGCCCTTGGACGGTGAGGAGAGAGGAAGTGAAGGGGCAGGTGTTACATCTTTCGCGTGGGCATGGGGTGGTGCCATAGGTGGGGGTTGAGGAGTAGGGAGTGATGGAGGAGTGGACCAGGGTGTCCCAGAGGGAACGATCCCTACGGAATGCCGACAGTGAGGGTGAAGGGAAGATGTGTTTGGTAGTGGCATCATGCTGGAGTTGGCGGAAATGGCGGAGGATGATCCTTTGAATGCGGAGGCTGGTGGGATGATAAGTGAGGACAAGGGGGACCCTATCATGTTTCTGGGAGGGAGGAGAAGGCGTGAGGGTGGATGCGCGGGAGAATGCGTGAGGGCGGATGCTTTGAGTGCCCTACCATCCATTCTTAATTAGCACATTCGTTTAGATAATATCACCAACTTCGACATCTATGTGTTCTTTTGTTCTGTTGTCTGTGACATCTTTTGATGATCTGCTTCTATCACTGCTTGTTTGTCCCTACAACCACACCACCTCCCCCCTCCCCCCCAAAAAACCTTAAACCAGCTTATATTTCACCCCTTCCTTATTCACTTAGTTCTGTCGAAGGGTCATGAGGACTCGAAACGCAACTCTTTTCTTCTCCGCCGATGCTGCCAGACCTGCTGAGTTTTTCCAGGTAATTCTGTTTTTGTTTTGGATTTCCAGCATCCACAGTTTTTTGTTTTTATAAAGGTATTCTCATAGCTATTTAGTTTCCCTTCCAAAATAATTCTGACTTCCAGCTTGATTTAACTCTTTGTTAGAATTCAGAATGGACAATTTATTAACTCATCCTGTTTCTTTTGAGATGCTGACGGACCTGTTACGCATTTTGAACATTTTCAAAATTTAATTCAGTTTCAGCATTTTCATCTTTCTTTTTAAATTGCTGCACTTGTGTTCTTTCATTGCATTACACTTTTCAGCTTCTACTTCACTCCCCTGTTGATTAAACCCATGTTTATGTCAACTTTAGGTTCAATTTGTCCTTGGTCCTCTTCATTATCCTCCCATCTGCACCCTGCATAAATCTGTTACCTGCGTCCTATCAGATTCTAAATCCCAGTCACATGTCAGCTTGTCTATGCCAGTGTCCGCTGAGTCTCTTTCTTCTAGTTTACTCATTTGAAAACCCTCAACTTCACTTCCGAGTCACTTTGTAGCCTTAAGTTACATCTTACTTCTGCAATCTCCTCCAGGCATACAACTGTACTCACATCAGAAGGTTGTAGGCTCAAGTTCAATGTAGAATTTAAACTTGATGGCAGGGTAAAATCACAAAGAGGTCCTTCATCATGCTAGGCTCAACAGCATGGAGACTACCCTCTAGAAAATTCAGTTTAGATGTCTTCTGCATGGTTGTCTACAAAATTCCCACACAGATCTTCTTATGGGGAACTGTCTCAAGGCAAACGACATCGGGGTGGTCAGTACAAATATTACAAGGACACTCTAAAACATAGCCTTACAATTGTCTGCACTGCAGACCAGCTCCCTTGAGAAAACACTCCAGCCAACTGGCCTGCGTGGACCAAGCGCTGAAAATGGTTCAGCTGGCTGCAAGGACCAACTAGGTCAAATTCGCAACATCCGACACGCCGAGAGGAAGGCTAGAGGTGGCGTAGCTGCAGAAATTCCTCCAAGCACCAACAAGGACAATATGAACTGCCAGTTTAGTGGACGTCCATGTCGATCTCGTACAAGACTCTTCAGTCATGAGAGGGCCCACAGAAGGCGAAGTCACCTATATACTTGAATAATGAGGAGTCTGCCACAACCAGGACTTGAGAATATTATTCATACTGACACATCAGTGCAGTATTAAAGGACTGCTGTATTCTTAGGGGTGCAACCTTTCAGGTGAAATGTTAAATTGAGCTCTGCCTACAAGAACACATGGGTATAAAAGAGTCCACGGCACCATTGGAAGAGTACAGAGTTCTGCCACTGTCCTGGGCATCATTTGTCCTTCAATCAACATCACTAAAGCAGGTTAATTAGTCTTTTATCTAATCTCCTTGTTGAACTTTGTGTAGAAAATGGATACTATACTTACTGACAAAACAAGTAAATACATTTCAAAATTAGAATGTGGTTGTGAAACACTACAATTTCAAGGACAGAAAGGGCATTTCACAAATGTAACGTTGCTCTTTCATATCTACGACTCTTCCAATTAGAAATTTACTGTGAGATCTCCCTCCCCCCACCATCAGTAGCACAGACTTCAGCTATTTACACCAGTGTACTCAAAAATTCATTTCCCTCACTCACAAAAGCCTGCTCCAAACTTAACTCTTCAACCAGGCATTTTGCCACCTCTCAACTCTTCCTCAGTTCCAAGGTACAATGGAACACAAATAGACCAGGTCATTGAGCTTACCCCACCATTCAAATAGTTCATGGCTGATTTGCACTTCAACTCCAATTACCTGCCTATGCTTCACCTCTCTTGATACCTTTATCTAAAAAAAACTCTCTCAATCTTTTAAGTTCCAATTGTCTTAGCATCCATAGCCTCTCGGGAGAGAACATTCCAGATTTCTATGTTCATGTGTGCGAGAAACGCTTCCTGATTTCATTCCTGGATGGCTTAGTTCCAATTTGAAGATTATGCCCCTCGATCTTCCAACCAGAGGAAATAGTTTCTCCATATTTACACTTTTAACTCCTCTAAAAAAAAACACTACTCTGTGTCTGTTCCCTTCATGGAATGTCTTGGGACATTTTGCTACATAATGGATCTACCTAACAAGTTATCATGTTTGAGCATTCAATCTCTCAACTCCTTCTAAGAACTCCTTGGGCTCTGTCCTGTCTCCTGCTCTGTCTTTCATTTCACAAAAATATCCTGAGGCTCATAAAAATACTTAGTTCACGAGTGAATCTGACAAAATAAATCACCCATGAAAATCAAAATTACTAAAGAAGCTACAAATTGTGTGCCAGAGTGTAAAACATTTTTGACAAATGACTACATAGTTAAACAGAGTGATTATTTTTTTTAAAACTTTGAGATATTTTGTAATTTCTTTACATTTCAGACTGATTAAGGTACAAAAGAATTCCACTGCACACCTACAAAACTGATTCGTGCTTCCTCCCAATTTGGAGTGAAACACAATAATGAGCTTTCAGCATCTTTCACTAACTCTCTGGTAAAGCCCTGATGATTCCATAAATAGACCTGCAGACGAGGATTGATTCTCAATATGTGCAAAGATGGATTCTCAGTTAGAGGTGCTATAATTAGTCTTGTATAGCCTTAATGGGGTGGAATTAGCTAAGGTTCCTTCCTGAGCAATGCAAATCAGTAACCTTTGCTGAAAAGTGCATATGGTGGGTCAACATATGGTTTTTCTGTGATATTCCCATGATTAAACTGTCTATCAAGACAGACAGCTGCAGTTCATGCCTGAATAAAAATTACTAAATGAGGGAATAGAGATTGCTCAACGTTTGCGAGAGATCTTGGTGAGAGAGACAGTAAAAACGCAAAAATGTTAGTAGCAGAATCACAATACATGCTAGCTATTCTATGGCCAGCACCAATTTTGGATCAATACTCTGTCAAAGAAATTGCTCTGGAACTACCTTAACTGATAAGTTAGGATTGTGGACACCATTATAGATATTACACTCTAATTGTAGTGCTTCAGTACAGCTATATCCCAGTAACTGATAAACTGTAACATGACTAAGTTCATGTGCTAGGTCCAGTCAAATAATCACTGGAAGATGGTTTATATTTGGGATGAGATGATACAAAACTTTAGGAGAGTTATAGCAAGCATCCAATCACATCACTAGGTTATTCAGTATTTTAATGCTATTTTGATGCTACAGAAAAAAAAAAATTGAGAATGTATTGTCATTTCAAATTTCTTCCACAGCACCTCACAGTAACAATCAGTACCTCACCACTATGAACATCAGGCGAACACCCTGTTCTTTGAATGGTGTCATAACATCTTGAACATTTATCAGCAGAGGAAGACTGTTAAACATTGTAAATGAAGAACAGTACCCCCTACAATGCAGAACACCCTCAATGCCACACAGCAATGTCAGCCAATGATTTGCGCTTTTTTGTTCTCAAGTAGGCAAAGCTGGTTGGTGACTGAATATCCTTTTTTTTTTGATGAGAAAAGGCAATGAAACGAACATTGACTACACCAGAGTAAAGGCCATACAGCTAGAATACCAAAGCAGGAAGGTATGAACCAGATTTTATATTTTCTGGCTGATCATCAAATATATTAGTCTAAATGATCTATTTTCTTTTACCCATAATAGCCAAAATACTAATATTACCACTACCCTAGATAACAGTTCCAACATGTCATTATCATAAACACAAACTTTTCATCTTATACTTATAACTCAATTCTAAATTGGTTAGATTCCCAGCACTTAAACTAAATTAAATGTACAATTAAGTATATTAAATACAGGACAAAAAAAAAGCTTAGGAGTGCATTGCTCCATGTTCTTTTCCTTTAGATGAGCTTACTGAAGTTTTAAAACATGCATTAATGCTAGTAAGCACAGGTACATCACTCTCACAAAGGACACTATGCACTAACAACAACTGGGCAGCTGAAGACAAGGTTGCCAATACTGGAGCAATTAAAATCAGGGATGTGCAAAATGTTAGAATTGGAGGAGTACAGATATCTTGCAGAATTGTAGGGCTGGAGGATATTAAGAGATAAGAAGGGGCAAGGCCATGGAAAGATTTGAAAACAAGGTTGAGAATGTTAAAATTGAGGCCTTCTCATACTGGAAGCCAATACCAGCCAGCAGGGGAATGATGAGTGAACAGGATTTGCTGCAAGTTAGGATACAGGCAGCAGAGGTTTGGATGAGCTCAATTATATGAAGGTTGGTTGTGGAAGCTGCAAGGCCAGCCAGAAAACCTCAAAGGCATGGATGAAGATTTCAGGGACAGTTGAGCTAAGTTTGCACTCTTATCTGCATTACAAATGTGCTGCTTGGTAATACAGGTACAGTGTCTCAAAAGTGGCAACCTCAGGATTTTGGATCATGCCGGATTTTGGGCCAGGCAGCTTGGGCTGTGAGCAGTTCGTATCAAGCTGGGTCAGGTGGGGTCAAGGGTAGCTCAGAACATGGGACAGACTGGCACAGGAAGCGGCAAAGCCACTTGGCAGGGTGTGGCAACAAACTATGCAATGCCTAGCCAAATTGTCCAGTTAAGTTTCTTTTTTTAAATTTTTCAATTAAAATTGCTGCATGGCACTTTATAAAAATGTCCGGTTTTCGGACAGCTGAATTTGAGACACTGTACCTGTACATACCCAGTATGCAATACAACTAACACTCTGCAAATGATGCTGAAGGTTGTTCTCCTGAATAAATTGATTATATAATTTGAACACACAGATGTGAAAACCCTGTAGCATCCAGAAAAACAAAAAGGTGCAGTATAAACTCAAAAATAACCTTGGCATATTTGGTGTCCAAATTTTCAACTCAGAGGAATTGCAAAAAAATTCAGAGACAAATATTCCAGAAAACATAGAACTTCAACAATAAAATCGGTTTTGGAATTCTTACAAACTATATTGTGCAAAAATACAAAGCGAATGATTCACATATACTTTTGCAGATGCTGCCACTAGGAAATTTAATATTTAATTCTCCTCCCAATCGCCGTGAAAAGTATTTTTCTTGCACTATGCGGAATAACACATTTTGCATATTTCCAATTTAAGATTCACATTCAATTTATGATACCTCAATGCCTCAAGGTGATGCTGAATAATTTTCTGCAAAAAAATTGTGTTGCCTATGATCTTCCATAATACTCATCACTAGGGAAGAAAGAAAAATGACACATAGTACAAAGCAACTTCCACATGTATATTATTTAGTCATAGAGTCATTACGGCATGTAAGGAGGCCCTGATCGGGAATCAGATCTAGGGCCCTGCAGTGAAAGCACCGAATCCTGATCACTAGACTACTAGGTAAGGCAGCAAATTTGAGCTTCATTACTGAGTGGGTTTAAACCAACCACCTTTTGCTTAACAGCTGAACATGCTAACCAATGGTGCCAAAGACTTGCAAATAATTATTACCCAACATGGAGCTCAAACCCACGACCCTGAGATTAGGAGTCTCATGCTCTACCAATACAGCTAGCCGGGCACTAGTATAAGGTAAATAATGCCCTCACCACCAAGTCAGATGGTAGTGGGATTCAATCCCCACTCCAGATCACATTCTATGCCAACATTGTAGTGCTTTACTGAGGCAGTGCTCCAACATCAGAGATGCCGTCCTCTGGATGATATTTTAAAACAAGTCTTCCAAGTCTGTTCAACTGGTTCAGGTGAACATTAAAGGTCCCATTGCACTACTCAAATAGTAGTGAATCCTGCCTGCTGCTCTAGCCAACATTCTTCCCTCAGCCATCATGACTACGAACAAACTGCCTTGCAAAACACTCCAGCTCATTTGTGGCTATGTTGGATACACCAACCAATTGTTGTCTTGTAAACCTTGCATTCCAAACTGTACAATACCTTGTATGTCATACACTGGTTTGCACTATCCTAGACAGTATAGAGTTTTGCTTGATTCTTTCATCACAGAAACACAACTAAGACACAAGAAAATGAGCGAAAACATGTACGGAACTTAGCAACATCTATATTATACAGTATTTACTCTACAGCATTACAAACTGCTAGTGTTCTTGATTATGCAAGAAGACACTTTCCAACCCTGAGGTACTGCCAGAGAGCCAAAGCGCCTGGGAGATGAATGCACAGCTACAAAGTATCTGTATATGCATTGAAAAGGCCATGTGAAAGCTGAAAAATATCTAAGCCTCTGCAGCAGATGGAACCCCTGTAGACATACACTCCTGGCACGGCTGCACAACCTCTATCCATCCTCTAGGAACAGGAGTGCAAGCCGGGGGATCTCAGGGATCCTGTAATTGCAACTATGTTCAAGAGAGAGAAGTCAGACTGTGGTAACTACAAAGGTGGTCTTCCACAGGGAAGATCATTGCAAGGATCGTCTTCAGTCGCCTCCTCACAGTGGCTGAGGAACTCCTTCCAGAGTCACAATGCGGTTTTCGCCCACGAGAGGCATCATATCAACTGCTGAACATGGCACGATCCTGGAAAACGTGGGTCATTTTCCAAAGGTTGGGAGCCTCCTCTCAGTGAAGACAAACATAGATGACATAATTCATCATCACCTTCAGTTTGCCAGCTCAGCCTTCAGCCAACTGAGGAAAAAAATATTTGAGGACCACGATCTCAAACCCAAGGCTAGGGTCATGGTTCATCAGGCAGCAGTGATCCCTGCCCTCCTATATGCTTCAGAGACTTGGACATCCTAAAGTAGGAACCTCAAAGCACCAGAGGAATATCAGTGGTGCCTTGGCAAGATCCTCCAAATTTGGTGGCAAAATAAAAGCATTTCAATAGCAGCATTCTCTCCCAAGCCAATATGCCCAGTGCTGAGGCGCTAATCACTCAAAATCAACTCCTCTGGCCGAAACCTGTCACTTGTTTGCCTGAAGCCAGACTCCCAAAGCAACTGTTCTTGGTCGTGGCAGGATGTCATCAAAGCATCCCTGAAGAAATCAAACATCCCCGCCAATGCACGGGAGCCCCTACCTTATGACCAGAAGGTTTACTCAGGAAGGCACCAATCACATCGAGACTTCATCAGGAACACACAGAGACAAAGTCAAGGCATCAGAGAGAGTGCACAAACCTCCAAACACCTCATCAGCCTGACCCTTCCAGCACCACCAGCCCTGCACGTGGCAGAGTCTGCACACCACGCACTGGACTTATCAGCCATCTCAGAATCCAGTGACCTTCAGTGGAAGCAAGTCATCCTCAATCCAGAGGGTCTGCTTAAGAAGTAGTAGTATGTAATGGAATTTCCCCTGAGTGTGCATAAAAATATTATACTACTACTTGGAGATATGTACTTCTGTGTTCAGAATAGCTTCATGCAACATGCTTTCACATGCTTGGAACTGTTCAATTAACACCTTACAGTTCTAGATTAAAAGTTGTTCTAACAAAGTCACTCTTAGCCAAGGTTCAGCAAAAGTAAATAAGCACCTGAAGCTAAAGTGAACCATGACCCTGCAATTCTTTCCACCTCACTGTTCATTCTCTTTCCTGAAGACGTACACTCCTAACATGGTATGGTTCTATCAAAAGTATTTGTTGATACACCACCCAATGTGTTTGTCAGTATGCCATTCAACTACAGCTAAGCTTAATCTAGTTCTCAATTAACGCTAATATGCATAAAATCTTCCACAGCGGTCAATGTGAAGCCACCAGGAATTAAAACCTAAGCTGACTTTTTTTCCCCCTCCCTGGCCTGGGCCTCTGAAGAAATAACATGCCCTGGCTGATCAAAAGATACATCACAGATCAGGGTATGAAATTTTGACCATCCTACTCTCCATGCACAGTCTTACATGTACAGAGCTTGAAATGCTAGGTATCAACATATTGGGAATTCACTGCATGTTTCTGGGAAACCCATTCCAAATCTCTAGTATCCATAAAGCAGCTGTGCACATTGCCCTTCTAAAGTAATTTTTCTAGATAATATGCAGCTTCTTATTTTCCATTATTATAACAAACAAAACCTTCTATCACTGGGCTAATGGCTAATTTGGCCCCTCCGTTTTGTCATGAGAAAACCATGACTGCACTCTTCAAAAGACAGTGTAGGTAATAATACTGAATGTGGCATGCTCAAAACCCATGGGCACACATTATGTCTAACTGCTTGAAAGTTCATGAGCAATTAGGTAAGAACTACTTGTTACGATCTTTGTACAGACTGATAACTTTTAAAAAGAAATTTGAACTTCCAGTTAATAACTGAAAGGGCGACATAGCAAGATTTCACATTTTCAAAAGTTCACTGTAACAAAAGACTAAACACTTTTAAACACTAAATTGACTAAACACTTTTAGGCAACTCCTCCACCTTGCAGTCTGCTCTACATTGGAGATACCAAACACAGAATGGGTGGCCACTTTGCGGAACACATTCGGTCTGTCCGCAAGCATGACCCAGACTTTCCTGTTGCTTGCCATTTTAACACACCATCCTGCTCTCATGCCCAACCTTGGCCTGCTGCAATGTTCCAGTGAAGCCCAAAGCAAACTGGAGGAACAGCACCTCATCTTCCGATTAGGCACTTTACAGCCTTCCAGACTTAACATTGAGTTCAACAACTTCAGACCGTAAACTCCCCTCCATCTTCACCCCTTTTTTATCCCTTTTTCCAAATTCATTTTTTTAATCCACTTCATCACGTCATCATTTTTCATTCATTTATTCATTGTTTTATCCTCTTTTCCCCTTTCCATCGGATTTTTGATCCTTTTTATCCGCACCACTACCCCCTCCCTCCACCGAACCCCCACTAGGGCCATCTGTTACTTGTTCATGTTGTTCTTTTCAGAGTGCTTACCCCTGTTCTGCTATCATCACACACTGCTTTCTTACCTTTATGCCACTATCAGCACCTTTTTTAACCCTTACCACTACCATTAACACTCCCTTTGCCCTTTTGCTCATGGCATCTTTGTCAATCTCTCATTTGCCTTCACCTATCGCTGGTCTCCTATCCAGCTTTACCTGCTCCACCCAGCTTAAATAGTATAAATTTAATCACATTTCTACCTCTCTGTAGCTCTGAAAAAGGGTCATACGGACTCAAAACATCAACTCTATTTTTCTCTCCACAGATGCTGTTAGACCTGCTGACTGTTTCCAGTGTTTTCTGTTTTTCCTTCTACTTATAGGCAACTTATGCTTTAAACCACAGAACAGAATACTCTCCTTATTTTTAGCACACTGAAACCACACACTTCACAAGTATACTTTACACTGTCCTTTAAATGGACATTCGATTCTTTCGAAATCAGTCCAAAGTGATTATTAGCCCCCGAGGGTTTATTTGTGTTCTTTTCCTTTCTCAGGTTAGTAAATTCTAACCCAGAACTGTCCTTCATAGTGAGATTATTACAGGAGATCCTCCCTCTAGCGCAAACTAGTCAAATCTATGAGTTTCATTTTAACTCCTCGTTTTCAATCCTTTCAATTCAAGCACAAGTTTCCATACACATTCTGGTACAGTGAGTCAGAGATTTTCAGCCTCTAGCCACTCTCTTTCTCAGGCCCTGACAGACTAACCCACCTGCCTGAGATAGTCAGTGATATTTTAGGAATGTCTGTAACCTGATCTTTACAACGGTTTCTTCTGCACCCTTCCCCATGTGAATCACATGGGCCTTGTATCCAGGTAGAAATGCTGATTAACTATTCTTTAGACCCCAACTCTATCCAATGTTGGAATCAAATGGACAGTTCAAAGTATATCCTTTTACAACCTGACATTCTTAACACTTGCCTGGGACTTAGAAACTCATAATCTGTCCACCTGCATCACAGCTGACTTCTCCATTGTCTGCAAGCGCATCTTGCACCTTTCTCCCCAGTAAATCTGGCCATTTTTTTAATCTTTAGCAGCTCATTACCCATGCCTGGTCAGGCAGACTTCAGCATGGTCACATGACTCCCACCATTTACTCTGAATTTAAAGACACAATCCTAAAATATAATCTGATAAGCTTCATAATTGTAACATACTGTGCTGTTTCTACCCTTATGATTCAGTTAGAATGTACAATGTCTACAGTGCAGCTTTGATCTCTCTTCTATGCTGTTAGCTAATTTCAATCAGAAAAGTTGTAGGAAGCTGTATTTGGCTTTTACTTCCCTGGGGTTGGAGAGAGACCATGCAATACAGCATCAGAAAGATTCAGCACTTCTGGGGCAGTTTGGAAAAATCCTTTTAGGAAAAAGAACTTTGTCCCTCTCAGCAATTTTCTCCTTCTTTGAAAGTTAGACATCATTCTACAGGTGTCTGTAACCTTCCAGAATCATGTTGCCAGTGTTCATGTGCCTTTCCAGTGAGCGTTAGCATGCTATCCAATCATGAAGGGCTTAATATTCAAGCCAAATCTTTCAACCACATATCTTTCCAACAGGGGCCACCGTGAGCAATACATCATGGATGTACTAGATTAATTTCCCTCTCCTAACATGGGTCACTTAGATTAACTACGGCATTCTCACTGCTGCAACTGAGATCAGTGAAATTAGGACAGATCAGGGATCAAACTTGGGAAATGACATATCTAGATAGACCAGTTGAAAAATGCAATGCAGGTGTTGGGTAGGGACATAACAAAACCCCCTTATGCACTTCTGAAAGAATTAGGTAGGAAAAACATTGAACACAAAGTAAAATATTGTCAAGGACATTTTTCAAGATAGCTCAAGATTGAGTGTTTAGGGAGAGCATTTCAAAGTGAAGAGGCATGAAGGCTCAAGGCTCACAAATGGTGACATGGTTGGAGAGGTACATCAGACCAGAATTGCAAGCATAGAAGATGCATGATGGATATAGGGCTGGAGTTAGGTTGGTATAAATTAATGGTGGAATTTGTAAATGTGGAGTAGATTTCAAAATCAATGCATTGGTAGACAAAAAGCCAATGAAGGATGGTGAGAACATGAGTGATTGGTGAGTCAGCCTTAACATAAAATAGCTTGCAAAGAGTGAAGTTTTAAATGAGTTGGAGTTGTAAATAGTGGAGCTCAAGAAGCTGACAGTGTTAGTCAAGTACAGCTGGAGATAACATAGGCATGAATGAGAACAGAGTAGTCTCAGTTTTGATTTCTGACACCACCTTTCCTCACCAATGCCTCAATTTCACTAGTTAAATTACCTGCAGATATAAGCTGACATGAAAAATAGCAACTTTAGCAAGGTCCCAGAGCATTACCAGCACCAGTGAAATTATACCCTTGTTTTAGTCAATACATTCAGAAGATTTAGGGAAACAAGTAACTTGCATCATCAGGCTTTTTTTAAAAAAGAGAAAAATGCTAGCTCCAGATCAGCATCCAAGAATTTTAAAAATCCCATTCATTCTGCATAGGCATTCACTGATCAATCCAAGCTGATAGCAACTAAATTCCTGTCATGAACTTGCCAGCTTGAAAAGTCAAATCTCCTCAGGTACCAATATATGCAGCATTGATCATAACTTTTACAAACAAAATTTTAGTAAGCTTTACAGAGGAGACAGAACTAAGAAAAACTTGAGTGAACATATTTCCAATTTAACATATTGATTTCTCTTTTTATTTGTTCCAGGATGTGGATGCTGCTGTCTAGGCCAGCATTAATTGCCTATCCCTAACTGACCTTGAGAGGACCTGATGGATGGTCTTACCCCCGGTAGGTCTTACCTCATGTCTGATGGCAAGCAGTTTTTGGAATAAACGGCACCATCATTTATCACTCAACTGTGCTAAGAAATTATTGGGTACTCCTATAAAGTTGTTAGATCTATATTCTGTTCTCACTTCACTTTCCAAGCGATTACATCAACTCTGTTAGAATCTAAATGCACACTAATGAAATAACACTCTACTGACAAGAACAATAAATGCCAGAATGCATCGACAGCATATAGTCAATTCTAAGACACATAAATAGATTAAACAGAATGTCTTGCTGATGTTACGAGTTAGTTTTGCTTCCATTACCCCTGCTATCAGTGACAATTTGGGCCACTGAATTTTTTAAAAATCACAAAAGATGACAAAGTGCATTGCCTTAAATGCACTTGTTCCTACAGTACATCGATACTAATAAACTAAGTTTTTAATGACATTTAAGCCTTCAATTGCTGACTCAGTGCAAACTTGCCTTTAGTAAAAAAGACATTGCTATCTAAATCAGATTTGTAATTGGAGCAAACAGTTTATTCTTGATCTCCTATCTCCATACTTAAACTTTGTTTTGTTTATCTGCTACTAAGCACAAGAGTAATTTATTAAAATTTGGGTCATATTATAGTACCTAAATTAGGTTCCAGATCAAATGTCTCTACATCTCATTGATAATTCTATTAATTGCTGAGAAGTTACACAAGGTTTCTACTGAAAACTTTTACTATTAAAAAAATACATTTCTGTGGCATTCCTCATGGTATCTCAAATGACCTCATTTTGATAAGCAAAATATTTTGCACTACTGATGATAAAAAGGGAAAACCGAAAAGGATGGAAGAACAAAGGCACAGTGTAACAAGAGATTTGAGGAGCATTTAAAAAGTACAAACAAGGCACAAGGTTGCAAGGAGGAAATTTCAGAGGCAAGAGGTGCAAATGCTAAAGAGTCCACAAATGAAAGGGCAGAGGAACATTATGAGTAATAAGCTTTCATTTTATTCTAAAATTCTGATGATTCAGAGATGACATGTTATATAAAGAGGGCACAAAAGAAAAATAGTGTGGATGCTGGAAATCTTAAATATAAACAAAAGGTGCTGGAAATATTTAACAACTCGGGCAACTCTGTAGAGAGAGAAACAAAAGTTAATGTTTCATGTCAGGTCATTTTGACCTGAAAAAATTAACCATTTCTCTCTACTGATGCTATCTGACTTGCGGAGTACTTCCAGCTTGCTTTTGTTTTTATATTACGTTTGGGAATGTATGGCCAAAGGATATTGCAAAGCTAAACTGGGTCAAAACCAAGGCAAGGTGGTTGGGTTCGTTGGGGAGCTGAAAAGAATTTCGGGAATGGCAATGCTGGATTCTGTACAGTTCAGGATGCGGGTCAAAGTGTTCTTAAATAATGTAAATTTGTGAGTTTAGAGCTCTAGTGAAGTACTGAAAAATGTACTTGATTATACGGAATGACGTTATTGAGACTGAAAGCATAGCAGACCCACAAAACATGCAGATTTTTTTAGAAGCGAAAAAAGGTATCAACTTTATAATCAATAGTATACACTGGCGGTTGATGAGCTTCTGTGTTCCCCACAGCTGGGTCATGTGTGCCATGATTTATGCCATGTAATCTATGATGAATATCCATATTAAATAATTGTTATTGATGGGTTCGTTCAACAGTTAACTGGTAAGTAGCTGAGCTGTGCTCCCAGACCCAGAGCTCTTCGTCTCGCAGAGACAGTGTGACCAACCAGAGGCCGGGGCCCTGCAATGTAGCAGCAGGTAGGTGCTCGTTGTTGCTGCTGCTATATGTAGGACTGTAGGCCCAAGTCCAACCACACACACGGACTGTTTATTGTTTACATGGACGCTGCTCTAGGCCCGGCTCCCCCGCGCCGGCTTACTCACCCCGCCAGCCGGCTGCCTCACTGAGTGAGTGGCCGTCCTCCCCTGGATTCTCGACGATTTTTCCTACCTCTTTCTGCTTGGGGTCCTGCGGGTAAACGTCTGGCGGCCCAAGCCGAGGCCTTTTCAGCGGCCTGTGCTCATAACTCAAAATCCCGAACGCCGCCATCTTTGGTAAACCCGGCTTCACCCAGCGAGTGGCGCCGAGCGCCGCCGGAGATGGCCGACCCCGAGCGCCGCCGGAGATGGCCGAACCGAAAGGAACCATTCTCGCCACTCAGTTCAGTGACACCAAACTCAGTACGTCGCTTGAGCCATATATGTTACACACATCCTCTATCCAAATAGCGCCACTGCTGGATTTTAACCAGAGACAACCTTTTAGCAAACCAATAGTTAGTAAGATATCTGCTGCTTATCCAGCCAGAACCACTTAGGACATTAAGATAAAAGCAAAATACTGCAGATGCTGGAAATCTAAAACAAAAACAGAAAATGCTGGAAAAACTCAGCTGGCCTAACAGCATCTGCGGGGAGAGAAAGAGAGTTGACGTTTCGAGTTCCTGTAACCCTTCTTCAGAGCTAAAGATTTATACTGTTTAAGTGGGAGGTAGAGCAGGTGAAGCTGGATAGAAGGCCAGCAATAGGTGGGAGCAAAGGAGAGATTGACAAAGATGTCATGAACAAAAGCACAACAGAACAAGGGTAGAACATGTAACTTACCCTTGTTCTGCTATTATCACATTCTGCTTTCTTACCTTTGCCACTATCAGCACCTTTTTTAGACCTTATCACAACCATTAACACTCCCTTTGTCCTTTTGTTCGTGACATCTTTGTCAATCTCTCCTTTGCCACCCCCAGCTGGCCTCCTATCCAGCTTCACCCACCTAAATAGCCAAGTGATTATGGTACTGGGTTTGTCACCCCAAGATCAGGAGTTCAAATCTCACAATGGCAAACTATGAAACAATGTAACTTCATCTGAAACAGATGGAAACAGGTTTACTCAAAAGAGTATCAGGAGTTCAGATCTCACAATGGCAAACTATGAAACAATGTAACTTCATCTGAAACAGATGGAAATGGGTTTGTACTCGAAAGAGTTACTCCACCCCCCTTAAACAGTATAAAATTCATCACATTTCTACTTTTCTTTAGCTCTGAAGAAGGGTCATATGGACTTGAAACATCAACTCTGTTTCTCTCTCCACAGATGCTGTCAGACCTGCTGAACTTTTCCAGCATTTTCTGTTTTTGTTCCACTTAGGGCATTGCCTTGCAGGGTCACATGGAGCTGAGTTTAAAGTATCCCAATCCTCAATGCCAGGTCGAGCCCTCCAGATCCTCAGAATGAATCAGGATCACTGGTCAAGAATCAGCACTGTACCAGTTAGATTAGTGGGCCTCTCTCTTCCAGTCTTATGCCCCTTTCACACTCTACAATCACTCTAGTATCACGAATGACACCATCACCAGGGATTGATCGAGTGTTAGAAACTTTGGTTGGATGTATTCCTGAGGGATTCATCATATGACCTCCTGGATCCTTATCTGCCCACTTAACCAGCCCTTTATTTTGCATCTCCAATAGTTTTATAGTTAATAAACAGAAGTGTGCAAAGAAAATGAAAAATAGCACACAATCTTTTTAATTCCCCAATGATTTTTTTTCTACCAGATTGCTTGCAGTAATGTCTTGGAATTTAATCTTTAATTCCTGGAGATTCCAGGACAATCCTGGAGGGCTGGCAATTCTAGAAAGAGCCTTCAATCATGTTGGCTATATTTTGGAACCCTTTCTAAACTTCTCTGTCCACCCCTAAAATGGTAAAAAAAAACATTTCTATCACAATGTTTTCAGCTACATCTCCTAATTCTCCCACCAGGATCAGCATCTGATCCTTTTATTTATTTATTCTTTAACTCTCTCTCAAGCATCTTTTGGACATATTATACATTAAAGTTTCTATATTAATGCAATGTGTTGCTGTTGCAATAGATGATTGATTCAAATTTCCAGTCTTTGATTGGATACATATAATCTGAGTCAACTTGATCTGAGAGCCTACCCCACCACCCTTACTTCAGCTCCCATAAAGGATAGTAAATAGTTGTTCATTATTTAACTGACAACCATGATTTTCAGCCCTTGACAGGTGACAGCAAATACCACAAACTCCTCATGATTTACATAGTGAAGAGTGCAACTCCACATAGAATGTACAATACCACCATCCCCCTGACCACAGCATGGACCCATCAAGATATATTTGCAAGCATGGGGCTTCAGTTGTAATTGCTTGGCTCTTGAGTAAGTCATCCTCAGCAGCAAACTCTGGATTTATTAGCAGATGGTCTCTTATCTACTCACCAAGTAACATTAGGCCAAGCTTGGCAAGGTGAGAGGTATTGCCCTTGACATCAAGGCCGCATTTAACAGAGTGTGGCATCAAGGAGCCCTAGCAAAATTGTGATTAAATGGGAATCGGGAAAATTCTCCACTGTTTGGAGTCATACCTAGCGTTAAGGAAGATGGTTGTGGTTGTTGGAGGTCATTGCAGCTGCAGGACATAGCTGTAGGAGTTTCTCATGGTAGTGTCCTAGGGTTCGGCCACTTCATCAATAGTGTTCAATACCATTCAGGACTCCTCAGATGCCAAAGCTTTCCGTGTCCATAGGCAGCAAGACCTGGACTACATTTGGGCTTGGGCTTATATGTGGCAAGTAACGTTCATGCCACACAAATGCCTTCAATCACCATCTCCAACAAGAGAGAATCAAACCATCTTCCCTTAACATTCAACAGCATTACCATTGCTGAACTCCCCACCATCAACAATCTGGGGATTATCATTAGCCAAAAACGTAACTGGACTAGCCATATAAATACTATGGCTAAAAGAGCAGAAGGTCAGAGACTGGGAATTCTGTGGCAAGTAACTCACCTCCTGACCGTCCCAACATCTATAAGTCACAAGGCAGGCGTGTGATGGAGCTTGCTTGGATGAATACAGCTCCAACAACACTCCAGAAGCTAAACACCATCCAGGACAATGCAGCCAGCTTGATCTACACCCTATCCACCACCATAAACAATCATTCCCTCCGCTGCTGACACACTGGGGCAGCAGCATGTACCATATACAAAATACACTGCAGCAACTTGCCAGGGCTCCTCTTACAGCATCTTTCAAACTCATGACCTTAACCATCTAGAAGCATAAGGGCAGCAGACACTTGGGAAAACCACCACTTACAAGTTCTCTCCAAGCCACCCACCATCCTGACTTGGAACTACATCACCACTCTTTCACTATCACTGGATCAAAATCCTGGAACTCCCTTCCTTATAGCACTGTGGGTGTACCTACACCAGATGGACTGCAGCAGTTCATGAAAGTGGCTCACCACCACCTTCTTGAGGATAATTAGGGATGAGCAACAAATGCTGATCTTGCCAGCCACACTCACATCCCTTGGAGGGATTAAAAAAAAGCTTCAGAACTTCTTTTTCAGCTATACAATAAACACCTGTCTTCAGGATGATAGAGAGAACTAGGCACGGTAACTTGCAAATAGCTAATCACCTTATGTTGTAGACACCCAATTACTGGAATAAATTACATGCTTAATCAAGGAAAATCAAGACAAAATTGCCACCTTTTGCCCAAACCAAATGGGAGTCAATGTGTGAATATCTATTCTCTGTTTTCAGATGGCACTCAATGGGCAAATTGGAAATATCTAAAATTCAAACTTGACACCAACGACTACTATTTGAAATGGATGCCCATTTACTATTTACATTTATGATATGGGTGCTTTAGTTATGGAGGTTTCAATAAACATTCATTAGCAGTAAACAAAAGCCACAAACTGTATCTAATGCAGCCTCCTATGTTGCTCTCCATGAGATTTCGGACTTGGCACAAGATGCCAACTCTAGTGCAGGAAGGCTGATCTCTAATGTCAGAGGTCTGACGTATGAGGAAAGGCTCCAGCTTTTCAACGTTGAAAGGCACAGCCCAATGGTAAATCTAGAATGTTACTTTAAAGTAATACATGAAGACATTAGTTCAAACTACTAAAAGCCAACTATGAGAAAGATCTTAAACAAAACAGAAATAGCTGGAAAAAACTCAGCAGGTCTGGCAGCATCAGCGGAGAAGAGTAAAGTTGATGTTTTGAGTCCTCATGACCCTTCAACAGAACTAAGTAAAAATAGGAGAGGGGTGAAATATAAGCAGGTTTAAGGAGTGGGGGGAGGGGTGGAGAAGGGTGGGGGGTGGTTGTTGGGACAAGCAAGCAGTGATAGGAGGAGATAACCAAAAGATGTCACAGACAAAAGAACAAAGAGGTGTTGAAGGTGGTGATATTATCTAAAAAAATGTGCTAATTAAGAGTAGATAGCAGGACAAGCAAGGTACAGATAACTCTAGTGGGGGTGGGGTGAAATAAGACTAAAAGGGCATTAAAGGTATAGATAAATGATGGGTGGAATACATTTAAAAATAATGGAAATAGGTGGGAAAAGAAAAATCTATATAAATTATTGGAAAAAACAAAAAGGAGGGGGAAGAAACGAAAAGGGGGTGGGGATGGAGGAGGGAGTTCAAGATCTAAAATTGTTGAACTCAATATTCAGTCCGGAAGGCTGTAAAGTGCCTAGTCGGAAGATGAGGTGCTGTTCCTCCAGTTTGCGTTGAGTTTCACTGGAACAATGCAGCAAGCCAAGGACAGACATGTGGGCAAGAGAGCAGGGTGGAGTGTTAAAATGGCAAGCGACAGGGAAGTCTGGGTGATGCTTGCGGACAGACCGAAGGTGTTCTGCAAAGCGATCACCCAGTCTGCGTTTGGTCTCTCCAATGTAGAGGAAACCGCATTGGAAGCAACAAATGCAGTAGACTAAGTTGAGGGAAGTGCAAGTGAAATGCTGTTTCAATTGAAAGGAGTGTTTGGGCCCTTGGACGATGAGGAGAGAGGAAGTGAAAGGGCAGGTGTTGCATATCTTGCGTTCGCATTGGGAGGTGCCGTAGGAGGGGGTTGAGAAGTAGGGGGTGATGGAGGAGTGGACCAGGGTGTCACAGAGCGAATGATTCCTACGGAATGCTGCTGGTAGGGGGGTGAAGAGAAGATGTGTTTGGTGGTGGCATCATGCTGGAGTTGACAGAAATGGCGGAGGAGCTGTCCTTAGCTTGCTGCAATGTTCCAGTGAAGCTCAACGCAAACTGGAGGGACAGCACCTCATCTTCCGACTAGGCATTTTACAGCCTTTCGGACTGAATATTGAGTTCAACAATTTTAGATCTTGAACTCCCTCCTCCATCCCCACCCCCATTCCGTTTCTTCCCCGTCCTTTTTGTTTTTTCCAATAATTTATATAGATTTTTCTTTTCCCACCTATTTCCATTATTTTTAAATGTATCCCACCCATCATTTATCTATACCTTTAATGCCCTTTTAGTCTTATTTCACCCCACCACCACTAGAGCTATCTGTACCTTGCTTGTCCTGCCATCCACTCTTAATTAGCACTTTTTAAAGATAATATCACCACCTTCAACACCTCTTTGTTCTTTTGTCTGTGACATCTTTTGGTTATCTCCTTCTATCACTGCTTGCTTGTCCCAACAACCACCCCCCACCCTTCTCCACCCCCCTCCCCCTTAAACCTGCTTATATTTCACCCCTCTCCTATTTTTACTTAGTTCTGTTAAAGGATCACGAGGACTCGAAACGTCAACTGTGCTCTTCTCCGCCGATGCTGCCAGACCTGCTGAGTTTTTCCAGCTATTTCTGTTTCTGTTTTGTTTTGGATTTCCAGCATCCGCAGTTTTTTGTTTTTATCTCTATGAGAAAGATCTTGATCGACGCTTGGAATGGACTTCCAGATCGGGTTGTGGAGGCAAAAATCTTGGATGCATCAAAGAAACAGTTAGCTTCTGCCGAGGAGCGCATAGGATATTTCCAGCTACTGGTGTTTTTTTCTGTGAATTTTGAAGACTCCCAAAACGAGCACAGGTGTCATTGCTGAGTGATGGGTTTTTGGGCCAATGAGGAGACGTGAAACGTCACCTGTGGCTCCAGGTTAGGGGCAGGACATTTAGCGGCCGGCCGGGTCTTGGGAGTAAACCGGATCGGTTTTGAGTGATAGGAAGAGGCGTGTGCTGAGACATCGGAGCTATTGTTGGAGCGTAGGCTTTTCCAGCCCCATGTCGGCTGAGCGCGATACCGTGCAGATCCCTGATGACCTGGCGTTCGCCTCGTTCAGGGAGCAGTGTGAATCAGCGCACGGCTGGCAACAGAAATACAGCAAGTCGGAGATAGGCGTGTGGGTGCAGGCCGCTTCCGAGGGCAAAGCCGTGCACAGGATCAAGGTAAAACAAAATAACTGGCGTATGGGAATGACGGAGGTTGGGAATAGTGTGGGGGTCAGCATGGGTTGTCCCGGGGAGTGGGGAAGTAGTGAGTAAAATAACTCAATCACCAACATAAGACCAAACTACTTCACAAGCAATAAAGTCCTTTTGCTGTGTACTCGCTGCTGTAATGGAAACGTGGCAGGGTTCCTCAAAGAGAGACAGTGACAAGAAAATTTGTTTAGTTGATGTGGGATAAATGTTGGCCAGAACATCGAGAGAACTCCCTTCCTCTTCTTTGAATGATGTCATGGGATCTTTTAATCTATCTGAGAGGACAGGACCCGATTTAATACGTCATTCAAAAGAGGGCAGCACTCCCTCAGTGACTGAACTGAAGCATCGGCCTAAATTCTGTCTTAAGCCTCGAGCCTGGGGTTTGAACCCATGAGCTTCTGACCCAAGAGGTGAGAATGCCACCTATAACCCTATCATTGAGCCAAAGCTAAGTACATAATAACTCCCTCAAAGAATAACAGTAATAGGAGGATGACCATAGATATACTGGTTCAGAATTCCTACAATGAGATTTCCAATCATAAGTAAATCGAGGGAAGGAAGAGGTCTAAATGAGAAATAAAAACTAAATTGTACAAAATAGAACCATAGAAAGTTACAGCACAGAAGGAGGCCATTCGGGCCATCCTGAGGACACCCAGGTGCCCTTTCTAATCCTGCCTTCCTGCACCCGGCCCATAGCCCTGCAGCTTATAGCACTTTAGGTGCAGATCCAACAGGTTCTGAAATGGTTTGATAAAAAAAGAATTAATGTTTTAGCTGCAGACCCCTTGTCCAGGATGTTAGCCCATCTTCAGGTGCAGGTGAACCAGCTGTAAATTTCCACCATTTTCTATTTTAATTTCATATTTTCTGGTTCACCAGTATCTTCACATTCCTAATACCCAATGCTATTGTGAGAGCAGTATCGCTGCAAGATCTGCAGTGGCTCATGGAGAAAGAAGGTTGATCATCACATTCTTAAAACAACCAGAAATGGGGCAATCACAGAATTGTTACAATACAGAAGGAGGCCATTTGGCCCATCATGGCTGCACTGGCTTTCTGAGCAATTCACCTAGTTCTATTCTCCTGCCTTCTCCCCATAACCCTGCACATTCTTCCTTTTCAGATAACATTCCAATCCCCTTTTAAAAACTTCAATTGAACCTGCCTTCACCACACACATGAGCAGTGCATTCCAGACCCCAACCACTTACTGTGTGAAAATAGTTTTTCTCATATTGTTTTTGCCAATTACTTCAAAACTGTGCCCTCTCGTTCTCTATCCTTTCATGAATGTGAACGGTTTCTCCCTATCTACTCTGTCCTGACCCCTCATGATGTTGAATGTCTCTATCAAATCTCCTCTAAGCCTTTTCTTCTCCGAGGAAAACAGTCCCAACAAGTACAATCTATCTTTATAGCTGAAGTTCCTTATTCTTGGAACCATTCTTGTGAATCTTTTCTGCAGTCTCTCCAATGACTTCAATTTCTTCCTAAAGTGCAGGGCCTTCAATTGGACACGATACTCCGGCTGAGGCCAAACTAATGTCTTATATAAGTTCAACATAACCTCCTTGCTATTGTTCTCTATTAACAAAGCCTAGGACACCATTTGCTTTATTAACCGCTCTGTCAACATGTCCTGCCACATTCAATGACTTATGCACATATATACCCAGGTCCCACTGCTCCTGCACTCCGTTTAGAATTGTATACTTTATTTTATATTGTCTCTCCATGTTCTTCCTACAAAAATGGATCACTTCACAGTTCTCCACATTGAACTTCATCCCACTTGGGTCAAAATCCTGGAACTCCCTCCCTAACAGCACTGTGTGTGTATTATCTACACTATATGGACTGCGGCGGTTCAAGAAGACTGCTCGCCATCACTTTCTAAGGGCAATTATGGATGGGCAATAAATGCTAGCCTAACCAGCAACGCCACAACCCACAAATGAATTTTTTTTTTTAAAAAACCTGTTCACATATTCCACCAACTTGTATATGTCTTTTTGAAATTCTACACTATCCTCCTCACAGTTCACAATGCTTTCAAGTTTCATAACATTCGCATATTTTGAAATTGTTTCCTGTACACCAAGATCTAGGTCATTAATGTATATTGGAAAGAGCCAGGGTCCCAACACTGACCTCTGGGGAACTCCACTACAAACCTTCCTGCAGCCCAAAAAACATCCATTAACCAGTGCTCTCTGTTTCCTGTCATTCTGTCAATTTTGTATCCATGTCACCACTTTCTCTTTTATTCCATGAGCTTTGTGAATTTTGCTTAGGAGTCTGTGTGGCGCTGTATCAAAAGTCTTTTGGAAGTCCATGTGCACCACATCAACAACATTGCTATCGTCAATCCTCTCTGTCACCTCTTCAAAAAACTCTAGAAAGTTAGTTAAACATGATTTGACCTTAAGAAATCCATGCTAGCTTTCCAGGTTTGAGTCTTTTCAGTTAAACCTGCCTTTCAATATTGCCCACATCTGAAGAACAAATTAAAAAATATGTATAAATTGTTTTGCAATTGTGTGGTTTTATAATCAGAGGGGAGGATGATGTCATTTGGAAAAAAAACCTGTGTTGTGACAAAGTGACGTGTGGCAAAGGATTTGAACGTTTTTGCGTGCCCCAAACTAAAGTCGTCATTTACACAATACCAACTAGGTCTGGCATCAGTAAGATCAGTTCGTGCTACTGCATTAAAAATATGAAGTATTTTAGCACAAAAAAGTAGTAATTATGATTTTCTTGTTTATAGCAACACTTGCAATTTCATGTCTTCTATGCTAATAACTAGCATTAAGTGTCTTTGAGTAAATTGATCCTGAGGACTTTGGTCACCAATAATTATAGCTGCCAGTCCCAGAAATAGTATTAGCTTAATTATAGGAATTTTCAGAGCTTGCCATTGAACACTGGTGAGACCACATATACTGTTTAGTCTCCTTATTTAAGGAAGGATGTAAATGCATTGGAGGCAGTTCAGAGGAGGTTTACTAGATTGATACCTGGAACGGGAGGATTGTCTTATGAGGCAAAATTAGACAGACTGGGTTTATTTCCATGGGAGTTTAGAAGAATTAAGGGTGGCTTGACTGAAGTACGTAAGATTCTGAACAGTATTGACAAGGTGAACATGGAAAGGAGGTTTCCTCTTGTGAGTTAGTCCAGAACTAGGGGGCATTGTTTTAAAATTAGGGGCTGTCTTTTTAGAACATAGATGAGGAGGAATTTTTTTCTGTGTGTTGTGCATCTTTGGAACACTCTGCCTCGGAAGGTGGCAGAAGCAGGGTTGTTGAATACTTTTAAGGTAAGGGTAGATAGATTCTTGTTAGACAAGAGAATCAAAGGTTATCGGAGGTAGATAGAAATGTGGAATTCTAATCACAAACAAATCAGATATGATCTTATTGAATGGCGGAGCAGGCTTGAGGGGCCAAATGGCCTACTTCTGCTCCTTTTGTATGTAAACATCTGTCATAATACTAAGAGGTATTTTGGTGTGGCACATCACTGAAGTTCCACAATATGCCGCAATATGAGTCTATGCCATTTATTTTTCCATTTTTCCCTTTCATGCTTCTATTTCACAAGGCTATCTTGGTGATTTTTTTTCCCTTTCTGAAGTAAGGAGGGTGCTTTAATCTTCTATCAGTGGAGAAGGTGGCAGCATCCACTCTGACCGGTTCTGAAGTTGACTACTGTTTACAGGGAAGGTTTGATTTTTCAGGTGGCACTATGGTTGTCTCTGTATGGAATCCATCTAGTATGCCTCAATTGCCAGTATTATGCCAAGGTTAGCAAAGGAGGTTACTGAATGGCTTTGGCAGCAGTCTAAAATGGTCTTCTAGATTTGAGATCAGTTGGTGTTAAACCGGTCACCAGCTTGTACCAGATAGCTAACCATGATAAGGCAGTCACGTTATTGTAAAGTGACGTAATCTGCTAGTAAAGTGTTCAGATTAGAATTATAGCTGTAAAATGATAAGGGATTCTAAAATCCTCAGCATGTGATTCAATACCATTTATACTTTGTTTAAATGCTTTTTTTGGTGATCTTATGGAACCACTGCACATAGCAGGATAAACATGTATATACAGTAGTCATTTATACTACAAAGAAATATATATTATCTGAAATAATGACAGAAAAAGTTTCACTTAGCATGTTGGTACCAGTTTCTAAGTAAGTCTGGTAATGTACGTTCTAGATAGTACTCCTGGAATGTGCAAAGTTCACTCTTCCAGAGAAGGAAATCAGTGGCGAATAGTTCTCCCAGCAGTATTTCAGAATAGCAGAAAACGGAATTTCCACACCTATTCTTTACCTGAACTGTGGCATTAGTGAACTAAACAAATGTAATTTTATTTTCTTCCTCAGTCCTGCACATAAGGAAGGATCAGGTTATTGCCAGTTTGAGTTATGATCAGGGCTAGTGCTAGTCACATGCCTGCTCTTTTGGCCAGAGAATGATGCAATGACATAGGGAAGACAATAACCACAGCTTTGTACATCTTTTTTAAAAAAAAGTGTGGTAAGAAAATGATGGCATCTAATAAGCCATCTGCCAAAAGTTAAGTTAAAATCTGAACTTTTAATGCTTTTAGGGAAAGGAAAAGTTTCTCTGCATCTATTGCTGAGTGTATCCTTTCGCTGTCTTGTCTACGTCAGTAGTTCACCTGTCAGAGTTCCGAGGCAGGCAGTAATTTTTATTGAGTTGTCTTCAGCCTAAAAAATACCCAATATCTTGCCTTTGGAAAGATTAATTAGTAATTGCAGTTGAATTGAAGTTAAGTCCTTGAATAGGACTATTTTTGCAACCGTGTTAGTGGCCAGTAAATATTATGATCTCCTAGAAATGGCAGAAATAGGAAGCCAGAAGAAAAATGAGAAACCAGGCAAGTATTGCTCAAGTTAATCTTGCAGCGCTTTCTCTTTCTATCAATCCTGCACATGCTCATTCACTCTTTGAATGCATTTTTCTCTCAACTTTGTCTTCCCCCACCTCCACAGGAGTGCTTAGCAACTTCCTTGGGTGTCATGGCTCATGTTGAGAACTTGGCGAGCCAAGAACCCCAGTTTAGAGCCGGTGTCTTCTGCTGATATCCGTGTGTTTTAACTCTTGCAAACAGAAACAGTGAATATAATCCATGTACCAAATAGCTTAAATCACTGTGTCATCTTTTACTGGAAGCCATGAAAGGGAGAAGACCCAACAGATAAAGCTAAACATTGTACAACAATTTTATAATACTTTTAACATATCGCCTCAATTTCGCATCCCTGGCTGAGACTACAAGTTAAGGTTTGGTGCACTAAAACCTCAAACTAAATTTCCTCCCCATTTGCAATTCATCATGAGGGTATGTTGTATCATCTCTGAGAGTTAAGCAACCTTGGCCCTACCTCTGCTACCAAAATGATAATTCACATTTCAGTATCCTCACAAATGAACTTCTACAGCACTTACCTGGCCAATATTCATTCCACAGTTGCAGATTAACTGGTCCTTTATCTATATAAAAACAAAAAAACTGCGGATGCTGGAAATCCAAAACAAAAACAGAATTACCTGGAAAAACTCAGCAGGTCTGGCAGCATCGGCGGAGAAGAAAAGAGTTGACGTTTCGAGTCCTCATGACCCTTCGACAGAACTTGAGTTCGAGTCCAAGAAAGAGTTGAACTCTTTCTTGGACTCGAACTCAAGTTCTGTCGAAGGGTCATGAGGACTCGAAACGTCAACTCTTTTCTTCTCCGCCGATGCTGCCAGACCTGCTGAGTTTTTCCAGGTAATTCTGTTTTTGTTTTGGTCCTTTATCTAATTTGTTGTTCATGCAACCTTGCTGTCTTTAAGTTTGTTTATACTTCAAAACTAATGCCGGCATGCTATCTTGTGTTCATCACAATTCTAAATAAAAATATTTTCCTTCTGGCTCTTTTGTGAGGCTTTAACAACTCATTCCTCTTTCTGTTTCAGTGTAGAATTGAACTTAAAGATGTTCCTGCAGAGACGGTGTATGATGTGCTACATGATAATGAGTACCGCCGTAAGTGGGATAAGCAGGTCATCAAGACTTTTGACATTGCACGGCTCACGGTGAATGCAGACATTGGGTATTATTCATGTGAGTGTATTTGAGAGTTGACTAAATAAAGTTCATTTTCATGTGCTGCTTCTCCAGGAAGTGAATTTGCATTGTTGAAATTACAGTGCAGAGAGAATATACGGCTCACAATTTTAATAACCCATTGTGAAATGTTCACCAATATCAAGATCCACATACTGGGAATTCACACTGAGCTAAGGTTTTTAATAAAACCCTTGAAATGCTTATTTCTCATGTATAATCCCATGAGTTCCAGATAAACAACTGAGTCTTGCTGTTTTGGTTTGCTGTTTCAGTTTCTATTGGTGTTGTCCAAGATTCAGTGGGTAAAGGCAACACCTGTAGAATTAATCCATAAAGACCGGAAGGTAAGTTACTTTTCCACAGTTGGGTTGCTAATTTGCCTTTGTGCTCCTGGATTAAGGAGAGAAGTTGTGTTTGATGATTCATCCTGGCAAATGTGTGGATATCAGATGAGGAGAGGGCTGATACACTTTGTTGAACAGCCTGTCAAGATTCATTATCCATGCTTCCATAGGAAGAATAACAACTTGGGCAAGGCACTGAAAGGAAGCTGTTGCTTGTGGAACTGTAGGACACACTTTTTGGTTATTGAAAATTAATGTGAGCTGCAGAAATTTAGATGGCCTTGATAAATCTGCCCTAATATCCGCAGGGAGCGGCTCTGGCAGTGAGCTGTATTCCTGGAATATAATTTCTGTTCTTGCCTTTTTTAAAAAAAGATTCACAAATTTGATTGGGAGGAACATTAGGATGATCTGTTTTCTCTTCTACTGTGTATGGATTGCACAAGACTCGAGGGTCTTTGAGATTCTTAACCTGAACTATGGAAAATTTCCTTCCTTGTATCTGTGGCCCAGCCTCCCAGACCACTTACCCAACGGGAGTTACCAATTTTAATCAGGCTATCGAGAGGAGAAATCTAGCCTTTTCACCATTGGCTATTTTCATGGACACAGCATCTTTTTTGTTTTATTTTTTTAAAAAAAAACATTTTTATATAAACTTATACAGCATCTGATGTTTTCAAAACCTCTCAAAGTACTTCGTACTATAAATTGTTTTAAAATTGAATTATTGTAGACACAAGTGGCAGTCATTCTGCACCAGTAATGTGACGATTAATCAGTTAACCTGCTTGAGAGAGGAATGTTGACCAGAAAAAAAGTGCTCTTACGTTAGTGCCATAGGATCTTTAACATCTACATGATCAGGGAGATAAGAGAGCATCTTTTCTCATACTGCACCAGATTGTCAGTATAGATTATAAATTCAAATCCTCATTTGAGACTTGGGTCCACAACTTTCTGATTATATAAAAAATGACCTCCACAACTTTCTGATTATATAAAAAATGAAACTACAGCCAAGTAGCCACATTGACTTTATAGTGTGAAATTCAGAGAGTTATGAGAATAGACTGCCTGAATGCAGTTTTGACTAGGGATGATATATGATGTGAAATTATTTTTTTGAAAAAACAAAATTCTTCAGTTCTTTGTGATTACATTTTGTCTCTCCCTCTCTCTTAGGGAAATGCCCAAGTCCCCTGAAAGACAGGGATGTGGTTAGTTTGAGATCATGGCTGGTCACAGATAACGATTACATGATTATCAACTACTCTGTGAAACACCCTGTAAGTATGGATCTAAGCACCCTATCTCCAATATGACTCATAGATAAAAAGAAAGGAATTGTATGCAGTGACAGGGGTCCAGATATTATGTCATATTTAAACAAATGCATCCCATTGCTCAACAATTTGTTGCATCCAGTCATTGTTTTTTGGTTTAAAGCTGGCTTTTTGTTGCAGTCTGGAAAAGCAACATTTATAAGACAATGGATGTGTCTCTCCGAGATCAGCATCAACCACTAAATTTCTGAGACTGTGCTACAATTTAACACTATTAGTGCAAATGCTCAGGATTAGCTATGAGTGCTTCATTCCCTGGAACAGGGTACCATAACTCAACAGGATATTTGTAGATTTTGGGTTTTGCTCTCTATATTGGAAGTGCAATTGGCAGCACACTTTAATCAACTGCACTAATGTAATGTAAAAGAACCTTGTATATAATCTAATTTTTGAGTTTGGACACAAATAATCTAAATGCCCTTTAAAAGTAGAGTCCAGTGTTTCAGTAATGAAAACAGAAAATGCTGGGAATACTCTGCAGGTCTGACAGCATCTAGGAAGAGAAAAACAGACTTGATGGGCTGAATTTCATGATGCCTTTTGGGACGGGCTCAGCAGTGGGAAGGCATCGAGTGGTGCACTGAGGTATTCCTGCTGCCAGGCCATTTTCCCAGCAGTGGGAGAGAGGCAGACAGCCCACCTGCAGCTCAGCTGAAACATTTAGTGGCCAGTTGAGGGCCTCTTCATGCCTCTGCTGGTATTTGACCAGCAGGAGGTGCCTGCGCTGTGGGGAGACCACCAGGTGGGCTTGGCTTTTGTTGGGGGGGGGGGGTGCAGTGGTGTGTTCCTCTTTGGCCCACGAAGGGGTCTCCTTGGCAGACCTGTGCCTAACAACAACCCCTCCACTCTGCCTCAATCACCCAGCACCCCCAGACCCTGCTTACCTGGTTGTGAGGGTGCACACCCATCGATGTGTGTCCTTCCTCCTGGTATAGCTCCAGCAGCGGCTACTGCTCCTGGTGGTGTTGCTAAGCTGTGGCCCTCTGGTTGGGTTGGTAGCTTTTGGGGAAGGGGTTGGGTGCCTGGTGGCAGCCACATAATTACCTGCTGCATATAAAATGTGATTCCTGGTCTCACCACCTGCTGAAGTGGTGTTGCCCTGGAAGATGGCAGGACCCCTGCTGCCTCAGCAAAATTCCAGTCAAAGTTTCAAGTCTGCAACCTTTCGTCAGAACTGTCCCAATCAAAGGTCACAGACCTGGAACATTAATTATGTTTCTCTGTCCACAGATGCTGCTAAACCTGCAAAGTATTTTCTGTTCTTATTTTGCATTTCCAGCATCCACAGTATTTTGCTTCTACATCAGTGTTTCAGTGTCTGTCATTGTGAAAGCGTATAGCTTTTTACAGTGATTCATTGTCATTAAGGATGTTGGCTGTATTCTCTTGATGTTGATGATAATGGGTCTCAAACTGGAAATTAGATTTTGATTTATATGTGATGCTTTAAAAATAATTGCTTGAGAAAAGAAACTGCAATGCTCCTGAGGTTGCACGATGAGCCAAGTTAAAGTAGCCCTGATCTTGCCCTGTTTATCAATTAGTTCTGTACAACCAAGAGTGAACCTGACATCATTTTGGTTTGTATTGCTCAACATCAAAGACGCGGTGCATTTACTCACTGGAGTAGTGGGAAATCAAGCTTCCTTAGTCATGAAATGTATATTCACTTCAAAAACTTTTTATTCTATCTGCATCCACTAAGTGTCTTTTGTTGAATGAGATATCAATAGGTGTTTTCCAGATAGATAATTAAAACTGAGCATAAAATAGGGAAGTTAGTGAAGTGATTGAAAGCGCTGACGATGAGCTAAGTTTTGAGGAGGTTTCAGAAAGTGAGGAAAGGTAGCATTTTCTTGGGAAAATAATTAAGGACTTCATCTACTCAGCCAACAACTGTGAAACTGAGGCAATGTTTCAGATTTGAAACATTACTGCTAATCGAGGTGCAGGATTTCAAGGTATGTATTCTCAATAAACATCACCTATAATATTGCATCTTTTCCCAATTGCACTTAAGTGATTCATAGGGAATGTCTAATCCAATAAGCGGAAGAAATAGGTGGAAAGTGGCTGGTATTTACAGATTTTGCATGAAAAAATGCACATGTTCTGGTCTCACTCTGGTTAATGTTTAAATATTTGTTTTAAATACCAGACACCTACAGCCTCAGTTTCTTTCCTTTTAACAGAAATACCCTCCTCAGAAGGATCTAGTCAGAGCTGTGTCCATTCTAACAGGTTACCGAGTCCAATCTACTGGTTCCAAAAGTTGCAATCTCGTATATATGGCTGAGGCAGATCCGAAAGGTAAGGATTGGCAGCAATAACATTGCGGCTTAAGTTGATGTGAATGTCAGTGTGTGTGCAGTTTATTTCTCTAACTGGAGTTCACACTGAAATTGATATATTTTTGGGCACTAAAGACATTGAGGGATATGGGGATAGGCCTAGAAAATTGAGTTATTGTAGCACATCAGACATGATCTTATCGAATGGTGGAGCAGGTTTGAGGGCTGAACAGCTGACTCTTGCTCCTATTATTCTCTTACGAAGCTGGTATTTTTCTCTTCTATCCAATCCAGTTTTCTAAAGATGTTGAGTCCTTTCTTTAGGTATAGTTCTGCAATCCTCCTGTTGCATGTGAGCCTGAATTTTGGCAGAATATTCTATTGGAGATCGGGCCTTATCACAGCAAGCTCAATTCTATTTACTTTAAAATTGAATAATGATTAAGAGTGGGAACCCAAATTGCTTTGCCTTCTGCACCATCCAGTCCATTATGCTGGGATTACATTTGACCAATACTTTTCTGTCTAAAGCATTTAAACAAAAGATAATGATTTTTACATTATCAGGAAATTTAAAAATATGGCCTGACCAAAAAAACTTCCTTTTGCCCATCAGGGCCATCCTTGTGCAGGGAAAATGGCACATGGTCTATCATGGAGTCTTCCAACCCATTTAATCACCTGAGAAGTTGCCGGAAGTACTATACCGCAAAGTTAAATGAGTATTCAAGAGTTTGGCTTGTTAGGAACTAGAGATAGTTTAAGTAAGTTATATTGGTATTTGTAGGTGTTAAGAATGAGTTTTAGCTTTAAAGTTTAAGTTTGATTTATAATTCTGTATGTGTTAAGAAAAGTCAAATTGAGTTTTAGTTTCACTTTAAAAAGGTGCTTGCATTTCTAATGAAGAGTTTTATGACCCCTGAGGAGATATTAAACAAACAGTAGAAAACGGGCAGCTGCCTAGTAACAGGGGCCAGAGAGGCAGGGCGCACACACAAGAAGAGAAACAGCAGTTTTGATTTGGAAGCCGTGGAGTTCAGTTTTTTAAAAGTTGCTGCCAGGAGAGTGGAAAAAAGGGGACAGATAGCCAGTCCCAAGCTAAGGAAAACCCCACAAATCTAGGGGCGTGGAAGAGAGAGTCCAAATATGACCATTTAGTCAAAGGAAGAGCAGGAACCTGGAAAAGGTCCTGTTAAGTGAAGTTAAGAATGAGGGACAGAGAGGCTCCAAGCTTCAGATTTAAAGAGATAAAAGCTGAAGAAAGCAGAGTTAAAGTGAGAACAGCTTGCAAGAGGCAAGAAGGCCCAAAGAGACAATTGAACATCTGTAACTCTTTGCTTATGGGCATGTGAAACAGTAGTGTACTTTTAATGCTGAGCTGGTGAGAGAGAGTGCATCAAAGACAGTTTGAATGCATGCGGTGACCCAGGAAAGAGGAACATTAGAAAGAGAGTTGGAAACCCTGGAGGTGAACCCTTGCGGAAGGCATCCGAGAGAAAGCGTCGGTTTGGGAGAAGATTCCAAGGCAAAGTCTTGGAGAGTGGAGATTGGAAACCCTCATGTGAAGGATGGAGTTCAGTGACACTGGTTGACTCACTGTGTGATTAGCGTCTGGGGGGAGTTGAGGAGAGATCCATAGCATCTGATTGAGGTGGCATCTGTCACTTGGTTTCAGAGTGTGCTGTGCCTCACCACAGACTGCCATAAGTTTACATGGATTGTCTACTTACTGTAGATATTAAGAGTATAAGAGAGTTTTTGTAGCCTGTTATCCTTACAAACTGAGTACATCTGTAAAGGTATATAGTTGTGGATGAAGGAGTATTTATCTTGCTGAATAAATGTTTTATTCTTTTGTTAAAAATTCATCAACTGACTTGTGTGTCTCTGTTCAGTAGCTACCCTCCACGTATCTAAACAAACAAATAAAAGTTAAGATTTACCAAGCTGGGTTCCCCTCTGGGATCAGGCTTGTCCAAGGGTAACCTCAGCTGGGATCATAAGAGGATTCATTATCTTCACACCTAGAAATTGCTGTATCCTCTCCCAATCAAACAAAAGACAATCATTGCATGCCTCAGTGTATTATATCATGCCAGTCTCCAACTAGCATTGGGTCATTGGCCTACTCTGACTTAAGTCACATTCCATTTTTGCTACCTTAGGTTCTGGAACTCTACTTTTTTTTTTACTGGGTTTTTTTGCTTCATACTTGGAGATTGTTCATGAAAAACCAGGCTCTGACTTTATTTTCACCTTGCTTGTATTTTCAGGTTTTTTCTGAAGAATTTATTGATTTTGTCTTGAGATTTGGGAGGAACAAGAGCAAGGAGATTAATCATTTATGTTGTAACTCTGAAAAGAATTCACAGCCTTGAGCTTTGTTCACAGTTCTACAACTAGTCCAATAATTTCTGATTGTTCTTTCAGGGTCTCTGCCAAAGTGGGTGGTCAACAAAGCTTCTCAGTACCTGGCACCAAAAGTAAGTAGTAATTACCTGGTACTATGCTCTGGGATTGATTTATAGACCAAATTTAATAAACTATCAGATCTGTCAATTAAATGAAGATATGAAAAGAAATATGAAGTTGTACTTGCTAAAAGCACAAAGCATTACTCTCTCATGTCCAATATGCAGAATTAACTGATGAAGGTCACTGTCAATCACTTCACATATATTTGCTGTCATGTTTTGGAAAAGGTTTGCAATACTGACTTCCATGCACTGGACCTGTTTGGCAATTTCTCTTGTTTTGCCCAATATATGCTAACCGTGTTTTTGAGATGTTCTAGAATGCAAAGGTGTTGTGTGGTTCAGATGCTAATATGACTGTATTAAGGAACATTCTCCATTTTGTGTGCACTTCAGGTTCTGAAAAGACTCCACAAAGTGTGCCTGAAGTACCCAGAATGGAAACAGAAGAACAGGCCAGACTTCAAACCCTGGCTTTACCCAGAACAGAATGACCTGCCAACCATGAGCCTCTCTGAACTCTCAATCCAGCATGCAGACTCGCTGGAAAATATTGATGAAAGTGGCCTATCTGAAGGGAACAATGGTAGTGATGAAGAAGAATGTGGACCTAAGGGCTTAAAAGACTGAAACCATGTTGCAGTTTCCTTTGTAGTGCTGTAGGCCTTTGAAGTTTGGTGGAGGGCTGGTGAGGAGACAGTGGGAGTTCATAATTAGTCCTTGGAATTTGGGAGGAGAATTCTTAATTATTGATTAATTTAGTGGTTGGGGAGGTAGCTGTTATTGAACCAAGGTTATGTACATATGGAAACTGACATTCAGGCAATAAATAAAAAATTTGTGCATGCTACGGGCTAAAGTCATTAGTAACGGTGTTAAATTGAAGGATCAGCCATGATGATTTTTTTGATCTATTTGGTTTTTAATGTGCCTTGCAGGTAGAAATATTGTGGTGAGTTAGTAAAGGGATACCTTACGAATTTGTCCTTTTAATGAGGTTGAGGGACTCTTGAATTAGACATGCTGGGTCTCTGTTGGTGTGAAAGAATACTTACAAGTATTATGTGGTGTTGGTTTTGATTTGTAGGTCACTTTGAAACATGTTATGAAGAAGTATTTTTGAAACAAAATTACTTATTCCAGTTCCAGACTTCAGCATCTTCCCTCCTTGCAACCATTATTTCTGTTTGTACGGTTCTCGTTTTGGGATTAACAATAATTCTCTAATCTTGAACTGAGTTCAAGAAAAAGTTCCTGATTTTTGTGCAGGATCACTCATGGTTATTGTGCAGCTTTTGAATTTTGCACTGGTCTTTGTTAATTCAGATAATGACAATATTAACCCTAAATAACTTAATCATCAATACGTTTGGGAAAACATCATGGTTCACTCACTTAGTTTTATTTCTTACTGTAATTTAAACAAAGTCTTATGTAAGACTATAAATTTGGGTGCCTGGAGGTGGAGGGGGCTGGTGGTGAGGTGTGGTACGCAAGTCTGTTTCTCTTCTAATGGAGCAATTCTTTCAAAGACAAGAGGATCCAGCAGCAGCACTACTTCAATGTATTTGTATCAGCTCCTGTTTTCCTCTGGTGGTTTGATATTTAAATTGAAACATTTCTTCCTGAATACTATTGAATCCAATTTCCCACCACTGTTTTAAAAAAGCTGACAGTGCAGCAAGGTAAATATATGGATAGAAGATTTGAAATCTGCAGTGAGAATCAGGACTGAAGTGGAGAGTTATCATTTTTATATGTGTGAGGTTCATGGAGTTATCGTACAGCTGAGCAGGAGCATACTGGTTGAAATGAGAAAAGCGGAGAGAAAATGTGTAATGGTTGTCAACTGGCAGGAAGGTGAAGTTTTCAGTGGATGCAAATTTCATATTATTGCTCTTCATGTTGTACAACAATGAATTGTAGCCTTTTGAGTGTAATTTGCATACAGAACTATGTACAGTAACCTCATTTGGGGGAAGAGAAGTAGAGAAAAGTTTCAGGAATATTTTAGTTTGGGTTTGCATTTTAAAAAGTGGTGGTTAGACCTAAATGATTGTAATTATAATTAGTACCCAAATATGTTTTTTTAAACAATGATGGAAGCAAGAATTGGCATGTTTCATTTTGTTCATAAATTGGCAAATTGGTATGTGCAAACAGTACTTTAACACACACTGTCTTACAACAGGGCTCTGTTTTTGTGACCCATGACGTAAAAGAAACCACAAATGGATTATTTCTTTGATATGACCGCCAAGGTTTAACAATCTGTAATCATTCACAGTTGGTTAGAAATTAAGTTTAAGAGCGCGGTTGAGGCATGTTCGATACCGGGAGACATGATTGTGACTCATAATTCCTGCATTTAATTCGCTTTGTTTGCAAGAATAAAAACCACTTCTTCAGAAACTGCAGTAGCCTTAAGACATCAGCATTAAGTTGTTCTTCAGTTGGTTAATGAAGTTTTACAGCAATAAGTTTAAAAATGTTTACTGCTCCTAAATGTGAATCAAGGAATCATTAAGGCAAGGCCTTCATTTTCTCTCCTGCACTTCAAAAAAAAAATTTTGTTGGACTGACTAACTTCAGGTGCCTACAGTAATCATACAGAGAATGTGGATGCCATGGTGCAGTTAGAGCAATGGAATTAAGAAAATTGTTGAAGGTGATAATATATTTTGAGAACAAAGTCATGAAATTGGAATTTAAGGATATTTTTGGTATTTTGTAAAGTTGTAAACTGGATTTTTGTAACTTCAGAATAAACCAGAAATTTAGAAATAACTAGAGAATCCTGGGATCTCAAACCTAGTAGGTACATGAAGAAGCTGGGAAAACAGTTCTACAAATATGATCAGTAACTCAGTTTTGCTTATGAATAATTTCCAGCTGAACAACCACAGATGCTAAGCAACCTTTCCAAATATTTTATACTGCCTATTTCTTGGGAATCTGCCATGCTAATATGTTTCAAAATCATTGATTATAGGGCCCTGTTGACAGGTAAGCAGGTTCCCCGTCCTGCCTCATAACTTGGAAATAGTGGTACCCCAAGAAGATGACAGTTAGTGAGTATTTTTAATGCATGGCTCAAAATGTATCAATCTCCCTAGTGCTATTTATGCATGTGCTGGTTTTGAGGTCCCTACCTGTCTCTAACAGGCTGAAAAATGGTTCTATTTTTGTGAAAAGATCCATGTTCCTGCTGAGTCATTTGGTGCCATTTTGTGTGCAAAGAAATTGTGTATACCTGCTTTTTGTCCTGTATAGATATTTTATAATACTCTGATATCAAGTGACTCCTTAATATTGTTGCCTCTGTAGTGTTCACAGTATTGTCAGTTAAGCTTATTTATTGTACTTAAAAGGAAAAATTACACTGAAACCAATTTCAAATTTTGCTAAAACTCTATTGATGTGATGCTCAGCTCAAATTTATACAACCATGTAATCAGCATTACTTCACCCCAATCCAAAATGCCCTATTTAACCTCAGGCAGATTAAAAATTGTCATTGTAATGCTAGGTTTTTTTAATCACCATTCAAAAGGGCCCAGCATGAAAATTTCATGCACTCATCCATTATGCTTTACTGAAATCTTAGTACTAATACTGGTGTGTTACCAGTAAATTCTTTCTCTGATCACCTAATGTTGCTTGTTAATTTGCTGTTTGTTTCTGAAATCTCCTGTAAGTGTTACAGGAGTGTGTTGATTAAAAATATTAAGTGGAAGGCTGGGCCCATAATTTGTTGCATTGGGAGTAGCATTTTAATGCTCAAGTTGCATTTTACTGAACGGTTAGAAAACCTGAGCAAAGTATCTTCAGTGTTTAGAGGCTCACAGATGTACATTTTTCCTCTTGCCTGTATCACAAAAATATTAATGGAGTTTTATTCTTTGAGTATTATCCCAGTGGAATAGAGCTGTATAACTAAATTTCTTCAAAGACTTATAGTCTTGCTTACTATTTTTATATTGGCGATAAATGCTCCATCCAATTCAGATGAGACCATCTTGTTGCTGTTTGAATTGAGCATTTATCAGAGCTGAAGTTTGTCATGTCACGTTGGGGAGAAGTCTACACCCTTACAAAAAGCAGGGGTAAATCCTGGGGTCTTTTTTTAAAGTGTACTTTAAAATATAGAATGTAACCTATTCCAATCAATATTTTAGAAGGTAAAAAATTATCATCCTGGATGATCTGTCACACTTATATTATAAACAGAACATTATAGCAGGCTATCAGAAATCTTTGGGAGTTTCTGTAATATCTGTACAACCATGTTACTGCCATCAATCTAGTTGGCTTCCAACTCTTGAGTGTATCTCCTGCAAGGTTTGGGTTTGTGGTTGAATATAGACTGTGCCAATAGCCTCTTTTCCTATTCACCAAGGAAGGGGCTGGTCAAAGGAGCTGAAGTGCTTTTACACATACTGTTAGATTCTTGAATACAAGATGGCTTTTAAGCCCAAGATCTTTGTCTGACTGTGTGGTAGAGGGTTCAGCTTGTACACCTATAGTACTTACATTACACTGGCAGTTTATTTATTTTTTCCAGCCTACACAAAATATCTCACAAATGAAGGACCTAAGTGCAATTGTGTATTTCATTCATAACTTCCAGAAAGAAGGACATTTTGTTAATGTTCCTAGTATTTTGTATGTAGTTTTATGACTGAGAATTGCTCATGCTGATTTTTCAAAAAGATTGAAGTGGGAAAGGAAACATTTTCAGTTCAATCTGAGTTATCACTTCTGGCTGTTATGTTTTTTTGTGTGAAAGTTCACCTTTTCATGTTTTGATGTAAATGAGGCAGGATTTATCTTTAATGTAGGATTTATCTTTGAAACAATTACATTCATTACAGTGCAGAGTTCCAAAAGTACCAAGGCACTTTTTCATGCAATTGTATTTTGTTCTTTAATTATGACACTAACTGATTATCTGCATCAGCACAAGATTAGCTACTGTCTGAGGGAGCACTTAAATCAAATCTGGAACTATCAGAAGGAAATTTGGCATTAATTCCCTTCATTACGCAAGGTAATTCTAATGAGCTATATTTATGTAAATGCAGACAAAGTCTGGAGTATTAAGCAAAATCTGTATTTGACAAATCCTTAAGACAATTTGAATTGTGCATATGAAAACTACCAATTAATCATTGATAATGGCACACTTATTTGTGGATGTTGCAATTGAGGAGGAAACCATTTTTAATTATAGTTGTAAGAAAATGGATAAAGTTTTCAGATCTTGGGCATGGCAATGATAGGGTCCCTCATTGAGCTTCAGTGTCCTGTTAGAAAGCAGCAAGTCAACCAGGGTTCCCAGTCCTGACCGCTAGCCAGAGACCCCTGCTAGTCAGGGCATTGTTGAGGACCACATAACATACCACCCAAATAGTTTACAAATACCCGAAACACATTTCTACATATACTCTAATCTTTCTCACTGTTAACTTTGAAAGAGTGGCAGACGCCCTGGATAGACTATTCAAGCTGTTTTTCTGGGGCTTCTATGGCTCTTCTGCAAAGTTACAGAGCACAAATGGAACATCCTTGCAAAAATTCTCCAGTGTTTATAGTCACCAGATGAAATTTGTTACTTGAACAAGATGCCAGGGGACAACTGGCACTTGTGTAATTGTATCCTTGTTCAATACATTGCTTCTCTCAAATTTTAACATGTACAAATGAAAGGAAAAAATTAGTTGAAAGAAAACAAAACTATAAAGGTTTTTCACAATTGTCACAGACCAACTATTACTAGGGGAGGGGGTGAAATGAGAGAAACAACTGTTCCATTCCCACAATTTCCCAAACTTTGTTTCTTAAGTTTTAGTTTTGTCAAGTGTTGCTTATTAAGGGTGGGGATTGCCCTGTAATCAAGGGATGTGTGTGTGTGTACACTCCAACAATGATATTTCAGTTTTGTTCACTGTAGTTTTGCACTAAATAGGTGATCTCACTCAAGTCACGTGGCTTAGGTGAGAAAACTGTAGGGGTCTGTTTCCGAGGTATTAAGGTATATTAAACCCATTCATTAGGAAGATTTATTTAAACTCTAATCTGTGTAAAACTTGATCTGGGAATACATGATGGGGTAGATGTGAATCTTTACTCTGCATCTAACTAATTTTGTATCTGACCTAAAAATGCTCAATGCTAATGCTGCAAAAATGTTGGCTTTAATATAAGCATCCATTAATATACTACACAATCAAACTCTTAACTGTTAGGAATTAATCCAACTGATGCATCTATATGTGGCAATAATATTAAGGCTTCTGGTGTCTCTGCATAAAAGATGAGTTTGGTACTCCCGTTGTTTGTTCTAATCTAAAGAACAAGATGACCTAGTAAGGTCCCACATCTGATTCTTTCTAGTTTGGCAATAGGGCATTGCAAATAGTTAGGGTAGAGTCATGATCATGCTTCTCTTACAGACTGTTATTTACCATCTTGTGTGGACATTGAATAAAGATCAGTGCAGTGATTTTCCCCCTCCCCTCTCTTATGATTGCATAACTTACCAACACCTCAATCTGGACTTGCTTGGACTGTTAGTGCCTTTGGTAGAGAAAATTAGAAAGGGAAATAAATGGACATGGTGGCTTCTGTTGATTGAATTCTGAGCTAGGTGAATGGATTATATTTGATACTCTGTTGGTTTTGACACTGAAACCTTCTGAATACAACAACATAGCCAAAATCATACTTGAATCAATTTCTGTATCTAAATGCTAGTATTACAAATCACTTAGATATGTTTACATTGATTTTGAGTTGTAACAAATTGCTGGGTTTTTTGGATCTTGAATTATAGCTATTATATAATTGTCAAATTCTTGCAATGGGTCATAATCAAGTTAATAATGAAATATAATTCAAACTTAATTTCTTTTTACTAAACTACTTTGTAATTCTTTTTAAACATTTTCTTACAAGTAAAATATGGTCATTGAATAATGGTGTGTGTGTTTCCTATCTGACATTTATGCCAGATTTATAGAATTTTAAGTGTGGTATTTATCCTGGGTAAATTTATGTCCCCTCAAATGCTCAGGTATAAAGGGACCTTTACATCAAACATGCACAATAATGAAACTGGACAAAAGAAAATTCTTCTTTCAGCTTCCCTCTTGATGTCACTTTGCCTAAAAGCATACATTGAAGAAAATATATCCCAGACTGGTGGAAATACACTAACTGCAAGCAACATCACTCTGACCGTTTTGCAGTTAGCAAAGCTTATCAAGTACTGTAGTCTGCAGCAGGCATAGTTTGGCAAAATGCTCAGAGAAGCTAGACAACATTTTTCTCAGTATTACTGCATTCATAATATCAATTTCTACACTAGATTACATAGTTGCATTTATACAGTATCCTACTAAAACAAGTGGCAGCAATTTATATGGAGGCACTCCTTTCTCAGCAATGAAACATTGAATAAAATGTAAATAACCAAAGTAACTATTTGCAACATTTCTTCAGTGATCCTAAATTTGTGGTGGGAGAACCCAGTAAGAACTCTCCCCTCTATAGATCGTCACCGAAAACCTAGATATGCTCGTGCAAAGCAAAATGATTCCAGATGTAGTCCAATCTTATTGTGCCATTGATAAGCTGCAGCTCTTCATTCATTCTACCACCTGCCACAGCTGAGACAAAATCATTTTGTGGATTTAGATGTTTCCCAAACTCCTGAGAATTATGTACCAATATTTATGTAAACATTATTTGACCAACTCTTGAAACAATAAGCATAGAATTAGTTTTTGTCACAAACCATGGCTGGAATATTAACATCTTTCATACAGTAGTATCAAACAAAAAAGCTAAGTTAGAATGCAGGTCAAAGTTTCTTGTGTACCACCATAGATATGAAGGCTGTCTGCAAATTTCCTGAGAGCAGTGTTTGAACAAGGGGACATAGTTACAGAATAAGGGCACACTCATTAAAAACTGAGATGAGAAGGTATTTCTTCTGAGGATGAGAGTTGTGGAGGCTAGATCACAAAGTATTTAAAAAGGAGGTAGATAGATTTTTGAAATATTGAGGTATTGAGAGATATGAGAAGCCTGGGGCAGATCATCCATGATCTTATTGAACAGCAGGGCAGGTTTGAGGGGCACCTGCTACTATGCTCAGCGGTTCTGGATCATAATACGCTAAAATTTCAGGTGATATTAGATGAAGTGGGACTAGGTGAATTGCTATAATCATTCTATGATGGAAAACAGAGCATTGATGTTCTGGTTCTTGAAGAAACATTCATTGAACACATGCATCAGTTTGACAAATTACACAAGGATACACTGCAGGTTTTGACCCAAGTGTTTAATCTAATAACCATTTCAAACATGGCCTGGTATGCTATGTTAAACAAGGCATCAAAGGTAGCAACAAACTCCAGCATTCTGGTATTATCAAAGTTTTCACCACAGCAATACATGTAGGTGTGTCAAGGATCACCAATGTTTGCAAACCACAGTGCCTGACCCACCATTCACTCCTAGTCAACATCCATAAGACGTAGGAGCAGAAGTAGACCACTCGGCCCATTGCGTCTGCTCTGCCATTCATTGAGATCATGGCTAATCTAATCATCAACTCCACTTTCCTGCCTTTTCCCCATAACCCTTGATTCCCTTATGATTAAAAATGTCTATCTCAGCCTTGAATATACTTAACGACCCAGCCTCTGCTTCAAAGAATTCCACAGATTCACTACCCTCAAGAGGAGAACTTCCTCCTTATCTCTGTCTTAAATGGGTGACCCCTTACTCAGATTATGCCCTCTGGACCAATACTCTCCACAAGGGGAAACAACCTCTCAACATCTACCCTATCAAGCCCCCTAAGAATCTTATGTTTAAATAAGGCCACCTCTCATTCTTCTAAACTCCAATAAGTATAGGCCCAAACTACTCAACCTCTCCTGATAAGAAAATCCCTCCATACCCAGGATCAACCTAGTGAACCTTCTCTGGACTGCTACCAATGCCAGTACATCTTTCCTTAGATAAGGGGACCAAAACTGTTCATAGTATTCTAAACGTTGTTCAACTAGTGCCTTGTATAGTTTTAGCAAGACTTCCTTATTTTTGTACTCCACTCCCTTTGAAATAAAGGCCAACATTCCATTTGCCTTTCTTGTTACCTGCTGAACTTGTATGCTAGTTTTTTGTGATTCTTGCAGGAGGACTCCCAAATCCCTCTGTGCTGCAGCTTTCTGCAATCTTTCTCTATTTACATAATAATCAAAGTGCATAACCTTACATTTTCCCACATTACATTCCATCTGCCAAATTTTTGGTCCACTCACTTAACCTCTTTATATCCCCCTATAGACTGTGTCATCTTCTTGCCTTTCCACCTATTTTTGTCATCTGCAAACTTCACAATAGTTCATTCACTTCCCTCATCCAAGTCATTAATATATATTGTAGATAATTGTGGCCCCAGCACTGATCCCTGTGATACTCCACTAGTTATAGGTTGCCATCTTGAAAATCCCATCCTTATTCCAACTCTGTCTTCTATTAGTTAGCCAATTCTCTATCCCTGTTAATATACTACCCCCAACACCATGGTCTCTTAGCTTATTAAATAGCCTTATGTGCGATACCTTATCGAACACCTTTCGGAAATCCAAATATATTACAGCTACTCGTTCCCCTTTACCCATCTACTTCAGACTTTAAAAACCACCACACAATGTAGGGTTATGAAGTTGTCGACTATAATGGAGAAACAATGGCACAGTGGGTTTCACGAGACAATAAATTCTTCCTTTTTGATGTCAAAGATCAAGGTGCTTTCTATTCATCGGTGGGGGGGCAGAGAGAATCCTCTCCAAGGATAGCAAAAGAAACCCAATATTCGCCTCCAAAACTGATTTCCCCAGCAGTCAACATAATGCCAACATTATTTGAGGGCCTGAGACTTTTGTCATTACATAAACACCAGAACCATAATGGAATTTAAAAAAAAGTGAGAAACCTGCCGAAAGTCAACTGACACCATGAGGTGGATTCCACCAACCACAGATAAGAGATTTACAGGAACTATTAAAGCTACCACAAAATGCTGTATTACTTCCAAGGCACATATTCCTTGGACTAAGATATCAAAAGTCTCCAGCAAGAGTATTTGCTGAAAAAAACAGTGCAATATTATAACTGAACAGATTGTACTGTTGCATTTTTTTTGCTTACATACATTGATGAAATAAAACCACCTTATTCTGGTATCACTTGTTTTCCATGATTTGAAGTCAAGAGTTTATTTCACATTCTGGGAATCAAGTTAATATATACAACAGGATCAGAGGCAAAGACAAGCTAACAACTTGCAAGGACAAATAAAGATTTTTAATATTGATTTACGCTTTAAGTCCCAACATTCTTACTTACATAATTAGCTAACTCAATATGCTCAAAAATTTCAGGATAGGTTAAAGGGTTTAACAAATATACAGTTTATTCTATATTATCCATAATATACCCCAAAGTTGTATTCATGATTATGCAACAGTTGTAACTATATTTAAGAGGGAGATAAATTATGCAATGGAAATTATCAAGGTATTTCCCTCTTGTTTATAGCAGAGAAAATCCTGATGTGCACTCTTCTAAATCACCTATTTCCTGTGGCTGAGGAAATCCTTCCAGAGACAATGTGGCTTTAGGCCTACCAGAGGAATTGCTGGCATGGTCTTTGTTGTCAGACAAATCCAAGAACACACCAGGAACTCTGCATTCATCAACCCGACCAATGCATTTGATTCAGTAAATCGTGAGGTTCTGTGGATTGTGCTCCAAAGATTTGGATGTTCAAGAAACTTCATCACAATCGCTTCACGATCATATGACCGCAATTGTCGAGTGGGAGATCTGAAACAAATGCCTTCAAAATCCAGAACAGGGCAAGGCTGTGTGATAGCCCCCATACTATTTGCAATCTACCGGATAGTGGATATTCACCTCAAAGATCAACTGCCCCCTGGTGTCAGTATTACAAACCACCTCGATTGTAGTTGCTGTTCATACATTGTTTTGAAAGATATACCAATTAAATGCAGATAACTTGCTCATAGTGCTAAACATGAAAACCACATTCAGATAGCTGTTTGGTAGTACAGAACTTAAGTATTGCTGAAAAACGACATGTCAAAGCTTTTCATCTTGCACTTATCAAGACACTTCACAAGAATACCAATATAAGGGGAAAACAACAATTTATATTGTATGAGAAGGGAGTGCTGATTGGTTGGCAAGTGGACTCTGATTAGTAGAGGCATTGCCATAGAGAATGCACCAATTGATGGTGAGTGACAGTGTCTGATGAGTGCAAGACGAAAAGCTTGACATGTTTCTTTTTTCAGCAAAATCATATTTATTATATGGTGTATAGCTAGTTATCTGCAGAAAGTATTAAGCAGGATTAAAAACTGCCTTATGAGATAGAAGGTAGCCCACTTACATTTGCAAGCTATGATATTGAAGCAATACATGGAGTTCAGTTCTGTATAACAAAACCAATGAAGCCAGAATCTCCTTAAAAACCCTTATGTAGGATGTCATTTAAGTTTTGGTCAAATACACAAATTGTATAAATATTTTAAAGTGGTGGACTTATGGGTACTCACTTAGATGGAGTTGGGGGTTTCTGACGTTAGTGGCTTTATGACTCCTTCCAGACTCCCAAGACAGTTATGGAATCAGGCACCTGTCCAAATTTCACTTCTCAGAGTGCGAGATCATTAGTTTCTCCAAAATGTTCAGAAAATATCTAACAATTTACATTGACAGAAACTGACTGTAAATACTAGAAATGTGAAATAAAAAATGCTGGAAGAATGTTTATAAAACCCAAATTTCATTTTCAAATTTGCCCAACAAATAGAAATCCCAAATTTCAGAATCTCACTATGAATTGAACCAGCTGCTGTCGTAATCAGCTGACCAAACATTTTCCAAGTACCAAGCTTGTCAGTTGATTTCTAAGGCACAGTGATCCCATTACATAGCTATCAGCAGGACCTCCTCTTAATGAATTGTCCTTTCCTTCTGCCTGCGAAAGTCTGAAAGAAAACAAAGAGGAGATAAAATCTGACAATCCAACTTAAGAGGATGAAGAACTTAAGTTGCCTCCAATCCTAAATCGGTGCATGCTATAAAATAATTTTTGTAAGTTCCCCACATTTACCATAAGGGAATAGATCATTCAAGCCAGCAATGTAAAACAAAAATCATATGGAATGGATGAGCTGACAGCTCAGGCTATCTACAACGATATGGGAGACACTCCTACAGGTGAAACCTATTTACTTCTGTCAGCAGCAATTTACCTCATTTATATTATAGCACTGTCTCTGGAGTTTGTGGATCACCTCATTCTTAAGAGGTGGTGCTATAATATAAATGGAACGCTAATGCTAAATATGACCTGCTACTTTCATTGTACTCAACATAGAAAACAAAAGAAAAGCCATGCAATTCACCATTCTGTTTAGACCCTCATAGAAGATACTCAGATCTTATACCTTTGCACTCCATCCATCAGCAATGTACCTATTTTTGTGAACACTGAACAAATTAACTGTACTTACTATCCATGGATAAAACTGGACAGTTTATAGGAAAGAACACAGTAGGGGATAAGTTAAGCTGAAGATTTTTTTGCTTGTTAATTTAAAACCTTAATAACTAATGCTTCTACATCACAAATATAACTGTGAAAATTGGTCTACTTTCAGACAGAACTCTGGTATCTGGTTCATATTTTAGAAATTTTTAGGCAGTCTACAGAAAGGATAGATGACAGCCCAGGAGGTTTTGTCCTGCAGTGGTAGTTTCTTGACCTCTGAGCCAAAGCTCCAGGTTGAAGTCCCACTCTGGGACTTAATGGCCACGGAAGATGCATTGGTAAAATGACCAAACAGTTTGATTTCAACCTGTAAATCCTTCCAATGTGGCTATGGCAGATGGTAAGAGGAGGAGAGTCTCCTGGTCAGCCAAAACTGAACGGTAGCTTCAGCGCAACAGCCTCCCCATGTTAAAAGACTCCACACGGAGGTTCTTGCCTTGGATGTATTCCATGGCAAGCATCCTTCTTGCTTCGAGGGACTACCCTAAAGAGATAGCAACCCTTACCAGTGACATTCTTCATTCAATAAACATATGAAATGCATGCATGAAACTTAATGACAGTAAATTCCCATTTATGTTTAATTGGGTTAGGCAGCACTTGTGCCTACAGGTGATTAGCCACTCTTTAAATGGTCTAAGAACTGCATTGAAGTTGACAGGAATTTAACATAAATGTGTTAACCAGTGTACTAATAATGAGGAAATAAAACATATAGCAGTTACAGTAATATCCCTTCTCCACAATCCATTTTAGGACTTGCTGCGAGGTGTATTCATTCATCTCTCCCTCTCTCTCGCCCTTTAAGGTCCAATGACTAAGTTTTGATCACCCCTCACATCTCCTCCTTTGGTTGTGTCCTTTTTTGATTATGCTTTTGAAGCACCTAGGGCAGTTTTACACTAAAGGTGCTATATAAATGTATGTTGCTGTTCAAATTTACCTTTAAACCATGGTTTATATCAAAAAATGATTTTTGAATCTGCTGGCTGGACACCCCTAATTGGATTTTTAAAAAATACTAAAGTTACGTTCCTGTGACTTGGGCTCACAGTGAAAGATGGCTACAAATTTACATCATTGTACCTTCTACATTCCAAAACCATTGAAATGGAGACAACTTGTCTACAAAGCCATACCAAGAAACAATGGCATTGGAGAATGAATGGGGGCTATCACCTATCCCATCGGCAAAGCATCCAGACAATCACCTGGGTATTCAACTGGGTGGAGACAAACCATTAGATATAATCACATGGACAATGAGACCCCGGCTGAGAGGAATTCCCAGCCATGATCTACTCAAGTTACAACAGGAATACACTAACCATGACTATATTTGGGTCACTGGCCAGTTGGAGCGAGCAGTCACATGACAAGCCAATCCTTTGTGTCTTTAAGCACTTGTTTTCTCCACAGAAAAGAACAAGCAACTGAGAGGCTGAAGGAGCAAGAGCCTGAGTGGGTTCCCTCTCTCTCCAACTTGCAAGTTTTGAACTCTATCTGCTGATTTTGACTATCCAGGTGCTGCAGAAAGAGATTTTAAGAAGAACTCAACCCAGCACTGCTGTTTCCAGAGGAACATATAACAATAAATTGTCCACCTACATCTTTAAACCACCTCAATCCAAAAGCAGCAGGACCACCGAGTTCAGCCTGAAGCCAACCAAGTCACCAACCTTTGACAGCAGTATGCCCCTTTAATTTTACTGGGTTCTAAATTGTTTACTTTATCCTTCCACTCTGTAATCAATTTGTATATGTGTGTGAAAGTCACTGTTTTAGTCAAATGAGGAATGGGAAAAGAGGGGAGCCATTCGACACCTCCTCATCTGATCATAACAATTAAAATTCATTTTAAGGAATTAAATTTTAACCTTTTATCTAAAAGAAGGGATTTTAAAGCTCCCTTAGGTCCCTTTGCAGTACTGCAGCATAGAGACCAGAAAAAACTCAGGCTCAATCTCTGGTATGTACTGCATTAGAAGCTGATCACAGCTAGGGTGCTACAACTGGCCTCAATATTCCTGGACAACCAAGGACTGAAGAAGAAATTAAAATCTATTAATGTTTTTAATTATCCAGTTACCACTGCTAGACAATATACATGTTGGATCCAGACAGGATCAGGTTTGGTTGAGATACAATCTATTAACAATCTGTTAAAACTGTCCAAACATATGAAATGGCCACTCAAGTAAGGTAGTGGAGAAAAAAGCTTGCATTTATTTGTTGTCCTACATGTTTTCAGAATCTCCCAAAGCACTTTAAAACCACTGAATTATTTTTGAACAATAGTCGCTGTTGTAAGGTAGGATACACAGCAGCCAATATGCACACAGCAGGTTCCTACAAACAGCAATGTGATAATGACCAGATAATCATTTTTTTGATTTTGTTGGTTGAAGAATGAGTATTAGCCAGGACACTGGGAAGAGCTCCTCTGCCTTCCTTCAAAACTATGCAATGGAATCTTACACATCCATCTGTGGGGATGGGTATGCAGGGCGACAGTAACATCTCATCCGAATCATGGCATCTCTAAGTCACTCTCAATACTGCACTGAAGTGTTAGCCTAGATTTTATGCTCATATCTCTGGAGGGGCACTTGAACCCACAGCATTCAGACCCAGAGGCGAGAGTGCTACTCCCCTGAGCAACAGTACTACAGCATAGATACCAGAAAGAACCCAGGCTCAATCCCTGGTATGTACTGCATTAAAAGCTGATCACAGCTAGGGTGCTACAAGTGGCCTCAATAACTGTTGCTAAGAAAACGATTTCCAGCAAGTTAGCAACCCAGAAATCAATGTTAAAAAAAAAAGCTGAAATGAAGGGGGTCGTGTGAACCCCAATTCCAGCAAGAATCTGTCTCCTCTATTGGGACTCAAAACATTTTCTAGGAACATGACCTCTTTCCTCTGTTGGACCCACCACACGAACCAGGTCAAAGAACACTAATTCAACCTTTACAAATTCAAACACAGATGTGAGAAGCCCAATGGGAGATATGAGAGCACAGGGCAGCAGTGGAGGAGTGGGACAGGCCCCACTTGATAATAAGAGTGCAGATTGGTCAAACAAACCAAGGAAAAAATAACAATGCACAGTTAGAATGAAATTCTAGAAATTCTCAATTTATTAAACTCACTGATTTATGAAACTCACCAAGGCTCCTTAGGCAGCACCTTCCCAACCCACAACCACTACCATCTAGAAGGACAAGGGCAGCAGATAGATGAGAACACCACCACCTGGAAGTTCCCCTCTAAGCCACTCACCATCTTGACTTGGAAATATATTGTCGTTCCTTCACTGTCAATGAGTCAAAATCCTGGAAATCCCTCCCTAACAGGACTGTGGGTGTACCTACACCACAGGGACTGTGGCGATTCAAGAAGGCAGCTCAGTACCACCTTCTCAAGGGCAATTAAGGACGATCAATAAATGCTGTCCTAGCCAGCGACACCAACATTCCGTAAACGAATAAAAAATGTATATACTTATTTTCAATATACAGTTGACTATAGTTATTGACAAGGGTCGAGGGGTAATTAAAATAAAGAAGCAAGGATGAAAACCAAACTTTGTTAATGTCTCTCCATTATTTAAGATGAGTGGCAGAAAGAAACCAGGCAACAAGATCTCTCAATCTAACAGTTACTAAAGTTACTAGAATTTGTCATTAGGCAGAGAGTGACTGAACAAATTTGGGCTACATGGATTTGCGAAGTGACATCTGACTAATTGAATCTGATTTTGCTTTTGAGGAGGTCACTAACATGGTAGATAAGGAATTCTCTGTTGATAAGAACATAAGAAATGGGAACAGGAGTAGACCATTTGGCCACTTGAGCCTGCTCCACCATTCAATAAGATCATGGCCAATCCTCTTGTGTTTCAAACTCCACATTCCCATCTACCCCCGATAACCTTTGATTTCCTTGCTTATAAGAACATAAAACATGATGTTAGCTATATAAACTTATAGAGGCATTCAATAAGGTTGGTATAAAAGATTGAGCATAAATGATCACGTAACTAATATGGTTGAAAAATGATTGGGAGGTAGGAGACAGAGTAGAAATAATAGTATGTACTCTGATTAGTGAAATGTGACAAATGATATTCTCCAAAGATCTGTGCTAAGGCCTCAGCTTTTTGTCATATTTAGAAATGACTCGGATGTAGATCCAAATTTGCAGATAACGCTACAATGGAGACACAGTAAGTATTGTAGATGGGCACAGGAAATTGCAAAAGTACATCAATAGATGGAGCGAACAGAAAAATCTGTGACAAGCAGAGTTCCATCTGGGGTAGTGTGCGGTCATCCATTGAGTCCGGGAAAGACAAATTGCAGTATTTTCTAAATGGTGAGAAAGCAGAAATTGTGTAAGTGCAAAGGGTATCTATGTACACAAATCTCTAAAAGCTAGTAGACGGGAACAAAAAGCAATCAAAAAGGCAAATAAAATGTTGGTCTTTATCTTAAGAGGACTGGAATATTAATTATGCTTAATTTGTACTGAGCCTTGGTCAGAGCAGAGTTGTTTAGTTCTGGACACAGTACCTCAAGAAAGGTTTCGTAGCCTGGGAGTGCATGCAGATTCACCAGAATGATACCATGGATTAAAGGAATAAACTGAGGATAGGTTGCATTAACTTGGCTAATATTTCCCTTGAGTGTGGAAGATTAAGGAGTGATCTACCGATGTGTTTAAAATAAAAAGATTCAACAAGGTAGATTAAGAGAATCTATTCCCTCGCGTAGGGGAATCTAGAATAGGTGGGAAAAGTATTAAAATTAGGGTCAGGTCATTCAGGACTGAAATCAGGGAGCAGATCTTCATACACAGGATAGTTGAAATCTGGGACTCTCCCACAAAAGCAGTGGATGCTAGATCAATTGAAACTTTCACAACTCAGATTGACAGATTTGTGTTGGCTAATGTTGTAAAAGGAGATGCTTCAAAGGCAAAAACAGATCAATGAGCTTGAGATCAACCAGGATTTAATTAAAAAAGGCAAAACAAGCATGATGGACTGAATGGCCCACTGATGTTCCCATCTCCCTAAAGCAATTAGGCTTGTACTCACTGTATGGAAAATAGCGAACCCTCATTGTAATTTCTTTGGCAGATTTCAGAATCTCAACAGCCTAAAGAACAGAAATAAATACAGCTCAACATCAAGAAAAAGGTCCTGAAGGGAAACGGGCAGATGATTTTTTTTTCCCTTACAGAAACAATGTTTCGTTGCTATAATAAATACAAGTTATCTGAACCAGAGCCCATCCAACGTTAGCACTGCTATATCCAATCCTCAACCAGTTTATTTTTTTGAATAATAACTCTTACCTACATTCCCCTGAATTTTAACCCAAGTGGTTAACATGATGCACAAATACCTGGTGTTCATCTCTGATCAGACAAGTTTTACCAGGCTCAAGATTCAAAATTGAAAGGTCAATCATATGGATGGGACACCTATCACCATTAACTATCAGGACCACACACTGGTCCCTAAGGCATATCCTGAATTGGAGTTATGAACTTTCAAAACCCATGCCCCATGTGTCTTTAGTCTTAAAAGTTCACTTAACATACCCTTTTGATGTTAAAATTCTGCACCTTTGTGTGCTATCTGACTCTGGTACTTACCTTGCTATGTTCTATGTCCTGAAAGTCAATGTCATTCACAGCAAGGACCTGATCTCCCTCCTGCAGTCCTGCATGATCTGCATCAGAATCAGGAATCACCTATGGTAAAAGGTAATTGACCGGGCACTTGTGTTGGTATTTAATAACATACACACATACAACTTATTAAAAACACTTCTCAACTTTCTAGGTCTTCTGTGCTGGCTGTGCTGTGCTGACTGTGCAGCAAGTCAACAAGTGGTCTTGAGTGGTGCAGAGAAAGGGGGGAATTATTTTGTGTGTGTATTAGATCTTCTTCTCCGTCCTAAATTAAGGTGCATTGTTGGCACAATGATTCAGACTGCAACAGCTTGGCTTTTTCTATTTTTCATCAAAACATTTCACCAGCCTTGGTGAGTAACACTGCCAATTAAGTACTGAATTAGAAAAGCTGTGTGCTATGGTATCATGGTCACTGAGATGGGATTGAGACTGTCCAAATTCATTTCACCTCGGACCCTTCAGGCCAGCAGACAAAAAAAAACTTCCATTCATCAGCCTGAATTGGATTTAATTACAAAAGACCAGCATTTTGAAAATTTGAGTTTTTCAGGATTCCTCCAGTACACATCTGCTGCCTGAATATCCGTTACTCTTTGGCTAACAGGTTGCAGTCCTGTGCCTTTGTTCTTGCTCAAGCAATAACTCCAAGAACCTAACCGGAGCATCATGCTTAACAGAAGTGCACAAAGCCAAAACACATTTAAGCAAAGAGCACGAACCTTTGATATGAAGATGCCAAGTTGTGAGGCCTTGCCCCCTCGGATGTTGAATCCAAGCTGCAGGAAACAAGAACACAAAGTTTGTGGAACATCAGTTTACAGAACTTCCAAGCCAGCATTGTGTTACCCTTCAGATAAAGCCCTGTCAAGTAACATAATGCCAACCAGGGCATAAAGCACTAAATTTAGCTTCAGCCCCACCGGCTGGGTCATTTACAACACCAAAATTGCAACTAGTATTGCCACTTCTTAAAATTTGTAGCAAATTACCTCAACTTTGGGCTGCACTCAGAAAATTTGACAAACATTGCTTGACAAGCAGGCCTATTTTTCAGCCACATATTTCCTTCTCCCCAAGTCAACTCAACCAACTGGCCACAAAAAAACCCAGCATGCAAAATTGGAACACTGTTCAAAGGAATTCAGTGTCAAATATGGACAGTTTATGTCCACTAAGACCAGAGATGAGGATGCTTCAAACTCATTTTATGTACAACCCTTTTATAGCCATCAGATCAGGCTGGAATTCTCTCCCCATTAACTTATTAAATTCGCTATGCCAACTGGTGTTTGGAAAGTATGCTCTGTGGACAGGGATCCTCTTAGGTATTCCTTTCTTCCTTGTTTTAGAAGAGTTGACCAATCCCGTAGGTTTTGGATTTGGTCAGGAATTTACTGCATATGGCAAACCAACATCCTACCATTCTTGTAGTACAGCAGTTTGCAACCCAACCCTTTGCAGCTTGTTAAATTATTTTTTAAACTGATTGAGAATACAACTGTTATTAAGAAAAAACTACTCCTCACAAAAAGTAGCATTAAACATAAAATATTGGGTCAACAGAAGACAATGCATTCAAAACTTAATAACTTCCTCTAATTTACAAAGACTTGCTTGGGTATGAAGGATTATTACCTGAGCCCCAGACGGTTTCTTCAATTGGATTATACGAGGCAAAAATTGGGTCAGCTCATTGTTGTAATCTGAGTGGTGTAACCTCTAAAGAATCAAATACAAAATTTTGAAAGTGATTTTTAAATTTTTTAAACTCACATAGAACCAAATTATTAATTCCCTATAAAGTCCAAATTCAAGTTCATGCGTAATGTTGCACCATCATTGACCAGAGTACACAAAGGACAACATTTTAAAAATACCATCCCACAACTATCAAGCCTCTTATAGTTCAGGATGGCTTATTTTGTAACAAATGTAATATGTGCTTCAATATTTTTCTTAAAGAAAGTTACAACGTTTTGGAAAGTTACATTGTCTGCTTAGATATTTTGTATGCTTGGTGTAAGTACAGCTTACCTGCATCACTTCTCTGTACTGGTGTTCACTGAATTACTAGCTCAGAGAGTTATTCCTTTGAGTGAAAGCAAATATGACAGAATGCAAGCAGCCCTCTTATACAATCTAATTCACATAAATAGCAAATGGGAACAAAAAAAATTCACAGATCAAATATTAAATAACTGCAAAGTTTTTTTTTAAACCCCCGCCCCTGGTCTCCTCCAACAATAAGTACAAAGAGCTCATGGGTTTCTTTGTTACTAAGATTGAAACCATCTGATCAGCTGCCTGTGCCATGTCCCTCCATTCCACTAACCCACCAGGCCAAACTTCCTCTAAAGGTCCCCCTACCCTAGCCCTGAACTTTCATCTGAATTTAGTTTCTCTCATCTCCCCATATGTTATGTTTTACAATCACTTTATAAAGACCAAAACATTTAAAGAGAAATCTGAACACCCAGTGATTAACTGCAAGAAATTACTCCACAAGATTTCACATTTTTAAACAAAAATAATCTTCATTGTCTATAAAGAGAAATTGAACAAAGCAAGCACCACTAACTTATTATAGATTATAAAGACTTATGCTTTAAATTCAGTTCTACTTGTTACTGTCCCCACAAGAGGTCCCTTATCTTACAAAATCTTGAAGGTTCATTCACTTTTCCCAAGACCTATCTAAAGAGATGCCACAGCCCTCCAAAATTCACTTTAATTCCCCTCAAGTGTTCCAACTTTCTCCGAGGTAAGGTTTTATGGAGACCCTTCCATTAGCTTTTTGTTACACAACCCTCCAGCTTTCCTTTAAGATCTCAAGACTGGATGCTTCAGCTCCTTGTTCTGGCTGCTGTCAGTACACAACTGCCTTCTCAGCCTTCCAGTCTGCTGACTGCTTTCTGACAAGGCTCTGCGAGGACCACTGTAGATATCTTCCTCTAGCTGCAAGCTAGGCAAGTTTACCAGCTGCTTTTCCCCTCACAAAATCCAAACTGAGCTTGAGCCCCACATTCCACGCAGTGAATGATAAAGTTTATCTTTTCTCTTCTTAAAGTGCAGGCCTAAGTGCCAATTATCTCATGTTAGCTCTCTCAATCCAGTGAGCTGCAGTCTACACCAAGCCAAAAACTGCAACTGCCTGCTTTCTGAGCATAGGCCTAGATAACTTAAACAAAAATATCCTTCTACTCCCATAGTCCAGCTCTGTGATAATGTGGCATACTTTGGGATGTCCACAAATAGAAATGTAAATTAATTATTATACTTTCAACAAAACTCTTTCATTCTGTAACCCATTATATTGCTATTGGAATTTACAACTCTTTCTGAAGAATTTCTGTCCTTGTTGAGCAATAGCCCCCAATCTCTTTTTATCTGGGAACTATGTATATAATTTAAATCTTTTATTGAAGTAAATGGAGACCCTCCTACTCTACCACAAACCTAACAATAGGTCATCTATTGTTCAAATGCTCCAACTGTCAACTCCAACCTTATCGAACAGACATAAGCTATCTTTTAAGTATAATAAACCCACGGTTGTTTGAATTGCATTTACATTAGAGTTGCGCTTACCAGTTTCTCAACCAGATGCCACCATTTATCTACAATTAAAATTTTAATTCCTAAAACTGAGTGTTATATTCTAAAATATAAAGTATGAACTAGATATTCGCAACGCCCGTCCAAGCATATCTTGTCCATGAGATTTAACTCCTGCTTCCTCTACCCTATTCCCATTAAACTACTAACCATCCAATTTCCCTTATTCCCCATGTTAGTCAACATTTTTAACCTCCCTCTCTCTTCAGATGTTGTTCCTCTCTCCTTTCAATCTACCGTCTTCATCCCTCTCCTCAAAAACAAACATGTGACCCCCACCATCCTTGCAAACTACCATCCAATTTCCAACCTCCTTTTCCTTTCCAAAGTCCTTGAACAGGTTGTCACCTCCGAAATCAATGCTGATTTTTCCTGAATTCCATGTTTGAAACCCTTCAATCAAGTTTTCACCCTGCAACGTTACCAAAACTGCTCTTATCAAAGACACAAATGGTATCTTACATGACCTGTGACAAAGCCAAATTATCCCTCCTCGTCCTTCTTGACCGGTCTGTAGCCCTTGGCTACATGGCTGACCAAATATACACACCCCACCACCACCTCTCTCGACTCCTCCACAGTTGCTAAATTATAAGATTGTTTATCTGACATCTAGTACTGGATAAGCAAAAATTTCCTCTAGTTAAATATGGGAAGACTGAAGCTACTGTTTTTGGTTCCCCCTCCAAATTCCATTCCATAGCTACAGACACCATCCCTCTTCCTGAAGACAGTCTGAGACTACACCATGCCACTTGTAACTGTGCACTGTTTGGTGTCATATTTGACTTCGAGATGAGCTTCCGACCATATGTTTGCAGCATCACTAAGAGTACCCATTTCACCTCTGTAACACTGCCTTATTTTTCCCGTGCCTCAGCTCACCTGCTGCTAAGAACCACATTCATGCCTTTGTCTTAAACCTCTAGACTCAACTATAACAATGTACACTTGGCTGATCCCTCACATCTTTCCTCCATAAACTTCTGTCCATGTCCTAACTTGAACAATGTCTCATTCACCTAACACCTCTGTGCAAGCTGACATACATTGGCTCCCAGTCAAGTGATGAAAATTTTAAAATCAAGACATTCTTGCTTTCAAATTCCTTTATGCCCTTGCCCTTCCCTTTCTCTGTAATCTCCTCCAACCCCAGAAACCTCCAAGATATTTGTGTTCATCTAATTGTGGCCTCTTCAGTATCCCTGATTTTAAGTTGCTTCATTCACTATTGGTGGCTATGCCTTCAGTTGCCTAGGCCCTAAATATGGGAAGCCCGTCTTTATACTTCTCTGCCTCTCTACCTCACTTTCCTATTTTAAGACACTCCTTAAAACCTCTCTCAATGACCAAGCTTTGGTCATCTTCTCTAATATCTCATGTAGCTTGTTGTCATGTTCTGATTTATAAATGTTGCTGTGAAGCGCCATGGGACGTTTTATTAAATTAAAGGCACTAGGTAAAGGAAGTTGCAGTTGTTGTAAACTAGAACAGATAAGACATTCATTTATAGGACTGAGTTACCTAGGCACCTCAAGCACTTGTTTAGGATCCATAGAACCATAAAAAAGTTACAGCACAGAAAGAGGCAGCAAGCCTATCATGTCTGCACGACCGAAAAATAAAAAATAAAAAACTAGCTGCCCAATGAAATTCCACCTTCCAGCACCCGGTCCGTAGCCTTGCCGGTTATAGGACTTTTGGTGCAGATCCAGGTACCTTTCAAATGAGTTGAGGGTTTCTGCCACCACCAAACTAGGCAGCAAATTCCAAACACCCACCACCTTCTGGGTGAAGAAGTTTCTCCTCATGTCCCTTCTAATTCTTCTACCAATCACATTAAATCTCTGCCCCCGGTAACTGACCTCTCTGCCAGGGGAATCAGGACATTCCTGTCTACTCCATCTAGGCTCTTCATAATTTTGAACACCTCAATCAGGTCACCCCTTAGCCTCCTCAGTTCCAAGAAAACAACCCCAGCCTATCCAATTTTTCCTCATAGCTGCAATCTTCAAGCCCTGGCAACATTATAAATCTCCTCTATACTCTCTGCAGAGCAATAATGTCCTTCCTGTAATGTGCTGATCAGAATCCAATGTCAAAAGGATGTATGACATGTTTCTCTCTCCTAGCTGTGATGATCACATGCAAAATAAGTTTCAGCACTCTTTTACAGTTTCTTGTACAGACCCATAGTATAAAACTGGCTCTATTAGGTTAATCAGGGATGGGAAATTTTGTTGATTTTTTTCTTTAGAGGCCCAGGCATGCACCCCACCAATTGAGTTCAGTTCATTCAAAAGATTAAGTATCAAGTTTAGGCTTTTTTGTCTGTATTACTTAGTGCCACAATGATTGATGTTAAGAGCACATCATTAAAAACTTAGGTAAGCAATATAGTTACCTCCTGTACTGGGATCCAGGCAGGTGGATTCTCGTATGGTGGCAAAAACACTACTGGATACTGATAGTCATCATAATTGCCTTTTGGGTCCGCATATACCCGGTTCGACATTTGATTCCTTCAGAAATTGCAGACGAGTAAAATCTGTAAAAGTAGAACCATAAACTGCAGTGAATGTCTAACATTTTTACTTAATACACACACTACATTGTGAGAGGTCATAAATATATCTACATAAAATCACTAGATATAAACTAGAAGGGCCATTCAGCCTACTTTAGTTTATTCACCCAGAAAGAACCTACAGTCCACTCATCACAACACCAAGATGCTTCTTAAGATCCCAGGGTTTTTGCCTCCACTGCCCCACAAGTTGATCAGTGTGCAAGAACTACACAGCAGTTGTAAATTTGCCTTTTACTAATTTGAGCCTGTGCCCCTTGTTCTTTTTTGGTTTAACGGGGAAGTAATTTCCTGAAAATAGTTTTCTCATACCATTTACTACATCATATATACCTATAATGCCACCTCACACCAGAGCTGACCCTGCATAATGCACAGCAACATGAGTGTATTTTGCAAACTGTGCAAATTACAAACAATGAATGAATTTACAAGTTGGTACCTTCATAATATTCTCCTTTAATATTCACCTTTAAGAAAGATTTTGATTTCAATATACTTCCCATCCCATCTAGGTAATATTAAAAAATTGATATAAACAAAAATAAACACTTCACTTAGTAATCTTTGAAATTTCAGAAAGCAAGCCAATTATTCAGAAACCTACATTTTTACATAGCGCCTTCCACAACGACAGGATGTCCCAAAACATTTTACAGCCAATGAAGTGGAGTCAGTTATAATGTAGGAAACACAGCAACTAACTTGCACACTGCAAACTCTAACAAACAGTAATGCGATAACCAGGCAATCTGTTTTTGTGGTGTTGATTGAGACATTAAGCCAGTCATTCCTGCACCATTGTTAATCTATTACCTACTCAAACTCCACTGTCCTACTAAATATTGTATAAATGTTGCTTCTTTCAAATCATGTAGGGTCTCTATTTTACAAGTCTTTCACAGCTGTTTTAACATGATTCCCAACTAGGAAGATAGTTTGTTATCCATTTGCCTCTTTCCTTCTTTGGGGATTCTGAGCATGATGGAAGAATAAAACAGAGAGGCACTGCACAATGTCTTTAGAAACATTGTGTCCAACTAATTTTGCAACATAGTGAAAAAGAATTGCATCATACTGAGCAACATAAGTGCATTTTATTTTCCAACCAGCGCTTTCATGTTCCTACTGTATTTGATCCTTTGCATTACTGCACCCTACGTCTCCCACTAATTCTACATCTACACTAAAGATGGACTTTACAGTTTCAGGTCTTTCAGCAAAAGAAAATTTTAATTTGAGAGGGGTCTTTTGTTTCCCCACAGGGGCATTTTTCAGATATATTACCCCATTATCTATTTAGTCAGATGCCTCCATTCAGAAGGGTAGGGGGCAAAGCCTGTTTCCAGCCACCACAAACACCCATGCAAGTGCTGTTCAACTTTCCATTCCCTTGTCTGGGCAAATATTATCTTTTCAAGTTAATGTCATAAACAAAATTCTTTTTTCATATGGCTAGAGTTAATGATCCATAATGACAGTGCAAATGGTTGTGATGCCACCAGGAATGGATCTCTTAAGGCAGAAGTTTAGTATTTTTTTAATTCATTCACGGGATGTGGGCTTTGCTGGCTGGGCCAGCATTTATTGCCCATCCCTAGTTGTCCTTGAGAAGGCGGCGGTGAGCTGCCTTCTTGAACCGCTACAGTCCATGTGGTGTAGGTACACCCACAGTGCTGTTTGGGAGGGAGTTCCAGGATTTTGACCCAGCGACAGTGAAGGAACAGCAATATATTTCCAAGTCAGGATAGTGAGTGACTTGGAGGAGAACTTCAAGGTAGTGATGTTCCTATCTATCAGCTGCCCTTGTCCTTCTAGGTGGTAGTGGTCTTGGGCTTGGAAGATGCTGTCGAAGGAGCCTTGGTGATTTCCTGCAGTGCATCTTGTAGATGGTACACAATGCTGCTACTGTGTGTCGGTGGGGGAGGGAGTGAATGTTTGTGGATGTGGTGCCAATCAAGCGGATTGTTGTAGGAGCTGCACTCATCCAGGCAAGTGGGGAGTATTCAATCACACTCTGGAGTTGTGCCTTGTAGATGGTGGACAGGCTTCGGGGAGTCAAGAGGTAAGTTACTCGTCACACGATTCCTAGCCTCTGACCTGCTCTTGTCACCACAGTATTTATATGAGCGATGGTCTGACTTGGACGGCCACAGTCACAATTTGAGCTGTTCCTCATGTTTTACTTATGGAGCAAGTGGCCACATCTTCCCTGGTCTGACCTCAAGCAGTTGAGAGTTGAACTGATTTTCCGTGGAAGGTTGAAACCTAGGACTTCATCACTCAGGTCAGTTACCAGGTTGCAGTTGAAGACAGACACCACTTTTGTGCCCCAGTGTGGCATACAGGCACGCTGCTGAAACTCTTCAAAATCATCTGCTGTGTGAAAACCCAACAGCTAATCAATTCCATGATCAACAAATAAACAGTTCCACGTACACTTTAGAGAATAAATCAGCTGCCCACACACAACTAACAATGGGCTCCCAAATGGATCAGTCTCCATCCCACAGCTCTTCACATATGCTGACAGCTTGGCCCTGGCTTTCCAGGCTAAAGAACTTCAGGACATTGAAAAAACACTCATTGACGATCCACATTCCCTGAAAACCTTCTTCAGAAAATGGAGACTTCAACCAAACACTTCCAAGATTGTCACTTCAGCCTTCCACCTGAACAACTCTAAGGCCAGGGAAGAATTTCATACCCAGTTCTGTGGCCAACCACTCACACATGGCCCAATACCAAAATACCTGGGCATCACTCTTATCTGCATGTTGACCTACCAGCAACACCTCTATAACACTGGAGCTAAGGTCAAGCCAAGACTGGATCTCATACGGAAACTGACAGGTAACGCCTGGGAGCAGCAGAGCCAGCACACCATGCACTGCTTCACTTGTCCTGGTCTAACCAACAGCAGAATACTGCTGCACAATCTGGCTCAGGAACTGCCACACAAATTGTAGATATCCACATTCAGGAAGTCACGAGGCAAGCTTGTCCAACCTTTTTGCTCGAGGAGGCCACGTTTGCGTTTTTTTCTCACTCAAGAGACCGATGAGCACATTTTGGAAAGATAAGATTTGGCACAGCAATAAAAAGAATTTCAAAAATAAGTTGCGGTATTAAGAAAATAAGCAATTGCTGGGCAAAAGTAAACAAGTTATTGCTGTAACAGTGCTTCAGTTACAAAAAGAGTAATTAATAAAAATGACCAGAGTGTGAGGGTCAGTGCGTGAGGCTCAATCCCAGTCTTAGGCTGCTCACTCACCCTCACCCACTGTGAGAGGTGTGTGTGTATGTGTTGGTGTGTGGTGGTGAGAGCGAGCGAGAAATGCAAGACTGGGAGTGAGGCAGACACTCACTCACTGGACACCCCAATGTCACAGTTGCCTGGGCCCCGGCTCCCTGCCGCAGCTCGCTGGGGCCCCAACCCCCTTGACTCCCTCTCCCAGTTTCTGGCCCCAACGCATCATCACTTCTCTTGGAGCCTGGCCGTTGTTCGCTGCTCCTCCAACAACAGACTGTTTCTCTTCCTCATTTGCTGCTAACACAGCAAAGGGATGACCTGTGATTGAAGGAGCAGCTCCTTGCATAATTTTGAATTTCATTTACCTAAGTTTTGAACTTATCGCCCTGTCTTACCGGCTATTGAACAGTGGCTCAGGTAGAGACATGTTGGACAAGCCTGTCATAAAGGTTAATTCTGGAATGTTTAGATTAACACAGCTTGAATGGCTTCCTGTGCTACATTGAACCTCCTGATGTCTGCAGGGAAAGAACATCTCAAAGAACATTACTAACAAAGCATTCCCACTGACACAGGACCTCAAAAAAAAACACATGATCACCTGAAATCACATAGCCAGTTCTGGAACTCACTCCACACTCTAGAAACTGATGATAGCCTCACCTCTCGATCGTACATCTCCTGATTGACTGCAAATAATAAATATTGCTTATTTTAGGGAATCATCATCCATTTTGGGGAAGGCAAGAACCACAAGAGTTCATTATTAATTTAATTGGGATAAATAACACCTTGCCCAATACTTTACAGCAAATAATAAAACAATATTCATCAGATTCTGGTTATTCCATTAATGTTTTCTCCTAGATTTATCACCCTTAGTTAGTTGCCTCAGCAGCCTGGCCCTTTCTCACACATCTGCTCTGAAACCAAAGAGCAGGGAAAGAATCCTCCATTCTACTTCAATATTAGTTCAAATGGAGTGTTCAGCAATTTGGTGTATAAAAAGTATGCTTTCTTCACCCAATGTTATTTTTAACAGTTAATTTTCATCAGCAGAAAATATTCAAACAGCAGCCTTACTCGCACAGCATCTCCTGTCTCATTAGAGCCACAAGCTTTTATCCAGTTCATTTTTTTAAAAAGAGCTGTGCAAAAATCCAATTAGCTCACAGCCTTTTTCAAACGATGCAATGGAAACTCTCGCTTTTGCTGTCAAGTTATTCCAAAATTGTGAGGGGCAACCCGGTGCCCAAGCAGAGCTCGGCTGGGCAACCACCCTGAGCTGGCCATATGCACACATTAATCCTGTGGGATGGGTCTGTTCATAACCACAAGACAAAAAACTGCAGAAAACCCAAGAGGAAACGTCCTGAAACACGGCGTTTTTCGGATCTCTGAAAGACAGGCCTGCAGCTCGGATCACCCTTGGACAAACAGGCGCCTTAACACAGCCCGACCAGGAGTTAAGGGCATCCATAGCCCCCCCTACCAACACATCAATTCACCCAGCCTCGGCCTTTACCTCGGCTTCCGATTGAAAATCCCAGCTCGGGAGCACCGATCGAAGCAAGCCCCTAACCGCCGGCCAGTAACCGATAACAACGGGCGGTAATCACATGACATCAGCGTGCAAAGTGGAGCCGGTTCTGGAATTAGAACCAGAAAGGCAGGAGGGGTCACGGGAGAGGGGCGGGGTCATGAGAGAAGGGCGGGGCAATGAGGTGACGGACGGGTTCATGGGGAAGGGGCGGGTCCATAGGGAGAGGGGCGGGCTGTAGGGAGAAGGGCGGGGTTAGGAGGTGGTGCTATTTGGAGAAGGCCCTGAAGAAGAGTCATTTGGACTCGAAATCTTTACTGTTTTCTCTCCACAGATGCTGTCAGACCTGCCGAGTTTTTCCAGAATTTTCTGTTTTTCTTTCAGATTTCCAGCATCCGCAGTATCTTGCTTTTATTTTAGGCTTTTGGTGAAGGGCGGGACCATGGGGTGAGAAGACCATAGCTCTGAAGAGGAGTTGTGCTGACTCGAAATGTTAACTCTGTTTCTGTCTCCACAGATGTCAGACCTTGTTGAGTTTTTCCAGCAATTTCTGTTTTTATTTCATATTTCCAGTATCGGCATTATTTTGTTTTTCCCTTACGTTGAGGGGCGGGGTGATGGGGAGCAGAACAGGCAACGGGAAGATAGCAGGTAATGGGGAGAGGGTAAGGCCATTTGGAGAAGGGCGGGACCATGGGGAGGGGGCAAGGCCATTTGGGGAAGGGCAGGACCATGGGTGAGGGGCAGGGTCTTTTGGAGAAGGGCAGGACCATGGGGTGAGGGGTGGGGCAATGGGGAGAGGGGCAGAATGATGGGAAGAGCCACACTCAGAAACAGACACACTGAGAGTTTTGCACACAGGTTGTTACCCATGGCAGCATTTGACACTGAAAAATTGGAAGATGTAAACATTAATACAAAAGAAAATATAAAAAGCAGACAAACCTGTGGATAATTCATCAGTGAATGATATGATGTAACTTTAATCAGGTGTCATTTGCTGGTGATGCTGTTGATGTTGCACTGCTTGAAGGTGATGATGTTTTCTCGCAGGTTCATGATGTTGCTGGTGTTGTTGATGATATTTTCTGCTTTACCAGCTCATGTGTAGGTCAAATATGAAATTTGTTCCTTTTTATTTGCTTACTGGTTTTGTTCTCAGTGACCTTGGATTGTCAGCTTCACCAACACTTTTGATGGGTTCCAAGTTTTCATAATAGGATCCTGTACAGTTTGTCCTTTCAACAGCTCAGGTAGTGATATGGCATTCTTGTTGAACTGTTGGCCTCCTCCTACCTGTGAATCAGTGAGTTATTTTCTTATTTTCTCCTGATCACTTGGAAGAAGTACCTTATCTGGCAGAGTTGTTTTATACTTTCTTCCATTTAATAGCACTGCAGACAATTTCATGTCAGCCTTGAGAGGTGTAGAATAGAATGACAGTAAAGCAAGATTTGAGTCTTCCTTTGTCTCTTGGCATTCCATGAGGGTTCTCTTGACCATCTAGATGTGTCTTATAAACCCATTTTCCCTTGGATAATGAGGTGATGATGTTGAACCCATATTGTTCAGCGAATCCCTTAAATTCTCTGGAAGTGAATTGGGTTCCATTGTCACATTTAACAATTTTAGGATTCCCTTACTCAGCAGACAGAAATCGTACTGCTGAGATGATTGTTGTAGCTCTCAAATCTTCCACTTTTTGGATATGAGGGAACTTTGAGTAGTTGGCTGCAACACTGAGATACCATCCTTGATTGTTTGTGAATAAATTATCTCCCATAGTGTGCCATGGTCTGGGTGATATTTCAGTAGCTATCATTTTCTCTTTCCTGCTGTGTCTTTCTGTACTTCTGGTATACATTGTGCGTAGACACCATTTGAAGTCAATGGTGTTTTATACTTTCTTCCATTCAACAGCTCTGCAGACAATTTCATGTCAGCCTTGAGAGGTGTAGATCGGAGCAACAGTAAAGCAAGATTTGAGATGTCAAGTGAGATGTCATCTCTGATAGACCATATTGCTGGCTATGTTTGTTATATTTTATCTGGCCATTTTGGGATGACTTGCTGAGAGAGCATCTGCACGTCTTCATCTTTGCTGGTCTCATCTATAATTTGACACAGTTTCAGTGGTGTTATGCTCAGTAGATGATGGATTTTTATACCTAGAAGTTTTATCTCACGTTTCTCCTGTGGCAACAACTAAGGCAGGGCATCTGCTAGCAGTTTCTCTTCATGGCTTCTATCTCAGAGTGAAATCATAGCTCTGAAGCCTCAAAAGTAACCTTTGCAGTCTTGCTGGAGCTCTACACAGATCTTTCTTGTAGATTTGCTCCAGTGGACAATGACCACTCTCCACTATGAACCTACTCCCGTAGAGATATTTATGGAATTTCTCAAATTCATATATGACTGCCAAAAGCTCTTTTTCTATGTTGACATATCATGTATCTACCTAGTGTACCTTATTTTGTCATTGTTTCACTGCATCAACTCTGCTGCCTTTCTCTTGACTTAATTGAGTCAGCTAGCTAGGTAGTCAGTATCTTCATCTGTCTACTCGTGGCTTCATGTGCTCTGGCCATGTCTACAGCCTGCTATATTGTCAGCTTGTCCTTTCCAATTAAATATTTTTGACTTCATAATGTGCAGAGCCCCAAATGAACTGACCCAGCAGAAACATAGAAACTAGGAGCAGGAGTAGGCCATTCAGCCCTTCGAGCCTGTTCCGCCATTTAATATGATCATGGTTGATCCTCTATCTCGAAGCCATATTCTCGCTTTCTCTCCTTGATGCTCTTAATATCCAAAAATGTATCAATTTCTTTCTTGAATATACTCAGTGACCTGGCCTCCACAGCCTTGTGTGGTAGAGAATTCCACAAGTTGACCACCCTCTGAGTGAATAAAATTTTCCTGATCTCAGTCCTAAATGGCCTGCCGCATATCCTGAGACTGTGGCCCCTGGTTCTAGACTCCCCAAACAGGGGGAGCATCCTCCCTGTATCCAGTCTGTCTAGCCCTGTTAGAATTTTATACATTTCAATCAGACCCCCTCCCATTCTTCTAAACTCTAGTGAATACAGGCCCAGTTGAATCAATCTCTCCTCATACGACAGCCCTGCCATCCCCAGTATCAGCCTGGTGAACCTTCACTGCACTCCGTCTATGGCAAGTATTTCCTTTCTTAAGTGGGGAGATCAAAACTGCATGCATTACGCCAGGTGCTATCTCATCTAGGCCCTGTATAACTGCAGTAAGACATCCCTACTTCTGAACTCAAATCCTCTTGCAATGAAGGCCAACATACCATTTGCTTTCCTAATTGATTGCTGCACCTGCCTGTTTACTTTCATTGACTGGTATACAAGGACACCCAGATCCCTTTGTACATCCACATTTCCCAATATATCACTATTTAAATAATACTCTGCTTTTCTGTTTTTCACACCAAAACATTTATCCACATTATACTGCATCTGCCATGTGTTTGCCCACACACAACTTTTCTAAATCGCCCTGAAGCCTCCTCCTCACAACTCTCAACTCCACCCAGTTTTGTGGCATCAGCAAACTTGGAAATATTGCATCTGGGTTGCTTCATCCAAGTCATTTATGTATATTATGAATAGCTGGGGCCCAAGCACTGATCCCTGTGATACATCACAAGTCACTGGCTGCCACCTGGGAAAAGACCCATTTATTCCCACTCTCTGTTTCTGGTCTGTCAACCAATTTTCAATCCATGCCAGTATATTACCCCCAATCCCATGTGCTTTAATTTTGCCCACCACCTCTTATGTGGGACCTTATCAAAAGCCTTCTTGAATTCAAAATACACCACATCCACTGGTTCTCTCCTATCTATTCTACTAGTTACATCCTCAAAAAATTCCAGTAGATTAGTTAAGCATGATTTCACTTTCATAAACCCATGCTGGCTTTGTCTAATCCAGTTAAAGCTTTCCAAGTGATCTGTTGCCAAGTCTTTTATAATAGATTCTAGCATTTTCCCCACTTCTGACGTTAGGCTAATTGGTCTGTAATTCTCTTTTTTTTCTTCCTCCTTTTTTAAATAATGGGGTTACATTTGCCACCCTCCAACCTGTAGGAACTGCTCCAGAGTCCATAGAATTTTGGAAGATGACCACCAATACATCCAGTATTTCCAGGGTCACTTCCTTTAGTACTCTGAGATGTAGATTATCAGGCCCTGAGGATTTTTCAGCCTTTAACCCCACTAATTTCTCTAGCACCATTTTTTTACTAATATTGATTTTCTTCAATTCCTCACTCTCACTAGACCCTTGGTTCCCTAACATTTCTGGGAAATTATTTGTGTCCTCTTTTGTGAACACAGAACCAAAATACGTCTTCAATTTTTCTGCTATTTCTTTGTTCCCAATTATAATTTCCCCCGTTTCTGACTGTATGTTTGTCTTCATTAACATTTTTCTCTTCGCGTATTTAAAGAAGTTTGACAGTTTTTATGTTCCTGGCAAGTTTACTCTCATATTCCATTTTCCCCTTCTTGATCAATCTTTTTGTCCACTTTTGCTGAATTCTAAACTGCTCCCAATCCTCAGGCTTGCTGCTTTTTCTGGCAATTTTATATGTGTCCTCTTTGGATCTAATATTATCCCTAATTTCTTTTGTAGGCCATGGTTGAGCCACCCTTCCTGTTTTATTTTTGTGCCAGACAGGGATGAATAATTGTTGTAATTCATGCATACATTCCTTAAATTTTAGCCATTGCCTATCCACTGTCAACCCTTTTAGTATGGTTCCCCAATCCATCATTGCCAACTCATGCCTCATACCCCCGTAGTTCCTTTTATTTAGATTCAGGACCCTAGTTTCGGATTCAACTTCTTCACTCTCCATTCTAATGAATAACTCTATCATTTTATGGTCGATCTTCCCCAAGGGACCCCACACAAAAAGATTGTTAATCCTTTCTCATTGCACAATACCCAATCTAGGATAGCCTGCTTTCTAGTTGGTTCCTCAACGTATTGGTCTAAAAAACCATCACATACCCATTCCAGGAAATCCTCCTCCACAGTATTATTGTTAGATTGGTTTGTCCAATCTATGTGTAGCTAAAGTCACCCATGATTACAGTCGAACCCTTAATTCATGCGTTTCTAATTTCCCACTTAATGCCTTACCTTACATCTCCATTGCTGTTTGGGGGCCTGGAGACAACCCCCACCACGTTTCTGCCCCTTGGTGTTTCTTATCTACACCCAAACATTCTACATTATGATTTTCTGAGCCAATATCACTATTGCACTGATTTCCTCCTTTACCAACAATGCTACCTCACCACATTTCCCTATTTATCTGTCCTTCCTAAATATTGAATACCCCTGGATGTTCGGTTCCCATCCTTGGTCACCTTGTAACCCTGTCTCCGTAATTGCAACTATATCATAACCGTTTATATCTATTTGTGCTGTTAATGTATCTACCTTATTGTGAATGCTCCACGCGTTAAGGTACAGTGCATTTAGACTTGTCTTTTTAACCTTGTTAGTTGTCTTAGCTTTATTTTGCACTATGACCCCATTTGTTTTACGCCCTTGTTTTTTCTGCCTTCCACTTTTGCTTCTGCATTTTCTGTCTTTTGTTTCTATCCTTGTTTCCACTTCCTCTGTCTCCCTGCTCAGGTTCCCATCCTCCTTTCACCTCCGTCCTTGAATTTACATTTTCTCGTTGTATCTCGTTTTCAATCTTGTTATGAAATTGTTGACAGGTTCACCTGATTCCTTCCTCAGGCCTTGAAATTCACACTGGTAGATCTGATGGTTTGTCTTATGTTGAAGACGTGCTGAATTTTTCAAAAAATTTTGTCTGGATTTTTTGCTATCCAGCAATTAAACAAGTTTAACTCCTTCTCTCCTGCCCCCAAAAGGATGTAGCTGATCATTTCCTCTTCACTAGTGCCTTTTAGAAAGATACTAAATTCCAGTCTTCACTTTTGTTTAAACTTCTCAAATGTCTCTTGCCAGTGGTTTCCAACTTTTTTTTTGGTTAAGGAACTCTATAATATATAGTGAAATTCTGTGGAACCCCAACCATCTGTCCTTTCTCCCCTCCCACTGTATAAAGTAAAAAAATGAAAACAAGGTAAAACATTATAGAACGAATGAATGAAAATGGAAAAAAAAAGAATGATTTTCATGAAATTCAAGCACAATGAAAAACTCTTGAAAAATTTAAAAATTAAGATTCAGTGTGAAACTTAAGAATGATGACTTTTGCATATTTCTTTGATTCTTGGACAAATTGTGGATAAAAGCATTCTCACATTTCTTCTTTAACAAATAAAAGTTGTTTTCTTTTCTTAATTTTGATATTGTTAAGAGCTGAAGATCCAAGTTTGCACAGATAAGTTGTCGAAAATTGTGGCAAAATCTTCAGAGCCTTCTTTACAATGTTGGGGTATTCAGTTTTGATACTTATCGAAAATGAGTCTGGAAGTAATTCAAGGTGTTTTAACTTCAGTGTTCAAACATTTCAAATGTCTGTCAACTCACCTTCTTCCTTGAGAGTGAACTGTCCTGCACCATATGTTACTTCAATGAATAGCTTTCTAATCCAATTGTGCTTTTCAACTGACAAAGAAAGAAAATATCAACAGATAATTTCTTGTAATGAATCCAGATGATCTTCATACTTTGTCTGGACAACCAGAGGAAACATATCCAGATTGTTATGAAAACTACACTTATCTTGTCGGAGAGCAGGATGTTGTAAATTCCAAGTCCCGACAGACCTCAGAGTTTCTGCGCATGTGCAGGCCAGGACTGTGCTTCACATGCGTAGTTCAGGAACTTGAGTTCTTGGGCCAAGGATGGGCCCAGTGTGCCTGTGCAGAAAGGAAAAACAGTGTGGAAACCTGGGTCATGTGACCAGGAGCTGTTAAAAACATGTGTACCAGGCAGAGAATAGGGAGAGGGGATGGAGCAAGGCCCCCAAGGGAAAAGGGACAGTGAGGAGTCCCAGATGGGAGACAGGGACAGGAAGAGGTTCCAGTTAAGAAAAGTATGAAAAGGACAACAGTTAGCAGACCTTAATTGAAGAGGAACAAAAACAAAAATTGCTGGAAAAACTCGGCAGGTCTGACAGCGTCTGTGGAGAGAAAGACAGAGTTAACAATTCGAGTCCGGATGACTCTTCTTCAGAACTGATGCTGTCAGACCTGCTGAGTTTTTGTTTCAGATTTCCAGCATCTGCAGTATTTTGCTTTTATTTAAGTTAAGAGAGTTCAGGTGAAGCCCTGATAATCAAAGTGGGCTCAGGAGAATCCCTGAAACTCCAAGGAGACAGTAAAAGTTGGTGACCCCGTGTTGTGGGCCATTGGGATAAAGGTGCCCTTTTGGATCAGTAGTGTTCTGCACAGCGTTACTGAAGAGCTGAAGTTGTGCTTGTGAGTTTGTGTTTGAGTTCTTACTCAGGAATCCAGGGTAATGGAATTTTGGGAGACAAGATTGAAACCTTGCGAGGTTGGCCATCATTAATGCTGTCCAAGTTGGAATGACTTTTGGAAAGAATTCCAGGTTAAATCTTCGAGGGTGAAGACTGGAATTCCTCATGAGAGAATCAAAGCTTCAGTGAGTTTGGTTGACTCACAGTAAAACAATAGGGCATGATTTGAAAATAGTCTTGGATGGGTTAATGAGAAATCTATTGACTCTGTCTTGGTCGCGTCTGCCATTTATTGTGTAATGTGGTGTCTTCAACCACAGTTTGCTTGTTAATTCACATGTACCTCATATTTACTCTTGTTAGAGTATATGACAGATATTGTAAATCGTTTTATCTTTCTGACCTTGTAAAGTTTATTTTAGTTTGTTCAAAACCTGTGAAATCTTGTGGCATTATTCACTGAGCAAATGTCTTGAATCTCAAACTTTGTCTACTTTAAGCAATATGTTATTGGTCCCTAACTAAGTATTACCAAAAGCTTGGGGGCCTGGTCAAGGATCATAACAAGATTCCCATCTGAGGCATACATTTTCCATATCCTAATTTGCTGTTTAAGTGTACAAATTTTGTCACATGAACTCCAGGATATTTTCTTTTCATTCCTGCATCCTAGTGTTCACCTTGTTCAAATGCCAAAAAATGTTAGTTAAGTTTACCAACTTTGAACACCAGAATTCATTGCTTAGCAAATCAGAAAAATCAACTAGATTTTCTTGTGTAAAGAGAAGCAGAAATTCTTCTTTTAGTTCATAAACTTGGGATAATACTTCTCCTCTTGACAAATATCTCAATTGCATGTGTAGAATGAGGTTGACATGTACAGATTCAATAGTTTTGTGAAGTTTTTTAAAAAAGCACAATTTCAATGGTCTTTGTTTCACGTAGTTCACCATTTTCACAACTTGATATAAGACCATTTTCAAATCATGCTGTACCGTTTTAGCAATGAGGACTTCCCAATGCAGTAAGCAATGAGTAATCATAATGTTAGGATTCCTTTGCTTCTCAATTGACACAAACTCTTTCGAAGATCCAGTCTTGGAGAGTGCAACATCAGTGCAAATCCCCAAACGTGTATTCCATGACAAACTGCAAGACACCAAATAAGAAGTCAAAGTGTCAAATACATTTTGTTGTTTCAGTAGCTCTTTACAGCAAAAGAGGTGTTCAACTATTGTTTCACCATCACCAAAACATAAGAATATTAGAAGCTGTGCTTTGCCACTAATACATGTGGATTCATCCACTTAAAGGACAAGCTGAACGTTTTTTCAATTTACCTATCACATTTTCAATATAATTTTGACACGTCAGTAATTCAACTACTGATGGTATTATCAGAAAGTGGGATCTTGTTAAGTTCCCTTCCTTCTTCTCCAAACATTGCCTTTACTATTGCTTGGCAAGCAGTTAAAATCAAGGTACTCAGCAATAGTTTGTGCTTTCATTTCTCTAGCAACCAGTTCCCCTTCCAGCTTTCTCCTGCTCCTATTTCATATGTTTTTTAAGCACAGATAACTTGCCTCATGAGCTTTGTCACTTACTTTGGACTTGTTTTTCAAAACTTGAAGGTATCCTTTTTGTGAAAAGTCTTCTAAAACAGTTCATGTTTTTACTTGCTAAGTAGCTACATTTAGTAGAAAAATGCCGTTTCAGCTTGGCTGGCACCATTGCAGTTTTCCCTACAAACTATGCATTCAAATAGAGGAAAGTTCACATCTCCAGACCAAGTGAAGCCCATGGCTAAATAGCTATCATTATACTGGAGAATCTTGTTAAGTCGTACTGTTGTGCTGCATGTACTTGGTTTTGCTTCATCTGGCTGACTTTCAACTCTTGTGATATTATTGCTACTACCTTCTTCACTAGAGTTGTCCAATCAGGCTTTCTTAAGAAATTTATCAATTTTTAAAATCAATTTCACAAAAAAATTGTAATATTTAAATCAAATTATACTGATCACAAATAACAACTTCTTATCATAGGCATGTAGGAAATAGGAGCAAGAGTAGGCCATTTGACCTGTTGAGTCTGCTCTGCTATTCAAACAGATCATGGCTGATCATCTATCTCTACCCTATTTTTCCTTACAATCCCCAGATCCTTTGATGTCATTAGCACCCAGAAATCTATTGATTTCTGCCCTCTGGGTTAAACAATTCCAAAGATTCACCAGCCCCTGAGTGAAGCAATTCCTCTTCACCTCAGTTTTAAATGACCTACCCCTATTCTGAGACTGCTCCCTGGTTCTAGACTCACCAGCCAGGAGAAACAGCCTATCTACATCAACCTTGTCAAGCCCTGTAAGAATTTTATAAATTTCAATGAGATTACCTCTCATTCTTTGAATGTCCAGAGAACGCAGGCCCAGTCTCCTCAATCTCTCCTCGTAAGACAATCCTGCCATCACAGGGATTAGCCTGGTGAACCTAAGTTGTATGGCAAGCATAGTCTTCTTTAGGTAAGGAGACCTAAACTGTATACAACAGTCCAGGTGCAGTCTCACCAAGGCTCTATACAGTTACAGCAAGACATCTTTACTCCTGTACTCAAAGCCCCATTACATTGAAGGCCAACATATCATTTGCCTTCCTAATTGCTTGCTGCACCAGCCTGCTAACTTTTAGTGACTCATGAACAAGAACAGCCAGGTCCTTTTGGACATCAATACTTCCCAATCGCTCACAATTTAAGAAATACTCTCTTTCTGTTTTTTTCTACCAAAGTGGATAACTTCACACTTATTTGCATTATAGTCCATCTGCCATGTTCTTGCCCACTCACTTAGCCTGTCCAAATCCCCTTGAAGTCTCCTTGCATCCTCCTCACAATTTACATTTCCACCTAGTTTTGTGTCATCAGCAAATTTGGAAATATCACATTTGGTCCCCACATCCAAATCATTTATGTAGATTGTGAACAGCTGTGGCCCAAGCACTGATCCTTTTGGTACCCCACTAATCTCAGCCTGCCATCCTGAGAATGACACATTTATTCCTACTCTGTCTGTTAACCAATTCTCCATCCATGTCAGTATATTCTTGATCGACAGGTAGACACAGAATGTAAAAATAAACTGAAGGTCATGAGATTTGTCCCGAAAACAAATGAGCCAATGTAATTGGACAAAATGGTGTGTCTGAAATCAAGAGGCATTTTGTCCAAGGAGCAAATACACATTAGAAATTGCTGCATTTCTTCTGTTACAATTAAGAAGATGCAAAATCAAACAATTCTGTGAAATACTTCATATTTTTAATGTACTATTATGGATTGTACATTGTTAACATATAATTATTTTAGTTTTTTTGCGCAAAGCTTAAAAAAAAATTATTGTGATTGGTATTTTCAAATGACCTGAAAATTGCACACAACTCTTTCGGGTTGTTCAGATAACCCTTGGGTTCTGGGGAACCCCAGTTGAAAACACTACTCATTTCATTATGGACTGTAGCTGTGTATTCACTGCTGCGGTGGTCATTTCATTTTTACACAATGCGCTCAGCTTTTTTTCTCTCTTTCTGACACTAATTCGGGTTGTTTTTTTAATATAATTCAGCATTAATTCAAATTACGGGGTTTTTACTCACTAAAAACCCACAACCACCATGTTGTGTCTTCTGATTCCCGTAAGTTAGAAATAATCACACTTAAGGAAGTTCCAACATTTTGCGTGTAGAGTGTATTTTTCCTGTTCTTCAATACTTGACACGTGACTGCAGTGTTATTGTGTGGGATATATATTCAGATAACAATTAGCTCTCAGCTCTTTATGAATAATGTAACAATAAATGTTTGGGGTCACAGCTGAAATTAAAACATGATTGAAAATGAGGATGTGGCAACCCTCTGAAGATATTGTTCTTGAAGCTTGTGTTGAACTTTGTTGGATTGATGGGGGGTTAAAGTAGCAAGCCAAAAGTAGCTTGGGCTTACACTTGCCATGAGGATGGAAATATTCAGCAAAGCATTCACCTAATTGGTTGAGGAAAGGGATGGCATTTCAGGAGCTCTGGCATGGATGATAGAGTATTCAGGGCGGATCCAATGAGGTAGAGGAAGGGATCTTTACAGGATGTGGGGTAGTATGAAGCATACTTCAGACAGTTGTGAGAGTTAGTGAGCTTGTAACAGATGTCAGTAGAAAATCCATTGCCTTAGCTGGACGGAAGCCCATAAAAGGAAATGTCAGGTAGAGTCATTGAAGGTGAGGAATAAATGGAAATTAGAAGAATAGTTAATAAAGCTCTCAAGATCTGAGTGAGCAAAAGGCAATATCAAATCACCATGATGGAAAAGATCTGGGAGGAAGAGATGGCTGCATAGTGGTATGTCACTGGACTAGCAATCCAGAGGCCCAGTCTAATGCCCTGAGGATGTGGGTTCAAATCCCAGTATGGTAGCTGGTGGGTTTTAAATTCATCAATAAATCTAGATATAAAGACTAGACTCAGTAATGGCGATCATGATGACTATCATTGATTCTTGTAAAAACCCATCTGGTTCACTAATACCTTTTATGGATGTAAATCTGCTGTCCTAACCTGGCCTGGTCTACATGTGATTCCAGATCCATAGGAATGCAGTTGACTCTTAACTGGCCTCTGATATGGCCCAGCAAGCCACTCACTCAGGGAAAATTAGGGATGGGTAACAAATGCTGGCCTTGCCAGTGACACCCGCAATGCATGAAAGAATAAAAAAACCATGGAAGGACTAAAATAATAAATATTGAACATTTCCTACAAGGATGGGCATGGCTGTAATGCATAAGAGCTCTAAGAGTGACAGTTTTAATATGTATACCCAAAATGCATTCCCAAATTATTTCTTAGGAAGTGAAAGCACACATTCAAAATGAAAATTAAATTTGATATGTGGTAATATTATCTGACAAGCTCCAGCTTTGTTGAAGTGAATAAGTGAGAATCATCTAGGTTAAATTATTTTCCTTTGTCTGCTCTTTCTGTCTTATTTTTTCTCTCCTCTCCCTAAGGTGCTGAATCTAGTTTAGATACAGTTCTATAGGTGCTGGTCAACTCTGAAACCTAGGCTGTGTGGCTATTCTTCAGTTAGCACTGACAGGCTATTTGAGTGTGACAAGTATCACAACCATCAACTGATTATCACACATGCATATCTTTCCGCCAATATCAATAGATGTCACACTCAGATTTTCTTTTGAGAATTTATCACACAAAAGATTTAGAAAGAATTACTTTTAATATTGAACTTTTAAAAAGCAATGCTTTTTCAGGCAAGTTACATTAAGAAGGTAAAGCTGCTGAAACACTACCTGTGATGCTGTTTTCTCATAAATTGCAGAATGAGAAATGTATTAGTGTGCCTCAGCAATCAAAAGTCACCTCATATTCATTTGTTTTACATATTCAGTGCTCCTTTTATTGTCCATGAACAAAGAATATAAGATACAGAGTGGAAGAAAGGATCTTATTGAAATAGGCAGCCTGTAGCAGTAGTCAGGTTTATTAAAAGGGTTTTTGTGGAGACGAAGAGGTCAGAAATGCTGGAGGATAATTATTAGTCATCTTGTCTAAGTCAAGTAAGATGAGCCATGGATGTGGGCTACATAGTGTTCTTTCATTTTTATATTATACAAAGTTAAGTGGCGTGGATTGAATTAAGCGAGTCTTGCATATTCATTGTACTGTGAAATAAAGCAGGCTTTGTATCTGGCCTCATCTTAAATGTTTGTTCAATCTGATTTCAGAGACTCAGAAAGTGTATGTGTGAAAGACACAAATCTTTGGTTCAGGTCACATTGGATATTGTTAGCAATCCCCAGGAGCTGCAAGGGGTAACACATGCAGTTGTGTTACCCTATACAAATGGAAGGTGCCCAAATTGCTTACTGATATCATAACAAAGAAAGAATCTAACATCTCACCATTAGCTCACAGGTAGGTTTAGTTATACCACACCCCAGGCTGTTTCACTCAGCTGCCCATTTATTTACATAGGTGTTGAAGATAATGCAGAAAAGGTATATTAGCAGATTTTTTCAAGTGGTTGCTGCAACTGAACCAGAGTGACATGCTCAAGAGTATCTCCACTGGGGGACAATGTCTTCAGAATCGCTTACCTTTCATAAATTCTTTCCTGATTTTTGTGCAGGTATATTCCCAAAAGCAGTCTGGGTACATCTAACAATTGGTCAGTCATCATGTGAAGCTAGACAGCAAATGTTTGAGATTTGTACAACAACGGATGCATAGCCAATGTTTGCACTGATTTTCATTGAAGCTTTGTCAATTTCTTCTCCAAACCACAGGAGGGCCAAGACTATTGCTGCACCCCTATTGAACAGTCGGTAAAAAAAAGACCCACAGGCAGTCTGTGGCACCTAGAAGAGTGGGGAGAAGAAAAAAGGACTTGAAGATGATTTGTGTCCCTGACTGCTGAGGAAGGCAAGGGAGGAGATCGCAGGTGCCCCAACCCAAATTTTTAATTCCTCTATGGCCACGAGGGAGGTGCCAGAGGACTGGAGAACAGCTAATGTAGTTCTGCTATTTAAGAAGGGGTGCAGAGAGAAGCCAGGGAACTACAGGCCAGTGAGTCTTATGTCAGTGGTAGGGAAATTATTGGAGAAAATTCTGAAGGAGAGAATCTATCTTCACTTAGAGAGGCAAGGTTTGATCAGGGATAGTTAGCATGGCTTTGTCAGAGGGAGGTCATGCCTAACAAGTTTGATTGAATTTTTTGAGGAGGTGACCAGGTGTGTAGATGAGGGTAGTGCAGTTGATGTAGTTTATATGGATTTCAGCAAAGCCTTTGACAAGGTCCCACATGGGAGACTTATAAAGAAGGCAAATGCAAATGGGATACAGGGTAACTTGATAAGGTGGATTCAAAATTGGCTTACTTGTAAGAGACAAAGGGTGATGACAGAAGGCTGCTTTAGTGACTGGAAGCCAGTGTCCAGTGGCATACCACAGGGATCTGTGCTGGGTCCCCTATTATTTGTCATCTATATAAACGACATAGATAACTATGTGGGGGGTACGAATAGTAAGTTTGTGGATGACACAAAGATTGGCCGGGTGGTTAACAGTGAGGTTGAGTGTTTTGGGCTACAGGAAGATATCGACGGGATGGTCAAATGGGCAGATAAGTGGCAAATGGATTTTAACCCTGAAAAGTGTGAGGTGATATACTTTGGAAGGAGTAATTTGACAAAGTAGTGTTCAATGAACGGCCTGACACTAGGAAGTTCTGAGGAACAAAGGGACCTTGGTGTGTCCATAGAGTTCTGAAGGCAGAGGGGCAAGTTAATGGGATGGTGAAAAGGGCATATGGGACACTTGCCTTTCTCAATCAAGGCATAGATTACAAAAATAGGGAGATCATGTTGGAGTTGTGTAGAACCTTGGTGAGGCCACAGCTGGAGTACTGTGTGCAGTTCTGGTTGCCACATTATAGGAAGGATGTGATTGCACTGGAGGGGGTGCAGAGGGGATTCACCAGGATGTTGCCTAGGATGAAACATTTAAGTTATGAAGAGAGGTTGGATAGACTTGGGTTGTTTTCTTTGGAGCAGAGAAGACTGAGGGGCGACCTGATCAAGATGTACAAGATTATGAGGGGCAATGGACAGGGTGGATAGGGAGCAGCTGTTCTCCTTAGTTGAAGGGTCAGTCACGAGGGGACATAAGTTCAAGGTGAGGGGCAGGAGGTTTGGGGGGATGTGAGGAAATTTTCTTTTAACCCAGAGGGTGGTGACGGTCTGGAATGCGCTGCCTGGGAGGGTGGTGGAGGTGGGTTGCCTCACATCCTTTAAAAAGTACCTGGATGAGCACTCGGCATGTCATAACATTCAAGGCTACGGGCCAAGTGCTGGTGGATGGGATTAGGTAGATAGGTCAGGTGTTTCTCACGTGCCGGTGCAGACTTGATTGGACAAAGTGCAGAAGAGGCCCTGTGTGATTCTGTGAAGACAGTTGGCAGCACCCAGAAGAGCTATGCAATCATGTTCAGAGCAGAGCAACCGTGTTATGAGGGAACAGAAAATGTGACATTACAGGAAGATGTGATAAATTAAATAGAAGACAAGGTGAGTGAGCAAAGTAGGAATAAGGAAAATGATGATCAGTGTGGTAGGTTTGTACCTTCTGTCCCTTCCTAAGAGTGCACCAGCAGATAAGGTTAGAGGTTACAAAAATAGTAAAAAGGTAGAACTAAAGGCTTGGTATCTAAATACATATAGCATTAATAACAAAACAACACAAATAGAATTAAATATATATAACCATTAAAGAGACATGGCTGCAGGATGACAAAGACTGGGACCTGAATATTCCATGGTACATGACATTTAGGAAGGACTGGAAGCTAGAAAAATGTGAAGGGATAGCTCTGTTAATTAAGGATGACATTGGTACAATATAGAGATGATCTTAATTCTGGAGATCAAAATGTAGAATCAGTTTGGGTAGAGATGATAAATAGCAAAGGTAAGAAGTCACTTGTGGGAGTTGTTTATAGGCCCACTAACAGTAACCACACTGTAGGACAGGGTATACAGGAAGAAACATTTGGGGCTTGTGAGAAAGGCACTGTAATAATCATGGATAATTTTAATCTAATATAGATTGGACAAATCAGATTGGCATAGGTGGCCTGGATGATGAGTGTAGTGATTTTGGGACAGCAGCACATTCTAGCCAGACAGCAGGCTATACTGAATCTGGTAATGTGCAATGTGACAGGACTAATTGATGACCTCTTAGTGAAGGCATCCCTAGGTAGCAGTGAAAATAATATGATAGAATTTCACATTCATTTTTGGGGGGGGGGGGGGGCAGGGAGGGGAGTGGACGTAAGACTACTATTTTAAGCTGAAATAAGGGCAATTATGAGGGCATGAAAATAGAGGTGACTAAAGCGAACTGGGAAATTAGATGAAGGGATCAATCAGTAAAGATGCAATAGCAGACATTCCAGCGAGAAAGAAAAACTCTTCGACGCTCTTCATAGCTAAGGAAGTTGAAGATAGTAGCAAATTGAAAGAAAGAAAAAAAGCATATAATTCCACAAAGATGAGTGGCAGGTCAGATGATTGGACAGAGTATAAAGAACAACAAACAATGGCTAAAAGATTAATAAGGAAGGAGAAATTAGAGTACAACAGAAAGCTAGCTAGAAACACAAAAATAGTAAGAGTTTCTACAGGTATTTAAAAAGAATAACTGCAAGTAAAGTGAGTGTTGTTCCTCTAGAGAGCGAGAATGGATGATTAATAATGGAAAATAAGTAAATGGCAGATGAATTGAACAGATTTTGCATCAGTCTTCACCGTAGAGAATACAAATAACATCCCAGAAATAATTGTGAATCAGGTGGTGAAAGGGAGAATTTTAAAGCAAAACAATTACAATCATCAGGGAAAGGGCACCAAGGAAATTATTAGAACTAAAAACTGACAAGTCCCCAGGTCCTGATAGACTTCATCCTAGAGTCTTAAAATAACTGGCTGCTGAGACAGTAGTTTTAATTTTCCAAAATTCCCTAGGTTCTAGAGAAGTCTTATCAGATTGGAAAATAGTGAATGGAACTACTTTTTTCAAGAAAGAGGGAGACAGAAAGCAGGAAACTACAGGTCAGCTGGTTAGCATCTGTCACAGGAAATTGCTGGAATCGATTATTAAGGAGTTAATAGGAAGGGCACTTAGAACATCTCAGTGCAATCAAGCAGAGTCAACGTGGTATTGTTAAAGGGAAATCACATTTAACTGATTGGAGTTCTTTGAGGAAATAACAAGCAACATGGATAAAGGGGTACCTGTGGATTTGTTGTATTTGGCTTTCCAGAAGGCATTTGACAAGGTGCCACATTAAAGGTTACTACACAAGATAAGACCTTATGGTGTAGGGGATAACATATTAGCATGGATAGAGGATTAGTTAGCTATTCATAAATGAGTAGGCATAAATGGGCTATTTTTAGGTTGGCAAGATGTGACAACTGGCGTGCCACAGGGATCAGTGCTGGGGCCTCAACCATTAACAATTTATATCACTAACTTAGATGAAGAGACTGAATGCATGGTTGTTAAATTTGCTGATGACAAAAAAAGATAGGTAGGAAAGTAAGTTCTGAAGAGGACATAAGGAGTCAGCAAAGAGACATAGGTTAAGTGAGTGGGCAGATTTCTTTTCATTTATTCATGAGATGTGGGCTTCACTGGCTAGGCCAGCATTTATTGCCCATCCTTAGTTGCATTTGAGAAGGTGGTGGTGAGTTGCCTTCTTGAATTGCTGCAGTCCATGTGGTGTAGGTGCACCCACAGTGCTGTTAGCAAGGGAGTTCCAGGATTTTGACCCAGCGGCAGCGAAGGAACGGCAATATATTTCCAAGTCAGGATGATGAGTGACTTGGAGGAGAACTACCAGGTGGTGATGTTCCCATGTTGCTGCTGCCCTTGTCCTTCTAGATGGTATATGTATTCTAGATGCCTTCTAGATGTCTGGCTCAAAAGTAAAACAGGAAAGGTGGCCAAACCATGGCTTACAAAGGAAATTAGAGATAGTATTAGATGCAAGGAAGAGGCATACAAATTGGCCAGAAAAAACCAACAGACCTGAGGATTGGGAGCAGTTTAGAATTCAGCAAAGGAGGATCGAGGGATTGGTTAAGAAGGGGAAAATAGAATATGAGACTAAGCTTGCAGGGAACATAAAAACTGACTGTAAAATTTTCTATAGGTATGTGAAGAGAAAAGGATTGGTGAAGACAAACGTCGGTCCCTTACAGCCATAAACAGGGGAATTTATAATGGGGAACAAGAAATGGCTGACCAACTAAATACATACTTTGGTTCTGTCTTCACACAGGAGGACACGAATAACATACCAGAAATGTTGGGGAACACAGGATTTAGTGAGAGGGAGGAACTGAAAGAAATCAGTATTAGTAGGGAAATGGTGTTGGGGAAATTGATGGGATTGAAGGCTGATAAATCCCCAAGGCCTGATAATCTACATCCCAGAGTATTTAAGGAAGTGGCCCTAGAAATAGTGGATCATTGATGGTCATCTTCCAAGATTCTATAGACTCTGGAGCAGTTCCTACAGATTGGAGCATAGCTAATGTAGCCCCACTATTTAAAAAGGGAGGCAGAGAGAAAACAGGGAATTATAGGCCAGTCAGCCGAACGTTGGTAGTGGGGAAAATTCTAGAGTCCATTATAAAAGATTTAATAGCTGAGCACTTGGAAAACAGTGGCAGAATCAGACAGAGTCAGCATGGATTTATGAAAGGGAAATCATGCTTGACAAATCTACTGGAATTTTTCAAGGATGTAACGAGTAGAGTTATGAGGGGGAGCCAGTGGATGTGGTTTATTTGGACTTTCAGAAGGCTTTCAACAAAGTCCCACATAAGAGATTGGTGCGTAAAATTAAAGCGTATGGGATTGGGGGTAGTGTATTGAGATGGATAGAAAACTGGTTGGCAGACAGGAAACAAAGAGTAGGAATAAACAGGTCTTCTTCAGGATGGCAAGCAGTGACTAGTGGGGTACCACAGGGATCGGTGCTGGGACCCCAGCTATTCACAATATATATATATTAATGATTTAGATGAGGGAATTAAATGTAATATCTCCAAATTTTCAGATGACACAAAGCTGGGTGGGAGGGTGAGCTGTGAGGAGGATGCAGGGATGCTTCAGCGTGATTTGGACAAGCTGAGTGAGTGGGCAAATGCATGGCAGATGCAGTATAATGTAGATAAATGTGAGGTTATCCATTTTGGTAGCAAAAACAGGAAGGCAGATTACCTGAATGGCTATAAATTGAGAGAGGGGAATGTGCAATGAAACCTGGGTATCCTTGTACACCAGTCGCTGAAGGTAAGCATGCAGGTGTAGCAGGTGGTAAAGAAGGCAAATGGTATGTTGGCCTTCATAGCCAGAGGATTTGAGTACAGGAACAGGGATGTCTTGCTGCAATTGTACAGGGCCTTGGTGAGACCACACCTGGAATATTGTGTGCAGTTTTGGTCTCCTTATCTGAGGAAGAATGTTCTTGCTATAGGGGGAGTACAGCGAAGGTTTACCAAGACTGATTCCTGGGATGGCAGGACTGACATATGAGGAGAGATTGAGTCGGTTAAGATTATATTTGCTGGAGTTCAGAAGAATGAGGCGGATCTCATAGAAACCTATAAAATTCTAACAGGGTAGACGCAGGAAGGATGTTCCCAATGGTGGGGGAGTCCAGAACCAGGGTTCACAGTCTGAGTATATGGGGTAGATCATTTAGGACTGAGATGAGGAGAAATTTCTTCACCCAGAGAGTGGTGAGCTTGTGGAATTCGTTACCATGGAAAGTAGTTGAAACCAAAACATCGTATGTTTTCAAGGAGTTAGATATAGCTCTTGGGGCGAAAAGGATCAAAGGGTATGGGGAGAAAGTGGGAGCAGGCTATTGAGTTGGATGATCAGCCATGATCAAAATAAATGGCGGAGCATGCTCAAAGTGCCGAATGGCCTACTCCTGCTCCTAGTTTCTATGTAGTGGTTGTGGCTTTTGAAATTGCTAAGGAACCTTGGTGAATTCCTGCAGTGCATCTTGTAGATGGTACACACTGCTATACTGTGTGTCGGTGGTAGAGGGAGTGAATGTTTGTGGTTGGGGTGCCAATCAAGTAGGCTGCTTTGTCCTGGATGGTGTCAAGCTTCTTGAATGTTGTGGGAACTGCACTCATCCAGGCAAGTGGGGAATGTTCCATCACACTCCTGACTTATGCGTTGTTGATGGTGGACAGGCTTTGGGGAGTCAGCTGGTCACTGTAGGATTCCTAGTCTCTGACCTGGTCTTGTAGCTACAGTATTTATATGGCTAGTCTAGTTCAGTTTCTGGTCAAGGGTAAGACCCAGGATGTTGATAGTGAGGTATTCAGTGATGGTAATGCCATTGAATGTTAAGGGACAATGGCTAGATTCTCTCGTGTTGGAGATGTCATTGGCTGGTACTTGTGTGGCATGAATGTTAGTTGCCATGTTAGCCCAAGCTTGGATATTGTCCAGGTGTTGCTGCATTTGGGCATGGACTGCTTCAGTATGAGTAAAGAATGGTGAATATTCATCAGCAAACACTTCTGACCTTATGCTGGAAGGAAGGTGATTGAAGCAGGTGAAGATGGTTGGGCCAGGGACATTAACCTGAGGAACTCCTGCGGTGATATCCTGGCACTGAGATGACTGACTTCCAACAGCCACAATCATCTTCCTTTGTGCTAGGTATGACTCCAGACAGTGGAGCTTTCCCCCTGATTCCCATTGGCTCCTTGATATTAAAGGGCAGTCACTCCCACCTTACCTCAGGAGTTCCATTCTTTTGTCCATGTTTGAACCAAGGCTGTAATGAGGTCAGGAGCTGAGTGGCCCTGGCAGAACCCAAACTGAGTGTCAGCGAGCAGGTTATTGCTAAGCAAGTGCTGCTCGATCGCACTGTTGGTGACCCCTTCCATTACCATTTTGGCAGATGGCATGCAGGAAAATGTGAACTTGTCCACTTTGGCAGGAAGAATAGAAAAGCAACATATTTAAATGGAGATTGTAGAACTTGGCAGTAGCAGAATCACATGAGGCAAGGTTGGATAAGCTGGGCCTATATCCATTGGAGGTTAGCAGAATGACAGGCAATCTTACTGAAATATATCAGATCCAGAGGAGACTTGACAGAGTGGGTGCTGAAAGGATGTTTCCACTTGTGGGAGAGACTAGAATTAGGGGACAGTTTAAAAATAAGGGGTCTCCCATTTAAGATAGAGATGAGAAAAAATTTTGAGGGTCGTGAGTCTCTTCCAGAGAGTGGTGGAGGCAGAGTCATTGAATAATTTTAAGGCAGAGGTAGATAGATTCTTGATTAATAAGGGTGTCAAAGATTTTTTGGGTATGTGGAATGTGGAGTTGAGGCCACAATTGGATTAGTCACGATCTTATTGAAAGATGAAGCAGGCTTCAGTGGCTGAATAACCTACTCCTAATTAATTCGTTTGCATTTTATTCTTGACAGATTTAGAAAGATGCCAGTTCCATTCCCAGTCTGTCTGTGGCTTAAAATTTTACCAATGATCCATCAGGGCCTTTATTTTTGTTTTTAAATGTGCTTAAGTACACAACACATTACTGCTGTCTTTAAGATTCTGCTGTAATTGAATTATTTTGCCAGTGATAGCAATGAACACCTTAATACACTATTTGGAACAAAAACAGAATTACCTGGAAAAACTCAGCAGGTCTGGCAGCATCAGCGGAGAAGAAAAGAGTTGACGTTTCGAGTCCTCATGACCCTTTTTTTGTTTTTATTTTTGCACTATTTGGAACCCTGTCTCAGTGCTTAATGTATCTCTCGCATTTTTGTTTTTAAAGACAGGCTTAAAAAGAGATTTGTTCTTCATTACAAACACATCATAGGTAGATACAAATTGGTGGGATATGATGATCAACCACCCCACATTCATTTTGAGGTCAGCTAACAGCTTTGAAAGGCATTCAAGTCCAGCTCATTTCTGTGCAGTGCCAAAATACCTAATCTGCAGATTGAGCCAGGAATTCTCCATTTCCCACCAAATTGGCATGAGCACTACAAGGTTTGATCATTTTATTGTTTTGGTCCTGTAGTTCAACCTTCTATTGGCTTTGTTGAATTCATTGGTTGGGCGTGCTTGATGTCAAGTCCAAGACGCCAAGGTCTCTGTCAGGTTCTCTTGTACTGCAACTATTTCAACCCCATAAAGTACACATTATCCATTTCCTTGTGTGTAAAACTTTACATTTATTTATAAGTAGACAGAACAGAGGGGAGAAGAGGGAACCTTAGCTGGAAAACCACATGGCCTCATTGGAAACTTTAATTAAAAAAAAACTGTAGAATGCAAGGAATACATAACAGTAGGAACCTGGCTTTTTCAAAGTAGAGAGAGCATATTCCTCCACTTAGATTTATTTTGCCCTTCTGCAGCCATAAATCCATCTTCAGGATAAAGCAGTGACTCAAAAATAAACTTCCTCTCACTGTAGCTGGACAGATTGGAAGGAATTCCATATCATTCTTCAGGTTAAGATTGCAAGGCTGAACTTGATGGAAAGGTCAATGTCCTTCTGAGAAATTTTAAAAAAAGATTACAAACAAATGCTAAAGTCATGATTTAAAATGTCTGAATTACCAGAGTTATTTATATTCAAAGTACTTATTTGTGCAAATATGAAGCCAGCAGTCAGAACTCTTAATCACTTCTCTTTATTTATAAACTACAGCAATGAGGTTAAAAAGAGTGCTGGAAACAGACTAAATTTCCATTTGAAGATTAAGCCATATTTGTAGAAATAATTTCTTTTAAAAAATAGGAAGTTTATATTCTACGTATTTGTACAGTAAACTTGTGTATCTAGAGGTAGGACAACAATCTCAGAAGGCAAAAAGTGTTCTGGCTCCTACCAGCATACACATCGCCATGCTCACTGAATATTTTCCAGTAGTACTTGCCCATCTTTTGCAGACTCTAACTTTGCTAACCTGGCTTTGCACTAATCACAAACTTTACATTTAAAATATTTGAAGTCAATTTCTGACTAAATTATGAAGAGAAGTATGGCATCATGGTGTTGACTTAAATCACTTTCCTGTAACTACAAAATTAAAATACTTCTGGCTTAATATTCCAAAAATATTACACCTGAAAGGCAGGCAGAACAATAATTTGAGATAGCCATTAATCAGAAAAATAAAAGAAATACTGCAAATCTCAAACTGGTAATTCCTGAACATATCAAGTCTCCCTTTGAAAGATGTCAGATGCTAATAACTTCTCTGCACATTTCTATCATTTTCTATTTCAGCTGTGATAATTAAAATCACATTATGTTTGGGTAGGAAAGAATTACATTAGAAATTGCTAGACTACAAACTTTTACACTGACAGTGTCCTTCCATAAAAGGAACAATTTATTCAGATTGAAAGGTTAGAGAGATAGGATTACCATGGTTTTCCTTACTGCAATGAAGCAAACTGTATTAAGACAGATTCAATACTTTGAATGATACTTTAAGGCCAAAGAAATCAAAGGCTAACAATCCCTTTTCCAAAATGGAAAAAGCATAAACACCATGTCCAAAAAGTCTTATCAAAATAATAGTAAAACTCTCCTTTTGTCCCTCCCTCGCTAGTTAGCAACTGGTTACTAACCAGAGTATAACCTCTGAACAACTGTTCAACATACCCTGGTTAAGAACTGTAAAATTATAGAAAACATGACATTTTCCACTTCTTCACAGTCAATTCTATGGCTTTTCACATTGAATGCAGTTTCATCTCTAGACATACCTTATTAAATATACACACACACACACACACATACACACAGGAGGATGAAAAAAAGAGAAACTAGGGATAGAAAGACAGTCATGGTGATCCCCCACAAGAAAGCTGAAGTCACTATACAGCAATGTGCCTTCTGGAATGATCAAGTCACAAACAAATAAAGCAAAGATGCATTTTAAGTATTTACAGAAAGAGGCACTTATTCTAGATCTTCGGGGATTGAAGGGTATCCAGTAAAGAAGCTAGTGTTGCAGTTCAACAAGGTTTTCTTCTTCTTTTTGATGTTTGTGTTGTTCAAATCTTCAGTCTCCAGCAGTGGTTTACGAATTAACTTCAGCTTTGTTTGTCCAGTGATGTCAGTCAGAACCTGACCAAGAAGTTTGATTAGTAAATTCTATTAACCTCCTCCATCCAACATTTAATACAAAATTTCAGTGTCCAAATTAAACAAGACATTAATTTCCAATATTGAACAGGATCAGAAACACAGCATCCACTGTCTGCTGGCACATGTGTGGTTACTCCCAGCACTGACGTTTTTGCTTGTGTGCCCATTGTCCATTGACCCTTCTGCTTGCCTCACTGTCACCAATCCCTTGGCTCCCTGACCCCACACCCACTCAGCAAGGTGGGCAAGCTGGAGACAGCAAAAACTATTCTTTTTCAGACTGAGTTTGATCCCCACCATCATTGGCTCTGTGCAGCTACCTGGGACATCACTGGCAGTGATATCGCAGATACTGCAACTGAATGAATAGTGAATATGTCCTCAGTAATGGCATCAGCAATTGCAACGAAATAAAATCTCAGCATTTAGTGGTAACTTTTCTACCCACTGACTACAAGTCGTCTAAAATCTAGCTATTGATTTGATCCATCTCCCTCAGAACAACCTTAAGGCTGAACCAGATTGCACCTTAGTCTCATATAAACTCATCTCTAGATCAAATATTTGCGCCATCACCAAGACCACCACTTGTAATATTGCCCCATTTCATCCGCTGCAAAAACCCTCATCCAAGCCTTTGTTCCTCTAGACTCAACTATTCCAACATTGCTAGTTGGTCACTCACATTCTACCCTCAGCAAGCTTGAGATCAACCAGAAACTCTGCTGCCCACATCTTTACTCACAACAGATCTCATGGCTCAATCATCCCAATGCTTGCTGACCTACATTGCTGCCCTCCCAGTTAAGCAACACCTCTGAAATTCTCATCCTGCTTTCCAAATCCCTCCATGGTCTCACCCCTCCAGGTGAGAGCACAAGGCTCTTCCAGTTTCCACAACCTTCTGATAGCTGTATCATTTAATTCTAGCCTTGAGCTTCTGATTTTCACCACTCTGCCATGTTTTCAATGCACTGGGAATTCCCTCTTGAAACCCCTCTTGCCTCTTTCCTGTTTTAAAACATTTGTTAAAACCTCTGACTAAGGTGCACTAATAACACTATGTGGCTTGGTGTCAAGTTTTGCTTTATAATGCTTCTGTAAACTGCCCTGGGACTTGTAATGAAAGTTGTTGTTATAATAGTCATTCCTATTACAACCCTTACTATACACAAAACATGGCATTTTCCATTTCTTGACAGCCACACTTAAAGAAAGAAAAGTTGTATCTGCAAACCACATTTTGTCAACATGCTTGACACAATAATTACTTTAATGTGTAGTGACAAATGTAGGCAAATGCAGCAGCAATTATGTACACGTACATGAATCCGAAGTGTCCCTTTCTGGTGCTAATACTGGCAAAGGGAGGAATACTAGCAAGAACATTAAGTGAGCCCATGTAATGCCATGCAATTTTTAATGTCCATTTAAAAATATCAGACTAGGTAGATGGGGGTCTTAGTTTAACATTTTACCAGGAAGATGGCACAACAGTGGAACATTTCATTGCACTGTCACTGTAGTGTAGCCTTTAAACACATAACATTCAGATATGAACATGGTACTAAGAGCCAAGTTGACATTAAATGTTATAACCTATTGGTCGCTGAATGGTATGAACACTAATCACTGAAATTGCATGGAAACTAATGTCTGCTGTGCACTTGGATTTCAAATACTGTTAGTTATAACTTACCCTGCATCAACCTTTCTACGCCCAACTCCAGAAAAGTGACATTATAATCAGCATAAAAATAAAATTTAACACTTGAAGGCAGTTATTTTTTTCTAATTGTAACCTATAAATTTCAGTGAATTAAGAAATATTCTTACCTTATCAGTAGAAGTGATGCTGAGAGGCTCAAAGAAGCAAGACTCAGATTCAGTGGGGTCATCCAGCTTAAATGATCCATCTGATCCATTTTCAGTAAACACATCATCTTGGGGCTAAATATGGTAGTGGGGAAGAAGGAGAGGGGGGAAAGGAGTTAATTATAAAACAGAGCAAATGAGGCAAGTGACTTAGTTTGCGAATTGAAAATACTTTCATTCACTGGGACTTCCGAATAGTAATTGGTTTACGGTCCTGTAAACTGTTTTATGTAATTGAATATTCAATTATACCTTCAGGCCAGTCTCCGCTTTCAAAAAGTAGTTTATGAATGCTTATATTGATCCTTGTGAGAAGCAGCTATACTTTCTACATTCTCAAAACAGGTGTGCACCCAAGGAACTAACTTTCCTACAGAAGGCAATCTCTTCATTGGATGTAATGGTCGCGAAGGTAGGAGCTCCAAAGTCTGAGCAAAGACCACATTAACACGTACAGACCATTGATCTACAGATTGCAGTAGTTCGTTTATTTGTTGCTGAAAGGGAGTTAGCTGAAGACTGGATATGAATGAGAGCTCATTGCTGTATTGGCAATGCACGTACTTAAGTGGTGCTGCTGTGTTTTGTATATTCCACTGATTATACAGAGAAAATATTTGCTACTCTGATATACTTAATTTGTTACAAGAGCACATTACGGTTGGAAGGTTTGTTTGAAAAGTACTTCATTTGTCATATTACATATTAATGATACAATGCATGTGAATAGATAAAATAATCATAAATGAAAAAAGTTCAAACTGCTGCCCATGTATAGAGAGCTCAACTTCGTGCTCATGATTCACAAGTGACTAAAAAGGAAATGATACGCCTAGTGATAAAAGCTTAAATCAAAAATGACTGGCCAATAGGCACAATCCAGGAAATCTAGATGAGCAGACTTGAGGACTGGAATTTGAGACTCTCTCTCTTTCGAACTGTACCTAGGGAATGAGGGAGAGAGTGTCATCCCTATTAGTATAACGTTATTTTAGTAAAGCTGGTGAATGCAGGAAGATGAACAATGCTCAAGTGATATTAAGGTCACCTGAGACACATTCACCACAGTAAAGAAAAATTCAGAATGAGTGTCCAAAATAAAAGGTGACTGAAGAAATTAAATTAAATCGCAAGTTCTTGGAACACGAATAGTACCATTTGATTTGAAAGCAATCCCTCTGGAGTGGTTAGAAAATTATATAAATCAATGATTCAGCAAGCAATCAGTAGGTCTTCATGAACATCAACACTGAAGTTGGCGGGAAGAGAATGTTCAAAAGTCAAAGACCAAGATGAAGTCTCTCACCATATTGACACGATTGTGACAATGATTGGCAATGCATCTGCAGTGGTCACCACAATCTAATTTATTCTTCCTGCATCTGCACTGTTTGTTGGCACAGCGACCTTTGCAGGAACACTGTAGAAAAAAAAACACAAGGTAATAGAAATTCACCTAAAATGCTCAGATAACTTTGCTGCAGAATGAGGTGGATATTGCAAATGGGCAATAAGAGACAGCAACCTATTGTACATTTCTCCTTCCATTGAAGTCACACACATTGGGTTGGGTTAGGTTTGTTTTTACCTATCTAGTGGCCGGTCTATTTTGAGGTTGGGCTGGATAGCACCACCAGCAAGCCGTGGGAACCAAACATACACCCTGCTGCAGCTTACTATCACTGGCCAGCACAATAATCAGGCAGCCCCATCAAATCAGCAACAAAGTAGGTCCAGATTGGGGGATGTACTGATTAGCAAGCATTATTCTTGTGCAGCTTGGAGAAGCACTCATGCTACTACAAACCCCACAGAACTTTAATCTGTTTTTGGCTCTTTTTACTGCGTCTTTTGGGTAAAACTGGAGAGAGTGCACTTTTTACTAAAAGCACCTTCTGCCTGAAGCAGATAGACACACTGGAAAACTAATGGCGTGTCCCTTCTAGGGCAGAGTTGGGCAGATCAGGAATGGGAAGGCAAGCTTTTTCCTCAACTTCAGCTGCTACCATCCTATTTCCTAGTCAACAGATCCAGTGACATACCTTCCTTCGTTTTTTTGAGAGGGCAGTGCCTAAGAACATGTGAGCATTGTTTTTTTGCTGGACCATGGAATCAGAATTCCCCATACATGCAAGTGCACTGGAAATTAATTAGACTTAAATACACAAGACATACCCCCAAACTTGTTCTCTTATTTTCTTTCATTTTAGCGGGGACCCAATCATCATCCTCAGTTTCAGCATTAGAATCAGAGTCAGATAATAGCTCTTCCAGACTCACACGTGGTGTCATCATGTTTGGCTTTGCAGTGGTCTTCCTCTTGTTCTTTGGCTACAAAATAAAGGCACATTATAAATAGAGCAACAAATAGTAACCAGCTCGAAACAGCCATCCAGTGCTCTTTAAAGCAGTGGCAGAACATGATTGTGCCACCATTTTAAATAATTGGCTTGGAGAAATGACTAACACGACCTCTTCACTCATGTTCAGCAGACATGAGTTCCTTATGAATTAAAGCTTACAACCATTTATGTGCAATGGAGTAGTTTGTCAGTTACCTTTTTTTTTAAAGAAACAAGGAACTACACTGCCAGCTGTTCACCACACAAATCTTTCCAGCAGTGAAAAAACACACCATAATCATTCAAGCTAAAGCTACATGCCACAATTATCTCCAAGCGTTGAGTTACTACAGAAGCAAGCAAATCAACAAATTAGAGTACTTTTAACAAAAAGATTAAAGCTAGTCAATCCAAGTTTAAAAATATCTTTCAATGCAATAAAAACAATGCCAGAGGCGCTCAGCAGGTTATGGCAGCATCTATGGAGAGAAACAGTTAACTTTTCAGGTTGATAACCTTTCATAAGAACTCGGAAAAGTTAGGAATTCTGCAGAGAAGATCTCACCTCCTGATTCCCCAAAGCCTGTTCACCATCAACAAAAGGCACAAGTCAGGAGTGTGATGGAATACTCTCCACTTATCTGGATGAGTGCAGCTCCAACACCATTCATGAAGCTTGACATCACCCAAGACAAAGCAGCCTGCTTGATTGGGTCCCCACCCACCACCTTCAACATTCACTCTCTCCACTACCGATTGAAGCAAGTGTGTACCATTCTACAAGTTGCACTGCAGCAACTTGTCAAACCTCCTTCAACAGTACTTTCCAAAACCTCTACCACCTTAAAGCACAAGGACAGCAGATGCATGGGAACACCAACACCTGCAAGTCCCCTCCAGGGCACACCATCCTGATTGAAGGAGCAGCAATTGTAGTTCACTGTTGCTGGGTCAAAATCCTGGAACTCCTTAACAGCAGTATAGGTGTAACTATCCCATATGAACTACAGTGGTCCAAGAAGGCAGCTCACCATCACCTTCAAGGGCAATAAATGCTGCCATAGCCAATGCCTACGTCCCATGAACAAATAAGAAAAGTAATAGGCTTTGAGCAAGGGCAAAAGGAGGTCTGTGGAAAGTCAATGAATATTGAATGACAGTATGAAGTTCTTGGGATAGAAAACAGCCAGAGACACCTAGAATTAAAATTGCATAAGCAAACAATGCTTTCCTTTATTAAACTGCTTTTGCAGGCTCCAGCAGACTCCCTCTGCTGGTACAAATGAGTATGGTAGCTTCAAGTGAACATTGCACTTTTCAAAACACTGTACACCACTTCCCTCCACTTAGAAAATGAGTGACATAGCATGTTTCAAAGGTTTGTTTCCAAAAAGTGTAAACAAACTTAAGCATAACTTGAACAAATCAGCTTCACCAGTAACACTATTACATATTCTACCTTTTCCATTAATTTAATTCTACCTTTTCCATTAATTTAATTTATCATACTGTATATGATTGAATGTAAGATTTGTTTACCAACTGAACACAGTTCACTTTATAACATAGTCACTTAAGGAGGACATCGTCTGAAATCAGGTATAGTCTCATTTAACTCATGTTCTTCGCCTGAGATGAAGATGTCCAAATCGGATTCAATGCTTACAAGTGGTGTTTTCAATGCTTTGAAGAATGATGCAGTTGTGTGATGGTTTGTGAACAATGTTTAGCAATGATCATTGATACTTTTGTATCAGTCACAGCAAATGGTTGGATGTCATTAAGGGTTGTTTGCCTTCCAAAATGACCATTGTATTTTACAAGCACTCTCTCCTGGCTTTAGTGCTAGTTCTGAATTTCATGTTTTGCTCTGCATTTACTCTCATTCTTCTGTAGATAAACAATGGAGAACATATTGATCATTCACTCTGTGGGGTAGCTCAGGAAGACATGTGTGCATAGGGTATGCAAAGATGACTGTGGCTGGAGCTTTCCAGGAGTTCAGTAAGTCACCACTCTGTACTTGCGAAGAAAGTGATACAGCTTTTGCTTCCATGACTTGCTCTTGGTTGTGGCTGCACATATCACTTTTTCCAAGATACAGGCAAATCCCTCTGCTTCTCCATTAGTTCTTGGTCAACAGGATATGATTTTTTAAATAAGTGAAACCGAGATAGATTGCAAGTTTATTGACCTCATGGGGGTTCATTGTCACTTTTCACTGTTTGAGCAATTCCATACAAGATGAAAATCTGGTCAAATTTTAGGATGGCTACTTTTGTTGAAGTTGATTATTTCCACAACAGGGAACCTCCTGTAATCAGTCACATAAGCAGGGGTTCACCAGTGGATAAATCTGTGAAATCAGCAATAACATTAAATCTATGATCCTGGACGTAGTTGAGACATCTGGAGAGGACAGATTTGATAGTGGTTGCTTGACGTGGCGGACACGGATTGATTTCACGCTCTACCATGGTGATCAATCCATACCTTTTCCCCCCAGAAGTTGTTTGGTTTTGACAATTCACTGATGACTTTCATGTGCTATATTGATAACACATTCCCTCAATGATTGTGGAATGACAATGCAGTTGTGTAACATGAGATCAGATGGTGAACTCATTTTGACATTGTAAAGACCTAGTCGTGTGTAATCGATTTTGTTTGTAGATGCTCTCTCAATCACATCTTTCCAGTTTAATGATTCCATAGCAGTGATACATAGCTGTAACACATCCTGTTTTGCTGTCACTTTGACGTCAGCTAGTTTTACTGACTTTGGCACTGCTTTTAGACTTACGTCACTAAGATGTTGTTCAGCAACCTTTTCCTCATGACTAGTAAGACTGACCTGTTGGTAATGGATGCTGTAAAAGATAGTCCACTGGGCAGGGTTTGCCTGGCTGATACTCAACATGGAATTCATACTCTTGTAGTTTTGAGTATCCAATGATCTATTTGAGTAGTGGTTTGCTATATGGATTGCCGAATAAGCTTATTAGTGGTTTATGATTAGTTAGTACTTCAAACTCAGTTAAGTAGCTCTGGACTCAAAACAATAGTGATTTTGATTCTTGGGATTGAGAAGATTGTCCTCTGAAGAGATGGAGTAGAATTGGCCTAATATTCCCTAGAGTTTAGAAGGATGAGGGTGATCTCATTCCTCACTGAAATGTATAAAATTCTGAAGGCTTAAAAGGGTAGATACTGAGAGGATCTCTCCCCTGTCTGAGTCCAGAACTAGGATTCATATTTGTAAATTAAAGACTTGGCCATTTACGCCCGAGCTGAAAAGAAATTTCACTCAGGTGCAGATCTTCACAACTCTCTACCCCAGACATCTGTAGGAAGATCAAGATAGATAGATTTTTGGACACTAAAGGAATCAAGGAATGAGGTGGTGAAGGAAAGTGGAGTCAAGGTAGACAGACAATCAGCCATAAATTTTTTTGGGCGGTCATATTGGTGAGCAGTATGGTTTACTCCAGCTCTAGCTTCTTATGTTCTTATAATGCTGTTCTGTCACCAGACACCAAAAGATATACAATTACAACCAAGCAGAGTTGTTCAGCGTACTCTTTTCACATGGAATACTCTTGGGTAAGAGTTGGGAAGGTAGTTGAATGCCTCCCTGTAGTATGACTACTTCATTACACTCTGAGAAATACTTTGGAAATCATAACCACCAAATTCCACCCAACCTCCTGTAGTTGTATCAACTCACCAAACTACCCTCATTCACTAAGATGTGCAAAATACTGTGGATGCTGGAAATCTGAAACAAAACCAGAAAATGCTGGAAAAACTCAGCAGATCTAACAGCATCTGTGGGGAGAAAAAGAAAACATGGTTAATGTTCCGTGTCCTTATGACTCTTCTTCAGAGTTCTGAAGAGTCATAAAGACTCAAAATGTTAACTTTTTTTCTCTCCACAGAGGCTGTTAGACCTGCTGAATATTTCCAGCAATTTCTGGTTTTGTTATGCTCATTCACTGCAGATTTTATCAATAGCTCAATGCATAAAAAGAAAAGAATACAAATGCATCCTTACCTTGGGAGGAACATACTCAAAGGGAGAGGTTGAAGGCTCAGCTGATAAGCTCATTAGGTTGCTATCACTCAGTTTGCTGGTTGTATACTGGAGCAGGTTCAGTTTCTGCAAAGAGTAAATACATAGCTAAACTCATTTCTCTGCAACCAGCAACTTAATTTATACAATTAATATTGTAGGAGTGTAAGTGTGTACAGGAAGGCACTCATTGGATAATTACCTGCGCACATATTCCACAAAATTATAAAGAGACAAAATTTAAAGACACATTTTTTGACACTTGTGGTGGGTTGTAGAATTATGAGCTGTACATTTGTAAAGTCTCACTTTGTGACTAAATCAAAAGCTGAGTAAAGCTCCACTTCTGGTCTCTTCTTGCAACAACTGACTGTAAAAAGTTTAACATTAATTTCAAACTTGTGGCCCTAACTATGTATTATGTTGGGACTAAAATGTGTACTGAAATCTGCAATCAAATTTCTGAGAAAAGCCATTTGTCCATCTTACCTCTGCTATTCCTTTTCTCCATCTTTTAAAACACAACATGCAATGGTCTCAAGTGATCCTGGACTTTTGCCTTCCCTCCCTTCCTAAAGCTTCATTTTGAAGTATTGATAAATTAGAGGCAAAGTTAGTTCCAAAAGCAGGAAGACGACCAAATAACATCACCGCCCATGCCAGAAGGGCTTTTTTCAATCATCGAAAGAAATTACACAGGAAAGCATAACATTGTCAGTTTCCTCTATGCTGCCATTGTTGTACTGTTTGAACAGGTATAGAATCAGAGTAATAAGGCTCACTTTGAGACCAATGTTCTGTCAGAGGAATTGCCTGAAAAATACCTGACCAGAAGCTCTTGGGCCATTTTTTCAGCTAAAACAGGCATTAGGCCTCTTACATATGCTATTGCCTGTTGTAGGACCATTCCAGGAAATTGAGCCTGCCCTGCTCAGATTTTCTAGACATGGATGCAGCCTAGCAAGCACCCATCACCAAAAAAAATTTACAAGAAGAAGAACATGTAGAAGTGCTTCCACAGACAATTTTCAAATTATTAATTTCCTTGTAAATAAGGCACCCCACCATCTGGGACTGTGTTGTGGATGTTTCTTTCAATATGCAACCACAAAACAGAAACATGCTTCACAAGTGGTGATTCTTTCCACTTAATTGAAGCCTGATTCCATCATATTTCCTTTGCAAATCCACAAAGGCAAAATCCATTCTTGGCCTTCTCCCACCACACAACCCCCTACCATCCCGATTCTCTGGTTCTCCATTTGAGATGGGATGTCAAACTCCATTTAGCCCCTTTCAAAATCCATGCTTATTACAGCCTTTGCTGCTTGTTATCCTTGCTGTTCTACCAGCTAGATCCAAACTCCCAAGGCTCCCTTTCCTTCGACTTCTCTATCTTATCCTCACGCACCCTTATAAATGCCAAGAATAACTTACAGTTATATAGCGCCTATTACAGAATACCTCTATTCTGTCAAGCCCCTTCAGAATTTTGTACATTTCAAATGACATCACCTCCCATTCTTCTAAACTCCAGTGAGTACAGGCCCAATTTACTCAGCTTCGCATCACTGATTCCTGTGACGAAGGGTTGTTCAATTCAGTGAATCTTCACTGTACTGCCTTCAAGGCAAGTATATCCTTCCCTAGAAACGGAGGCTAAGCTGCACAATATTCCAAGTGTGGTCTCACCAAAGCCTTGTAAAATTATAAACAGGACTTCCTTATCCTTGAAAGCCAATCCCCTTTCAATGAAGGTGAGCATGCTATTTGCCTTCTTAACTCCTTGCTGCACTTACAAGGAACTCAAAATTGAGTAAGCCAGAGTCCTTCTGAACATCAACATTTACATGTTTCACACATAAAAAATATTCTGCTTGTCCATTCTTACAATTAAAAAGGGAATAACCTCCACATCGTACACCATCAGTTGCCTTGTTGCCCACTCACAACCTGTCCAATTTTCTCTGCAACCTCCGTGCCCACCTCATTGCTTACATTACCTCCTAACTTTCTATTATTAAACTTAGATACGTTACTCAGTCTCTTTGTAAATAGTTGGGACACCAGCATTGATGCTTTGGCACTCCACTAATTACAGCCTGCCAACTTCAAAATGCTTATTTATACTTATTCTTTGCTTCCATCTGTTAACCAATCCTCCATTCTTGCTGACATATTACCCCCAATTCCATGAACCCTTATCTTAAGTATTAACCTTTTGAGTGGCCCCGTTTGGATTTCCAACAGGCATATACTTGGAATCAATAACATCTATTGGTTCCTCTTTGTACACCCTACGAGTTAGATCCTCAAAAAACTCAATTTGTCAAACACTATTTTCCTTTTGCAAAACCATATTGAATCAAAATCACAGTACGATCGGATGAAATGCATTTACAAACAGATTCTAACAAGAATAAGGGTGTAAGGGAGACCTTGCCTGAGTGAGACAGAGTAAGCATTTTGCAATTTGTAGGATTTTGGTGCATAGGGGGAAAAGAGGTGCTTTAGGTAAGGTCTATTACAAGAAGTGCAGCTTGATGAGTTGAGAATTTGGTGAAATGAGGAGGTGGTGCTCCTTTCTTATACTCTTTCAGCCTCCGGGGCGGGGGGTGGCGGAGAGAGACAGACAGCTGAGAGGAGGACGTGAGGAAAAACTTTTTTTTTTTTACGCAGAGGGTGGTGACGGTCTGGAATGCACTGCCTGGGAGGGTGGTGGAGGCGGGTTGCCTCACATCCTTTAAAAGTACCTTGACACGTCATAACATTCAAGGCTATAGGCCAAGTGCTGGTAAATGGGATTAAGTAGGCAGGTCAGGTGTTTCTCACGCGTCGGTGCAGATGCGATGGGCCGAAGGGCCTCTTCTGCACTGAGATACTGTGAGACTTGATAGAGGTATTCAAAATCCTGAGGGTTATGGATGGGATAAATAGTGAGAAACTGCTCCCACTCAAGAGGGCATCAAGAACTGGGGAGGCACAGATTCAAAATAATTGGCAAAGGAGTAAGAAAAGTGATGCAAGGAAAATGTTTGCACCTAGTTGGAGTCTGGAACAAACTTCAAGAGAGTGGTAGAGACAGGTTCGATCGAGGTATTCAAAGGGGAATTGGATTGCTATCGGAAATGAGAGAATATACAAGGTTAAGGGGAAAAGGAAGGGGAGTGGGACAAGGTAGAATGCTCTTCAAGAGCCAGTGCAGACTTTTATGGGCCGAATGGCTTCCTTCTGCACTGTAAAGATTGTGATTCTGAGATTCCAGCATTTTGCTGACAGAAGTCAGGCTAATTAGCCTTTAGTTCCCAGTTTTCACCCTCCCTCCTTACCTGAAGTGGTTTGCCATTTGCTAAAACAATCTACTGGGATCATTCCAGAATCAAGGAAATTTTGGAAAATCAGTCAACGTATCCAGCAACTCTGCTACTTTCAACTATCATTCTCCTGGGGCAGGGGGGGTCCACAGTTGGCCAGAAACTGAACAGGGCCAGCCATATAAATACTGACAAAAGCAGGTTAGAGGCTGGGAATCCTGTGGCTAGTAACTCCCCTCCTGACCCTCCAAAGCCTGCCTACCATCTCCAAGGCAGGAGTTTCCCTCCGTCAGGTGGGTCAGAGAGCAGCTGTGAAACGGACTGCCATCTGTGATTTCACGTTGGGGGGGCCAATTAAAGGCCCACTCAGCATGCTAGGCTGCTTTGCACTGGCCAGGAAAGGATGAGGGGGCATTTTTTTTTGCGGTGGTCAGTTTAAAAGTGGCCCAGGCAACCCCTGGAAGGCTGCCACGGAGAATGTCCCCTGAGCTGACACTATGGACCCGAGTGCAGCTGGACACTCTGACCAGTGACAAGGTGGCGGCAGTGCTGGTCAGCAGCCATGACGTGGTGCAATGCCGGAAGCGCTTCAATGACCTGCTGCACTCTGAAAGGCTGAGTACCATGTTAGCATGGGTCAGTGTGCAGATGTGGTAATGTCTGATCCCCACCTCGTGGACCTCAGGGGTGCTAGAGTCTGACTGCCAACCGTCAATTACACCGGGACTGGCCAAGGGGGTGAGTCCTGGCTGCTCGGGCGGAGTGCCTTGCGGTTCGAGGGTCGCAACTTGGATGTGCCCTGCCAGGTGCTCTTCTGGAGTTGGCCAGGTTGCAATGGCATTGCAGGTACAGAGTGGACTAATTAATGCTCCTCGGTTGTTTCGGAAGAAAACAGTCCACAACAATATAGCAAGGTCGCAGGCTGGAGGCCCCGCTAGCCTCCTAATCCTCTCGAGTTATGAGCAAGACACCCTGGAGATCTAGAGCCAGCACGCCCCGTGTGCAACTGGATGTGGAGAGGTGGGGGTGCCAGACAAAGGTAAGAGTGCAGCACAGAGCTGAGAATTTCAGCTTGTGCAACCATTCTAGTGTAGTCTCTTCACTGATGTGAGCCTCAAACCTGGAGTCCCCATTGAAGTAGAGGACACCATGATGCAGATCTCCACTGTCTCACCAGGGTGCTTGGCATGCAGTGACAGTGTAATGACATGTCCTTTTTCTCCCTTTTAGGTTCACCAGCAAGAGTTCGCTCTCTGAACCCCGAAGGGCCACCATTGACACTGGAGGACCACAGAGCGTCATTTGCACCTGCATCACACCCACTCTCCGAAGCAGGCACCAGCACAGACACCAACACCTCGGTGGGCAGAGTGCCAAATAGTATCTCAGTGCACATTGGTGAGGGCACTTCACAATTGCTTGAGGTGTAGGCAGAGGTAGAGTGTGCCCAGGGTGCTAGCAGTTGGAAGACTGCTGGGGACCAGGACAATGCTTAGTTGAAGGCAGATGAGCTAATGGAGTCATTCATCAGAGATGCGTGGGAGGATCTGGCAGAGATCCAAGGGGGTGTGCACACCATGGTCTCCATAATGGAGGAGTCCATGAGGAGCGTGAGCACTGTGCTGACAGGCATGGTCGAGCACACTGCCTCCTCCAATGAGTGTGGCGACTCTCATGGAGAGGCAGCTCCCTCCCAGGTGGGGCCAGCACAGGCTCTACTGGCCAGAGGACGACCGCTAAGGTCATCAAGTCCAACAAGACAGCAGAGTTAGCAGGCTGTCTCTAATGCCGGTGCCAGCAAGGGGGGAGTACCTAGACATAGCACTTGCAAATACAAGTTAAAGGGGCCTTGAGCACAATAGGGACAGGTCATGGGTGATTTTATGTTCATTTTAGTTTACTTTATGTATACTGGTCTGATGTTGAATACCAGAAATGTTTCTGTTAAGATTATGGAACTGTCAGAATGACAAATTGTGTTTTTGTTGTCGTGGCCTGAGAATGCCTCACCTTATTTCATTGGTGCAGGGAACGCCAGTATGTAATGCTGGACATAGGTGGCTCTGCATTGCACAGGCACTGAGTGTTCTTTGGGTTCAAATGAAAGGGACCTTTCATCTGGGACTGAGGCAGTAGCCCTGGCATGCTTTTGAAGCTGATCTTTGGTAGCCCAGCTGAAGGAGCATTGGGTCAAGGCGTCTCTGGTGTCCCTGCCGATTACTGAGGTCTGGTTCCACACCCTCAGCATTCTCCTCACTGTGCTCCTCTTCTGAATCACTACTGGACTCATCATCTGTGGCCTGTGCAGCTGAGTCAAGATCTTCTTCTTCCAGTGGGTCCCCCCTTGCCAGTGTCAGATTGTGGAGAGTGCAGCATGCAACCACAACCAGTTACACCTGCTCTGGGGGGTATTGTAGTGCTCCCCCTGAACTGTCCAGGCATCAGAGGCACATCTTGAGAAGACTTATGGTCCTCTCTACCACCACCCTTGTGGAAGCATGACTCTTATCGTAGCGCTTCTCTGCCTCTCTTCTTGGGTGGCAGAGAGGTGTCATGAGCCACCTCTTCAACAGATAGCCCTTGTAACCCAGCAGCCATCCACCCAGTCAGGCTGGAGCACTGAAGAGCCTTGGCACCTGGGAGTGTCTGAAGATGTAAGTGTCATGGGAGCTGCCAGAGTAGCTTGCACACACTTGCAGAATCTGCATCCTGTGGTCACACACTATCTGCAAGTTCATGGAGTGAAATCCCTTCCTGTTTACGAAGGTAACTGGCTGACTCGCTGGTGCCTTGATGACCATGTGTGCAGTCGATGGCACCCTGGACGCAGGGGAACCCTGCAATCGCTGCAAAGATTCTGGCTCGCTCAGCCTGGCTGGCCTCCTCCACACAGTAAAGAATAAAGGTCAGTACCTGCCTGAACAGAGCTTCTGTCACCAGCTTGATGCAACTGTGGACAGCTGATTGGGAGACTCCACACAGATTCCCCACTGACCCCTGGAAAGAGGAGGCATAGAAGCTGAGGGTCACTGTGACCTGCAGAGTTACTGGCGTAGGGTGTTCACCCAGACAGCTGGAGGTGATCTTAGGCCCAATCATCAGGTAAATAGAGGTCATGGTCTCCCTTGAGATGAGTAGCCTTCTTTCGCATTGCACGTCAGACATTGAGGTAGCTGCATCGCTGCCTGTAAACCCTGGCAGCAGGATTGTGGCATCTTCTGCAGCTCCTTCCTTCTACTGGCCCTGCGCCCTTTGTGCCTGTGCCTCTTCTCCCACAGATCCCTCCCCTGGAAGCTGAACATGGACACGAGGCCTCCTCTCCCTTCTGGCCCTCTCTTCCTCTAACCCTAACCATCTCTTCCTCCTCAAAGGAGGTGCCTCCAGCAGAGACCACATCCCCATTATCAGGGTAAAGGAAGGCTGTCTGATACCTGAAAGGGTCCACACACTCTCAATCCTCTGGGGGCCTGGCAGACAGCAATGAGTCCTGAAATGACACCTGGAAATGCCAAGAACGAAGCCCTGAACAGAGAATAAGCTGCCAAGAATCTTCAAAATTCCTCACTACTTACGCCGGCAATGCCCTTGGGTGAGGTTTGTGAAAATTTCGGGCCACCACTTGCCCGTGCGACGAGCAGAAAATTGCGCGGGCAAGGAAAAAGTAGTCAATTGGGCTGTTAAGGGTCTTAAGTGGCCACTTACATAATGGTGGGTGCCGCTCTGGCACCCATGTGTGCCCGCCGAGCGAAATATTATGCGAGTGCGTGATGATATTGTGACGCTCGCCTGATGTCAATGTGCACTATTTTACACCTGTTCGGGTCAGGCGTGCACCCGGCTGCAGGATGAAAAATTTTGCCCCAAGGGACAAGTCAGGAGTGTGATGAACTACTCCCCACTGGCCTAGATGACTGCAGCTCCAACACTACGAGAAATTTGATGCCATCCAGGACAAAGCAAATTGCTTGAATGGCACCCATCCATTAACATTTACTCCCTCCGCCACCGACACACAGTGACAGCAGTGTACATGATCTACAAGATGTACTGCAGGAACTACCAAGCTCCTTAGACAGCACCTTCCATACCCATGGCCTGTTACCATCTAGAAGGACAAGTTCAGCACATGGGAACACCACCACCTGGAAATTCTCCTCCAAACCGCATGCCATCCTGACTTGGAAATATATTGCCATTCGTTCACTGTCGCTGGATCAAAATCCTGGAACCCCCTCCCTAGCAGAAGTGTGTGTGTGTGTACCTACACCACATGAACTGCAGCAGTTCAAGGCAGCTCACCACCACCAACTTCAAAGGCAATTAGGGATGAGCAATAAGTGCTGGTCTAGCTAACAATGTCCACATCCCATAAATAAAAAAAAAATCTTTTAGAACTCTAGAAAGTAGGCCATAATTTTCACCGCTTAAGTTTCTCCAATACATTTCTCTGCTGATATTATTTACCCAAGTTCCTCACTCTTATTAGCCCTTCTTGCTATGTAATGTTTCTTCTACAATGTAGACAAAATGTTTTCATCTGAAGGTCAGATGGGAATGTTCATTGATTACAGTATTCTGTTCCATTTGCAATTCAGCTAATGAAGCAGTCCATGACTCCAAGCAGCAAGACAGACAACATTCAGGCTTAGTGTCATGAAGATATTAATGCATATAATGATTGGAAATTATTTTAAATTGGACTTGTAGTGGGATCTGTGTCTGAGAGTGTGAGTGTCTTGATTGGATTAAAGCCAGCTAGTCTGGGTCTGCTTTGATGTATAGTAGTTTTGAGATGTTAAACAGTAAGGAAGTTAAGCTAGAAGGGACATTTGCATTTTGTTGCATAAACCATTCAAAGATTGGGGGTGAAATCTTGCACCTAGCTAGGAGACACCAAGCAATATGTTTATATTGCTAATAAAATTGGTACTATGAAAGGGGTTTTATTGTTAGAAGAGGTGGAGTTCAAAGGGCCTGGTGATACAATGAGAATTTGCATTCAAAGGGGAGGCTATAGGGGAGAGTGTTTTGGGGTGTATAAATCAGAAGCATGCCGCCTATAAGCCTACCACTACGTCCGTGAAGAAACCAAATTGAAAGGGATCTCATTTTGAATTCTTAAGATAAAATGTGCTTTGCTTGGTGTCTGTTTAAGTCTATGAGTTATTGTTGCCTTGGGGAAGACTACCTCGGAGTGATTAATTTGGGGATTTGTTTAATAGTTATTATGGTAGTAATTTGTAGACATGTGTATGTGTTTAATACCTTGTTAAACTAATAAATGTTTAATTTAGCTTATATAAACCACCCCTGGAAGCTTGGTGGTTTCATTTCTGAATTCAGAACTGCATCTGGGATTTTAAATAACTCAGCCTTTACCAACTGCTGTGTCATAACACTTAGAAAATTACAGTCACGCATCAGGCCCATTGGGGCAGACAATCACCATCTCCAACTAGAGAATCTAAAAATTTCCCCATGACATGCCCATCATTGAACCCCCCACCAAAGTCTTGGGGGCTTAACACTGACCATAACTGGTCCAGTCACAAATATTGTGGCTGCAACGGAAACTGGGTGTCAGAAACTGGGAATTCAGTGCAAATAACACCTCCCGATCCCAAAAGCCTGTCCCCGCCATCTACAAGGCACAAAACAGAGTATGGACGATTTCCCAGTTGCCAGGGTGAGTGCAGCTCCAACAGTCAAGAAGCTTGACAATCCAGGAGAAACCAGCCCGCTTGATTGACACTCCATCCACCACCTTAAAAGATTCACACTTTCCATCACCACCACAACAGTGCACATCACCTACAAGCTGCACTGGAACAAGCTGCCAAGTCTCCTTTGACAGCACCTTCCAAGCCTGCAAACTCTACCACCTAGGAGGACAAGGGTAGCAGGCACATGGGAATCCAATTCACACAGGCTTGGAACCATATTCCTGTTCCCTCACTGTTCCTGCGTCAAAATCCTGACGTTCCCAACAGCATTGTAGGTGTATCTACAGCAGCTCCCCCACTTCCTTCTAGGGCAATAATTGCTGGGTCTTGCAAGCAAGACCCACATCACATGAGCTACAGCATCAGTCTTCCCAACATTCAGTCAAGGAAACATTTATTCATCCAATACTGGATGTTGGACATGTATTCAGATAATTTAGCAGCAGGAGTCAAGAGAAGTTGTGCTGAGTTAGAGCTAGGTGTCATCAGTGGACACATGGAAACTAATGCTGCATTTTAAAAAGATAGCATGTAGAAGAAAACAGGCAAGGGCAAGGGAGAGACTCTTGGAGACTGAGGCAACAATTCAGGAGCAAAAAAAGAAGCCATCGCAAATGATTCACTGGCTACGAGTCAATAGATAAGAATGGAACAGCGAGAGCACTTCCTGCCCAGCTACACTACAGTGGACAGGTGTTGGTGGAGGATGGTGTGGTCAACCAGGTCAAAGGTGGCAGACAGGTCAAGGAATAGTTTACTGTCATCACTCAAAGTCACAAATGACACCCTTTAAAACTGTTTCAGTATAGTGGCAGGACAGGAATCCGATTAGTCCTCAGAAAGATGTACAAATATCAGGGAGGCAACTACAGGCTCAAGGAAAAGGAATGTTGCAGATGGGACAGTTATTTGCAAGGATGGTGGCGGTTGCGGGGAGCGCTCAAAATTTTTAAGATGGGCATGACAGCAATTTAAGAGAGAAGGACAATACCTGAAGAGAGAGAGTGATTTGTTAACAATATTGACTAACAGAGACCAGGAAGGAAAGCTTGATGGTCAGCAGTTTAGTATTTGAGGTACATTTAAGGGAACCATAAGCTTTTGTACTTTAAAGTCAGGGTAATTGATTTGCCACCCATATGATGAGAGAATCAAACCTCTGAACTTTAACTTCTGGCAAACGTTTCCATCGCAGAAATCAGTCAACAGTATTAAAATTTAACCTAGTATTTCCCTCTACTGACATGGTCCTACAGTCTAGTTGAGTAGAAAAGCTCGCAAAGAAATCAGCAGGATGAATATACCACCTAGAACCCAAAGATCCCATTAAACAGGCACTAGATTTTCACTTCTGGGACCAGAATTCAAATACTCATAAGGCTAGTTGAAACAAAGTCTCCTTTACACATTCACAGATGAAACATTCGGTTGCACCTCCTCCTGCTCTATAATGTGCCTTGGATGTTTTATATGTTAAAGGTACTACACAAAGCTACAAGTTGTTGTTGCTTCTGCTGCAATTCATGGGCTCAGAGCATTCAAAAGATTTGTGCAAAAGATTATGCTAGCCAGGTGCAGATATGAAAACAAATATTCTGATTTTCAATTTTTGTGAACTTACATTCAAGCACTAGCTCCTAGCAACCAATGGGAAACTGGGCATATCTATTTACTAATAATATTGGGCACAAATTGGTACTAAGTGCATGGTTAATGGGAAAAAGATGCTTGGGTGTAATCCTTCAATTTAGTGCCACATTGCAATTTTTTTCAGCATGCTTTCCAAGTCTCTGTTCTATGTAATTAAGTGGCTAAAAACAGTCAACAATATTGCCGTACCTGATCAGTCCAACAATACTGCAAAAGGAAATTTCAAATGTAGTTTGAAAAGGAGGTAATATTTCAAGCAGCCACACAATATTTTGCATCTCAAGTAGTTGTAGGCTTGCCATACCCTTCTCTCTACAACACTAAATTCTATGGCAAATAGCATTTACGTACCTGCTTATATGTTTCATTCTCTTTCATTAACTGCTGATTCTTTTCACATAGCTCTTTCATCTTATTGATTTCTTCATCCTGTTAGATCAGAAATTGTTGAAACTTTACCAAACTCTTCCACACAACCGCAGAATTGAGGTTTTCACCCCAGATCTGTTTACTACTCTTACCCTAATTCATCCCTTCACATCACACCCTAACAGCCATTTATATATGTTGACCATCACATTTTGAGGATAGAAGTAGAATGTTGAGTACTTAGGTCATAACATATTGACCTCTCAAGGTGTGAAGCAAAAGGATTATCCAGACAAGGGCATTTCTTGTTATTTTGAAAAACTTACTTGGAACTTGAGCCTCTCCAGAAGTTGGGCCTCTTGATGAGGAACAGACTCCTTTTGTAGATTGGAGTTTTCTTGTAATTGGCTAAGCAAATAGAGCACCTGGGGAATATTCAGAATCAGTAAAAATCACTAATGGGCAGTTGTAAATTGTAGTTAATTCATTTTGGTTAACTGAAATTTTAAAAAAAATTCATTCATGGGATGTGGGTTTCGCTGGCTGGGCCAGCATTTATTGCCCATCCCTAATTGGCCAGCATTTATTGCCCATCCCTAATTGGCCTTGAGGTGGAGATGGTGAACTGCCTTCTTGAAACGCTGCAGTCCATGTGGTGTAGGTATACCCGCAGTACTGTTAGGAAGGTTTAGGATTCCAGTCAGGCTTTTTTTTTCCTGTAAAACTTAATCCAATGAGAATTCTTCCATTAAGTACTGCAAACAGGAACATTTTCAATTAAGAAATTTAGTAATGTTCAACTCTACCCCTACACTTCCTTCTCCAACAAAAATTTCCAGTGAGATGATTCAACCTACCTGATAATTTAAATCCAAGACAAAATGGGAATTTATTCCATCATCATTTGTATCCAACAGTAATCAAATAAATTTAAGCATATCGAGTTAAAGGGCAATCCATGCAATTACACTATAGGTTCAAATATTACAATGGAGAGGTAGAAGTAATGGGTCTTGATTTCAGAATCAATGTCTAGATATTGAAAATGTTACTGTTCAAATATAGCTCTCAGTTAATAGTGAAAAGAAAAATCTAAATCACTCTGCAGAGGAGTTCACAAAATAAATCTACAGGAGTATTATTTTAATTTGTTCTTAGCATACGAGCATTGCTGGCAATACCAGCATTTATTGCTCATCCATAATTGCCCTCATGATGGTAGTGGTGGTGGTGGTCTACTGAGTGTAGCTACATCCTCCATGCTGTTAAGGAGGGAGTTAAGGAGGGAGTTCAAGAATTTCAACCCAACTAGAGCGAAGGAACAAGTCAGGATGGTGCGTGACTGCAAGGTGAACTTTCAGGTGGTTGACCTCCCATGCTTTTGCAGCCCTTGTTCTAGTCTTTTCAAAAAAAAAATGATGAATTTTATTCTGCTGTTGAAAGTGGCTTAGCGAGTTGCTGAAGTGCATTTTGCAGATTGGTACAAATTCTGCCGCTGTGCAGTGTGCACTGTGTGGTGGACGGGATGCCAATTAAATCAGGCTGCTTTGTCTTGGATGGTGATCTTGATCTTCCATTTTGTTGGAGCCAAACTCCTCCAGGCAAGTGGAAGGTATGCCATCATTCTCCTGACTTGTGCCTTCTAGATAGTGGACAGACTTTGGGGAGTCAGTGAATGAGTTACCCAGCACAGAATTCCCAGCTTCTGACCTGCTCTTGTAGCCACGGGAACCACGGCTGGTCCAGTTCAGTGTCTAGTCAATGGTGATCCCTAGGATTTTGGGAGATTCAGCAATGGTAATGCCATTGAATTTCACGGGGAGATGGTCATTTGTGTCACACATGTTACTTGCCACTCATCAGTCCAAGCCGGATTGGTGTCCAGGTCTTGCTGCATGCAGGCAAGGACTGCTCAATAGTCATGCACTCGTGATCTTTTCTATTCACCCTGATATCTGTTTTGGTTGAGCTTGTCAGAAGCCAATCATCTTAGTCTCAGGATATCACTACAGGCATTCAACAGGGCAGCTTCCTGGGCCTAACTATCTTAAACTGCATTAGTGATATTCCCTCCATGACCAGGTCAGGAGTGAGACTGATAATTACTGTGACCAGCTCCAATTGTAGTTTCTCTCAAATGTTTAAACCTAAAAGATCTGGACTACTTGCAAGCTTGCACTGCTATGTTGTAACTAACATTTGCACTGTACAATGACAAACAATCACCAACTCTAGCAACAGAAAGCTTAATCAGCTCCGACATTCAATGGCATGCCCATCACCAAGGTCCTCAATCAAAATCCTGGCAGTAATTGGTGAGAAAAACTGTGGCTACTGCATGTCAAGAATTTAATTCTGCAGAGAATGAGGTGCACCTCCTGACCTCCCAAAGCCTCTCCTTCACTTACAAGGCCCAAAGTCACAAGTGTCACAGAACACTCTTCACTTGCCTGGGTGGGTGGGTGTAGCTGCATTAACACGGAAGTCGTCCTGAATGGTGTCAAACGTCAGTCGTCCTAAAGGGCATTTCATCTGTAAATCCACCCCCTCAACCATAGTGATCTGATGCACCATAATAATGTGCCAAGCTTCACTGGCAGCACCTTCCAAACCTGCAATCTCCACAGCATAGGAAGATAGGGCAGGGACATGGGAACATCATTGCCTCAAGATCTGTTCCAAGATACACTATCCTGACATGAACATACTGCTGTTCCTTCATCATTGCTGGATTGAAATCCTGAAACATTCTACCTAATGTTATTGTGGGAACATCTTTCGCCACTGACTGCAGTGGCCCAAGGTGGCTCACTATCACTCAGGGCAATAAATGCCAGCTGTGCCAAAAACATCTAAATTACTGAGTCTAAGAAAGATCAATGGAAGACAGATGGGCCGACTCAGTGGTTGATCTGTACCTCTTGAATTAGGTCATTGGGAGTTGGATCAGTGCAAAAAAACTGATCTACTCTGCAACATCGCCATCAGGGAATATGCTCAATCTGTCAGACTGCAACATTTCCATGTCTTTTGATTCCTGGAGTTCAGCCACAATTTTTGCAGTATATGAAATACTTCACAGAAGAAATGCAATACTCAACGTCTCTACATTTAATATTTCAATAGCACACCAAGTCAGTGCACCACTATAATGCACCACCAAGCTACATTTGACAAAGGTGGGAAGAACAAACTAAACACTCAAGTTAGGAAAAGGAAACCTTCAGTTTGTCAGAATGGCACGCTGGTCACCTTATCTTGGTGCCTCTGTTCTTGATCAAGCAGCTGTTGTTGATGGTCAGTCTCCATTTCAGCTATGTGTGTTTGCTCTTCAATTAAAGTCTTCTGTAACTCTAGATTGTCAGCTTTTGCCTGATTGAATTCACTCTCCAGTTTACTGTGTGATACTTTACATGACACCAGCTTCAAAAAGAAAGAAAACGTTATCTGTTCCCCTGTTAACAGCAAAGGATCACCAGCACCAAAAAGCGAAGTAACTTTCTGTACCATTTTGGTTACTTTTAAATAAACAAACATACCACTTAGGAATGAACTGGTTTAATGGGGTTACCAAGATGGACCAAGCAAAAGTCAGAACATAAAAGTCAGGAATAAGATAAGAGCATTTCATCCACCCCACCCTCAATCACCATGGGGTAGAAATTCAGATATCTCATTTTGGGTATACAAAGTGTGCAGGGTAGGAGCCCTGCCCCCACCAGTGAGGCTTAAGACATCTCAGATATTGCAGCTTGGGCTTCATTAACACTAAATCCATGATGTAAAGAGCCAGCTGTTGAAGAATGAACAAGAGTGGGCTGCTGCTAGCATTGCAGCAGTTCTAAGTGAGGACCAGGGTCAGGAGATTGAAGGAGCACGATGAGTGGCCATAGTCAGGGGGTTGAGGCACGGATCCTTTAAGCATGGTCAAGAGGAGGACTCATGCTCCTTTTTGACTGTTTCAGGGCAAATCAGTCCATCACTGGAAGCATCAAACAGATGCTAGGCTCCTCATTTGTTTATCCATTTCAGGTCGAGCGCCGATGACATTTTTTTCCTTTGCGAACATGGCAGGCTTGCACTTCCAGCCAGAAATTTGTCTGCACTTCTTACTGGCAATACTGAGGCTTAATACAGCCTGAATAAGAGGAGCTGCTTGGTCAGTTTTATTAGTTCCTCACCTCTCCCATTAGCCATTTTAGTCCACATTTAGCTTCTAAAATAGTAGCAATTGTTTCCCATCGATGCTTCAACCTTTCATCATTGTCTGCATCCATCAACTTCTGTTGAAGGTCAGCAATTTGAGCACTCCTAGAATGACAATATAATAAAGTTAATATAGTAGAGTTGAGAGTTGGCCTATAGTTATTCAAGTCAAACAGCACAAAACTCCCTTTTACTAAACATTCATGCTTTAACAAGCCAATGACTAAGAAATCCCCATCAGAGCCAGATTACAGGTTGGGCACCAGAAGAGAATGTCTCAAAGTTTGGCTTCACTTTTAATTTGGACTGTCCAAATTCTTATCAGAGCTCCCTTAAATGGTTTAGCTTCAAAAGCCATAAGGTCACAAAAATCCAGATGGTGCAATGTTGATTCAGTGCATTTGCAGAAATGAAGCAAACTAGATAGGGAGGGAGAGTGGGGAAGAGATGAAAGAGTGGGAAAAAAGAACAGAATGGATTATTTCAGATATAGTGCCTCTTAATCCCACATACTAACACCACTGGCTATTTAAAATGGTATTTAATGGACCATGAGGTTCAAGTCTCCAGTTGACAGCTTGCCCTTGAGACGGACCAGTTACATAAAATCTGGCTCTTCAGAGTGCACCATAGCGTAGCTGAAACTTCACCCTGAACAAAATGCTAAATTAAACCACCTCTGGCCACAGCAAGATCAGCACTCAACAAAGTTTCCTCTCAAGTGCCAAAAGTAAGCACAAACCCCAATGACAATACTTGTCCGATCACACAAGGTGGTGTGTGTAATTATCCTTTACCAAAGGATTCAAGGTAGCCAGTTTATGGAACTTTATAATATGGTTAGGCCACAGGTAGAGTATTGCGTGTAGTTCTGGAATCCGCATTATAGGAAGGATGTGATTGCACTAGAGAGTACAGAGGAGATTTACCAGGATGTTGCCTGGGCTGGAGAGTTTTAGTTATGAGGAGAGATTGGATAGACTAGGGTTATTTTCCCTGGAGGAGAGGAGATTGAGGGAGGACATGATTGAAGTGTATAAAATTATGAGGTGTATAGATAGGGTAGACCGGAAGGAACTTTTCCCCTTAGTGGAGGGATCAATAACCAGGGCGCATTGATTTAAGGTAAGGGGCAGAAGGTTTAGAGGGGATGTGAGGAAAAATGTTTTCACCCAGAGGGTGGTGGGAATCTGGAACTCACTGCCTGAAAGGGTGGTAGAGGCATAAACCCTCATAACATTTAAGTAGTATTTGGATGTGCAGTTGCAATGCCGTGGCATACAAAGCTATGGCCTGCTGCTGGAAAATGGAATTAGAATAGTTAGATACTTGTTTGACCGGCACAGACTCGATGGGCCAAAGGGCCTTTTTCTGTGCTGTAGACCTCTATGACTCTAACACACTCAGTAGCTACAATTCTTAGATTTGAACTTAAGGGATTACTTTGGTAGATTCATTCATAGTAGCAAGTTCTTTAACAAGCCCATCCTTCATTTCGAAGAACACTAAGCAGCCCTTTTGGTAGCTCAAGATACATCCACTCAAAATTGTTTCATAGAAGACAAGCCAGGAAATGAGTTGTTGCTGTATAAAGCTTAAGATATGGGCATAGATCCTCAAAGACAAAAAAAAAGGTACCACTTGGAGAAACTACCAAAGTTCAGTGTGTAAAAGACTGTCAAAATAGAATTGGCCAATGGCATGAAGAAAGCTGACCTTTCCCACCCTAACAGAGGAACGGCAAGGACTCTGCTGACAATGATTAGAGGGAAAGATAGGGGGCTTTTCAAGTAATAGCCAATAAATATATTAAACAACTAAAAGGAAAATAAATACAGGGCTCAACTGTTAGAAAACATGTAAAAAATCCTTAAAAGGGATAGCAACTCTATTTCTCTCCTCCACTTCCACCTTTCCCAAGGATAAGCTGCGCTGAAGATAATTAATGAGAAGCATATATATAAGTTGTCACAAATCTTTATTGAACACTCCTGTAGAATCCATGTAATATTCAAATTTAATCTTATGCTGTATACAGGTAGTTAACAGAACTTTAATATAACTAAATATTGAATATCAAAAATGCATAAAGTACAGTAGATTTAACAGCAGTCAAAACAATGCCACATGCAGCTCCCAATATGAACCCACTATATACTCCCCACCAGCTACCTGAGTTCTATTTCTGTCTCCACACTTTCAATCTGCTTGTTTAAAGATGGATCCTGCTCTGTGGTTTTCATTAGCTCAGTCAACGTAAAAGTTCGACGCTGCAAAAAGAATATAGAACATACTGAAACTGGATAAAGGTTGGGGGGGGGGGGGGGGGAGAAGGAGAGAGGATATCACCAATTTTAACCAGGTTTTAACCAGGACTATCAAAAAGTCGTCCAGGACAGGTAGAGAAAAAAGACAAATCTGAACAAGTATAAAATATTGTAAATACACTGTAGAGCTTTAATCTTCAGTTATACTAGTCGGATGCACTAACACCTTTTGTTTTAATCTTTTAGAATAGGATATTTGATAATTTAGACAATGTCCAAAAGTATCCAGCTTAACACTGTAAGCAGAGAACTAAAGATTTATCACAAGTAAAGAAACATGTTGCTAAATAAACTTACTATAGGTTTGTTTTCTTGCAGAGGGGAGAGTAGGTTGGATTTGAACCCAAGTAGAGATTATTTAAAAAGCTCATCCCTTTGCAATCCTAAAAGCACTGAAGGCTTCTCATCACCTCCTTCACATTTCTGACCATGCCCAATCACAAGGATAACGTCTGTATGAAATAAAACAAATGGCCAACCTTTCATGCTCTTTTGGCTTAGCAGCTAATACCTACCCGGAGTTTGGATGGTGGATGGTGGACTTCTTTCTTCCCCATAAGCATGGACAGCTCATGTGCCAGGATTTTCCGGTCATCCAGTAGGGAGTTCAAGTGACGACGAGCCTCCTCAATACTCACAAGAACTTCCAGTTCATTGACAAGCCAACTCTGGGACACAAGAGGTATATGAAAACAATTGAGAGCAGAAACATTTTATACACAAGATATGCATGCATTAAATGGAGTAATCATACACTGGGCTGATCAAGAAACGATAAAGCCATCAGCATAATAGTTGGCAACAGTGATGTCAAAGTTCTGGTCATCTAATCTTAGTTGGTTGTTTCTGTGTTCTTCTCAAGAAGAATCTGGACATCAGGAAGAGCAAAGGAAATTAGGGGACAGTAACATAGCAGCAATGTCACAGGACTGGAAATGCAGAGGCCAAGACCAAATGTTCCAGAGACAGGAATTCAAATCCCACAACCAGGCAGTATGACTCACATTGTGAAGACAATCCCCTAGTCTTGACCATGGTCATGCTGCCTGGTTTAAATTTCAAACAATGCTTGGCAGTTAACAGTCAGTCACCATCAACTGGTAAAGCCTCCATGGCAACACCTACGATCAGTCACTTGCCAATTAATCAGCACTCTTCTCATACAGTACAAATTTGTTGCTTCCCCTGACATTAGCATTTTCTTGCAAATTGTTGATGAATGCAAGAATGAAAAGCTTCGACAAAAAAGTATTTTTCATATATTGTAAAATCTCTCTGGTTAACTAACATCCTTCAAAGGAAGATATCTGCCATACTGACCTGGTTGGGCCTGCAAGTAGGCCAGGGGAGTACATTTTTCGTGTAACTTCACCATTTATGAACTATTTTCATGTTATATTCACCGTAGTGAGCTAAGGTGGTCAAGGTGCCATTTTGTACTAACACAGGGTCAAAGAAGCCATTTTATGCTTTGCACCAACCAAGAAGCAGTTGATTTTTCTTTTAAAATTCGTTCATGGTATGTGAGAATCACTGGCTAGACCAGCATTCATTCCTCATCCCCAATTGCCTGTGAAGTTAGTGGTGAACTGCCTTCTTAAACTGCTGCAGTCCATGTGGTGTAGATACACCCACTGTACTGTTAGGAAGGGGTTTCCAGGGTTTTGATCCAGCGACAGTGAAGGAACAGCAATATGTTTCGAAGTCAGGATGGTAAGTGGCTTGGAGGGAAACTTCCAAGTGGTGATGTTTCCATGTGTCAGCTGCCCTTATCCTTCTAGATTGTAGAGATCATGGATTTGGAAGGTGCTGTCTAAGGAGGTGGTGAGTTTCTGCAGTGCATCTTGTAGATTGTACATGATGTTGCCCCTGTACACCAGAGATGGAGAGAGTGGATGTTTGTCGATGGGGAGCCAATCAAGCTGGCTTCCTGGGTGATGTCAAGCTTACTAAGTGTTGCTACATTCATCCAGGCAAATGGAGAGTATTTAATCACATTCCTGACCTGCTCTGAAGAGTCATACGGACTTGAAACCTCTATCCACACAGATGCTGCCAGACTTGCTTGGTTTTTCCAGCATTTTCTGTTTTCATTTCAGATCTCCAGCTTCTGCAGTATTTTGCTTTTACACTCCTGACCTGTGCCTTGTAGATGGTGGACAGGCTTTGGGGAGCCAAATGATGATCATGGGTGGTTGTTTGTGTTTCAAATTCCACATTCCCATCTACCGCCGTGAACCTTTAATTCCTTTGCCGAACAAGAATTGACCGCTGCCTTAAAAATATTCAATGACCCTGCCTCCACCAGCTCCGAGGCAGAGGATTCTAAAGTCACACAACCGTCAAATTATTACTCCTCATCTGTCCCAAAGGGCAACACCTAATTTTAAAACAATGCCCCCTAGTTCTGGACTCACCAAGACAAGGAAACATCCTTTCCACCTCCACCTTGTCAATGCTGTTCAGGATCTTATATACTTCAAGTCATCAATCACTCTTCTATATTCCAGTGGAAACAAACCCAGTCTGCCTAACCATTGCTCATAAGACAACCCACTCATTTCAGGTACCAATCTAGTAAACTTCCTCTGAACCGCCTCCAATGCACTTACATCCTTCCTTAAATAAGACCAAAACTGCACACAATATTCGAGAGACAAACAGAAAATGCTGGAAAAACTCAGGTCTAACAGCATCTGTGGAGAGAAAGACAGAATTAACATTTCAAGTCTGTATGACTCTTCTTCAGAGCTCTGAAAAAGTAATATGGACTCGAAACTTTAACTCTGCCTTTCTCTCCACAGATGCTGTTAGACCTGCTGAGTTTTTCCAGCATTGTTTTTGTTTCAGATTTCCAGCCTTCGCAGTAGTTTGCTTTTAATCACAATATTTGAGGTGTGGTCTCACCTATGCCCTGTATGAATGAAACATTACATTGATGTTCATTTTCTCCTGTAATAAAGGATAGCATCCATTAGCCTTAATTACTTGCTGTACCCACATACTAATTTTTTGTCACTCATGCACTAGAACACCTAGATCCCTCTGCATCCCTGAATTCTGCAGCCATACGCCGCTTAAGGAATGCTCTTTTTTATTCTTCCTGCCAAAGTGAACAACTTCACATTTTCGCACATTATACTCCACCTGCCAGATTTTTGTCCACTCACTCAACCGATCTATATCAGTCAGCAACCTTCTGATATCCTCTTCGCAAAATACTTTCCTACCTATCTTTCTGTCATCTACAAATTTGGCTACCATGCTTTCACTCCCCTCATCTAAGTCCTGATATAAATTGTAAAAAGTTAAGGCCCCAGAACAGACCCCGGCAGGACGCCACTCGTCACACCCTGCCAATCAGAAGAAGACCCATTTATGCATACTCTGTTTTCTGCCAGCCAACCAATCTTCTATCCATGCTAATGTTACCCCCGAACCATAAGCTTTTATTTTTCGCAATAACCTTTGATGTGGCACTTTATCAAATACCCTCTGGAAATTCAAGTACACTACATCTGCATGCTCCATTTTATCCACAGCACATTATTCCTTCAAAGAACTCCAATAAATTGGTTAAACACAATTTCACAAAACCATGCTGACTCTTCGATTACCTTGAGTTTCTCTAAGTGCCCAGCTATATCCTCCTTAATGTTAGAATCTAACACCTTTCCCACGACAAACATCAAGCTAATTGCCCTATGTTTTCCTGTCTGCCTCCCTCCCTTCTTGAATAAAAGATTATGTTTGCTACTTTCCAGTCTGATGGAACCTTTCCAGAATCTAGCAAATTTTGGAATATTATCAACACATCTACATTAGCCATCTCTATGATGAAGTCCATCAGGACCCAGAGACTTATCCGCCTGCAGCCCATTTGCTCAGTACCGCTTCCATTGTAGTTTTAATTTCACCAAGTTCCTCTCTCTCTTCCACCTGTTGATTTATAGTTATTACCGGAATGTTTTTTGTATTCTCTATAGTGAACACAAAACATTTGTTCATTTCATGCACCATTTCCCTATCATCTATTAACTCCTCACTGGTCCTCTAGAGTGACACGCACTTTACTCACTCTTTTCCTTTTTTAAAATACCTGTAGAAACTCTTGCTATCCGTTTTTACATCTCCAGCTAGCTCCTTCTCATACTCTAACCTTTTAGTCATTCTCTGTTCTTTATATTCTGACCAATCATCTGACTCGCTACTCACCTTTGCACAGCTATATGCTTTTTCCTAAAGTTTGATGCTTTCCTTAACTTCTTTAGTTAATCGCATATGGTGGGTTCCTCCCCTTAGAACTTTTCTTTATAGTAGGAATATACTTAGAGTACTCTGAAGTAACCCCTTAAATGTCTACCACTGCTTCTCAACTGATCTATCCCCTAGCCTAGTATCCCAGTTCACTTCAACTAGCTCAGCTTTCATGCCCACATAGTTGCTCTTATTTAAGTTTAAAATACTCATCTTAGACCCACACTTTTCTCTTTCAAACTGAATGTAAAATTCAATCATGCTGTGGTCACTGCTACCTAGGGGTGCCTTCACTCGGAGGTCATTAATTAATCTCGTCACATTACACAATACCAATTCTAATATAACCTGCTCTTTGGCTGGTTCCAGATGTGCTCTTAAAATTTTAAAAGCATTCTACGAACTCCACACCCAGGCTACTAATACCAATCTGATTTTTCCAGTTTATATGTAGATTAAATTCACCCATGATTATTGCCATCCCTTTATTACAAACACCCAATATTTCTTCTTGATACTTTGTCCTACATTATGGTTACTGTTAGGGGGCCTGTAGGCCGCTCACATGAGTGACTTCTTTCCCCTACTACTACTCATTTCCATCCAAACCGATTCTACACCGATTTCCTGAACCAAGGTCACTTCTAACTATTGCATCAACGTCATCCTTGATTAACAGTGCTACTCCTTCACCTTTACCTAGCTTTCTATTCTTCTTAAATGTCATGTATCCCTCAATGAACAGGACCCAATCCTGGTTATCCTGCAGCCACATCTCTGTGATGGCTATCAAGCCATATTTACTTACTTCATTTACTTTGTCATGAATGCTATGCGCATTCAGATAGAGCGCCTTTAGTTTTGCTGTTTTGTTATTTTATAATATCTAGTCTTCACTATTGGTATATTAGTTGTCATTTGGTAGTACAGAACTTGAGTATTGCTGAAGAAAGAGACATGTCTAAACTTTTCAAATTGCACTTATCAGGACACTTCGCATGAATACCAATATAAGTGGAAAACAACAATTTATGCTGTATGTGAAGAGTGCTGAATGCTACTTGGCAAACAATCAGCACTCTCTTCATGTACAGCATAAATTATAGCTTTTGCTTTATATTGGTATTTGTGCGTAGTGTCCTAAGTGCAATTCTCTTTTTTTTTTTAAAGTAATATTGGTGTATTTTTAGGTTTTATCTCTGTTCCTTCTTGCTAGTCTATGACGCTCATTTCTCATATTACAATTATGATCTCCTGCCTTGAATCTACCCCTTGATTTGCCACATCTTTGCAAGTTTGAGCTCTCATCCCCCCTCTTGTTTAGTTTAAAGACTTCTCTACTTCTAGTTAAGCGATTTGCAAGAACAATCATCCTAGCATGGTTCAGATGTAGGCTGTCCCAACAGTACTGCCTCCACTTTCCCAGTGCCAGTGCCCATGAACCGGAATCCAGAGGTTATTATCTTTGAGGTTCTGCTTCTTAACTTGGTACCTAGCATCTCATACTGACTATGCAGAAACACTTTCCTTGTCCTGCCTACAACGGTAATGCCATTGAATGTCAAGGGGTGATGATTACTTTTGTTGGAGCTAGTCATTGCCTGGCACTTGTGGCGTGAATGTTGCTTGCCACTTGTTAGCCCAAGTCTGGATATTGTCCAGGTCTTGCTGCATTTGGGCACGGACTGTTTAGTATCTGAGTCATGAATGGTGCTGAACATTGCGCAGTGAACATCCCCACTTCCGACCTTATGATGGAAGGATGGTCATTGATAAAGCAGAAGGTGACTGGGTCTAGGACACTACCTTGAGAAATTCCTGTAGTGATGTTTTGGAACTGAGATGATTGACCTCGAACAACCACAGCCATCTTTCCTTTGTGTTAGGGGTGGCTCCAACCAGCACAGTTTTCCCCAATTCCAATTGACTCCAAGTTTGCTAGGGCTCCTTGATGCCACACTCAGTCAAATGTTGCCTTGATGTCAAGGGCAGTCACTTTCACCTCACCTCGGGTGCTTTTTTGTCCATGTTTGAACCAAGGCTGTAATGAAGTCAGGAGCTGAATGACCCTGGCGGAACCCAAACAGAGAGAGTGAGCAGATTATTGCTAAGCAAGTGCCACTTGATAACACTGTTAATGACCCATTCCATCGCTTTATTGATTATTGAGAGTAGACTGATAGGACAATAATTGGCTGGGGTGGATTTGCCCTGCTGTGTGTACAGGACATACCTGGGCAATTTTCCACATTGCTGGACAGTTGCCAGTGTTGTAGCTGTACTGAAACAGTTTGACCAGGGGCATGGCAAGTTCTGGAGCACAAGTCTTCAGTACTATTACCGGAATATTGTCAAAGCCAATAGCCTTTGCAGTAGCCAGTGTCTTCAGTTGTTTTGTGATATCATATTGAGTGAGTCGAATCAGCTGAAAACTAGTATGTGTCATGTTGGGGGCCTCCAGAGGAGGCAGAGATGGATCATCCACTTGGCACTTCTGGCTGAAGATTATTGCAAACGCTTCAGCCTTATCTTTTGCACTGATCATCATTGAAGGTGGGGTGTGTGTGGAGTCTCCTCCTCCAACGAGTTTTTAAATCATCCACCACCATTCATGACTGAATGTGGCAGGGCTGCAGAGCTTCTATTTGATCCAATGGTCTGGAATCACTTAATTCTATTTATCACTTGCTGGTTCAGCTGCTTGGCACACAAGTAGTCCTGTGTTGTAGCTTCGCCAGGTTGACACCTCATTTTTAGGTATGCCTGGAGCATGTCCTCCTGCACACTTCATTGAACCAGGGTTGATCCCCTAGCTCAGTGGTAATGGTAGAGTGGGGAATATACTGGTCATAAGGTTACAGATTGTGGTTGAGTACAATTCTGCTGATGTCCCATACACCTCATGAATGCTCAGCCTCAAGTTACTATAACTGTTTGAAATTTAACCCATTTAGCATGACAGTGCCACACAACACAAGAGGTGGTATCCTCAATGTGAAGATGGGACTTTGTCACCACAGGGACTGTGCGGTGGTCACTCCTACTGATACTGTCATGGATAGATGCCTCTTTGGCAGTCATGTTGATGAGTATGTAGGTTGCCTCACTACTTGCCTCAGTCTAGCAGCTATGTCCTTTAGGACTTGGCCAGCATGGTTAGTAGCAGTGCTCCCAAACATCTTGGTGATGGACATTGAAGTCCCCCACCTAGAGTACATTTTGCGTCCTTGCGACCCCCAGTCCTTCCTCCAAGTGGTGTTCAACATCAAGGAGTACTGATTCATCAGCTGGAGTTGGGGGTTGGGGGGGGGGAGATGTTGGGGGAGGAAACAGTACATGGTAATCAGCAGGTGGTTTCCTTGCCTACATGTGACCTGGCACCATGAGACTTCATGGGGTCCGGAGCGTATCTCAAGTTTTAATTGAAGAATGAGTAATTGAATTGAGCAGTTGTATTAAGGCTGGATTATATTCAAAAGTCTATAGGATTTAGAAGTGCTAGCATGCTGCTATAAGGCTCTGCCTGAGGGGACAGCATCAAATCAAATACTGTGTGCTAGCTCAGCATCACTTTGGCCTTGACCATGTTAAGGTGAGACTGGGGAATGAGTAAGCAATTGTGAAAAGTTAGATAAGACACTGAACAAAACCATTTCTGATGAGCAATGTATGCAGGTAGCTAAAATCCAATAAAAATAATGAATTGAAATTGACCAATTACTAAATTAGGATAGACCTGATTGGAGATGAGGTATTGGGAATTCAGGGGTTAAAAGTAGAGCTTCCAAGCAACATCTTTGGTAGCTAGTCATGTATTGGATGCTCCCAAGGCAGAATTCTGAAGGAATTGCTGTCAACAAAGGAACTTGAAGAATATTGCAACTTCACTGGCCCGACCATCCAACTGAAGCTGTAAAACTCTGTCTTAAAGTTAAGTTTTCTTTGAATAAATTTCTTTTAAAATTTACTAACCAGAATTTTGCTTTTGCCATAATTGGTTAAAGTCTTGTCAGAACCAATGCGAATCTATTAAGTTACAGGGAAGAGGGCCTAAATCTTACCAAAAAGACCAATAGGCTTATATTTGACTTCCAGCCCACACCAATGTGGCTGATGCTCAAACTACCTGTTGAAATGGCCTAGAAAGCCATTGCCTAAAAACACTTTAGAAAAATCCAAGAAGATGGATGACCAGATACTGACCAAAGCACCAGAAACAAAGGCATAGCCTTTTAATCAACTCTGCAAAGTCTTGCTCACCGACATCTTGGGACTTGTGCCAACATTGGGACAGCTGCCCCACAGATTAATCAAGCAACAGTCAAACTTAATCTCTCACGGTACAAATCAGTGAGGACTATATCCCAGGCTCTTCCATGCTATGTCCAGTCCCAACAGCAGGGTAGACCCAGTAGAGATGGCAGTACAGTTCTATACAGTTAGGAGGGAGTAGCCGAGTAGCCAAATGAGTCTATATTTAACTCCAAACCCTGTGAAGTGTCATGGCATCAGGTCAAACATGAGAAAGAAACCTTCTGATGATTACTACCTACAATCTTCCTCAGCTGATGAGTCAGTACTGCACATTCAACACCACTGGGTAAGAAGCATTGAGGGTGGCAAGGGTACAGAACGCATACTAGGTGGGTGACTTCAATGTCCACTACCAAGAGTGGCTCAGGAGCACCACTACTGACCGAGCCCTGAAAGGCACATCTGCCAGACTAGGCCTGCAGGAGGTAAGGAAAACCCACTTGACCTCAGCAATCCAGCTGTTGCAGATACATCTATCCTTGGCAGTATTGGTAGGAGTGACCACCACACAGTCCTTGTGGAAATGGAGTCCTGTCTTCAATCTGAGGACACTCCATTGTGTTGTGTAGCACCACCACTGTGCCAAAACAGAATAGAACAGATATAACAGTTCAAAACTAGGCATTCGTGTGGCACACATCTTTTTTTTATTCGTTTATGGGATGTGGGTATCACTGGTTAGGCCAGCATTCATTGCCCATGCCAATTTGCCCTTGTTCAAAGGGCATTTAAGAGTCAACCACATTGCTGTGGGTCTGGAGTCACATGTAGGCTAGACCAGAAAGGATTGCACATTTCCCTCCTGAAGGACATTAGTGAACCAGATGGGTTTTTAACGACAATCGGCAATGGTTTCTTGGTCATCATCAGACTTTTAATTCCAGAATTTTTATTGGATTCAAATTCCACTTTCTGTCATGGTCCCCAGAGCATTACCCCAGGTCTCGGGAATACTAGTCAGTGGCAATACCATTATGCCACCGCCTCCCTCAATAACAGGGAAGTCCAACACATCATTGCAAATGACAAGGTTGAAGCATTTATAATCATCTTCAGACACAAGTGCCAAGAAGGTGGTCCAACTTGGATGCTAAGGTCCCACAATCACAGATGTGGCTTCAGCTGACTCTACTCACTCTAGGTAATAAACAGCTGAAGGCACTGGATACAGCAAAAGGCTATGGGCCCTGACAACATCCCATCTATAGTGCAGTCTTGTGCTCTAGAACTAGCCACACCTTTAGATACAAAAACAGAAAATGCTGGAAAAACTCGGCAGGTCTAACAGCATCTGTGGAGAGAAAAACAGAGTTAACATTGAGTCCATATGACTCTTCTTCAGAGCTCATTATACGGGCTCAAAACGTTAACTCTGTTTTTCTTTCCACAGATGCTGTTAGACCTGAGTTTTTCCAGCATTTTCTGTTTTTGTTTCAGATTTCCAGCATCTGCAGTATTTTGCTTTTATCACATCATGCTATTTTAGTACAACTTCAACACTTATCTACTGGATGTTGAAAATTGCCCAAGTTTGTCCTGTCCAGAAAGCAGGACAAATCTAATCCAGCCAATTACTGCCCTATCAGTCTACCCAAATCATCAGCAAAGTGATGGAAGTATAATCAACAGCGCTATCAAGTGGCATTTAGTCAGCAACAGCTTGCTTACCGATGCTGTTTGGGTTCAACCACAGTTACTCAGCTCCAGGCTTCATTATGGTCTAATCATACATTGAACAGTCAGAAGAGCTGACTTTGAGGTGAGACAAAAGAGTGACTTCCCTTGATATCAAGGTAACATTTGACTCAAGGGCATCAAGGACCAAGAATGGCATCAAAGAGCCCTAGCAAAATTGAAATCAATGGGAAATTCTCCACTAGTTGGAGCCATACCTGCAAAAATGAAGATGGTTGTGGTTGTTGAAAGTCAAATTATCTGAGTGTCAGGACATTGTTACAGGAGTTCCTCAGGGTAATGTCCTAGGCCCAACTATCTTCAGCTGATTCAATGACCTTTCCTCTACAAGATCAGAAGCAGGGAGCTTTGCTGATGATTGTACAGTGCTCAGTAGCATTTACAACTCCTCAAATACAGAAGCAGTACATGCCTACCTGCAGCAAGACTTAGACAACATCCAGGCTTGAAATGGCAAGTAACATGCACACCACACAAGTGCCAAGCAATAAGAGAACAAGAGAAAAATCTAAATTTATGAGAAAAAAAAAATCAAAAATTTCCCATGACATTCAATTGCATTACCATTGTAATATCCCCCACCATTAATATCCTGGGAGTTACTATTGACCAGAAACTAAACTGGATCAGCCATATAAATACCATGGCTACAAGAGCAGGTCAGGAGGTTGGGAATTCTGTAGCAATTAACACCTTCTGATTCCCCAAAGTCTGTCTACAAGTACAGCTTCAATAACATTCAAGGAGCCCAAAACCATCCAGGACAAAGCAGCCCACTTGAACAGCACCCCATCCACCACCTTCAACATACATTCACGCTCTCCATGATCAGCACACAGTGACAGCAGTATGCACCATGTACAAGGTGCACTGCAGCAACTCGCCACAGCTCTTTCAACAGCACCTTCCAAAAGCATGACCTCTACCTCTTAGAAGGGCAAGGGCAGTGGCAGCTGATTCATGGGAACACCATCACCTGCAAGTTCCCCTCCAAGCCATTCACCGCCCTTACTTGTAACTATCACTGTTCGTTCACAATCACCGGGTCATAACCCTGGAACTCCATTCCCAACAGGACTGTTGGAATACCCACACCATATGGACTGCAGAGATTCAAGAAGATGGCTCACAACCACCACCGTCTCAAGAGCATTAAATGCTGGCCTTGCTAGTGACACTTACACCCCAAGAATTAATTGGGTTGGTTTTCTTTTGTACAAAAAAAAAAATCCAATTTAAATTTCAATAGTAATAGAAATGACAAATATTTCAAAAGAGAGAAGTATGAAAAGGTTGGTGTGCCGTTGCTAAAATTTTTCAATCTGTACTCAGAACAAATATTTAGAGTAAAATGTACTTCCAGGGGTAAAAGTTAGAGGCGAAAAACAAAAATTGCAGTATACTGACAACACAACACTACTTGCAAAATCAGAAGAGGCCTTACAAATTATCACAGATCAAGAAAAATCTAAGAGCTTGGAATATGGATTGAGTACGAACATAGAGACAAAGGCAACAGTATTCAGAAGATAAAAGCAAAAAACTGTGGATGCTGGAAATCCAAAACAAAAACAAAAATACCTGGAAAAACTCAGCAGGTCTGGCACCATCTGCGGAGAGGAACACAGTTAACGTTGAGTCCGAATGACCCTTCAACAGAACAGTATTCAGAAGAGATACATTACAAAGGAGAGAATATTGAAGTAGATAAGTTTGTCTATTTAGGACAACAATTTAGTGCTTCCTTCTTTCATTTCCAAACCCAATTGATTTCCCTCTGTTCTACAGAAATATTACTTCCAGTGATTACATTGCTTGTAAAATTGGCTTAAAGCACAAAAACAGATCCCTGTCTGCGTTGGTGCTCCACACAAGCTGCATCTCACCCTAGTTCATCTAATTCAAGCAGCATCAACATTCCATTCCTTCCCTTTATCTAGATTCCCCTTAAATGATTTGTACTATTTGTTTCAATTGCTCCCAGTCATAGCAAATTTCACATTTTAATCAAAATCGGGATAATGATATTTCTCATGAATTCCCCGAGTTTTACTGACTAATATTTATGACCTCTACTTTTAGTCTCCCTCACAAGTGGAAACATCTCCACATCTACAATACTCAAGAGTTCTATTAGGTCAACTGTGTTGTCTTGTCTAGATAAAAAGGGCCTATGTTCAATCTTTCCTGATGAGCATCATAATTTCAAAATGTTTCCAGTGCCTTTCTATACTCTTATTCAGACCAGAACTGCACACAATAGCCTAATTTGGTATGCCAAAAGACAGTTCCATATCCAAAATTATACAAAGTATTCATGACAAATTTAGGTTAAATTGGGAAATTCAGTACAACAATTACCCTAATCATGTTATTTTTCCTACAGTTACTACTTAGCCAGAAGATGTTAAATCTTAGTTGGGATGCTGTTCCATTGGCAACTATCACTCTCCAGCAATTTCAAGCATTTTTTCCCCCCCCCACTTGTAGATGTGAACCTACAGTGAATGTCAACAGGCTATTTGACAATTGGGAGGTTTTACAAGCAACCCTGAATGCTGCCCACTTGACATCAGGATAATTAGCTATAATTCAGAATGCCTGTTCCTACAGCCTCCCAGCTTTACGGATCTGGGATCTCTCAAAGCCTTACTGTTTTAATCAGCTGAATTATCAAAGAAGTTTGCAGCTCGGGGCTAACCAAGGACGTGAGACATGTATAGTCTACTCCCAATCACATGTCGTTACTCAAATAAAACTATAATAGATTCAAATATTTGTTCCAATTTGGTGCACATCCAGTAAAGGGCGATCAATAGAGAAGAAACCCTCCAACCGTCTTCAGCTGCTTTATCAATGATCTTCCTTCCATCATAATGTCAGAAGCGGGGATGTCCACTGATGATTGCACAATCTTCAGCACCATTCCCAACTCCTCAGATACTGAAGCAGTCTATATTCAAACCCAGCAAGACCTGAACAATATCCAGGCTTGGGCTAACAAGTGGCAAGTAACATTCATGGCACACAATGCCAAGCAATGACCATTTCCAACAACAGTAATCATTACCCTTTGACATTTAATGGCATTACCATCGCTGAATACTCCCCTATAAACATCCAGGGGCTACCATGGACCAGAAACTGAACTAGGCTATAATTAACTGTGGCTACAAGAACAGGTCAGAGGCTAAGAATGCTGTGACAAATAACTCGCCTCCCAACTCCCCAAAGGCTGTCTGCCATCTACAAGGCATAAGTCAGGAGTGTGATGAAATACTCTCCACTTGCCTGAATGAGTGCAGCTCCCACAACACTCGAGAAATTTGACCATCCAGGACAAAGCAGCATGCTTGATTGGCACCTCTTCCACAAACATTCACTTCCTCCACCACCAACACACAGTGGCAGCAGTGTGTACCATCTACAAGGTGCATTGCAGAAACTCACCAAGGCTCCTTAGGCAACACCTTCCAAACTCACGACCGCTACCACCTAGAAGGGCAAGGGCAGCAGACACATGAGAACACCACCACCTGGAAGCTTCCCTCCAAACCACTTACCATCCTGTCCTGGAAATGTATCGTCATTCCTTCACTGTCACTGGGTCAAAATCCTGGAACTCCCTCCCTAACAGCACCGTGGGTGTGCCTGCACCACAGGGACTCTGGCTTTTCAAGATGGTAGCTCACCACACCTTCTCAAAGACAATTAGTGATGGGTAATAAAGGATGGCCTAGCCAGCAAAGCCCACATTCCATAAATGAATTTTAAAAATAGTTACATTGTCACAACATGCTTATATCCAAATGAGAACGTTCCCTGTACTCTAGCATTTTAAATAGCATACATCTTTCAGATCATTTAACGTAGGGATGTTAAAAGACATGGTTTGGAAATAACAATTCCCTTTTTTGTTTACTCAAGCAGACTTCAAATACTGTTGAACCCTGGTTCTTTAAACTTCAGGCCTGCAGAAGGAAAAAGGTTGCTCTGCGAATGACAGATTGAGGAAGTAGCAATTTTGTACTAATTTGTCATTAGCTTTTATTAATTTTCCAGGCCCAGGAAATTCAGAAGTGATGAGCCTATAGTTTCCAAATTTTAAAAATTGGAGTAGTAAAAACAACAGTGGGCACCAGACTGGGGAGTTAATAGAATCCAAGGACAACAACCAGCAGTGGTCCAGTCCAGCACAGGAAGTAGACAAAGTGAAAACCTGCAGATGTTGGAAATCCAAAAACAAAAACAAAATGCTGGAAACACTCAGGTCAGGCAGCATCTGTGGCGAGAACAACATTTCATTGGCTAAGTTTTCCCATGGGTGCCAGGAAACAGGCATCAGGCATGTTTCCAATTCTTGACTCAATGTGTTCTGCATTGTGCCTGTTGGTTTATTTTTTATGGGAGTCAGCAAATTAGTAGGCTACCTCGGATATCAAATTAAGGGCCATGGGTAGCACACTGATATGGAAGGGACATTTGAAGGGGCCAACGGGAGGGCCTGCCAGCAGCTTCACCGAGAAAGGTTTGACTGCTCAGGCAGAAAGTTTTGCCAACTTAATCCATCAATATCAATTGTGATTTTATGCCATCTACATAGCTTACAATGCCACCTGTCATCAACAAATTTAGATATGCTGCTTTCTATCCCATCATCTAAATCATTAAATTAATACAGCAAATATTTGAGGTCCCAATGCAGATCCTTGCAGGACACCAGTAGGAGATTGCAGGGGGGGGGGGGGACACGTGATTGAGGTGTATAAAATTATGGGGGCATAGATAGGGTAGAAAGGAAGGAATTTTTCCCCTTGGTGGAGGGACCAATAACCACGGGACATAGATTTAAGGTAAGAGGCAAGAGGTTTAGAGGATGTGAGGAAGAATTTTTTCACCCAGAGGGTGGTGGCAATCTGGAACTCTCTGCCTGAAGGGTGGTAGAGGCAGAAACCCTCATAACATTTAAGTATTTGGATGTGCACTTGCAATGCCATGGCATACAAGGCTATGGGCCTAGTGCTGGAAAATGGGGCTAGAATAGTTAGGTGCTTATTTGACCAGTACAGACTCATTGGGCTGAAGGGCCTTTTCCTGTGCTGTAGACCTTTATGACTCATATCCTGCCAATTAAGAGTGCCTGCTTGTTACCCTTATGCGGTCTTCTACCATTCAGCCAAATTCCCAATTTGCCTGCAATTTCATGAGCTTTAACTTCAGCTACTTTATCAAATGTCTTTTGGAAGTTCAAATAAGTAACATCCATAGACATTCCCCTATCCACAACATCGAATTATTTGACAAAATATCTTAGATTCTTCAGATATGACCTATCCCTTACAACCCATGCTAGCTCTTCAATTAGCTGAAAGTTTAAGGTGTTCAGTCACCTTATTCTGAACTATAGATTAGTAATTATAGATTAGTAATTTCCTGAAAAGTTCCCCATCACCTTGCTTAAACGACAAATTGCACGTCAGTCTGCTAATCTAGAGGAACAGTTTCTAAAAATCAAAAGAACTATGGAAGATTATAGTTAGGGAATATCTGCTATATCCTCAACTACTTTGTTTTAAAACATTGGGACAGAAACCATCTGGTCCTAGGGGTTTGATGCTCTTGCGTGCCATTAAATTTCTCCGTTAGTTATCTTATTTACATTAATTTCAAGAGTCCCTGCTCCTGATTCAATAGTTTCCTTGGGATTTCTGGCATAATTTTACTTTACTATAAATACTGAAGCAGAGTAATTATTCAGCACGTTCACCATTCCCTGAGTTCCATCAACAATTTCACCGTTCTGTTTGAGGGGTCCACATTGCTTCAGAGCTAACAATTTTTGTATAGATTTTGCTATCCCTACAGAAGACTCAGAACCTCTTCATGAGGCCTACTGAACATACAATCAACTCTCATTCTTCTGAACTCCAGAGAACATAGACCCAATTTACTCAGCTTCATAGAGGGCACCCCCTCAATCAAAGGGCCAATGTACTGAATTTTTGTTGTACCACCTCCAGTGCAAGTAAATATTCCTTAAATATGGAGACCAAACTGTGCCCAGTATTCTAGATGTGATCCCAAAGTGTTGTATAATTGTGGGAAGACTTGATTCTTGTATTCCAATCCTCTTACAATAACAAACATGCAATTTGCTTTCCTAGTTGCTTACTGTACCTGTATGCAAGCTTTGCGTGCCTTGTACAAGTGCACTCATTCCTCTGAATATCAACATTTAACTGGTTTCACACCTTTTAAAAATATTCCTCTTTTCTATACTTACACTTCTTCACATTATACTCCATCTGCTATGGTGCTCCCCACTCTCTTAACTTGTCTAGCTCTTTGCAGCGTCTATGTCCTCCTCACAGCTTAACATTCCCCCGGAGCTTTGTATCAAACTCAGGTGCTGCTTCTTTGTCCAAGTCATAATCAGCAGAGGGTCCAGCACTGATCCTTGCAGCATTCCACCAGTTATGGCTTGTCAATTTTAAATACCCAGTATTTCCCTTTGCTTCTTGTCTGTTAACCAATCCTCTATCTATGCAAATATTACCCCAACTCCTGAGCCCTTATCTTATGTAATAACTTTATGTAGTACCTTATCAAATGCCTTTTGGAAAGGCAAGTGTACTAGTTCCCTTTACCTACCCTACTAGTTAGATTCTCAAAAAAACTAATAAATTTGTCACACATGATTTCCCTTTCAGAAGACCATGTTAACGTTGTCTGATCACACTATTCTTTAAGTGCATTGTTAAGACTACCTTAATAATAGATTCCAACACTTCTCAACTACTGGTGTCAGGTTAACTGCCCTGCAGTTCCCAGTTTTCTCACCCCTTCCTTTCTGGAATAGTTATGTTAAATTTATTAACTTCCAATCTGCTAGCATCATTCTAGAATTGAAGAAATTTTGGAAAATCAAATCAGCTCATCCATCATCTCTGCAGCTTTCTTTTAGAACTAAAGTATGTTGGCCACCAGATCCTGAGGATTTGTTGGATTTTAGTTCTTAAGTTTCTCTAATACTTTTTCTTGGACTGAATAATTCCCTTAATTTCCCTCATTTTTTGGCTCCTAAATTACCTATTCCTGGTACGCAACTTGTGCTTTCTACTGTGAAGACAGGCACAAAATATTAAAATATTTTGTCCCACGTGTCTACCAATTCCTCATTCTCCATGATAACTTCTCCCATCTCTGCTTCTAAGGGACCACCATTTACATATAATATTCCTGGCTAGTTACTCAGTATTTCCACCCGCACTTCTAGGTGGTGTTTTGATGTTTCTAAAAACACTCAATCTACAGGCTATTATTTTTTGCAACATGTATCAGCATTATAATTGTTGCACCTGTACTCTAGTAGCAGTCCCTTCCATTCCTCTATTTGATTCCTTGCGCTTTTCAGCGGCATCCTTCTGTTTCTGAAGTGCATCACGCAAGCGCTTGTTAGCAGCAGCTGCCTGGGGAGAGAGAGAGAGAGAGAGCGAGGGGGGAAGCCATAGTAACTGATTTCAGAGAGGAATAAGTGCAAAAAAATGTAATAAATGCTTAGGGACCCTTACTTCTAAGCTTTCCTCTCACTAAATCCAATTTTTTTCTGAAGTTAACAAATTCTAGAAAATGCAACTCAAGTACTCAACTCTGTAGAATTATTTTTGTACCATGTCAGGTAATTTCTCTCAGAACTTTGAACAGAGGTATTTTTGAACAAACCGTGGAAACCTTGGCCTAGATATTAAACTGGGAGGGTGTGGCAGAGCATAGTAACAAGGAGAAAACCGAGCAAGGCTGGGGACATGGAGTTAATGCTGAATTTAATAGAATTGCCTTATAATTCTTTTCTTCTGGTTCCTACTCAGCAGTTGACCAAATTGACAGTTATGCAGTGGGTTGTGGACAAGTTATCAGCTTTAAAATTTTGACCACCTCACCAGACTCCCTTGTCTGTTGTGGGGTTAACATGAAGGGCTTATACTCTAGGGCAGTGCTTCCCAAATTTTTCCCAGTATGACCCCAATTAATGCCACTGACTTCCATGTGTGACCCCAGAGTGAAAAGGTTGGTGGTGTGATGGTGGTAAGAGTGTTGTTGGGCAGGGGGGCAATTGAGTGTTTAACAGTTCTGCAGCAGGCATCAGGCCTCAAAAGATCCACTAGGTCATGTTCACCAGAAAAAAAAAAGGCAAGGACTTGAGGCTATTAGCACTCAACCAAAGCTCCATGACAGCCATTGCTACCTCTGAGCTAGTGACCCCAAAATCTTGTCTATGGGGTTGCGATCCACAGTTTGGGATGTCCTACTCAATAGGCAGAATAGTAATGATCAGAATTTCCATCTCATAATTTTGTGCTTAATTACAGGCCACATTACCCCCAACTTGGAGGTTTTAGAAAAAGTAACTAAGAAAAACCTGGGTGCAAATCTCATTCATATCATTTAATGGATTTGAAAACAAACTTATCTGCAGTGATGGGATCACCAGAGGACAATCATTTTAAGTAACAAACTTTCATTTTAGACACTGGTTTATTTACAAGGTATGGAAGAGGAAAGAGAGAACAAAATAAATCTGCAAGTCTCCCATCATGTCCTCTGAACATTTCAAAATGCTTTACAGCCAATGATTCACTAATGATACAGTTGCTCTACAGGTAAAGCAGCAGGCAATTAAACAGCAAGTGTTATAAACAGCTGAACTGTTCTAAACACAATTGGATCAGGAACAAATGCTGGTCAGAACACCAGGATAACAACCTTTCATTCTTCACTGGATCTTTTAATGTCTGGACAAGGAGACTTAAAACACCACTAAATGTCTCAGCCGAAATACAGGCAACACTCCAACACCACAGTCTTGGAATGGGGCTTAAACTACACCAGCCAACTCGAGGCAAGTCTGTTAATTTGGTTAGAGTAATTAATGCTCAAATGCTGTTTGTTTCTATATTGAAGAAAATTTGGACCCACCTGCACCCCCACCCACAATCTTCCCAACTGCCCAAACTTCCCAAATATGAAGTTTCTGCCAAAGGTGCCAACACTCACCTCTTCAGTCTTGCGTCTCAATACATTTGCTTGCTGTTTATAGTTTCGTTCTAGTTTCAATAGCTCATACTGTCTTTTTCGGTCCTAAGGAAAAAAAAATTTAATAGATTCTTTCCATCCAGGATCAGTGAATTTAATGTAGATGCAACTCTGGAGTAAAGAAGCTGTTAAAAGGTGAAAATGTTGAGTCTGCAACCAAGCACTACTCTACTTTCACAAAGTAGAAAGTAAACAGGTCAGGAAACTATTTATATAAAAAAAGGTATAAAAAATAGAAAACAGATTGCAAGAGTTTTTCCAAATTTGTAAAACTGATGAGATTAGCATAAGTAAATGTGGGTCCCTTGGAGACAGAGGCTGCAGAAATTATAATGGTTAGTAAAAGAAACAATATTTGTTCAAAGTACTGCTGTGTCCATCTGTATAATAGAGGAGACAAAAGGAGCATTATGGAAATTGTGGGAACCAACAAAATAAGGAACGTTAGTAACTTAAAGTTTAATTTTAAAAAAGTGCTAAAGAAATTAATGGGACTAAAACTGCTAAATTCCCTCTATTTGATTACCTTCACTCTAGGATTAAAATATATGGCTTAGGGATTATGGACACATTGGTTCCTGTGAACTGGAAGGTAGCAAGTGTAACTTCACTATCAAGAAAGTAGGGAGAAAGCAAACAGATAGGCTAGTTTGGCTGAGATCAGTAAGGGAAATGCTAGAATCTAATAATCATGTGGTAACAGGGCACTTGGAAAATCACAATACAAGAAGGAGCAGCTGGCGCTCCAGCACATGCCACCAAGAGCCACGGCGAGCTGTCGCTGACCAGCACCTAGCGACACCCAGGGTCTATAGATGCTGCCTGGCATTCCTGCTGATGACAGAGAACCAGTATCGCCGAAGACTACACATCCCTGGACAACTGGTTGCTCACACCTGCCACCTGCTGCAGGATTTGGCACCATGGGGACATGGAGGGTATCCACTGCCAGTGGCACAAAGTGACAGCGGCAATCAATTTCTATGCCAGTGGTACCTTTCAGGGCTCTGCAGGTGATGTCCCAGAGGTCACAAGCCTCCACCTACAAATGCATCCATGCAGTCATGGATGACATCTTTGCGAGAGCACACAACTACATGCATTTCGCCTAGGACCAGGACAGCCAGGATACAGGAGTGATTAGATTCACCCAGACCTGAAATTTCCCACAAATTCAGGGTGCAATCCACAGCACTCTATTGCAACATGTGGTAACTAAATCAACCGCAAGGGATTCCATTTGCTGAATGTGCAGGTGGCATGCAACCATTAGAAACGCATCCAGCAGGTGCGCACACAATTTCCAGGGCGTGTGCACAACACCTACAGCTTCAGTTGGTCACAGACCCCGAAGTCTTCCAGGGTCCATCCAAGCTGCAGGAATGACTCCTCGGGGACAAGGGCTTCCCACAGAGGACGTGGCTGATGACACCTCTTCAGTGGCCTCAGACTGCAGCAGAGCAACAGTATAATGAAGCTTATACTGCAATTGGCAACTTGGAGTAAACCACCGGGATAATGAAGATGAGGTTCCGGTGCCTGGGCCGGTCTGGTGGAGCCCTGCAATACGGTCCGCAGAGTGACACGCATCATTATCTGCGAGAAGAGCTGGCTAAGATGGAGGAGCTGCATGTCTTCTCCAATGAGGACTACGCAGACGAGGATGAGGGCGAGAGGTCCTGGGAGGCGACAGCTCTAGCACTGGCTAGACGAGGCAGGCATCCTTCATAGTCATAGTCGTGGTGGTGGTGGTGGTCATGGAGGAGGTGGAGGAGGAGGGAGGAGGATGACGATGACCCCATAGATCCTCACATTGCGTCTGTGTGCGTTTGACTCCAGTCTGGTTTATGGCTGCACAGATACCCTCAGAATGCTCCTGTCATGGAGACCCAGTGGAGGCCCTAATAGTTGCTTGATTGCAGGAGGATGATGATGACATGCAGTGAGGACACTCCATAGATTTCATATAGCCTCTGAGAGTGTCTGACTCCTGTCTGGCCCAAGGCAGCTCACTTGTTCTGTGATCAGGGTCATATCAGAGAAGCAGCCATGAAACTTTAGAAGCACCTGATCCTTTGCCTGTCTTCAGCACCTGAGCCCTTCATGGATCACAGCATCAGTGGTCACAGCCGCTGAAGAGGTGGGGGCAAGCCCCACCTTAGGAGGTGCTGAGAGCACACAAAGTATGAGAACACTCTGTCACCGCTTGCCCACTCCATTCTGTCAGTAATGATGAGCACTGCCAAGGTGCAGGAATCGGTAATGTGTCCGGGGAGAGGCCAGACCATCACTGTGCTCCAGAGGCTGCACAGAACACAAGGAAGAGGCCCTGGACTGAGACAACCTGCCCTTATCTTGTGCAGAAAGCTTTCCCATCTGTGTGACAAGGCCACTGCTCATCAGAACAAGGAGCCACAGGCAGGGGGACATTTTTGGGAGTTCACTGACAATAGTGAACAGTATGTACAAGTGATCACCACCATGCCCAGACTGTGCAACTAATTCTTAACTTTCCTAACCCTGCTGCTACATCTTGGTGCTCTCTGGACTTCCACAGCTGAGGTGGAGGCAGCCTGCTAACTGCAATGCCCTGTGATGATTTTGGCGGATGTCCTCTGGAGGGTTGATATTTGGAGGGCCCCAGCCTGCTTTCAGGATCCTGTGGCAGTAGCACTGTCCTCTGCCTGAGGAGCTGGAGCCTCTGAGGTCACAGGAAGAGGAGATTCAAATGGGCCAGGTGCTCTTGGCGTCACCAGGATGGATGGATCCGGAGAGCGTACCTGCTGATCCTCCTCCCTATAGGTGCCTGAATGTTCAAGGCTGACTCCTTCAGGAGCAGAGGTAGCCGGAGTGAGATTGGGATGCCTTGCACCCCTCTCACGTACACACTGTTGGAGGCCAACTATGGCATCAGCGATGGAGTTAAGCCTGTGTAGCAGTGTAGGAGCAACGTCCTGGACCAAGGTCTCCATGGCAACCACCATCCTACCAGCATTGACATGCCAGCACTATCACCTCAGTCTGAAGATGGACAGACCCCATCATGTCTTGCAATCTGAAAGTGCAACGGACATCCCTTCCTCATGTTCCCAAGCTTGCCTTGGCAGCACCAGCAGTGGTGACACGACAGAGTACACAGGCTTGTCATCTGACGTGAACTCAGTAAATTCGTGGCCTCCAGCAGTCCCGAGTGCTGGACAGCTGGGAACTCTCTGCTGCCACCTGCTGTGGATCTGACAGTGCAACGTGCTCACCAGACTGTGATCCCGAGGCTATTCTAAGGCAAAGTCCCACTGAGGTGTGCGCCTCTGTACTGGTGGAGGGTGTGGGTGAGCGCTGTGATGGGGTTTCAAGGAGGGTGCCTTTGGATTCCTCTTCCGAGTTATCTTTCAGACTTGGCTGGAGGCCCTGGGTCATGGACTCTGTAGGCCATTGGCCGTTTCCCAGATGTGCCTGTGAAAGCAAGGGGGAGATAATTAGTGCATGGCAGTGGCCTGTGAAACAGGACATATTACTCACAGTATGGTTGTCTGACATATGTTGCATTGCTGGACCCTCACTTGTTAAAGCACAGCATAGTGCACTGGCAGCAAAGGACTGGTCCAGACTGTTGCCAGCCAGCTGGGTGGGTCTATTTTCAAAGTCAGTGAGGACCTTGGTTTCAGGTGTTCCTCCAATGATCTGTGATCTCTCCCTGTTGTTGTGTGCCAGCTTGTTCTGCATGAAGAGATGGAGAGTCTAAGCAGGACACCTGCCAGGCCAGATGATAAGTATGCCTGGCATGTATGGGTGTTGAGTGGTCCCATGGGCAGGATGAGGACAGTGAAGGTGCATGTGAAAGAGTGAATGGTGATGTCCCCTTGAACTGGCAATGAGTGAGGGCCCTGTGGATGTGTGTTGGGTTTGTGAGCATGAGAGTTGAGAGTGATGAGAAAAGTGACTTATTCTGGCGGAATGGAGGAGCTCAATCATCCTCTTGCGAGACTGGGTGGCTGTCCTCTTGACGGGCATTGGCATTGACTACTGCTGCCACAACCTCGCAAGCCTGGTTGGTGAGGCCACTGCCCATCCTGCGGCCACAGCAGGGGTGTAGGACATCCCAGCAGAGCTCCACTGCATTCAAAAGATGTTCCGGAAGACGTGTTGCTGAAACGGGGTCTGCAGTCTTTTTGCCTTCATGTCTTCCATGCAGTTGTGGTCTGGAAGCACAGATGTATGCTTGCAGCTGCACTTTAAATATGGTGCCTGGCATGATGAAGAAGTGATGGCAGACAGGCAAATGAGAGCCTGCCCGGGATTGAAACTGTATGTTTCCCGGGAGTACATAAATAACGTGGCAGGTTTTGGATATGGCGTAAAAACCCGCCATCGCGTAAAATGTAATTTTACCTGCCCTCTACCGCACTTAGTACAAATTTGGGACGATTCCGCCTTAGGTCTACAACACCCACATAGAATGCTCAGTCTCAACTGTGTAGAACTTGAAAGCTAAGCACTTCCAAGAGGAAGTTTACAAGTATGAAATTTTTCATTAAAGCTGTGAAAATTTACAGAAGTGATTCTTGAAGAACTAAAACAAGACGACAGGAAAATTGAGGGGTGCTGAAGGAGATGCTGGCCTCATACAAAAGCAAAACACTACAGATGCTGGAAATCTGAAAAAAACTCAGCAGGTCTGGCAGCATCCATGCAGAGAGAAACAGTTGGCATTTCAGGTCAGTAACCTTGCATCAGATGAGGTCAAACCGATTCAATTCTCACTTGCTTTCCACAACATACAATTATTTCTCATCAGCCTTGGCTGCTGCGATAGAAGTTTAAAAAAAAAAAATTTTCTAGCAGGAAAACCCCAAATGTTCAATTAAACCAAATTCTGGATATTATAAACAAAGGCCTCACTTTTTCCTTAAGTTGCAGAACCTCCTTGTCCTTTTCTGCTTTCCATTTACGAGACTTCTCAGCTTCCTCTTTCATTTGTCGCATCAGCTGAACTCGCTGATACTTTAGTGCCTGCAAAAGAAAAGGCCTGTGTAGGTTTGATCCTTTGAAAAGATCCTTGGAAGAATTTGAAGGACATACTAAAATTGGACCTGGTATAATTGAGATTCTGTCAATATTTGGTTTATGTTAGAAGCTCATCAAATTACCCCCATTGGCAAATGCACAGGTATGTGTGGAAACAAACCAGACGTCCCTACCTTAATCAGTGCTGAAATACCTAAAATTTAAGCTGGGAGGACAGGGCATGTGCTACACACTAATTACCTCAGTATTCTCAGATTGAGGATAAGAAAAAGAATCTAAAGTGTGCCTATGTTAGAATGTTGTGTGCCTGTGGCACAGTATGCCCATGATGCAAAGTCACTACTTCTTTGTACCGGGTGTACTCCAATTCATTGAATATATTGGAAAAAAATACCAGAAGGGAGAGGAAAACAGAAAATTACAAAAGTTATAAAAGGTGGTGATGGAGTCAGGAGGTGTTTGAAAAGGTGCTGAGATTGAAAGTAAATGGTTAAACAGAAACCCAACCTAGCAATAAGCCAAATTATGGAACTGATTTTAAATTCGATACAAACTAGAGTTTTATTTTTGATGCAGTTGTTAAACAGGAGGGTATACTGTACCTGAATTTCTTGATTCAATTTACCGACTGTTCCTTCAGTCTTCTCTTTGAATTTCAACATTTTTGATTGCTCCAACAACTTCTTTTTAAGATTTGTCAATTCAGCTTCCAACTCCTGCAAACGCTTTCGTCGGCGCTCGCTAACCCTATGGACATATATATTATACAGCTAAATAAAATCTTTAATTGATTACCTTCAGTGACTGGATTCAGAACGCACATCATTTTCTCCCAAAGAGCAGCTCATATGGAAGTGCCATCCCAAACCAAATCACAACCTTGTCCCTTTAAGCAATAAGCATTTACAGCATGTAATTTTGGTCTCTCAACACTTGGAACTTATGTTCATTGCAAACTGTCAGTTTCCATATGCAGCCAGTTCATTAAAAATGTGCCCTTACAATTCATGAATGTGACAAATTGCCATAGGCCGAACAACCCTTCCAATTAACTGCATTGCCTGTTAAAAAGGTGGAAAATATATCTTCAGATTATATTCATTCTAAAACCAACTCCAATTAATTTAGGTAACCAGAAGTACAATCCTTAAAATGGCTGAAAACAAAGAATTCAAAATCTTTAGTAGTGCTTCTCAATAACTTCCAATAGTCTTGAATTATTAAACAAACTTTACCAGCGTAAATGAAGTGCCTCTAGGGAGTCATTATCTATGAGGTCATAGAAAGAAATCAAGAACTGCATAGTTCCGATCCAGTCAGGTTCCTGTCTTTTCTATGAAGTCCATGCAGACATGGTTGGAGATGTTTGACAATGGTGAGGCAACAAATTTATATGTTTTCACAAATAAAAAATTGCAAACAATCAGACTTCTAATGGATCAGATTAGGGACTGTGTCCCCATTTCCGACTCTTCCAAATCACTTATAAATACACCTATAAAGAGCTTTGACCCAGGCATTATGTAATCTTCTGACAATTAACTTATAAATAGTGGTAATAGCAAAATCAGAAATACCAGCTGGGTCAGATGATTCAGAGGAAAATTTCTCTGGGCAAGACAGAAAAATGTCAAAAGATAGTATATTTGCATTTTCTATGAAAAATGAAAATATATTTCTAAAAGTGATATTTCAGGCATGACAGAGCCACACTTGTCACATAACCATGCAGAAGAATTTTCAAAAAAGTTCAATTCTTACTCCATTATTTTGAGTTAGTGCCGAACTAACATACTGTTTAACAGTCACTCATATGGACTTCAACTGCGTTACTATTCTTAGTTATACATATAGTTACTTATGCGTGGATCTCTTATAATGTTGGAGATCTCTGTCAAGTCCCTAACATTATCAACTAATTACTTAGGTGTCAGGCTTGCCTCATAACAGTCCTTCCTCAGAGTCAGATGGTGATGGGCTCAAATCCCATTCTAGAGACTAGAGTACATAAATTAAGCTCTCACTTTACTGCACTGAGAGAGTGCTGCACTATCATTGGTGTTGTTTGGCAGTGAGACCTCACTTGCAGGTAGACGTAAAAGATCTCATTGCACTATTCAAAAAAAAGGCAAGCTTCTCCCATTATCTCGGTCAACATTTATCCTAGACACACCTGTGTGGGAGAATTTGCTGTGTTAACTATTTATTATGTTTCCTATATTGCAACAGTGAAATACTTTTTTGAAGTGGAAAAATTGGCAATTGAAGTACACTGGGATGTTCTGAAGTCATGAAAAGTGATATATAAATGCAAGCATTTTTAACTTTTAATCTAGCCTCTAAGTACTTTCCCCATGTGCATAATTTAAGCTTCTTAATCCCATCAGTAGACACTAGGACTCAATATTCCAAACTCAATGAATCATATCTTCTACTTCACCATACACATATTAACCGTATGGCCTCGAGCACATCTTTAGTAATTGAAACTTTGTAAAAATGCAAAACTGCAAACCTAAAAAGTTCTGCAAATATACAACTGTTAACATACATAAAGGGGTAATACAGACTGATAACAGGTCATATCTGCGTCGGCACAATTAAGCTTATTGGCTTCCATGCCCCCACATTTACAACTATTCCAGTTTCTCCACCCAGGGTTCAGCTCGTTTACAAATTCAGAAGCATAGAATATTATAGATCTGAGGTTCTCAAACTGATTAATTCCAGACTGTGGCATCATACAGACTGCACAGGTGAACAAAAGGTAATTAGGGGAGATTCTTGCCTCAGTTGCACATAATCTCCAAATACCCCTGCTACAGGAGGAACACTGTCCACTCAAGTCCTTAAAATATAGATCTTTGAGCCTCAACTCCAGATTATCCAAAAGGAGGCCTTTGCTGGATCATATCCTCTATACTATCTGCCACATGTTGCTGATATTGAACCAAATATTTAGCCCCCCTGTAAAATAGATTCTATTTGCACATTCTAGTACAAGTCAAACTTGGTGGGGTACTATGCAGGCTAGGATTTCAAATGCTGCATCTTTCATTTTTTCTCCTTGAATACAAGCATTGTTGTTAAATAGTTAACTCTTCCTGGCTATTGGAAGTATTTCTACAAGGTTGCAAGCTACTACTTCCTCAACAAAATAAAACAAGATCATCATGGCATATAGAACACAGCAGTCAATGGACAGCTGCAGTAAGCTTGTTCTACCTGATCTTGCAACTAACCACATTAAAAAGAGAAACCAGCCTCAAGAACAAAATAGGAGTAGTGCATCCACCCAAATCTGCTCCCCCATTCAATACGATATTAGCTCATCTTCTGTTTCAACTCCTCCAAGCTACTCACCATCCTGATTTGGAAATATCACCATTCCTCCACTGTTGCTGGGTCAAAACCCTGGAACTCCCTTCCTAACAGTAGTGTGGGTGTATCTACATCATAGAGACTGCAGCAGTTCAAGCAGGCAGCTCACCACCAAGGGCAACCAGGCACGTGCAATAAATGCTGGCCCAGCCAGCAAAGCCCACACCCCATGAATGAATAAATCGGAATAAAACTCCCACCTGCTCCGCATATCCCTTAATTCCCTGAGACAAACGTTTTTGCTCCAACTACCCTGTCAAGTCCCATCATTCAGAATCTTGTATGTTCTTGACTCAACACCTCCAATGCATGTATTTTCTTAATTCATTTATGGAATGTGAACACAGGCAGGGCCAGCATTTTTTGCCCAGTGCCAATTGCCATACAGTGATAGTAAGCTGCCTTTTTGAACCACATACTAACCACTGTGGGCACACACACATTGCTGCTAGGAAGTGTGTTCCAGAATTTTGACCTGAAGGAGCAGTAATAGCTCCAAGTCAGGATATGTAGGGTTTGGAGGGGAACTTGTAGGTAGTTGCATCTCTGCTGTCCTTGTCCTTCTAGGTGGTAGAGATCATGGGCTTGGAAAGTGCGGTCAAAGGTGGTTTAGTAAGTTGTGCAGTGTTTCTTATAGATGATATACACTATTGCTACCATGTGCCAGTGGTGGTGAGAATGAATGTTTAAGATGGTGTCAATCATGCAGGCTGCTTTTACAGGATGGCATCAAGCTTCCAATTATTCCAGCAAGTTCTTGACTTGTGCCTTGTAGATGGAGGGCAAGTTTTGGGGAGTGAGGTGACAAGTTACCACAGTCTTGCTCTTGTAGCCATAATATTTATATGTCTGGTCTGGTTAAGTTTGTCAGTGGTAAACTCCAAGATACTGATGGGACGTTCAATGATGGTAATGCCATTGAACATCAAGGCGAGATGTTTAAATTCTCTTTTGGAGATGGTCATTGCCTGGCACAAATGTTACTGCCACTATCAGCCCAAGCCAGGTCTCAGTGCATGCAGACACAGACTGCTTCAGTATCTGAGGAGTTGCAAATGGTACTGAACATTCCAACTTCTGACCTTATGGTGGGAGGCAAGGTCATTGATGAAGCATCTCAAAAGGTGGTTGGGCATCGGACACTATCCCTAGAAGCTCTGGTAGCAATGCTCTGGGGTTGGGGTGATTAGCCTCGAAAAATGACAACTATCTTTTGTGCAAGATATGACTCCAACCAGCATGGAGTCCCCCAACCCCCTCAACTCAGATTCTTTGATTTCAATTATGCTAGGGCTCCTTGATGCCACACTCATTCAAATGCTGTCTTGATGTCAAAGGCAGGCACTCTTACCTTACCCATTTCTTCTGTTCAATGTATGGACCAAGGCTGTAATGAGGTCTAGAGGAGAGTGGGCCTGGCAGACTACACAGCTGCAGGGTCTTGCTGAGTAAGTGTGTGATTAGATAGCATTATTAATATCACTTGATGACCGAGAATAGACTTATAAAGCAGTAATTGGCTAGGTTGGATGTCATGCATTTTATGTCTAGTACATACCCAGGCAATTTTCCACATTAACTACCTTGTAATGAGCAGCTTGGCTAAGGGCATGGCCTGTTCTGAAGTCAAGATGCCAGCACTACAGCTGGGATGCTGTCAGGGGCAATAGCCTTTGCAGCATCCAATACCTTCAGCAGTTTCTTGCTAGTACCTGCAGTGAATCAAGTTAACTGAAGGTAGGCATTTATGATGGAGACCTCATGAGGAGGCAGAGATAGATGATCCCCATGGTACTTCTGGCTGACCATGGTTTCAAATTCTTCAGCCTTGTCTTTTGCACCATGTAAGATGGGGGCATAGGTAGGCTAGACTGGGTAAGGTGGCATTTCCTTCCTTGGAGGACATTAATGAACCAGATGGGTTTATAATGACAAGCTGGCAGATTCATGGTCACAATTACTGAGAGTAGCTTTTTATTCCAATTTATAGAAACGTAGAAAATAAGAGCAGGAATAGGCCATTTGGTCCTTCAAGCCTGCTCCGCCATTCATCACGATCATGGCTGATCATCCAACTCAATAGCTTGCTCCCGCTTTCTCCCCATATTCTTTGATCCCTTTCGCCCCAAGAGCTATATCTAACTCCTTCTTGAAAACATACAATGTTTTGGCCTCTACTACTTTGTGGTAGAGGATTCCACAGGCTCACCACTCTGGGTGAAGAAATTTCTCCTCATTTCAGTCCTAAATGGTCTACCCCGTATCCTCAGGCTGTGATCTCTGGTTCTGGACTCCCCCACCATTGGGAACACCCTTCCTGCATCTACCCTGTTAGAATTTTATAGGTTTCTATGAGATTCCCCCTCATTTTTCTGAACTACAGCAAATATAATCTTAACCTACTCAATCTCTCCTCATATGTCAGTCCCGCCATCCCAGGAATCAGTCTGGTAAACCTTCACTACACTCCCCCTATAGCAAGAACATCCTTCCTCAGATAAGGAGACTAAAGCTGCACACAATATTCCAGGTGCGGTTTCACCAAGACCCTGTATAATTGCAACAAGACATCCCTGCTCCTGTACTCGAACCCTCTCGCTATGAGGGCCAACATACCATTTGCCTTCTTTACTGTCTGCTACACCTGCATGCTTACCTTCAGCGACTGGTGTACGAAGACATCCAGGTCTCATTGCACATTCCCCTCTCTCAATTGATAGCCAATCAGATAATAGTCTGCCTTCCTGTTTTTGCTACCAAAGTGGATAACCTCATTTATCCACATTATACTGCATCTGCCATGCATTTGCCACTCATTCAGCTTGTCCAAATCACACTGAAGCATCTCTGCATCCTCCTCACAGCTCACCCTCCCATCCAGCTTTGTGTCATCTGCAAATTTGGAGATCTTATATTTAGTTCCCTCATCTAAATCTTTAATATATATTGTGAATAGTTGGGGTCCCAGCACCGATCCCTGCGGTACCCCATTAGTCACTGCCTGCCATTTGGAAAAAGACCCGTTTATTCCTACTCTGTTTCCTGTCTGCCAACCAGTTTTCGATCCATCTCAATACACTACCTGCAATCCCATGGGCTTTAATTTTACACGCTAATCTCTTATGTAGGACCTTGTCGAAAGCCTTCTTAAAGTCCAAATAAACTACATCCACTGGCTCCCTCTCATCACCTCTGCTAGTTACATCCTCAAAAAATTCCAGTAGATTTGTCAAGCATGATTTCCCTTTCGTAAATCCATGCTGACTCTGTCCGATTCTGCCACTGTATTCCAAGTGCTCAACTATTAAATCTTTTATAACGGACTCTAGAATATTCCCCACTGCCGACGTCAGGCTGACTGGTCTATAATTCCCTGTTTTCTCTCTACCTTCCTTTTTAAATAGTGGGGTTACATTAGCTGCCCCCCAATCTGTAGTCTATCTGGAGACTATATGTGGGAGAATAAAATACATCTACAGGATAACAAAGGGTTAAGTGGTTAAACCATAGTGGAATACTACAGCGAAGTCTCCTTGCACCAGTAGCACACAAACCTGCGCTGTCAGCTATTGTGAAGGAAGAAAAACAAGTATCATAAACAAACTACCAAGAGTCCTTGAAACAAAGTTAGGATGTCTGTTATCAGCACATGAGACATGGCCTAGTCATGCTATCTGTTGTCTGTCCAGATGACTAGTCGCGAGATGGGCTACTCAAGGTTTTGTGTAACTACTTAAGGTTTTTGCGTAATTATAAACTAAGACAGAACAATTGTATGCATGCCAAAGATAAAATTTCAATGTTATTAATTACACAAGCTTTTACTATAACTAGGTGTGTACTCTGATGCTTCCTCAGAGTGCTAGCTAGCTCCGTTGTATGCTGCTGGGCTCTCCGTGATATCACGATTCAATAAAGACTTCCGAGAGAAACCTCCTGGGTCTGAGTGTTCACTCCGTTTTCCACGACACTATAGAATCTCGGAAGATGACCATCAATGCATCCACTATTTCTAGGGCCACCACTTCCTTAAGTACTCTGGGATGTAGATTATCAGGCCCTGGGGATTTATCAGCCTTCAATCCTATCAATTTCCCCAACACCATTTCCCACTATTACTGATTTCTTTCAGTTCCTCCCTCTCACTAAACCCTGTGTTCCCCAACACTTCTGGTATGTTATTTGTGTCCTCCTTTATGAAGATACAACCAAAGTATGTATTTAGTTGGTCAGCCATTTCTTTGTTCCCTATTATAAATTCCCGTTTCTGACTGTAAGGGACATACATTTGTCTTCACCAATCTTTTTCTTTTCATATACCTGTAGAAACTTTTACAGTCAGTTTATGTTCCCTGCAAGCTTACTCTTGTACTCGATTTTTCCCTTCGTAATAAATCCTTCGGTCCTCTTTTGCTGAATTCTAAACTGCTCCCAATCCTTAGGTCTGTTTTTTTTTAGCCAATTTGTATGCTTCTTCCTTGGATCTAATACTATCTCTAATTTCCCTTGTAAGCCATGGTTTGGCCACCTTTCCTGTTTTACTTTTGTGCCAGACAGGAATAAACAATTGTTGCAGTTCACCCATGTGCTCTTTGAATGTTTGCCAATGACTATCCACCGACATCTCTTTAAGTAACATTTCCCAATCCATCATAGCCAACTCGCGCCTCATACCATCGTAGTTTCCTTTAATAAAATTCAGGACCCAACTCTCAGAATCAACTATGTCACTCTCTATCTTGAAGAATTCTATCATATTATGGTCACTCATCCCCAAGGGGCCTAGAACAACTAGATTGCCAATTATTCCTTTCTCATTACACAACACCCAGTCTAGGACGGCCTGTTCTCTAGTTGGTTCCTCAATGTATTGGTCCAGAAAACCATCCCGTATACTCTACAGGAATTCCTCCGCTACTGTATTGTTACGAATTTGATTTGCCCAATCTATATGCAGATTAAAGTCACCCATAATTACAGATGTTCCTTTATTGCACGCGTCTCTAATTTCCTGTTTAATGCCATTCCCAACATCACCACTACAGTTTGGGGGTCTATATACAACTGCCACTAACGTTTTTTGCCACTTAAGTGTTTCTTATCTCTACCCATACAGATTCCACATCGTTACAGCTAATATCTTTCCTCAATATTGTGTTAATTTCCTCTTTAAACAGCAACGCAACTCCATCGCCTTTTTATTTTTGTCTGTCCTTCCTAAATACTGAATACCCCTGGATGTTCAATTCCTACCCCGGTCACCCTGCAGCCATGTCGCTGCAATCCCAACCATATCATACCTGTTTACGTGTATTTGCGTGGTTAATTCATCCACTTTATTGCAAATGCTCCTCGTGTTAAGGCACAAAGCCTTAAGGCTTGTCTGTTTAACATTACTTCTCCTGTTCCCACTATTTTGCACTGAGGTCCTGTTTGATTCTTGCCCTTGATTTCTCTGCTAATCACTTTTCTTATTCCCCTTTCTGTCTTTTGTTCTTGTCCTCGATTCCCCCTCCTCTGACTCCTTGCATAGGTTCCCATCCCCCTGCCATTTTAGATTAAACCCTCCCCAGCCACTCTAGCAAATATTCTGGTATTATGAAGAGTAAATCGTGTTCGACTCATTTGCTAGAGTTCTTTGAAGATGTGACAAGCAAAGTGGATAATGGGGATTCTGCAGATGTAGTATGTCTGGACTTCCAGAAGGCCTTTGATAAGGTGCCACACAAAAGATTAATACACAAGATAAGATCACATGGGGTTAGGAGTAATCTGTTGGCTTGGATAGCGGATAGGCTAAACAACAGAAAGCAGAGTCGGGATAAGTGGGTATTTTTCTGGATAGCAGGCTGTAATTAGTGGGGTGCCACAGGGTTCGGGTCCTTGGGCTGACTATTTACAATCTATATTAATGACTTGGATTCAGGAATAGAAGGTACTATAGATAAATTTGCAGATGATGCAAAATAGGTGGGAAAGTAAGTTGTAGTGAAGAAATAAGAAATTTACAAATGGATACAAACAGGTTAGATGAATAGGCCAAAATCTGGCAGATGGAGTTTAATGTGGATAAGTGTGAGGTTATCCATTTTGGTCAGAAGAATAAAAAGGCAACTTATTATTTAAATGGAGAGAAACTTCAGAATGCTTCAGTGCAGAGATATCTGGGTGTCCTCATGCATGAATCGCTGAAAGCTAGTATAGAGGTACAGCAGGTAATAAGGAAAGCAAATGGAATTTTGATATTTATTGCTAAAGGAAGAGAGTATAAAAATAGGGAGATGTTGTTGCAACTGTACAAGGCATTGGTGAGACTGCACCTGGATTACTGTGCACAGTTTTGGTCCCTCTACTTGATTGAGGAAGGATGTAGTTGCATTGGAGGCAATTCAGAGGAGGTTCACTAGATTGATTCCAGAGATGTGGGGCTTGTCTTATGAGGAGAGATTGAACAGTTTAGGCTGATACTCGCTAGGGTTTAGAAGGATGAGGGGAAATCTAATTGAGGTATATAAGATGCTAAAGGGGATAGGCAAAGTAGACGTGGAGCAGATGTTTCCCCTTGTGGGGCATTCTAGAACAAGAGGCCATAGTTTTAGGCTAAGGAGTGGTAGATTCAAATCAGAGATGAGGAGGAATTACTTTTCTCAAAGGGTCATGAATCTGTGGAATTCACTACCTCAGGGTGCAGTGGGTGCCAGGAGGCTGAATAAATTTGAGGAGATAGACAGATTTTTAATTTGTAATGGGTTGAAAGATTATGGGGAGAAGGCGGGACAAGCTCAAGGGGCTGAATTGCCTACTCCTGGTCCTAGTTTTTATGTTCTTAGGACATCAGTCCCAGTCCTGCCCAGGTGTAACCTGCCCAATTTGTACTGGTCCCACCTCCGCCAGAACCAGCCCCAATGTCCCAAGAATCTGAAACCCTTCCCCTCACACCATCTCTTCAGCCATGTATTCATCCGATATATCCTGCTATTCCTATTCTGGCTAGCATGTGGCACTGGTAGTAATCCTGAGATCACTACCTTTGAGGTCTTACTTTTCAACTTACTTCCTAACTCCTATATTCTGCTTTTAGGACCTCATCCCCTTTTTTTTTTTTAAAACTTATGTTGTTTGTACCAATGTGTACCACGACCACTGGCTGTTCACCCTTTCTCTTCAGAATGTCCTGTAGCCACTGAGACATCCTTGACCCTAGTACCAGGGAGGCAACATACCATCCTGGAGTCTCGTTTGCAGCCACAGAAATGCCTATCTAATACCCTTACAATTGAATGCCCTATACCTATTATTAATTAATAGAATTTAAATTCCACTAGTTGTCATTGCGAGATTTGATCTAGTGTCTCTGGATCATTAGCAAGGGCCTTTGGATTATTACTCCAGTAACACTACTGCTATACAATTACTCCTAACATTCCTAAAGTATGGAAACCAAAACTGCACACTGCATGCCACATGTGGTCTTAAAAGCCTTTGGCAATTGTAGCAAAGCTGGTTTCTTGAACTCTAATCCCCTTGCAATAGAAGTAACATGTTATTTGTCTTCCTAATTACTTGCTGTATTTGCATACTGTGTTCCTTATGTAAGTACACCCCAATTCTGAACATCAACTAAAAATTACATTTTTAAAAATTCTGCTCTTCTATTCCTTTTACCACCTCTCACATTATGTTCTGTCTGTCACCTTGTTGCCCAGCCACCCAACCTATCTTTTTTGCAGCCTCTTTGCATTCTCCTCACAGCATACATTCACACCTGGATTTTTATCATCAGCAAATTTAGATACCTTACACTGAGACTTTGATCAGGTTATTAATGTAGACTGTAAATAGTCCCAACACTGATCCTAGCAGCACTCCAGACATTATGGATATTATAAAAGCGGAGAAGCCTTGGAAAACTTCAAGGTAATCAGATAGAGCCAACATGATCCTGTGAAAGGGAAATCATCTTTAACCAATTTATTGGAATTCTTTGAAATATAATATGGGCAAATGTGAATTTGGTTCACGTTGGCAGGAAGAATAGAAAAGCAGTATACTATTTAAACGGAGGGAGATTGCAGAATGCTGCATTACAGAGGGATCTGGGTGTCCTTGTACATGAATCACAAAGTCAGCATGCAGATACAGCAAGTAATTAAGGTGGCAAAGAAAATGTTGACTTAATTGCAAGGGGGATGGGGTATAAAAGTAAGAAATTGTGACTTGAACTATAAAGGGCATTGGCGAGACCACACTAGAATATTGTGTGCAGTTTTGGTCACCTGTCCCAAGAGTGGGGGTGGAAGAAGAGAAACATACTTGCATTGGAGGCAGTTCAGAGAAGATTCACTAGGCTGATTCCTAGGATGAAGCTGTTGTCTTAAGAAAGATTGAGCAGGTTGGGCCTATACTGTTCAATTTTAGATGCTGAGAGGATGTTTTCCCTCGTGGGGGAATCTGGAACTAGAGGGTACAGTTTCAGAATAACAGATCATCACATTTAAGACGAGGAATTGCTTCTGAGGGTCATTAGTATTTGGAATTCTCTTCCCCAGTAAGCAGAGGAGTCTGGGTCATCGAACATGTTCAAGACGGACAGATTTTTGATTGGCAAGGGAGTCAAGGGTTTTGGGGAAAAGGTAGCAAAATGGAGGTAACTCTTTCGAGTACAAACACGTTTCCATCTGTTCCTATTCATATGAAGTTACATTGTTTCATAGTTTGCCATGGTGAGATTTGAACTCTTGATACTCTTTTGAGTAAACCTGTTTCCATCTGTTTCAGATGAAGTTACATTGTTTCATAGTTTGCCATTGTGAGATTTGAACTCTTGATCTTGGGGTTACAAGCCCAGTACCATAACCACTTGGCTATCATACCAGAACTAGCAAAATGGAGGTAAGGCCACATCACTTCAATCATGATCTTATTGATTGGCCCCTTGAGCCTGCTCTGCCAAATAGCCTACACCTGCTTCTATTTCTTATGGTTTATCATTACCCATATTACTGCCCTTCATCACCTTGTCTTTTCTTTCCTAATTTCCCCTATGAACCCTCCCACCAAATATTTAGTTTAAAGTCTTCGTTACACGATTCAACAGTACACTGACCCCAACGTAGCTCAGTTGAGTGCTTTCACAATGATACAGCTCCCTCTTTCTTCAGAACTGGTGCCAGTGTCACATGAATCACAGCCCATTTCTCCCTGTATCATCTAAGTCTTTAATTTTATTTCTTTTAAACCTCTTTTCTACATGGACCTCATTCACTGATATACAATTACCACTGAACTGTCACTTTGAGCCATGCAGCTCAACTTTACCAAATCAGTATCCCACTCAATTGCCTCAACCTCTCTCTTAGATTTCTAAATCTCTCCTCACCCAATCTCCTCCACCAACATCTTTTAAGATTAAAACTGAATTGTCAGCACTAGTTAGGGTTTGTCAGACATTGATCCCAACCTTGAAGTGGAGCCATCCCAACTGAATAGCTCTTCCCAGAAGAGAGTACCCCATGAACTGAAACCCCTCCTTTCCACATCATTTAAGTCATACGTTTAATTCTCTAATATACTTGACCCAATTGGCACACGGCTCAGACAGCAATCCAGAGATTACGACCTTTTGAAGTTCTGCATTTTAATGTGGGTCCCAACTCTTCAAACTCTCAGCAGATCATTCCTAGTTTCACCAATGTCATTGGTTCCTAGCTGGACACAACAACTGGATCCCTCCCTTCATCCCACCCACATGCCCCCAGCCCTCCAGTTCATCTCCAGTCATGAGACAATATCTAACTCTGACAATAGGTAGGCAACACAACCTTCAGTACTCCGTCACAGCTGCAGATCTGTTCTCCGACTATATCATTCCCTATCACTACCACATTTTACATTCCGCTTAAATGGCCTGCTGAAAGTTTTCCTTTCCAATCTGCAATTTTTGTTCTCATCCGCATAGGTAGCAAATACCTTACACCTGTAGGTACAAGTCAAGGTCCCAGGCTCCTCCATCATGACATCCTAGATCCTTATAGCTGCCTGACTTGCAGTCACACCCCTCCTATCCCTGGCCATTGATCATCGCTAAAGTTTTCCCTAACCCAAGAGGTTGACTGCCTTAGGACAGATGAGCTAGCTCTAAAAGAACAAACCAAGTGGTCTTTACTTTTGAAAAAAATGTAGCTGTGTACAATCAGCAGTCCTTAGAAGTTAGTCCTGTATCTTAGGAGGCGGGGGGTGGCGGGGGGGGGGGGGGGGGGGGGGGGGAGGAGGAGGAGGAGAAGAAATGTAATGCTATTCTGAATCAATTACATTCCACAACTATCAACATTAAGGGTAGATTCAGTTTAAAGCTGAAATCCAAACCTCAATTGTTTATTAGGCCACAATATAGGAGAATGGACTTACTTGCTTGCATTGATGTCCTTCTTTGCACTGTGCAATGCCAGCACCAGTTCTTCCTTTTCTTTCTGTAGGGCAGAAAGTTGATCCTCCAGGGATTTGATGTTTACCTGAACAGGACCATAAATACTTTAACGAAGCTTTAGATACAACAGAGATATTTTCAAACAGCAAGGTTTAATATGAAATAACTGAATAATATTTTACAAGAACTTTTTATAAAGATTTTACTCAAAACTATATTTACATTTAAACATGAAATAAGCACAGCTTCACGTTCTTCCCTACCTGATATAGAGACTGTACAGGTTCCATTTCACAGTCACCCCGAGACATCTTCCTGGCCAATTCCTCTTTGAGCGCTAGTACTTTATTCAGTTCCATCAATTCTTTGGACATCTGTGCATGCCTCAGTGCATGACAGGCCATGAAAGGATCAGAGTCCCTCTTTTCCTTTAAGCTGGTGTTCTCCTGTTGAACAAAGACCTCTAAAGTTATGACTATAGTGCTGCAGGCTTCCTCATCCAAAATTAGCCACTTCACAGGTTAACAATGCATTGCTTATTTGAAGTGATGTCAAAAAAATAGAACTCGGATTTACCAGAACTCTGTCATTACTTGCAAGGTGCCTCAGCATGTAGCTTATAACTAGCACACCAAGTCACAAATTGAAGCTGCAGAGTCCAACGACTAATGTTTGCATTCTTCATAGGAAGGGTCAGAAGAAAAAAAGTTAGCTACAATTCCAAAGCAATTACATACCAGGACTCGACATGTACAATGTGAACTTTCTCGAAAACCACCACCACTGGAGAATAGTGGCATTAAAATACTTTGTTTATAGCATACAGAAAATGGGGTCACTTACATCTACATTTTCTTCCTCTTCTTGCTGTAGGTCAATTCCCTCCATCTCAGGCAGCATTTTTGTGCACTCAGTCTAAACAGAAGAATTAAAAACAATGTTTAGACTCAACCTAGAGATGACAGGATTCCATGCCCCACAGATTTTAATCCATGCTTCATTTTCATGAATCCTGAACAAATTATTCTTTGGAAGTTGACAATGTCCTTCAAAGTTTTATTCAGCTGAGGCCCTTTCCTCCCAGATCTCATTTTCTCCTTTCCTAAAAAAAGACGACGTCAGGGTAGAGTATCTGGGCTGTTGGCAGTCCCACAGTATTTTACCCAAATCAGTTTTTGCATACTAAATAAAGTAACCTGCCAAAATGCCAAGGCAGATCACAGCTAAACTCAACTCTGTCCTTAGACAACATTGACATACCATGAGGCCACTGCGCAGTCATTAGGAACCGAAATTCAGACTGATATTCCCTCTGTAGAGAAGGGACACAGCAGCTATTTGTAACATGCAAGATATTTAATAGGAGAACATGGTGAGCATCCCATGTGTTCTCCAGAAAGCAATTACAGGAAGGACGTAACAGCTCTGGAGAGAGTACAGAGGAGCTTTACAAGAATGTTGCCAGAGTTAGAAAAGTGGAGCTACGAGGAGAGATTGGATAGGTTGGAGTTATTTTCCTTAGAACAAAGAAGGCTGAGAGGTGACTTGATTGAGGTGTACAAAATTATGGGGGAATAGATAAGAGTGGACAGGATAAAATTGTTTCCCTTGGTGGAGAATTCTAGAACCAGGGGACATAGATTCAAGATAAGTGGCAGAAGGTATAGGGGGGACATGAGGAAGAATATTTTTTACGCAGAGGGTATTGGGTAGCTGCCCAAGTTGGTGGTAGAGGCAGAAACTTTAAACTCTTTTAAAAAGTACCTGGATCTGCACCTAAAATGCAGTAAGCTGCAGGGCTATGGGCCGGGTGCAGGAAGGTGGGATTAGAAAAGGCACCTGGGTGTCCTCGGGCTGGCATGGACAAGATGGGCTGAATGGCCTCCTTCTGTGGTCTAACGTTTCTATGGTTCTAAATAACATCAAGTAGCAAAATATTCCCCATCAGTATCTTTGGCTAGAAATCCCATCACTGACTCCTTGACATTTGGGTGCTAATATCACCCAAATGCAATACATTGCATTGTGAAAAAGTTCACACTGCAAGACAGACACGATTCTGGTCCATAAAGTTCAATACAAATCAGCCCTTTATCCTCTGGATCAATGCTTTTGGGGAGCATGAAGGTGTTGTGGGTGCGAAAAGGAGGAAGTTAATTCAGATGTAGGATTTTTTTTTAAGAAAAAGGATCATGAGCAGATATTCACAATTCCAGCCCTCTTGGCATGTCCACACTCAAAATAAAGAATGCTACTGCTTTTTATTTCTTTTGAAATTAAATTAATCACACTGTTGGTTTTAGGATTGAAACATTAGCATCCTACTGTCAAAGGTGTATCGCTCCTTTAAAGCAACACATTACGAGAAGGCTGCACTTGCTGCAAATGCCATGCATGTACAGCCACCATATTTATAGGGGCAATGGGCAACGCAGCGCACGTGCAGTGATCATGGACCCTGGAATTGCAAAAATAGCACCAGAATCTTAGGGGTCCCTCAGTTTTCATTATCCCTTTTGATTTCCTTAACATTTTTCTTGCCTTTTCCCATGCCCATTCTTTTGGGAAGGCATCTTTCTTTCAATAACAACATCTCTTAGTGGTGTAGAAGGGCTGGTGTGTAATTAAGCCCATATTCCATCATCTGCTTGCCTGTTGGTGCTTACATGTGCTGTGCTGGGTGAAACAAGCCCTGGAACTGTAATAGGGGTTGCAACTGTCAGAGTGGATCAGAAGTCTCCCTTCCCAATTCCCAGAATCAGAAGCCTCCCAAGGGGAGGCCGTGCCCCAACTGCCCACCCACCGTGGGGCTCAGAAACTGGGCGAACGGCTTCCAACTGGCATTGTCTCTTACAAATGACAACATAGGGTTCTGCGCATGCACAGCCAAACATGTAAGCGCAGAAAGATACCGGCAGCCATCTTGCATTGGCAGGAGACTTATGAGAAACTTATACACAAATCAAAAACAAACAACTGCAGACACTGTACAGCAGTGGGTGTTAAAATTCCTGTTAAACTGTATGAGGACCAATCAAGCCAGTGATGTTCAGTCCAAGAATGAATATATTAAAAACAAAACAAAAACAATCATCCGTTAAATGCCGTTACCTTCACTGGTGTGGTGCAGACCATATGAAGGCATTGCTTTTTTAAGTTTAGATGTGTTGAAACTACTTAAACATATTCACAGCTTTGAGTTTTATCTGGTAGATCAAGGCATGACCCATTCAAACAGCCAAATAAAGATTCCTTCAATCAATTACAATTTGCATATCTCAACCTCCATACTCCACACAAGTGATACCCTTAACTCTCACCTGCATATTAGAAATAGTCTGCTGCAGACTACGTAGGGCGTTTATTTGCTCATTCATTTCTTCATTTGTTGAAACTTCCATTAGCTTGTCCAAGTCCAACTTGCATCTATTAAAGTTAATAGCCAATATGTATAATTGTACTCAATAGGGCTACTACAATCAGTAGTCAAGAGTCACATCCTGCAGTACATCATTCCCAAGTGCCCAACTCAAGGTCAGGATTTGCAGTTACACTTTCCTGCTCTACAGTGAATCACCATATCAAAATGGAAAGTATTTCATTCCAAAACATCACACACTCAATTTTGATGAGGACAAGTTGCATAAAAGAAATAGTGAGATTGGTATCAAAATCTGACTAGTAGGAGATGAACATTTCCCAATCTTTGAAGTAAGACTGGGTGGACTAGTTATTTGGAACATAGTTTATTTCTCCAGTATAATGCTGTGGCGTTCCCTCTGATTTTGTTTTACTTTTCAAGTTGATTTGTTTTCCAGTCTATTAGCTATTTTTCAGTTCAATATCTTCCACATAGATGTTTTTCCTCCTATGATGGCTTGTTACCATCTGTTTTGTCTCTGCACTGTATTTGGGTACGCCCAATTCCCACATCATGCTTTTACCCTTACAAGCTCAATAGTCAAAATCTTCATGCAATTGAAATGGCCATAGAAAACATCGTATGGAGCAAAAAAAAAAACAATGTTGGCAGGGTTGAAAAATGTAAGAAGGCAGGTAACAGTGCTGCATGGAATAAGGCATCATGAAGAATTGTCAAGATCAAGCAAGGGCATTATAAACAGTAAATAACAAGAACAGAGCGGGTGTGGAGGGGCTAGGGTGAATGCATGGGCCACTAAGTGTTGACAAGGAAACATCAAAACGGTTAAGCAATCTTTAAGGGTAGCAGGGCCGTTCATAGCGGAAAGGAGGCTATCATAATAGCCAATAGGAAACTGTGGTGGGGGTCGGGGGCAATGAGAGGGGGGAAAGAGAGAAGAGGATCTGAAGAGGTTTGGTGGAGGGGGGGGCAGGGTGAGAGAGAAATAAACCAGATTTAAAGTTTTTTTTAAAAAAAAAACTCTGGAGGCATGAAAAAGTGTTATAAAAAAAGGAGGGAGCAGGCAGAATCCAGAGGCACAATAACTGTTGCATGTGCATATTGGGGGAGCAGGGAAGAGAGAAGGATACCAGACAGGACAAAATTGCTGGAGCAATGACTCATGAGTACCATCATCAGTTAGCGGAGGGACCTGCAACTAAATTCCAAAAGATAACCAACATATGGAGTTGCCATTATAATTGTTTACGTAGCAATCGTCTTTCTAACTGTCAACATCAAAAATTCTACCATAATCTTGATAATGAGATCTTGATTTTGAATGGGTCTTGCATGCAAGATTTTGGATATACAAAATTCTATAGCACTAAACAGAAAATGCAGCAGATACATACGCAGCATGCTGCGAGAGTTCACTCAGCTTACACATCAATCTCTCATTCATCTGTTCAGTCTGTATAAGAATGAAATATAATTAGAAAAGATTGTACTGTAATTAGCCATAAATGAATACACAAAATTATAGGCTAAGATAAAAAGCAAAATACTGCAGATGCTGGAAATCTAGAACAAAAACACCTGGAAAAACTCAGCAGGTCTGACAGCATCTGCGGAGAGGGATACAGTTGATGTTTCGAGTCCGTATGACCCTTCATCAGAACTAAAAAATATAGAAATGAGATGAAATATAAGCTGGTACATGGGGGGTGGGACAGGAGGAGCTCGATAGGGGGCCCGTGATAGGTGGAGGCCAAGAGGAGACTGCCAAAGATGCCATAGACAAAATAATATCACCACCATCAATACCCCTTTGTCCATGACATCTCTTTGGCAGTCTCTTCTTGGCCTCCACCTATCACGGGCCCCCTATCAAGCTCCTCCTGTCCCACCCCCCTCTACCAGCTTATATTTCATCTCATTTCAATATTTTTTAGTTCTGATGAAGGGTCATACGAAACGTCAACTGTATCCCTCTCCGCAGATGCTGTCAGACCTGCTGAGTTTTTCCAGGTATTTTCGTTTTTATTCCACAAAATTATAGGCTGGATATCAGGTTACATTGCAACTTATAGCCTTGGCATAATTCCTGTACACTCTTAAAATTAAACCAAAGACCACATCCTCTCCTCAAGAAATTTACATAAACACTTAGTGCCTCAATTCAAATTCATTACTTATATTTGTCAGGGTGTGGGAAGAGCAATAGGAGGGAGAGAGGCAGCGACAGCAAATAACGATCTTTGAGTAGTAGCACACAATAACAACACAAATAGTCAGTCATTCTGAGGGGAAAAGCATTTTCAGGACACTATGAGAGGGAGGTTAAAAGACCACATAAATAAAGTCAATACTCTACGTCACTGCAGTGCGGCAAAAAACACTAATGGCAAAATATCTAAAATGAAAAATGCTGGCTGGAAATCTTACCACTATGACCCTTTCACACATCTGAGTTGTCTGGCCAACTGCATCACGAAGCTCTTTACTCAGATTGTCCATTTCTTCTCGGTGCAGTCTTGCCGTCTCCATTACAGATTGTTGATTCTCCAATTTATCTGCCCTGTTAAAAGGATTTTTCCCTTAATAGTACACACAAATAATGACAGGTTGAAAATCAGACAGCAGCTCTTTAGTTCTGCTCCTTCTGTCTCCCATAATACTTTCAAGAAACCATTAATTAGTTCACTTGAGCACTGCATTCCCACCATCACCCCCCAAAAAAGGTGGACAGGTGAAAGTGGTAGGCATACACTGGGGAAAAAGTAATTGTAAGAATTGCTTTTCCATTGTAAAAAAAAATGAACACTTCCAATTTGCTTACTTCCACAGTGCCAAAGCCAATTGTCCCTTTTAAGGCAAAATGTTTTGAATTTGGATTAAAAAATACATGTTGTATAATAAAAGCACGATCCAACTCCATTGCAAAAGATAACTCAGCAATTCTAGCCAGCCCAGTACTGCATATTTCAAGCCCAAGCAGCCCGAGTCTTTAATTTTGTCTTAATTTAGAAGTCTCCTAAATTATGTTCTCATTTAAGTACCAGAAGTCTTAGACTTGAAGGTATCACACAAGGTATTCGCTCCCCAAGAATGTGAAAGAAAGATAGAAAAATTTTGGGAGGAAACCGATCAAAAATATCTATACAAATTTCTAATCAACATGTGTATTTGCTATTAATAACGAGGCACTGATTATATTAGACTTACCTTTTGCTTATTTGAACTGTTCCCCCATGTGCCTGAAGTAACAGCACTTGAAGTTCTTGCACCTGAACCAAATACACAGCAAGAATTACATCTACAACACACCTTTAGGATTAAACAGAACATAATTCAACGTGAATGATTCTAGACACTTATCTTGCAAATAAATAAAATTGCAGGCATCGTCCACTAGAATTCATGATTTTAAAAAAAAAGCAGCTGAAAGATGCACCATTACCAAGTCAAGGCCTTAAAAAAAGTTTTCTGCTTGAAATGGTTCTCTTACAGAGTCATTGCAAATTTAAATATCACACAATGGAAAACTCTGAACAGTACAGAACAGTCCCAATAATCTTAAATTTTATTCTTGAAGCAAAATGCTTAAACTTGCCAATAAAACACATCTTCACTGATTCTGCTTGGCATGACCCTTAGCCTTCTATATTAAAAAGTTTGTGCATTAAAAAATGATTTAGATGTTCAGGTTAATCATAGTTCAATTTTCAACTGTGCTGCAACTCCAACATTAAAAAAAAACCTTCAGAAACAATAAAAAAATTGCTAAACAAAGAAACTAAGAACACTATTTGGGAGACAATCTAAAAACAAAAGTATGTGCTAGCGCATTTAGTCTTCTACCTGTTGTTTAAGTCGCTGCAGTTCAGCAGCCTGAGGATCGAAGTTAACTACAGGCTTATTCTTTATCTTCCTTGCTCTGTCAGCATAGCGTAGAGTATTTAGAGTTTCTTCAATATTAGAATCAGCAGGACTGACACAAGCTATCATCAAAGTATGGCTATTTCCACCAAGCGAGTCTGAAAGGAGAAAAGCCAAGACAGTTCGATTGTAAATGATTACTTCAATTTGTAGTTGATGGCAGCGTAATGGTAATGTCACTGGACTAGTAATCCAGAGGCCCAGACTAATGCTCTGGGGACATGGATTCAAATCCCGTCACAGTAGCTGATGGAAATTAATTTCTATTAATAAATCTGGAATATTTATCCAGTCTCAATTAATGGTGACCATGACAACTCAGATTGTCATAAAAATCCATCTGATTCACTAATGTCCTTCAGGGAAGGAAATGTGCCAATCTTATCTGGTCTGGACTACATATGACTCTAGATGCATAGCAATGTGGTTGACTCTCAACTGACCTATGAACTGGCCTAACAAGTCACAATTCAAGGATAATTTGAGATGGGCAACAAATGCTAGCCTTGACCTGGCAGTGATGCCCAAATCCCATGAAAGAAATAAAATATTGAAAACAAAACTGGGACAAAGGAAGTGCAGCACTGCTTGCATTCCATAGTGAAACACCCACTCAGGTTTTGTTTTTGATGAGCTAGCTCTATCTTGAAGGAATAGAATCTACATTAACCCAAATCAATTCTGCATCTAACTCAGGGTTGAGGATGGCAGGTTCAACACACACACACCAAACTGACCCCAAAGGGACACCGGCCATTGCTCCGGACCATTTCCTCCTATTTAAAAAAAGTCAGAAAATGCAAATAAAATGGCTGGGACATTTAGCACATGAGAAATTTCGACACGCAACTGAATCCCTCACCTTGTAGCAATCGTGTTAGTTTTGAGTCTCGATACGGTACAAAGCCCTTGCGATTATTCTCATCTCCAAGCGCACTGATAACGTTACCCAGGCACAGCAATCCACGGTTGATGTTGATTCCTGAAACAGACTGATCATTAGTCCGCCATTTTGCTGCAGAGATAAGTCTGTTATACAAGGCCGACCAATCGACCCATCTGGCCTGATCAAGTAATAATTAGGCTTATTCTTCACTAATTTACAAAACAAGAATGGTTGAATCAGTCAGCTTAACTCATTAAGACATATTCCTAAAGTCAAAGACTTTAGTTTGTGAGAAACATGATCTTCATCTGTTTAAATGAGCGACCCCTTATTTTTAAAATAGTGACCCCTAGTTCTAGATTCTCCCACAAAAGGAAACATCCTTTCCAAATCAGCTCTGTCAAGGCCGTTTGGGATTTTTTATTTCAAAGAAATGTACAGCACAGGAACAGGCCCTTCGGCCCTCCAAGCCTGCACTGATCATATTGCCTGTCAAACTAAAACATTTTGCACTTCCGGGGTCCGTAACCCTCTATCCCCATCCTATTCATGTATTTGTCAAGCTGCCTCTTAAACATCACTATCATATCTGCTTCCACCACCTCCTCTGGGAGCGAATTCCAGACACTCACTACCCTCTGCATAAAAAACTTGCCCGTACATCTCCTCTATAGTTTTCTCCTCTCACCTTAAATCTACTTTCCCTAGTAATTGACTTTTCCACCCTGGGAAAAAGCTTCTGACTATATACTCTGTCCACGCCACTCAATTTTGTAAACTTCTATCAAGCTGCCCCTCAATCTCCGTCGCTCCAGTGAGTACAATCCGAGTTTCTCCAACCTCTCCTCATAGCTAATAACCTCCAGACCAGGCAGCATCCTGGTAAACCTCCTCTGCACCCTCTCCAACACCTCCATATCCTTCTGGTAATGTGGCGACCAGAATTGCACGCAGTATTCCAAGTGTGGCCTAACTTAGGTTCTATACAGCTGCAGCATGACTTCCCAGCTTTTATACTCAATACCCCTGCCAATGAAGGCAAGCATGCCATATGCCTTCCTGACTACCTTATCCACCTGCGTTGCCACTTTCAGTGACCTGTGGACCTGTACACCCAGGTCCCTCTGCCCGTCGATGCACTTAAGGGTTCTGTCATTTACTGTGTAATTCCTACCTGTATGAGACCTTCCAAAATGCATTACCTAGCATTTGCCCAGATTAAACTCCATGTGCTATTTTTCCACCCAAATCTCCAACCAATCTATATCCCGTTGTATCATTTGATAATCCTCTTCACTATCTGCAACTCCTTCAACCTTAGTGTCATCTGCAAACTTACTAATTAGCCCAGTTACATTTTCCTCCAAATCATTTACGTATACTACAAACAGCAAAGGTCCCAGCACTGATCCCTGTAGAACATTGCTCGTCACAGCTCTCCATTCAGAAAAACACCCTTCCACTGCTACCCTCTGTCTTCTATGACCAAGCCAATTCTGTATCCAACTTGCCAGCTCACCTCTGATCCCGTGCGACTTCACCTTCTGTATCAGTCTGCCATGAGGGACGTTGTCAAAGGCCTTACTGAAATCCATGTAGTTAACATTTATTGCCCTTCCATCGTCGATCATCTTTGTCACTTCCTCGAAAAACTCGATCAAATTAGTGAGACACGACCTCCCCTTCACAAAACCATGCTGCCTCTCACTAATACGCCCATTTGCTTCCAAATGGCAGTAAGTCCTGTCATGAAGAATCTTCTCCAATAATTTCGCTACAACTGACATAAGGCTCACCGGCCTGAAATTTCCTGGATTATCCCTGCTACCCTTCTTAAACAATGGAACATTGGCCATTCTCCAGTCTTCTGGGACCTCACCCGTAGCCAGTGAGGACACAAAGATTTCTGTCAGGGCCCCAGCAATCTCCTCCCTTGCTGCCCTCAGTACTCTAGGGTAGATCCCATCTGACCCTGGTAACTTATCCACCTTAATATTCTTCAAGGTGCCTAACACCTCCTCTTTTTGATCTCAACATGATCGAGGCTATCTACACACTCTTCCCTAGACAAATCGACTGCTAAGTCCTTCTCTTGGGTGTTTCATATGTTATGTTTTTAATATGTTTTTTATTTTATATTCTTTTATATGTTTCAATCAAGTCATCTCTTAATCCTCTAAACTCCAGTGGATATAAGCCCAGCCTGTTCAACTTTTCATCATAGGGCAACCCGTCCATTCTTGGTATTAGTCTAGTAAACCTTCTCTGAACTGCTTTCTACACATTTACATCCTTCCTTAAATACAGTGACCAATACTGTACACTGTACTCTAGGTGCTCTCGCCAATGCCCTGCACAACTGAAGCATACCTCCCTACTTTTGTAATCAATTCCCCTCACAATAAACAATAACATTTCATTAGCATTCCTAATTACTTGCTGTACCTGCATACCAGCCTTGAGAGATTCATGCACCAGGGCAGCCAAATTCCCAAGTCTCAGAGCTCTACGATCTCTCATCATTCAGATAATATGCTTGTTTATGCTTCCTGCCAAAACGGGCAGTTTCACATTTGCCCACATTATATGCCATTTGCCAGATCTTTGCCCACTCACTTAACCCATCCCTTTGTAGCCTCCTTATGTCCTCTTCACAGCATACTTTGTATCATCAGCAAATTTATCAGTCACACCTTCATCCAAGTCATTTATATAAATTGTAATATTTGAGGCCCCTGCGCTGATCCGTGTGGCACACTACTCATTATATCTTGCCAACCTGAAAAAGATCCAATTATGCCAAATCTTTCCTGTTAGCTAGCCAAGCTTCTATCCATGCCAATGTTATCCCCAACATCATGAGCTTTCATTTTCCCCACAATAACCTTTGATGTGGCACTTTATCAAATGCCTTCTGGAAATCTAAATTCAGTACATCACCGGTTTCCCTTTATCCATAGCACATGTGACTCCTTCAAAGAACTCAAATAAATTGGTTAAACATATTTCCCTTTCACAAAACCATGTTGACTCTGCCTGATTGCCTTGAATTTATCCAAGTGGTCTGCTAGAACATCTTTAATAGCTTCTAACATTTTCCCTATGACAGATGTTAAGTGAATTGGCCTGTAGTTTTTTGCCTTCCATCTCCCTCAGTTTTTGAATAAAGGAGTTACATTTGCCCTTTTCCAATCTTATGGCACCTTCCCCAAATCTAGCAAATTTTAGAAAATTAAAACCAATGCATCAACTATCTCACTAGCTACTTCTTTTAAGTCCCTAGGATGAAGATCTAGGGATTTGTCAGCTCGCAGCTCCAACAATTTGCTCAATACCACTTTCCTGAGCTCCTTCCACTTTCTGATTTACAGCTATTTCTAGGATATTACTTGTATCTTCTATCGTGAAGACAGATACAAAATACCTGTTTAACTCATCTGCCATCTCCCTACTTCCCATTATTAATTCCCCAGACTCACTTTCTATAGGACAAGTGCTCACTTCGTTAACTCTTTTCTTTTAAAAATACCTATAGGAACTCTTACTATCAGTCTTTATATTTCCAACTAGCTTTCTCTTGTACTCTAATTTTGCCCTCCATCCCTCATTCTTTATTGTTTTTTACATTCTGTCCAATCTTCTGAACTGTCGTCTTAAGTTTGATACTATCTTTAACTCTTTAGTTAACCACAGATGATGGGTCCTCCCCTTCGAATTTTTTTGTTGGGATGCATCTATTCTGTGTATTCTGAAATATCCCTTTAAAATGTCTGCCATCTCTATTGACCTATTCCTTAACCTCATTTGCCAGTTCACTTTAGCTAGCTATACTATGATGCCCTCATAATTACTCAGTTAAAATACTAGCCTCAGACCCCGCTCTTCTCTCCTTCAAACTGAATACATAATTCAATTATATGATCGCTGGTACCAAGGGGTGCCTTCACTATGAGGCTATCAATTAATCCTATCTCATTGCACAATATCAGGCATAGTAAAGCCTGCTCTCTGGTTGGCCCCAGAATGTGCTGTTCTAAGAAGTTATCATGAAAACATTCTATGAACTCATTTACGCTAGCTTTGCCCACCTGATTTTTTCCAGTCGGTATGCAGAATAAAATCCCCCATTATCACGGTACCTCTCTGACAAGCTCCCATTATCTCTTCCTTTATACTCTGTCCTACAGTGTAGTTACAATTTGGGGTCTGTACAGCACTCCCACGAGTGACCCCTTGCCTTGGTATCATTTCTCACTTCAACCTAAAAACTTATTTTCTTTTTTGATTCATTCATAGGGTGTGGTGTCCCTAGTTGAGGCAGCATTTATTGCCCATCCCTAATTGTCCTTGAGAACTGAGTGGCTTGCTAGGCCATTTCAGATGGCATTTAAGAGTCAACCACATTGCTGTGGGTCTGAGGTCACATGTAGGCCATACCAGGTAAGGACAGCAGATTTCCTTCCCTGAAGGACATCATTTTTTAAAAAATCATTCATGGGATGTGAGTTTCACTGGCTGAGCCAGCATTTATTGCCCATCCCTAGTTGCCCTCGAGAAGGCAGTGGCGAGCCGCCTTCTTGAACTGCTACAGTCCATGTAGTGTAGGTACACCCATAGTGCTGTTAAGAACGGAATTCTAGGGTTTTGACCCAGCGACAGTGAAGGAACGGCAATATACTTCCAAGTCAGGATGGTGAGTGACTTGGAGGGGAACTTCCAGATGGTGGTGATCCCATGTGTCCGCTGTCCTGCCCTTCTACGTTAGTGGTCGTGGATTTGGAAGGTGCTGTCGAAGGAGCCTTGGTGAATTTCTGCACTGCATCTTGTAGATGGCACACACTGCTGCTGTGTGTCAGTGATGGAGGGAGTGGATATTGTGCCAATCAAGCAGGCTGCTTTTTCCTGGACGGTGTCAAGCTTCAGAGCATTGTGGGAGCTGCACTCATCTGGGCAAGTGGGGAGTATTCCTTCACACTCCTGACTTGTGCCTTGTAGATGGTGGACAGGCTTTGGGGAGTCAGGAGGTTCGTTACTCATCACACGATTCCTAGCCTGACCTGCTCATGTAGCCACCGTATTTATATGTCTAGTCCAGTTCAGTTTCTGGTCAATGGTAACCCCCCCAGGATGTTGATAGTGGGGGATTCAGTGATGGTAATGCCATTGAGCATCAAGGGGCAATGGCTGGATTCTCTCTTAGAGAATGTCATTGTCTGGCTTGTGTGGCGCAAACGTTACTTGCCACTTGTCACCCCAAGCCGGAATATTATCCAGGTCTTGCTGCATTCGGACATGAACTGCTTCAGTATCTGGAGTCGCAAATGGTGAACATTGTGCAATCATCAGTGAACATTCCCACTTCTAACCTTATGATGCAAGGTAGGTAATTGATAAAGCAGCTGAAGTTTGTTGGGCCCAGGACACTACCCTGAGGAGCTCCTGTAATGATGTCCTAAAGCTGAGATGACTGACCTCCAACAACCTCAACTATCTTCCTTTGTGCTAGGTATAACTCCCAAACATTGGAGAGCTTTCCCTCATCCCCATTAAATTGTTTTGTTCAGGCTCCTTGGTGCCACACTCAGTCAAATGCTACCTTGAAGTCAAGGGCAGTGACTCTCACATAACCTCTGGAGTTCAGCTCTTTTGTCCATGTTTGAACCAAGGCTGTAATGAAGTCAGGAACTGAGTGGCCCTGGCAGAACCCAAGCTGGGCATCAGTAAGCAGGATATTGCTAAGCAAGTGCCACTTGATAGCACTGATGATATCCCTTCCACTACTTTACTGATGGTCAAGAGTAGACTGATGGGGCGGTAATTGGCCAGGTTGGATTTGTTCCTGCTTTGTATACAAGACAGAGCTGGGCAATTTTCCACATAGCCAGTGTTATAGCTATACTGGAACAGCTTGGCTGGGGGTGCAGCAAGCTCTGGAACACAAGTCTACAGGTATCCTGTGCCTTCAGCTGTTTCTTGACTTCACATGGAGTGAATCGAATTGGCTGAAGACTGGCAACTGTGATGCTGGGGGCTTGCAGAGGAGGGTCATCCATTCAGCACTTCTGGCTGAAGATTGTAGCCTCATCTTTTGCACCTATGTGCTGGGCTCCTCCGTCATTGAGGATGGGGATATTTGTGGAAGCTCCTCCTCCAGTGATTTGTTTAATTGTCCTCCACTGTTCACGAATGGATGTGGAAGGACTGCGGAACTTAGATCGCATCCATTGGTTGTGGGATCACTTAGCTCTATCACTTGCTGCTTATGCTGTTTGGTATGCAAGTAGTCCTGTCTTATAGCTTCACAGATTGACACCGCATTCTTAGGTGTGCCTGGTGCTGCTCCTGCACTCTTCATTGAACCAGGGCTGATCTCCTGGCTTGATGGTAATGGTAGGGTGGGGATATGCCAGGCTATGAGGTTACAGATTGTATTAGAGTACAATTCTGCTGCTGCTGGCCCACAGTGCCTCACGGATGCCCAGTCTAGAGTTGTTAGGTCTGTTCAAAATCTATCCCATTTAGCACAGTAATAATGCCACACAACACAATGGAGGGTATCCTCAATATGAAGGCAGGACTTCGTTTCTACAACAACGGTGCGGTGGTCACTCCTACCAATACTGTCACGGACAGATGCATCTGCAGCAGGCAGGTTGGTGAGGATGAGGTCAAGTATGTTTTCCCCTCACCACCTGCCGCAGATCCAGTCTAGTAGCTATAGTATTTAGGATTTGGCCAATGGTGCTACCGAGCCACTCTTGGTGATGGACATTGAGGTCACCCACCCGGAGCAAATTCTGTACCCTTGCTGTCCTCAGTTGCTCCTCCAAGTGGTGTGCAACATGGAGGAGCACAGATTCATCAGCTGAGGGAGGGCAGTACGTGGTAATCAGCAGGAGGTTTCCTTGCCCATGTTTGACCTTATGCCATGAGACTTCATGGGATCCAGAGTCGATGTTGAGGACTCCCAGGCAACTCCCACCCGACTGTATACCACTGTGCCGCGACCTTTGCTGAGTCTGTCCTGCTGGTTGGACAGGACATACCTAGGGATGGTGGTTTCTAGGACATTATCTGTAAGATATGATTCCATTAGGATGACTATGTCAGGCTGTTGCTTGGTTAGTCAGAGACAGCTCTGCCAATTTTGGCACTAACCCCAGATGTTACTAAGGAGGGCTTTGCAGTGCTGAGATTGTCATTGTTTCCAGCGCCGAGGTCAATGGGTGGTCCGTTCAGTTTCATTTTTTTTTTATGACTTTGTAGCGGTTTGATACAACCGAGTGGCTTGCTAGGCCATTTCAGAGGGCACTTAAGAGTCAACTGCATTGCTGTGGGTCTGGAGTCACATGTAGGCCAGACCAGGTAAGGACAACAGATTTCCTTCCCTAAAGGATATTTGTGATCCAGATGGGTTTTTACAACAAATCGACGATAGTTTCATGGTCATTACTAAACTTTTAATTCCAGGTTTTTATTGAATTCAAATTCCATCTGCCGTGGCAGGATTTGAACCCAGGTCCCCAGAGCATTACCCTGGGTCTCTGGAGTGCTAGTCCAGTGACATCCTGGTTTCCTGAACTTGGGTCATCCCTCTCTAATGTGTTAACATTAATTAACAGAGCCAGCCCTCCACTTTTTCCCTAACTTCCTATCCTTCCTAAACCTCACGTACCTTTCAATATTAAGGTCCCAATCTGTCATCCTGCAGCCATATCTCTGTAGTGGCGATCAGATCATATTTATTTATTTCTATTTACATGATTAGTTAATTTGTTTTGTTTTGAATGCTACGCACAGATAAAGCCTTTAGCTTTGTCCTTTATTTTGCAATATCTAGCCCAACCTGCGGCCCACCAGGGTTCTAAGTACAGCCCACAAGACATTTTGTTAACCACTCGCAGGGTTGCCAGATTCCACTGGTTTCCATCCATGTAGTTTTCTCCTACCGGTATTACTAAAATGACATACACGCAAAGCAAGGGCATGTAAAGTGAGGTACATGCTAACTGCACACAACATTGACAGAGCCATGTGCTCCCTCTGTCCAATTGAAGCACTGTTACAGTTCAATTGGCACAGCCCGCAAATTCTTATTCATGGAGTCATGGTTAGTTCATATGCCGATTTCAATCTTGCAGCCCACTGAGATGAAGTGGGGGGGCACTCATGGGGCCCACTCACTAGCCTAGGTTGCCCATCACTGGTCTAGCCTTATCTGTTGAGTTACTCTTAGATTTGTACTCTGTCCCTTTCCATCATGGTCTGTTTATCATTTCCCATATTAGTACTTTTCTCTCTTACCTTGTCTCTACTCTGTGGCTTACCACATCTTCCTAAATTTGATCCCTCACCTCCACTATTTAGTTTAAAACCCCCTACTTCCTTAGTTATGTGGCTTGCTAGAACATTGGTCCCAGTGCGGTTCAGGTGTTGACCGCCCCAAAAGTTAGCCCCCACTTTTCCCAGTACTGCTGCCATGGCCCCATGAACTGGAACCCACTTCTCCCACACCAGTCTTCTGAGCCACACATTCATTAATCTTATTTGCACTACACCAATCTGCATGTGGCTCAGGTAATAATCCAGAGATACCACCTTTTGAGGTTCTGCTTGATTTGGTGCCTAGCTCCTCTTACGTACTATGCAGTACGTCTTTCCTTGCCCTGTCCATATTGTTGGTACTTACATAGGCCACAACAACTGGATCTTCCCCCTCCCACTGCAAGTTCTTCTCCAGCCCTGAGCAAAATGTCCCAAACCCTGGCACCGGACAGGCAACATAGCAGTCTAGACTCTTGTTCCTTGCTACAGAGAACAGTGTCAATTTCCCTCACTATACTGTCCCCTACTACCACATTATTCCTTTTATGCTTGCCCCCAATTGAATGGTTTCCTGTACCACAATGCCATGGTTAGTCAGCTCATCCACCCTGCAGGCCCCACTCTCATCCAAACAAGTTGAAAGAACCTCAAACCTGCTGGACAATTGCAGAGGCTGACTCTCCTACCCTCTTCATCTGCTTACTTGCCTTAGTTGCAGTCACACCCTCCTGTTACCTGAAAGTGTCCAGTTAACTTTCCCCCTTTCTGATGTATCACAGTGTCCGCAGCTCAATGACTCTGAGCTGAAGCTCTTCAAGTCACAGACGCTTACTGTGGAAATGTTTGCCCTGGATCACACGAGTAAGCCACATACTGCAGCCATGACACTAACCTGTCCTGCCACCTCGTGTTTTAATTAAATTATTTTATTCAATTATTTATTTTCTTTCATGAATTTTCTTAATCTTACCACAAATTCCTCTTCTGTTTTATACCTTAGGGATTGGCCTTAACCACTCACCAAACAGCTAACTTCTTCCCCTGTAATGGAAGAACCAATTCCCACAAGATGAAAAAGTTAGAAAAAGCAAAGGAGTACCTCACTCCCCTCCTCACCAAACTCCCTTGGCTCAAACTCTCAGCACTCTGTTGAGGTCACACTTCAGTGCTAGTCACATAGATGTAAGGATTTAAATGTTCTTAAGCTAAAGGCACTAGCTGAGCTCAGGTATAGAAAAACCAGTTCAAACTAGTTCCCTTAATTAACTATCTACATCTGCTGCCACTGGATAGCTTCCATCTCCCTGCTTAGGCTGCTGGATGAGACTTATTTAACTACAAGTGTTTGTATTATAATTTAAATATAATTTAAACAATTAGATTAAGAAAGAGATTTAAGATTCTCTCATCCAAACTCTCAGCACTCCATTGAGGTCACACTCAGTGCTAGTTGCACTGAGACGTGCAAATGAACAACATGCAAAAGTGTATCATAAGGAAAGGATGCCGGACTTTGTAACAGAAAAATCCATCAGGATAATTTAGAACTTGGAAATTGATATAGAAAGTGACCCAAAATATGATGTGATGTCTAGCTCAAGAACCTTCCTCAGATTTTGACAGATTCAGTTGAATAGAACTGGGAAAATCATTAAATATTTTGATTTTAAATGTTGGATTTTAAGCTCTGAATGAACTTTTTGACTGAAAACTGCATCTATCCAGAATTGCTCATGCAGACTTAAAGGTCAAATTAATTCCATTAAGTATAAATCCCACTGCACCAACCTGACCCAGGTACTGGAAACTGTATAAGACGGGCGAGCCAAAAACCCTCATAACAGTGTAGGAGACCAAAACAAAAGGACAGCCTCACGGCGATGTGCAAGACAAAAACTACAAGAGAAGACCACAAGATAAGTCGTACTGTGCCCTACTGTCCACAGTTAAAAAGCAGGAAGCAAATGTTGTCTGAGCCTGTAAATTAGTCTAGTTTTGTTTACATTTTATACTTAAATCTTTTCAACTTATTACAAGTTGACTAATCTAGCTGTTGATTCCTTTGTCAAGTTTGAACCTGAACTCCTTATTCAGTAAAATTTCTGTTATCAGACACACTAATCTGGAATTCAGTCTTTTTTTAATTCGAAATGTCTAACTCACCAGTAATAGGCTCCAGTCTCAGCCTCCCACTGCTTTGCAGCAGCAGCATCTCCCTTCACTGCTACTCACTTGATTGACGCGCACTCCTGCACCTCTTGATACCTCAATACCAGAGTGATCATGCTGGAGCTCTCATTGGATGAAAACATGGAAATCAACTCACATCTCAGTTGACTGGTATATTTAATTAACAGGCACCTCTTAGTCCCAGAACATGCTTGGGTTAGAGATTTTCTTCTGTAACGCTGCCTTGGTATCCCTTAGCCCAAGGGAAGAAAAGGGTCACAAGATGTGAAGAGCATCTATGAAACCTGTGGCACAATGTGAAAATGACAGTTTTGCACTGTTTATGATATTGTTTGTGGCACCCTGGTCTGAGTTGATGGGTCATGGTGTCAAGCCCCAGTCCAGGATTACGCTCATATCCGGGCTGACGCAGTGCAGTTCTGCAAGAGTATTTGTCAAATGCTGTTTTTTGACTACAACATTCAACTGAATCTGATTGAATAAACGTAAAACATCATGGGGCTCTTCAGTATCTCTGGAAACATTTATTTTTGGAGAAATAGTTAACCTTGTGTCCCTCATTGCTGCTTGTGGGGCCTTACTGAGCATAAACTGGTTGACCTGTTTGCTCATATAACTGACAATGCTTAAAATGTAAAAGCAAATTTACCATACATAAAAAGTGTTTATAAATTGAACTTCATACTAGAATGAAAAGGAAGATAGAGTGGGAAGTGAGGTACATTAATTGTGAGGTTTTAGCAGCAGAAAAGGAACACAATGATTTGCAAGCAGGCAATAGGAAATGTAAAGAAATAACAGCTGTTTTTTAGATTATGATAAATGGAAGTATAAATGGTTAAGAGATCTTTTAGGAACTGCTAGAAATAATTCTATTAGTATTTGGCAGGGAACAGTTAGTAAAATAATGGAAAGAGGAGAAATGAAACAGTGAGCACTTTAATCCATTTAAACCTTTGCAGAATCAAGATTAAGTATGAGGTCCTAGCTGGATAACAGTTGACCAAAAAAAAAACTAAGATAGCCCTGAAATCCGAGCATAGGAAATCCTAGAATCATACGAAAGATATTGGTCAGTTATGAGAAAGATGCACACTCAAACTGAGGGTTGAGAGGCTGGGGGTGGGGGGGGGGGGGGGGGGGGGGGGTGCGCCAAATTTGACAAAGCTGTTTAAAATGATTAAATGAATACTCAAAAGTAAATAGGAGACTTCTAACTTTCATGGAAATAATGAAAATACAAATAAATTAAGAGGGAGATTGGAAAAACTGAAGAGGGCCGAAAAAGTCATATGGAGTTTTCAGGTGACTGAAGAGTCCAACATGTGACCTATAGTCTCTGTCACAGGTGTGGCAGAGTAGTAGGGGGAATGGGTGCCTGGGTTGCTATGCGCTCCTTTCACTGTCGACACTTGGCTTCAGCTAGACCATGGTGATGAGATTTGAGGTGTTCAACTCCTTCCTGGATGCTTTCCCTCAACTCTGAGCGGTCCTGGGCCAGGGATCCCCAGGTGTCGGTGGGGATGTTGCACTTTTCCCAAGGAGGCTTTGAGGGTGTCCTTGAAGCATTTCCTTTGCCCTGCTGGGGCTCACTTGCCGTGTCGAAGCTCCAAGTAGAGCTTCCAATCTGATAGTCTCCCAACCTCGGATGGCCTGCTTCTACCTCCTACCCAAAATTAACAAACAGGACTGTCCTGGCAGACCGATCGTGTCTGCCTGTTCCTGCCCCACGGAACTCATTTCGGGGTATGTGGAACATTCCTTGTTCCAGTCCTACTCTGGCCCCCTCCCACAACTCTTTCTCCGGTACATTGACGATTACTTCGGTGCTGCTTCATGCTCTTGTTGGGACTTGGAAAAATTTATTAATTTTGCTTCCAATCTCCACCCCTCCATCATTTTCACGTGGTCCATCTCTGACACTTCCCTTCCTTGACCCCTCTGTCTTAATTTCTGGTGATAGACTGTCCACCAATACCATTACAAGCCTACTGATTCCCACAGCCAGCTCGACTACAGCTCCTCACACCCCGCTTTCTGTAAGGACTCCATCCCATTCTCTCAGTTCCTTCGCCTCCGTTGCATCTGTTCTGATGATACCACTTTCAAAAACAGTTCCTCTGACATGTCTTCCTTAACCGAGGTTTTCCACCCACGGTGGTTGACAGGGCCCTCAACAACGGCTGGCCTATCTCCTGTGCATCCGCCCTCACACCTTCCTCTCCCTCCCAGACACATGATAGGGTCCCCCTTGTCCTCACTTATCACCCCACGCTTTGCAGAACACCTTCGGTCTGTCCGCAAGCATGATCCAGACCTCCCTGTCGCTTGCCATTTCAACAGTCCACCCTGCTCTCATGCCCACATGTCCATCCTTGGCCTGCTGCATTGCTCCAGTGAAGCTCAACGCAAACTGGAGGAACAGCACCTCATCTTTCAACTACAGCCTTCCGGACTGAATATTGAGTTCAACAATTTTAGATCATGAATTCTCTCCTCCATCCCTACCTCCTTTCCGATCCCCCCCTTTTTTCCCCAATAATTTATATAGATTTTTCTTTTCCCACCTATTACCATCCACTGTTTTATCTCTACCTTTTAGCCTATTTCGATTCATTCACCCCACCCCCACTAGTGCTATCTGTACCTTGCTTGTCCTGCTTTCTACCCTTAATTAGCACATTCCTTAGATAATATAACTGTGTTCCTCTCCGCAGATGCTGCCAGACCTGAGTTTTTCCAGGTATTTTTATTTTTTTTGTTTTGGATTTCCAGCATCCGCAGTTTTTTGCTTTTATCTCCAAGTAGAGTGCTTATTTTGGGAGTCTCACATCAGGCATGCGGTTGATGTGGCCTGCCCAGTGGAGCTGATTGAGCATGGTCAATGCCTTGATGCTGGGAATATTGGCCTAAGCAAGAACACAGACGTTGGTATGCCTATCCTGCCAATGGATTTACAGGATCTTGCTGGTGGTACTTCTCCAGAGTTTTGATGTGCTTGATGTACATAGTCCACATCTGAGCCACGTAGGAGGGCGAGTATCACTACTGTTCTGTAGACCATGAGCTTGATGCCGGTTTTGAGGTCTGGTCTTCAAACACACTCTTCCTCAGGCGGCCTAAGGCAGCACTGGCACACTGAAGGCGGTGTTGAACCTTGTTGGCCAAGGTCTGCCCGTTTGACAGTAGGCTTCCAAGGTTTGGAAAGCTGTCCACATTGTCCAAGGCCTCATCTTGGATTTTGATAATAGGGCTGGGGGGGGGGGGGGTGCAGGTTGGTAGAGGACCTTTGTCTTACGGATGTTTAGCGCAAGGCCCATGCTCTCATACGCTGTGGTTATAATATTTAAGTGAGGTCATGATGCAGATTTTGTCAGCGATTTGACATTAATACTGCCAGCATAGGTTATCTGGGTGCTGGTAACCCAGCATCTAATATAGTGGTCAGGAGCTGCCAGATTTAGCGGGTAGTGAATCCAGTATTGCCTGTGGGTCAGGAAGAGGAAAAGTGTGCCTTTTTTTCCACAATCAACTCAAGCAAACCTGCCATGATTTGTCTACTTTAACTACTGCAGTTTGAGCACTTTCTATCCCACAGCAATCTCTCGGGGAAAAGTCAAACAAATTGCCAAGAGTTCCGTTCTGAGCAGTTCAATTATAAGCTGCTCAGTAACAAAGTTAGCTGTGGCAGCATAGAAGACTGGTCTCAATGCTTCATGACAAGTTACTAAGCTTATTGGACAGTTAAGGTAAGAAAGGTAGATATTGTTCTTACTTCTCCACCTTTCCCTCATGAACCCCTCTCCAAAGCACTTCAAGTTGACGCTACTGTTGCAAATAAAGTTTAAAAACAAGCAGCTGCAGCTGATAAGTCACCAAAATACTTTTGTTCAAGAAATCATATTAGCAGCGTCCTTTAGTGGTCATTTATTCTAATGAAAGACTTTGTTTCTCTTGCGCAGTTACTAACAACTCAAATACAGAGTAAAGAGCAGGCACAACTTCCAGTGTACAATAGCTCTCATTTTCAGGACCTCTCCTAGTAACGCCAGGAGTCCATCCAGATGCTTTGCCATCATTTGCAACTTGCCAACAGCAATAAGGGCACCAAATCCAGAGGTCTCTGTTCTGATTAAAAGGTCTGACCTTTTCAAATAATTCCATTTTTTAAAAATCTGACCAAGTGGGGAGTTTTCTTCCACCCCACTCCCCCACCAAAATTCAAGATATCCCTCCAGACTTTGTCCCTTTTTAAAAAAGTATTCCAAGGCTAACTTCTTGCAGAGGATAAGATTACCTTCCTTTAGACGGTCACCTTCTGCTTTTGTTTTCTTTTGGCGCTCTGATCCTGCCAGATCCACCAGGTGCAGTTTAGAACGGAAATAACTGTTTCTGAAGAGAAGGCAGGGGGAGAGTGGTTATCAGAAACGGTCCCAATCAGGAAGGAAAAGAAAGCATTAAACACATCCATCCTTCCTGTTTAATAGGTGCATTGACAATTTCACAAAGGCATAATACCCATAGTCAAAACTGTTTTTTCCTGAACTGAAGATTGAAAAAAATAACAGGGTTTGAATGCCATGCAACTGATTTTAAAATATACAACATAATGCACTAGAGCATGAAAAAGATCAACACTCAAACACAATCACTTGCCAAAAGAAAACAAAAGCTAAGCACAAGCTATTTACTTGTCATTTTTTTTTCTCTGCTCAACAGTGACTGTGAAGATGGCATGCGATCGGGATGACTGGGAGTTCATAGCTGTTGCAGCAACTGTCCTTGTAGAATTTCCTTGTTCCAGGCAATTCACCATATCCATCGCAGTTAATACTTTTGTTTCAATTAGACCTACAATCTAGAAATTTACAGAACAGGATTTGCAAATAAGAATTTATGAAGACATACTGTTTGAGAACCAAGAAAACAGCATGGCAGAAATATTAATCTAGCTTACTGAAGAAGATAAGGATGCAAGTTCACACTCATCGCCCCCCAAATGCAGGTTACCAGATCTCTACTGGAAGTCATGAAGAAATTAGGTACCTTGTCAGTGAAATAGAATGGAAGCACTTATCCATCACATACTGCTGTACTCAGATCAGCATGAGTGGATACACATCAAGAAAATGTAATACATCATATCAAATCATTTGAAATATGAAAATAGATTTTTTTTTAAAAAGTGCACCCTGACAATGAGTGCTCTTACAAAAGGGTAATTGCATTCTAGTATTGTAGGCTAGACGGGGACACTATTACATACCTTTATTCCTTCTTTGGGATCTTCTCTAATGTGAATCTGCGATTTCTCTCGAGATGGATGCAATAGATCCAAAATCTCCTCATTGTAGATCTATCAAGAGTGACAAAAGATATAATTGAAATTTTCACACATCAGGGGTGGTTTCACAAAACAGAGATCAAGGATTTCAAAAGTTCACCATTTTAAATTTTAAAAACTTGTCAAGAATGAACTCTAATACTAACAAGGTTTCAGGAAGTAACTTGTATAGCCAATGCTATGTCAATTGAAAACAAAATGCCAATTCTCAGGTTTCAATTCCATATTAAAGATGTCTTGCTTTCACTCTCCACCCCACTCTACAAACACCAACCCCCACCCAAAATAAAAGCTGCCCCCTTTTTTGGTCTGTCTTTCCAGATGGTTGGTACCTGCTGCTACATTGTCCAAATGGTTACTCTTCATGCAATAACACAGCCTTTTCAAGCATGGTGACTTCAGAGAAGAACCAATCTTAGCCTCCCCAGCATATAGTTCAACTTACCAGCATGGCGGTGATGGGGTGGTCACTGGATAGCAATCAGAAGGACAACAATGTCCTCCACTCAATGTTCAGGAAATTTGTGGCACATCCACCAGCTGCCCTGATAAAGATCAACTATCTTAGCACAGCCCAGAAATCAAATATGGGGCATTTCCGGTCTGCATGGCTGAGTTATTTACAGCTTTGACTAAACTAAATAGCCATCTGACTGGTTTCTTTAATAAAATGTACAAAATTATTTTTACTGAAATTTTAGGTTTTTTTAGTGCTTATTCATAACACAGCTTTGAGATACCTTCCCTTCTTTGCTCCCTTTGCCTCTGCACTGAGCAATTCCTGTCAGGTGATTTAAATCTCCACCTGGATTGCCCTCTGAATTCACCAGCCACTTGGCTTCCAAGAACTTCTATTATATCATACCCACATTTAATGGCCATCCTTTGGTCTTCACCACTCCTATGATCGTGATCACTGAAAGCCAAATCTGGCCAATTCTATTTATTCCTCATTCACCATATATTCTTACTCCCTATTCCCTTCAGCGGTCACTTCTAGAGCAATAACCAAGTTTTTACAACTGCTATTTTCCATTCTGGATAGTAAAGATAACTCTGTGCTGCTTCCTTCTCTCCCTCACTGCCAACCCCATACTAACATCCACACTCCCAGCAAATATAAAGGAACAAATGGGCTTCTTTGTCAACAAGATATAGATACCATCTATTTAGTCAATATTGCTGCTCTTGGCCCTACAAAACCATACCAGTGAACAAGTGTCCCCAGATCAAAACCCTGTGGGACACTGTAATCATGCTGAGAATTGTCCTTAACTCATACCATGTCCTCTTTTCCAATGAGTTTTTAAATTCAGTTGGCCATCTTTAATTCTATACCCTTTTACTCCTATTCAATAGTTTCATACTGAATCCTGTCAAAGTTTTCTGAAACTTCATCTGCACCATATACATTGCATTCCACCCACTAGCCTGCACCCAATCTCAACAAAAAAAAAAAAGGCTCGTCAAGCAATCTTCCATTGTGGAATCTGTAACTGCTTTGAATTTTCTCTTCAGAGATTCTTAGTAAGTTTCCCCACTGTAGTCATAATTACTTAAGTTAGCTGTTTTACCTTTTGAAAAATGGGCATTACATTTTCCAGTCCTGATCCAATCAAAGGAACCTTGAAATTTAATTTCCAGGACCTTTATTTGCCATTTTTGCCTCATTTCATTCAGTATTATTGGATGGATCCCATTATGTTCTAGCACTCCATCCTCCTTATCTAACTTCACCAATATATTCTTATTGTTTATTTCTTATTTTGCTTTTAATCAGCTTAAGAGTTTGCCGTCTCCTCCTCAATATCCTTCTATTTTGTCAACATTGCGGTGAAGTATTTCTAAAGTACCATCTCCAATTTCTGCTTAACTTCTAAACTCATTTTCCCAGGGAACCAAAAATAACTGATTTACAGAATACACCTCATATCCCTTTGCTTTCCTTATCCTTCTCCTAACCTCATGGAAGTCAGCTTCCACATGTTAGCTGATGACATCCAGTTTAACATATTCACTTAATTTCTCCATTGCCTCTATGCTGAGAGCAAAGCCACCTTCAGTCTCTCAAACAATATACCCTCTTCATTGATTCAATTTCCATCTCCAGCCACTGCCTTAGCTAAACCAAACTGTTTGCAACTTCAGCACCTATTTAAAGTAAGCAGAGTTTCTAACCATAACCTCTCCAAAGAATGCCAGCTTCATCTCTATAGCCTTATGCATGTTCATTTCCACTTCAGGCCAATTTCATCAGAAACTCTCAAATCTCATCACCTCCAATCTACCACGCTCCATAAACTTCAGTTCCTCTAGAACTAAGCTGCATGAAGTCATTTATGACCATCACCTTGCTCATGAGCCTGTCCCCACCTCCTCACCCTTTAGCCTTGTGTTCAAACGCTTTAGTAGCTTCTCTCCCTCCGTCCTCAACTTCCTCAAAATCTACACTACCGGTGAACTCTCCATCTCCAACAACATTCCTCCCTCCCTTTGCCAGGGCCATGTCTTCAGTGATCTAAGCCCCCACATTTGAAAAGCATTCCCTACACCAGTTAGCACCTCATTCTTTAACTCTTTTGCAAAACACATCTTTCGCCAAGTGCTTGGTCACCCTTGCTAAACTCTCTTCCCTTGACTAATTGTTTTACATTGTATCTTGGATGTTTTTGTGTTATAAACTAGGCACAATTGCAACTTGCATTTATGAAATCTGAGCTTGCTACTTTTTAAGCCTACTTTTTTTTTGACTAAATACCATAAAAGGGTTGTCAAAATGGCAATCCTTCAACATTATGGCCTCACCCCTTTTTTAAGGTTATAAAATGAATCAAATACATCTACACCACCCAAATTCCCCTCCTGGCACCCATTAGCTAATATTATAAACTGTTCTTTCTGCTGTCCCCCTCTCCTTTAAATCTATCATCACACCTCTCAAAGAAAAACCCATGATCTTAGTGTCCTTGCAAACTACCACTCCATCTCTAACCTCCCTTTTCAAAGTCCTTGAACATATTGTTACCTTCCAAATCTGCATCCATTTCCCAGAACTCTTTGAATCCCTCCAATCAGGTTTCCACTCCTGCCATAGTACCAAAACAGCTTTTACAAAGTCACAAATGACATCCTACATGACTGCGACAAAGATAAACTTCCCTTCTTGAGTTTCTTCACTGATCTGCAGCCTATGAAACACCAGCCTCCTCCAACAGCTCTCCACTGTCACCCAGCTGGGTAGGACAGCTCTCATGTGATTCCATTCTTATCTATCTTAAGATAGCCAGAGAATCAATTCCAATGGTTGCTTTTCCTGCTTTTGCACCATTGCCTCTGGTGCCCCCCCACCCCAAAGATCTATCCTTGGGCCATCATAAGGTTAGAAGTGGGGGTGCTTACTGATGATTGCACAATGCTCAGCACCATTCGCAACTCTTCAGATACTGAAGCAGTCCATGTCCAAAGGCAACAAGGCCTGGACAATATCCAGGCTTGGGCTGATAAATAGCAAGTAACATCTGTGCCACACAAGTGGTGGGCAATGATCAACTCCAAAAAAAAAGGGAGAATCTAACCATTTCCCCATGATATTCACTGGCATTACCATCACTGAATCCCCCATTATCAACATCCTGGGGATTACCATTGAACAGAAATGGAACTGAACCAGCTATGTAAATATTGTGGCTACAACAGCAGGTCAGAGGTTGGAATTCTAGGGAGAGTGACTCACCACCTGACTCCAAAGCCAAGGCTCCTTGAAAAGCATTGTGGGGTTAAAATGCGCAGCTAGTTTCTTTTTAATCTTTTTTCTGGCCGGCACGGACACGATGGGCTGAATGGCCTCTTTCTGCACTACAACTTTTCTATGGTTCAAACATGCAACCTCTAGCACATAGAAGGACAAGGGCAGCAAACGCATGGGAATGCCACGGCACGCAAGTTCCCTCCAAGCTGCACACCATCCTAACTTGGAATTATAATTGCCGTTCCTTTACTGCTTTACTGTCAACAAAAACAGAATTACCTGGAAAAACTCAGCAGGTCTGGTAGCATCGGCGGAGAAGAAAAGAGTTGACGTTTCGAGTCCTCATGACCCTTCGACAGATCTAGGTAAATCCCAGGAAGGGTTGAAATATAAGCTGGTTTAAGGTGGTGGGTGGGTGGGGGGAGAGAAGTGGAGGGGGTGGTGTGGTTGTAGGCAAAAGCAGTGATAGAAGCAGATCATCAAAAGATGTCACAGACGGCAGAACAAAAGAACACATAGGTGTCAAAGTTGGTGATATCATCTAAACGAATGTGCTAATTAAGAATGGATGGTAGGGCACTCAAGGTATAGCTCTAGTGGGGGTGGGGGGAGCATAAAAAATTTAAAAATATTTAAAAATAATGGAAATAGGAGGGAAAAAGAAAAATCTATATAATTTATTGGAGAAAAACAAAAGGAAGGGGGAAGAAACAGAAGGGGGTGGGGATGGAGGAGGGAGGTCAAGACCTAAAGTTGTTGAATTCAATATTCAGTCCAGAAGGCTGTAAAGTGCCTAGTCGGAAGATGAGGTGTTGTTCCTCCAGTTTGCGTTGGGCTTCACTGGAACAATACAGCAAGCCAAGGACAGACATGTGGGCAAGAGAGCAGGGTGGAGTGTTGAAATGGCAAGCAACAGGGAGGTTTGGGTCATTCTTGCGGACAGACCGCAGGTGTTCTGCAAAGCAGTTGCCCAGTTTACATTTGGTCTCTCCAATGTAGAGGAGACCGCATTGGGAGCAACGAATGCAGTAGACTAAGTTGGGGGAAATGCAAGTGAAATGTTGCTTCACTTGAAAGGAGTGTTTGGGCCCTTGGACGGTGAAGAGAGAGGAAGTGAAGGGGCAGGTGTTACATCTTTCGTGTGGGCATGGGGTGGTGCCATAGGAGGGGGTTGGGGAGTAGGGGATGATGGAGGAGTGGACCAGGGTGTCCCGGAAGGAACGATCCCTATGGAATGCCGACAGTGAGGGTGAAGGGAAGATGTGTTTGGTAGTGGCATCATGCTGGAGTTGGCGGAAATGGCGGAGGATGATCCTTTGAATGCGGAGGCTGGTGGGGTGATAAGTGAGGACAAGGGGGACCCTATCATGGTTCTGGGAGGGAGGAGAAGGCGTGAGGGCGGATGCGCGGGAGATGGGCCGGACACGGTTGAGGGCCCTGTCAACGACCGTGGGTGGAAAACCTCAGTTAAGGAAGAAGGAGGACATGTCAGAGGAACTGTTTTTGAAGGTAGCATCATCGGAACAGATGCGACGGAGGCGAAGGAACTGAGAGAATGGGATGGAGTCCTTACAGGAAGCGAGGTGTGAGGAGCTGTAGTCAAGGTAGCTGTGGGAGTCGGTGGGCTTGTAATGGATATTGGTGGACAGTCTATCACCAGAGATTTGAGACAGCGAGGTCAAGGAAGGGAAGGGAAGTGTCAGAGATGGATCACGTGAAAATGATGGAGGGGTGGAGAATGGAAGCAAAATTAATAAATTTTTCCAAGTCCCGACGAGAGCACGAAGCAGCACCGAAGTAATCATCGATGTACTAGAGAAAGAGTTGTGGAAGGGGGCCGGAGTAGGACTGGAACAAGGAATGTTCCACATACCCCATAAAGAGACAGACATAGCTGGGGCCCATGCGGGTACCCATAGCCACACCTTTTATTTGGAGCAAGTGAGAGGAGTTGAAGGAGAAATTGTTCAGTGTGAGAACAAGTTCAGCCAGACGGAGGAGAGTAGTGGTGGATGGGGATTGTTCGGGCCTCTGTTCGAGGAAGAAGCTAAGGGCCCTCAGACCATCCTGGTGGGGGATGGAGGTGTAGAGGGTTTGGACGTCCATGGTGATGAGGAAGCGGTTGGGGCCAGGGAACTGGAAATTGTTGATGTGACGTAAGGTGTCAGAGGAATCACGGATGTAGGTGGGAAGGGACTGGACAAGGGGAGAGAGAAGGGAGTTAAGATAACGAGAGATGAATTCCGTGGGGCAGGAGCAAGCTAACACGATCGGTCTACCGGGACAGTTCTGTTTGTGGATTTTGGGTAGGAGGTAGAAGCGGGCCGTCCGAGGTTGGGCAACTATCAGGTTGGAAGCTGTGGGAGGAAGATCCCCAGAGGAGATGAGATCAGTGACAGTCCTGGAAACAATGGCTTGATGTTCAGTGGTGGGGTCATGGTCCAGGGAGAGGTAGGAGGAAGTGTCTGTGAGTTGACGCTCAGCCTCCGCGAGGTAGAGGTCAGTGCGCCAGACTACAACAGCACCACCCTTGTCAGTGGGTTTGATGACGATGTCAGGGTTGGACCTGAGAGAATAGAGTGCAGTAAGTTCAGCGAGAGAGAGATTAGAATGGGTGAGAGAAGCAGAGAAATTGAGACGACTAATGTCGCGCCGACAGTTCCTTTACTGTCAGGTGGTCAAAACCCTGGAACTCACCATCAGCCATACACCACATGGACTGCAGCAGTTCAAGGTGGCAGCTCATCAACATTTTCTCAAGGGCAATCAGGGACAGGCAATAAATGCACCCCATAGCCAGCAACACCTACACCCTGTGATCAAGCAAATCAAAAATCCTCTATTTCCTATCTACTTGCTGCTCTTTGATGGACATCATCCAAAGATACATCAATTTTCACAGGTACACTGATAACACCCAGATCTACCTCACCACCTTTTACGACTCCTTCACTGTTGCTAATTTATCTTATTAATTATCAGACATATTATATCAGAGAAGAAATTTCCAATTAAATGTTGGGAAGACTGCAAGTCCTGTTCTAAATTTCATTCCATAGTTGCCAAGTCAATCCTTCTCTCTGTTAAGTCTAATATCAAGCCAGTTTGTTCACAACCTTGGTGTCACATTTGATCCCAAGAGGAGCTTTTTAGCTCACATTCAAGCCATCACTAAAATCATGCATTTCCAAATCTAACATGGCCCTATATCACCTGTCAGAGCTCATTCATGCCTTTGTTACCTCTGGACACAACTACTCCAATGTATTCCTGGCTGGTCTCCTACATTTTATCCTCTAAAGCGGAGATCAACCAAAACTCTACTGCCCACGTCTCAACTCGCACCAAGTTCTGTTCCCCTATCACTTATGCTCACTGGTCTATAATGGCTTCCTATTAAGTAACTTAACTTTAAAATTCTCATTGTTTTCAATTCTCTCCATGGCCTCACACCTTCCTTTCTAATATCCTCCAGTCCCACATACCAAGTATCTACACTTCTCTAGTTCGGGTTTCCTGTGTCCTCACAATTTTAATTGCTTCACCATTGCTGGCCACAGGCTCCAAGCTCTGGGATACCCTTTCCACATCATTTTCCTCTTTAGGAGGCTTCTTAAAACCTACCTCTTTGACCAAGCTTTTGGGCATTTGACCCAATTCTCCTTATGCAACTGTGCGGTTGAGTCATATTTTGTTTTATAATGCTCTTGTGAAGCACCCTGGGATGTTTTGTGACAATTAAACGGTGCTATATAAACACAAGCTTTCCCCCCCCCCCCAAAGATGTTGTTTTTAAATTTAAGAGCCTGATGTTACATAACCTTCAATTAAAACATTTTTCAAGGCTAGTCTCAACTATTTGCAGCAAAACTTTAAAATTTATCCTGTTGAACAGCTGCTTCAATGACTTGTCAACAGGAATTTCACAACCTTCAGCTTGCCCCATTTAGACTGCAACACATGCCATTCAAGTTTTACCCACTTTCAATTAGTGCCCCATACCAATATATATTTGCCTTGTTAACAGAAAGACATTCCCAACTGTCCTATTACTCATGAAAACTTGAGCTGAATTAAGGTTGCTTAGGCACTTCATGTTGACTTTTTTTGTTTGATCACAGCTACCAATTATCACAGAAATATTGGCTGATACACACAAACAAGAATGAAATTAGAGAAACCACAGCTATGGGAATAATCAGTCACTTCACGCCACAGAAAAGAGCAGCCAGGTTTCAGCTCAGCTTAAAACTAGTGGAACAGTGGGTCTAAAAACCAATGAAGGTATATTTCACCAAATAAAATAGAGTATTGTTAATAGTCAAATAATCTCCCCCTTCCTCACCTCTAGATAGGAAACTTTTAACGTGAACTCATTATCTGAATTTTCTTCAATCATTCTAAAGAGCATATTTATTACTCTTGGAATGACTCCAACAACAGGATCTCCCTCTTGCCCGGATGTGTAGGTGCCTCCCATAGAATAGGTCTTTCCAGAGCCAGTCTGTCCATATGCCAAAACTGTAGCATTGTACCCTGAATTAGTAGGGGAGACAGGACAGCAAGTTAGTGACATCACATTTAAAGTAGTCTTAAAGCGTGTTTTGTTCAATACTCAATATGTTCAGACAAGTCTGAACACATGAAATATGAACAAGAATTGGCTATTCAGTCGCTCTAGCCTGCTGTCAACCAATAAGATCATAGGTGATTTTATCTTGGCCTCAATTCCAATTTCCTGTCTGTTTCCAATAACCTTCAATTCTCCAAAAGTTCAAAAAGCTGTTTCTCTCAACAGTCTACATTCAATACGAAGATAAAAGCAAAATACTGCGGATGCTGGAAATCTGAAACAAAAATTGCTGGAAAAACTCAGCAGGTCTGACAGCATCTGTGGAGAGAAAGACAGAGTTAACGTTTCGAGTCCATATGATTCTTCAGAACTCTTCTTCAGACTCTTCTGAAGAATCATACAGACTCAAAACGTTAACTCTGTCTTTCTCTCCACAGATGCTGTCAGACCTGCTGAGTTTTTCCAGCAATTTTTATTTTTGTTCTATATTCAATGGCTGACTCTGTGGGGCAGAGAATCACAGTCCTCAGAAAAGAAATTCTGCCTCATCTATCTTAAATGGGTGTCCTCTAATGCTAGTTTTAAGTTCCTCCAAGAAGGAAAACACCTTCACAGCATCTAGTCTATCAAACCCCCTCAGAATCTGTTTCAATAAGATTACTTCTCATCCTTCTAAATTCCAAATAGCATAAGCCCAACCTGTTCAACTAGTCATAAGAAAGCTTTTCATTCCAGGAATCAACCTAGTGAACCTTCTCTGAATTGTCTTCAATCCAAGTATATCCCTCTTTAAAGAGACCAAAACTGTATGCAGTACTCTAGGTGTGGTCTCATCAATATCCTGTACAGTTGTAGCAAGATTTCCTTACTTTTATACCCTAACCCTCTGCAATAAAGGCCAACATTCTATTTGCGTAATTACTTGATGTAGCTGCATGTTAACTTTGTGCTTCCGTAACAGGACATGCAGATCCCCCTGTACAGTAGCATTTTACAGTCTTTCTCCATTTAAATAATATTCTGCTCTTCTATTCTTCCTGCCAGTGGACAATTTCACATTTTTCCACCGTATACTCCATCTGTCCAATTTTTGCCCACTTAACCCCTCTCTATCCCTTTGCTGACTGTCCTCAACTTGCTTTCCCATCTATCTTTGTATTTTAGCCAAATTTGCTCTCAATACATTTAATGATTTCAGTGAGGCCCCAACAATAATCTCTGTGGCACTCCACTTGCCATCCTGAAAAATGGCCCATTTATCCAGATTCCCTTTCCTGTTAGTTAGCAAATTCTCTATCCAAACTATCGTCCTGGATACCACAAGCTCTTGTCTACTGCAGCAACTTTGTTATGTGACATCTTTATTGAATGCTTTTTTGGAAATTTATCAGTTCTACATCTTATTCTATCTATATCTATTGGATCGTTTTTATCCACCCTGCTTGCTACATCCTCAAAGAACGCAAACAAATCTGTCAAACACAATTTCCCTTTCATAAAAGTACCTCCTTAATAATGGATTCTAGCATTTTCCCAATGAAAGGCGTTTGATTAACTGCCCTATAGTTTCCTGCTTTCTGCCCTCCTCCTGCCGGCCTATAACCTCTGGCTGTCTCCCTCTTTTCTTGAGCAGCGGCATTTTCCACCTGTGGTTTTCCAATCCACAGGACTTCTTCAGAATCGAAAGGAATTTGGGATGAATACAACCAAAGCCTCCGCCATCTCTTCAATCACTTATTTTGGGACCACAAGATGCAACCCATCCAGGGGAACTTGTCAGCCTTTAGCCCCATTAATTTTTCCAGTGCTTTCTCCATTAGAAAGTTCCTCCCTCCTTCCCCACCACTGATTTTCTACTTGTTTGGAATGCTTTTGGCATCTACCACGAAGACTGATAGAAGATATTTGTTCAAAGTCCCTGCCACTTTCTTGTTTACCATTATTAATTCCATAGTCTCATTCACTTAAGTGACAAATAACTTCAGCTACTCTTTTCACTCTTACTGTGTTTTATATTTCTTGCTGCTTTACTCTCAACCTATTTTCTCCCTTTAAAAAAAAGTCATCCTTTACTGGTTTCTAAAATTTTCCCAACCTTCTGGCCTAGCACTGTGCAGCATTGTTTGCCTTTTCTTAAATTTGAAACAAGCCTTAACTGTTGTTAACTACAGCTGGTTCATCATTCTCGTAGAATCTTTCTCTCAATGGAATACATCTACGTGCAGGCAGGATGCAGGCTCATGTGCATGCTAGGTTTGCACCTCAGACAGGGAAAGAAAATGGCAGTTGGCTTAAAAGTGGTATTCAAGGCCACTGTTTAAGAAGTGACTTTGTGCAAACTGTTTGGCTACATGGCCTAATGGATAAGGTGTTGCAACTTTGTTCTATCATAAGATGTTGGGGAAATGCAGTTACATGTTTAAATTGACCATGGTGGGAGAAACAAGCTGAAATAACAATAACTCCAAAGTAGAACTGCCATTGTTGTTTTGCTGAAATATTATTTACTTCCTAAACAGAATTAATTGTTTATTAGAAATGCTTTTTGGCATGGAGTAAGCAATTAGATGTCTGATGGATAAAACGATCAACAAAGGAGCTATTCACTAAACCACCAGTAATGAGAAACATTTAATATGCAATGAACTGACCAACTCCCAAACTATTCTTGAAACACAGTGGGAAATAGTTACCTTTGAATATCCCCTGAATAAGGGGATCAACTGCAATATTGAACACTTCTTCTTGCTCTGTGCAGGAATCAAAGACGTAATCGTATGAAAAACATTTATCAATTCCCAAAAGTACCTGAGGAAGGAAAAAACCAAAATAATTGGCACAACATATTCCACATAAGAGCAACAGAAGGGTGGGAGTATCTTCAAGCCCCCCTTTGCCTTACTAATTTATTCAGAAAAATTATTTAGGTGTGAGATATTAAACCACCACCTCGCTTAAATTTTTACCTGTGGCTCTCCTGGGGTAAATGTCAAGCACACCTGACATCCTTCATCAATTTCTTTTTGTACAAGAGGACGGCAACGTAAGGCTACTCGCACTGGAATAACCTTCTCTTCTTCTCTTACCATCCTGTCAACAGATAATATGCAGGTAAATTGCTAAGGGCACATTATAAATTGAAACACTAAGCACTGGATGGAGACAGTATATTAGAGTCAGTGGAAGTGACCATATACACAAGTAACATAGCTACGAGTCCAGAAATATCACAAACACACCAATTAGAGGATTTGAGTCAATAACAACTGAGAAGTAGAAAGTTAGATGTCAAACAAGTTAGGAGACAGTGCTAAAACATGACAAAACTGTTCATAATAGATGTGTCAAATAAGAGAGTGACGATTGTTTGTTCTTTTGTTACAAAAAGTGTGGAAATGTACCCTCACACAATATTCATGGGGAAGAAAAGACATCTCAGAGTCAGAAGTTCAAATGTGGGAAAATAAGTATAAAAGGTTATTTAAAAAATAATTCTGGGCTTAATATATGGAATAACTATAAAACTATTCTACATGGTATTATCTTGAAGTGAAGAGTGATAAATATGCATGAATTAACTGGTTATATAATCTTGTCAATTAGTTATCAACATGTATTTATATAGCACCTTTAATGTAGTACAACATACAAAGGGATTTCACAGGAGCATTATCAAATAAAATTTGACACCAACTCAAATCAAGAAGCACTAGGGCAGATGCCCAAAAACTTGATCAAAGAGGTAGATTTTAAGGAGAGTCTTGAGGAAGAAAGAGGCAGAGGAGTTTAGAAAAGGCATTCTAGTTTTAGGTCTTGACAGCTGAAGACACAGCTGTCAACAGTGGTGTGCTTAATGGTCTCAAGAGGCCAGAATTGGAGGAGTGCAGATATGAGTGTTGCGGGGCTGAAGGAGATTTCAGAGATGTGAAAGACATGGAGGGATTTGAAAAACAAGTTTTTTTTTTAAAAGAGGAGGTATTGCTTAAAAGCCAACATAGGTCAGCTAGTGCAGCGATGAGTGGAATGCAACTTGGTGCAAGTTGGGACACAAGCAGAGATTTGGATAACCTCAAATTTATGGAGAATAGCATTTGGGACGTTGACCCGGAGTGCTTGGAATAGTCAAGTCTGGATGCAACAAAGAGGCAGATGAGGTGTTCATTGAAAAGGTACACTGTTGATTCATTTGAACCCCAAGCTGATAAGTCATGATATAGCTATAAAAAAGAGGCTCCAAGTCATAAGAGTCCAGGATAAAATGTCTGGCTTTTAAACATTTTTTCAAATATATTATGTCTTCTGGTTTCCAGAAGTTCAAAGTAAACACTGTTTTGACACAGATACTGGAGCTCATGCAGAATGTATTTTGCTGATCTCACCATGTGCTGGGGAATGATGCATTAGTTTGGTGTATGGACTATAGTGAAATAGTGAGTGACATAGCACCCTGGATACACATGCACATAATATAGTTACTTATTCTTTTCAAATAACATAACAATACAGGGCTAGGATAGAATGGTTACAGCACAAATGGGGGCCATTCAGTCTGTTGTGTCTCTGCCAGCTCTCTGCAATAGCAATTCACCTAGTGCCACTACCTGGCCTTTTCCATGAAGCCCTGCAAATGTTTCCTCTTCAGATAATGCTCCATCTTTTTTGAAAGCCACTACACACTCAGGCAGTGCATTCTGGATCCTAACTACTTGCTGCGTAAAGAAGTTCTTCCTCATGTCACTGTTGCTTCTTAAATTGATGCTCTCTGGTTCTTGATACTTACATCAATGGAAACAATTCCTCTCCATCTGTTCTTTCCAAGTCCTTCACGATTTTGAGTACCTCTAACTTCTGCAATCTATTTACATAACTGAAGTTCTTGAACTGGAACAATTGTCATGAATCTTTCTGCACCATCTCTAATGCCTTCACATACATTCTAAAAAAAAAACATGGTGCCTGGAACTGGACACAATATTCCAGATGAGACTGAACTATTTTATATGGGTTTACCATACCATTTATGCCCCTCTCTAAAGCCTCTATCACCTACAAGATAGAAGCCAAGATTGTTATGGAATACTCTCTGCAGGAAGCTTTGACACTACCAAGAACAAAACATTTTTTGATTCACACTAATTTTTTTTTGAAGTTGCAACAAAAGCACTCTCCTGGCTGCAAAATTTTGAATGTCTAAATATCATAGCCCTATATGTCAATTTGGAGGAGTGACACTACCAGGGTGTCTCATTATTTGGCAAGATACGACAATGTGCAGTGCTGGCTTTCCCCCTCTCCAAAAAAAAAATTGCACGTAATGTTTAAAAAGAAAAATAACTATTTGCGTCGCACCATTTTACTTTTAGAAATCCTAAATGCTTTGCAACAAACATTTTTATCCCAAATGTGGTAGAGATAGAGATTGTTCCAATTTGACACTTGCAATGTTTAAAATGGATACGTTTTCACCAGTATTAAAGTTTATTCATTTTATTGCTCTTTTTCCCTTGCCCCCAAGTTTTCATGGGTCTCGGCAAATTCCTTACACTACAAAGATTAATTTTGCATTAATTTCAACAGGATTAAAATAGCAACCCAGAATAATCAAGACAGAATTTGAGAGCACAGGTTGATCAATGACCGACTGCATAACTTGTTAGAGAGCTCGCGTTTGGCAAAGTTTTTGAAGTGATGGGGCAGATAAAAGTTGAGGTAGTATAAATGCACTTCCAGAAGTCATTCAATAAGATGTCGCAAAAGAGGCTTGTTGGAAAAAAATCTGCATAGGACACTAGGGAAATTTAGTGGCTTTGATTTCATTGCAACAATATCAACTTTCTATCCAAGACTTACGCTAAATGAATATTACCCAGTTTGGAAAATTTTAGGAACAGCATACCCCAGCAATCAATGCAGTTCTTAAGCATTTCTACAGTGTTGAAGATGTTGTCTTTTGGATGAGATATGAAAAAAGCCCACCTCACCTCTTAGGTGAGGGGCAAAGGTCTCATGGCATTATTTTGAAGAGCAGAATTCTCTGCCCTGCCAATATTTATCACGCAACTAACACCAAAAAACTGGTTATCTGGTTATCACAATCCCACTGTGATGCCTGTCAGCTAATTAACTGGCATCTTTCTTACATTTTAACAGTACTGTATTTCAAAAGTTGGCTGCAAAGGGTTAATGCAAATAGCCAGTCTACATCAGTGATGTAAGATCACGTCAGAATATGCAGAGAGATAGTTCATGTGAAAACTCATGCTAAGCCTTATCCTGTACATAGTTAGTATAATGTTTAATAAAAGTTATACACTACCAACAGCCTTGCCTCCATCAGTCTCTACTGATCCTAACCGAGGACAAGCTCAGCTAAGATGATAACAGATGCAATTCTGGTTACCATATTACAAAAGGATATAGACACAGGAGAGTGTATAGAGAAGATTTACAGGGACGATACCAGGAATGCAGGGGAATACATGTCAGGTAAAGATAGACAGCCTCTGTCTCTTCTTGCGAAAAAGACCAACCTATTAGATGTATTTAAAATTCTGAAAATTTTTAAACAGCTTGGATACAGACAGAAGGTTCCCTCTTGAGGGGAAAAAGCTTAACTCAAGACCATTAATATAAGAAACAGCAAGCCCTTGCATTAAGTTGTCTCATTTTAATTTGCTTTGATTTAATATTCTGCTCTAATGGGGTAGTATTGACATTGAGCATTATGAATTCATTAATGTTGTTTCCCACCCAATGTGACATAGGCTCACTTGTGACCCGGTCTGCACCATTTTGGAGCATCCCCTCCTACTGGCCACACCCATCTCCCAAATTCCGCTGTGAGCAAAGAGGTGAGTGGCAGGAAGCAACCTATAGAGCGGGAGCAGCTTTGAGTGCATGCTTGCAGAGGCAAGCTGGAGAAACAGACAGCACAAGTAGAAGCTGAAGGGCCAGCCAACACAATCAGTGGTGAGGTGGAGGGTCAGGGATCAGGGGAGGCAAGGAGTGGAAGAAGCAGCGAGTGGAAGAGATGACAAGCAGATGGTAAGATGAAAGAGTTAACATACTTTATTTTTAAAAAAAGTTTTTCATTTACAAATACAATAATTTAGCAAAGTACAGTATTTAAACTTACAGGTTTAACATTTTGTTTTTTATGGCAGGAAACATCTTATGGAACAGTTTTTTCATTGGCTGTAATGGGAAATTCTGATTCACTTAACATTGTATCGCACTTTTCAGGAACTACATTAGTGAGGAATTACAGTAGTCACCAAGAAATCCAACAGGGAATTCATAAGAAATTTATTTACCTAAAGAATGGTCAGAATGAGAAATTCACAACTAGAGGGAGTGGTTGAAGTAAATAGCATAGGTGCATTTAAGGGGAAACTAGGAAAGGAAGAGGGAAAAAGATATAGGTTTGATAGATTAAGACAAGGAAAGATGGGAGAGAACTCAAGTGGAGCATAAACAGCAATATGAACAAGTTGAGTCAAATAGTCTGCTTCTGTGCTAAGTCCATGCAAATTGAAATTAGTACCTGACAAATTTAGGATCAATGCCAGAAAGTTTAAAAAATGTTTAACATATAAAATAGAATGCCAGGTATAATTTAGGCAAAAAGCCTAGAATGAACTATGAATGCTGGATATTGCAATAAATGGACTCTCATGTTTCAAGATGGAGGAATTAAAATGTGGACAGCCTAAGATCAGCATAACACAGCACAACAGCAGTTAAGGGCTTGTGGCTTCCATGAGAAAATTACAAGCTCCAACCAACATCCCAAAGCTCTTTACATCCACTGAAGCAGACTGTCAAACTTCCACAACCAGTTTAAAAATAAGAGGTCTTTCATCTAAGACAGATGAAAAGGCATGTCTTCTTTCAGAGAATCATCAGTTTTTGGAATTCTCTTCCACAGAAAGCAGTGGATGTTGGGTCATTGAATGTATTCAAGGCCGAGTTAGACAAGGGATTGACTCCCTTTGTTAGGATGCAGTCAGGAAAGTAGATTTAAGGCCACAATCAGATCAGCTAGGATCTTATTGAAAGGCAAAGTGGGCTCAATGGGCCAAATTACCTACTCATATTCCTATTTCTTATGATCGTACAATCCGTATTAATCAAGAATAAAATTTGACCAAGTCACCGTACATCAGTGAGGAATCGCCACCGCCCTAACCTCTCCTCATAACAGCAGCAGGATCATGAGCCCAAATCTACTGGATTGAATGTAATCGAGCCATTCCCCGTCTCGAATATAACGATCGAATGTAAACGCTGAGCACACAGCTTTTCACTAGCGTTTGTCCCTACTACTGGCAGCACATTAAGTGTTGGAATGAAGATTCAGTTGGGGCCTAGTACTCCGCTAGGACCTACAGCCTAGGCCGATACATACCCCACAGAGATGGCTGCTCCCCATCCCAACCCTTTTCTTCCCATTAATGCAGGTACAAACTCCCACCTTCAAGTTACTCCCGTTGTCTCAGAGTTTAACCTCAGAAATAACCGCCTTAACAAGCAGGTTCTGCGCTTGGTCTTCAAATCCCTAGAATCCGCCCCGATTCATTCACTCCAACCGCCCGCCAAGCCAAACGCACATTCAAATACGGCCTCAAACCGGGCTCAGCCAATCACAGTCCGCGCCCTCACTGACATCACGATGCATTTCGATCATGTGACGAAGCGCAAGGCGGGATGGGCTTTGGTTGCTAGGGAAACGAACTGTGTTAAATGCAAGCAGCAAGGGAAGGTGTCTGGGACGCACAGGAGCTAAATGAACAGCTGCAGCCAGAGAACCAAATTAACGGGCAAGCAGATACGAGAAGTCTCGAACAAAAAAATGCTTGAAACGGTCAGCAATTCTAAGGAAGCATAACTGAATACTAATTTGGGACTTCCCTTCTCTATAGGGTTTTCATTATGTCTGCGTTTGTTGCCAACGCGGTGCATGCGCAGTTGTATGCACGGCAGCCATCTTTATAGGGTGCAAAGCGCGTGCGCGGTGTTTGCTGCCCCTGGAATTGCAATTTTACATCGCAGGCAGTTGAATATATCAGGGGTCCCACAGTTTTCTTTATTCCATTTAATTTCCTTAACACTTTTCTTGTATCTTTCCCCATTCTTTTGGAAAGGTACCTTTCTTCCAGTAAACCAGCTTGTCATAGACGCACAGTGATGCAGAAGGGATGGTGTCCCAATAGGAAAATACAGTTCGGGCCAGTACTCTTATTTCCCGGTTTTCACTGGGTTTCCATTTTAAGGTACACAAGACTAGTTCGAACCAGTATGTAATTAAGTTTGTATTCCATCATCTGCCTGCCTGTTGGTGCTGAAATGTATTGTGCTCGGAGAAACAAGCCCTGGATCTGCAAGCAGAATTGTGGCCGTCACTGGGTGGATCAGAAGCCTTCCTTCCCTCCCAATCCGATCCCTGGAATCAGAAGCCGCCCCTGCAGGGCTCACAAGCTGGGTGAACGGCTTCCATTGGACATCTTGCATTGGCAGACGACACAGTGTTTCATTATTGGGTTCTGAGCATAGCTGGCAGGCCCAGCATTTATTGTTGCCTGTCACTAATTGTCCTTGAAAAGGTGATGTTGGGATGCTTTCTTGAACAGCTTTAGCCAGGGTGGTGAATGCTACCTGATCCAATATGTCCCTTGCATTCGTTACCTTTGTCACTGAAGCCGGCCGGAGGTAATGTTTTTGCCCCTGTTTCTCTGTTTGTAAACAATATACCTCAAAACCAATGTGTAGATTTCAACAAAACTTGGTACAGGGAAAGGATATGGCTCAAGGTAGAACCGATTAGGTTTTGGCAAAGATGCACACTGGGATCCTGGAATTTTTTAAAAGATCTGTTAACATTGGGAGAGTGAGTGAATTAATTTGTGGATTGTTTTATTTAGAATGTTATTGATTGTTTTAGAATGTTGTGGCTTGTCTCGGCTGCTTTAGTGAATTTGGCACAGCTGTTAAAATATGAGCAGAATTTTCAGACCAGGTTGTTGGGTGTGGATTGGCCTGAAGCCTCCTCAGTGCAATGGAAGCTCTTAATAAAAATGCTGCTTTTATCAGCTTTGTAGTCACTGGGCATCAACCAAGCAAGGAAAGAGGGCACTCAATCGAGCACATTGAGTTAACACAGCATGGTGGAGTGCCCTCTTCACTTGTCTGTTTTTGTTTTAGGCAGGTAAATGGTTTGGGCATAGCCCTTCATGAGAAGTGGTTGTTCAAAGCCTTTATGTCTTTTATTTGTTTAACTTCTTTTATTATGCCTCATTTTGGCAGAGGAACTAATGTTTACAGCCTATTTATTAGAGGACTTAGAGGAGTGCAGATATCTCAGAAGGTTGTGGGGCTCCTAGTGACAACGAATATGTATTCCTCAATCGACAGCTGTTATCACATTCCCAGAAAATGCTGTAAAAACTCAGCAGGTCTGGCACCATCTGTGGAGAGAGAAACAGAGAGAGAGACTTACCCCACATGGATTTCAACTGAAATTCCACCCCTCATGTTTCGAACCCACCCAGGATTACAGGTATCTCCGGGACATAAAACGTTTCTCGGACTGCTGTTCCCGTCACATTCTGAAATCCACTCTCAGTGCCATGCGCCGCCATATGAACACACTCGACCTCTCCCTCCAGCAGCACCGCCGTACCCTTTTTCAAAGCTGCGCGTGCCCCCAGTTTCATTTTATCCTTCGGCTCATCCGACGCCTCAACAAGAAACTTTTTCTCTTTCTCTCAAGTGCTAAGGAACGCAAGCTCCAACAACTCATCGACACCAACACCCATCTAGGACCCTCCACCCCTGCCTGTCCCTCCGTCCCCACCCTTTCTTCCAGTCCCAACCCCAGCCGTGTATTCACTATACCCCCTGACCTTCCCCTCTCCGATGCTGAACGTTCAGTGCTCAGCAAAGGACTTAGTTTCATACCCTTACGCCCTCACCTCAATGAATTTCGGGCTCGGCATGATACTGAACTCTTCTTCCGCCGTCTTCGTCTCCGGGCTCACTTCTTTGGGCAGGAGTCCTCTCCCAGTTCAACGGATCCTTTTACCCATCTTCAATATTCTTCCTCCACCTGGACCCCTCCCTCTGGATTCTTACCTTCTCTCGATCTTTTCATTGAGAACTGTCGGCGCGACATTAGTCGTCTCAATTTCTCTGCTCCTCTCACCCATTCTAACCTGTCTCTCTCTGAACTTACTGCACTCCATTCTCTCAGGTCCAACCCTGACATTGTCATCAAACCCGCTGACAAGGGTGGTGCTGTTGTTGTCTGGCGCACTGACCTCTACCACGCGGAGGCTGAGCGTCAAGTCGCAGACACTTCCTCCTACCTCTCCCTGGACCATGACCCCACCACTGAACATCAAGCCACTGTTTCCAGGACTGTCACTGACCTCATCTCCTCTGGGGATCTCCCTCCCACAGCTTCCAACCTGATAGTCGCCCAACCTCGGACGGCCCGCTTCTATCTCCTACCCAAAATCCACAAACAGAACAGCCCCGGTAGACCGATCGTCTCAGCTTGCTCCTGCCCCACAGAACTCATTTCTCGTTATCTTGACTCCCTTCTCTCTCCCCTTGTCCAGTCCCTTCCCACCTACATCCGTGATTCCTCTGACACCTTACGTCACATCAACAATTTCCAGTTCCCTGGCCCCTACCGCTTCCTCTTCACCATGGACGTACAATCCCTCTACACCTCCATCCCCCACCAGGATGGTCTGAGGGCCCTTAGCTTCTTCCTCGAACAGAGGCCCGAACAATCCCCATCCACCACTACTCTCCTCCGTCTGGCTGAACTTGTTCTCACGCTGAACAATTTCTCCTTCAACTCCTCTCACTTGCTCCAAATAAAAGGTGTGGCTATGGGTACCCGCATGGGCCCCAGCTATGCCTGTCTCTTTATGGGGTATGTGGAACATTCCTTGTTGCAGTCCTACTCCGGCCCCCTTCCACAACTCTTTCTCCGGTACATCGATGATTACTTTGGTGCTGCTTCATGCTCTCGTCAGGACTTGGAAAAATTTATTAATTTTGCTTCCAATCTCCACCCCTCCATCATTTTCACGTGGTCCATCTCTGACGCTTCCCTTCCCTTCCTTGACCTCTCTGTCTCAATCTCTGGTGATAGACTGTCCACCAATATCCATTACAAACCCACCGACTCCCACAGCTATCTCGACTACAGCTCCTCACACCCCACTTCCTGTAAGGACTCCATCCCATTCTCTCAGTTCCTTCGCCTCCGTCGCATCTGTTCCGATGATGCTACATTCAAAAACAGTTCCTCTGACATGTCCTCCTTCTTCCTTAACCGAGGTTTTCCACCCACGGTCGTTGACAGGGCCCTCAACCGTGTCCGACCCATCTCCCGCGCATCCACCCTCACTCCTTCTCCTCCCTCCCAGAAACATGATAGGGTCCCCCTTGTCCTCACTTATCACCCCACCAGCCTCCGCATTCAAAGGATCATCCTCCGCCATTTCCGCCAACTTCAGCATGATGCCACTACCAAACACATCTTCCCTTCACCCCCCTTATCGGCATTCCGTAGGGATCGCTCCCTCCGGGACACCCTGGTCCACTCCTCCATCACCCCCTACTCCTCAACCCCCTCCTATGGCACAACCCCTTGCCCACGCAAAAGATGCAACACCTGCCCCTTCACTTCCTCTCTCCTCACCGTCCAAGGACCCAAACACTCCTTTCAAGTGAAGCAGCATTTCACTTGCATTTCCCCCAACTTAGTCTACTGCATTCGTTGCTCCCAATGTGGTCTCCTCTACATTGGAGAGACCAAACGTAAACTGGGCGACCGCTTTGCAGAACACCTGCGGTCTGTCCGCAAGAATGACCCAAACCTCCCTGTCGCTTGCCATTTTAACACTCCACCCTGCTCTCTTGCCCACATGTCTGTCCTTGGCTTGCTGCATTGTTCCAGTGAAGCCCAACGCAAACTGGAGGAACAACACCTCATCTTCTGACTAGGGACTTTACAGCCTTCCGGACTGAATGTTGAATTCAACAACTTTAGGTCGTGAGCTCCCTCCCCCATCCCCACCCCCTTTCTGTTTCCCCCTTCCTCTTTTTTTCTTTTCCCAATAAATTATAAAGATTTTCCTTTTCCCACCTATTTCCATTATATAAAAAAAAATAAAAAAAAAATTTAAAAAAATAAAAAAAAAACCCACTAAAGCTATACCTTGAGTGCCCTACCATCCATTCTTAATTAGCACATTCGTTTAGATAATATCACCAACTTTAACTTTAACACCTATGTGTTCTATTGTACTATTGTGGTTGACATCTTTTGATGATCTGCTTCTATCACTGCTTGTTTGTCCCTACAACCACACCAACCCCCTCCACCTCTCTGTCTCTCTATCTCTCCGCCCCCCACACACACACCTTAAACCAGCTTATATTTCAGCTCTTTCCTGGACTCGAACTCAAGTTCTGTCGAAGGGTCATGAGGACTCGAAACGTCAACTCTTTTCTTCTCCGCCGATGCTGCCAGACCTGCTGAGTTTTTCCAGGTAATTCTGTTTTTGTTTTGGATTTCCAGCATCCGCAGTTTTTTTGTTTTTATTTTTATTTATGAAACAGTGTCAATGTTTCAAGTCAGTATGACTCTTCAGAGCTCTTAAGAAGGGTTATATGAACGAGATGTTAACTCAGTTTCTCTCCACAGATGCTGCCAGACCAGATGAGTTTTTACAGTATTTTCTCTTTTTGTTTCAGATTTCCAGCATCTGCAGTATTTTGCTTTTATCTGTTCTCACATTGCTATTTGTGGGACCATGTCATATGCAAATTAGTTGCCACCATTCCTAAAGTACAGTAGTGACTACATTTCAACAGTACTTCATTATCTATAAAGTCCTTATGGTCATCTCTAGGCCATATAAGGTGCTGTATAAGTGAAAGCTCTTTCTTTCAGTGTCATCCAGGAATAAATCACAGGAATAACAGCAAGGACAACACTGCCAGTTGGCTGCAGGTCCATGCTACAAATGACAGAGCTCCATAGCTCACTAGATTTGACAACAAATCTGGATTGGCCTGGTGTCTCCCATTAGAAAGATCACTGTCCTGAAATGTTAATTGCATTTCTCTGCACAGATGCTGCCAGAGTGTTTCAAGCATTTTTTTTAATTTCAGATTTCCAGCATCCACAGTATTTTGCTTTTGTTCTATAAAGGTTCAAGTTGTTGTTTCATTTTCTTTGAACAATTTTATTTATTAGTTATAACCATATTGGAGATGGGGAAAAAAAACTGAGTGACAGAATAGAAGATCCTTCTCATTTTCCAATTGTTGTGGGAAGGTGTTGTGTCATGAGGTTGGACATGTTGGGTGACCAATGTCAGAGAGTGGGGTTAGGGCAGTTGAAGGCAGGAGACCATGTGATGAAATCTTCAGCAGTACATTCAACCAGAGTCAGCAACCCTAATCCTCAGTGACCTATAACAATTTGAGGAAGCTCTTTTCCAATATACTCTATGTCAATGCCAGATAATATGATGCCTGGTTGTCTCTACATTATGCTTCCTTTTATCTTTCACTAACCATAAAATACAAGAGCAATTAAAATTGCAAATGTTGGAAATACACAGCCAGTCAGTCGCATATGTGGAGTGAGAACCTGAAATGTTGGGTGGAATCTTACCACTTTAGTCTCTAATGCAACAAATTCTGGGCCGAGAACCTGAATCCCTCATTAGCGGGCCTTCCAATTGCTGTTTCCAGGAATCGTCCAAATTAGACTCCACCACCAGGTTTGCCACCCAATTAGGAAGGACGGGCAGGATGAAGTGCAGAAGCATGAATGAAAGTATTTAAAAGGACATTACCAGCACTCACGGTGGAGGCACTGTGTGACCTGGTTTGCTCAGTAATAGGCATGAAAGTGATGAGGAATGGATGGGACACATGGAAGGGCTGTTCCCCACTTCCTGGATATTTCCCTGCAGGTGTTTTTGAAAGCAGGGAGGGCACAGAGATTATTTTTCCAGAGGATGCCGAAGGCAGCATGGCCAGAGGTCACTGAGGAGGTGAGCAGCTGGAGTGTGGTGCAGAGGTCATGGATCGGTGCCAGAAATGATTCAATGACCAGTTGAGTTCCAGCAAGGTGAGTGCTCTGTAGCTGTCAGCTGGTAGCCATCATCTCTCACTTTCTTGGTAGTCTTCAGCACAAATGTCCTCTGAGGCACACAATTTGCAGCCACACAAGAATGTCTCCCCAGGCTCATCCTTAACTCTCCATCTCCACAGACAGCATAAATACTTATTTCAACATAGTGACCTTCTCACATCTTGTAGCTCCTTCCCAAGCAAACACTTCACTCCTCACTTTCTGCCTTTTTTCATTGCAAAAGAGATCTCATGACACCTGGGAGAAGTTGGGATGGCTGAAGGTAATGGGAAGCCCTGGAAATAAGTAGTGTGGCTGCAGTGCAGGCTGTTAGCAGTGGAGAGATGGGTGGCACAGAGATTTGGTGTACATCACAACAGCACATGGCACTGACTTGGCACTCATGTTGAATTGTTGTGACCAATATATTCAATCTCATGGTCAGCACTATGATAGGATTCATACCAATTTTACTTGTGTTAACATGTCTTTCATGTCCCACCAGTGCATTGCCAAAGAAGTGAGGGAGGAGGCAGTGCAGTCCTCAGATGAGGAAGCTTCAATGTAGGAAATGAACAATTCATGGCAGTTTCGTGGAAACTTTGCAGATACTTGCGTTATCCTCCTTCAGTGGTTGCATATCAACTGCAAATTGAAGGAGTGGATCCCTTCCAATTCACAAAGACACCTAGTTGTTCCTTTGGCGTCTTGATCACCACATAGGTGCTCATGCCCTGGACCTGTGGAAATCCTACCAGGGAGCCAAACCCAACAGCCCCCAGCCTTGATGCTGTCTCAAATTTAATTTACTGTGCTGCCTTTGCAAACAAGGCATTTGTCACCTTGCTGGTGGACTTGTGGGCAGCAGATTGAGGGACTCTGCAGAACTCAGCAGCTGAGACCTGGAATAAGATGGACACAAAAAAATTGTTTAAAGGCTAAGGTCACCTTGACCACTCTAGGCAATAGGTTGCCACTTGCTCTTACTGGCCTTAGATCTTCCTCCAAGAGGATGCACGGATCTGCAATAACCTGACAAAATAGCCACAGCCCTTGGATGCACTGTTGTTCTGAAAGATCCAGGAAATTGATCCTTGGCCCTATAGATCCTGTGCTGAGGGTGACACCTTCTTCTAGGTGCTGCCCTGCAGCCATACTCTCTTCATCAAGCTTCATGTGCCTGTGTAGAGTGCTGCAGATCCTGCTCCTCTTGCAGTTGCTGCCCCTGCCATTGTAGTTGCTGAGCAGAAGAATGCTGCGATTCCTCCTCAGTGACTCAACCTACGTTGGAATATGTGGACCCAAAGTCCCTAAGTAAGCTCACAGGCAAAAAGATCAAGAGCCCATTAGAGGTCACTAAGTTATTTCAAAGAAATGGCATCGCATAGAATTACTGAGATTAGCCTCAAAGATTTGTTCCTGTCAGCGCAAGCCTTTGACTGTGGCTGACATCAGGCTTGCCAGTCTTTCCCTTTTATAGATAATATGTATGTTTCAGGCCTCAATTTCCTGCTGTGCACTCACCTTCTTTAACCTGCCAAATTGCTGACACAATGTGTGACCTGTGCACAGTTCGAAAAATACTTTGCCAGTGTGAAATGGCTTTTAATTACCATTTTAATTAGTTCAATTGACTTATTGTCTAACAATGAGAGTTCCCTACTTCACTCCCAGTTTGTCTTAGGGAGAGATGGAAGGTGCAAAGAACATGTGGGGGAACTGACCCAAGGTCAAATTTTGTAATTACCTGACCCTCCCTCCCTGAAACCCGCCTCCATCGGTCTGGGAAAATTCTACCCATTAACTCTGTTTCTCTCTCCTGTTCAGTCATAAAATACTATAGGCTAATATCCAGTATGGGAATTCCTGTGTTGGAGCAACCTTTTCTAGAGAGTGGTGGAAATTGCAGACCCAACACTTGATTTGTTTTGCCTGTTTAAGCTAAATGGTTCTGAAGAAGAGTCATGTGGACTGGAAACGTTAAATCTGTTTCTCTCTCCACAGAACTGCTGAGTTTTTCCTGTATTTTCTGCTTTTATTTCATATTTCTTGCATCCGCAATATTTTGCTTTTAACACTGAAGACTATTATCTTAAGTGATTGTACTGCTGGAGCGCAGCGTTGTCTTGATTCTCTCACTCTTGACCTTGCAGGAGAAAAGAGCATACACCGCAAGAGAGCAGGTGTCCCCCGCAACCCCGACATCTACAGGCTGAGGACAATCGCCATGAGCATCTCAGCTGCATGCACGTACAAAAGCGTCCGCCTCATCCCTAGCCACAGCTGGTGCATCCCATAGGAGCAGCTGCAATCATAGGCCACTGTATCATCTGTTGCACTCTCCGAGTCACTTAAGTTGTCATATTTTGAGATTGTATTAACTCTTGAGTACTTAACACAATGGACATTTTGTTGCTTGCACTCAGAATTCTATGATTTCATTTTTAGATGACAATATGGCCAAAAAAGGAAGAACTGAGAGAATGACACACAGGCTGGTGTTCAGTGACAGTGTGGCTGGTGGAGACTTGCATTTCATCCAAGGTTGGGAACAATGAAAGTATTCATAGGGCTGAATTTTACACTGATTGGGCAGGCACTGCCCGACCCAATCGGGTGTGAAATCACACAAGATGAAGTCGGGCGAGCATCCTGATGTCATCCTGCCCTTCTGTGATATTTCAGTTAGTGGGCATGTGCAAAAGTTGGAAGCGTTCCCGCTGACAATTAAGAGGGCAATGAAGCCCATTAACAGCGCAATTATCTGTCATTTTAGGTAGCCCATCCAATCTTATGGTTGGTGGATGGGCAAATTGGCCAGGTGGCCTATACATTTTTCATAAAATCTCACCCAAGGGCGGGATGATGTTTCTGTTATTAAATAAAATGAAAAATCTGTGGGCAGCATTTTTATAATCTGTATGTTCAGGTACCTGATTGTGATGTTTGGACATTTTTTTCGTGATTTTAAAAACTTTATTTCCTGGGTTTCGGGTCTTCAGCTCCCTGAGGCAGCCCTCCTCCCGCCCCCACCCCAGCAGTGCTGAGCATTTTAGTACGTGCTTCATGCTGGCTGGCCGTTAACTGGCCAGCCAACATGAAAATGCGGTCAGGGGCCGATCGCGGTTGGTGGTCCGTTTCCTGACTGCTCCCAGGCCTGCCAATTGCGCCCACCCACCAAGCTGAAAACTCAGGCCATAGTTGTGTGCATTATGGATGCACTCTTTCCCTCGGGTGACTTTCAGAGCCAACTGTCCTACAGGCAATTAGAGATCAGGTGAAACGTGCCTGAATCAGAGTGGCCTTTATGTCCCTGCATCCCAATCAGTTCTTTGTCTCACGAGGTGGCCCAGGCAAATTCCCTGCAAACCAATGTTCTCCTCTATACCTTCATCCTCCTCCTCTTCAGCCTTTTCCCGCTCCGAGGAACTGGGTCATTCCAGCACTTGTCCCTCTTCAAGGTCCACATCTCTCTGAAGGACTATGTTATGTAAAGTGTGGCAGACCATCACAATGTGCAAGACCCTGAATGGAACTACATCTTTAAATGTCCAATGGCCTACTTCACTGGCAAGGCTGGCATTCCTTCCCTAGTTGCCCTGAGAAGGAGTGTTGTACCATCTTCTTGAACCACTGCAGTCTGTGGTTCTTGTTATTTGCAGAATCACACAGTGCAGAAGAGGCCCTTTGGCCCATTGAGTCTGCACCGACACGTGAGAAACACCTGACCTACCTACCAAACCCCATTTACCAGCACTTGGCCCATAGCCTTGAATGTTATGATGTGCCAAGTGCTCATCCAGGTACTTTTTAAAGGATGTGAGGCAACCCGCCTCCACCATCCTCCCAGGCAGTGCATTCCAGAGCGTCACCACCCTCTGGGTAAAAATGTTTTTCCTCTCATCCCTCCTAAACCTCCTGCACCTCACTCTTATTCATTTCAACAGTTTGATACAACTGAGTGGGTTGCCACTTCAGAGGGCAGATAAGAGCCAACCTCGAAGATTCAGCCACTGAATGGTTATGGAATGCTGCTGGGTGGGGGTGGGGGTGGTGGCGGGGAGGGCAGGTGGGGTGGCTATAATATGAACATGTTGTGCAGATAGTGCTATCAGGAAGGAAGGATCAAGCTGCAATGGAGTGTACTGTCAGGGAGGGAAGTTGGTTCTGCTGGATTAGGGTGTACTTGTAATTGGGAAATGGGACTGAATATCCGAGGGATCTTCTATCAGGTAGAGAAGGAGGACCTAGATTTTAGGATTAAAAACAATGACACACATTTTGTTATGTAAACCCCACACTGAGATGAGGGGCAGATACATTTCATTTATTTTTAAATAAAGGTTTCAAAAAATGTAGGTACAATATTGACCTTGAACTTCAACTCTGAGGCCATTACCCAGACCCTATGATGTCATGCAGTCAATGAGTTACATCAGTATGGAGAAATGCTGCCTCCAAAGCTTAATCACAGAATAGTGTCCTCAGAATTTTCTTCCATCCTAACCTCTGAAACAGAGAAACAAAATGGAATTCGTGAAACAATCTAGAATTCGTGAAACGGTAAAAAGTTTTTTTGACAGAAACCAAACAGAAACAGCAGCTTAATTCTTGCTTTGCAGTAAGTTCTAGCTCACCCATTACATGATGCTATATGAGCAATCTGACAGTATAGTGGTGGGCCGAAGAATGATAGCAGAGGAAAGGTTATTTGTTGCCAAAAAGAAGCTGAACCAATGCCAGATGACCGATGAATTAAAGACAATTGAGAACTAATTGAAGGCATAATCTAGATGCTATAACAGTCCATTACACATTGGCAGAAATAGCTCACAGCAGAGGATGATTCAACAAGTAGCTCTTTGTGTTGACCCCATTGCAGAGCAAAGTAATACAACATGTAGAACACCACTATCATTTGGGAGACTTTGTGGGCTACACTGCAGGATGTTGGATGACTTGGTCAGGCATCGGAATCATTGCCTGGGCATCCATTGATTTGCTCAGTGAGGGTTCTAGTTGACCACGGACCTGATTTGTAGTGCAGTTTGGCTGCTAAATGTGACTTCCTGAGAGGAGATGTGAGGCAAGAGTTTAAGAGATAATCCTTGTCCTCAAGTAGTCAGCTTCTCACACTATGCAAGGACAAAGAGTGAGAGTGGGTGGGGGCTGCAATATAACACCATATGGCAGCTTCCAGGAATGCAAGCACAGACCTGCATTATGCACTGCGAATGATCATACTCCAGTTCTACATAAATGGAGTGTAGGCCCTTATGATTCATGAGGCAAGTGGGCTGCTATGAATAAACCAGTAGAGCAACTTTGGCTCAGACAATGGCATCCTTTACTTGCTGGAACCTTGCAATCTGTGAAAAACTCAAGAGTGCTGTCTTTCTGCCTTCAGGTATTCATTGAGAAAGTGACTAATGTGCTTGCTATAGTAAACATGGCATAAATCCTCTGCTAAAAGCAAGCATGAACTGAAGACTGATCAGTGTTACTGAAGTTCCTTGTAACGGACTGGAAGCAGCTGCAGGCAAAGAAATTCAGTTAATTTGACTGTAACAGGCAATGTAGTACTAGCTGTGGCAGCTTGTAGGTATTGTTGCAGGAGATGACAACTCTCTCAAGAGAAGCAAGGCCTTGCTGTGGATTTCTCTCCTAAGAATTGGAGGTATTACTTTCAATTTCTTTCCACTGACCCACTATACACTGTACAGAACCAATGAACCCTGCAGTGATAGTAGGATGTGTAAAAAAAAAGCTTTAAAAAAGTCAGGACTTTCCACTATGTTTTAAAAAAAGTCATTTCACCACAAGGCAATTAAATTTGTCATTCATCCAGACCCTTTAAAGTAAATAACAGAAACCATTGAAACTACTTAACTTTGTGTAAACAAACATTGTGAAATGGACTGCAGAGATTTGAGAGCCAGAGCTGACAATCAAGCAATGTTTTCTGTGGTGTGCAGCTGTTTCAACAAGAGTAATGGATTTCTGGGCTCTCTGCCAAGCATACATAATGAGACTTGGCTAAGAACCCAGGCATCTATTACTTGTTGAAATAGCTGTGCCCCAGGGAAAAACACTGCTTGATTGACAGCTCTGACTCTGTGGTCCTGTGGTCAGTTTCACAATGTTCATTTACACAAGGTTAAGGAGTTTCAAGGGTCTGTGGTCTGGATGATTGATAACTTTATTAATTTGCAGTGAAATGACTCTTTTTCAACATAGTGGAAAGTAATGAATGAATGATTTTTTTAGGGCTTGGTTCTAGACAAAGTATAGTGGATCAATGGTCATAGAAATGCTGTAGTTTGGCATAGGAGCAGTTAGAGTGTCATAGCTTGGCACGGGGGATATGAGGGACCATCCAGGGGTGAGTGGAGGGATATAGCTTGGCATTGGTGGCATGAGGGGCCATTGGGGGTAGTGAGTGGGGAATATAGCCTGACATGGGGACATGAAGTGGCATGGATGGGGTATAGGAATGTGTAGGGTGAGGGCTGGAGGGCCTTTGGTGTTTTTATTTTAGCTAGCACTAAGTCCCACAGCACTGAGGCAGGCTTTTTAAACAGCCCGCCTTGGCACCCGTCAGCCCATGACTGCATCCAAACTTCTTTCCAGGTCAGCTGGCCTGACTCCAGCCTGCACCCACCCCCTGAGAATGAAGATCCCATCTTTGTGGGCACTTTCTTCCAAGGTGAGCAGGCTGAGCTGGGAACTTTCCCAACTCCCATTACCCGCCTTGAGGTTGAAAAATCAGGTCATAAACTCTGTTGGCGGTTAAGGATTTCTGTGAGCATGACTGCTTCTATTTGAACTCTCTGCAATTCTCTTTGATCATTGCTTCTGCTGCTTCTCATCCTTTGCCAGAAGGAACCCGATGAAGAACAAAAAGTGCATTGCTTGGAACCTCCTTTAGAGCTCAGAATGTTCTATAGCAACTAAAAGCAAATTAAAATCATTCAAGGAGCAAAAATCACAATACCAACAAAATGCCCCCACCCCCTAAAAGTTCTAATATTTTACCTACAAACAGCTGAGGATCCCTTTAAATATTGCTCAAAATGGCCACCTCAACTTGTACCGCCTCTGGTTTGTGGGCAGATCAGGAACTGGTGGTAGCCGTGCATTCAGAGACAAAAAACTGTACTAAGATCATAAGTATATCATCTGATACTGATTTAAATTTACTAATGAGGCCCGCACTTGTTTCTGGGAGAAGCTCTGGCTTATAAGATTGAGATTCACCTGAAAATGAGAGTAAGTGGGCAATAAGGGGTAAGCAAAATCTTCAATTTTACTTGTAATTTTGTTTCCACTACTGTACTTAAATTTCGGTGGAAGTAGGATGGTAAGGGCATGAGCATTGCTCCCCTATCTCTAATCTCTGATGGCTTTGCTGGTTTCTCTTCACAGCTAGGTCACTCTATAAAGTGCTCATCATGCTCATAACTATCCTGCTGAGTAATCAGCACACTGAGCACTTTGAAAAATGAACAACAGGCTTCCCTATTTCAAAGAACAATCAGCTAGCACTGCAAAAGCCAAAAGGGGGTATATTGAGGGAAGAAGGGGCAGCTAATTGAAAGGAGCAATTAATTGGGAAATGGTGCGGGCATGAGGTCGAGGATGATGATGATGAAGGAGAAAAGGGAAGGAAGAGGAACATGTTGGGGGTAACAGTGAGGGAAGAAGATGATGACAGAGTTGAACAAGGAAATAGTGAGGCATCCAAATATGTTAGGTTAACCTAAGATATTGGGGAGAATGAAATGGAGATCAGGCACTGGTGGGACAGGAGGAAGATGGAAATAGCAAAGGAGAAAAGGGCAACAAGAAGGGAAGAGGAAGAGGGAAATGGTGAAGGGAGAGGAAGAAGGATGTAGTGAGGGAGGAGAGGCAACAGTAAGAGTAGGGGATGAGAGGAAAAAGGGTTAATAAAGGGTAAAGGAACAAAGGAGGATGAGTGAAGTGAGAAAAGGAAGAAAGTAAAAGAACAGAACAAGAGGAGAGCGTGAAGTCACAAAATGGTGAACAAGGAGTGGAGAAAGCAAAATAATACAAGAGGTGGAGAGGAGAGTGCCAATGGTAAGACCCACATCAGGAAATGAATAGTAATAGGGACAGCAGAGAGAATGATATTACATAACATTTACTACAGAGAAACAGGTTATTTTCTTCAAATGGTCAATGCCAGAGTTTATGTTCCACCTGAACCACCTCCTACCTCTCTTCTAACCCTATTGACATATTCATTTCCTATTCTATTCTACCTACACTTATTTAGTTTCCCCTCAAATGAATATTGAAAAGAATACCTGGAGAAAGGATACAATGGTAACGGCAATGAAATAGTGCAAACAGTAGAGACAGGAACAAATGCAGTAGGAAATAAAAATAAGATACATATACACACACAACAACAAGATAACACTAAACAAGGAAGACAATGTATTCTATTACTTACAAAGAGCGAACTCTAAAACATGTAATTTTTTTTAGGTATTTAAATAGATTTTAACTTATCTAATTTTTGATTGGGACATAAGACTGCTTCTCTCTCAGCGAGTCCAAAAATCCAAAGACAGAATCTTAAGAAATTACAAAATGCTAGAAACTTCGATTGGAGATGGAAGAAGGAGGGAGGAAAAAGACATGGTGATAAGGTGGGAGGGAACAAGGTGAGGACAGTAGTAGAGAGAGAAAGGGATGAATATGATAGGAGAGGGAGAAGAGAAAGGGGAATGCTGAAAGGGTGAGAGATGGACAAAGGAGGACAGGAGCTTTGGAGGGAAGAAGGGGGGTGGAAGGGAAGTGGAGTGATAGAGGAGAGAGAAGAGGTGAGGATACAGTGATGCAAAGAGTGAGAAGGAGAGAGAATAATGGGTAGAGAAGATGGAGGGAAAGGAGGGAGGCTGACTGGAAAAGTCACATGGAAGTGATGGGAAGGAGCAAGAATATTTGCCCTTTCTAGGTTTGTGGGTGGATGAGAGACAGCCAGGTTATTCATTTTTCCTCAGCTGAGAGATGGAGGGTTGCATGTGTATTTTGCTTTAACAGGGTAGTGGAGAGCAACTTGTGCTTTTAGCTTGTGGAGTGGTGGGTAGAGGGTATGACAAATTATTGCCTAATGGGGGAATGTGAAAATTGTGATGATAGACTAATACTTCATCAAATAGTGGTTTACAATTTTTTTTCCTCAGTGGTAGAGGGCCAGCAATCGAGAGTGTTGGGGGGAGAGGGGCAAGGGGCTGTGGGAACTCAGCTAGTTTCTCCCCATGAGATGGGTTGGATTTCCCAATGTTCGACTTTGTCTGATAGACTGGTGCTGCATACTAGTGTTTTAGGTTAGTGTTTAGTTCAAGGTATTGGTTATCAACCAATGGGAGAACTTAATTTAGATTTCAATGTTGATCACTATTATTTCTCCTGAAAAGTGTATTCATTGCTAATGAGTACTGATTTTGTTCCACTTTCTCCAGTGAGATCTTGACCCTGTTTCTTTAGAAATGCCACATTTGTCCATGCTTGCCAGCTGGTTTATTTCTGTTTGTTACAAAACTTACTTTTTGATTTATTTTCCAATTACCACAGCAGACAAGATTCAGGAGTAATTTAATAAAGCTGTCAAAATTGCAAAGAATTTTGAAAGAGTAAATAAAGAGAAACTATTTCCATTGGGAGAAGGGTCAGTAACCAGAAGACACAGGTTTAAGGTGATTGGCAAAAGAAGCAGAATTGAGAACATAGTTTTTGTTATGATTTGGAATGCATTATTTGAAAGAATGATGAAAGTGAATCAAATAATTTGAAAAGAGAATTGGAGATATGCTTGAAATGGAAAAATAGGCAGAGCTATGGGGCAAGAGCAGGGGGAGTGGGACTAATTGGATAGTTCTTTCAAAATACAATTCACCAAGCCTATAGGTGGAATGCAGTCAATGCGTTTGGGAGTGGGGGATGTTTTTTTTTAACATGATCAATAACAGATTCTTGTGTGAGAATTGTAGACTGGAGTCCAATCAAGATATTTGGATGGATTTTATGCAGAGTATCAAATACACAGGAGTGAGTTAAAGGATGGAATATAATTGATTTGTACATTGAATATGAAGGATTGGTTTGCAGGCTGAAATCTAACCAAGGATTTGGATAAAGGTAGATTCCATGATCCTGAGTTCCAAATGGGGAAGCCATGCTTGAAAGGAGCATAGGTTAAAGATGGGGCTACAACGTTAGTTTGATTTTCTGGCCTCTGCTACCTGTGAGCTTGACTCCCTAGAGGGAACATAGGAATGCAGAAATTATCCTATAGATTGATGGATGCTCGGACTTGAACTATTGGTTGAAATCCAATCATGGGATTCTGATCACATATGTATAATATGGAATAATAAATCCTCAAGAAAATCAATGTGGAATCTAACTAAGGAGATTCCAGTTTAGAAATACTAGGCATGAACACTGTTGGCAGTATCACTCTACATCATAGTCCACTGGCAATCTGTGCCATCTCACCATAAAAATTATTTTACCTTGTATCTTCCTGTGTTTTGATCTATGGAAAAGGAAACAGGTGTTAATCTTTGAGCACTTAAACAATATCCATAGACATTAACCATGCAAGAGTTCTACAAAGAGTGGTGTTATAAACACTTCCTCCCTTTCTGATATTCAGTTTGAGTTTCAATGGTTCTGTCTATGGATCAATGTATGAATGCACCATATAAGCCAGGAAAGGCCAGGGTGTGTTTTGGGTAAGCCAATTTTAATTGGAACTGTGATAGGGATGCTAGACCTAGCACACATGGGGCAGAATTTTATGTCCCGCAGGTGGGCGTGCGCCTGACCCGATCGTGCGTAAGATAGCATGCGATGATGTAGGGTGAACATCCCGATGTTATTGCGCGCTTGCGTGATGTTTTGGTTGGCGGGCGCGCAAGAGTCAGCGGTAAGCCTGCCGTCAATTAAGAGGCCTATTAAGGCCATTAATGTATTAATTAAGAGCAATTTTTCGCTGCCTGTCCAGCCTCACAGTTGGCGGCAGGCGAATTGGACATGCAGCCTTTGGATTTTTGAGAAATCCTCATCCACTGTTGGGATGAGGTTTTCGAGATTAATTTAAAAAAATGTTTTGACAGAATTTTTATTATCTATATGTTCAGGTGAGTGAGTCCTATGTGGGGACATTTTTTTCAAAATTTCATAATCTTTATTTTTGTTTTTAAAATTCTTCAGCTTCCTGCCTTCAGGGAGCTTTCATTGCATGCTCCACTGCGCCTGCGCTGACATCAGCGCTCGTCCTTTTCCTGTCCCACCTCTGCACCACTGAGCTTTTCAGCATACCTTTCAGGCTGGCTGGCTGTTAATTGGCTATCCAGCATGAAATCGCAGTCAGGGGCTGATCGCGGGCGGCAGCTGGTTTCCCACCTGCTTCCAGGCTCGCCCACCTCACCTGCCCAACGACCTGAAAATCCTGCCCATGGAACTTGACAAGGAAAATCGACCACATTCCTCACTTTTGTTCACTATCTACTGAACTCCATGGACATTCCAGATGACACAATACAAACTTTTACAACTTCTGACATTATGAACAATGGCACCTTCGGTGGTGATGGGGCACCACTTTCCAACTCACCCTCTTGGAGAATAAGTATCTCAAGGACAGGAGCAGTACAGCAGATAAATAAGAGGGAAAAGTTTGAGGTATTTATCATCAACAACAACTTAAGTATAGGATAGGAGAGGGCATTAATACAGGAATGTATAGGACCGGCAGTTCTAGCATCTTGGAAATATATTCTATGATATCAATCTCCGATCGATTTTTTTCTCCAGATACCAATCCAGGTTTCTTTTAAATTTGGCTTATATGATCAGTCTCCTCTGGCTCACATCACAGACTATTCCATCATTTAGCACGTTCTGTACAAAGTAGTTAAATATATTTGTACAGCAATGAAAACTCATGCCTATTATCTGCATGGCAATGAATTTTATTGCTCTTGGGGTAACTATATATTGTCTGTTAGGGCAGGAGCAGCTGCAATGCTTTCTATCAATAGGTTTAATATGTAATTTATTTTCTTATAAACATCTGGATTTTGGGACAGGTAGAATGATCAGGGTTCAAACCTCATTGCAATGGAACATACAGAGATAGCACAATGGATGTGGATTCCCACCCGTAATTGCTCACATTAGTTCTCCTTCTGGCTCGATGGGTAAATGTACTGCATATGACAGGCCAAGTGCCCTCCTACTGAGCCATAAATTTTCAATGTTTCTATGGCTTTGGGAAGGATTTTTTGCTGAGCATGCAGGTGTGCGCCCGATCTGCTTGAGCGTAAAATGACGTCGGGCAAGCGTCCCAACATCATCACGGACTTGCGCGATATTTCGGTCGGCAGGCGTGCGCGGAAACTGGTAGCACGCCCGCTGATAATTAAAGGCCTATTAAGGCCATTAACAATGTAATTAAATGACATTTTTTCTGCCCGTCCAACCTTACAGCTGGCATGCAGGCGAATAGGCCAAGCAGCCTTTGCACGTTTTAAGAAACCCCATCCACAGGCGGGATGAGGTTTCAAACAGCAATTTTAGAAAAATTAAAAATTTCATCCTAATTTCTAACATGTCCCTGCTCATGTGACGGAGTCACATTAATTGGCCTGCCAGCATGAAATCACAGTCCAGCCCCAATTGTGGGCGATGGTCAACTTCCCAACCGCTCTCGCTGAGCCCACCCAACGAGGGAAAATTCCTGGCCTATGTTTCTATGTAGTGTGGAACTGAATTGTACAGACCAGAAAGTTCCAGATTTGATTTCTGGTTTGTGCTGAGTTTGTTGAATTCAGGGCAGCAAATATGATCCTAAATTATTCTTAGGGCTATAACTCTGTTTGTTATTTCAGGATTCTAAAAAAAAATTATTCTGTGATTTAGAGAATGCTGGCATGTTTGGTGAACAAATGGTCAAATAATATGGCACTGAAACAAACAAGGAATTAACTGGCTAGGTGTTCCACAAGGACACAAGAATAATAATACTAAAGTTGTGCTGTACCAAATTGGGAGTTTATAATCTATGTGGACAAGTAGAGGCAGACGTAGATGGGTTAGCAGAGTGGGCAGATGGATGGCAGATGCAGTTTTCTGCACTGGAATGTTAAGTAAGTCATTTTGAAAAAAAGCATTGAAATTAAATATCATAAATTATTAGACTTAACAGATTGGAAGAGCAGAGAGATATAGAGATTCTTTACAGATTACGTTGCAGGTAGAAAGACCATAAAAAAGGCAAATTATATGGTAGCATCGAATGCCAAGGTAAGTGATACTGATACCGAAATTCCAATGGACCTCCCACTGCAGATTTTGTAGAAGGACAAGAGGGAAAATGGAAGAGGGCAGGCACAAAAGTTGACATTGGCCAGGATTTCCCAGTCGGCGAGTGGGGGGCAGGGCCTGCTCGCCGCCATGTAAAATGATGCAGGATGACATTAGGCGGAATTCCCGTCGTTACCCCGCCTCATTTCAATTTTCAGGTCGGCGGGGCCTCAGCCGAATCAGCTGTGCGCCCACTGACCTGTCGACGGCCTATTGAGGCCATTGACAAAGTAGTTAACATGATTAGTGGACCTGCCCATCCAACCTTAAGGTTGGCGGGCAGGCTGGGAGCCTTGATGGGCATTAGGAAAAGCATAAAACCTCATCCACGGGCGGGATGAGGTTTCATATAGGTTTTGTAAAATTTAATAAAAGTGTATTTAAAAGTGATGGACATGTCCCAACTCGTGATAGTGTCACATGAGGGGACATATCAGAGAAATTTTTATTTTCTGTTTTTAATTTTTTTTTATTGTGGGGCCGATCTCCCTGAGGCAGCACTCAGCCTCAGGGAGATGAGTGCACTTTTTCGCACTCTTGGCTCAGGGAATCCCCCCCCGCCCGCACAGGGAGCGCATAGCACTTCCTTGCGGACGTCATGCTGGGCGGGCCTTAATTGGCCCGCCTGTGTAAAATGGCAGCGCGCCCCCAATCGGGAGTGCCAATCGAAGGCACGCGCTCCACGCGTCTGTTCCTGAGCTCCACCACTCCCCCCCTCCCCCCCCCACCAAGGGGGGAACTTTCTGCCCATTGAAGCAGTCGTTCACAGTGGAAAAAAATAGAAAAAAACTAATTTGAAAAACTGGACTTCCAAAATCCAAAATCTTCATTTGAAGCTCTGTAATGTTGCGATTTCTAGCTATTTATCCTAGTATTAAGAAGTATTTGCACTTGGGATTTGAATTTCACAATCTTAACAGCTGAGGTTCAATACATACATTAATCATTCTTACAGAGACCTCTGGGATTATTCAGTGTTCACCATTTACTGCCTCAAGGTTACCATTTCTAGTGCGGCCACAGGCTGGTATAATTAGTGTTCCTTACCTTTGTCTAAGATATATTAAGACAATCAGCAGAAAAGATATAAGATCAATGATTATCCATATTGCCAAATATGTGCCAGGAGGCTGAAAACAAAATGTGACAAAAGTAACAGAAATTAATTACATTTGCTTACAATTAGTGTAACTGAGACCCTAGGTAATAACAAGAATCAGTCCTGGTTACAGTGGGAATATAGCAGTTAACATAGAAAGATAGAAAATAGGAGCAGGAGTAGGTCATTCAGACCTTCGAGCCTGCTTTGCCATTCAGTATGATCATGATTGATCCTCTATCTCAATGCCGTACACCTGCACTTTCCCCATACCCCTTGATGCCTTTAGAATATAGAAATCTATCAATTTCCTTCTTAAATATATTCAGTGACTTGGCCTCCACAGCCTTCTTTGTTAGAGAATTCCGTGGTTCGCCACCCTCTGAGTGAAGAAGTTTCTCCTCATCTCAGTCTTAAATGGTCTACCCCATATCCTGAGACTATGACTCCTTGTTCTAGACCACCGCCCCCCCCCACCCCACCACCAGCCAGAGGGAATATCATCCCTGCATCTAGTCTGTCCATCCTTGTCAGAAGTTTATATATTTCAATCAAATCTCCTCTCATTCTTCTAATCTCCAGTGAATACAGGCCTAGTCGCCTAATTTCTCCCCATACGACAATCCTTGGAATCAGTTTGGTGAACCTTCACTGCACTCCCTCTATGGCAAGTATATCCCTTCTTAGGTAAGGAGACCAAAACAGTGCACAACACTCCAGGTGTGGTTTCGCCAAGGTCCTGTACTGTTGCAGTAAGACATCCTTGCTCCTGTACTCAAGTCCCCTTGCAATGATGACCAACTTACCCTTTGCCTTCTTAACTGCTTGCTGCATCTGCATGCATACGTTCAATGATTGGTGTAGAAGGACATCCAGGTCCCTTTGTACATCAACATTTGCTTATCTATCACTATTTAAATAATACTCTGCCATTCTGTTTTTCCTACCAAAGTGGATAACTTCTCACTTATCCACATTTTACTGCATCTGCCATGTATTTGCCCACTTACTCAACCTGTCTAAATCACCTTGAAGCCTCTGAACACCCTCCTCATTACTCACATTCCCACCAAGTTTAGTGTCATCAGCAAACTTGGAAATATTACATTTGGTTCCCTCAACCAAATCATTGATATATATTGTGAATAGCTGGGACCCAAACATTGATCCCTGTGATACCCCACTAGTCACTGCCTGCCACTGTGAAAAAGACTCTGTTTCCTGTCTGCTAACCAATTCTCAATCCATGCCAATATGTTACCCCCAATCCCATGTGCTTTTATTTTACACACTAACCTCTTATGTAGGACTTTATCAAAAGCTTTCTGAAAATCCAAATACACCACTGGTTCTCCCTTATCCTGCTAGTTATGTCCTCAAAAATTCTGATAGGTTTGTCAAACATGATTTCCCTTTCATAAATCCATGTTGACTTTGCCTAATCCCGTTGATATTTTCTAAGTGTCCTGTTATCACATCCTTTATGATAGACTCAAGCATTTTCCCTATTACTGAGGTTAGGCTAATCAGTCTGTAATTCACTGTTTTCTCCCTCCTTTTTGAAATAGTGGGGTTACTTTTGCCCAATCTGCTGGGATTGTTCCAGAATCTACAGAATTTTGGAAGATGACAACAAACACATCCATGGCCACCTCCTTTAGTACCCTGGGATGTGGATTATTGGACCCTGGGGATTTATCGGCTTTCAGTCCCATTAATTTCTCCAGCACTATTGTTTTAGTAATACTAATTTCCTTCAATTCCTCCTTCTCACTAGGCCCTTGGTTCCCTAGTATTTCTTGGAAGTTTAGGAAATAGAGATAGTTTAAGTAAGCTGTCTTGGTATTTGTGGATGTTAGGAATGAGTTTTAGCTTTAATGTTTAAGTTTGATTTGTTTTTCTGTATCTGTGTGTTAAGAAAAGGTCAAGTTGAGTTTTAGTTTCACTTTAAAAGGTGCCTACATTTCTAATGAAAGTTTACGACTGGAAGAGAAGTTAAGCAAACACAAGAGTAAAAAAACTGGGCTGTTGCCTAGCAACAGAGGTCCAGAGAGACAGGTCCCTCCCACAGACACACACAGAGAAGAAACTAGAAACAGCAGTTTGGTTTGGAAGCTGTTTGAGTTCAGTTGGTTTTGAAGACAGCTGCCAGGCAGAAACAGCCTAGAAGGGTCAGATAGCCAGTCCCAAGCTAAAGAAGAAAATCCCCAAGAATTCAGGGGAGTGGAACAGGAAAAAGTCCCAAGCAGACCTTCTAGTCAAAGAAAGGAGAGGAACCTGCTAACCTGCTGGCTAACGAGTGGATGCTGACTTACAACAAAGGGCTGCACACTGTAGGTGGAATCATCTACCCTCTCTAATGGTGGTGTTTGGAGGCGGGGAGGGCATTTAATTAGACAGGAGCATGGCAAGTGAGCACCCTGCTGCCTTCTTCCCTCACCCCAATTAAATCCAGGGTAGGACGGTCCGTTATTGACCTTACCACCCCACTGCCAATTGTGGCCCTTAAGTGGACAATTAAATAACTACTTAAGGATCTCATCTGCCGCAGCTCATATTAACCCAGCTGTGAGTGGGCCCGTTGTCATGCAACATGCATGACAAGTAAACCTGTGTGGGCTGCTTGTCATCTCCTGGGGGTGGGGTTTCTTCTTCAAAGGCACTCAGTGCCTGAACAAGGGACCCGTCATTGAGAAGGGGGTGCATGTTGAGAGCCAAAACCCTGCCCTTGCTGCCAATCCCTCCACATTCCCCCTACCACCCAACCCCCAACTCTCCTGTCCGGGGATCCTGGGCCTACGGCAGGTGTCTTTCCTGCAGCAGCCACAGCCTCCCCTGTAGCAGCCACAGCCTCCTCTGTAGCACTACTGAGCTAAAGAGCTGCTGGCCTTTGATTGGCCAGCAGCTCTCAGTAGATGGGACTTGACCCCCAAGATCCTGCTCCTGGGGAAAGGCCCACTGCTAGTCTCTTCACTGCCTGATTGGCTCTTGGTTCGCCGGCCCTTCCCCAAAGGATGCAACACAAGTCTCTCTCAGCTCTCCAGCCAGCAGATGAGATCCCGTCGACTCCACTCTGCCCTTTGTCTCCAATTTCGCAAAGCATTGTTTAAAAAATTGCATTGAGTTGCAGCTAGGTGGGGGTTCTTCTACTTTTAGTTAGCAGTGATGTGGAGGTGGGCCCAGAGGGGTAAGAGACAGGGATGATGGCAGTGTGGGCTCTTCTGAAGGCATCCTCAGATCCTGGGCCTCATCCTCAGCTGCTCTGACTAAGCCCCACGTGCTGCGTCCTGCCCAGATAACTGAAGTTACTGCTGCACAGATGTCAGGACCCTCAAAAGCCCAGAGGATCTCGTGGCATCTCGTGTCAGAGCAGGGGAACGGGCAACCTGCCTCTACCTCTGCTGAAGCTACGGGGGGAGGGGGGGGGGGGGGGGGGGGGGGTGGGGGGGGGGTGGGGGGTGGTAGCAACATGTTGAAGTAAGAGAAAAATCATACAGTAACAGTCTTAGTTTCAAAAAAAGGGCATCCAGTTGAGTCGTTATTACATTGATCCTGTCACATGGATGATGTTTCTTTTAATGATGGCATGAATTTACATGACCTGATAATTACCATGACATAATCTGCACTGCATACCCCACATTGACTCTAGACAGGAAAATACCAGTGAATGGCCCAAAACTCATTGTTGATGTGATGGATAAATGTCTGACTGTATCAAGGAGGTTTGTTGCAGGAAGGGATAAGGGATGTTGTTTCCAGAGGGGTTATGCTGGAACAATTACAATGCTGTGTGCACAGAAGCATGCCTTGATAAATGTGTTGTGGGCTTCTCCAGCATGTAGGTTTATGGCTGCAGCAACCAACTACACTTCAGGATGTTCATGTTCCTCCCACCCTCTCCTCTTCCTCTCAGGATGCCAGGTGCTCTCCGCCTTCCTTAGGTACCAGCTCTAGTCCTCTCTGTGGTGCAAGTTGCGCAGGGCGCAGCACACCACTTTTATCCAAGATACTCTCACCGGGACATCTTGAAAGGTGTCCCCAGATCGCTCAAGCAATGGAACCTCACTTTGAGCAAGCTTGGTAGTAAGATGGCTCTGGTTGTATTTCTGTGTCTCTGTGACAGGGTTCCTCACTGGTGTCAGAAGCCAGGTCCTGAACAGGTACTCCTTATCCCTCAGGAACCAACCTTCGAGGCTGTCTGGTAGGGTGAAGAGCTGTTGCAGCAGAGACTGCCAAAGGTTGAACTTGTCATGGCAGCTCCCTGGATACCTGGTGCATGCTTGCATTATCTTCCTGTAGTGTTCACATACCAGCTGCACATTAAAGGATTTGAATCCCTTATGATGCTACCTTGATCACCACATGGATGCAGTCTGGACCTGTGGAAATCCTGCGAGGAAGGCAAAGCCAACAGCCCTTTGAGTTTGACTGGCCATATCCATCTCAAAGTTTTTTTTTTACCTGGGGTGTGAACATCACTGGAAAGATGTGACCTAATTCTAATTACTCTTAAGAATGTGGTGGTTAGTCACCTTCTTGAATTGCTGCAGTCCATCTGGTGCAGCTACATCCACAGTGCTATTAGGAAGGCAAGTTGCTGCAGTGCATGTTGTAGATGGTACATACTGCTGTCACTGTGCACCATTGGTAGAGAAAGTGTATGTTTAAGGTGGTGGATGGAGTGTCGATCAAGTGTGCTGCTTTGTCCTGGATGTTGTCGAGCCCCCTGTGTTGTTGGAGCTGCACTCGTTTGGGCAAGTGGAAAGAATTCCATCACGCTTCTGACTTGTGCTTTAGACCGGCATTAGGGAGTCAGGAGATGAGTTACATTGCTGCAGAATTTCTCACCTTTGACCTGCCTTTGCACTCACAGTATTTATGTGGCTGGTCCAGTTAATTTTCTGGTTTATGGTAACACCAAGATGTTAAATGTGGGGAATTCAGCAATAGTAATTGTTGAATGGGGAAGTGGATAATTTCTCTCTTGTTGAAGATGGTCTTTGCCTAACATTTGCGCAGTGTGAATGTTACTTGCCACTTATCAGCCCAATTCTGAATGTTGTCCAGGTCTTGCTGCATGTGAGCATGGACTGCTTCATTATCTGAGGAGGTGCTGAACTTTGTGTAATCATCAGAAAGTGAAAATCCCCACTTCTGACCATGTGATGGAGGGAAGATCACTGGTGAAGCAGCTGAGTGTGTTCGGGCTTAGGACACTACCCTGAAGAATTCCTGCAGCAAAGTTCTGGGGCTGAGATGATTTGCCTCCAACAACCACATCCATCTCGAATTGTGCTAGGTATGACTTCAGCTAATGGAGAGTTTTCTCCCAATTCCCATTGACTTCAATTTTGCTAGGGCTCCTTGATGCTACGCTTGGTCAAATGCTGCCTTGATGTCAAGCTCACCTCCGGAGTTCAGCTCTTTTGTTGACGTTCAGACTAAAGTTGTAATGAGGTCTGGAGCTGAATGGACTTGGCAGAACCCAAACCTAGCATTGGTGAGCAGATTTTTGCTTAGCAAGTCCGCTCAATAGCACTGTTGATAACTCCTTACATCACTTTGCTGATGGTTGATAGTAGATTGAGCGGTAATTGTATTTGACCTGTTTTTTGTGGACAGGACATACCTGGGTTATTTTTAGTAGATGCCGGTCTTGTAGCTGTAGATGCAAACAATGCATCCATAACCTGGCCAATGCATTTGTGTGCTGCAGATTTCGATATCCTGGATATGTCAGCAGCTGAGTTCTGGAATGAACCAAATGCAAAGAAATTGAAGGCTGTGGTCATCTTGACAGCCTTGGGCATTAGTAGCCACCTGCTCCTATTGTCCTTAGTGCAGCCATCTGCAACCATCTGCACAAGAGCCATAGCCTTTGGAGACACTGCAGCTCTGAGAGGTTGAGGAAGTTGAGCTTTAGCCTATGGACTCTGTGCTGAAGATATTGCCTATTTCTAAATGCTGACCTGTGGCCAGCCTTCTGCTATTTTGTAGTGGTTGTGGAGAATGCTGAAGCTGCTGTTCCTCTTGGCCCTGCCGCTGTGGGTGCTGAGGTAGAGGACACTGCACCTCCTCTTCAGTGGTTCACTCAACTTCCATTTATGTGGACCCCAGTGGCACTGTGCAATCCCATGGGTGTTAAGGGGACTTGCCGCTTAGAGGTGTCTTAGGCATTTGAAATAACTAGTTCTCCATTGCTGTCCCCACACAAAATCACTGGGTTTAGGCTAAAGGGACTGCTCCTGTTGGTGTAAGCCTATGTCTGTTGCTGATCTCAATATTATTGTTTCACCTTCTACAATGCTGATATCAGGTCAGTTTTAGTCTTTAATGACTTCCCACTGTGCACTCACCTTGTCCAATGCTGAGTTGCAGACCCAGCATGTGACCCATGCAGTAGTGGGAAAGAGGAATTACTTGTTGAAAATAGCTTATAATTGTCTTTTTAAGTACCTCAATTGACTTCCTGTCACAGCCAAGAGTGTTCCCTGCTGCACTCGTAACCCTCTTCTGGGAAAGCTGGAAGGGCAGGATTGTGTCAACATCCCGACCACAATGCAATTTCCAGAATTCTTCCACCCAAATCTGCCTCCACCTGGAAACAACTACCTGGAAAAATTCACCTCTCTACCCTGACAGGGGAGCCCCTACTCCATATTGTTCTGAAGTGTAGCTGGCATATATTGTAAAATCATGCATCCAATTTTCTGAGAATTCTTTAAGGTTATAAGTCATTCATGCATTCTAATCGCCATAGTTCTAAGCATTGCTGCAAAGTGGAGTTAAATAGTTAGACGAAGGGTCATCAACCTGAAATGTTAATCTAATGTTTCACCCTCCACAGGCAGTAACTAACATGCTGAGTACTTTCAGCATTTTCTATTTCTATTTCATTCTACACTATCTCCATTTTGCTGGTATCAAAAGAGGCTCGAAATTTCAGTTCAGTTCAAAGTTTCAATTGCTGCCTACACATTAACAGTACCTGCACAGGATTTTGCCACGTACTCTTGCTACCCAAACACATGTAAATATATTGTTACCAACTATGTTAAAAGTTATTTACATGTCCCCTTCCCTCTGGTGAACTGTCAATGCTATATCCAATGCAAGGAGTTCAGCCATATAGATGAATTAAGCTAACTCTGCAAAATTAAGTGGGGCCAGCACACCATGGTTGGGCAGGTGATAATAATGTACTTTTTGACTAACGGCTGATGGAAAATTTATGACAATATTTGCATATTGCTACCATATGAACATGGCGGCCCTGAAATATGTTGGACCCTGCTTTGGCAATTCACATGTGATGGCATACCCATTCTAAATTGTGGGCTGAGGCTGATTTAAAATACAATTTTATTTAAAATATTGGAGTGAGCACATTGCACCCGACCTGTTTGATGGAACACCCTGAAGCCGTTCTAGGGTCAAAGAAAATCTTCCAGTACTTTTATTTGTCCATACAGAAGCAATTTGAGTTCTATGAAAGGTGATCGACCTAAATGTTAACTCCATTTCTTTCTCCACAGATGTACCAAAGTATAAGTATAATGCTGCTAAGTATTTCCAGCAATTTTTGTTTTTCAGAATCACAGGATTGTTACAGCGCAGAAGGAGGCCATTTGGCTCATTATGTCTGCATCAGCTCTCCAAATGAGCAATTCACTTAGTGTTATTCCTTGCCTTCTCTCCGTCGCCCTGCATATTCTTCCTTTTCAGATAATAGTCTAATCTCCTTTTGAATACCTCGACTGAAACTGCCTCCACCACACACGGAGACAGTGCATTCCAGACCTTAACCACTTGCTGCATGAAAAGTTTTTCCTCATGTAGCTTTTGCTTCTTTTGCCTGATTTCAGATTTCTAGCATCTGTAGTATAAGGAGTTATTGTTAAATATGTAAATGTATAGTCCATATCATCAGCGATGTAAGATCACATGACAGAGCATGGAGAGATAGTTGTATGTAGAGCCTCATGCTGAGTCTGTATTGTGCATAGTTAGTACTATGTTAAATAAAAGGTAAAGTTTACCAACAGCCTTACTTCCAACAGTATCTGTAAATGTAGACCATGAACAATTCCTTCTAAGATCCACAATGATAATAACAGAATATCCACTTTATTTTGCTTTTGTAGATGCAATTTTCAGGCATTTTATAATAACTGATTTCCTCTTGGATTGATTACTTTTTTCTTGATAGCTTTTCCAGAAGCATTTCCTGAGGCCTCAGCAATCTCTAGATCAGTTTTTACCAAGGGCACACTTCCTAGAGAAGCCTGGGAACTCCTTCAGATACAATCTCTTGATGCCAGGAAGGGGTTCCCAGGAGGGACAGGCACAAGACATATCTATCATCTTTCCCTACTGAAATTTAAAAAGAATTAAAAATGTACCTGGGCTGGAATCCCAGCAAAGCTGGGTCTCCCCACAAATTCCTGCACCACTCAAAGATCGAAAATAAGATTTCTGCCCAATGTGACTCTAAGAATTTCAGGACAGGTATCTTCATATCTGACTAATTACCAGTAGAAACAATCTGGTCTGCTTCGTCATAGACAGCACGGGTGGAATTTGATGGCAGTGGGATTTTATGTTCTCACCGAAGTCAATGGAGTTTAGAATGGCTCGCTGCATTTTACGGCCCTGTCCCCACCAAGACAGGACTTTAAAATTCCGGCCCATGTCTTTGTTCTTAAGATAGTTGTCTTGAGAAAGAGAAAAGTTTCATTTTACTACTTAAGATTTCAGGAAAATCATTTGCCTACTGTCTATATGCATCAAATAATTCAAGAATAAATGAAGGAACATTTAATTTGAGCCAGGACCAACCCCATTCCATTACAGGTCCCCCACTCTAGATCTATAAGGTTTATCATTTTGATTGGTTTAAAAGACTCACTTACAATGTGCCAAATAGGTTCATTCATGTTCTTGAAGAGATGACAGGCGTTGGTTGTGACAGATTTCACTTTGGCGCACCACAGTGTGGAGAACAGCCAACGTTCATTGACAACATAAAGGTTTGTGCTGATGTTCTTTGCTGCATAGTTTCTGAAGGTATTTGGAATGTGACAAAAACATTTTAGTTGAAGACTTCTAATAAGATGACAAATTACTCTGGACAAGAAGGTTAGAGCTTCATTACATGAAATGTTCTTATCTCATTAGAACTAAAATTATTTTTATGACACCATCCAGTGGACATGTTTGGAAACACAAGTTTCAGAAGCAGCTAGATCTCCAGATTTATAGAGGAACAAAAAAGTAGTGGAGGCAATACCCCATTGTTCTGTCTCAACCTAAAGAGTCCAGGCAGAATACCAATAGCAAACCTTCTCTGACTAATCTTCTCAGAAATTCTTCTCTTCAAGGCAATGTCATTTCCTGATCCTTGTGTATGGAAGTTCAGAGTGTTAACTGTTGTTCACTGAACTCGCCGACAGTAAACCAGGAAGTAGCATGGCACTGATTACCCTTTACAGTTGATTTAAATTTTCAGAAAAGCAAATAAGGGATTAGATTAAGATAGAAGTGAAAATATGATAAACCATCTTTAAAAAATTATATTTTAAAATTATTGGAAATTTTATATATTGCTGAAAAGAGAGACGTATTGCTGAAATTTTTTGTCTTGCACTCATCAGGACTAAAGCAAAAAAAGCCAAATTTCAAATGATCATAATTTATACTATAGGAGTAAAGGTGCTGACTGGTTGGCAAGTTGATCCTGATTGGCTTAGGCGTTGCCATGTCGCTTCATGTTAGTGGATGCTGCCATCAGTCCAGAAGGATGTTCTGTCTACCATATAATAGAGCAACGTTATGTAGGAATTTCAGTGTTGGTATGATGCCAGATACATAGGCTGTACTTCCCAGCAATGGGCTGATCAGATCAAACAGCACAGTCCTTCAGTTATTCATGGTAGGCAGATTACAGACTGCACTCAACCAGCCCATGCTTACAAAACCCAAAACAAAATGTCTACTGTTAGATGCGATTCTGTGATTGGGCAGCACTTGCTGAACAATCCTGAGTATGCTAATAGCAATACATAACAACCAATTTAGGTTGATCAGTTGGGGCAGAATTGTCCCAGATTTACGCCAAGGAAAAAGGAGATTTTACCCACAAGCTGCCATGGTGGCTTTTCACGCCATATCGTCCCAATCCCACTTCATTAATCACACATTCCCAGGAAACACGCCATTTCAATGGCAGGCAGACTCTCATTCACCCGCTACGTCATCACCTTGCCGATTCACCACGCTGGGCACCATATTTAAAATTCAGCCGCACGCACACCTCTCAGTCCTTCCAGCCCACGACTGCTACAAAGATGACATGGCCCGAAAGGCAAGAAGACTGCAGCCTCCTGGTTTAATGACATGTCCCTTGAGCGCCTTTTGGAGCAGTGAAGGCCCGCCGTGATGGCCCCTACCACTGCTCAGGCTGCAGGATGGGTAGCAACATCACTAATCCAGCATGGGAAGCGGTGGCAACGGTGGTAAGTGCCAATGCCCTAAAAAAGAGGACAGCCACCCAGTATCGCAACAGGATGAATGATCTCATCCATTCCACCAGGGTAAGTCACTCTTCTCATCACTCTCAACTCTCACATGCATAAATCCATCACACATCCACAGGGATTTCACATCTCAAGGGACAACACCACTAACTCTCTCACACACCCTCACATCTTCCTCAGGCTCAGATCCTCTGGAGCTCGTGTCCTCATCCCCTCCATGTTTCCACTCAACACACAAATGTTCCATACAGTGCCATGTGTCCTGCTCTCACACACTACATCTGTTTTTATGCAGAAGGAGCTGGCTCACAACAGCAGGGCGAGGTGCCAGATCGGGGGTGGAGTAGCCCACATTAGGCTGCTCACTCACTTGGAGGAGCATGCCATCGTGCTGACTGGTGAGGATGTAGACCATGCCTGTGGCGATGGTGAGGTCGGTGGCAAACACCCATATGACGATGCTTCACCACATCATCCCTTCCTCAACACAACTGTGAGTGCTCTCTCTCCTTTTGACTCTGCTGACATGCACTAATTATCCCTACTTCGGTTCACAGGGAGCTCTGCCATGTGACCGACCCTCCCAGCCAGCTAGTCCCTCAGCTCCATCCATGTCTTCACCTCCAGCCAAGAGGACTCCTCCATTGAAGAAATAAGCAGCCTGAAGCACCCCTCACAGCGCTTACCCACACAATCCACCAGCGCAGAGAGACACACCTCCGTGGGACCTAGATATGGAGCAGACTTGGGTTCACAATCTGGTAGTCACCGCACAGACTCGTGTCCGCAGCAGGAGGAGGCAGATGCAGCTGAGCTCCCTGGCACTCAGAGGACTACTGGGGAAGAGACATGTGTGAGGTCCAAGTCAGATGATGAGCCTCTGGATTTGACTATCCAACTCATCCTGCAAAGTCAACTCTTTGTTTTAAACAAAGAGTGGGGTGAATGTGGAGAATTCATTTTAAACAAAGAGCAGGGTGAGTGTGGAGAATTAACTTAAAAACTGCACGGGGTGAGTATGAAGAATTCATTTTAAAAACTGTGCGGTGTGAGTGTGGAGAACTCATTTTAAACAAAGAGTGGGGTGAGTGTGGAGACTTTGTTTAAAAACCATATGGGGAGAGTGGACAGTCATTTTAAACAAAGCGCGGGGAGATTTCATTTAAAAAGAGCGGGAGAGCAGCTGATCAGTGAGTTGGATTGGTGAGTATTTCTAGTCTTGAAAGTAAAATTAAGGTCCATAGTTTGTGTTTAGTCTCTAGGTCTTTATTTTCTCTTTCTTAAAAATAACTTTTTAAATATAAGATCGATACTGGTGTAAAAAAAAAATTACAATAAAGTGTAAAGAGCGGGTTTACTAGAGTAATTAATCAATAAATTAAATAAAATTAGTGATGGCAGGACGGGTGATGTGTTGCTTCTGCAGCATGTGGGAGCTGCTGGACACCAAGGTGATCCAGAGTGAACACATCTGTAGTAAGTGTTTACAGCTCAAGGAACTTTGGATCCGAGTTGAGGAGCTGGAGTCCGAGCTGCAGATGTTGCAGCACATCAGGAAGGAGGAAAGTTACCTGGGCACATTGCTTCAGGAGGCAGTCACACCCCTCAGATTAGGTAATTCAAATTTGGTCTGTGATCAGGGACAGGAGGGTGTGACTGCAGGTGAGGCAGGTATGAGGATCCAGGGGGTAGCATTCAAGGAGCCTCAGCCCCTGCAATTGTCCAACGGTTGCGAGATTCTTGCAAGCTGCATGGACGAGAACAGGGATTGTAGGGAGGATGAGCGAACTGACCACGGCCACGTAGTACAGGGAGCCATTCAAGTGGGGGAGGAAATAGGAATGTAGTAGTTGTAGGGGACAGTATAATTAGGGGGGTAGATACTGTTCTCTGCAGCCGTGAGCGTGAGTCCTGAAAGCTCTGGTGCCAGGGTTAAGGACATCTCCTCAGGGCTGGAGAGGAACTTGGAGTGGGAGGGGAGGGATCCAGTGTTGTCATCCATGTTGGTACCAATGACATTAATAGGACTAGAAAGGAGGGTCTGGTGAAAGAATTTGAATAGTTAGAAGCTAAATTAAAAAGCAGAACCTCCAAGGTAATAATCTCGGGATTGCTACCTGAGCCAGGGGCAAACTGGCACAGGGTAAATAAAGTTAAGAAGTTAAATGCGTGGCTCAAAGATTGTTGTGGGAGGAATGGGTTTCAGTTCATAGGCGCAGGCATTGGTACTGGGGTAGAAGAGAGCTGTTCCAGTGGCTCGGGCTTCATTTGAACCGTGCTGGGACCAGCGTCCTGGTGAATCAAATAACTAGGGCTGTAGAGAGGGCATTAAACTAAATAGAGGGGGGAAGGGTTCTGCAGAGGGGATACGTAGGCTTATAAAGCAAAAGGATTCGGCAGCCTTGCAGGGTAGCTATTTAGGCAATGATACCCAGAGTGTGACAGGAAGGGACAGAGTGTACAAACATAAAAAGCTGCAAACAGGGTCAAAGGGGGAAAAAAATGATAAAGAGCCAAAATTAATGGCTCTTTACTTAAATGAACATAGTATTTGGAATAAAATAATTGAATTAACGGCAAAAATAGAGGTTAATGGATATGATCTTATAGCCATTACGGAGACATGGTTACAAGGACATCAAAGCTGAGAACTAATATTCAGGGATATGTGAATTTTTGAAAGGACAAGCAGGAAGGAAAGGGTGGTGGGGTAGCCCTGTTAGTACAAGATGGAAAAAGTACAATAGGAAGAAATGATCTTGGATCGGAAGATGTAGGATCCAAATGGGTGGAGGTAAAAAATAACAAAGGGAAGAAGGCACTGATGGGAGTAGTCTATAGGCCCCCTAACAGTAGCTATGCTGTAGGACAGAAAGTAAATCAGGAGATAATGAGGGCATGTAAAAATGGCAGTATATTAATCATGGGTGACTATAATCTTTATGAAGGTTGGGAAAATCAAATTGGCAGAGGTAGCCATGAGCAAGAATTCATAGAGTCTATTCGGAACAGTTTCCTAGAACAATATGTTGTGGATCCAACCAGGGATCAGGCTATTTTGGATCTGGTAATGTGTAATGAGGCAGGTTTAATAAATGATCTCAGGGTACAAGATCCCCTAGAAAACAGTGACCATAATATGGTAGAATTTAGCATTCAGTTTGAGAGTGAGAAACTTGAGTTGGAAACAACTGTGCTAAACTTAAATAAGGGTAATTACAAAAGAATGAGGGCAGAGTTGGATGGAGTGGACTGGGAAAGGAGTTTAGCAGAAAAGACGGTTGATGAACAATTGCAGACGTTTAAGAAAATAGTTCATGACTCACAACAAAGATATACTCCAGTGAGGAAGAAGGATTCAAGGAAGGGGATAAACCAACCATGGTAAACCTAGGAAGTTAAGGAGTGTATCAAATTGAAAGAAAAACTTTACAATGTGGCAAAGATTAGTGGTAAGCCAGAGAATTGGGAAAATTGTAAAAACCAACAGAAGATGACCAACAAAAAAAGAGGGAGAAAATAAACTTTGAGGGTAAACTAGCAAGTAATATAAATATATATATATATATATATACACATCATATATATATATATGACTTGGACAAGCTGAATGAGTGGGTAAATGCATAGCAGACACAGTATAATGTGGATAAATATGAGGTTATCCACTTTGGTAGAAAAACAGTAAGGCAGATTATTATCTGAATGGCTATCAATTGAGAGAGGGGAATGTGCAACAAGACCTGGGTGTCCTCGTACACCAGTCGTGAAGTTAAGTATACAGGTGCAGCAGGTGGTAAAGAAGGCAAATGGTATGTTGGCCTTCATAGCTAGAGGATTTGAGTACAGGAGCAGAGATGTCTTGCTGCAATTACCACACCTGGAATATTGTGTGCAGCTTTGATCTTCTTATATGAGGAAGGATGTTATTGCTATAGAGGGAGTGTAGTGAAGGTTTACCAGACTGATTCCCGGGATGGAGGGTCTGACATATGAGAGATTGAGTCGGTTAGGATTATATTCGCTGAAGTTCAGAAAAATGAGGGGGGTTCTAATAGAAACCTATAAAATTCTAACAGGACCAGACAGGGTAGACGCAGGAAGGATGTTCCTGATGGTGGGGGAGTCCAGAACCGGGGGTCACAGTATGACGATACGGGGTAGACCGTTTAGAACTGAGATGAGAAATTTCTTCATCCAGAGAGTGCTGAGCCTGTGGTATTCGCTACCACAGAAAGTAGTTGAGGCCAAACCATTGTATGTTTTCAAGGAGGAGTTAGATATAGCTCTTGGGGTGAAAGGGATCAAAGGATATGGGGAAAAAGTGGGAGCAGGCTATTGAGTTGGATGATCAACCATGATCATAATGAATGGCGGAGCAGGCTCAAAGGGCCGAATGGCCTACTCCTGCTCCTATTTTCTATGTTCCTATGTTAAATGGACAGTAAGAGTTTTAAATATATAAAAAGGGAGAGAGAGGCCAAAGTGAACATAGGCCCCTTAGAGAATGAGGGTGGGGAAATAATATTGGAGAACCAGCAAATGCAGCGGAGTTGAATAACCACTTTGCATCAATCTTCACGGTAGAAGACACTAATAGTATTCCAAATATACTAAATAATCAAGGGGCAAAAGGGGGGAGGAAATAACTACAATAACTATCACTAGAGAAGAAGTACCAGGGAAACTAATGGGGCTAAATGCCGATAATTTCCCTGGACCTGATGGGTTGCATCCTAAGATATTAAAGGAAGTAGCTGCAGAGATAGTGAATGCACTGGTAGTAATCTTCCAAGACTCCTTAGATTCTGGAAAGTCCCAAAGGATTGTAAAACTGCCAATGAAACACCCTTATTTAAAAAGGGAGAGAGACCGAAAACAGGGAACTATAGACCAGTTAGCTTAACATCATCTTAGGAAAATGTTAGAGTCTATTATAAAGGATGTAATTGCAGAGCATTTAGAAATGCATAATATAATCAAGCAGAGTTAGCATGGCTTCATGAAGGGGAAATTATGCCTGACAAATTTATTAGAATTCTTTGAGGAGGTAACAAGCAGGGTAGAAAAAGGGGAACCAGTAGATCTAATATATTTAGATTTCCAAAAGGTGTTCGATAAGGTACTGCACATAAGGCTACTTAATAAGATAAGAGCTCAAGGTGTTGGGGGTAGTATATTAGCATGGATAGAGGATTAGCTAACTAATAGAAGGCAGAGAGTTGGGATAAGAGGGGCATTTTCAGGATGGCAACCTGGAACTAGTGGAATGCCATAGGGACCAGTGCTGGGGCCACAATTATTTACAATATATATTAATGACTTAGATGAGGGAAATGAATGTACTATTGCCAAGTTTGCAGATGACACAAGAATAGGTGGGTAGGTAAGCGGTGAGGATGACACAAAAAGTTTACAACGGGCTATAGACAGGTTAAGCGAGTGGGCAAAAACATGGCAGATGGAATATAATGTGGGAAAATGTGAGGTTATGCACTTTGGCAGGAAGAAAAGAAGAGCTGAATATTATTTAAATGGAGAAAGACTGCAAAAAGCTGCAGCACAGAGGGATTTGGGGGTCCTCGTGCATGAATCACAAAAAGCTAGCAATCAAGTTCAACAGGTAATAGGGAAGGCAAATTGAATGTTGGCCTTTTTTTCAAAGGGAATGGAGTATAAAACTAGGGAAGTCTTGTTAAAACTGTACAAGGCACTAGTTAGATCACACCTAGAATACTATGAACAGCTTTGATCCCCTTATTTAAGGAAAGATGTACTGGCTTTGGAGGCAGTCCAGAGAAGGTTCACTAGGTTGATCCTGGGTATGGAGGGATTTTCTTATTAAGAGAGGTTGAATAGGTACTCATTGGAGTATAGAAGAATGAGTGGCGACCTTATTGAAACATATAAGATTCTTAGGGGGCTTGACAGGGTAGATGCGGAGAGGTTGTTTTCCCTTGTGGAAGAATCTAGGACCAGAAGGCATAAGCTCAGAGTAAGGGATCGCCCGTTTAAGATAGAGATGAGGAGGAATTTCTTCTCTCAGAAGATAGTTAACCTGTGGAATTCTTTACCACAGAGGGCTGCAGAGGCTGGGTCGTTAAATATATTCAAGGCTGAGATAGACATATTTTTAATCAGTAAGGGAATCAATGGTCATGGGGAAAAGGCAGCAAAGTGGAGTGGAGGATGTTCAGATCAGTCCAGCACAACACGAAGATGCGTGCGGACCTGCATTCCATTGTGGTAGCCATGGGTGATCTCCTGTAGTGGCAATGCGGGAAGGAAACCGACACCTCGACATCCCCCCACGTGCTCCTTCACCTCAAGGAGTCAGTCCAGGACCCTTGGGCATCCGAAGGGAGGAGGAACAGCAATTGGACACCTCTGGGTCATCCACTCAGGACTCTCAGAGGCTGTCCTCTCCCTCCGAGTTCCCTTTGCCTGTGATCCCCTCAATCTTGTCCTCTGTCACTGCAGAGGGAGCAGCTGACCCACAGGAGGACAGCCAAAGCAAACCAGGGCCCCCAAGGCCTCAGCTGTCCAGAGGACCCATGCTAAAGTCATCAGCGGCAGCAGGGCCAACCATTGTACAGGCTGTCTCCATCCCTGCTGTGGATGTTAGGGAGCAACTAGAAGCCTAAAGCATTCAAAAGTTAAGAAATTCTAATCACAGTTGGTTGCATGGATGAGCATATCTGTCATTTTACAATCTGAAAATATATGCACTTTCACTGAATAATGTGTAATGGTGTCTTTCAGTTTCATTGACAGGCTTTGCAAATCCTCCCACTGCATTCACAGCCCCATGACACCCCCCCCAGCCAATAGCAGTTCATTTGCATGCAGCCGGCCCAGGAGTGATTCTGAAGAAGTGTGTGTGTGGCAGGGCCTTTTCGAACTTTGTGCAAGCATTTTCCCATGCACATGGATCCCTGTTGAATCACACTCATCTCAATGTCCTGAGCATTTTCAATGCTGCCTGCTGGGGCTCACTTTCAGCTGACCATCTAAGCTGACACATCTCTACCCACCCAATGATCACACTTCTATGCAGCACCTGATCTTGCCCACCATGAGTCTCGGTTCACATTTGATTTAGCTAGCACGGTAGTGCTAGTTTTTCTTGTGCACCCCCGTCCTTTCCTCTCCACAAGTCACCCATTTCCTTTCCCCCATCACTGTCGACCTCCCGGCATCACCTTCCACCTCCCCTCTGTGAGCTACCAGCCATAACACTTTTCTTTCAGGGATGTCTCGGTGAACATGCATGTTCCCTTCCTTCACGAAAATCCCACCCCTATCCACAATAACCTCCCTGATCACCTCCTTCCCACCCCCAGGATTTGTGTCTGCCTCTGAGTCCCCACCAACCACCCTCACTGTCCCTTCTTCCGATACCATTGCACCTTAACCCTCCCAGCCTACTGTCTCACTCTGCCCTCGGTCATTCTCACCATTCCCTCTTACCCCGCCCACCTTTAGTTCACTCCCCACGAGGCAGCCATGGACTCAACAGAGCCCTCCCTTGCATACTCACCTAGACATCCAACCCTCTAGACTCCTTCCCCTCTTGGAAATCCTTCCCCTCTTGGAACTCCTTTCCCCCCTTGGAATTCCCCCCCTCTCCCCCAACACTTAGTCCTTCCCCCTTCCTGACTCCTTCTTCCACCTTTACTTTTTCCTCCAGCCTTGCTCCTTCCTCTCCTTCCGGACTCCTTCCTGCCCCCGGACTCCTTCCTGCCCCTGGACTCCTTATTCTCTCTGGACTCCTTCCCTTACACCTTCCTCCCCCGCCTTATACCTACATCTCCAGTTGCCGTCCTCTCTCCCAACAGCCCCTCCTCCCCCTTTACTCCCTCTCCCTGTAGTCCCTACCCTGTACTCCCTGCACCCTCCAAACCTCACCCTCCAACACATTAGTTACCCCTTCCCAACCTCTCACTCCCCAAAACCTTCATACCTCCGCTCCCAACCTCACCCTCTGACACATCTGTTACCCCCTTCCAACCTCTCTCCCCAACACTTTTGTTTCCCTCCTACCAACCTCACCACTCCCCCAACACATCTTCTCACAGTCGATCCTAGACCTTCCTCTCCCACCCCATGGTACAGCTCCCTCTCCCAGTCACAGTTGGATCTTCCTCTCCACCCCCTCAATGATCATCCACTGTGAGCAGACCCTCAACGGTGACTTCCAACCTCCATGAGCTGCTTTGCAGCGGAGCCAGGTCCATGAGAATCCACCCAGTATGCAATGGACCTTCCTCCAGAGTCCTGTTGGTGTCAGGCTCCAGCATCTTCTGCTCCTTGGATGTCCACAATGTGAGCAAGGCACTGACAGTAAGTCCCAACTTCTGCATGTCACACTTGTCAAGATGTGTTCTGCACTGGCGTGTTTTCCCGCCGACGTAGGTGGATGATCCAGCTTGGGTGAACGATTCTGGCGGGATGGGCTTATAATAATATGCACATGTATTATAATGAGGTTCCCGATGGCAGGAAATACGGCCCGCCATCGATGGGCAGAGCGGATGATTGTGAACTAGTTTCACAATGTCGTAAAACTAACTTTTGGCTTTCTCACCGTATTGTCTCCTCATGCTGCCAAACATGTCCAACGCCAGCAGGCACAGAAAATTCCATCCTTGAGCTTGCAGCTTGGCTCATTTACACTTGCTAGAAGCGACATATATTCGGATGCAGGGATCACTGCCTGCAAGCAAAAGGAATATGTCCAAGTTCCTTGCGCCTTTTTTGAACTACCTGGGAGCTTGGGGAACCTATAGTTCCCCATTGATTTCTCCATGGCAACACCTTGGCCAATCAGAGTCGATGTGCCAACCAATCAGCACCCCTTTTTCCTGTAGGATAATTTGTTGTGATCTTTTGAAATTTGGCATTCTTGCATTTGCTCTGATGAATGCAAGATGAAGATTTTGGTTTTTCAGCAATATTCAAATTCTGTACTAACAAGTGAAAACTTTATATCATAATGGAGAAATTTGATAAACATGAAGTTAACTTCTCAGAACTAGTGAGGGCATTTAGAATAGTTATGAACTTAGCACGCCGTTAAAAATCCAGTTATACTTCATTCAGCAAGGTGTAATTTTTCAAGGATTTTTACAGCAAGGCTGAAAGCATAAAAGTGGAAGTTTCTGCCAATTCACTGATTGCTTAGGGATTGCATTCTGGGAGAAACCTCAACAGCACATCTGGAGGAGTTACAAATTACTAACAACATCTGGATTTCTGCATTTTCTTGAACATGTGGACACATGATGTTGCGGTCAGTTACAGAGGAGTAATGCACTGACAGTTTCATCATTTCCACTACAAAATTCTTGCCATTATGTTTTGAGAGCAATGATACAAATTTGTACTCCTGTTGCTGAGCATGATCTTGTAAAATTCTACCCTGGGAACATCTATCAGGTACTATTCTGTCCAGAACAAAAAAACTCATGGGGAGTGACATTAAATTCCTGATATTCTTGCCTGGATGTTGAGGCTCTGTACTGGGAAAATGATTTCATAAAATTACCCCAATAGTACATTGGACCACCAAAAATGTCACTATTGCATCCTCAGAAATGTATCCAACTGTAACATTATCAACAATTGCCAGCACTCTGTTTTTGCACTTTTTCTGGTTAGGTTCTAGTTTGTAAGTATGCTGTGGTATTTTCAAAGAAACTTACCTGATCTCCATGAAGCTGATGCTACTATAGCGAACGTTGATGGTGTGAATGTTCTCCCTATGCAGTGTTTCTGGGTCAAGTTTTTCTCCCACAATCTTCTGAAAATCATTGGGTGTGCTATTCTTATTGTTTGCCAGCCACAGGATCTAGAGGGAACCAAATATGCAAAGACTATTCAGAAAGGAGCGTATTTGCTCAAGCATTCTGGTGCTTTACTCTTGTCCAGAAGTCCGAGACCGTCAAAATATTTGAAGCTCCACAGAATTGTTGCAGTGTAGATGGAAGCCATTTGGGCCATTGTGTCTGCACCATCTCTCTGAATGAGCACTTCACCTAGTGCCATTCTCCTGCCTTCTCTCTGTAACCCTGTAGATTGTTTCTTTTCAATTAATCATCTAATTCCCTCTTGAATGCCTCGAATGAGCCTGCCTCCACCACATTATCAGGCTGTGCATTCCAGACCCTAACCACTTGCTTTGTGAAAATGTTTTTTCTCATATTGCTTTTGCTTCTTTTGCCAATATTTTAAATCTGTGCCTTCTCGTTCTCAATCCTTTCACGAGTGGGAACAGTTTCTCCCTATCTACTCTGTCCAGACACCTTATGATTTTGAATAACTCTATTAAATCTATTCTCAGCCTTTTTTCTCTAAATAAGAGTCCCAACTTCTCCAATCTTACTTCATAACTGAAGTTCCTCATCTCTGGAACCATTCTCGTAAACCTCTTCTGCACTCTCTGTAATGCCTTCACATCCTTACTAAAATGCGGCACCCAGAACTGTACACAACACTCCAGCTGAGGCCTAACTATTGTCTTTTCCAAGTTCAACATAATTTCCTTGCTCTTGTATTCTATGCCCTATTAATAAAGCCTATGATACTCTATGCTTTATTAACTGCTCTCTTAACCTGTCCTGCCACCTTTAATGACTTAAAGAACCAAATGTTCGACAGCTCACAATTCTCCATTAAGAATTCTTCACACTTTCAGGGCTTAATTTTCATATACCCATAAGGGTGAGGTTGGGCGTGGGCGTGCTTTGAAATTAGCACTCTCGGATGGCATGTCAATCTTCCAATGCCTCCAGAATGCACAGCTATTTTCAAAGTGGGGGTTGGGAGGAGCCGTAAACATGCTCACCTCCAATTGCTGCCCACTAAGCAAATAGAAGAGCTTGTTAACAGGCTGGAGAGGGCAGAAGGTGATTTTCAAATCACAGCTCGGGAATAGTGAACAGTCTGATCTACATTAGTGCACAGCTGTTGGGAGAAATGCATGGAGCATTGCTTAAGTAAAATTATTGGGAAAAAAAGGTTATTCACACAGAGCAGGTCTGTACATTTTCATTGACCATTTGACCACTTGTCTTTGTCATGAAGCTGCTGACCCTCTGATCTCCTGTCTCCTCTATTCTGCAAGGCAACTGCAAGCCCAGTCTTGGCTGTCCTCTGCCTTTTAGAATTTCACTCTATAGAGGTTAGGTGATCTGCATTTTAAAATAACGGCAGACTCAGCGCGGGATTGGGATCTGGAAAGATCTGGGCTTCGGGTTTCTGATCCTGTGAGAAATGGATGTTATTTTAAAAATATTGAAGGGTCATGAGGACTCGAAACGTCAACTCTTTTCTTCTCTGCCGATGCTGCCAGACCTGCTGAGTTTTTCCAGGTAATTCTGTTTTTGTTAATAGGAGATAGGTTGTCTGAAGGGTTTAAAACATGAAAAGGATAGAGGTGTTAGGTTTGAGGTACAAGAGAATAGGTTGGATCTAACATTTGCATTTTTAGATAAGTTCAGAGTTTGTTTGAATTACAAAGGGAAGAGGTAGAAAGAAACATGTTTGCATCTTGCAGGAGTTCCATAGGTAAACAGAAGTGGGGATATTATATTTATTGACCCAAAGCAAAGGCAAGATGGAAACATAAAATATCTTATATTTGGAAGGATTTGAGTTTCAAAGAGGTGTGAAAACAATGGAACCTGAGATGAAAAGGGAAAAACGGTATTTTAGAGTTACCGTGGAGAGTTAAGGGGAGCTGTTTGAGCTGCTATAGTTGAGCTGTGAGCTGAGCTATGAGATGTAGCTGTTGTTGAGCTGGAGCTGAGTTGGGAGCTGTGGCTCTGGCCTGGGAGAAGATGCAGGTTTGAAGTAGCCATTCAGTCAAGCCAGAAAAGTGATAGGCTGTCCACTGCAGGGTGGAGGAGAGTTACAGATCATGTGGTATGCCCTTATTAAAGCCACAGCAATTGGCCTTGGGTAATATTACTGGATTTTTATAGTTAAACATCTATAAGGGAGTATTGCCCGGAAGATATTTACTTGTCGGTCTGATGAAGTAGAGTCTTTGTGGGGAAATGTGTCGTAAGACTAACCTTAATTGTAATCTTGTGTGCTCAAGTTTTCTTTTATTCTTGTTAATAAAACTTTCACTTTTAATTTTTTTTAAATCCCAAAAGTGTTACTGAACTTCTTGCTGCTGAGATCAGTGCATCATCTTCTCGCTTTCAGAATACAAAAGAATAGTATGGCCTGTAAGCCAAGTTTTCCTCTGGGATTTGGTTTGCACAACAATTAATATCAACTGTGGTCATAACAGACCCTGGATTGAAAATCAAGCCCTCTGTGACTGTTCTATATTTCACTGTCCCCCTGCTTTTCCTGTATATCCTAATATCCCCAATATGTGCCCACTATATCCAACTATTCATCCATGTGTATCCTTTATGTATCTCAGTTTCTGAGTGTATTATGGGTATCCACAAGTGGGCTAATTTTGATCCTTCATGACTATCTCACTTGCAATTTGATTTGACCCCTTGTTTTATTGCAAGAAACATAGTTTTTTTAAATTCATTCACAGGATGTGGGCTTCGCTGGCTGGGCCAGCATTTATTGCCCATCCCTAGTTGCCCTTGAGAAGGTGAGCTGCCTTCTTGAATCGCTGTAGTCTATATGGTGTAGGTGCCGTTAGGAAGGGAGTTCCAAGATTTTGACCTTGTGACAGTGAAGGAATGGCAATATTTTTCTAAGTCAGGATGGTGAGTGACTCGGTGTAGACTCAATGGGCCAGAGGGCCTCTGTGGGATTCTGTGAGTGACTTGGAGGGGAACTTCCAGATAGTGGTGTTCCCATCTACCTGCTGCCCCTGTCCTTCTAGATAGTAGAAGGGTTTGGAAGGTGCTGTCGAAAGAGCCTTGGTGAATTCCTGAAGTGCATCTTGTAGATGGTACACACTATAATTAATGTGCATTGGTGGTAGAGAGAGTGAATGTTTCTGGATGTGGTGTCAATCAAGCGGACTGTTTTGTCCTGAATGGTGTCAAGCTTCTTGAGTGTTGTGGGAGCTGCATTCATCCAGACAAGTGGGGAGTATTCAGTCACACTCCTGACTTGTGCCTTGTAGATGGTGGACAGGCTTTGGAGAGTCAGGACTCGTTCCAGGATTCCTAGATAGTTCAAGGTCCATCAACATGGATCGAAAAATTGGACTTGTATCCAAAACTGGTAGCATCATGGTGAATAATCTGTCCATACTGCTGGCCTGAGACCCAAGCCAAATTCAGCATTGGGCCTCATCTGAATGAAATATATGAACTGTGGGCAACATTTGATAGCGGTTGGGGTGAGCCTGGGTCGGCAGCAGCCTTCATCCTCCTAGCTCCATGGAATTTCTAGATTGTCCACTATGAATTGAAGTGTACATTAGTGCTCATTATGTAATTAAATTACATAACAACCCAGTGATTGTAACATAGACCCAAAAGCAAAATACTGTGGATGCTGGAAATCTGAAATAAGGTGAATTCTGATGATGATCTGAGTTCTGATGAGAAGTTAACTGTTTCTCTCTGCACAAATGCTGCCTGACCTGCTGATTACTTCCAGCATTTTCTGTTTTTATTTTATATTATAACATTATAACCTGGTTCTAGATAGTACCATCTTGTATGTATGGCCCCATGCATTCTCCTGTCTCTGGTAGGTAGACTGAAAAGTAATCTAGTGAAGCAAAACGGAATTTTAATCCAACTGGTTTTTTACATGGAATAAATTAATGTAAAGAATATAGTTTATTTGATACATCTACTTCCTACTGCTTCCTTTATTAAAACCAATAAACATATGTGACTCTGCCACTATTCTATACAAACCTACTTACAAGTAAACTGTTCCCAAACTAACTGGTCCCAACCGTCTCTATTACAGGCTGTATGCATCCATACCTAGGCCTGGAGCCAAGTCTCCCTGACTGATTCTTAGTGAAGCTCATGAGAGCAGGCGAAAGAGAGAGATAAACTAAACCAGTCCTCTGACTCTGTGTTGAATATGCTGCTGTTGAGCTGTCAAACTTATCACATTGAATGAAATGTTTCTCTCCTTTGATGTTGGCGGTTGTGATACTTATATGTCTGGTTGAGCAACTTCCCTGCTGGGCACAAGGAATAAAAAATACTCTTTCACAATGGCAAGGAATACTGAGAATTAGATCTTGATGACCTGCATTCTGACATAGAGAATGAGGTTCTGCAAGCTGATTCTATCTGAGGGGTACAATGAACTTAATAGCCGTGATGATAAGGATAGAGACTGTCAGAAAGACAGCCAGAATACAGCTGTCCAAAGCAGGGAAGATGAGGAGGAGGGGAATCCTAATGTGGTGGTTGTAGAGAATTCAATAATTAGGGAGATAGATAATATCTTTTGTAAACAGGATCAAAAGTGGCACATGGTATATTGCCTACTTGGCACCAGGACGAGAACCATCTCACACTGTCTTGAAAGGATATTTGAGAGGGAGGAGGAAAAATACAGTTATTGTGACCCATGTTGAGATCAATAGCATTGGAGAAAATTGTTTGGAGATCACCAGGAAACAAGGAGCAAAGAGCAGAACCATAGAACACTACAGCACAGACCTCAAGAGTTATAATTTTGGATTATTATCCAAGCCACATGCAAATTGGCACAGGGACAAGCAGATTAGGGAGGTGAATGTACGCTCAAAGATTGTTGTGGGTGAAATGGGTTTCGATTCATAGGGCACTGCCACTAGCACTGGAGAAAGAGGTTCCATTAGGAACGCCTTCACTCAAACCGTGCTGGTACCCCATATCCTTGCAAGTCAAATAACTAGGGCTGTTGAGAGGGTTTTCAGTTAAATAGTTCGGGGGAGGTTCAGGTGAGGGGAAATTTAGAAAGTTAATGAGAAAGGACAAGGCAATAGTGCAAGATAGTGATATGATTAACGATAACCAGAGTGCGACGGGAAGGAACAGAGTGTACAAACATAAGAGTGCACCAGCAGATTGGATCACATTGGAGAAAAATAGTAAAAAGTCAAAATTGAAGGCTCTTTATCAGAATGCACAAAGCATTCATAACAAAATCGATGAATTGACAGTGCAAATAGAAATAATTGGGTATGATATGATAGCCATTACAGAGATGTGATTGCAAAGTGACCACAGCTGGGAATTGAATGTTCACAGATATCTGAAATTTCAAAAGGACAGGAAGAAAGGAAAAGGAGCTAGGTAGCTCTGTTACTAAATAATGAGATCAGTACCATAGTGAGAAATTATCTTGGCTCTGAAAATCAAAATGTAACATCAGTTTGTATGGAGCTAAGGAAGAGCAAAGGAAAGAAGACACTGGTGGGAGTAATTTATGGGTTCCCAACAGTAGCTGCAACGTAGGACGGGGTATAAATCAAGAAATGATGGGGGCTTGTAAGAAAGGAAATGATCTTGGGAGATTTTAATCTTCAAATAGACTGGACATATCAAATTGGGAAAGGTAGCCTTGAGGACAAGTTCATAAAGTGTATTCAATTTCTTAGAACAATATGTCATGGAACCAACTAGGTAACAGGCTATTTTATACCTGGTAATGTGAAATGAGGCAGGATTAATTAATTATCTCATTTTAAAGCATCCTCTACGGAAGAGTGATCATATGAACATTGGACTTAGAAACAGAAGTAGGTCATTCAGCCTTTCGAGCCTGCTCCGCCATTCATTAAGATCTGGTTGTTGTCTTAATTCCACAGTGTCATCTGCCCCCCCCCCCAATAACCCCTTGACTGTCTTGTCAATCAAAAATCTGTCTAACTCTACTTTGAATAAATTCATTAACCCAGCCTCCACTGCTTTCTGGGGAAAAGAATTCCACATACTAACGACCCTTTGAGAGAAAAAAATTCTCCTCATCTCCGTCTTAAATGGTAAACCTCTTATTCTTAAACTCTGTCCCCTGGTTTGAGTCTCTCCCACAAATGGAAACATCCTCCCGACTACCCTATCAAGTCCACTTAGGATCTTATATGTTTCAATAAGATCACCTCTCATTCTTCTAAACTCCAATGAGTTTAGGTCCAACTTGTTCAACCTTTCTTCATGAGATAAGCCCCTCATCCCAGGAATGAGTCAAGTGAACCTTTTTTGAACTTCTTCTAAAGCAATTATATATTTTTTTCAAATAAGGAGGCCAAACTGTACACGGTACTCCAGATGTGGTCCCACCAATGCCCTGTACAGCTGCAATAAAACTTCCTTACTTTTATATTCCATTCCCTTTGCAATAAATGTCAACATTCCATTCGCCTTCCTGATCACTTGCTGTACCTGCATATTAACTTTTTGTGGTTCATGTATCAGGACACCCAGATCCCTCGGTACCACCGAGTTCTGCAATCTCTTTCCATTTAAATAGTATACTGCTTTTCTATTCTTCCTGCCAAAGTGAACAAGTTCACATTTTCCCACATTGTACTCCATCTGCCAAAGTTTTGCCCACTCACTTAACCTGTCTATATCCCTTTGCAGACTCTCTACCTCCTCTTGACAACTTATTTTCCTACCTTTCTTGGCATCACCAGCAAATTTATCTACAATACATTTGGTGCGCACATCCGAATCACTGATGTAGACTGTAAATAGTTGAGGCCTCAGCACTGTATCCCCGTGGCACTCCACTTGTTACGGCTTGCTAACCCGTAAAAGACCCATTTATTCTTATTCTCTGCTTCCTGTTAGCTACTGAATCCTTTATCTATGCTAATATGTTACCATGTAATACACCATGTATCTTATCTTGTGTAGTAACCTTTGATGTAGCACCTTATCAAATGCCTTCTGGCAATCCGATTACACCACACCTACAAGTTCCCCTTTATCCACCTTGTTACTTGCTCAAAAAATTCTAATAAATTAGTTAAGCATGATTTCCCTTTAACAAACCCATGTTGACTCTGCCTGATAAAATTATAACTGTTGAAGTATCCTGTTATAATCTCTTCGATAATGGGTTCTAACAAATTCCCTATGTCAGATGTTATGCTAATTGGCCTGTAGTTTCCTGCTTTGTGTCGCCTTCCTTTCTTGAATAAAGATGTTACATTAGCTATTTTCCAATCCACTGGAATGCATCCAGAATCTAAGGAATTTTGGAAAATTATAACTAATGCATCTACTGTCTCTGCAGCCACTTCTTTTAAGACTATAGGACGTAGACCATCTGGTCCTGGGTACTTGTCAACCTTTAGGTCTAATAGTTTTCCTAGTGATGGTGGTTGTTTTAATTTCCTCCCTCCCATTTTCTTCTTGATTTTTAAGTGTCTTTGGGAAGTTTTCTAAGTCTTCTACAGTGAAGACAGGCACAAAATACCTGTTGAATGCCTCTGCCATTCCCTTATTTTCCATTACCAATTCCCCATACTCACTCTCTAGAGGACCAACACTAGTTTTAGTTATTCTTTTCCTATCTAAGTACTTGTAGAAACTCTTACCAACTGTTTTCATTACTAGCCAGCTTTTTTATATATACTTCTTTCTCCCTCTTTTTTTTAGTCATTCTTTGCTGGTTCTTAAAGTTTGATGAATCTTCTGACCCACCAATAATCTTTGCAGATTTGTGCAGTGTTTCTTTCAGTTTCACACTATCCTTAACTTCTTTATTCAGTCATGGATTTGCATCTTTCTCAAAGAGTCATTCTTTCTAATTGGGATAAATCTTTGCTGAGAGTTATTAAATATCTCCTTAAAGGTCTGCCACTGGATCTCTACTGTCTTATCTGTTAATCTAGTTTCCCAATTCAATTTAGCTAGATCAGCTTTCATACCCTTGGAATTACCTTTATTCAGGTTTAAAACACCTAGTCTTGGGGCGGAATCATCCCAGATTTGCGCTAAGGGTGGTAATTAAAAGGTAAAATGATGTTTTACCCACCGGTCGCAATGGGGGGTTTTCATGCCGCATTGTCCCAAACTTGCCACATTATTTATGCATTCCCGGGAAACATGTCCATTTCTATGGCAGGTGGGCTGCCTGCCTGCCTGCCTGCCTGCCATCACCTCGCCGCTTCCTCACCCTGGGTGCCATATTTAAAGTCCAGCTGCACGTGACACATCTCATTGTTTCCAGGCCACATTGGCTGCAGGGAAGATGTCCACGGAAGGCAGAAAGCCTGCAGCTTCCAGGTTTAGCGACCCATCACTGGAACACCTTTTGGATGCCGTGGAGGCCTGCTGGGATATCCTCTACCCATGCTCTGGCCGTAGGATGGACAACGGCGTTACCAATTGGGCTTGGGAGGTGGTGGCAGTGGTTGGTGCCAACGCCCTCCATAAGAGGACAACCACCCAGTGCCGTAAAAGGATGAATGGCCTCCTCCATTTTGCCAGGGTAAGGCACACTTCCCATCGCTCACAACTCACACACTCAAAAACCCATTACACATCCACAGAGCTCTCACTTACTACCAGTTCAAGAGACATCACCATTCACTCTCTCACACTCCTTGTCGTCATCCCATCCATGGGACCACTCACTACCCACACATGCCAAGCATACTTATCATCTGCACTGGCAGGCAACTTGCCTATACTCTCTCCACCTCTATTCATGCAGGACAAGACAACAGGGAGAGGTCACAGATCGGTGGAGGAATGCCTAAAATTGTGGTCCTCACAAACTTTGAAAACAGAGCCATCCAGTTGGCCGGCGATGATCTGGACTGGTAATGTGCTGATGGTGAGGTCAGTGATACTCTACCAAGTGCAACATCCATCAGACAACCATGCTGCGAGTAATTTTTCCTGTTTCACAGGCCACTGCCATGCAGTAATTATCTCGCCTTGCTTCCGCAGGTACATCTGGGAAACAGCCAATGGAGTCCAAGACCCAGGGCCTCCAATCAATCCCCGAAGAAACCTCTGAAGAGGAACCTGGAGACACCCTCCTTGAAGTCCCATCACAGCCCTCACCAACACCCTCCACCAGCACAGAGACACACACCTCAGTGGGACCTAGCTTTAGTATAGTCTCGGGATTGCAATCTGGGGAGCACAGTGCACAATCTGATCCACAGCAGGCAGCGGCAGGGATTTCCCAGGTGTCCAGCACTTGGAGGACTGCTGGAGGCCAGAAATTTGCTGAGTCCGAATCTGGTGACGAGCCTCTGGACTCGGCCATGTCACAGTTGCATGATCTGCAAGGGCAAGCTCAGGAACATCAGGAAGGGGTGTTTGCTGCACTCCTCAGATTGCAAGACACAATGGAGGAGTTCGTCCGCCTTCACTGAGGTGACAGCGTCGGCATGCCAATGTACCAAGGTCAGCACTGGTAGGATGGCAGCTGCCATGGAGACCTTGGTCCAGGACGTTGCTCCTGACTGCTGCACGGGCTCAACTCCAAGGTTGATACCGTAGTTTGCCCCCAATAGTGTGTATGCGAGAGAAGTGCCGGGCAGCTTGATCTCACTCCAGCTATCCCTTTTCCTCAAGGAGTCAGCCTGGGGCCCTTCGACACCCATAGGGAGGAGGATCAGCAGGTTCAAACCCTGGGGCCATCCATCCAGGTGACTCCGGGAGTGTCCAGCCCATCTAAATCCACTCTTCCTGTTACCTCAGAAGCTCCAACTCCACAGGCCGAGGAGGGTGCCACTGCCACACAGCAGGACCACGAAAGTGGGCCAGGGCTCTCCAGGTCTCAGCGCACCAGAGGACGCCCACCAAGGTCATCACAGACAGGGTGTTGCAGTTAGCAGGCTGCCCCCACCTCTGCTGTGGATGTCCAGGGAGCACCAAGACATAGCGGCAGGCTAGGAAGGTTAAGAAGATGTAACTCTTTCGAGTTAAAACCAATTAAACCAAATTAACAAAATTGGGATAAATCAGGCACAGCCCCTAATTCAGGTCAGCTGTAAAACCAAGAACAAAGTTTAAAGGAAACTTACAAACTTTAAATTAAAATGTGATTAAAGGGGTCGATAAAGCACCCCAGTCCCCGCGGTGCCCACCGGGCACGGAAGGCCTCGAGAGTGCCAGCAGACACCGCGTGCTCCCTCTCCAGGGACATCTGGCCGCGAACGTAGCCGCGGAAGAGGGACAAACAATCGGGCGGGACTCCCCCATCGATCGCCCACTGCCTGGACCTGTTAATGGCCAACTTGGCCAGGCCCAGGAGCAGGTTCACGAGGAGGTCCTCCTCCTTCCCGACCCCCTTCCGCACCGGGTGCCCATAGATCAGGAGCGTGGGGCTGAAGTGCAAACAAAACATCAATAAAAGGTTTTTCAAATAACTAAAAAGGGAGTGCAGCCTACAACACCCTATATAAGCAAGGTTCACGGACTCCACAAGACCGCAAAAAGGGCATGTGTCCTGAGAGTCCGTGAACCTGTGCATTCTCCTATTATAGAGGACTGCTGCATGCAACACCCTCCAACCCAGGTCCCTGATAGAAAGGGGGAGGATACCTCCGTAGAGGGCCTCCCATCAGGGTCCTCCGCCGCCGAACGGCAACAAGGCACGCCAGGGTGTGTCCAGGCGGCGGACAGGGGCGAGAAAATGGAAGGTGTGCAGCAGCAGTCTGTACAAAAAGCTCCTCTTTGCCGTGCCAAAAGGCACAGAGGGCATGTCCCCGAGGCGGCTCATATTGCGGGGCACCAGCACCCGAGGGAGGGTTCGGGGCTTGGGCCCAATGTGGAATTCTCTCCGAACAGGAGAACGCTCAGACGGAAGACCACCGCGCACCTGGGCCACCTCAAGACCTAAAATTACATCGGGTCCGAGCACGACCATATCTCAGGTCTTGGATGGCATCGGCTGCGACCTGGACACTCACAGACGCGCGACGTGCCAACTCCTGCGGGAGCATCTAGCCCAGTCCTCTGCCACCCAGCACGTCCCCGATCCTAGTCACCCCTACGGCCACAGCCCTCCTCTCTGCCAACCACTGAAAGGGACGGAGGGGCGGATTCCTGAGCAGCAGCTCTCTGACGATAGCCGCTACTCCTGACGGGGGAGAGCTGCGTCGCGAGGCGACCATGTTCCAGACTTTGATCAGGTCCTGGTAAAAGACGGGCAATGCCTGCAAGGAGCCACCGAGGCCCCTAAGAAGATGTAACTCTTTCGAGTACAAACCCGTTTCCATCTGTTTCAGATGAAGTTACATTATTTCATAGTTTGCCATTGTGAGATTTGAACTCTTGATAATCTTTTAAATAAATGTTTTCATCTGTTTCAGATGAAGTAACATTGTTTCATAGTTTTGCCATTGTGAGATTTGAACTCTTGATCTTGGGGTTACAAACCCAGTACCATAACCACTTGGCTATTTAGGCCAAGCTCCTAAGAAGATGTAACTCTTTCGAGTACAAACATGTTTCCATCTGTTCCTATTCTGATGAAGTTACATTATTTCATAGTTTGCCATTGTGAGATTTGAACTCTTGATCTTGGGGTTATAAACCCAGTACCATAACCACTTGGCTATTTAGGCCAAGCTCCTAAGAAGATGTAACTCTTTCGAGTACAAACACGTTTCCATCTGTTTCAGATGAAGTTACATTGTTTCATAGTTTGCCATTGTGAGATTTGAACTCTTGATCTTAGGGTTACAAACCCAGTACCATAACCACTTGGCTATTTAGGCCAAGCCAACATATAGTAACTCTTTCAAGTACAAACATGTTTCCATCTGTTTCAGATGAAGTTACATTGTTTCATGGTTTGCCATTGTGAGATTTGAACTCTTGATCTTAGGGTTACAAACCCAGTACCATAACTATTTGGCTATTTAGGCCAAGCGTCTAAGAAGATGTAACTCTTTCGAGTACAAACATGTTTCCATCTGTTCCTATTCAGATGAAGTTACATTGTTTGCCATTGTGAGATTTGAACTCTTGATCTTAGGGTTACAAACCCAGTACCATAACTACTTGGCTATTTAGGCCAAGCGTCTAAGAAGATGTAACTCTTTCGAGTACAAACCCGTTTCCATCTGTTTCAGTTGAAGTTACATTGCTTCATAGTTTGCCATTGTGAGATTTAAACTCTTGATCTTGGGGTTACAAACCCAGTACCATAACCACTTGGCTGTTTAGGCCAAGCCTAAGAAGATGTAACTCTTTTGAGTACAAACACATTTCCATCTGTTCCTATTCAGATGAAGTTACATTGTTTCATAGTTTGCCATTGTGAGATTTGAATTCTTGATCTTGGGGTTACAAACCCAGTACCATAACCACTTGGCTATTTAGGCCAAGCCTAAGAAGATGTAGTTGCATAGCCTGGGCACGGGTGTTAATCACTTGTGCATAATGTCCACTATTGTCAATAAACTCTCAAGAATGTCTCCCTGGCTCCTTGTTCTGATGAATTGTTTGTGTCATTCAGTGTAATGTATCCAAATTTGCTGACAATACAACAATATGTGACAGGGCATGTTGTGATGAGGACATAAGGAACCTGCAAGGGGATATAGACAGGTTGAGTGAGTGGATAAAAACTTGGCAGCTGGAGTTTATTGTTGGAAAGTGTGAGGTCATATACTTAGGTAGGAAGAATCAAAAGGCAGACTATTATTTAAATGGAGGGAGACTCCAAAAAAGTGCAGCACAGAGTGATCAGGGTGTTCTTGTGCATGAAATACAAAAGTTTAACATGCAGGTGCAGCAAGTAACTAAGAAGGCAAATGGAATTTTGGCCTGTATTGCTAGAGGGTTGGAGTTTAAAAATAGGAAGTCTTGTTACAACAGTAGAGGATGTTGGTGAGGCTGCACTTGGAGTACTGTGTGCAGTTTTGGTCCCTGTATTTAAGAAAGGATATACTGGCATTGGAGACAATTCAAAAGAGATTCACTAGGCTGATTCCTGGGACGAAGGGGATGACTTTATCAAGAATGGCTAAACATTATTCATTAGAGTTTAGAAAAATGAGGGGTGATCTAATTGAAACGTACAAGATTCTGAGGGGGCTTGACAGGGTAGATGTTGAGAAGATGTTTCCACTAGATATTTCCACTTGAACTGGGGAACATAGTTACAGAATAAGGGGACACTCATTTAAAACTGAGATGCAAAGGAATTTCTTCTCTCAGCGGGAAGTGAATGTCTGGAATTTTCTACCCCAGAGAATTGTGGAGGCTAGGTCACTGCAAGTATTTAAAGAGGAGATAGGTAGATTTTTGAAATATCGGGGAGTTGAGGGCTTTGGGGAGCTGGCACAAAAGAGGAGTTGAGGCCTAGGGCAGATCAGCCAAGATATTGTTGAATGGCGGGGCAGGCTTGAGGGGCCAAATAGCCTACACCTGCTCCTATTTCTTATGTTCTTCTGTTCAGATGTGAAACCTTTCTGCACAAGATAGAGACAGGTGTCTCATTCAAGGGCTTCTTCCCTGTGCTCTGTGCAGCCTTCATACCAAAGAGATGGTCCGAACTCTCATTCCCTGGACACATTACTGATGCCTGCACTTAGATGGTGCTTGTCATTGCTGCCACAATGTAGAGGGCAGGTGTCATAGAGTTCCGTCATTCTCTCTCTGTGCTCTCAGCACCTTTAAGGTGGGGCTGGCCCCCATCTCTTCAGCACCTGTGACCAGTGACACTGTGCTACTGGCGGGCTCAGTTGCGGCAGGCATCAGTAATGTGTCAGAAGATCTATGGAGTGGCCTCACTGCATGTCATCATCACCTCCTGCAATGGAGTGAGAATTAGTACCTCCACTGCATGTCCATGACAGGAGCATTATCACAGAGTGTATGCACGCCGCCATAAGCCAGACTGGAGTCAAACATTCACAGGTGCAATGTGAGGATCTATGGGGACACCTCACTGCATATCGTCATCATTCTCCACAAATCTAACAGCTGTGAGAGCCTCCCGAGCGTGCCTGACTCATCTAGCCTGAGCGAGGGCCTCATCTCCGTCATCGTCCCCTTCGAGGACCTCCTCACCCTCATCCCCATCGGTTTCCTCCTGATCAGAGGAGACCACCAGCTCCTCCTCAGCCAGCTCCTCTCCCCATTGCAGCAGTCAGTTATAAAGGGTGCAGTAGACGATGAAGATGCATAATACCCTCAGCGGACTATATTGCAGGGCTTCACCAGAGTGGTCCAGGCACTGGAATCTCATTTTCAGCATCCTGATGCTCTGCTTCACCAAGTTGTAGGTTGCAACATGAGTCTCACTTCCGTGCTGCTGCAGTTTGAGGCCGCCGCATGGGTGTCATCGGCCAAGGCCTCTGCAGGTAGCAATTGTCCCCGAACAGCCATCGCGGCAGCTTCTGTGGACCCTGGAAGACTCCAAGGATCTGTGACGGACTCAGGATGTAGGCATCGTGCAGACTCCCTGGAAACCATGCACACACCTGCAGGGTGCATTTCTGGTGTTTTGGGTCGCACACCACCTGCACATTCAGTGAATGGAATTCCTCACGGTCGATGTAGTTGACCACGTGTTGCGAGCACCCCGTCAGTGCAGTCGATTGCATCCTGCACCTGTGGGAAACCCAAGATCTGGGCGAATCCAATTGTTCTTGCATCCTAATATAAAAACAAAAAACTGTGGATGCTGGAAATCCAAAACAAAAATAGAATTACCTGGAAAAACTCAGCAGGTCTGGCAGCATCGGCGGAGAAGAAAAGAGTTGATGTTTCGAGTCCTCATGGCCCTTCTCCGCCAATGCTGCCAGACCTGCTGAGTTTTTCCAGGTAATTCTATTTTTGTTCTTGCATCCTGGCTGTCTTGGCCCCAGACGAAATGAACAAAGTTGTACACCCTCGCAAAGATGGCATCCATGACCTCATGGATGCATTTGTGGACAGAGACTTGTGAGATCCCACAGGGGTCACCTGTGGAGCCCTGAAAGAAGCCACTAGCATAGAAATTGATGCTGCAGTCACTTTCACGGCCACTGGTAGTAGATGCCCTCCATGGCCCCACAGTGCCAAATCCTGCAGCAGGTGGCAGATGTAACCGTCCAGTACCCTACACATGTGCAGTCTTCAGCAACACTTATTCTCGGTCATCTGCAGGAATGAAAGGCAGTGTCTGTGGACACTGGGTGTCACTAGGCGCTGACCAACAACGGCTCACTGTGGCTCTTTGGCGGCGTGTGCGGGAGCCCCAGCCGCCCCTTCTTCCAGAGGGTGCTGCTCCTCCCTCAGCACAGCCAGGAGCCTCTGATGCTCTCACCTCCATCGTCTTCACTTTCTGTAGGCCATCAGGCATACAGCCAATTCACCAGGCTCCATGCGCCTGATGTAGTCCTGCAGGACGAAAGAGAGACACACGTGGGTTAACATGGGTGTACTAAGAATATCTGTCCTGGTTAAGTCTGAAGGCTCCTTAAGGCTTCCCAGAGAGCGCTGGTCACCACTTGGATGGCCAGAGATTAGTGCGCTGCATGGCTACCCAAGACGCCACCCACCTCCGCCCCGCTCCACCTGACCGATTGGCCATAGCATTGCTCATTGGACTCCATGCTGTGCTCTCAGCTCAGGGGCAGGCATTCTCCTAACCTGCACTGCAAGGCTGCACAGTTATCTTGAACCATGGGGGAGACTGGTCCAAACCAGAATGATGACTTTGCAAAGGGCTGTGAGCACCTCCACCAGTGACTGCTCCATGGTCAGCTTTAGCAAGGAGATTGTACAATGTGTGCAGTTGTACAACTGTTCTGCAGGCCAGTAAAACATTCATGACTTTGCGGTCTGTGCCGGGGTAGTGAGGGGGGATGGGTGGGAGATGGTGGCTGGTGGGTCTGGAGCACTTGGTGGCACTTTGATACCTCTTCATTGCTTGAGTGTGGAGGTAAGCTAGAAGCCTGAATCCAATCATATCAATGGCTGTGCCAGAACTTTCTCAGCTGTAGAAGAATGATCACTTTATAGACGGTGTCGCTAATGCACGGTCGCTCCCCTTGCCCACCCTACCCCCACCTTGAATGCTTGTGTGCTATATTCAAACGCAAGGCAGCCCTTGCCTACCCCCAGCACAAGTCACCTCAACAGCAAGGCTACCTTTCCCCCCCCTCCCATGCCCACAAGTCACCTAAACAGCAGGGTTACCCTTGCCCCCCTACCACAAGTCGCTTCAACCGTAAGGCAGCTCTTGCACCCCCATAAAAGTCACCACAATGGCAGGGCTGTGCTTGCCTCCACCCCCCACAAGTCGCCTGATCCCCAAGGCAGTCCTTGACTCTTCCCCCGTCAACTCCCAATGCGCCTCAAACTTGATGTCCAACAGGTGACCCTGACAAGCGCTGTGCAACGTTATTGTGTACTCACCTCCGAGTTCCCCTCAAAGTGCATCCTGCCAAGTGCATGTCATTTATATGCAGTTGTGAAACACGTGCTTTCCCGCTGGCGTGAACGGATGATCCCGGCGGGTTGGCCTAATAATGATATGCAGATGTATTACAATGATGTTCCTGACGTCGGATCGCGGGAAATGTGGCCCACCATTGGTGGGCTGAGCGGCCAATCGCAAACTGGTTTCACGCCGTCGTGAAATCGATCATGCCATATTGTCTGCTCATGCCACTGAACACACTGATGCCGGTGGGCACAGAAAATCCTGTCCTTAGACTCACACTTCTCCCCTGCAAACCGAACATGAAATTCTATCATGTTATGATTGTTGTCACTTAGAGGCTCCTTTACTCTGAGGTTATTGATTAACCCTACCTCATTACTCATTACCAGGTCCAGAATAGCCTGCTCCTTGGTTGGCCCTAGAATATATTGCTGTAAGAAATTGTCCCAAATATACCCTATGAGCTCTTGTTCCAGACTACCTTTGCCAATCTGATTTGCCCAATCCACATGTATATTACAATCACTCATGATTATTGCAGTGCCTTTCTTATACACCCCATTTATTTCTTCCTGTATACCTTGCCCTACCATATAACTACTGTTAGGGGACCAATAAACTAAGCCTACAAGTGACCTCTTAGCTTTGTTATTTTTTATCTCTATCCAAACTGATTCTACACCTTTCTCTTTTGAGACAAATTCATCTCTGATTACTGTACTAATTGCATTCTTAATTAACAGAGCTATCCCGCCATCTTTTCCTTGCTTCCTATCTTTTCAAAATGGCAAATACCCTTCATATTTAGGCCCCAGCCTTGGTTACCCTGCAACCATGTCTCTGTAATGGCTGTCAGGTCATACATATTTATTTCTATTTGTGCTAATTTTGTTTGTTATGAATGCTGCTTGCATTCAGATACAGAAACTTTAACTCTGTCTTTTTACCATTTTACAATCTCTGGCCTGATTTGCTGGTGCACTCTTAACTTTGTTCTCTGTCCCTTCCTGCTACTCTCTAGTTATCATTACCCAAATCGCTACTCTGCTCTATTATCTTGTTGTTTCCCTTTGATTTATTACATTCTCTTCTCGCATGATCATCTTCTCCCACTATTTAGTTTAAAGCTCTCTCTACCACCCTAATTATATGACTCCCAGAACACTGGTCCCAACATGGTTCAGATGAAGACCATTCCAACAGTACAGCTCCCACTTTCCCCAATACTGGTGCTAGTGCCCTATGAATCGAATCTCATTTCTCCAACACCAGTCTTCAAGCCATGCTTTCATCTCTCGAATCTTATTTACCCCACACCAATTTGCTAATGGTTCTGGCAATAATCCAGTGATTATTACCTTTGAGGTTCTGCTTTTTAATCTAGCCCCTAGCTGTTCATAATCCCTAAACAGAATCTCTTTCCTTTTCCTAACTATGTCATTGATACCAATGTGGACCACAATAACTGGATCCTCCCCCTCCCACCTCAAGTTCCTCTCCAATCTTGAGCAGATGTCCTGAACCCTGGCATCCGGCAGGCAACACAGCCACCTGAACTCATGCTCTCGGCTGTAGAGAATTGTGTCTATCCCTTTGAATATACTGTCTCCTACTACAACTACTTCCTATTAACTGCCCACGTTTGAATGGTTTCCTGTACCGTGGTCAGTTTGTTCATCCACCTTGCGGCTCTTGCTTTCATTCATACAGGCTTCAAGAACCTCAAACCTGTTGGACAATTGCAAGGGCTGAGTCTTCTCTACTTCCGCCTTCTGGTTCCCCTTACCTGCGTCACTCACAGTCACACCCTCCTGTTCTTGGAATAAAGTGTCCAGGTAACCTTCCCCTCCTTGATGCATCACAGAGTCTGTAGCTTGGCCTTCAGCTCAGTGACCCTGAGCCGAAGCTAATCAGGCTGCAAATACTTACTGCAGACGTGTTTTCCTGAGATCTCACTGGTTTCCAGGAGCTGCCACATTTTGCAGTCATAACACATCACCTGCCCTGCTATCTTTACTGTGTCTTAATTAATTTTTTTTCTAAATTCATTTATAATTAATATACCCCACTATTCCCATTCAGCTTTACTGCTGCTAGTAATATTTACTAATACTAATAAAACCTTACAATTACTAATAAGTTAGATGAATTTTCAATGAAAAACAAGCAAAATGCCCACCAGCCAATCTGTTTCCCTCTGACATCAGACTTTGATTTCTTCAGAACTTAGTTGGTCCACAGCCGTTCCCTCTGTCTCTCCCTGCTCTCATGCTGCTTTAAGTCCGCGCTGCTCTCTCACTCTCTCTCTCTTCTCTCATCTTGTTTTAAGTAATCACCGTTCTCTTTCTGTGTCCCCTCTCATGCTGTTTTAAGTCCTCGCCAATCTCTCTCTCGCTCTGTTTTAAGTCCTTGTTGCTCTCTCTCTCTCCCCTCTTCCACTGTTTGAACTCCCCAGCACAATCTTTCCCCTCTCGCGCTGTTCTTGAACTAGGGGTCACTGTTTAAAAATAAGGGGTCGCCCATTTAAAACAGAGATGAGGTGAAATTTTTTCACTTGGCGGGTCGTGAGTTTTTGGAACTCTCTTCCTGAAAAGGTGGTGGAAACAGAATCTTTGAATATTTTTAAGGCAGAGGTGTTTAGATTCTTGGTAAAAAAGCAGGTGGTGGGTTATCAGCAGTAGATGGGATGCAGATTTCAGGTTACTATCAGATCAGCCATGTCTTATTAAATGTCGGAGCAGGCTTGAGGGGCTGAATGGCCTACTCCTGCTCCTTGTTCGTACGTTCACACTGTTTTAAATCCCCGCTGCTCTCTTATGAGAAATGACAATATGATAACATGATAACATGATGAAATTTCACATTCAGCTGAGGATGAGAAGCTTTGGGTCTGAAACTAGTGTCTTCAAGTTAAATAAAGGCAATTACAAAACTAGGAAGACAGAATTGGCTAAAGTGGACTGGGAAAGTAGGTTAAAAGGTAAGATGGTAGAGAAGCAATGGCAGACGTTAAAGGAAATATTTCTGAATTCAACAAAACTATATTCCATTGAGAAAAAAAAATACTATGAGAAAGATGCACCTTCATGGTTAATTAAGGAAGTTAAGGATGGTATAAAATTGAAAGAAAAGGTGTACAACTCTCAAAGATTAGCGATAGGCCAGAAGATTGGGAACATTTTAGAAACCAGCAAAGGATGACTAAAAAAGTGGGAGAAATTGGAGTAGGAGAGAAAAATTGCAATAAACATAAAAGCAGACAGTAAAAGCTTTTACAACTATATAAAAAGGAAAAGAGCGGTGACAGTAAGCATTGGTCTCTTAGAGGGTGAGACTGGGTACTAATAATGGAATACAAGGAAATCTCAGACTTTGAACAAGTATTTTATATCTGTCTTTACAGTAGAACACATAAAAAGCATCCCAAGAATAGTAGAAAAGCAGGGGACAAAAGGAGGGAACTTTGAACTATCACAAGAGAAGAAGTGCTAGGAAAATGAGTGGGACAAAAGGCTGACAAGATCTTGGGACCTGGTAATGTGTAATGAGGTAGGATTAATTAATGGTCTCGGTAAAGAATCCTCTGGGAAGAGGGAGAGATGGTAGTGTACTGGTGATGTCATTAGACTAGTAATCTGAGCACACAGTTCAAATCCCACTATGGCAGTTGGTGGAATTTAAATTCAATTAATAAAATTAAAGCTAGTTCAGTAATGGTGACCATGACTATAATAGATTGTTGTAAAAAAAACATCTGGCTTACTAATGTGAGGAAATCTGCAGTCCTTACCTGGTCTGGTCAGGCCTACATGTGACTTCAGATCCACAATAATGTGGTTAACTCTTAACTACCCACAGAAAAGGCCTAGTAAGTCACTCAGTTCTAGGGCAACTAGGGATGTTCAAGGACTGCAGGCCTTGCCAGTGATGTCCACATCCCATGAAAGAATAAATAAAAAGACCTGATGGCTTGCAGTCTAGGGCCTTAAAGGAAATGGTTACAAAGACAGTGGATGCATTGGTTGTAATCTTCTGAAGTTTTCTAGATTTTGGAAAGGTCCCGGTGGATTGAAAAGCCACAAATGTAACCCCTCTATTCAAGAGAGGGAGACAGAAAGCAGGAAACTATAGGCCAGTTAGACTAACATCTGTCATTCGGAAAATGCTGGAATCTGCTAAGCACAGTCAGAAAATCATAACATAATCAGGTGGAGTCAACATGGTTTTGTTGTAGGGACATAATGTTTGACAAATTTATTAGAGTTCTTTGAGGATGCAACAAACAGGATGGATAAAGCGCAATCAGTAGATGCAGTGTATTTGGATTTCCAAAAATCATTTGACAAGGTGCCACATAAAAGGTTACTGCAGAAGATAAGAGCTCATGGTATTAGGGGTGATGTATTAGCAAGGGTAGAGGATTGGCTAACAGGAAACAGAGAATCAAGATAAATGGGTAATTTTTACGTTGGCAAACTGTACTTAGTGGAGTATCAATGACTTGGATGAAGGGAATTACTGTATTGTAGCCAAAATTGCTGATCATACAAAGATAGATAGGAAAGCAAGTTGTTAGAAGGATACAAAGAATCTGAAAAGGGATATAGATAGATTAAGTGAATGGACAAAAAATTTGGCAGATGTACCATAACGTAGGAAAATGTGAGGTTGTCCACTTTGGTGGGAAGAATAGAAAAGCAGAATATTTTTTAAATGGAGAATCTGCAGAATGCTGCGGCACAGAGGGATCTGTATGCCCTTGCACATGAATCGCATAAAGTTAGCATGCAGATTCAGCAAGTATTTAAAAAGGCAAATGGAATGTTGTTCTTTATTGCAAGGGGCATGGAGTATAAGAGTAGGGAAGTCTTGCTACAACTCTTTGGTCTTGGCCTCCTTACATGTTCTTCAGTTCTCTGTCTGAAGACAGGTCTGACCTATGGCGCCATGACTTCCACCACAGGTAGAGCAAGGAGGCAGGTCCTGAGTTCACCCCAGCTGGAACGGAGAATGAACCCCGGGTTATTAACACCAATCTCTTCCACACTAGTCATCCAGCCAACTCACCCCCTTCCAAGTGTCCGAGTTGTTGTGGCAACATGCTCTTTTACATACATGTTGTAGTCCGGAGCTATGAACATTGATGGTAGAGGCTCCAAGTTTCTTTCCATCACATAGCTGACCAGAAATCTCTCACTCTTGCCACCTGCCATTGGAATGGGATGGAACGTTTTACAAGTTGATACTCAACCTATTTGGCCGCATTACGAACACACCTTCCTGTGTGCATTGGATACTTGCAATACTTGCATTGGAAGCAGTTCAGAGAAAGTTCACTAGGCTGCTTCCTGGAATGAAGGTGTTACCTTATGAGGAAAGGTTGAGCAGGTTCGGGTCTGGAGTTTAGAAGAATGATCTTAGAAGGTGATCTTGTTGAAACATATAGGATTCTGAGAGGGCTTGACAGGGTAGATGCTGAGAGAATGTTTCCTCTTGTGGAGGAATCTAGAACCAGGGGGCACAATTTAAAAATAAGGTGTCTCCCATTTAAGGAGATAAGGAAGTATTTATTCTCTCAAAGGGCTGTTACTCTTGAAATTCTCTTCCACAGAGAGTTGTGGAGGCTGGGTCATTGAACATATTCAAGGCAGGAAGGTAGAATTGAGGCCACAATCACTTTAGTCATAATCTTATTGAATGGTAGAGCAGGCTATATGAGCTGAATGACCTACTCCTGCTCCTATTTCTTATGATTTATAATGATCTTATGAATTATTTACAATCTATATTATTGACTTGGATGAAGGAACAGTGTGTGTTGAAGCCAAATTTGCCTACGACATCTTGTAAGTAGGAAAGCAAGCTGTGAGGAGGACAAGGGCAATTAGAGACGGTCGGTAAATGTTGGCCTAGCCAGCGACACTCACATCCCATGAATGAATAAAAAAAAACACGAAGAGCCTGCAAAGAGATACAGATAGGTTAAGTGAGTGGAATTTGGCAGATGGGAGTATAATGCAGGAAAATGTAAGGTTGTTTACCTTGGTAGGAAGAATAGAAAAACAGAATACCACTTAAGTGGAGAGACACTACAGGATACTTTGGTACTGAGGGTCTTCTCGTACATGAATCACCAAAAGTTAGCATGCAGGCACCACAAGTAATTAGGAAGGCAAATGGAATGTTGGCCTTTATTGCAAGGAGGCTGGAGTATAAAAATAGTGAAATCTTGCTGTTATGTTACAAGCTGTGGTGAGTACTGTGTGTAGTTTTGTCTCCTTAATTAAGGGCAGAAATACTTGCATTGGAGGCAGTTCAGAGAAGGTTCACTAGGCTGATTCCTGGGATGAAGGGCTTGTCTTTTTTTTGTCTACACTGGAGTGCTATATTTGGCTGTAGTAGAGAGCTTCAGTTGGCGATTGATGACTGAGGGATTTTTACAGTTTAAAATAGCGAGAGGAGAGCTGGGATTTTTACAGTTTAAAAGAGTGAGAGGAGAGCTGGGGTTTTTACAGTTTATAACAGCAAGAGGAGAGCCAAGATGTTCACACTTTAAAACAGCGAGAGGAAAGCCGGGAGCACACGGAGAGCAGACTTGTGTGAGTAGGGCAGCGGTGGCGTGACATGAAAACCAGTGGCAGAGAGCCACTTCAACCTCTTTCTTCCTGACAGAGCCAGTGTGTGCCATCACAGGAAAATAGGTGATTGGTGGGTATTTCTTCCATGTCTCTTTTGATTGGCTAAGTGGTTTAAATGAGGAGACATTATTACAGCTGAAGAGCATATTTAAGAAATTCACTTTTAAAATACTTAACACCCAAACTTATTAAATAGAATAGAGATGGCTGGGTAGGCAATGTGTTGCAGCTGTAGCACGTGAGAGCTGGTGGACGCCAGTGTGAACCACGGTGACCACATCCGCAACAAGTGTTGACTGCTCGAGGAACTTTGGCTCAGGTTTGATTAGCTGGAGTCCGAGCTGCGGACACTACAACACATCAGGGAGGGGTAGAGTTACCTGGACACAGTGTTTCAGGAGGCAGTCTCACCCCTTAGATTAATTACATCAAATTTGGTCCGTGGTCAGGGACAGGATGGTGTGACTGCGAGTGAGGCAGGTATGGGGATCCAGAATTTAGCTTTGGAGGAGCCTCAGCCAGTGCCTTTGTCCAATAGGTACGAGATTCCTGATATGGACGAGGGCACAGAGTGCAAGGAAGATGAATGAACTGACCACAGCACTGTGGTACAGAACACCATTCAAGTGGGGGGAGAAAAGAGAAATGTAGTAGTTACAGGGGATAGCATAGTTAGGAGAATAGATACTGTTCTCTGCAGCAAAGACAGAGTCCCGAAGGCTGTGTTGCCTACCTGGTGTCAAAGTTAAGGACATCTCTTCTGGGCTGGAGAGGAACTTGGAGTGGGAGGGGAAGGATCCAGTTGTCTTGGCCCATGTAGGTACCAATGACATAGGTAGGACTAGGAAAGAGGTTCTGCTGAGGGACTACGATCAGCTCAGGGCTAAATTAAAAAGCAGAATCACAAAGGTAATAATCTCCAGATTACTATCTGAGTCATGTGCAAATTGACATAGGGTAAATAAGATTAGAGAGGGTAAATGTGTGGCTCAAAGATTGGTGTGGGAGAAATGGGTTCTGATTCATGGGTCACTGGCACCAGTACTAGGGAAGGAGAGAGCTGTTCCATTGGGACGGGCTTTGTTTTAACCATGCTGGGACAAGTGTCCTGGCGAATCATATAACTAGGGTTGTAGATAGGGCTTTAAACTAATTAGTGGAGGGGAGGATTCAATTGAAGGGAAGTTTAGAAAATCAAAAATAAATGAGGGAGCACAGATGCAGGGTAGTGAAGAGGTGAATGATAATCAAAGTGTGACAAGAAGGGGCAGAAAATTTAAGTGGAAGAGTGTAGCAGAAATTAGAACCAGAATGAGTAGTAATGGTAAAAAGTCAAATAGAAATAAATGGATATGACTCGATAGCTGTAACAAGGATGTGGTTGCAGGGTGATCAAGACTGGGAAGTCAATATTCAAGGGTATTCGATGTTCCGGAAAAATAGGCAAAAGGGAAAAGGAGGTGGGGTAGCTTTGTTAATAAAGGAAGGTATCAGTGCAGTGTGAGTAGTGATATAGGTGTAATAGATTGTAATGCGGAATCAGTTTGGGTGGAAATAAGGAATAGCAAGGGGAGGAGGTCATGGGTGGGAGTCGTCCATAGGCCCCCAAAGAGTTGCCTCACTGTAGGACAAAGTATAAATTGGGAAATAATGGAGGCGAGTAAGAAGGGCGCTACAATTGTCATGGGTGATTTTAATCTGTATATTGACAGGACAACTCAGATTGGCAGGGGTAACATGGAAGACAAATTTGTAGAGTGCATCAGGGATTGTTTCTTAGAGCAAAACGTTGCAGAACTACCTAGGAACAGACTATTTTAGATCTAGTAATGTGTAATGAGGTAGGATTAATAAGAGATCTCGAAGTTAAAGATCCTCTAGAGGGTAGCGATCACAACATGGTAGAATTTCAAATTCAGTTTGAGGGTGAGCAACTCAGATCTCAAACCAGTGTCCTCGGCTTAAATAAAGGCAATTACAGAGGTATGAAGAAAGAATTGTCTAAAGCGGGCTGGGAAAATAGACTAAGATGAAGGTCAATGGATGAGCAGTGACAGACATTAAACAGATATTTCATAGCGCTCAGCAAAAATTTATCCCGGTCAAAAAGAAGGACTCGATGAGAAGGATGAACCACCCGTGGTTAACAAAGGCGGTCAAGGAGAACATCCAATCAAAAACTAAGGCATACAAAGCGGCTAAAACTAGTGGTACGCCAGAAGATTGGGAGTCTTTTAGGAACCAGCAGCAGATGACTAAAAAGCTAATAAAGAGGGACAAAATTGATTATGAATGTAAATTGGTAAGAAATATAAAAACAAACAGCCCCTGCTTCTACGGGTATATAAAAAGAGTAGCTAAAGTGAGAGTGGGACCCTTGGAGGTTGCCATTGGAGAACTGGTAACAGAGAATGGGAAATGACAGATAATTTAAACTAATATTTTGCATCGGTCTTCACGGTGGAGGATACTATAAGTATCCCAAAGATATAAAATAAGCAAGAAACTATGGGAGGAAAGATCTTGTAACAGTCTGTATCACAAGGGACAAAGTATTTGAGAAACTAATGGGACTAAAGGCAGACAAGTCACCAGGACCTGATGGCCTGCATCCAAGGGCTTTAAAGGAAGTGGCTGCAGAGATAGTGGAGACATTGATCAAAATATTCCAGAACTCACTGGATTCCCAGGGTCCCAGCAGATTGGAAAACCACTAAAGTGATGCCCCTGTACAAGAAGGGAGGGAGACAAAAAATAGGAAACTATAGGCCAGTCAATCTAACATCTGTTGTTGGGAAAATGCTAGCGTCCATTATTAAGGAAGAAATAGCAGGACATTTAGAAAAGCTTAACGCAATCAAACAGAGTCAACATGGTTTTGTGAAAGACAAATCATGTTTGACAAATTTGCTAGAGCTCTTTGAGGATATAACAAGCAGAGTTGATAAAGGTTAACCAGTAAATGTAGTGTATTTGGATTTCCAGCTGGTGTTCGATAAGGTGTCACATAAAAGGTTATTGCACAAGATAGGAGCTCACAGTATTGGGAGCAATATATTATTAGCATGGATTGAGGATTGGTTAACACACAGAAAACAGAGAGTTGGAATTAATGGGTCTTTTTCACGTTGGAAAGACGTAACTAGTGGAGTGCCACAAGGATCAGTCCTAGGTTCTCAAATTATTTACTATCAATATAAATGACTTGGAGGAGGGGGCAAAGTGTAATGAATCCAAATTTGCTGATGATACAAAAATAGGTGGGAGGGATGTTGTGATGAGGACATAAGGAATCTGCAAGGGGATATAGAAAGGTTGAGTAAGTGGGCAAAAAATTTGGCAGATGGAGTTTAATGTAAGAAAGTGTGAGGTCATGCATTTTGGTAAGAAAAATCAAAATGTAGACTATTATTTAGATGGAGAGAGACTCCCAAAAAGTGCAGCACAGAGGGATCTGGGTGTCCTTGTGCATGAAGCACAAAAGGTTAGCATGTAGGTGTGGCAATTAATTATGAAGGCAAATGGAATTTTGGCCTGTATTGCTAGGGGATTGGAGTTTAAAAATAGGGAAGTCTTGTTATAACTGTACAGGATGTTGGTGAGGCCGCACCTGCAGTACCTTGTACAGTTTTGTCCCCATATTAATAAAGGGTACACTGGCATTGGAGGCAGTTCAAAAAGATTCACTAGGCTGATTCCTGGGATGAAGGGGTTGACTTATCAAGAACAGGTAAACAGGTTAGGCCTTTATTCATTAGAGTTTAGAAGACTGAGGGGTGAGCTTATTGAAATGTACAAGATTCTACGGGGGCTTGACAGGGTTGAGAAGATGTTTCCACTAATAGGGGAATCTTGAACTAGGGAACATAGTTGCAGAATAAGGGGACACTCATTTAAAGCTGAGATGTGAAGGAATTTCTTCTCTGAGGGTAGTGAATATCTGGAAGACTCTACCTCAGAGAGTTGTGGAGGCTAGATCACTGCAAGTATTTAAAGATGTGGTGGATAGATTTTTAAAATATTGGAGAGTTGAGGGCTATGAGGAGCTGGCATGAAAGATAAGTTGAGGCCTGGGGTAGATCAGCCATGATCTTATTGGGGCAGGCTTGAGGGGCTGAATGGCCTACTCTTGCTCCTATTTCTTATGTTCTTTATGTCGTATTAGGAAAGGTTGAGCAGTTGGGCTATACTTATTAAAGTTTAGGGGAATGAGGGGTGACCTTCTTGATCTTATTAAGATTCAATGGGCTTGACAGGATAGATGTTGAGAGGATATTTCCCCTCATGGAGGAATCTAGAACAAGACAGCACAGCTCCAGAATAAGGGGTCTCTCATTTATGATGGAGTTAAGGAGGAATTTCATCTGTCAGAGGGTCGTTAATTTTTGGAATTCTCTTCCCCAAAGAACAGTGAAGGCTTTGTCATTGAATATATTCAAGGCTGAGTTAGCCAGGTTTTGATTGACAAGGAAGTCAGGAACAATGTGGGCCCCTTGAAAAGCAATAATATGGAAAATATTAATGAAAATAAGGAAGTGAAGACACATTGAACAATTATTTTGTGTTAGTATTTACAGCAAAGCAAGAGGGTCAGAATGCCAGACATCCCAAGGATATTAATAGAGAATCAGGGTCAGGGACCTACCATAATGTAAGAAAATAATGGCACTAAAGAGTGGCAGATCCCCAGGACCAAGTGATTTCCATCATATGTGTGAGGAAGATGTAATAATGTTATTGGAATTTATTGTAATATAGTGGTATCTGTGTCTATATGTGTGTGTTTGTGATTTAATTGAATTAAGGGCAGCTAGTCGGAAGGCTTTGATATATCAGGAAATAAGCTAGGTTTGAAATGTTGAGTAGGTAAACATGGGGGAATGTTTTAGAATGTAAGAGGTAATGGGAACTTTTGAATTTTAAATAAACCAAACTAGCTTGGATTCAGAGAGGGAGTGAAATATTACCACTAGCCAGGGAAGTTAAGAAACAGTGCGTTTATTTTTCCCCAAAGATTACTGGTAAAATTAGTACCATGAGAGATTTTTGTTATTAGAAAGGTAAAGTCCAAAGACATAGTGAAACAATGGGAATTTGCATTCAAAAGGGAAAATATGTATAAAGGAGTGAAGGCTGTGTGTAAGGGCAGGCATTTTAAGATCTAACAAGTGTGAAAAGCCTTCAGCATCTATGCCTCAAGCTGCTGCCTACAACAAACTGACGTTAAGTAAACTCACTTTGAATTGGATTGTTCAGGGTATCATGTTTCTTAGCCAGGGTCTTACTATTGCCTTAATGGAGGTGTAACTGGGAGTCAGATTAATTAGGGGATTTAGAAGCTATTATAGGAGCAATTTATAGACATATGTATGTGCTTAAAATCATTTTCCTATTAATAAAGGCTTAATCAGGTTTTATAAAAACCTGTAAGGCTTGGTGGTCTTATTACTACTGAATTCAAAGCCTGCATCTCAAACCACTGAAATTGCAAAAATAGCTGTTGCAGTTTTCTGAAGTTTCCCTCTGGGATTTGAACAATGCAGCATTCACCATTGACTGTGCCATAACATATTTTTTTTAAGGAAATAGGCCAGAACATTGCTGAAGCCCTACCTATAATCTAAAGTTCTCTCAGTTCTGCACCCGTTTATGATTTTGTCTAAATCATCAGGCTGCCAGAAAACTGGATTCTCCCAGTGAAGACCTCACTTTGGCCACGATTTTCCCCTCAGCGATTTGGGGGCGGGGCCTGGTCGCTGAAGGGAAAATGATGCAGGATGACGTCGGGAGGAATCCCTGACGTCATCCCGGTCCATTTAAATTTTTAGGAAGGCGGGTGGACAGCGAAATCAGCTGTCTGCCCGCCGACCTGTCAATGGCCAATTGAGGCCATTGACAGGCTAGTTAAAGTAATTAAAGACCTGCCCGTCCAACCTTAAGGTTGGCAGGCAGGCCAGGAGCCCCAGCGGGCTCCAGATTGGTGAAACTTCATCCACTGGCGGGATGAAGTTTCATGCCCGTATTTTAAAAAATTAATAAAGTTTATGTGGTCTTTATTAACATGTCCCATCTCGTGTGGCATTGTCACATGAGGAGGACATGTTAATAATTTTTAAATTTTTGTTTTTTAAAAGTTTTTTGCACTGTCACTGGTCTCCCTGAGACAGTACTTTGTCTCAGAGAGAAGTGTGCTCTTTTGCGTGCATGCGTGAAAGAGTGCACTTTGACAGCTGGGGATTTCCTCCCTCCCCCCCGCACAGGAAGCGCATAGCACTTCCCATCGGGGATGCCGCTGGGCGGGCCTTTATTAGCCCGCCCACTCAAAATGGCAGCGGGCCCTATTTCAGTGGCGGTAGTTGGCTGCCCACCCGCCACCAAGCCGGTGGGGCCTGCCTGCCATCCAAGGGCAAGATTCTGCTGTTTGTGCTGGACATGGGTCTGCCAGCTCAATCAGCAAACCCAAGGTGGGAACAGAATGGGCCCAATTTGCCAGCTACTTTTTTCCATGAGTTCTGATAACCCCTTAATAAATGTCAGCAACAAGTCTGAGCCTCAGTTGCCAGCACTCAAAAATGCAGATATAAGCTTCCTGGCGCTAAAAGAAAGGACCCATTAAAATTAATGCCTGTCCAAAATTTGGCTCCTCAATGGAGTCATTCCCTTGCCTTTATCCCCTTGTTTGGTGAATTCCATCAAGGTTAACTGCCCTCGAAAGCCACACTTAAGCCTATAAAAATCTTCTAACTTGCCTTTCATGAGGTTTCCTAGCATTTTGTCCTGCCTCCATGCCAATTACTGCCTCTTCTCACTTGGTGGGGTCATGGAGGTCTTCCGAAGCCTACCAGCCCTGGTGAAAATCCTAACAGATCTGACCTTGGGCCTTTCGAAAGGGATGATTGGGCTTCCTGCCCCACATCCTTTCCCACGCCCCACAAAATGGTCAATGGTGGAAATGGAGGCACATCTGTTTGTGTCACTTGGCGGTCATTTTTTTGCTGTTTTGCCTTCATTTGGTCCTGTTTTGGGACTGCAAAATCTGGCCCCATGATTCTCCTTAAAGGTAATGTAACATGATAGAGTAAACAGCTTGTGATGTCTGAATCTGATATACCATCCCAGGAACTTTTCTATCACCAGGATATGAACTGCTTTGTTCTGCTTTCCACAACTCTCTATCATTTCATAATTAACTTCCTAAATGGCGTAAATGTTAAATTCACACCCTGCATATAATATAATAAATACACGATTGTACCTCTGGGAGTTAACTCCTTGTAAACTGAATTAGCCTTTATAACAATATCATAAAATGAAATGTAAAAAAAATCCCATTCAGGTCAAATCGTTACAGAAAACTGTGACACAGTGTAACAGAAATTGTACTCTTCTAATGTAGAGATTTTCTAATTTCCATCTGTCATCTTTGAAAAAGAGATTCAATTTCCTTACCAGATTGTGATCAATCGAGGAATTCAGGATGGTTTCTACAACAACTTTGTGAGAAGTGTTGTGGTATGGATGAGATGTATTTGTTGGAGGTCGCAGGTCAAATATTACATATTTTTTATTTTTCGCTGCAAGAGCCAACAGCTGAGCCAATGGACAAACACGTTGCTTGGAAGCTTTTTTTTGTGATGCTTCCGATAGCATCCTCACTGTGTTGTAAGGATCTTTCTATGAGGGAGTGGAGTCAGAAAAAGAGGCACAAAATGTCAGGCGAACACTCAGAATATGTAATGTTGTACACTACACAAATCAACATATTCTGTTAGTTGAGGAACAGAAAGTTATAGAAGCAATGCAATTTAAAGCAGAAAATATTACAGTAATAACATTTACGATTCCAAGGTTAATGAAAACACCTATCACTTGCATTTAAAAAATTTTTTTCATGTGACTTGTGTGTTCATTAAAATGAGAAATCTTATAACTTCCAAATAAATATTTTCTCATTTCAGACACACTGTCCATATTGAGTGCTCCAAATGTTAGTGTGGCATAGGTTAGATGCAAAGTACAATATCCCATTCAGCACTCCCATATGTAGCATAGTTAGGTGCAGAGAGACGCTACTTTAATTTTTCCCAACATTTCTTTGACCCAACTTCAGAATAGCAATATTTTCCAATGTGGCATTTCCATTTACCTTTCCAGCCAACCTGTAGTCTTTCTGGTAGAGATTGCACATAGTGCAAAGTTAGAGGAGCTTTACATTCTGGGCCTATGCCTATCAGGAACTGTGCTGAAGCTGCACTGAGTTCAATTAGTGAAAGATCTTAAGACCTGTTGAGAGAGGAGACTTTGGGCCTGGATTTTCATCATCGAGGTAGGTAGGGGAAGTCAGGAAAATTCCCCACTTGGCTCACCTCCCTTGGGAGAAAGTGCCCGCAAAGGCGGGATCTTCACTGCCACGCAGCTGGGGGGGTGGGGGGCGGTGGGCTGGAGTCAGGCCAGTTGACCCAGGAAAAAGTTTGAAGACAGCTAGAGGGGCTGCCAGGTGCAGAGATGGGCTGTTTAAAAGGCCTGACTTGGTGCTGTGGGACTTTGTCCCAGTTAAAATAAAAACACAAAGGTCCTCCAGCCCTCACACCCTCCAAACACTCCCCATGCTCCTTCTCTGCCACCTTATGCCACCCACAAACCCTTGAAACCACTTGGCTGAGAGCCTAGGCACCCATTATGCTTGTTGAAACAGGTGCACCCCAGAGAGAACATTGAGGTAAAAACAAAAAACTGCGGATGCTGGAAATCCAAAACAAAAACAGAATTACCTGAAAAAACTCAGCAGGCCTGGCAGCATCGGCGGAGAAGAAAAGAGTTGACGTTTCGAGTCCTCATGACCCTTCAACAGAACTGCTGTTGAAGGGTCATGAGGACTCGAAATGTCAACTCTTTTCTTCTCCGCCGTTGCTGCCAGACCTGCTGAGTTTTTCCAGGTAATTCTGTTTTTGTTCCAGAGAGAACATTGTTTGATTGACAGATCAGGCTCTCTAATCTCTGCTGTCAATTTCACAATGTTTGTTTACACAACCTTAAATGGTTTCAAGGGTTTGTGGTTTTTGTTACTGATACTTTAAATGGTCTGGATGATTGAGTTTTATTGGCTTCTAATTAAATTACTTTTTTTCCCCAACATAGGAGAAAGCTACGAATGAATTACTTTTGTTGAAGCTTTTTTTGTAAACACATCATACTGTCACTATAGGATTCATTGGTTCAATACAATGTATAGCAGGTCAATGAACATGAAAGTGCCATAGCTAGCCATAGGGGGCATGAGGGACAATGGGGGTGGTGGGGATGGGTTGGGGTGGTGGTGTGGGTGGATGGAAGGGCCAAGCTTGGAATGGGGAGCATGAGGGGCCATGCAGGTGGGTGGAAGGGCAGAGCTTGGTATAGAAGATATAAGGGGGCATAAGGAGTGGGTGGATAGGCGGGGCTTGGAATGGGGGGCCATGAGGAGGATCTTTTGAACTTACCATTTAAAAGGTCTTGTCATGCAAACTAGACTTCTTCTGAGGGGCTGTGAACCAGGAATCTTTAAAAACCTGGTCCAATTGCATGAAAATTGTGGAGGAGTAGGACATGACTATCTCTGCATTGAAGCTGGCCAGGTTGGGAGTGCTGGATATGGGCCTTTGACAGGAACCAGCCTGCAACCTTTAAAAGCATTCTCACAAATCAGACAGTCCAGGAATGGGGTCAGGAATCCCAGAATCGGTACCTGCTCACCATTATTAAGGGTTCTTGAGTCATTCCAACTTAGTGAAAATTCAAGCCTTTAAACTTCTCATTCTCAGCTGGATTCAAAAACAGGGACCTAAAGGTGAAAGGTTAATGCCTAGCCCAGATGCTGCATAAAGTCCCTGAAACTTACTTATTCTATTATCTGCATCCTGTGAACTCATTGATTTCTATTTCACACGTGTGTCATAACTTTTCACACATCTTAGACAGTGGTTTGATATTAAAGAGAAAAATGAACATGAAAAGCTGTCATATCTTCCTTCACCTTCAGAAACCATTTTCCAGCATTGAGCTTCTGAATCTCTGCCCATGTAAAACTTGAGGCTTTATTTCTGGCTCGCTTAGGAAAAACTGCTGCTATGTCTGTTGTCCTTTCAAATGTAGAGTCGTGCATTAGAAATGGGACTCCATCAGAACTATGAAAAACAAAATGTAGGTCTTGTCATTCTAGTTTTTAGTATTTTTTAGCAAATTATCAGACCGGCATGTTGTTGTTCATTGGTATTCTATAGACAAATGTCACTATGTTTAATTAATACGATAATCCCCTTGAGGTATATGTAACATACTTGGTGGTTGAAACAGCAAATATAGGTTAGCATAAACTCAAAATAAGTAATGAGGATTCAGGCGACTACAGCAGAGTGAGACAGGGACTGATTGAGCAGTGCACTAGGTTCATGTGGTAAATTCTGGTAAGTCCTTTTCAGGTTTAACAATAGTTTAACACAATACTAACCTTCAAATAAGCTGGGCTAGCTTGTTAAGTAAAGAACTGCCTGGAGTGGCAGGTAATCACCTGAAAAGATTTGGTTCAAGTGGTGTTAATTACTGTAGCAGGAAGCTAAACTAGCTAGTAACTCAGAGGTCTATAAAAGAGATGGCCTTTTCAAACCACACAATCAGTAAGGGATATGTGAGGAGACAGGCAACTATGAATTACACTGGAGTGAGACTGAGACCAAGTGAGTCATGAATTAGGTTCATGTGGGAATTCAGTGCACAGGAGAAAGAAGTTTGGTATACATAGGAATTATTCTAAGTTAATTAAATGAGTAATTAAATTAACTAAGTAACACAAGTAACAATAGCAGGGCAGGTGTTGTGTTGCAGCTGTGGAATGCAGGTTTTTTGGACGGCAAGACAATATGCCAAACACGTGTACAGAAGGATCAAGTAGCTAGAGGAATTCCAGATTAGGATTACTGACCTGGATGCTGAACTGCAGACACTGTGCAACATACCTGATATGTGGTTCCAGAAGATGGTCATGCCTTTTAGAATAAGGTAATCTGTTTTGGTCAACAGTGAAGGACAGGAAGATGTGATCATAAGTGAGGCAGGTAAAGGGACCGAGCAGACAGTAATGGAGGAGCCTCAGACTTTGAAATTGTCAAACAGGTTTGAGGTGCTCACAACCTGTGTGGACAAAAGTGAGACCTGCAAGGTGGATAAGCAGCCATGTCATGGCACCATGGCACAGGGTCAAGCGGGAGAAGCAACCAGGAATGTAATGGTAGTAGGGGATAGAAGAGTGAGGGGGATTGACACTGTTCTTTGCAGCAAAGGGTGAGAGTCCAGAAGGTTGTGTTGCCTCCCTGGGGGCCAGGGTTTGGGACATTCGCTCAGGGCTGGGGAGGAACTTGCAACGCGAGGGGGAGGATCCTGTTGTCATGGTCTATGTGGGTATCAATGATATGGGCAGGACAAGGAAAGAGGTTCTGCATAGTGAGTATGAGAAGGTACCAAATTAAGAAGCAGAACCTCAAAAGTAATAATCTAGATATTATTGCCTGAGCCACATGCAAATTGGCAAGGGCAAATAAAATTAGAGAAATGACTCTTGGCTCGAAGACTGGGGTGGGAGAAGTGGGTTCTGCTCATGAAGCACTGGCACCAGTATTGGGGAAAGTGAGGGCTGTACCATTGGGTTGGTTTACACCTGAACCATTCTGGGACGAGCGTTCCTGCGAATTGCAAAATGAGGGTAGTAGCAAGATGTAGCAAATCTAGGGTAGATTCAAGGCAGGAAACCATAATAGTAATATGGGAAATGAAGGTCATAGAATAGCAGGAAGGGACAGAGAGATAAAACCTAAGAATACACCAATAGTTAAGACTAGATGTTACAGAGATAACAAAAAGACAAAACTAAAGGCTCTGTATCTGAATGCGCTTAGCATTCATAATGAATTAAATGTATTGATAGCACACATTGAATTAAATAGATATGATCCGATAATGATTACTGAGACATGGTTGCAGGATGACAAGGATTGTGTCCTGAATTTTGAGGCGTATATGACATTCAAGAAGAATAGGAAGCCAGGTAAAGGTGGAAGGGTAGCACTGTTGACAAGGCTGGCATTGGTGCAATAGCTAGAGATGATCTTAGTTCGGGAGATCAGGATGTAGAATCGGTTTGAGTGGAGATGAGGAATATTAAGGGAAAGAAGTCACCAGTGGGGGTGGTCTACAGGCCTCCTAACACAATGTAGGACAAAGTACACAAGAAAGAATATTGGGTATGTATGATAAGGGGATGGTAATAATTATGGGTGATTTTAATCTACATATAAACTGGAAAAATCAGACTGCAGTGATAGCCTGGATGATGAGTTCATAGAATGCTTTTGAGATAATTTAGAGTAGCACATTCTGGAACCAACCAGAGAGCAGGTTATACTAGATCTGGTTTTGTGTAATGCAACAGGATTAATTAATGACCTTCAAGTGAAAGCACCCCTAGGTAGCAGCAACTGCATTATGACTGAATTTCATCCAGTTTGAAAGGGAGGAATGGTTCTAAGACTAGTATTTTTAAACTTAAATAAAGGGCAACTACGTGGGCATGAAAGCTGAGCTAGCTGAAATGAACTGGGATACTAGGATAAAGGATATAGCAATAGAAAATCAGTGGCAGACATTTAAGCGGATATTTCAGAATTCCTACAAGAAAGAAAAATTGTAAGGAGAGGACCCATCATCCATGGTTAACTAAATAAATTAAGAAAAGCATCAAACTTAAGGAAAAAGTATATAAATGTGAAAAGATGAGTAGCAGGTCAGATGATTGGTCAGAATATAAAGAACAGCACAGAATGACTAAAAGGTTAAGCAGGAAAAATAAATTAGAGGATGAGGAAGCAAGCTAGAAATGTAAAAACAGATAGCAAGAGTTTTTACAGGAAAAGAGTCAATTAAGCGAGTGTTGGTCCTCTAGGGAGTGACAATGGAGCGTTAATAGTAGATAATAATGAAATGGCAGATGAAATGAACAAATATTTTGCTTCTGTCTTCACTATAGAAGATACAAAAATTCCAGTAATAGCTGTAAAGGTGGAGGGGAGAGACGAACTTGGTGAAATTACAATCACTAGGAAAGTGGTACTGAACACTGATGGAGCTGCAGGCAGACAAGTCTCTGGGTCCTGATGGACCTCATCCAAGGATCTTAAAAGAGATGGCTGAGAGAGGTAGTAGATGCATTGATGTTAATTTTCCAAAATTTGCTGGATTCTAGAAAGTTCCATCAGACTGGAAAGTAGAAAGTATTACCCCTCCATTCAAGAGGGGAGGGAGGCAGAAAACAGGAAACTATAGGCCAGTTAGCTTGACGTGTGTAGTGGGGAAGGTGTTAGAATTGATCATTAAGGAGGTTATAGCTGGGCACTTAGAGAAACACAAGGTCAGCATGGTTTTGTGAGAGAGAAATCATGTTTAACCAATTTATTGGAGTTGTTTGAAGGAGTAACGTGTGTCGACAAAGGGGAGCCTGTAGATGTGCTGGCCTTGGATTTGCAGAAAGCATTTGATAAGGTGCCACATCAAAGGTTATTGTGGAAAATAAAAGCTCATGGTGTGGTGGGGGAGGGAGGTAACATATTAGCATGGATAGAAGCTTGGCTGGCTGCCAGAAAACAGAGATGGGGCATTTTCTGATTGGCTGGATGTGACGAGTGGAGTCTTGCGGGGGTCTGTGCTGGACCTCAATTTTTTACAATTTATATCTGTGACTTAGATGAGGGGAATGAAGATATGGTAGCTAAATTTGTAGATGACACAAAGATAGGTAAGAAAGTATGTCATGAATGAGGACATAAAGAGGTTGCAGACGGACATAGACAGGTTGAGTGGGCAAAAGTTTGGCAGATGGAGTATAATGTAGGAAAATGTGAAGTTGTTCACTTTGGCATGAAGAATAAAAAAGGCAGAGTATTACTTAAATGGAGAACGACTGCAGAATTCAGAGATGCAGAGAGATCTAGGTGTTCTAGGACATGCATCACAAAAGTTAGCATGTTTGTACAGCAAATAATTAGGAAGGCTAATGGAATGTTATCCTTTGTAATGAGAGAGGTTGAACATAAAAGTCAGGATGTTATGCTTCAGTTATACAGGCCATTGGTGAGACTGCACCTTGAATACTGTGTGTAGTTTTAGTCTTTCCTTAAGGAAGGATGTGAATGCATTGGAGGCGGTTCAGAGGAGGTTTACTAGATTGATACCTGGAATGAGCAGGTTGTCTTACGAGGAAAGGTTATACAGACTGTTTGTTTCCACTGGTGTTTAGAAGGTTGAGGGGTGACTTGGTTCAGTATATAAGATCCTGAAAGGTATTGACAAGGTGGACGTGGAAAGAGTGTTTCTTCTTGTGGGTGAGTCCAGAACAAGGGGCACTGTTTTAAAATTAGGGGTTGCCCTTTTAGGACTGAGATGAGGAGAAATTTTTTCACTCAAAGTTGTGCAACTCAGGTATTCTGCCTGAGAAAGCAGTGGAGGCAGGGTCATTGAATATTTTTAAGGTGGAAGTAGATAGATTCTTGGTAGGCAGGGGAATCAAAGGTTATTGGGGTAGATAGGAATGTAAAATCCAAAACACAAACAGATCTGCCATGATCTTATTGAATGGCAGAGCAGGCTCAAGAAGCCGAATAGCCTACTTCTGCTCCTATTTCTTATGTTCGTATGTAAAATCAAGTAGAGGGCAATAGTAGATCTTTTTAAAATATTGGTTCCATGTCAGAAGAAAGCTGGCCTTGATGGAATTAACATTGCTGCTGAATAAAATTCTTCACCACACTTAGCTGACACCTGTGTGTAAAGGTGTGAGAGAAATAAGACATGCATGTATACTAAAACATTCACAAAAATGCAACTCAGTCAACTCATTTCACAATAGCAACGTCTTGTGATGAGATGGGCATTCGTCTGCCCTGGTGACTGGTGACCCTGCCTCAAATGGACTGGACAGTATGGTGGTGATGCAGGTCATGGTGATGCCATTGGGTGCAGGTTGAAATTTTACCTGCACCCAATGGCATCAAAAGATGGCACCTAATGCTTGAAAGAGGCCAAAGAATGTAAAAGCAAAAAATTTCAAATCTTCCTACCAGACGTGATTTCAATGACTTCTTTTCTAAGCTGCAGAAACATTTTCCAGGCCCAGAACAGAACCCGTTACTGTTTTCAGCAGGGGGAAGTTTGAGTAGATCGAAGTCTGTTAGTCTGAATTGCTAGCCTAGTCCAAGAAAGCTCCCAGAAGCATCTCAGAGTTGTACCCTGACATAATGATCTGAAGTTTACAGTAAGAATAACAGTGAGGCTATCAGCATTCACTAGAAGTAGGAGGAAATAGGGCAGCAAGTTCTGGTGTCTGCATATGAGCAGTTAAACACAGAAATGTCCAATTTGCGCTCCTCCTCCATAAGCTTCACTCCACCAGAACCCCCACTGATAGATTCAGCATTAAAATATATGAAGGGTGTGAAGTGCTGGTACTTAACAACTATATACCCACTAAACATGCCAGAAAGTCAGGGATGCATGCATGTGAATTTTTAATGAGTGATCAGGCTTAATTCCTGCCAAAAACCTCTCTGGCCTGAAAATTTAATTTTACAAGAGTTTAATTATTTTTGGAGTTTAAAAAAAATTGACTTTTTAAAAAAAATTGGTCTTTTTGCAAATCTCTCTCAATTCCCATTTTTCTTCCCTCTCTTTGGGCGGAATTTTTCATAAATCAGAGTAAAGTGCGGTGGCAGATGTTTTCGATATTGCCCACCCTGCCGACTAGAATGGCAGGAACTCACGCCCAATGCAAAGGCATGTATTGGTCCGAATCACCTGGCGGGTCAGGAGTTAATTTATGCGGCCGCAGTCAGCTGGGTGGGTTTGCAGGTCCGGGCAGCATTTTTGAAGGTCAGTCCAACACATAATCTCATGCTCCCCAGCCCACCACAGATGTCTGGAAGTAAGAAGAGGAAGACCGAGTGCCTGAAGAACAAGGCAGTACCGCTTCATGCTCCAGGCTCTCCAGGCCTTGATCAGAGGGGTGCAGGTGCACAGGTATGTGTTCTATCCCAGGGATGGCTGCAGGAAGCACAGCAACCACACCTCTCTGGCCTGGAAGGCCTTTTCAGAGCAGGTCAACGTGGCTGGCAACCGGGCATGAAATGCCACTAAGTGCAGGAAGTGGATGAATGATCTCACTCATTCTGCCAGGGTAAATCATCCTTCAACATTCTCCAATTCAAACTGTCATCATGTCACCATGCACTCAAATGGCTACTCTCTTCAGGGGTCTCATGCAACCATTAGTGAGGGACACATATCAGCACTTGTTCTCTCATCGAGACTTTTATATCACCGCCATCCCATCTGTTATGTTGCTCACACTCCATCCTCTGGCCTTTCTGGGAAGGGCTCACCACGCACAGGGGTCATGCATCTCACCCAACCTTTGCTCCATCCCTTCTCATCACATGCCTTTCTTTCTTCATACAGACCAAGCTAGTGCATAACAGATGTGAGAAAGTGCAGAATGGGGGAGGGACATCCGACATCATTGCCCTCGGAGCGGGGTCGGACAGGAATCTCCTGTGGGGAGGGGGAGATCGGCCTCTCCCAACAACGTGGTATGGGTCACAGCTGTATTACTTCATCAAATCCTGACATTCACAGTGAGTCACATGCAGTCTTATCTAGCTCATGCTCATTGGCTGAAACTCTATTTTCCAGGCACCAGCAAATTGAGGTCCCTGAAGCCAGTCCAGCACCACCAGTGCAATTTCATCAGAGGAGGAAGCTCTGGAAGAACCGTCATGGTGCTCACACGCGCCCTCCACCAGCTCAGAGACACGTCGATGGGGCACAGATGCAGATTAAGCTCGGGCTCACTTTCTGGGGAACACCTCACTGACACATCCCTGCAGCAGCTGGAAGCAGGGACAGCCCAGATCTCTGGCACTTGGAGGACTGCTGGAGGCCAGTCACTCGTTCGGTCAAAGTCAGATGTTGTCTCTGGAAGTGGCTGCCAAACCTATGCTGGAGATGTAACGCCATGAGGCAGAGATTCAGCAGTCAGTCAGCAGACTTGAGTGAATGATGGAGTCAGTCTGTGTTCTTTGTCGTGGCTCCGACATGCAAGCGCCTCGAGGTCATCATGAGAAGGTTGGCAATCACTTTGGAGACCTTGGTCCAGCAGGTTTTTGCCAGATTTGCACTTGACCCTGTGCCCTCACATCCTGGTGGGCACCATCAGGATGTAGGCAACGTGGGGACAAGGCACCTTGACCCCTCTCCAGATCCACCATCCCCTGCAGGAGCCAGGGCAGGGCCCTTGGGTACCCACAGGGAGGATGAGCATCAGCCGGACACCAAGGGGGCCTCCTCTCAGGATACTCCAAGGGTGTGCAGCCGCTCACAGCCCCCTCTGCAAGTGACCCCATCCACTTCAGCTTCTCAGGCTGCCGAGGGCACTTCTGCCCGAGCAGGTGACCCTTATCAATCTGGGGCCCCCCAGGCCACGGGACACCAGGTCATCACAGACATCAGGAATTATGCAGTCAGCAGGCTGCCTCCACCTCTGCTGCAGATGTCGGGGCTGCACCCAGGCATAGCGGTAGAATTAGGAAAGTTAAGAAAAACTGATGTCACTTTTGGGTCACGGTTGTGCTAGACATGGAAATAAATTGCACTTTTGTTAATACATTTGATCGTTACGTGAATGTTCCTGTCAACCGAAGGTGTTGTAATTTTGTGCTTTGGAATCCTCTTATTTCGAGGTTTAGCCTTCCTCCCACTCAATAATAGTGTCCCACTGTGAGATTCACATTCCTGTCATGTCAATTTCAGTTGAACTATTATCTGCACCCCTTTTGTGATGTCAGGGGGATGTGTTTAAATCTTTATTGGAAATGTGTGATGTAAGCATTTCTAACCCTTCTTCCTCAAAGAACACCATTGAGTGAGGGCAGCTCATCAGCATTGATAATCAGTGGCATTTGTCTCCTCAGTGGTGGCAGTAGAAAACACATGCTCGGGAGGAGGAGATCCCTACGCATGTCCACATTTCAGTCGCAGCAGTGTTTGCATCATTAGATGGTGGAAAAGGCTTCAAATTTTCTATCACATCGCTCTTGTTCCTAAGTGGGCTGAGTTCCCAGAGTGAGCTCACTCACAAGGTCCAACGGACCAAAGCAAAGATCACGGCCTGGTGAGTCACGAGGCAAGTTTGAATGCGGGGACTTGTTCTCGCTGCAAGTGGGTGGACATCCCCAAGAGTTGAAAGTGAATGGCATTGAGAGCTGGGAGAGATGTGACCATATTCCCTCTTCCTGGAACCTGTCAGCGATTAACGTTTCATGAGCACATTTCCCACGTCTTCCTTCCTCCATGGCATGATTACACTTATACTAACACTCAGCATCTATTGAGGTTCTTGGGTCTCCAGATCTTCATTATCCGATGAACTCTCATCCTCCACCAATTCATCCTCTGGCAGGGGTTCACCTCTTTGCATTTCCAGATTGAGAAGGTTGCAACACTCTGCGATGATTCGGGAAACTTTGTTGGGAGTATATTGTAGTGAGCTACCTGAGTGGTGCAGGAATCTGAAATCCAAATTCAGAAGCCCTATAGTCTATTCTATAAGGGAGCATGTGGAGCTGTGAACAGTATTGTATCTCTCCTCAAAACGACTCCAAGGCAATGCACTGATGTCATCAGCCAGCATTTCAGTGGATACCTCTTATCCCCAAGCAGCCATCCCTGCAGACATAATGGTTCCTCAAAAATCTCAGGCATCTTGGAGTGACTCAGGATGTAGGAGTCATGATAAATCCCAAGTACCATGCACAAACATGCTTCTGGTGATCACACACTAGTTGTACATTGATGGAATGAGAGCCCTTACATTTTATAAACATTAGGGGCTGCTGCCATGGAGCCCGTATAGCTACATGGGTGCAGCCTATTGCAGCCTGCACTCTTGGGAAGCCTGAGAGGGTGGCGCAGCTGGTGAATCTCTCAGCCTGGCTATCTTCATCCAGAGCAAACCTGACATAATGATGATGGGCCTTCCTGTAAAGGGCATCTGTGACCTCCTTTATGCATCGATATGTTGAGGACTGAGAAGTCCTTGGAAAGAACAAGAGGCCAAGAAATTGAGTGCAGCAGTCACCATCAAAGCCAGGGGTACCCTCCAACTCCACGTGGCATCAGGTCTTGAAGAAGAATGTGGCATATGTGATGTACTAAAGCTCGGGATAAGTGCAGACAAGCTCGGCATTGCCTCTCACTCATTTGTAAATAGGAGACTCTTCTATGATAAAGCCTAGGTCTGGTGAGTTGCCCCCATTTGTCTGGGTTTCTCCTTCTGTTCATGCTGTGGCTCCGCTTAACCATGTCCCTCCTGTTGGAGCTGGGTGTAGAGTTGCCTCTCCCTCCTTCACCGCCTCCATTGCATTAGGACTCTGACAAAGGCAGCATTGAGCCCTGGGTCCATATCTGATTTTGCCTTCTCTCTGAAGGGAAACATTGAAGACGTTACCGATTCAAGGGGCAAGAAAGCAAAGCTCATAGATGACACATTTGGAGTCTGTAAGGGTTTCCTACTGATGCCACCTTGTCCCCGAGGCACTAGCACACACATCAAGGTAACCAAGATGGCACTGCAGATGTAACATCTTAACCCCTGCGTGGGATGCTAAAGTTTAATTGAGGTGAGTGATCCAACCTAGCTCTGTGCTCCAATCTCTGATGAGGCATATTAATGACCAATCGATTACTCATGGTCAATGAGTGAATACCATTTGGTCCATTAGGAGTGTCACAGCTGGTGAACATGTGACAGGCCTTCATTAATGGAATGCCATAGATGATACAGCTGTGCCTCCTTCACTATTGCCTACATTCCCAAATTTTACATTCCCAAATTCTACATTCCTATGTGTTACTCCTGAGATACAGTAACTGTGACATGTAGACACTAAATTCTGAGTAGCCTTTTAACATTGCTAATGAAGCCATTGGCTTTCAGTTGCTTTCATCACAAGGTGGTATTCTGCTTTCTTTCTGCAGCAACATGAGGTTCAAGGGTGACCACACAAAGGCCCCCATCGTGTTTGCCCTTCCCTCTCACTGCCTGCCTTCCCCACTGCCCCTAAAATGTTTATCCTTCTCTCTCACTGGCATTCCAAAGCCTTCCCGTTTTCCACCCACGGTTGTTGACAGGGCCCTCAACCGTGTCCAGCCCATCTCCCGCGCATCCACCCTCACTCCCTCCCACAAACATGATAGGGTCCCCCTTGTCCTCACTTATCACCCCACCAGCCTCCACATTCAAAGGATCATCCTCCGCCAACTCCAGCATGATTCCACCACCAAACACATCTTCCCTTCATCCCTCTTGGCAGCATTCCGTAGGGATCGTTCCCTCCTGGGACACCCTGGTCCGCTCCTCCATCACCCCCTACTCCTCAACCCCTACCTATGGCACCTCCCCATGCCCATGCAAAAGATGCAACACCTGCCCCTTCACTTCCTCTCTCCTCACCGTCCAAGGGCCCAAACACTCCTTTCAAGTGAAGCAGCATTTCTCTTGCATTTCCCCCAACTTAGTCTACTGCATTTGTTGCTCCCAATGTGGTCTCCTCTACATTGGAGAGACCAAACATAAACTGGGCGACCGCTTTGCAGAACACCTGCGGTCTGTCCGCCAGAAAGACCCAAACCTCCCTGTCGCTTGCCATTTTAACACTCCACCCTGCTCTCTTGCCCACATGTCTGTCCTTGGCTTGCTGCATTGTTCCAGTGAAGCCCAACGCAAAGTGGAGGAACAGCACCTCATTTTCCGACTAGGCACTTTACAGCCTTCCGGACTGAATATTGAATTCAACAACTTTAGATCTTGAACTTCCTCCTCCATCCCCACCCCCTTTCCATTTCTTCCCCCTTCCTTTTGTTTTTTCCAATAATTTATATAGATTTTTCTTTTCCCACCTATTTCCATTATTTTTAAATCTTGTATGCCCTGCTAGTCTTTCCACCCCACCTCCACTAGAGTTGTACCTTGAGTGCCCTACCATCCATTCTTGATTAGGACATTCGTTTAGATAATATCACTACCTTCAACACCTCCTTGTTCCTTTCGTCTGTGACATCTTTTGATTATCTGCTCCTATCACTGCTTGCTTGTCCCTACAACCACACCAACCCCCCACTTCTTCCCCCCCCCCCACCCCCCCACCTTAAACCAGCTTATATTTTACCCCTCTCCTAATATTCACTCAGTTCCGTTGAAGGGTCATGAGGACTCAAAACGTCAACTCTTCTTCTCTGCCGATGCTGCCAGACCTGCTGAGTTTTTCCAGGTAATTCTGTTTCTGTTTTGGCCTTCCCTCCCTGTTGCCCCCATCATGTTTGTCAACCTGACCCTCGTCTCACAGTCCGGCCCCGGTTGAAGTGCTGCATCTCTTAAAGTGGAGGCCTGCTTAAGTACCACAACACAGTGGTGTTCCTCAGAACAGTGAAATAAAAAAGGAGCTGTCCAATCCTACAGCCCCAACAGAGTGGCATTCATCACAACAAGACTGGCTCAGTGCTATGGCAGATATGTTCCACTCACCTCGAAGTTACCAGCGAACTGAGGTCTGACTTGTGCATGCCATCCTTTTTCAAATGTATTTAAGGTCGATGTAATTTCCTGTTGGCGTGATGGGAGATTGGAAGGCGTGGCAAGCTGCCGGTGAGCATTCATGACATGCGAATGATTGCAATTGGTGTTCGTGCCACTGGTCGGCAGGATAACTGACCCACCATGAGCACACCGTCGGGAGAATTGCAATGTGCTTTTACGACAGCGGATTTGCAACTTTTTACCTGCTGCTGGATTCTCTGCTTCCGCCTTCCATGAAACCCGCTACGGACAGGGTGGGAAAATTCTGGCCCTTATTTCACTTTCTGTACATTATTTAACATTGGATTACATACTCCAATTTATACTTGGTTAGATTCTGCAAGGCGAATTTTCCTGGAGAGCCAGAGGAAGCTTTGGAGGTGGGTGTACCAGCAAATTTGCGCCAGAAGGCAATGAGCTGTTTGCCCGACATGTGAAGGAATTAAATCAGCCCAATTAATGAGCCACTTGACAGGACTAATTGAAGAAATGCAGCAGTTTTGCTGGGGTCATGCAATCCACCCGGCGTGTCCGTACTCTGGCAGGTAAAAAGGAAGTGGCTGCACAGCAGGAGGTGCAGCCAATGTGGCAAGGCCGCCAGGGTTGGCTGCAGGCTTGAGAAGGTTCTCTCTTGGCCAGACGCTTTATTGCTAATTGAGGCACACCCGGCAATTATTGAAGCAGTTTGTTCCCTCCTTCCCTTGGCCTCTCGATCCCTGAGCCCACCCCTCTCACCGGGGTCTGACTGACTGGGCCTGGCAAAGCCACCCTGACTAATTTTTAAATCCGGCCTCCAGGGTGTTCTCACGGTGAACTGCTACAGTACCAGCACTGGCCACCACCTCTGGTTAGCAGCTCTTGGAGATGGAACAACCTCAGAAATGGGGCTGGAAGCCATGACCTCAGCTATTTAACAGCCTGACGGCCATAAAATTAGGATGTAGCGTCCTGCCTCATGGAGGTGGGCTCAACCCTGACTTTTCAGCCAAGGGGCGGGACTACCACCTTCACAAAAAGCCCCAATCATTAACTCTGCTGTCTGACCTGCTGAGTATTTCCAGGATTTTTTTGCTTATATTTCAGATTTCCAACTTGATGTTGGTAGGTTGGTTGGGTGGGGAGCTCAGTAGGGTGTCAGAGTGATTGCACAGGGACTATGTACATGATAATTCCAAGACATTTGCTGGTTAAAAAACAATGCTGCTTGCCACATACCTGATCTGCACATCAGTTTCAAAAGTAGATGCCTCACATTTCACAGTTTCCTCAAAAGACATTAAGGTGTTCTCTGGAGCCAACTAAAACAATATATAGAACAGTCAGCATCTAATGTACCAGTGTCAGCATTAAACACTCCCAAATCAAGTACAACATGGGTTAGATGAAGATATGTTTACCTCTACACTTTTCTATCAGATCAGATGCAGCATGGGTTTGATGAAGAATAAAGCTTACTCTAACACGAAGTTCTTCCTACACTGTCTTCTTAAGTACTCACAGGTCACCTACAGCAGGGATTAGATGAAGAATAAAATCCTCTCTGCACCATCCCATCAAGCATACTCGCAAATATAGCACATATTAGGTGCAGAGCAAAGTTCCCTCAAGACTACTCAAGATCAGATACAGCAGGAGGCAGGAACAGGGTAAAGGTTGTTCTGTACACTCAATAAAGGCATGATTTCCCACATCAAGGATCACTTTAAAAAGCTGTCAGGTAGTCTGCAAGAACTTCTGTTTTGTTGACTAACAAACACAAATAGTACAAAAACAATGGAGGGGATTTTATCTCTGTCGTGCTGGTGGAAATTGGATAGGTCAAGGTGAAAATGCCTTGCATTACTTATCTGCCAGAAAGTTGCCTGGATTCTGCTATGTCTGATTTTAATGAACGTTTCTGGACAGGCAGCTAAGCTACCTACCCAAAGCTGGCTGTGTTTATATTCTCATGTGCCAGTAGGAATCCTATTACATGTACAACAACAGATGGCAAATGCTAATGATAAATTAACTATGTTTAATTGTATTCAGATTCTGGGCATTCACTTGAGCCCCTACACAAAGGCAATGGGTGTTGTTTTAGGAGGTGTAGACTTGTAATCTATAACTCTGTAAATAAATGTAAAAGAGTGTAAAGATTGGCTCTAGTTCTGACCTTCACCGTCTGCCTTTATGGAGTAGAACAGCAGAAACCTACCATGGGTGCTCCACGGTGCCCCATCATAGATGGTCGTGGTGCCAGATTTTCTCCTTCAATGATACAAGGGGAAGAAATTGCACAAGGAATGAAATAAAGAATTATCACCACTCCAAGATAGAACATCGGCAGGACCATCTGAAAAACTGAAAACAAAAGTGGAAGGTAGTCAAAAAGCCCCCATTATAAAAAGTCTGGCACTGTAACTATATCCATTCCAGCAAACCGGCCATCTGGCCCCGATATTTAGGGGGAAATAGAGGGGCTGGGGAGGAGCTTTAGTCACTGGGAAGCCCAGAGGTATGGGTTTCCTAGATGGCCAATCGAGTTTAAGGTCAGGATCTGATTAACAGTTTTGGACTTCATTTCATGGACATAGCCAGCGAGGTTGAGAGTTAAGAGAATGACTGTTCGGCTGTTGAGAGAGTAGACCTTCAGCAACAGCCGCAGCTGAGGAGTGGCGAGGAAGGATGGAGGGAAAGGGGGGGTTGGACACGAGGTAGGTGGGAATTTATCATGGGTCAAAGTGGATATTTGGGGAGTAGAAATGAACCCACTGAAATTGTGGGTAGATGGTAGTGTTTGAGATTGGAGGCAGAGAGATCATGGGTCGTTGTGGACATTGAGAGATGACATTGAGCTCATTGTTGAAGGGATGGACATGATGAGGTGAGTTAGATATCATGAGGGACCAAGACATATCAGTTGAGGAGTTAGAGAGTTGTAGGGGATGGTCCAATTGCGAGGTGAAGCATGTTTGCTTGGGGCTCAAGGAGAAAGCACTCCTGGCCTACAAGCAGTGCTAGAAATACACATACCAGTTTGATCCAGCTGTTTTTTCCTCTTTTCATTTGCCGGGTTTCTTAACGTCTGGGAAACTGGGACAGTCAGCATTGAATCTGAAACACAGATAAAATCTCAGACATGTAGTCGCATTAAAATTTCCCCAGTCTGCCTCCCTCACAACCAGAAGTTAGAATTCCCATTTTAAAATTTTTGATCCAACCACCCTGAGGTTTCAAATTATTCCCTCTAACTCTAATCGTTATTGCCAGGCATTGTCTGTTATTTTTGTAACTGAACTTTAGCATTATAAGAACATAAGGAATAGAAGCAGCATACAATCTATCAAACCTGCACTGCCATTCAATGAGGTAATGTGGGACACCTACATCAACTCCACCATCCCACCCTAACTTCACCTATACAGAACTTTGGAATCATCAGGATAATTTTCAGACTGTGTTGTTGGGCAGGCGCTTCACTCACTCGGAACACAAATGGACATTCAGACATGTGCAATACATGATTTTCCAACCATGAATTAAGTTAAATAGGAGTAAGCCTTTGGCTTAGTGGTAGCAGTCCTGTCTCTGAGTTAGAGGGTGAAGGGCTCAAGCCACACTCCAGACAATCTCAGTGCATGGCAACTAGAATACTTTCTCCAAATGCTGTGTTGATCCCCAGTGAGGTAACTGTGTACAGACTGGGTGACTATGGGCTCAATGGTAATATTCCCATCTGTGTGCACTGGCAGACGGAAAATTTGATATGATTCCCACTGGGTGGCGGGTTGGATTTATCTGACCGATTTTCCACTTTTCAGCTTATTAATTATGCATTGACGAGGAGCTCATCGAATCTCACGGTGAGGCGGGCAGGGATTCGTCCATCGTCCCTTTATTTCATGGGGTCGAAGGTTCTGGCGCCATATTTAAACAGCACCTACACAGACATTCGCTCACTGCAGGCCAGGTGTGATATGAACTTCTGCTTCACCATGACATCAAAATGTGCAAAACCCTCATCTCTACGGTTCAGCAAGGCCTCCATGGGAATTTTCCTCCAGGTCATCCAGGAAAGGTCCTCTTTCCTTAGGATGGGAGCAGGAGGTCCTTCCACCTGACCACGCTGGCCTGAGAGGAGGTCGCCGGGGACATCAGCGCCCGTGGCCAACAGAGAAGGAGCACCCTGCAATGCAGGAAATGAAGAATGATCTGATGTACTCCGCTCGGGCAAATAAAACTTCTACTCACTTCAAACTCACACTCTCATTAGGGCATCAGGCCTAAGGGTTAGAGTCCACAGGGATGTCACACACTATCAGCAGATGGAACATCAGCACTGCAGGTCTGCCAGCCACTTTAAGCTCACCATCTCATGTAAGATCATGCACAAACATTGTCTTAATCCCCTACTTGGGAGGACTCAGCAGACAGAACAGGCATGCATACTTCTGAGGTGCTTTTTCATCCATAATGCTCACAGTCAAACCATCTGTCTTTGTGCAGGACAAGATCTTCCACAACCAACAGGAGAGAGTGAAGACCGGAGATTGTACCCCTCAGCTAAGGACACGCCCCTCCCACAAGCAGCAGGTAGTAGAGCTCGCTGGCAAGCACAGAGGTTGTTCCTTCACGGAAGGAGAGAACTGCCTTCTCCAACAAGCCAGTGAGGGTCCACCATAATACATTTATAACATGGGATAATAACTGTGAGTGAGGTATTATGTTGGAGCCTGTCTCATCAATCAGTGATTATCTCATCTCTCTATTCCAGTCTCAGGTATTGAATGGCTAATCAATGTGATGCAAGGTCCCACGTTCATTCAAGGGACCAAAATGCACACCCCCCAATTATCTCCCATCTTATCCCTCAGTTCCATTAAGTCTCACTCAAGCTAATCACAGTAAATCACTTTCATTTCTATGTCTGCGACATGAACAAAGGCACTTCCTATACGAAAATGATGGGTGGACAATACACATCTCAGGCAAATATTATGTGGCCTCATGACAATATTTAGTCAAGGTTAGTGATTATCCTGATGCTGTCACACTGAAATCTGTAGTTTGTAGATGTTATAACATTAGTCACGACCAATATTAGAGTCTTTTCTCCCAAGTGCACTTTGCAATGGCACTTATTTTATAACTGAGTTTTTGAGAAAAGTAGTATTCATCATCGAGCACTCGTAGGCTTTCATGCCTTTCTGTAGCATGTTTTCATTTCTGTGTTATTCCTTTCTTCGTTCCCACTCTCCCCACGCATGATGCAGAACGATGGAGCTTGGTTCCACTCGGCGTCATTTTAAACGTATGCTAGAGGGGAATGCGTGTGTGATGTCAGAGGTGTGCTGGTGCTGATGAAGCCGTCTATTTACCTGTGAGAATCTTACTTGGCTTCTGAATGGCTGCTTAGCGATGCTTTATGGAACCCCTCTGTAATGTCACAGAATGCAAATCAATATGGAATTCATTGTATGACTGTGCACTCATTGACTTAGGGTAGATAGAAAGGATTGGTCTTTGTGAGATGTACAGTGTCAAGGATTGTAACATTATGAAAGTGATGCTCTGGCACATCTTCTGAGTGCTCAGCAGTATCAATGAAGGGAAGAAGTTATCAATCACTGCTGTGTCAAAACTGACTGGGCCACATTTCTCCCAAATGCCAAGGCAATGCAGGACATAAACTTGGTAGACTTCTGATGAAGGCAGGGTAATGAGTGCTTGACAATAATCACAAAGGTCCTGCTAAACCACTCTCAGTGATGGCAATGTTAACATAACTCTCAGCTTTGGGTGCATTCTTTCAAGTAACAAATCACTGCATCATGATCTCCGATGACATCTTGGGGTTCAGCATCGAGATGGTGCATCTGCATTATTCAAGCATGAAGGCTGCTGTTTGGAGACAGTGCTATCCAGATATAGCTCCGTTTTGAGATGGTCATATGCTAACCATTGATGAATTAGAGCTGCCTTGACAAGCTGTTGTCATACTGGCATGTGTGCATCCATGTGTGCAATGGCGTTACAGTCTCTTGAAGGATGCCATGCCCACCGACTTGTTGCCACCATTGTTGAAAGGGCTGCATTATATGTAGCTGCCTAAGGAGGTGCACTAGTCAAGCTGTTATAACATTCCACCGCAGCCACATGTTCCCTAGGCTACTGCGCCTTTCAAAAATGACTCCATCATTAGGGTTGAAGGTGAATTATGTTTCCTCCGTGATCATTGTGAGATTGATGACCTTTCCAATTTTGTTGTGTTCCCTGCATCGAAGTATGAAGAGAACTCGATCTCAAAAACTTGTCTTCACCTTATTCCTCTTGAAATCTTGTAGCTTTGAGGTTGCCATGGGTACGTCTGCTGCATCATGTCCGTGCAATGGCATTCTCATGTGGCTCGTCTGAAGCATCGCCTTCTTCAGATTCATCCCCTTCCAGACCTCCTTGTCTGGGAGACGTCTGGTTTCTCTGTGTCTCCCTGCGGTAAAACATACCCTTTTGCAGCACTAGGTTGTGCAGGGGGCAGCAAATAATGGTGCCGTGGAACACTCTGCGCTGAGTATTCGAGAGTCTGCCTGGCTGGTCCAAATATCTGAAATGCTTCTTTAAGAGGCCAGTAGTCTGCTCTATTGATGGCCTTGTGGCTGAACGTGCAGCATTGTATCTCACTTCAGATGCACTCTGTAGCCGATGAACGGATATCATTAGCATGTCTTGTGGAGCTACCTCTTATCACCGAGGAGCCAATCCTCTTAAGTGCAGAGCTCCCTCAAATATCTCTGGCACCTGGGAGTGACTCAAACTGTATGAATCGTGTGAGCTCCCTGGGTACATATCACAAATATGCTGGGTCTGTTTTCTATGATCACAACTTAGCTGAACAATCAGAGAGTGAAATCCTTTTCGATTAATGAATCTCAGAGGCTGCTGCCAGGGAGTGGTCAAGGCCACATGTGTGCAGTAAATGTGTCCTTGCACTTGCGGGATGCCTGAGGTCGCACCGAATCCCACAGCTCTGGCAGTCTGGCTTGCTTCATCCATGCAGAACTAAAGCTTTACTGAAAAGGGCATCTGTCACTTCCCTTGCACATTTATGTGTTGTTGATTGTGAGATTCCACAAATGTCCCCAGTGGAGCCCTGGAAGGATCTGCTGGCAAAAAAGTTCGGTGCCTTGGTAACTTTCTGTAGTAACTGTAGCTTTAAGGAATGTAGTGACTGTAGCTTTAAGACTTATTGTACTGTGTAGTCACATGACAGTGTGAATGAATCAGCCAAAAGTGCAGGGAACCTTACAGGTGGAGCTTGTGTCTAGTGGTGGTTCTTGATGGAAGCATGTAACTGCTGCTGAAGCTCTGTAAATAAAGTTCACTGTTTCTCATGAGAATCCTGTCTGGAAAATCAAGCCTATAACACACTGGAGACGAGGATAAATTGGCTCTGGCACTGTATCTTGCCCAGTGAATGTGAGTATCTTGTTTTAAACAGAAGAAAGGGAAATATACTCACCAGGTATGCTACTTTTTGACAGGATCGACCCAACCCCTTTGACTCACTACAGAGGATTGGTGTCAATATATTGAGCACCTCAGTTTCGTTTTCCAAGCAAACGCGATAATGGTGGAGGAAAAAAGGAAAGCAAATCTCTTAACTGTCTGTGGGAGTAAAATTTATAATTTAATCCGTAGTTTGACAGCCCCGAATGCTCCTGATTCGAAGACCTCCAGCTAATTGGTAGGCCTCATAAAGGGTCATTTTCAACCCAAACCCTCCGTAATCATGCAGAGGTTCAAATTTAATTCGAGAGTAAGAGCCCCGGGGGAAACCATAGCAACATAGGTAGCGAAGTTGAAACAGCTAACTGAACATTGTGACTTCGTGGAGACCCTAAACAATATGTTCAGGGATTGTTTGGTCTGCGGTGTGCATGATGATATCATTTAATGATGGATATTGAAGTAAATGTCAATTTTAAAAGAGTATTGGAAATAGTCCTTGCGATGGAAAGCGCTGAGCAGGCTTCGCAGGCCTTACAGGGTGTACAAAATGGTGCTGTTTTCCAGTTGGGGCAGCAAAAAACCACTGGACATGGCGTGAAAACCAGGGAGTCAGCCACATAGTGTGAGACAGTCCCTGTTACCTGAAAATTTTAAAAATACACAGGAGACAGCTCAGCAGCAAATCTGAAAATGAATTGTTACTTACAAGCAAGTAACCATATCCCTGAATCTTGCAGTTTTAAAGAGGTGGAGTGCTATTATTGTCATGAAAGAGGGCACATACTGAAGCAATATAAAGAAGGATTGAAATAGACTCCCAGGCAGCAAACTAAACTGATCGAAGTACATAAAGCGGAAGAACCAGAAACCACGAATTCCAATGTTTATTCTCTACTTAATGTGAAAGTAGGGAAAACGCTAGAGCCAATCACTGTTACTCTGCAGGTCAATGGAAAACTTTTGAGTATGGAAGTGGATAATGGTGCATCAACCACTGTAGTGGGGGAGCACACATTCAAATATTTAAATAAGGTTACTCAACAACTGAATTTGGAGCAGGCTTCAGCCAAATTGAAAACGTATATTGGCGAATCATACAAGTAAAAAGTATTATCACTGTACCTATTTATTACAAGCACCAGACAGCACAGCTCCCTGTGATTATCGTGGAAGGTGAAGGACCAAGTCTTCTAGGTCATAATTGGCTGAGGGAAATTAACATTGATTCGCCAGTGAGATTTGAAAAGGAAGCCAGAAGATCTCCCCAGTTAAAAAAGGATCAAGGCAAGGTACTTCAGAGTGAGCCTAGAGAATCAAAGGACCTTAACAGGTTGCAAAAGGAGTGTGTAGCCATTCAGCAACCTGAGGAAATGAAGACTGTCTTAAACAGCAGCATGGAAGAATAGCAGAAACTCAAGGAGACTGCTGAATTACAGAATTCAAGATGAAGCAAGTGAGCTTCGCAAACAAAAGAGGCAGTAGAAGGAAAAGTCATGGAACTTTCCAAAATGCAAGGGGGTGATGAAGTCATGGGTAGCTCAACACCTGAACTAAACCAGGTTGAGCTTTCGCCTGAGAGAAGTCTGGCTGACTGTGAAGTCAAAATGAAGAACAAAACTAAACTCTGTGGTAGACAGAATATGACAAGATAGAAGATGGTTCAGAAAAGATAATGAACAACCACCCCACCACCCCCCCCCCCCCCCCCCCCGCACTACTACAGGTTCAAAACCTTCAGAATTACTTGTACGAAGGCAGTGCTTCATGAGATTAAGCCTGGTACTTTCCAAATTGGAGGGGAAGGAAGAGAACAGTCAAGGGAATCAAAAAGTGACTCATGATTTGCATAGTTGAGAGCGAGAATTTACTGTCGGTGAAACAGTTTTTGTACAAAACTTCGATGGGGGATCGAGTTGGTTACCTGGTGTAATAGTTTCTGTGACCGGACCATTGTTGTACCACATAGAAGTGGAGGGCTGGATCACCCACAAACACATGGATTATTTGAGAAGGGAGACACCCCAACAAACCAATATTCCATCTGTAACCATTGTAGAACCTGTGGTCCCCGTTATGATTGATCAACCAAGGATAGACATACCAGATTTCTCTGTCCGAGTGGATAACACTGAGCTGCCTGTGCCTAAGGAGGTACCTGATGCTGCTGCAGTTCCAGAGAATGAAGATTCAGTAAGAGATTCTAAAGTCATGGAGCTACGATGTTCCATCTGGATCAGGAAACCACCTGAGAGGCTGAATTTATAATTTCATAACCCATGTATATGTTTGTAATATCATGAATGTAGTTGTTCTTGTAAATACAAATTATAAAAGAAAATTTAAAGGGGGGGGGATCATAGTAACGGTAGCTTTAAAGAATGTGGTGAATGTAGCTTTAAGACTTATTGTACTGTGCAGTATCATGTGACAGTGTGAGCTAATCAGCCCAAAGCAAGGGCAATCTTAAGGGTGGAGGTTGTGTCTAATTGTGGTTCTTGATGGAAGCATGTAACTGCTGCTGAAGCTCTGTAAGCAAAGTCCACTGTTTCTTTTGAGAAACCTGTCTGGAAAATCAACATGACACCTTCAGAGCAGCCAGCATCGGATGCCTTCCAAGTCCGTGCAGCTCGGGTTCCTCACAGAGAATGTGGCAAATATGGGCTATCACATCCTTAGACAAGCGAAGTTGAAGGCACCTAAACTTAATGGCATGTCGCCTGAATGTGCACCATTATTAAAGGAGCCAAGCTCAGTCATTGTGCTCTCGAGTCCAGCACTCATCTGAACCATACTGTCCATGGTTTGGGCAGGAAATCTAAAGGGTGCCCCTTCAATTTGCCAAAATTTGCTATGCTGAACTCCTCCCATACGCCCTGAGACCCCTTCCTGATTGATGTTTCTCTGGCTTGTTTTTCAAACTGTCATTGTTAGGCGAGATCAAAATGGTGCTGCTGACCTTCGTCAGGGAGACCAGTTTCCCACATCCCCTATTACCCATCAAGTTCCTCCTATCCTTCTCCATACTCATCACCTCCAAATCCCCCTTCATCCTGTCACTATCCAGCCCACTATCCTTGACCCCATCATTGTCCATGTAGATATTCCTGCTCTCCCCACTGAGCCCTTTAATGTTGCTGTCCCCATGTCCTTTGTCGACCTAACCCCTCCCCCTGAGGCTACACGTACCCTTACTTTTCGGGACCGATCTCCATGAGACCATCTAATATCCCCCATGACTTTACAGCCACCGACATACAAGATCCAGATGCCTCCCCTGAACATTTCCATGCCCTCTGCTTCACAATACCGTGACTCTAAAAACCCAGCAACAAATTCCTTAGGTGACTGACCATGTTCTGCACACCATACTGTGCACAACCATCACTGCCCAGAGAGGCCTGCCCCCACCCAAGATTGGGACCAAGACATGCGTGCTAAGCAGAACCCTCTATCATGGCCCACATAGCCCCAGGCCAGTCTCTTCAATATGCCTCAGATAGTGTGGCCTTAACCCCTGGACAGTGTCTGACTCTTCCTTGGATAGTCTTCCAACTCTGGACCCAGGACAGTCTTTCACTATTCCACTCTGTTCCTTGACCACTCCCTGGTTCTGCCCCCCACCCCCCTTCCTGTGCTCCCCCCTCCAGTCTTGCCTCCTTCTATCCCTTGCCTCCCGTGACCAGCCTTAGTGCAGCTTGTGATACAGGCACCCTGTACCTTGCAGCAACACTAAAAGGTAGGCAAAAGCAGCCTCTAGTGACCATGAAGTCATTGATGAACTGAAGCTCGCAAGATACGTGCCAGTTATATTCAGTCAGGAACCAGACTGTCCTAATTATCAGCTCGCTCGGCATTTAATTTAGAGGGGAAAGGCAATTCTGGCAAATTGGCCTTTTATTGAGCAGTTATGAAATGCAAATTAATGCAAATGTGCTTCCAGACATAGGTCAACAGGAAATTCAATCCACCTATAAAGTTGGGCAAACAAAATTCCAAACTAATTTCCCACCAGCGGGAAACTGACTTTTTCCATCATGCCAAATTTAGAGCCCCCGCCTGCCATGATTCCTGCCACTGGCGGGAGATGAATATTCCGCCCTCTGAGTCACAAGGGTAGGCTCCTAACTTCACTGCAGAAAACTCTATCAGCAGAAACTGCAGTGCCACCTTTGAATACTTTGTTGAGATCCAGTGAAATTACTTGTATCCAATAGGTGTGAATGGCTCTCTTCCCCTACCCTGCCCTCTCTTATAAGGTTATCTTGGCTCTGCAGGTTTGGTTGCAACCGAACTAGGAGAAGGTACTTTGAAGATAAAAACCACGAAGAAGGCACTATAACCCACTTCAGCTACTCTTCCCCAGTAGGTTCAAGAATCTCTTTTGTGACTTGAGATAGGACCTGCTCAATGGAAGAACTCAATTATCAGGTAAATTTAAATGGTTGAAAATTCATATGCAGTGTGCACCTAAATTTCTGATATGCACTTCCAAAATGGCAAGACTCCCTTGCCAGCCGTGCAAAGTTGCAAAACAGCTACATAACTCTACTCATCACAGGAAATTTGGCAGCAGAACTCCATCAATTATGAGACCTTTAGATTGTAAGTTCTCATTTTAAAACTTAGGTTCAAATACAGCTAACTGCAGTGTCTGTTTGTCCCATTCTATTGTATTTCTCCGTTACTCACTTCTCCGCTTTGATTGGAAAAATTGATCAGTGACGAACCAGGCCACACTAGTCACACCAACAATTGCACCAAGGTGGAGGAAAGGAGCTGTTACCTGCAGAAATAGAATGCATCTTTAAATTCCAAAATTAAGAACTTAAAGCAAATGCCAGTGAACTGGCTCTTCGGTTTCACAAATAGAGCAATAACAGTAGCTCTATGATTCAATCTATAGTCTTAGAAATTGCAGCTTGAAAGCAGTCCATTCATCCCAAAGAGTAGTCTTGTGTTCCTGTTTATTTACTTCGTGTATTAGTCTTATTCTAAGATCTCCGTTCTGTTCCAATTTCACTTTATCGGCATTAATTTTTTTAACATGAGACTTCCCCACACCCCACCCCATCTCAGGAGGAAGTCCCGTCTTAGAGAGCTGCTAGCTGCTCTGTTGTCCCAGCAATGTCACCAGGAGTGATGGCCACTGGTGGGGACTGCAGGCTGTCCCACCACACTGAGGAGACCCGGTAATTTTGAGGTTAGGGGTCTTGACGAAGGGGGTGAGGGGGAATGGGGTTAAAGAGGGAGGGAGGAGGGAGGTAAAGGGCTGGGCTGAAGGGGTCAGGGGAAGGGTTAAGTGGGGGGAATGATCTTTGCTGGGGGCAGGGCGGTGCAGGGGTGTTCCCTCTGATGGGCCCGGGGACTGCAAAGATGGTCCTCTCCCTTGCCTGACACCAGCACGTGCAGCTAAAACTGTCAGCCTTCTTGCATGGTGTGGGCCTCCCTCCAGCATTGGTAAGATACCAGTGGCAGTGAGATGAGGCCCTTAAGTGGCCATTAATTTGTCACTTCAGGGCCACAATTGGCCCAAGGGGTGGGCTGCCCGACGTTTCACAGGTTGGGGCAGGCAGATAGGCAATGCATAGGCCACCTGCTGGATTTTACATGCCTCCCACCTGTAAACCTGCCATTGAGGGAGCGTAGGATCTGGCCCATGCTCTTTATCATGTGCTAGAAGTGCACATTTATTGAATTTACTCTAAGTTTATCAAAAAACAATTTGCATTCATATGGTGCCTCCAATGTAGAAAAGCATCTAAAAGGTGCTCCCCAGAAGTGCAATAAAAAAAATGGACACCAAGCCAAAGGAAGAGATACTGGGGAGCGCAAATAAAAGCTTATCCAAAAAGGTGGATTCTAAGAATGGTCTAAAAGGAGAGCACAGAATCTCCTCTTATAGTGCTTAAGCATCCACTGATATGCACAAGTTTGGTCAGGCTTGGCTAAAGAACTACTCAAAACTCCATTCTGCTCTGTACCAGCCCCTTAACAAGCTACCTAATGAGGTATTGGTGCCCAGTGCCTTCCCTGTTCCCTTCCTCTTGCCATCGCTTTGAAAATCCAGAGCTGTCCTGGAGGTGTCAGGACACCAAGAAAACTTCCAGGACAGCAACTTACAAAGTCCGTCTGCTGTTGAAAATCCAGTCCCCCTTCTCTCCTGGTGTGAAACAGCACCAGGCAGGCTTCCTTTTTTAAAGATGCAGTCCCTACAAAAGAGAAGTTGCAGCTAAGCAATTTAGGCTGCTGGATAATCGATTTTTGCTGTTAAGGGATAACTATGGCACACCCGGGGAAGGAATGGCTCCTCAACTTTAGTGATGCCACATTGGACAAACTATATTGTGAGGTCGAGGCCAGGAAGGAAACCAGGGGCAAAATTTTCTGCCTGTCGGGCGGGTGCGCCCGACCCAATCTGGCGGGCAGGGAGCCGATCCCCACCGGAGGAGCGGGCCACACCGGCATTTTATGTGGGCTGGCCAATTAAAGCCCACCCAGCGTGACATCCGGTGGGAAGCATTATGTGCTCCCTGTGCGGGTGGGGGGGGGGGATTCCCTAAAAGCGAGAGTGCGCATGAAAGAGCGCACATCTCCCTGAGGCTAAGTGCTGTCTCAGGGAGATCGCTTACACTTTGAAAAATATTAAAAATAGAAAAAAAATTCCCTAATGAGATGGGACATGTTCATAATTTACAGAAAAACTTTATTAAAATTTTTAAAACCCTGCATGAAACCTCATCCCACCAGTGGATGAGGTTTCATGTTTTCTCTATTTGCCGCCGGGGCTCCTGGCCGACCTGCCAACTTTAAGGTTGGACGGGCAGGTCCTTTAATTGTTTAAATGATCCTGTCAATGGCCTCAATTGGCCATTGACAGGTTGATGGGCCCGCAGCTGATTTTGCTGCGCCCCTGCCTTCCTGAAAATTTAAATGGGGCAGGGTGATGTCGTCGGGGGTTCCACCCGACGTCATTCCATGTCATTTTATGCATCGGCGAATGGGCCCTGCCCCCTGTTCACAAAATTCTGCCCCAGGTATCCGACGGGGGACAGAAAGTCCTCAAAACAAAGCCTCCGAAGGGAATGGGAGCAGGTGGCGAGGTGAATGCCCAAAATGTCAGCCCCAGGATATGGCAGCAGTGCTGCAAAAAGGCTAATGGCCTCAAATGAATGATCGAGATGAGTAAATCCACTTCACATCTCTCACTTACCACACCACCCATCCCTTATGCTGCTCAATGCATCACACTCCCATCACTCACCCAGCAGCACACTCTGGCATTCAGGACATCTCTCCCACAAACATCTTCCGATCATGCCAATTAAACACACCCCTAACCACCTCCACAAACTTTCAGCTATTCAGCTATGGCATGCACATCAGCCAACCGCACAAGCACACACTCGCTGAAATCCTGTCCTCTCTTTTGTAAGAGAATGTTGCCCACAATAGGAGGGAAGGCCAGACTACTGGCAGAAGACAACCACAAATGCATTCCCTCAGGGCCCTTGAGCAAACAGTCCACAGGATCATGGGCACCAGCACCATGAAACCAGTGGCACCAGGCACTACCAGGCCATTCTGGATGATGGAAGGTTGCTACCTTATGCAACTTCTCCATTCATTCCTCACCCTCATCCTGAAAGGTGCTATGAAATGAAACTGCTGAAGAATGATCATGGACCTTTGCATATACAAACTCCTTAGAGCACAAGGTCGCACACCAGTTCTGCAGGGGACTCAAATGAGGACCTCATTGGGTGAACTATAGGGAAATACTGATGAACATGCACACCAAAATGCTTGGTGCATTAACGGACGTTCTAGATGGTCTACAGTTATCGGCTAGAAGCATGAAGGAGTCAAACTCCACAGTGGCACTGGACATTGTGCAGAGCTTGAAGCCCAAGCTTTCCACTGTGGAAGTAGTAGGCATGTCCATGGCAGCACTGCTAGACTGACCTATAGTAAAGCATCTGCTGACCATTGTCTGACCTTCCATTGCAGCACATCACTGCTGTGGAAGCTCAGATAGAGATCATGCAATCCCTGGCTGCTGGAATACAGATTCAGACAGCTGCCATCAAGGCACAGTCAGCTGCTATCGAGGATGTGGATCTAAGTGCGCGATGGGGCATGCAGGCTCCCATAGTGGTTCAACTTATGTTGTGGAGCAAGGGCCACTTTAACCACTTCCCCCATATCTATGTAATGAAGTGTAATTTCCTGCCTTTATGGTCAGTAAAAACCTCCAAATTTCTCCAGGAACTCACAGCAGTGCTTCCACCAACTTTGCCTGAACACAAATAAATCAAAAACAAAAAACTGCAGATGCTGGAAATCCAAAACAAAAACAAAATTACCTGGAAAAACTCAGCAGGTCTGGCAGCATCGGCGGAGAAGAAAAGAGTTGATGTTTCGAGTCCTCGTGACCCTTCGACAGAACTAGGTGAATCCCAGGAAGGGTTGAAATATAAGCTGGTTTAAGGGCGGCGGGGGGGGGGGGGGGGGGTGGTGTTGGGTGGGGGGAGAGGGAGAGAAGTGGAGGGGGGTGGTATGGTTGTAGGCAAAAGCAGTGATAGAAGCTGATCATCAAAAGATGTCACAGACAGCAGAACAAAAGAACACAGAGGTGTCGAAGTTGGTGATATTATCTAAACGAATGTGCTAATTAAGAATGGATGGTAGGGCACTCAAGGTATAGCTCTAGTGGGGGTGGGGGGAGCATAAAAGTTTTAAAAATATTTAAAAATAATGGAAATAGGAGGGAAAAAGAAAAATCTATATAATTTATTGGAAAAAAACAAAAGGAAGGGGGAAGAAACAGAAGGGGGGTGGGGATGGAGGAGGGAGGTCAAGACCTAAAGTTGTTGAATTCAATATTCAGTCTGGAAGGCTGTAAAGTGCCTAGTCGGAAGATGAGGTATTGTTCCTCCAGTGTGCGGTCTCCTCTACATTGGAGAGACCAAACGTAAACTGGGCGACCGCTTTGCAGAACACCTGCGGTCTGTCTGCAAAGAATGACCCAAACCTCCCTGTCGCTTGCCATTTCAACACTCCACCCTGCTCTCTTGCCCACATGTCTGTTCTTGGCCTGCTGCATTGTTCCAGTGAAGCCCAACACAAACTGGAGGAACAACACCTCATCTTCCGACTAGGCACTTACAGCCTTCCGGACTGAATATTGAATTCAACAACTTTAGGTTTTGACCTCCCTCCTCCATCCCCACCCCCCTTCTGTTTCTTCCCCCTTCCTTTTATTTTTTTCCAATAAATTATATAGATTTTTCTTTTTTCCTCCTATTTCCATTATTTTTAAATATTTTTAAAACTTTTATGCTCCCCCCACCCCCACTAGAGCTATACCTTGAGTGCCCTACCATCCATTCTTAATTAACACATTCATATATACACATAGTATCACCAACTTCGACACCTATGTGTTCTTTTGTTCTGCCGTCTGTGACATCTTTTGATGATCTGCTTCTATCACTGCTTTTGCCTACAACCCCACCATCCCCCTCCACTTCTCTTCCTCTCCCCCCACCCAACCCCCCCCACCTCCCCCCACCCCAGCCCTTAAACAAGCTTATATTTCAACCCTTCCGGGATTCACCTAGTTCTGTCGAAGGGTCATGAGGACTCGAAACGTCAACAAATAAATCAACACCACCTCAGCAGCAACTTAGTGAGTGGCCCTTTAAATAGCCCCAAAACAGAGCACATCTTGCTTCTTAACGCTTGTTGTTTTAGGAATGAATAAGGAAGTCATTTCCTGCACATTTGTTGATCAATTTTGGTTTTTCTAGCATTGCACCTGTCCATTGACATCAATGATGCCATGATTGCACATGGTCAGTAAGTTTGGGTGCGCACCTATATGTGCCACTCCAGGTGACTCATGCCATGCGGCGAGCAGCCAATGCATCTGTAGTGCTTCAAATTTGCAGGTCGGCCTGCATAGAAGTGGTTCGACATGAATGAATTTTATGCCCACTGTGCACAGTAGGCAGACAGCAGAGGTTTAGGAACCAATGAAAACTTGTAGCTAGATGGGAAAGATTTGCAATCACTACAGGGGGTTTCTTGGAAGGAAAAAAAAAGTTTGGTGAGTCTGTTAAGATTTATTCCCCAATTTTCTGAGAAGGACAAAATTGGGTTTGAGCTAGTGCATGCCAAATTATGGAGTAGTCTTCATGCCATTTTATGCCAGGAATCCCGTCTTCTAATTTGGTTGGTAACTGGCACATGGAAAACTTTGTCTGTAGTAAACATGGTTGTGGAATGTAAAATCCAGTGAGAAGGCATTTCTTTCAGAGCTGCAGCTTGTCATTAAAGAGCAAGTTATAATACTGACAGAAAAGTGACTCATTGTTCACAATGGCATAGTGGAGACAAGAGACTGAAAAGTTATAAGTGTTGCTGTAGGAGATGCACAAAGAAGGGTGGTCCTGTTTGAGGATGAAGACCACCCACCAATAAAAGCACAAGTGGTAGCTGCATGTGTGAAGCCACTGATTATCTCAATTAAATCTCTTTGGACCCTCATGTCTAGCTGTAAATGAGGTAAAGGTTTGCTGTTATTAGGAAGAAGGTAATGGGAAGTGTTCACCCTCTTGAACGTATTCCTTCTTCATCAAGCACAGCACAAACCTAAGTTGGGAATGTTGCACCCACTGGGTGGTATCATTCTTGTCACGTTGTCACAAAGCCAACCTCAACAAGTTACCATGTAGCAGCTCAAATTAATTCCCTTCTGTATTCTCCATGGTCAAGATTTTCAATTTGGGGTAGGGAACCCAAGACAGGGATAATTTCCAGCTCCTGACCCCGCACCTCCTCTGTCTTGCCTGCTATCCTTACATGCAGCTTGTCTTATGAAACAGGAACAGTAAACACTGGTTTTCTATGGTATACTGAGTTATCTATGGACCTCTGTATGGCAGAACCACACGAGCTCTTACTTATCTCAATCTTGCAGTGCATTCAGAAATCATGAGTAATTAAATCAGCAAAAAGGGAAATGATTGGAAAAGAAGAGTGCAAAAATGAAAGACTGACAAAATCAACTAATGCCATGGAACAAAATGCAGCAAATGATAATTGAAAACTGGAAAAAAAACTGTGCAACAGAAATCAACCAGGGGCAGAATTTTTCATCCCGTTGGCAGGCGTGCGCCCGACCTGAATGGGAGTTAAATAGTGCATGATCTTTTGACATGTAAGTTGCGTTTTTCACTGCCTGCTAGTGGGTGGTGCATAGGCCAGGAGGTCTTTGCATTTTTAACAAAACCTCATCCACAGGCGGGATGAGGTTTCCAATGGTGACTAAAAAAAAATAAAAATTTTTTACATCCTTTTTTACAAGTCCCTCTTCATGTGACTGAGTCACATGTGGGGACATGTTTATCTCATATGTAAAAAGTTTATTTTTCATTTTAAAATCCATCAGCTCCCTGAGGCAGCTCTGTGCCTTCAGGGAGCTGTCAGTGCGCGTCCCCTACGCATGCGCACACTTCAGTGCTTGTGCTCCTCCCGCCCCCACCCTGCCAGCGCTGAGGCTCTAAGCATGCCTTTCACACTGGCTGGCCATTAATTGGCCAGCCAGTGTGAAATCGCGGTCAACCTGGTCGTGGGTGGTAGTCGGTCTCGCGGCCTTTCCCCATCCTGCCCGCCGCGCCCGACCGACAAGGGGAAAATCCTGCCCCTGAATTTAAAGGTGGGATATTTTAACAGGTTACCTAACTGTTGAAATAAGGCCACTTTTACTGTTAATACAAGAGTGGTTTTATTCCATTTCAGCATGTGAAATCCCCCAATCAGTAGCAGGACCAATTTTTGGCCCAAACCCATTTCCCATTGGTCCTCTGCTGCTAGTGCAATAATGCAAAATTGGGTCTCAAGGTGTTAAAGCTAATAACATGTGTTATTTTACATATGTAACATATGTTACATTCTCTGTTCAGTTCCACAGCTTTGTGCTGTGGGTTTTCTCCTGTAAACAATTGTGTGATGCAGGGAATCCTGTGTAAAAATCTGACAGGATTCTACTAATGCAGGCTCTCAGAGAAGAAATTAAAACAGACTGTTTAAATGTAACTACTGTGGCTACAAGAGTGGGTCAGAGGCTAGGAATCCTGCAGCGAGTAACTCACCTCCTGACTCCTCAAAGCCTGTCCACCATCTACAAGGCTCAAGTCAGGAGCGTGATGGAATATTTCCACTTGCCTGGATGACAACACTCAAGAAGCTTGACATCATCCAGGACAAAGCAGCCCGCATGATTGGCGCCCCATCCACAAACATTCACTCCCTCCACCACTGACATACAGTGGCAGCAGTGTGTACCATCTACAAGATGCACTGCAGGAACTCACCAAACCTCCTTAGACAATACTTTCCAAACCCACAAACACTACCAACTAGAAGGACAAGAGTAGCAGATAGATGGGAACACCACTACCTGGAAGTTCCCCTCCAAGCCACTCACCAGTTTGCTTTGGAAAATATATCACCTTTCCTTCTACAGTGAAGATAAAGTAGCAGGGGCTGGATCGGTGCTGTTGTAACCATGGGCAGGTCTTATCAAGCGTGAAGTTTGGTGCATTGCAAACCTATTTAAGTGTCATCTGTGGAGGACCTCTTGAGTCATCTCCATCGCTTCAGTCTGCTGATCCTGGAACTCCCTCCCTAACGGCACCCTGGCTGCACCTACACCACATGGACAGCAGTGGTCCAAGAAGGCAGCTCACCGCCACCTTCTCAAGGGTAGTTAGGGATGGGCAATAAATGCTGGCCCAGCCAGTGATGCTCATATCCCAGGAACAAATAAAAACTGTAAATTGCTTTAAAATTTTATATTTAGCCAGGCCAGTTACATTACTGAATAAACTCACTTGAAGTGACAGATTTATAGTGTCCCATTCTTCCTTCCACTTAATTCTAATGACGATCATCAAAATTAGGATCAGCAAGACAGAAATCAGGATGGCAACCTTGAAAGAATGAGAAAAATGCACCAATATGACAGTACAGTATTACAGGAAACTACAGACTAGTTAGCTTAACATCTGTCATAGGGAAAAGGTTAGAAACTATTATTAAAGACATTATAGCAGGGCACATAGATAAATTTAAGGTAATCAGGCAGGGTCGACATGGTTCTGAGTGAGGGAAATAACGTTTAACCAATTTATTGGAGTTCTTTGAAGAAGTAACATGTGCTGTGGATAAAGGGGATCAGATAGATGTACTGTATTTAGATTTCCAGAAGGCATTTGATAAAGCGCTACATCAAAGCTTAATGCAGGAAATAAAAGCTTGTGGTGTATGGCGTAACGTATTTGCATGGATAGAAGATTGGCTAGCTAACAGGAAGTGGAGATTTCCAGCATCTGCCGTTTTTTGTTTTTATAAAAGGGTAATTTTCTGGTTGGCAGGATGTAGCAAATGGGTGTGCTATAGGGATCAGTGCCGACGGCTCAACTTTTTACCATTTATATAAATTAGTTGGAAGAAGGACCGAAGCATTGGTTGCTAAATTTGCTGATGACACAAAGATAGGTAGGAAAGTAAGTTGTGAGGAAAAAATACGGAGGCTACAAAGGGATAAAGATCAGTTAAGTGAGTGGGCAGAGATCTGGTAAATGGAGCATAATGTGGGTAAATGTGAAACTTCTCATTTTGGTAGGAAGAATAAAAAAAAAGGATATTATCTAAATCTCTCAGAGAGATTACAGGGCGCTGAAATGCGAAGAGATCTGGGCATCCTAGTGCATGAATTGCAAAAAGCTATTATGCAGGTACGGCAAGTGATTAGGAAATGTAATAGAATATTATCATTTATTGAGAGGGGAATTGAATACAAAGCTAGAGGTTAAGCTTCAGTTATACAGGGCATTGGTGAGACACGTGAAGTACTGTGTATTGGCCTCCTTATTTAAGGAAGGATGTAAATATGTTGGAAGCAGTCCAGAGAAGGTTTACTAGACTAATACCTGGAATGGGTGGGTTGTCTTATGAGGAAAGGTTGGATAGGCTAGGATTGTATCCGCTGGAGTTTAGAAGAGTATGAGGCAACTTGATTGAAAAATATAAGATCCTGAGGGGTCTTGACAGGTTGGATGTGGAGAGGATGTTTCCACTTGTGGAAGAATCTGGAACTAGGGGTCACTGCTTAAAAATAAGGGATCGTCCATTTAAGACAGAGATGAGGAGAATTTTTTTCTCTCAGAGGGTCAGGAGTCTTTGGAACTCTCTTCCTCAAAAGGCGGTGGAAGCAGAGTCTTTGAATACTTTAAAGGCAGAGCCAGATAGGTTCTTGATAAGCAAGGGGGTGAAAGGTTATTGTGGATAAGTGGGAATGTGGGGCTGAGGTTACAATCAGATCAGCCATGATCTTATTGAGTGGTGGAGCAAGCTCAAAGGGGCGACTGGCCTACCCTTGCTCCTAACTCATATGTTTGTATGTATTATACTTGAAAAGAAGGTTTGTGCAGGATTATTGCAAGATTTCATGCTGTGCTATAGGACAAGGTCAGCACAAGCAACTGCAGGCGCAGCTACCTAGAGACCAGCAGCCTTGATGTTGTGTGACCAGGATCATACCCCATTGTATAACACTGGGATTGGTACTGAACAGACTTAAGATAATAGCACGCTATACACAAAGGAGATCATTTAAATTACAGAAACCACAAATGCCTGATCCCCTAACTTTGCGTTGGCATCCCCATGACTCTGATGGAATGAGGGGTCATTAACAGGTTAAAAATAACTAATAATTCAAAAGTGACTCAGAACATTGGCTTATATCAGGTGGTTACACTGAACATACAGTGGGCCAGACCTTATCATACCTTAAACGGCAGGTGTACGCAATGATTTATGACCTGTATCATGGAATAATGTAGCTATTATACATAAGTGCTAATGCTCCCTACTTCTAAATCATTTTGTTTATAGAGTTGATTCTCTCCACTCATATAACTTCTTGGAAGAACTATATCTTAATTCACATGATATCACTTCATGCTGGCACGCAATACTCTCTCCCTCAATTCACACTGGCAGTTTTCTCCCCATTTCTCTCTCAGTTGATACTATTTTTCTATTTCCTCTCTGTGCACACACTGCTACTGACAGTGTTATTCTCCTCCTCCTCAGCTCATGTGACACTCTCTTCCCCAGCCCACTCCAACTGCTCCATCAGTTTTGCTCTCTGCTCCTCTACAACCACCAGCACAACTCCGAGCTTTCCTTCACCCCTCAGCACTGCTCATGTTACCTACCTATTTTTGCTGCTGTTCCTGGGGATTAAATTCCACTGCATACTGACAAGAAATCTTTGATCTTACAAAATTATTGTGAGAATTTGCAACCACAGCTTATAATGTTCAGTTGCTTAAATAAAAGTTTGAATTGAGAAAGAAGTGGCAATGCTAATACTAATTTGTTGCATGAAATGCCACAGTTAGTATATATGTAGCATTACCTTGTTAATCCAGTGTAAGTAAAGTGATATTCCCAGAGCAAAGTGACACAGTGCAAGTATCTGAAACAACAAAAAAGTGTAGCAAATAACTTAATGAGAAACCAGCCTGGAACTATCTGACTCATTTTCAATGCTACAATTAACAGGAAAGTCACTAATCTAAATCACCAATGAAATAGAAGACCAGTTACTGATGAGTTTTTAAAAATTAGTTTCAGTAGGTTAAATTCATTGATTAAGATTGCATTGCCCCTGGAGTGTATGATCTGTACCCAACTTTCCACGTATGTTTCCTTTACTTTCCATGGTTCAGCAATGTGCCTCCTTCAAAACTGTTGAAAAATCTTTCCTCGTCTATCCCACTGTTCCCCAGCATATATCCTCATTTTGTCTTTTCTGCATCCAATTATTCCCACTTCTGTGTTCCACTGATCCCTACGGTTTATCTACATCTGAAGAAAAAAAAAGAAACATACCCTAATTGGTAATTCTTAAAGGAATGGAGAAACAGAAAGATTTAGATTACAGATTTCTAAAAGCAGGATTTCAGTTGGAAAAAGCAATGTGCATAACACATAAGTGTTGAATTAAAAAGAATTCGTGATGAATTTGTACTACACATTAAAAATAAGATTATGTCACTTGGACAAGTGTGGATTAATTAGGGAAAGGCAGCAGAGATTTGTTAAGGGCAAATAATAGAGATGCCAGCAAACTTGAAGCCCGTGGAATAAAAGGGACCATGACAGCATGAATACGAAGTTGGCTGAGTGACAGAAAAAAGTGAGTACAGGTGAAAGTTTGTTTTCTTGGATTAGAGGATAGTATACAATGGAATTGTTATTGGGGCTAATGCTTTTCTTGATCTATATTAATGACTTAGATTCGAATGTCGAGGGCATTACTTCAAAATATGCAGATGGCACAAAACTTGGAAATATTGTTAATTGTGAGGAGAATAGTGTTAGACTTCAAAAAGACACAAATATAATGTGTGAATACATGGCAGATGAAATTTAATGCAGAGAAGTGTGAAATGATACATTTTGGTAGGAAGATTGAAAAGAGGCAACATAAACTAAAGGGTACAATTCTAAAGAGATGCAGGAACTGAGAAGCCTGGGGGTAAGCAAGCACAAATTTCTGAAAGTGGGAGGGTAGATTGAGAAAGTGATTAAAAAGATATATGGAATCCTAGGCTTTATCAGTAGAGGCAGAGTACAATGAAGTTCTGGTGAATGTTTACAAAACATTGGTTTGGACTCAACTGGAGTATTGTGTCCAATTCTGGTACTGAACTTTAGGAATGATGTGAAGACTTTAGAGAGGAAGCAGAAAAGATTCATGAGAATGATTCCAGGGATGGAGGACTTCAGTTCTGTTGATAGATTGGAATTTTTCTCCTGAGAGAAAAGAAGGTGGAGGGGAGAGTTGAAAAAGGTGTTCAAAATCATGAGAGGTCCAGACAGAGCGGATAGAGAGAAACTGTTCTCACAAGGGTTGAGAACCGGAGGACACAGATCTAAGGTAGTTAGCAAAAGAATTAAAGGCGGCATGAGGTAATACATTTTTTTACGCAGTGAGGGGTTAGGATCTAGAAATACACTGCTTGGAGAGTGGTGAAGGCAGATTCAATCGTGACTTTCAGAAGGGAATTGGATAAATACATAAAGTGATAAAAAGTGCAGGACTATGCGGAAAAGCTGAGGGATTGATACTCGTTAAATTGCTCTTGCAGAGAGCCAGTATGGACTCAACAGGCCAAATGACCTCCTGCTCTACTGTACTCATTCAATAATTCAATAATATTGGGTAGGCTTGCTATCAGAGTATGAGTATATAATGTAGGCAAAACCAAAACAGAATTACCTGGAAAAACTCAGCAGGTCTGGCAGCATTGGCGGAGAAGGAAAAGAGTTGACATTTCGAGTCCTCATGACCCTTCCACAGAACTGAGCGAATGTAAGGAGAGGGGTGAAATATAAAACAAAAACAGGATTACCTGGAAAAACTCAGCATGTCTGGCAGCATCGGCGGAGAAGAAAAGAGTTGATGATTCGAGTCCTCATGACCTTTCCACAGAACTGAGTGAATATAGGGAGAGGGGTGAAATATAAGCTGGCTTAAGGTGGGGGGGTGGAGCAAAGTTGGGGGGGCGGGGGGGGTGGTGGTGGTTGGTGTGGTTGTAGGGACAAGCAAGCAGTGATAGGAGCAGATAATCAAAAGATGTCACACAAAAGAACAAAAGAACACAGAGGTGTTGAAGGTAGTGATATTATCTAAATGAATGTGCTAATTAAGAATGGATGGTAGGGCACTTAATGTACAGCTCTAGTGTGGGTGGGGTGGAAAGACTAGCGGGGCATAAAAGATTTAAAAATAATGGAAATAGGTGGGAAAAGAAAAATCTATATAAATTATTGGAAAAAACAAAAGGAAGGGGGAAGAAACAGAAAGGGGGTGGGGATGGAGGAGGGAGTTCAAGATCTAAAGTTGTTGAATTCAATATTCAGTCCGGAAGGCTGTAAAGTGCCTAGTCGGAAGATGAGGTGCTGTTCCTCCAGTTTGCGTTGGGCTTCAGACGTTGACAGGGTCCTCAACCATGTCTGGCTCATCTCCTGCGCATCTGCCTTCACTCCTTCTCCTCCCTCCCAGAAACATGATAGGGTCCCCCTTGTCCTCACTTATCACCCCACCAGCCTCTGCATTCAAAGGATCATCCTCCGCCATTTCTGCCAACTCCAACATGATGCCACCACCAAACACATCTTCCCTTCACCCCCCCGGTGGCATTCCATAGGGATCGTTCCCTCTGGGATACCCTGGTCCACTCCTCCATCACCCCCTACCCCTCAACCCCCACCTATGGCACCTCCCCATGCCCACGCAAAAGATGTAACACCTGCCCCTTCACTTCCCTACAACCACACCAACCGCACCCCCCAACTTCTCTCCCCCGACTCCCCCCCACCTTAAACAAGCTTATATTTCACCCCTCTCCTTATATTTGCTCAGTTCTGTGGAAGGGTCATGAGGACTTGAAACGTCAACTCTTTTCTTCTCCGCCAATGCTGCCAGACCTGCTGAGTTTTTCCAGATAATTCTGTTTTTGTTTTGGGGTGAAACATAAGCTGGTTTAAGGTGGTGGGGGGGAAGAGATGTTGGTGGGGTGGGGTGTTGGTGTGGTTGTAGGGACAAGCAAGCAGTGATAGGAGCAGATAATCAAAAGATGTCACAGACAAAAGAACAAAAGAACACAGAGGTGTTGAAGGTAGTGATATCATCTAAACGAATGTGCTAATTAAGAATGGATGGTAGGGCACTTAAGGTACAGCTCTAGTGGGGGTGGGGTGGAAAGACTAGCGGGGCATAAAAGATTTAAAAATAATGGAAATAGGTGGGAAAGGAAAAATCTATATAAATTATTGGAAAAAACAAAAGGAAGGGGGAAGAAACAGAAAGGGGGTGGGGATGGAGGAGGGAGTTCAAGATCTAAAGTTGTTGAATTCAATATTCAGTTCGGAAGGCTGTAAAGTGCCTAGTAGGAAGATGAGGTGCAGTTCCTCCAGTTTGCGTTGGGCTTCACTGGAACAATGCAGCAAGCCAAGGACAGACATGTGGGCAAGAGAGCAGGGTGGAGTGTTAAAATGGCAAGCGACAGGGAGGTTTGGGTCATTCTTGCGGACAGACCGCAAGTGTTCTGCAAAGCGGTCGCCCAGTTTACGTTTGGTCTCTCCAATGTAGAGGAGACCGCATTGGGAGCAACAAATGCAATAGACTAAGTTGGGGGAAATGCAAGTGAAATGCTGCTTCACTTGAGAGGAGTGTTTGGGCCCTTGGACGGTGAAGAGAGAGGAAGTGAAGGGGCAGGTGTTGCATCTTTTGCGTGGGCATGGGGAGGTGTCATAGGTGGGGGTTGAGGAGTAGGGGGTGATGGAGGAGTGGACCAGGGTGTCCCGGAGGGAACGATCCTTACGGAATGCCACCGGGGGGTGAAGGGAAGATGTGTTTGGTGGTGGCATCATGCTGGAGTTGGCGGAAAAGGCGGAGGAACACCCTTCACTTCCTCTCTCCTCACCATCCAAGGGCCCAAACACTCCTTTCAAGTGAAGCAGCATTTCACTTGCATTTTCCTCAACTTAGTCTATTGCATTCGTTGCTCCCTCCTCCATCCCCACCCCCTTTCTGTTTCTTTCCCCTTCCTTTTTTTTTCCCAATAATTTATATAGATTTTTCTTTTCCCACCTATTTCCATTATTTTTAAATCTTTTATGCCCCTGTAGTCTTTCCACCCCACCCCCACTAGAGCTGTACCTTGAGTGCCCTACCATCCATTCTTAATTAGCACATTCGTTTAGATAACATCACTACCTTCAACACCTCTGTGTTCTTTTGTTCTTTTGTCTGTGACATCTTTTGATTATCTGCTCCTATCACTGCTTGCTTGTCCCTACAACCACACCACTCCCCCCAACTTCTCTACCCCCCCCACCTTAAACCAGCTTATATTTCACCCCTCTCCTTATATTCGCTCAGTTCTGTGGAAGGGTCATGAGGACTCGAAACGTCAACTCTTTTCTTCTCCGCCGATGCTGCCAGACCTGCTGAGTTTTTCCAGGTAATTCTGTTTTTGTTTTGGATTTCCAGCATCCACAGTGTTTTGTTTTTATATAATGTAGGCATTACATTAAAGTAAGGATATCAAAGCTATATACAAGATGCAGTCTAAATTCACTGGAATGAAACCATTGATGGGTAAGAGTAGATATTTTTAATGAAAGATTTGAAAAGCTGTTGCTGTAACAATTTGAATATTTTAAGGAGAGATCCAGTAATCATGTTTAAAATAGTTTGACATAGCAAATAGTTATCCAGTGCGTATCTACTATTTCCCACTTCTCCCCAGTGTGTATCCTCTACATCCCACAGTTCCCAAGTATGTATTCTCTATATTCCATTGCTCCCAGTGTGATCACCTTTATCCGAGTTTCCAACTTTGCATCCTCTATATACAGTGTGTACCCTGAAGGGGGTTGGTTGTCCCCTTCTTCATCCAGATGACTTTGTAATCCATATCTCACTGTTTCCAAGTATGTGTCCTCTATTTCCCACTGTTGTTGGATTATGTATCATCTGTAATATCCCAGATTTCATATTCATTTCCATTTCATATGTGCTTTACAATAGGTTTGTTCAAAAAAAAATGCAGTTTTATAGGCTGCAATTAAACTGAGAAGGTTGTATGGCTATATAGATAGTGCATGGACACTCAGGAGTGAATTACAGGCTAGATTCTAATCAAGTAGGTTATTGGGTTTACAAGTATTGGCATATGATAGGTGTATATGCATGCCTGTTATCAGTGGAAAAATATTTTAGTACAATCCTGGTGGATCAGTTTATTTATTACTTTCCACCTGCACAGGTTGTGGTACAATAAAAGCCTAACAAACTTTAAGTCTCAGAATGTGACACATTTATTAACTGTGTCATAGGTCCAGTGAGCATTATGAATGAGGAAGCACCTGCGATTTTCTAGAATTCTCTAAATGGATTTCATTTGATTTTAGTTATGCAAGCCTTATCAAAAATTAAATGACTGTTCACATAACTGTGAACCGTCCTTCCAAAGGTCAGGTCCCTGATTATTTACAGTATAACAATTGGACAGGGTTGTGGAATAAAACAAAGAGTTAGGCATGTCCAAGAGCTGACGCTACTTCTCCTTGGGCAGGGCAATTTTGAAGAGTTCGTACACAACTGTACCCATAACAGTGACGCCCATGGTTAGCCTGTAGAGCACAGCATCCATCACACTGCCTTTTAAGTGGACTGGCATCCCATTGTCCGCCTGGAATATCTTCTGCTTCTCAGGAACCATATTCTCCACTCGCCTACAGACAGCAGTGCTGAAGGTTTGCTATGATAGCTGCTGAAAAGCCCGCAGGCCCGGAAATTTAAAGAATTCATAGGTGTTTAACAAATCACTGCTAATGTTGGGCAGGAATTAATTGTCATTCCTTTACATCAATTGAAGAGAAATTCAACAATGAGGAGGAATGTTCCTAAGCAAGCAGAGACTCAAATCCCCTGGTAGTGATGTTATGTTTTGTGATGTTTAATTGCACCAAAATTGCGCAAACTCATTTCACATAAGATCTTGCATTTAATAGACAGCTAAGACTTCCGTGTGATCAATTTGGGTCAAATTTGAACTTGGACTTCAAGATTACAGTCCGCCAATAAATTTAATACCAAATAAGTCAATAACTTATGAACAACTCTAAAACTCATCAATAACTTACCATTAACAGAAGCAGATAGCTAAAGATAATTGCTGTCAATATTAGGAGAATCACTGACCAGTCTAACCACCGATGCATCTTTGCAAATAAATGCCTGTAATGGAAGACAAAAGGATTATTCCTTGAACAGCTTATCACGCACATGTATTCTTGCTAATTGTTTTTAAGAGATTCCCATTTGGGACAAATAGGGATCAGATACAGTGGAATGATCCTTACACATTGCCTAAGCATAGCCCAATCATAGAAGTCTCCCTGGTGCCTGGCAGGTTTGAAATTTCCAAATTAGCTGCATTAGGCTCAGTCTTGATATTCTTTGGAAAAAGGAGAATTACTGGGTGAAAAAAAAAATACCATCTCCCAAGTGCTTAATTACCTCTTGTTGCTGTACTTTATGCCTCAGACTGGCTGGTTAGAGCCAGTTTGAAAGCAGCATTTTGTGCAAGTTCCCTTTGTTGTGAAACCATGAAGTTCTAGAGGCACGAATGAAAACAAGTTGTATTCATGATGTAATTGAAATTGAATTTAATAGTATTAGATCAGGGACAAATTAACAAAACAGCTGGAATAGTTTCATTCAGAGGGATTTTAGGAGGACGTTTCCCTGATAAAAAGCGGGATCACAAAAAAGGATGCTAGAATGGTAGCTTATGGAAGATCCCTGAAATGATATCTCCCAGACAGACTGTTGGAAAACATCTTTCTGGAATGGTATCTACTAGAATGATGCTAGAAGGTTATTATAAAATATGATGCTTGTTCATGGAATATGATTTTCCATCTTAAAACAATTTAGGATTAAAACCAAGCTCAATTAAAGAAGTGAACCATTCTGGCTGATGTGCATGACAGAAACAAATGATGGGGATGACATTCCAATGATGCTGTTGTTTCTCCAGAAGTGAGTCAGAGAAGGTCATGGGTTTGGCCCTACTGTAAATTGTGAGGTTAGCTAAGTGAAATATAGAGGTGTGCAAGTTGGCAAAGTTCAATCTGCAATATCTTAGCTATACCAGGAGTTGGCATAAAACCAGAGAAAGGTTTCAAATGAGCCTGGGATCAAGGAGCAGACAAGGATAGTAATTTGGGCCAAAAAGAAAATTATTAGCAACAATGATTTGGATGACCTCCTAATGGAAATATAGAAAAGAAGGGTGGAGTTGTGATCGATTGTAGTTCATTTAACAGATGGCTCTGTGGACAGAGACTGCCTGATTGGAGTTATATTTGATAGCCTTTGTCCAGCTGAGCAGTCTGAAGACATGAGAGATAGGAGGCACGATGAGAGGTCAGCTGCAAACTTTCCCTCCAGTTCACTAATAGCTTTATAGTCAGTGAACTTATTTGAGTTAAGTTTTGTATTCCATTTTAGCACAGTAGATGTTACCATTATTTTGTACATTCCAAGGGGAAAATAGCAATGTACCACACATTACTGTTTTTCTTTATTTGTTCATGGGATTTGTGTGTTGCTGGCAAGTGGCCTAACTGCACTTGACAAGGTGGTGGTGATGAGTAGTTCATGTGATTTATGTACACTCACAGTGCTGTTAGGAAGGGAGTTACAGGATTTTGACCGAATAACATAGAAGAAATGGCAATTATAGTTCCAAGTCAGCATGGTGCGTGACTTGGAGGGGAACTTGCAGGTGGTGGTGTTCCCAAGTGCCTGCAGTCCTTGTGTGAGTAAGCTTAGATGGGGATTTTTTTTAAAATCTGAGAATAATTAATTAATTTTTACTATAATTACTGAATAAACTAATAGGGCCAAAGGAAACCATCTTAGAATTAACATGCGATTCCTTGACAGTAATTACTTTGTATATTGTTATACTGACAATGAATTAGGCAAGCCGGCAACAGATGATCTTAAGATAGTGAACATCAAGAGCAAGGATGTTACCTACTGAGCCATAAGACTTCTACTTGGACAGAATACATAGTGTTCCCATTGGTGGAAGGGTCAAGAACCAGAGGAAGCTGATTTAAAGCGATTGACAAAAGAACCAACTGTAACATGAGGTAAAACTTCTTGCACAGCAAGGGGTTAGCATCTGAAATGCATTACCTGAGAGTGTGGTGGTGGTGGATATAATTGGGGCTTTCAAAAGGGATTTGGATACGCATTTGAAGGGAAAGAAAAATTGCAGGGCTTCAAAAAATGTGCAGAATGTTGAAACTAGTTGAGTTGCTCTAACAGACTGCCGCTCAGACACGATGGGCTGACTGGCCTCCTGTGCTGTAACCATTTGATGATTCTAAGTCTGACAGTCTAAAATTTAAATCAAAAACAGAATTACCTGGAAAAACTCAGCAGGTCTGGCAGCATCGGCGGAGAAGAAAAGAGTTGACGTTTCGAGTCCTCATGACCCTTCGACAGAACTTCAAGTTCTGTCGAAGGGTCATGAGGACTCGAAACGTCAACTCTTTTCTTCTCCGCCAATGCTGCCAGACCTGCTGAGTTTTTCCAGGTAATTCTGTTTTTGTTTTGGATTTCCAGCATCCGCAGTTTTTTTGTTTTTATCTCTAAAATTTAAATGTTGGTCTGAAAAGGGTATTTATTTGACTGCTTTCCAAAATCATACAAATCATGTGATAGCTAATTATTGTGACAAAGGTTTTTAGATTGGCCCCATGTGCTCACTACAATTGCCCAATATTGGTTTGTAAAGACATGCTCCACTTTGTTAGGAATGAAGATTTACTAACCAGAATAGTCTTTGGAGCTGAGCTGGAGAAATGAATCTAATGTAAAACCCAAAATTATAACAGCCATATTCCGGAAGGAAACTAGGAGTTAACTTCTAAAGAGATATTGGAAACATACAAACATACAAATTAGGAGCAGGAGTAGGCTACTCGGCCCCTCAAGTCTGCTCTGCCATTCAATAAGATCATGGTTGATCTGATTGTAACCTCAACCCCACATTCCTGCCTATCCCCAGTAACCTTTCACCCTTTGTTAAGCAATAATCGTGTTTGACTAATTTGCTAGAGTTCTTTGAAGATGTGACAAGCAAAGTGGATAATGGGGATCCTGTAGATGTGATATATCTGGACTTCCAGAAGGCCTTTGATAAAGTGCTGCACAAAAGATTAATACACAAGATAAGATCACATGGAGTTAGGAGTAATATATTAGCTTGAATAGAGGATTGGCTAACCAACAGAAAGCAGAGAGTTGGGATAAATGGATCTTTTTCTGGATGGCGAGCTGTAACTAGTAGGGTGACGCAGGGTTCGATCCTTGGGCCCCAACTACTTACAATCTATATTAATGACTTGGATTCAGGGATAGAAGGTACTATAGCTAAATTTGCAGATGACACCAAAATAGGTGGGAAAGTAAGTTGTAATGTAGAAATAAGAAATTTACAAATGGATATGGATAGGTAAGGTGAATGGGCCAAAATTTGGCAGATGGAGCTTAACGTGGATAACTGTGAGGTTATCCATTTTGGTTGGAAGAATAAAAAAGCAACTTATAATTTAAATGGAGAGAAACATCAGAATGCTTCAGTGCAGAGGGATCTGGGTGTCCTCGTGCATGAATCGCTGAAAGCTAGTATGGAGGTACAGCAGGTAATAAGGAAGGCAAATGGAATTTTGGCATTTATTGCTAAAGGAATAGAGTATAAAAATAGGGAAGTGTTGTTGCAACTGTACAAGGCACTGGTGAGACCGCACCTGGAGTACAGTGCACAGTTTTGGTCCCCTTACTTGAGGAAGGATGTAGTTGCACTGGAGATGGTTCAGAGGAGGTCCATTAGATTGATTCCAGAGATGTGGGGCTTGTCTTATGAAGAGAGATTGAGCAGTTTAGGCCTATACTCGCTAGAATTTAGAAGGATGAGAGGAGATCTAATTGAGCTGCTAAAGGGGATAGACGTGGAGCGGATGTTTCCCCTTGTGGGGCATTCTAGAATGAGAGGCCATAGTTTTAGGCTAAGGGATGGTAGATTTAATTCAGAGATGAGGTGGAATTACTTTTCTCAAAGGGTCATGAATCTGTGGAATTCACTACCTCAGGGTTCAGTGGATGCTGGGATGCTGAATAAATTTAAAGAGGAGATTGACAGATCTTTAATTAGTAATGGATTGAAAGGTTATGGAGAGAGGGCAGGAAATTGGAGTTGAGGCCTAAATGAGATCAACCATGATTGTAATGAAGGCGGGGCAGGCCCAAGGGGCTGAATTGTCTACTCCTCCTAGTTCTTATGTTCTAAGAATCTATCTAGCTCTGTCTTAAAAATATTCAAAGTGTCTGCTTCCACTGTCTTTTGAGGAAGAGCTCCAAAGACACTCTTACCCTCTGAGAGAAAAAATTTCTCCTTACCTCTGTCTTAAATGAACAACCCCTTATTTTTAAACAGTGACCCCTATTCTAGGTTTCCTCCACAAGAGGTCGCCTCTTACTCTTCTAAGCTCCAGCAGATACAAGCCTCACCTGTCCAACCTTTCCTCATATGACAACCTGATCATTCCTGGCATTAGTCTAGTAAACCTCCTCCGAACTGCTAACATGTTTACATCAAAGTTTCATACTTACTCATTTAAGTTGCTGTAGTCATTGTGCAGTGCCCACCAGCAGTAAAACCAGAAAACACTGATGACAAAGGTACAGGATAGGACCAGATACCAGATGCACTCCTTCTGTAATGATAAGAATAAGGACTATTAGACAAAAGGAGAAACATTCTACTACATGTAGAAAGTCATGTGACTAGTTGTCTAATAGTTTGTTACCACCAATTTTATGTTCAGTTTCAGATGCAATTGAGCATTAAAAAAAGAAACTGACATGCAGAATTTCCTTTCATTTTAGGCAAGGTATAATTATATAGTGAAGATAACAAGGCTCTTAGCCACGAAAAAAGGAGGAAGACATTGAGCTGAAACTTAGTGTGGACCCATTTTCAAAGTCCAGAATGCAGTTAAATGATAGCAGTACCTGTGTTCCCATCCACCAATCATTTCTGGCAAAGGCATATATGACACATAAAAGACAGAGCCAAACTGTCTATGTATCAGCATAAGAGTTACAGCCTGCAGCTAGTCCATCTAAGTACTTAACTTCCAAGAGAGTCCGAGGAGGCTTTTGGAAAAATACCGTTGTCGGGCATCTCAATGCTCCAACCGTTTGTGAGAAGCACAAAGCTACGTTTAATAAATCACACATCACACTGTGACAGTGGGGTAAAAAAAAAAACATCAATGAGGTGCAGGGAAACCAGATCTATTGACACCAAATTAAAACAGAAAATGCTGCAAATATTCAAGGCCTGGCAGCATCTGTAGAGAAAAATAAAATGTTATCCTTCCAGGTTGATGTTCCATTGACATAAGGGGCTGGATTCTTGCTGCGGGGCGGGGAATGGAAATCGGGACCGTTTCTGGGTCCTTATCTTGTTCCTGAGGGGGAAGCAGTATTGGACCATGAATTGCAAGGAGACACCCCTTAATTGCTATAGAGAGGGGTTTGGTGGCTAATTAACAGGGGCGGGAGCAGTGGTGGGACAACTCGAGTGGGAGTCTGATTTAAAACTCACCAAGGCAGCCGTTACTGTAGCTGCCATTTCACTGCTGTGACTGCATGGAGAAAGATAATAGAAAACTTGAATTCTACAATGTCTCAGCAGCACCGAAGGCCTGAAACTCAAGGTAGGACAGCCTCTCAATTCTCAGATGGGGTCATCCCAGATTTACACTAACTGTGGTAGCAGGTGTGTAAAACGATGTTTTACCTGTTGGCCGTGATGGCGGGTTTTCACGCCGTATCATCCCAAACTTGCCGCATTACTTATGCATTCCCTGGGAACATGCAGTTCCATGGCAGGCAGGCTCTCATTCGCCCACCAAGCCATCACCTTGCCGCTTCATTACACCAGGTGCCATATTTAAAGTCCAACCACATGCAAACATCCCAGTGCTTCCAGCCCTTGACAGCTGCCGGGAAGATGTCCACGAAAGGCAAAAAGACTGCTGCCCCCAAGTTTAGCAACGCGTCACTGGAATGTCTTTTGGATGCCGTGAAGACTTGCTGCTATGAATTCTATGACTTCTACTCCAGCTCTGGCCGTAGGATGGGCAGTAGCATAACCAACCAGGCTTGGGACGTGGCAGCAGCTGTGGTCTGCGCCAACATCCTTCAAAATAGGACAGCCACTCAGTGCCACAAGAGGATGAATGATCTCCTCCATTTCGCCTGGGTAAGTCACCCTTCTCATCACTCTAAACTCATACACTCACAAACCTATCACACATCCACAGGGCCCTCACTCACTGCCAGTTCAAGGGACATCACCATTCACTCTCTCACACACACCCTAATTGTTCTCATTCCATCCATAGGACTATTCACCACCCACACAGGCCAGGCATACTCATCATCTGGCCTGGCAGGCGTCCTGCTTCCACACTCTCCATCTCTACTCATGCAGGACAAGCTGGCACACAAAAACAGGGAGAGGTTGCAGACTGGTGGAGGAATACCTGAAATCAGCGTTCTCACGGACTTTGAAAACAGAGCCATCCAACTGGCTGGTGACAATCTGGACTTGTCTGGACTTGGTGCTCTACCAAATGGGGACCCAGCAGCGCAATATCCATCAGACAACCACGCCGTGAGTGATGTGTCCTGTTTCACAGGCCACTGCCATGCACTAATTATCTCCCCTTGCTTCTGCAGGCAGATCTGGGAAACGGCCGAGAGAGACCATGACCCAGGGCCTCCAATCAAGCCCTGAAGAAACCTCTGAAGAGGAATCTAAAGGCGCCTTCCTTGAAGTCCTTTCAAAGCACTCGCCCACACCCTCCACCAGCACAGAGACACACACCTCGGTGGGACCTAGCTTTAGAATAGCCTCTGGTGGGCACATCGTATTGTCTGATCCACAGCAGGGGCGGCAGCAGGGATTCCCTAGGTGTTCAGCACTCAGGGCTGCTGGAGGCCAGAAATCTGCTGAATCCGAGTCAGGTGATGAGTCTCTGGACTCGATCATGTCACAGTTGTGGAGCTGCAAAGGCAAGCTCGGGAACATCAGGAAGGGATGTCCTCTGTACTCCTCAGATTACAAGGCACGATGGAGGAGTCCGTCTGCCTCCAGGCTGAGGTGATAGCGCCGACATGCCAATGCACAGAGGTCAACACTGGTAGGATGGCGGTCGCCACGGAAACCTTGATCCAGGACGTCACTGCTGCACTGCTGCATGGGCTCAACTCCATCGCTGGTGCCACAGTTAGCCTCCGACAGTGTGTATGCGAGAGGGGTGCAGGGCAGCTCGATTTTACTCCAGCTACCTATGCTCCTCATGGAGTCAGCCCTGTGGGCACCCATAGGGAGGAGGATCAGCAAGTGTACCCCCTCAACCCTGAGGCCATCCATCCAGGTGACTCCAGGAGTATCCGGCAATCTCCCTCTTCCTGTGACCTCAGCAGCTCCAGCTCCACAGGCTGAGGAGGGTGTCACTGCCACACAGCAGGACCCCGAAAGCAGGCCGGGGCCCTCCAAGTCTCGGTCCTCCAGAGGACCCCCACCAAAGGAATCAGAGACAGGGTGTAGCAGTCAGCAGGCTGCCTCCACCTCTGCTGTGGATGTTCAAGGAGCACCAAGATGTAGCGGCAGGGTTAGGAAAATTAAAAAGAATTAGTTGCACAGCCTGGGCACAGGTGTTATTTACTTGCGTACTGTTCACAATTGTCAATAAACTCCCAAGAATGTCTCCCTGCCTATGGCTCCTTGTTCTGATGAGCAGTGTTCAAGTCACTCAGGTGTGAAATCTTTCTGCACAAGATAAAGGCAGGTGTCTCAGTCCAGGGCCTCTTCCCTGTGCTCTGTGCAACCTTCAGACCAAAGTGATGGTCCGACCTCACACTCCCTGGACACATTACTGACGCCTGCACTTCAACAGTGTTCGCCATTGGTGCCAGAATGTCGTGGGCAGTGGTTACAGAGTTCCGTCATTCTCTCTCTGTACTCTCAGCACCTTTAAGGTGGGGCTGGCCATCTCTCCAGCATATGTGACCAGTGACGCTGAGCTCCTGAAGGGCTCAGGTGCTGAAGGCGGACAAAGGATCAGGTGCTTCTAAAGTTGCATGGTTTTGTCGCTATGATATGACCCATATCACAGCACAAGCGAGCTGTCCTCGCCCAGACAGGAGGCAGACATTCAAAGAGGCTATGTGAAGATCTATGGAGCGTCCTCACTGCACGTTGTCATCATCCTCCTGCAATCGACCGACTGTTAGGGCCTCTACTGCATCTCCATTACAAGACCCTTATCACAGACAGTATGCGCTCTGCCAGAAGCCAGGTTGGAGTCAAAAGGTCCCATACAATATGTGGATCTATGGGGTGATCTCACTGCATTTCATCATCATCCTACACAAATCAAGCAGTTATGAGGGTTTCCCTAGCATGCCTGCCTTATTTGGCCAGTGCGAGAGTCTCATCTCAGTCAATGCTGCCTTCGAGGACCTCCTCACCCTCATCCCCGTTGGTGTCCTGCTCATTCGAGGAGACCTCCAGCTCCTCCATCTCTTCAGCCAGTTCCTTTCCCCGTTGCAGCACCAAGTTGTAAATGGCGCAGCAGGCGATGACGATGCGTAACGCCTTCTTTAGTGTATATTGCAGGGCTCCACCAGCTCAGTCCAGGCACTGGAACTTCATTTTCAGCATTCCAATGGTTTGCCGCACCAAGTTGCGAGTTGCAGCATGAGCCTCATTATACCATCGCTCTGCTGCAGTCTGAGGCCGCTGCACAGGTGTCATCAACCATGGCCTCTGTGGGTAGCCCTTTTCCCTGAGGAGCCATCGCTGCAGCTTCTGTGGACCCTGGAAGATGTCAGGGATCTGTGGCCGACTGAGAATGTAGGAGCTGTGCACACTCCCTGGAAACCATGTGCACACCTGCAGGATGCGTTTCTGGTGAATTCCAGTGAGTGGAATTCCTCACAGTTGATGTAGTTGACCACTTGTTGTGACCCGAGGGCCACATGAGTGTAGTTGATCGCACCCTGCACCTGTGGGAAACCCGAGATCTGGGCAAATCCAAACGCTCTTGCATCCTGGCTGTCCTGGCCCCGGACGAAATGCACAAAGTTGTGTTACCTTGCGAAGATAGCATCCGTGACCTCATGGATGCATTTGTGGGTGGAAGCTTGTGATATCCCACAGAAGTCACCTATGGAGCCCTGAAAGGAGCCACCGGCATAGAAATTGAGCATCGCGGTCACTTTTACAGCCACTGACAGTGGATGCCCTCCATGTCCCCATGGCGCCAAATCCTGCAGCAGGTGGCAGATGTGACCAACTAGTTCCCTTGGCATGCAAGTTCTTCAGCAACGCTGGCTCTTGGTCATCTGCAGGAATAGCAGGCGGTGTCTATAGACCCTGGGTGTTGCAAAGCGCCGACCAACAATGGCTCGCTGGGGCTCTTCGGCAGCGTGTGCTGGAGCCCCAGTCACCCCTTCTTCCTGAGGGTGCTGCTTCTCCCTCTGCGTAGCCAGTTGCCTCAGTTGCTCTCCCCTCCAACTTCTTTGCTCTCTGTATGCCACGAGGCATACAGCTCATTCACCAAGCTCCATGTTCCTGATGTACTCTTCCTGCAGGATGAAAAAGAGAGACATGTAGTTAGCATGAGTGTACTAAGAACCTGTCCTGGTCAAGTGTGGAGACCAATTAATATGTCCCGGAGAGTGCTGGCCAACACTTGGATGGCCAGACATTCGTGTGCTGCTGGCTGCCCAAAACCTCACCCACCTCCGCCCCACTCAACCCAATTGTTTGGCAGCAGCTTTTCCCATTGCACTACATGCTGTAGTCTCAGCTCAGGCATTCTCCTAACCCACAATGCAAGGCTGTGCTGTTAGCTTGAACCATGGGGGACGCTGGTCCAAACCGGGATGTTGACATTACAAGTGGTTGTGAACGCCTCCACCAGTAACTGTTCCATGGCCAGCTTTAGCAAAGAGATAGTACAACATGTGAGGTTGTCCAACTGTTCTGCAGCCCACTAAAACACTCATTACTTTGCAGTCTGTGCCTGAGGGATGAAAAGCTCTGGGGCACTTGGTGGCACTGATGCCTCTGCATTGCTCAAGTGGGCAGATAAACAAGAAGCCCGACACCAATAATATCAATGGCTGCACCTGAACTGTCTCAGTTGCAGAGGAATAATCACTTTACATCAGGTGTCCCTAATGTGTGGCCACTTCCCTCGCCCACCCTAACCCCCACCCCGAATGCACGTGTGCTACATTCAACTGCAGCTACATTCAACCGTAGGGCAGCCCTTGCCCACCCCCACCCCAAATCACCTCAACCTCAACCACACAGCTGCCTTTGCCACCCCCACCAACCCCCCATCACACAACATGCCTCAAACTTGAAGTCTAACAGGCAACCTTGGCAAGCGATGTGCAATGTTACTCTTTATTCACCTTCAAGTTCCCCTCAATGTGCAGCCCACCAAGTGCACGCTTTTTATATACTGTTGTGAAACACATTGTCGTGCTTTCCCGCCGATGCAGGCGGATGATCCAGACGATTCTTGCAGGCAGGCCTAATAATTATATGCAGATGTATTACAATGAGGTTCCCAATGTCCGATGGCAGGAAACACTCCCGACATCGGTGGGCTGGGCGGACGATCACAAACTGGTTTTACACTGTTGTGAAACCGATTATGCCATTTTGTCCACTCATGCCACCGAACACACCCTATGCCGGCAGGCTTGGAAAATCCCTGCCACACACCTGGAGGTCATGCTAGAGGCTGTCAGCAAGAGGAGGGAGATCTTCTTCCTGGAGGGTGGCAAGTGGAACCCACCCACACAGATCAAGTAGGCTTGGATGCATATAGCTGATACAGTCAGCAGAAGAAGTGTGGTGCGTAGAAGTTGGATCCAGTGTAGGGAAAGATTTGATGACCTGATACGTTCTGGTAAGGGAGTTCTACCCCAACCCTCAGGATCAGCCTCTAGGTATTCACCTTCCAGCAGACACACCAGCTGAGGAACCTCAAGGTACAAGCTGTTCCTGAACATGGGAGAGTATGTGCCCAGGCCACTTACCCCTCAGAATGGCTCAGAACTGTTGAGGGCCTGTAACCACTGATACATGCAGCTTCTAATGTATTGGAGCAGCTGCCTTTGGGCATAGAGGACAGTAGCATCTTATCTTACTGTCTATTCTTGAAGAAACATAGGAATTTGAGCAGGCCATTCAGACGATTGAGCCTGCTCCACCATTAAATATGATCATGGCTGATCATCCACTTTAATGCCTTTTTCCCCCATACTATCCACATATCCCTTTATGTCATTGGTATTTAGAAATCTGTCAATCTCTGCTTTAAACATACTCAATGACTGAGCTTCCACAGCCCTTTGGAGTAGAGAATTCCAAAGATTCACAACCCTCTTTGGCTAAAAAAACATTCTCATCTCGGTCCTGAGTGGCTTCCTCTTATTTTGAAATTGAGTTCCCTGGTTCTAGACTCCCCAACCAGGGGAAACATCTTACCTGCATCTACCCTGTCTATTCTTTAAGTATTTTGTAGGTTTCAATGGGATTGCCCCATATTCTTCAAAAATCTAGAGAATCCATGCCCTGTTTCCCCAATCTCTCTTTTCAGGACAGTGCCCTGATCCTGGGAACAAGTCTGATGAACCTTTGCTGTACTCCTTCTATGGCAATAATACCCTTCCTAAGGTAAAGGGACCAAAATTGCACACAATACTCCAGGTGTGATCTATCCAAGGTTCTATACAATTGAAGCAACGTTTTGTTATTCCTGTACTCAAATCCTCTTGCAAAAAGGCTAACATACCATTAGCCTTCCTAATTGCTTGCTGCACCTACATGTTAGCTTTTGGTGACTTATTGATGAGGACACCCAGGTCCCTTTGTACATCTACACTTTCCAATCTCTCACCATTTAAGGAATACTTTGCACATTTGTTCCCCCTACCAAAGTGGATAACCTCACATTTTGCACATTATATTCCATCTGTTCCACCTGAGGTCATGTTCTTGGCCACTTGCTAAGTCTGTTCAAATCCTTTGAAGTTGTTTTGCATCTTCCTCACAACACACATTCCCATCTAGCTTTGTATCATCCACGAACTTGAAAAATATTATATTTGGTCCCCACATCCAAATCATTGATATATATTGTGAACAGCTAGAGCCCCCATGTACTGATCTGTATCCCACTAGTCACAGCCTGCCAATGTGAGAATGACCCATTTATTCCGACATGCCAGTATATTATCTCTTATCCCTTGTGCTTTAATTTTGCTCACCAACTTGCTGTGGGGAACTTTATCAAAAGCCTTCTGAAAACTCAAGTACATATTGTCCCTCGACTCCCCTTTATTAATTCTGTTGGTAACATTCTCAAAAACTCCAACAGGTTTGTCAAATGTGATTTCCCATTCATAAATCCACTTTGACTATGCTCAATCAGATCATTATTATCTAAGTGCCCATTTATCACATCCTTTATTTTCAGCATTTCCCCTACTACTGATGTAAGACTGACAGGTCTGTAGTTCCCCGTTTTCTCTCTCCATATTTTTAAATAGTGGGATGATATTTGCTACCTTCCAATCTGCAGGAACTATTCCAGAATCTGTGGCATTTTGCAAGATGATCACCAATGCATCCAGTATCTCCATAGTTACCTCTTTCAACACTCTGTAGAATATCAGGTTCCGGAGACTTGTCAACCTTCAGTCCCATTAATTTCTCCAATAAAACCTTCTTACTAATACTTTCCTTTAGTGCCTCATTCTCCCTAGCCCCTTGGATCTCTAATTCTGGGAGATTTCTTGTAACTTCTTCAATGAAGACAGATGCGCAGTAATCATTTAACTTCTCTGCCATTTCTCTATTCTGCATTATAAATTCCCCTGAATCTGCCTGCAATGAACCCACATTCGTTTTAGCTTATTGTTTCCTTTTTTACAGTCTGTTTTAATAATTTTTGCTAGTTTATATTCATATTCTATGCTCCTTTTCTTTATCAGTTTCTTGGTCCTCCTTTGCTATATTCCAAAAGGCTCCCAATCCTCTGGTTTATTACTATGGGTGGAAAGATCCCTTCTGGGACTAAGTCCTGCTGCGGGGGTAGGGCGTGTTTCCCTCTGTGGAGACCATCAGGAATTCACACGTATCATGTGATCCATCCTCATTAACTATGCAATCGGGGGTTTCCCGAAGTTTTGTGCAGTGGGGCGGGCTGGCAGGTGTGCACCCTGCTGTCATATCTGGGCGCTGTATTTAAAAGGCGTGCAGACAGCAATTTACCCACCACAGAAGTGGTGGTGTTCCCATGCATCTACTGCCCTTGTCCTTCTAGGTGAGAGAGATTGCAAGTTTGGAAGTTGCTGTCAAAATAGTCTTGGTGAGTTGCTGCAGTGCATCTTGTAGATGGTATACACTGCTGCCACCGTGCGTCAATGATGGAGGGAGTGAATATTTGTGGAAGGAGTGCCAATCAAACGGGCTGCTTTGCCCTGGATGGTGCCAAGCTTCTTGAGTGTTGTTGGAGCTGCACTCATCCAGACAAGTTGAGAGTATTCCATCACACTCCTGACTTGTGCCTTGTAGATGGGGGACAGGTTTTGGGGAGTCAGGAGGTGAGTTACTCTGCAGAATTTCCAGCCTCAGACTGTTCTTGTTGCCACAGTATTTATATGGCTGGTCTAGTTCAGTTTCTGGTCAATGGTAATCCCCAGGATGCTGATAGTGAGGGATTCAGCAATAGTAATGCCATTGAATGTCAAGGGGAGATTTGAAAAAAAATAAAGTAATTGAAAAATAAAGTGTAAAATAGTCAATGATGCTTTGACTTTCCTCAAATTTTCCAAGCCCTGGTGCATAGCTGCAGAAAATTCCTCTTATTTACTCCCATTTTATTTGGCAGTGTTTTATTTGCTTATGGTACATTATTTCTTTTCCCTTAGATCACAACACACTCAGGATTAAAGTTAAGTATTTCTAACAGATTCAAAAGTCTTTGCATGATATACATTATAACCTGATATCTGAATCTGCGCCTGCTTTTCACAGTCATTGTGAATGCAAAATGATTAACTGGATTGTTCCTGTAGCTACTAGCTGGCAACTATCCTTGAACATAAGACTGTCTAACAGCTCAGCCAAATTGTTTGGGTCAGATCAATACCTTTCTCAAGAAGGAATCAAGTACTTTCATTTCAAACATTCTCTGTAATTGTTATTCTGGGCATCTTTGTGGCCACGTATATTCAGATGCCCAGTCAGTTTAAAGCTGTTGGGGATCGAATCTAGTCAGAGGACACATTACATTACACCAGTGAGTAGCCATATAATAGGTAAGCAACATGCTATTATTTGTGTTGAGGCTTACCATGGGAGATGTCTTTGTTGTTTTTGACATTTGGGGAAGGTTAGTAAAAGCTTGTAATGTCTGTTACTACACTATTAACACTGAATACTGTTCTTTTACCTGTATTATGTTCAATATATTTATCTGCTGTCAAGGAGATCATGTGGCAGTGAACCAGAATGTAGTGACAACTTTTGCTTGTTTGGTCCTCGGTCTCGATATACACTTACTTAGTTTTTGCAGGAAAAGGCACACTCTGGTTTGCAAGCAAGATGAAATCTGCTCATGGGAGTGTAGACACTGAACTTGAGGAGAATATCTAAAACACACAAAAAAATATACACACTTTTTCCTAATGCAGCTAAGCATAGCTTTAAAAGAAACACCAGGAAGTGAAGTACTAAATGCACTCTTGTAAATGGCCTTCAGTGACAATACTATCTTTGTTCTCACCACATGGACAATAATCCAGCAAAGCAGATTGTCCACTCATTGTAGAATGCGCTTGATGTTACTAGCACTGAAATCAATTGAATTAAAATTAGGTAGGGATCTATAACAGGCAGATAATTTGCTCCACCAGACTAACACCCATGCAGTGAAGTTAACCCTGTTGTGTTTAAGAAGCAACCCATGGAAATGCAAATGGAACCCCGGTCCTAATTTACTTGTTTTTTTCACCTTTTATGAAGCTCATGTATGTAAATGCAATAATGCTTCTGTTAGTTTCCAAGCTCCAAGTACATATAAGAAGGAAACTCTACTCATTTTATTTGACAACTACGATACATTTTTTTTTTAGCTGTGCGTTTCCCAATATGTACTTTACTCTGCAGTATGTCCCATAGGACCAGATCAGTTTAAATATTGGATTGAAGGGCACAGAGGGGTTCAGGATTACAAAATGAAGGTATCAATGGTTTATGTATACCACAGCAAGAAATTAATTAATGATTTGTGTTAAGGCATAGACATGTCTGTACACTTTACCTAATACCTGGCACTTGATCAAGCATTTCATTACAAGGAAAATTCACTCAATTAAGAACACACCCACAACACTACCACAAACATTTTAGTTTTTTCCCCCATAAGGCATAGGGAGAAAGCTACAGACTGTACAGTTCTTGTCAAAGCAAATTATCAATAACTGAAATGAACTGAACCCAGGGAAGACTATTTGTAATTTTGTTGCATCTTAGACAATTAAGTTGCCCACTCAATGCATCAGTTGCAATGCAAACTCAAATGAAAATAAAACCTAGACTGAGTCAGCAAGCAGCACTCAACCAAAGCAAGCCCAACCAAAGAGCTGATCAAGGTAAAAAAAGACATGTATTTTTAAACTGACGTGTTCATGCTCAGAACCCTGAGCATCAACCTATAAACTATTATTATTATTTTAAAGATCTCAACCAGATCACCTTTCGATCTGTCTTCATAATTTAACACTTTAAGCCTTGTTATCATTCTGGTGAGTCTGTTCCTATACCTTAGATAAGTTTATATGAAGCTGTCAACCCAGTCCTGGCACAGCTCAGCATTTACATACTTATAGGACTTTACTAACTTTAAGTTGTGACACTGCCTCCAGGTGCCTTGCAGTGAAACTGGTCACACTCTGCAAGATATGAAGTTATCAGGAATTTGGTGAAAGTAGAAATTCATTGGTGATTAGTAGGTGAATAGAACAGAAAGTGTCTTGTCATCAAACTGAAATTTAAACTTAGTTTCCTAAATCTTTACTTAAGTTTAGAAAGTCAGTGGGAGTTAAGTCAATCAGTTGCAAGTGGGCCCCTGCTGCAGTCAAAAGTTCACTAATTGAGTTTCCAAAAGGTTATATATTAGTGAGTTATTTTGAAGTGCGCAACTTTGAGGAAATGGTACCGTAGTGGCATAGTGGGCTAATGATCCAGAGGCGCGGAGTAATGCTGAGGGGGCATGGGTTCAATTCCCATCACTGCAGCTGGGGGAATTTAAATTCAATTAATTAATTAATACAACTGGAACAGATAGTTGTAAAAACCCATTTAGTTCATTAATGTCCTTCAGGGAAGGGAATCTATTGTCTTATCCAGTCTGGCCTACATGTGACTCCAGGCCCAGAGCAATGAGGTTGACTCCAAACTGTCCTCTGAAATGGCCTAGCAAGCTGCTCAGTAGTAGCAAACTGCTACAGAAAGGTTCAATCAGAATATAACTAGATGGACCACCCAGTATCAAGCTAGGAACTAAAAATGACATAAGCACACCCTATCAAGTCAACCCTGCAAAATCTTCCTCACCAACATCTGGAAACGTGACAAAATTGGGAGCCCTGTCCCAGAGCCTAGTCAAGCAACACCCTGACATAGCCATATTCACCGAATCATACCTTGCAAACAACGTCCCAGGCTCCTGCAACAAAATACCCTGGGTATGTCCTGTTCCACTGGCAGGACAGACCCACCAGAGGTGACGGCACAGTGGTATGCAGTAAATGTAGGGTAAACAAGATAAGAGACTTGAATCCTTGGCTCCAAGACTGGTGTGGGAGAAATGTGTTTTGATTCATGGGGCACTGGCAACAGTATTGGGGAAAGTGGGACAATACCATTGGGACAGTTTTCACCTGAACTGCACTGGGACCAGAGATCTGTTGAGTGGTATAACTAGGGTGGTAGAGTGGGCTTTGAACTAAATAATAGGGACAAGGGATCAAGTGTTGGAAAATGTGATTAATTAAAGAGAGCAAGGTAGCAATCAGAGCATGGCAGAAAGGGGCAGAGTGTACTTCAGATAAAACCAGAGATTGCAAAAATGGTAAAAAGGCAGAGTTAAAGGCTCTGTATCCGAATGCATGTGGTATTTGTACCAAAATGAATGAATTCATAGCTCAAATAGAAATAAGTGCATATGATCTGATAGCTATTACAGGTATGTGTCTGCAAGATGACAAAGGCTGGGACCTGAATATTCAAGGGTGCACAACAGGAAGCTAGGAAAAGGTGGAAGGGTAGCTCTGTTAATTAAGGATGACATTGGTGCAATGGAGGGAGGTCTAAAGATCAAGATGTAGAATTAGTTTGGTTAGCGGTAAGAAATAGTAAATGTAGGAAGTAGTTTATAGGCCCCCTAGCATAACCAAACTGTAGGATGGATTATACAGGAAGAAATAATGGGGGCTTGTGAGAAAGATATGGTGATGATCATAGGTGATTTTAATCCTCATTTGGATTGGGTGAATTGTCAAAGGTAACCTGGAAAATGAGCTCATAGTATTTTCAGGACATTTTCTTAAGAGCAGCATGTGCTGCAGCGAACCAAAGAGCAGGCTATTCTAGATCTGGTAATGTGCAATGAGACAGGGTTAATTAATGAGCTCATAGTAAAGACACCCTTAGGTAGCAGTTATCATAATATTATGGAATTTTGCAGGAGAGAAAAGTGATTCTCAGACTAGTGTTTTGAACTTAAATAAGGGCAATTCGAGGGTATGAAGACAGAGCTGGCTAAAGTGAACTGGGAAATTAGGTTAAGGGATAAGTCAATAGAGATGCAGTGGCAGATATTTAAGAAGATATTTCATAACACTCAGCAAAGATACATTTCAGTGAGAAAGAAAGACTCTGGGGAAGGATGCACCATTCGTGGCTAACTGAGGAAGTTAAAGGTTATATCAAATTGAAAAAAAGTGTACAATTCTGCAATGATGAGTGGTAGCTTAGAAGATTAGACAGGTTATAAAAAACAGCAAAGAATGGTTAAAAAAAAGAGGGAGAAACTACAGTACAAGAGAAAGCTAGCTAGAAATCTAAAACAGATAGTAAGAGTTTCTTTGGGTATTTAAAAATGAAAAAAGTAAGTAAAGGGAGCGTTGGCCCTCTATAGAGTGAGTCTGGTAAATTAATAATGGAAAATTAATAGTGGAAAATAAGGAAATGGCGGATGAATTGAACAGATATTTTGCATCAGTCTTCACTGTAGAGGACACAAATAACATTCCAGAAATAAGTATGCATCAATAGATGAAAGGGAAGGAGGAACTTAAAATAATACAATTACCAGGGAAAGAGTACTGAGAAAATTATTAGAATTAAAAGCTGCCAAGTCCCCAGGTCCTGATGGACTTCATCCCAGGGTCTTAAAATAAGTGGCTGCTGAGATAGTAAATGCATTGGTTTTAATTTTCCAAAATGCCCTAGATTCTGGGGAGGGAGACAGAAAGCAGGAAACTACAGGCTAATTGGCTAATATCTGTCATAGGGAAAATGCTGGAATCTATTATTAAGAAGGTTATAGTGAGGCACTTAGAAAATCTCAGTGCAACCAAGCAGAGCCAGAATTGATGAAAAGTCATCAACCTAAAATGTCAAGTCTGTTTCTCTCCAGAGATGCTGCCTGACCTGTTTTTCCAGCATTTTTGTTCTTATTTCAGATTTCCAGCATCTGGAATATTTTGCTTTAGAACAGATCGAAGTTCTGCCACACCCAGCAATGAAAGTGGCAGACAATTCAACAACTAACCAGAGGAGGAGGCTCTACACATATTCCCATCCTCAATGATGAGGGAGTCTAGCACATCAGTGCAAAAGACAAGGCTGATGCATTTACAACCATCTTCAGACTGAAGTGCCAAGTGGATGATCCATTTCAGCCTCTTCCTGACATCCTCATTACCAGATTTTAGTCTTCAGCCAATTAATTTATTTGGTCAAAACTGTCATCAAGTAAAATGACAGTTAAACACCTCCCATTGTTAATAAAAGCATTTAACTTAATATGTGAGTGGTAGAGACCAAGCCATGGTTAGACCACATCTGGAGTACCATGGACAGTTCTGGAATCTTCCCCTTTAGAAAGTATATATTGGCCTTGCAAGGACAGGAATCTGATTCACCAGAATGTTACCAGGACTCCAAGGATTAGTTTATGAGAAGAGATTACATAAGCTAGGCTTGTATTCCCTGAAATACAGATGGTTAAGGGGTGATTTGATTGAGGCTTTAGGATTTTATATGAACATATAGATTAGGAGCAGAAATAGGCCACTCGGCCCTTCGAGCCTGCTCTACCATAAGAGATCATGGCTCATCTGAATGAAACCTCAACTCTACATTCCTGCCTATCCCCGATAACCTTTCACCCCAATGCTTATTAAGAATCTATCTAGCTCTGCCTTAAAAATATTCAAAGACTCTGCTTCCACTGCCTTTTGAGTTCCAAAGACTCACAACCCTCCGAGAGAAAAAAATTCTCATCTGTCTTAAATGAGTGATTATTTTTAAACAGTGTCCCCTAGTTCTAGAGTCTCCCACAAGAGGAAACATCTTTTCCACATCCACCTCTCAGGATCTTATATGATTCAATCAAGTCACCTCTTACTCTTCTAAACTCCAGTAGATACAAACCTAGCCTGTCCAACCTTTCCTCATAAGACAACCCGTCCATTCCTGGTATCAGTCTTGTAAACCTTATCTTAACTGCTTCTAATGCATTTACATCCTTCCTTAAGTAAGGAGATCAATACTGTACACAGTACTCCAGATGTGATCTCACCAGTGCCCTGTACAACTGAAGCATAACCTCCCTATTTTTGTATTCAGTTCCCCTCGCAATAAACTATAACATGCCATTAGCTTTCCTAATTACTTGCCGTACCTGCATGCTAGCCTTTTGTGATTCATGCACTAGGACACCCAGATTCCTCTGAATCTCAGAGCTCTGCAATCTCTCACCATTTAGATAATATGCTTCATTTTTTATTCTTCCTACCGAAATGAGAAATTTCACGTTTACCCACATTATACTCCATTTGCCAGATTACTGCCCACTCACTTAACCTATGTCCCTATGAAGTCTTCTTATGTTCTCTTCCCAACTTACTTTCCAACCTATCTTTGTGACATCAGCAAATTTAGCAACCATACTTTTGGTGCCTTCATCCAAGTCATTTATATAAATTATAAAAAGTTGAGGCCCCAGCACTGATCCCTGCGATACACCACTCGCTACATCCTGCCAACCAGAAAAAGACCCACTTATTGGCTAATCTATTTCTTTATTTTTTATTCATTCATTGGATGTTGGCATTGCTCGCTAGGCCAGCATTTATTGCCCATTACTAATTGCCGTTGAGAAGGTGGAGGTGGTGTAGGTACAGCCACAGTGCTGCTAGGGAAGGAATTCCAGGATTTTGACCCAGCGACAGTGAAGGAACGGTGATATATTTCCAAGTTAGGATGGTGTGTGGCTTGGAGAGGAACTTCAGGTGATGGTGTTCCCATGCATCTGCAGCTCTTGTCCTTCTAGATGATAGTGGTCATAGGTTTAGAAGATGCTGTAACAAGCAGCCTTGGTCAGTTCCTGTACTGCATCTTGTAGGTGGTACACAGTGCTGCCGCTGTGCATCATTGGTGGAGGGAGTGAATATTTGTGGATGAGGTGCCGATCAAGAAGGCTGCTTTGTCCTGGGTGGGGGTGTCAAGCTTCTTGAGTGTTGTTGGAGCTACACTCATCCAGGCAAGTGGAGGGTATTCCATCACGCTCCTGACTTGTGCCTTGTAAATGATGGACAGGCTTTGGGAAGTCTGGTTAGCTAGCCAATCTTCTATCCATGCAAATATGTTACTCCATACACCATGAGCTTTTATTTTCCACAATAACTTTTGATGTGGCCTTATCAAATGCCTTCTGGAAATTTAAGTACAGTACATCCCTTTATCCACAGCACATGTGACTCCTTCAAAGAACTTCAGTAAATTGGCTATACATGATTTTTGTTTCACAAAATCATGTTGACTGTACCTAATTACCTTGAATTTTTCAAAGTGCCCAACCATAACATCTTTAATAATAGCTTCTAACATTTTCCCTGTGACAAATGTTAAGCTAACTGGCCTGTAGTTTCCTGTTTTCTGTGTTCCTCCCTTTTTGAATAAAGGAGTTAGATTTGCTATTTTCCAATATAGTGGAACCTTCCCCCAATCTAGGGAATTCTGGAAAATTAAAACCAACGCATCAACTATTTCACTAACCATTTCTTTTAAGACCCTAGGATGAAGTCCATCAGGACCTGAGGATTCGTCATTCCACAGCTCCAACAATTCGCTCAATGCCACTTGCCTGGTGATTGCAATTTTCCTGAGTTCCCGATTTTGAAAGGAATTGAATAGTTAGATGGAGCAAAATGTTTCCACCATTGTGAGTCTAGGACAAGGGGACATAACCTTAAAATCAGAGTCAGGCCATTCAGTAAAGAAGTTAGGAAATCCTTCTTCAAGCAAAAGGTGGTAGTAGTGTGGAGCTCTTTCCCACAAAAAGTAGTGGGTGCTACCTCAATTAATAATTTAAAATCTGAGATGGATGGATTTTTTTGCTAGCCATGGATATAAAGAGATATGGAGCCTAGGTGGGTAGAATTTGGATGCAATCTAACCATCATTTCACTGAATGGTGCAACAGGGATCAAGGGGCTGAAAGATCAACTCTTGTCCCTATGTTCTGTCCTGTCCCCTAGTTAGTGCAGCAAGCCTTAGAAATTCTTCACACAAAATGCAACTCTTGGAAAGAATGAGGCACCGAGACATGCAACTCATGTTAGAAGAATAAAGCATAGCAATCTAAACCCACACTTTGCAATAAAATCATAAAGTGGTTCCCTTATATAAGCTAAGCATTAATGGTCCTCTGCAGAACTCAGGATAGTACCTTTTTGTTGGGTTGTGGTGGATACGTTTTCCATTGGCAACCATAAATGCCAGTAATACAAGTTAAGCAAAAATTCTTCAACTGAAACATCATCTGCCTTTCCATCATCAGTCTTCCTAGTTCACAGGCATTAACTGCACAGTCCTACAGAAAAAAGAAAAATAAGTAGATAATGAGACATATCAGAACAACATATTTCCACAATCTCTTAAATGGAACAGAATGACTGCATTATCAGGAACAGTGAATGAGGTGCAATCACCAATGTTTTTGAAATGTCTTTCTTTATCCTCAGCAAAGGATTCAACTCCTCCACCCACCAACCAAATCCACCACACACTGATCAACAGGGTCGTCAACCATGACTATCCCATTTCCTGCACTTCTGCTCTCACCCCTTCTCCTTGCTTGCAGGCTATGATAAGGTTCTTCTTGTCCTCACCTGCTACCCAACCAGCCTCCGTATTTAACAGAGTTCTGCCAGTTCTGTCATCTTCAGCATGATGCTATCACCAAACACGTCACCCTCTCTCTTTTCAGCATTCTGAAAGGTTATCTCATCTGCCGCAGACAGGTCCATTCCTCAATACTCGCAACAGCCCCACCCTCTTCCCATAGCACCTTTTCGTGCAAGTGCAGAAGATTCAACAACTGCCCTTTTGTCTCCTTTCTTTTCACTGCCCAAGGCCGCAAACATTCCTTCCAGTTGAGACAGCGATGTAGATGCATTTTTTTTTTGTTTAGTATACTGTATTTGTTTCTCACAATACGGTCTGCTGTACACTGGGGAGACCAAACGTAGATTGGTTAACCGCTTTGCAGAATACCTCCATTCAGTCTGCAAGCATGATGCCGAGCTTCTAGTCACCTGTCATTTTAATTCTCCCCCTTGCTCTAATGCTGATCTCTCTGACCTCGGCCTCCTGCAATGTTCTAATGAAACTTAAAGTGAGCCCAAGGAACAGCACCTGATCCTTCAGTTAGGCACTTCACAGCCTTCCAGATTCATTGAATCCAGCAATTTTAGACCATAATCTCAGCCTGGATTTTGCTTCCTCTTTGCAGGTTTGGGTTTTGCTGTCACGTTTCTTGCTTTTGCTTTTGCTCTTGGATGGCATCTGTTTATCATTCTGCCATATACGCCTCCTTTAGACATACCGTTTATATCTTTACTTGTTCCGTTGCAACTCCCTTTCGCCCTTTGCCTTTAACTCTTTTTGTCATTTAATCTCTCCTTTCTTCCATGCTATTACAGGCCTTCGCTTCTATTCTTTTTCCATGCACCTCCCTATCACATGCTTAAAACCTATTACACTTCTAACTTTTTCCAACTTGTTTAAAAGATTATTGACTTGAAACTTTACTTTTGTTTCTTTCTCCACGGATTTCCCCTAACTGGCAAAGTATTGCCTGCGTTTTCTGTTTTTATTTCAGATTTTCAGCATCCACAGCATTTTGCTTTTGTAAAGTTTTCACAATTAGCTGCATTGGGTGATAGCCTATAATTAAAATGGTGCTTCGCAGCAGATCTCAAATTAGATCTCTGTCATGTTTCTATAAAAAATGTGAAAATATGAGGAATGTACTCACCATTGCTATGCTTCTGATAGTTGTTCATTTGCAACCATGGACATTGCTCTGGAATAACTGCACTGATGTGGTTAGTGACCTCGCTTAATTTGTCTGGCATTGTGCTTTTACAGGACAGTGACCTTCAACCTCAATATGGCCATTTTACTTTGGTTTAACTCCTTGGGCAACAATTTTTACTCCTTAGCAATTTGCACCCATGTGTTCACTGAGCCGGTGTGAACAAATTAATCTGCTTTTCTGCTATATCACAACTTTTCTTATTTTAAGCTGCAGCCATTTAAGAGCTGCTGCCTCACTGGCAGGCACGAGTTACATGCCAAACTCAATAGAAAAACTATTCTCCTACCTGTTGTATGTTCAGAACAGGGGCAGGGCTTATATTACATCATCCCTCCCCACACCCCACACCCCACCTACATATTGCGTGCACAGGTGTCCCTACCCTAAAGCCATATGTAGTTCCAATTATTCTAGAATTGGAGCCTGTCAATAACAGATTAATGTTGAAACAATTTTAGGCACATCATGCGAATACTTGATGAGACATGTCATGTCTGAGATTTTTTTCCAATGTGGTAAAGGGATTAGGAAATAGCCTTTTTCATGTGTGAATCATAGAAATTTTTAGATTGCACAATGTAATTTTTCATCAGTGGGATTGGGAAAATCCAATTGTTAATATAAACTTAACTTTAAAAAAAATTGACAACAACTTTTATTTACCTAATAACTCAGCTAGTCACTGCCTTAAATAGCTGAACAATACATACAAGAGATTATAGAGATCCCAATTTCGACCCTTGGTGTGTGTTGAATTATCTGATGTAAGCTGTACAGATATTAGGGAAACATCCTTTGGCCTCAGCTGCCCTGCAGTTGGGTGGGCAAAGCCAGTGAGGGTTTCTTCTGATCGCTTCCACCACGCCTGATGAATGTTGGATTGGGACTGCATTGGTATTGTTGATAGATAAAGAGCTGATCACAGCTCCAAAATAAAGAAAGGCCACTTGGGCTGTTACTGGATGACATTCAATGTTTACAGAGTTGTAGAATCAAAAAAAATGAGGACCTCAAGATAGGGCATGAGAAATTTAGAGAAGAATAAATTACAAAAACAATTTTCAAATGTCTGATTCTCCAGCAGTGACAGAAATGTACAGAGGGGTATATGTACCATTTATATATTTAGATAGCATTATACAAGGACAGGATCAAGCTGCTTGGTTTAAATTTCAAACAATGCTCTGCAGTTAACTGCCAGTCACCATCAATTGGTGCCTTCTCCATGGCAATAACTCTACCAATCAGAGTCCACTTGCCAACCAATCAGAACTCTCTTCTAATGTAGTACAAATAGTTGTTTTCCCCTTGTATTGGTATTCTTGCGGTGTCCTAATGAGTGCAAGATGAAAAGCTTTGACATGTCTCTTTTTTTCGACAGGAATTGTGTTAATTTTTGGATGGTGGTTAGAGACTGAGCAAGGCAAGTTGGTGATGTTCATTGGGAAGGGAATGTACCCGTGTTAGCTGGTGACCTAAACTATATTGTCCAAATTAAAAGTCAAAACTCAAGGATAGTGGGAATTCACTATCACCAGGCATAACTCACTGGAATTACTTATTATCTCCAGCATTCTCTATTTTTGCTTTTGTAGATGTTACACAATCTATTCGCCTTGATTATTTAATGGTCTTACCTCAGATTCAGATTGTCATGTGTTCAAAATCCATTCCAGAGATTTGAGCATGAAATCTCATCTGACAGTACAGTATAGAGAAAGTCCTATGCTGTCAACAATGCTAATTTTCAGATATTAAACCGAGGCTCCATTTTCCCTCTCAGATGAATGTAAAAGGTCCTATGGCACTATTTGATCAGTGGAAGGAGAGTTTTCCTGGTGTCCTAGCCAATATTTATCCCTCAACCACAATCAGGAAAACAGATTTTCTGGTCATTTATCTCACTGCTGTTTGTGAGCCCTTGTTGTGTGCAAATTTCCTGCCATGTTTCCTATCATACAACTAAAATTACTTCATTGGTTGTAAAGTGCATAGTGGTACTAAGAATGTATACCTTTCTTAGGAAGACCCCTCTACATCAGGATGTAGATAAAAAAAAATTTCACTTGCCAACCATTTCCATACCACTGCCTTCATCAGCAGATACAATTCATCCAGGCTGGAACTCTGACCTGGACAATCAGTGTTCAGTCTTAGTCCTCTAATCACAGGAAAGACATTATTGCTTAGAGAGGTTGTAGAGTTAAGCAAAAAAGATTATTTTGGGTATCAGGAAATGTATTATGAGGAAGGTTTGGGGTCAGTATTCTTTGGAAAAAGGAAGGTTTTGAAGTTCTCAAGATTAATAAAAACAACTGATAAAATTTAATGTGACCTGTATAGTTCTCACTGAATGGCATTGAATATGGCCTATTTCACGCTTGAGCAGGATAATGAAATTTGGAGGCTATTAGTAACATAGGGGTGGATTCTAGAGGTGGGCCCATTCCCTACACATGCCATCACCACCCCCTCCCCCCTCCCACCCCTGGACCAAAAACTCTGTGGTCAGCCCATCCACTCAAAACCCAGTTGCCCTGCAGTAACATTGCGCTGGGATTGCCTTAATTGAATCAGAGTGGGATTTCCACCCCCATCTGAGAGGAAGTCCTGCCCTAGTTCTCTAGACCCAGCAGCATCAGGGTTGAGTTGTGGCCACTGCTGGGACTAAAAGCAGATTCTGAAGAAGACTGATAGGACAGACCTGTCTGGCAGACCCCAGCGAGCAGAGTACATAAGAACATAAGAACTTGGAGCAGGAGTAGACAATTCAGCCTCTCAAGCCTGCCCCGCATTCAATACGATCGTGGCTGATCTCATTTCGGCCTCAACTCTAATTTTCCACCCTCTCCCCATAACCTTTCAACCCATTACTAATTAAAGATCTGTCTATCTCCTCCTTTAATTTATTCAGCGTCCTGGCACCCACTGCACTCTGAGGTAATGAATTCCACAGATTCATGATCCTTTGAGAAAAGTAATTCCTCCTCATCTCTGATTTAAATCTACCACCCCTTAGCCTAAAACTATGGCCTCTTGTTCTAGAATGCACCACAAGGAGAAACATCCGCTCCACGTCTACTTTGTCTATCCCCTTTAGCATCTTATATACCTCAATTAGATCTCCTCTTATCCTTCTAAACTCTAGCGAGTATAAGCCTAAACTGCTCAATCTCTTCTCATAAGACAAGCTCCGCATTTCTGGGAAAAATTTGGTGAACCTCCTTTGAACCGCCTCCAGTGCAACTACATCCTTCCTCAAGTAAGGGGACCAAAACTGTGCATGGTACTTTAGGTGCGGCCTCACCAATACCTTGTACAGTTGCAACTTCCCTATTTTTATACTCTATTCCTTTAGCAATAAATGCCAAAATTCCATTTGCCTTCCTTATTACCTGCTGTACTGTATACTAGCTTTTAGCGATTCATGCACGAGGACATCCAGATCCCTCTGCACTGAAGCATTTTGAAGTTTCTCTCCATTTAAATAAAAATGTCACCTTTTTATTGTTCCGACCAAAATGGATAACCTCACAGTTATCCATGTTAAACTCCATCTGCCAAATTTTGGCCCATTCACCTAACCTGTCCATATCCATTTGTAAATGTCTTATTTCTTCATTGCAACTTACTTTCCCATCTATTTTGGTGTTATCTGCAAATTTAGTAGGGGATTTGGTGCCTTGTTTTCGAGGCCAAGAGGAGGCTTAAAGAGGGATGGAAGAAGGATGCCTCCCATGGGCACAGGAATACCCATCCACCAACCAAAGGAGATACTCCCTCTTCCTAAACAAAAACAGAATTACCTGGAAAAACTCAGCAAGTCTGGCAGCATCGGCAGAGAAGAAGAGTTGATGTTTTGAGTCCTCATGACCCTTCAGCAGAACTGGGTGAATCCAAGGAGAGGGGTGAAATATAAGCTGGTTTAAGGTGGGGGGAGAGAAGTGGAGGGGGGTGGTGTGATTGTAGGGACAAGTAAGCAGTGATAGGAGCAGATAATCAAAAGATGTCATAGACAAAAGAACAAAAGAACACAGAGGTGTTGAAGTTGGTGATATTATCTAAACGAATGTGCTAATTAAGAATGGATGGTAGGGCACTCAAGGTATAGCTCTAGTGGGGGTGGGGGGGGCATAAAAGATTTAAAAATAATGGAACTAAGTGGGAAAAGAAAAATCTAAATAAATTATTGGAAAAAACAAAAGGAAGGGGGAAGAAACAGAAAGGTGGTGGGGATGGAGGAGGGAGGTCAAGATCTAAAGTTGTTGAATTCAATATTCAGTCTGGAAGGCTGCAAAGTGCCTAGTCGGAAGATGAGGTGCTGTTCCTCCAGTTTGCGTTGGGCTTCACTGGAACAATGCAGCAATCCAAGGACAGACATGTGGGCAACATAGATAATATCACCAGCTTCAACACCTGTGTTCTTTTGTCTGTGACATCTTTTGATTATCTGCTCCTATCACTGCTTGCTTGTCCCTACAACCACACCACCCCCTCCACTTCTCTCCCCCCACCCAACCCCCCCCCCACCCCCCCCACCTTAAACCAGCTTATATTTCACCCCTCTGCTTGGATTCACCCAATTCTGCTGAAGGGTCATGAGGACTCAAAACGTCAACTCTTTTCTTCTCCACCGATGCTGCCAGACCTGCTGATTTTTTTCCAGCTAATTCTGTTTTTGTTTTGGATTTCCAGCATCCACAGTTTTTTGTTTTTACTCCCCCTTCCTACCCGACAGCAGCTCACATAGTGAAGGCTGTTGGGCTGTTCACTTTGCTTCCAAGTTCCCCTGCCACATGTATTATAATGGTGGAGGCAGAATGAGGCACTTAAGTGGCCAATTAATGGCCACTTAAAGGCCTTAATTGGCCCCAGGGCAGACAGGCTGCCTGATGTCTTACCCAGCCACCATAATTTGGGAGACAAGTTGGGGGGGGGTGGGTGGAAAGGTAGCAGGCAGGCACCTATTTTATTTTACAAGCCCCCCTGCCTTAAAATACACTGATGGAGCAGGGCAGGGGAATAAAATTCAGCCCATAAAATGTTTAGGAATTATAAGGAGGGTGCAACTTATGTTTATAGAGACCAGTAGTATAAAAAACAATTAGTCTTTTGTTAATTCTCACAGTATATTGGTTCTGGTCTGTAGATTCAACTTACCATAACCAAGCTCAGGATTGGTTTATTAAGTTTGCATGCATACATATCTGCATCTGCATCCACATACTCGCAAACTTCAACTCAAGCACACAGATGCACAAAATGCCCACACTTGCATGCAATGTACACCCACTCACAAGCACACTATTTTAATGAGAACTGATGTCATTCCCAGCTCAATGATTTAGAGTCATAGAGATTCAGCCCATCGTGTCCGTGTCCTTCATCAAGCCCCTGTATACTCTAATCCTATTTCCAGCATTTGGCCCTTAGCCCTGTATGTTATGGCATTTCAAGTGTTCATCTAAATACTACTTAAATGTTGTGAGGGTTCCCAACTCTACCACTCTTTCAGGCAGTGAGTTCCAGATATCCCCCACCCTCTGGGTGAAAAGAATTTTCCTCAAATCCCCTCCAAACCTTCTGCCCCTTATCTTAAATCTATTCCCCCTGCTTATTGACCCTTTCACTAAGGGGAAACGTTTCTTCCTATCTACCACCCTCAATTTTGTACACCTCAATCAGGTCCCCCCTCAGCCTTCTTTTCTCTGAGGAAAACAACCCCAGCCTATCTAGTCTTGCTTCATAGAAGAAACGCTCCAGCCCAGGCAACATCCTGGTGAATCTCCTCTGCACTCTCTCCAGTGCAATCACATCCTTCCTATAGTGTGGCGACCAGAACTGCACAAAATACTCCAGATGTGGCTTAACTAATGCTTTATACAGCTCCATCATAACCATCCTGCTCTTGTATTCAATGCCTCGACTAATAAAGTATGCCATATGCTTTCTTCACTACCTTGTCTACCTGTCTTGCTTCAAGGGTCTATGGACATGCACACCAAGGTCCCTCTGATCCTCTGTACTTCCTACGATCCTATCATTCATCGTGTACTCCCCTGCCTTATTAGTTCTCCCAAAATGCATTATGTCACACTTTTCATGGTTAAATTCCATTTGCCACTGTTCTGCCTATCTGACCAGCCTGTCTATACCATCCTGCAGTCTGAGGCTTTCCTTCTCGCTATTTACCATACCACCAATTTTCATGTCATCTATGAACTTACTGGTCATACCTCCTACATTCATATCTAGATCATTAATGTACACTACAGACAGCAAGGGACCCAGGACCAAACCTTGTGGTATACCACTGGACAATGGCTTCCGGTCACAAAAACAAGTACAAACATCTGCCTCCTGCCACTAAGCCAATTTTGGATCCAATTTGCAAAATTGTCCTGGATCCCTTGGGCTTTTACCTTCTTGCCCAGTCTCCCATGTGAGACCTTGTCAAAAGCCTTACTGAAATTCATGTAGACTACATCAACTACACTACCCTCATCTACACACCTTGTCACCTCCTCAAAAAATTCAATCAAATTTGTTAAACATGACCTCCACCTGACAAAGCCATGCTGAATATCATTGATTAATCCTTGCCTCTCCAAGTGGAGATTAATTCTGTCCCTCAGAATTTTTTCCAAAAGTTTTCCTGCCACTGATGTTAGACTGACAGGCCTACAGTTCCCTGGTTAATCCCTACCACCTTTCTTGAATAATGGTACCATATTATCAGTCCTCTGGCACCTCTCCTGTGGCCAGATAGGATTTGAAAATTAATGTCAGGGCTCCTGCAATCTCCTCCCTTGCCTCCCTCAGCAGCCTGGGATACATCTCATCTGGGCCTGCTAAAACTGCTAATACCTCCTCCCTCTCAATGCTAATTTGTTCAAGGATATCACAGTCCCCGTCCCTGATTTCTATGCCTACATTGTCCTTCTCTATAGTAAATACAGATGCAAAGTACTCATTTAAAACCTCACCTACATCTTCTGGCACCTCATAGAGATTGCCACTTTGGTCCCAAATGGACCCTACTCTTGCCCCGAATAAACTTAACTACTGTTGTAAAAGCAGTTTATTTTTGTGAAGCTTTGTCATGAAACATGAAGTAGTAAAGCTGTGTTGGGTTTAAATACAAGAAACACATACCAAAATCTGACACTTGGTGAGTTTCAAGATTAGCATCCAGAGGGTAAAATTGCAAGCACCAACAAGAGGCTGACATAGACCTACTCCAAACTAAAGTCCATTACACTTTATTCTTCTGTCCCATGTATGCCAGCCAATAAAGCTGCACTTGGGCACAGAACATATGCTTTCTCAGGAACTCATCATTTTCACTTTTAAATGACTATAATGGACAGGAGTTTACCACGGGACCAAATGGCTCCTGAACTGCCACTTCCGAGCATCGGCACTGGCTCAGTAACCTTCCCGGGGGCGGCCGCCGAATTGGCTGCGCCCAGGCTCACCGTTCAACTCAGGAGGGCAGGCAGGATGTAGCTGTTGCTGGCCTTGGCAGCTCTACCAGGGGAGGTAGCGCGGATACATCAAGAGGCGGAGAGGTAAGTAAAATCGGGGGGCGGGGGGCAAGCAGGCAGGCACTCCCGCCCCACCCCCGAACAGCACTGCCCTTCCAATAGCCCCCTAGATAGCCGCAGCAAGGCTGCCTTCATGAATGTGGGAGCCTCTTGACGTGGTGTGGGCTGCTGCTCCGCCGCCGCCAAAATTGTCCTGAATGGGGCCTTTAGTTATTTAAATTGTCTGTCCGCTTCATAGAGCCAATTGCATTAGGATCCACCACCAGAACTTCACCGCTGGCAGCACCGCGTCTGATGCGTCTCACCGCTTTTTTCTTGACCCCTCCCTTCCCCTCCCACCCCGGAACGGATAAAAGGCGTGTCCAATTAATCCATACCTATTCCACGTTTCAGTAGAGTCTACTTTGACATCTAACCTAATTATTTACCCAATTATTTTATATGAATCGCCTCTATCACGAATAAAGGACAAGATCTAACCTATTCATCATTTTAAAAACGTCAATCACATGCCCAATTTTTCTCTGACATTTCTTCAAAGTAAATAGTCGAACTCTTGCAGCCAAGAATGTGGTTGAGAGTGTACACTGAATCTACCACCTGTGTAAATTAATTTATCATGATAGGCTGAGAGTACTAGGTATTTTCACTCTGGAAAAGCCTAGACTTCAGGGTGACAGGAATCCAACATGCATCTATTTATCAATGATTTATTTTTTGAATTTGATAAGTTAGAGAGAACAGATAGTCATGCACCTAAGTTGCACAAGTATCAAACCTGGTTAGGTGTCAGGTGGTTTTTATTTCACAGATGGTCTTTGGAAGAAATTGCCAATTTAAGCAGAGTGCAGATTTGCTTCAGGAGTTCAAAACAGAGCCGAGGAGACTCACATTACTGTATTAAAAAGTGGTTAGGATGCATATCCTACAAGTTATACCTCATGGTCACTTATCTCTAAAAACTCATTTTGATTGCCTTGGGGACAGAAGAACAATTTTCCAGAATTATTTTCTCATCACGTCTTAGTTTTTTCCTTCCCTCCATCTGTTTTTTGCCTTTCACAGGAGATTACATCCCTTCTGCTCTCTGAGAAACAAAACTGAATGGAGCTGACTGGATAGACCAGCTGGTCATTTTCTGTCTGTCTTACAGAAACATAACAGATGAAAAAGACAATGTGGGCTGCTATCTTCTGATGCTTTGTCACATTTACTATAACGAGGGACTTTTTACGCTACTATATTATTAGTGATTCATTTTAAGACTTAAGCCTAGAAATTACTGGCAACAATTTATACAGTTGCATAACATTCCACATCTGCAGTTTTAGCAAGAGGCATCAACCAGTTTTAAATAAATGAGACAAAACAGCAGACTGAAATATCAGACAAAGATCAAGCAATAATATCTAGACTGTGAAAAGTTCACTGACATAGTAAGAGTCAGGAAAGTAGTCTACCATACTATTAATAAATTTCAACAACACACGCATCACTGTTGCTTATTAGTACATTATAAATTCTGGAAAGTGTAGCAAGGGGCAAAAAAAACCTTTCGTATGGAAATATATCCTCTAAATGAAGTATGGAATATGTGCTTATTAGACTGCTTGTCGTTGACCACCTGGATAACTAAGAACTCTAAGGTTAGATATAATTCTGGGTGTGCTTGTCTACATGTTCTCTAGCTATACATAGGGTTAAGGGTGCTGAATGTTGCCAGCACAACAGGAGTCCTGACACGGGTCAGAAAGCTGGGGAAAACTTCTCCAAGCTATTGAGGGGACCCAAGATTGCATTTCTTGGCACTTAGGCAATTAATTGCCTGGCACCAGGATTCATGTCCCTTGAAAAGACAGGAGTCCACCCACAAGAGCCCTTGGCCAGAGGGCCAGCAGCTCTTTAGTCTCAGTATGCCACCAAGCAATGGTCATTGATAGGACTCTAGCTGTCAAAAAACAAAGAATGCCAACCTCCTCACAAGGTAAATGGGTTTGAAGGTCAGTCAGGCAGACCCCATGAGAGAAGGGTGGTTAGTGAAAGCAGGTGATTATTTCCACAAAGGTGACCTTTCCCACTGAAGGGAGCAGCTCTTCATGAGTGCCTGGTTCCCCAAACCCCCAAGTGGGCTATAAGGTTTTACTGGGGGCCCATCAACCGCTGGTAAAATGTCAGTGATGGTGGAAAGAGGCCCTTAATAGCCTCAATTGGTCTCCACTTAGGAAGATATGCCTCCATCCTCCTTGATGCTGATGGTGTCAGCAAGGCAATCAATCCCCTAACTTCCCTTACCATTTTATGGGCTCCTCTGCCTCCCAGCCCATTCCTAGAGGGTTGACAAAATTCGGCCCAAGATTTTTAGCACCCAATTTTACAATACTGCTATGTAAAACAGGCTGCCGATTCAAGATTAGACAATTTGCGATACTGCTCAAGGTGAATTTCACCCCTTCCACCCACTCAACATCCTGAATCTTTTAGGCACCCTTATAACTCTCTGGTCCAAACACTTAACTGCACAATTTTCAATCCTGTTTCAATTTTATACCTGACACCAGATTTTTATGTTTTGCATTTTTCCTTATCTGTCTCATTTCTCCCACTTTGTTAGCTATTCATAAGTCCTATGTTTCATAATGGCTTAATACTCCTTTGTATTCCTCAACTGAGATGACCTGTCATTCCTTGGATGCTTTCTCTCTGTTAAAAGCAAAATACTGCGAATGCTGGAAATCTGAAAATCTGAAACAAAAGCAGAAAATGCTGGAAAAACTATAACAGCATCGATGGAGAGAAAAACGGTTAACGTTTCGAGTCCATGAGACTCTTATTCAGAGCTAAAGAAAAGTTAAACTGTGATGAAATTTATACTGTTTAAAAGGGCTAGAGCAGATGAAGCTGGATAGAAGGCCAGCGAAAGGTGGGGGCAAAGGAGAGCTTGTCCTTTTGTTCATGACATCTTTGGCAAAGGGGTGTTAATGGTAGTGGTACTGGCTAAAGGAGGTGCTGATGGTGGCATTAAGGTCAGAAAGCAGAATGCGATAATAGCAGGACAAGGGTAAACACATTGGAAAGAACGACATGAACAAGTGACAGATGGCCCTTGTGGGGGTGGGGTGGAGGGAGGGGACGGTGGTGGGAAAAAGATTGAAAATCAGATAAAAGGTGGGGATAAGACAATGAATAAAAATGAAAATAAAATAAAAACGTGGATATAAAATAAAAATTTAAAAATGAAAATGAATATTGAAAAAGGGGATAAAAAAGGGGGTAAGGATGGAGGAGAGACAGGCATTACTGGCACCCATGCGGGTACCCATAGCCGCACCTTTTATTTGGAGGAAGTGCGATAAGTTTAAGGAGAAATTGTTCAGTGAGAGAACAAGTTTAGCCAGACGGAGGAGAGTGGTGGTGGATGGGGATTGTTCGGGCCTCTGTTCAAGGAAGAACTTATTCTCTCATTGAACAATTTCTCCTTAAACTTCTCACTTCCTCCAAATAAAAGGTGTGGCTATGGGTATCTGCACGGGCCCCAGTTATGCCTGTCTCTTTATGGGGTATGTGGAACATTCTTTGTTTCAGTCCTACTCAGGCCCCCTCCCACAACTCAGTACATTGATGACTGTTTCGGTGCTGCTTCATGCTTTCGTCTGGACCTGGAAAAATTTATCAAGTTGGCTTCCAATTTCCATCCTTCCATCACCTTCACATGGTCTGACACTTCCCTTCCTTGACCTCTGTCTCAATTTCTGGTGATAGGCTGTCCATCAATATTCATTACAAACGCACTGATTCCAGCTCCTCACACCCTGCTTCCTGTAAGGATTCCATCCCATTCTGTTTCTTCGCCTCTGTCGCATCTGTTGCAATGATGCCACGTTCCAAAATGGCGCTTCTGACAGGTCTTCCTTCATCCTTAACCGAGGTTTCCCACCTAATGGTTGACAGGGTCCTCAACTGTGTCCATCCCATCTCCTGCGCCTCTGCCCTCACACCTTCTCTTACCTCCCAGAACCATGATAGGGTCCCCCTTGTCCTCACTTTTCACCCCACCAGTCTCCGCATTTAAAAGATCATCGTCTGCTATTTCTGCCAACTCTAGCATGATGCCACCACCAAACAGATCTTCCCTTCACCACCCCCTCTCCCCCTCAATCGGAATTCTGTAGGGACCGTTCCCTCTGGGCCACGCTGGTCCACTCCTCTATCACCTCATCCCCCCTCCCACTGCACTTTCCCATGCAATCGCAGAAGATGCAACACCTGCCCGTTTACTTCCTCCCTCCTCACCATCCAAGGGCCCAAACACTCCTTTCAGGTGAAGCAGCGCTTCACTTGCACTTCCTTCAATTTGGTCTACTGCATTCGCCACACCCAATGCGGTTTCCTCTACATTGGAGACACCAAATGCAGATGGGGTGACCGCTTTGTGGAACACCTTTAGTCTGTCCACAAGCATGACCCAGACCTTCCTGTTGCTTGCCATTTCAGCACACCATCTTGCTGTCACACCCACATGTCTGTCCTCGGCCTGCTGCAATGTTCCAGTGAAGCCCAATGCAAACTGGAGGATAGCACCTCATCTTCCAATTAGGCACTTCTCAGAATTAACATTGAGTTTAACAACTTCAGACCATAAACTGTCTCCTCCTTCCTCACCCCTTTTTTATCTCCTTTTTTCAATATTCATGTTTAAATTTTTTATCCACTTATTTTTATTTATATTCATTGTTTTATCCCAACCTTTTATTCTATTTTCAATTTTTTTTCCCACCACCATGCCCTCCCCCCACCCCACTCCCACCCTCACTAGGGCCATCTGTCACTTGTTCATGTTTTTCTTTCCAGAGTGCTTACCCTTGTCTGGCTATTATCACATTCTGTTTTCTGATCTTAATGCCGTCATCAGCACCTAAGTTAGCCACTACCACTACCATTAACACCCCTTTGTCAATCTCTCCTTTGCTCCCACCTATCACTGGCCTTCTACCCAGCTTCACCTGCTCCACTCCCCTTAAACAGTATAAATTTCATTACATTTTTACTGCCCTTTAGCTCTGAAGAGTCATACGGACTCAAAACATTAATTCTGTTTTTCTCTCCATAGATGCTGTTAGACCTGAGTTTTACCAGCATTTTCTGCTTTCTCTCTTTGTGTTTATTTTATCTATGTCCAAGGTTAACTTCCCATGTTGCAGTCATCTGGACCATGCATTTGAAAGAAACCTCTAATTTTCTCTTTGTTGAAAATTAGAAAAAGATGGACTTAAGTAGAGAGAGCACATTTTTGTGGCATGGAAAATGCTGACACATATTTGGTGCAGATTTAAATAATTATTTCTCAATGTCTCTGTGGTGAATTATTATCCACTGTTAGCCCATGGGATAAACAGAAATTGCACAGAAACAAGATTAGGCAAAAACAGAAATACCTGGCAAAACTTAGCAGGTGTGGCAGCATCGGTGGAGAGGAACAAAGTTGATGTTTTGAGTCCTCATGATCCTTCAACAGAACTAAGTAAAAATAGGAGAGGGGTGAAATATAAGCTGGTTGTCCACCACCCACCCACCCCCCCCGCCACCCCCCAACCTTAAACCAGCTTATCTTTCATCCCTCTCCTATTTTTACTTAGTTCTGTTGAAGGGTCATGAGGACTCGAAACGTCAACTTTGTTCTTTTCCACCGATGCTGCCAGACCTGCTGAGTTTTTCCAGGTATTTCTATTTTTGCTTTGGATTTCCAGCATCCGCAGTTTTTTGTTTTTATCACAAGATTAGGCAGGTTACCAAGCTCCTATTGTCAATCACTTCTATCCAAAACCTAAGATCTGCCTCTGCCCTCAGGCTGACAACTCATTGGCTGCATGGTCATACTTTACTGCCTAATCTTTTCTTGTCTTAATCCTATCTTCAAATCATTAACCAGTCTTTTATTCAGTTGCTGGTGGACCTTCATTTCAATTTCTTATTTTTATTTCTGATTTCCAGTTTTATAGTACCTTCTTTTTATCATGCCTGCCAATTGGTCTGGAATAATATACTACTGAATTTTCTGCTATTGGCCAGATTGGCAGACAAGGCTCTACAGCTGAATTTAAGTAAGGTGGGCTAGGGAGAAAGAGCTGTTTTCCAATCCTTATTCCAGTAACTCCCATTAGAGAGTGTTTGTGTGTGCACTCACCCACAGCTGAATAGCCTTGATGCACACCAACTAGGTTGATATATGAAGGGAGGAAGAATGTTGGTGCTCAGCAAATTGAATTCCAGTAAGAGTTAATAAGAGAAAAAAGGATCACCAACCTTGCTTTTGTCACCTAAAAGTCAATGATAAAGCACAGGAGGCAGCCATTTGGTCCATCATGCCTGTGCTGGATATTTGGTAGAGCTATTCAGTTAGTTCAACTTCCTTGCTCTTTCCAAAGAGCCCTATAAAATTCCTCTTCAAGTATTTATCCAATTCACTTTTGGAAGTTGCTATTGAAACTACTTCCATCATTCTTTCAGGTAGCAGATTTCATATAACAACTTGCTGCATGAAAATTTGGAGAGCTGTTCCAAGACTGGTCAAGCAATAACCTGACAAATCATATCTTTCTGAATTGCAACTTTCAGCTAATGTCCCAGACTTCTCCATCAGCACCATGGGTATGTTCTGTCAAACCAGCTGGGTGGACTCACCAAAAATGGTAGCAGTGGTATGCAGCCAAGCAGGATATTCACTAATGATTGCACAATGTTCAGCTCCATTTGCTATTCCTCAGAATGAGACAGTCTATGCCAGTGTTCAGCAAGACCTGACATGTAGGTTCAAGCTGATAAGTAGCAAGTAACATCTGCACAACAAAAATGCTAGGCAATGACCCACGTCTCCTGGACATGCAATGGCATTACCAATGCCAAATTCCCACCATCAAAATCCTGGGGATCACCGCAGGTCCAGTTAAGTTTCTGGTCAGACACAAACATTGTGGGTACAAGAGCAAATCTGTGAAGGGTGGCTCATCTGACTTCCTAAAGCATTTCCACCATCGATAGTCATGAGTGTGATGGAATGCTCTCCAATAGCATGGTTAAGTACAGCTCCAACAATACTTAAGAAACTCATCATCATCCAGCCTGCTTTATTGGCATCTCATCCACTATCATAAATATTCATTGCTTTCATCACAAGCACATCATGGACGCTAGGTGTACTATCCACAAAATGCACTGCAGCAACTCACCAAGGCTTTTTTAATAGTACCTTTCAAATCCATTACCTCTGCTGCTTTGAAGGACAAGGGAAGCGGGTGTATGGCAACATTGTTGGTCACAATAAATGCTCATTGTGGAAGAATGTGTCCAAAGCTAATCTTTTACCTCAGGTGGTTTATTCTCAAGACAGCTCTTCGGTGCAGTAGCTGTTCAGTGCCTTCCACGCTAGAGTGTTACAACTATACTTAAACTATCTTGAAAGGTGAACCAATGCCCATCACCTGTTTTAACAAGCAGTTATCTTAATGTAATTGCTGTACAATGTAATTGCCAGTCAAGAAGATTGTCAGTTGAAGGAGAGTAAGGGAGGGACAGTGTTCCTACTCCAGTGATTGAACTGAAACTTCATTTCCAAGTACACTTTTCATCCGCCACATACACACACAGCATCCTTATATTCTGCTCTACCATCTCACTATCACCATGAGCTCCCAGGTCTGACAGAATTACCATCCTGACTGTGAGGCCACCATCAGCTGCCAGAACAACCTGGACAGTACATGTCTTATGTTTACCTCTCCATATCTTTCTACTTTTATCAAGATGACATTGCATTGAAGAATTTTGCCAAATTCATTCTGGAGCAATCTCATGAATATCATGAACAAGCTGAGAAACTCATGAAACTGCAGAACCAGTGAGGAGGATACATTTTACTCCAGGATATCAAGAAACCAGATCATGATGAATGGGGAAATAGCTTGGATGCAATGGTGTGCTCTTTGGAGATGGAGAAGAGTGTAAACCAGTCACTTTTAGAATTGCATAAACTGGATACAGTCAGAAAACGACCCAGATCTCTGACTTCCTGGAGACCCACTACCTGATGAACAGATCAAGTCTATCAAGCTGTTAGGAGGCCATTTAACCAACCTACAGTGATTGGGTGCTCCTGAAAGCAGAATGGCTGAGTACTTATTTGACAAGCACACCTTGGGTAAAGACAGCAGGTGAACACCTCAACTGTCTATTCCTTGCTGCTTGACTCTGAGAAGCTCAGTGCATGTTTAACTTATATTTGTAGTCTGTCCAGTTTTCACACCACCTGCCCAATTACGTAATTGATCAAACCACCATAGACTTGAATGGGTTTGATTAAGCTATATATTGGTGGATTATTGACGTGTACTTGTAGAAAATGTTCTTTAGCTTATCTCCAAATAAAGCAACTTGAACAGAGAAACACAATAATTACTGATACATTGACAGATTCTCCTCTTTCTTCTTAAATTAAAGAACATTCTTGTCAAACCAAGCAGAAGGAAATAGTCATATTTTCACATTTATACATCCTACATTTCCTTTGAGCAACACTTTTCATTGAATGAACATTATCCCAAAGAGACCAGTTATCAACATTCTATGGGCAAATATTTCTCACATTGCCCCTTTTATAGTATTTCTGTAAGTGTATTGGATAAGTAAACACCTCACTTCTACTAATGCCAGTGTTTCAGCAGCTAAAGTGCTTTTCACTACCCTTATTTTCTTGTCCTTCCAAGCCAATGGGTAACATTTATCATTCTTTCCTACCAAGAATACGATGAAAGCAAAATACTGCAGATGCTGGAAATCTGAAATAAAACCAGAAAATGCTGGAAAAACTCAGCAGGTCTGGCAGCATCTGTGGAGAGAGAAACAGAGTTAATGTTTTGAATCCATATGACTTCTTGATAAACTCTACCATGCTAGAATATCCATCTGGAAGATTGGCACGGGAAGCATCACTAAAAATGACCAACCTCATACATCTGGTTCACCCAAGACATAAAGAAGGGGCTTTGATGAAGCACAAGTGGTCTTGAGTTGCACGAATCAAGGTCCATGTATACATACCTCAATTCAGATTGGATAGTATAATTATGTATACATGCTTTAGAATAATTGTGTAGCAACATCACATGTTTATGTACTCAATAGGAGAGAGATAGTATGGAACTGGTGTGTCGGTTACCAATTGGATGTGTTCAGATGTATTATGTTAAGAAAATAATACAAAAATAATGGAATGTAATCGATTGGGGAGCAGCTCCCTTGCCTATACTCGAATAAACGGGTTAAAAAGAAGGACGAGTCTCGTGTGGTTTTTGCAGAATCGGAGAGTGTAGTAGCTCCGCTTCAGTGGCATAGTCCACAGGATTCACCTGAACCTCTGTGAAAGCGGAACAATGATCTGGTGAGTATATTTAATTTGAAAGATACCCTCTGGTTGTCTGCATCAGACAAGAATGGAGGCCTAATAAGGCGAATCTGAACATTTGACTGGAGACTCAGGTGGAGGGATACAGTGTGTCTTGGGGAAACTGTGGGTCCCTGTGTAGTATGAGGCGATTGACTCTCAGTATGGCGGAGAAAACTGAGCTCGAGTTCGTTGCAGAATGGGGAGGTGATGGAACAATATCCCATCATCTTGCCAGGAAGCATAAAAAGCTGATCAGCAAAATGAAGCAACAAGGTTGGCAGCTGAGCGACTCACCATTACGTTCAAAGGAGTGGTGGAAAGCCCAGACAAGTGATAAAACCAACAAAGCTACAGTACTCATTTTGAGTCTGTATCTGCAACAAACTAAACTAATACAAAAATATCTTGGTCGAGTTGCACCCCCCACTGCTACTTGAAGTTTTGTTTCGGGTATGAGAGTTTTAATTCATTAAGTTTAATATTATAGAATATAAATACATACCTTTATATATGTGTTTGTTTGTGTGCAAGGAAGCATTTGTATTTGAGCTTTATTGTATTTTCTTCCCTAAATTGTCATTTGTGTGTGTAGTTCAGCACTTTAGAGTCAAAAGTCCCATATTAGATTAAAGAAAAAGTGTACTCAAACATTCCAAAGTTTTGAGTATAAAGTTTGTGTTGAGGTTTCTGGCAAAAATCGCAATTTGAAGGTATTGTAAAGATAAAACAGGGTTTGCCTTTGTTTGAGATGAACCAACCATTGTGCCAGCCCCTTGCAGACTAGTAGGGAATAGCCCTTATCACCAGCTTCCAAGCTGATTGGGAATGATACATACAAGTTACATTAGCTCATACGAGTTGGTATTCTAAAATTCTGAGGGAAAAAATTACCTGAAATTCAAAAGGATTCTAGGAAAACCAAAAGACGTAAACACATGGACTAGGTTGTTCCAATGGATAAAGAGGGGTTTCTTTTGAAGAGATGAATTAAATATAAAAGGAAATCTGCATTCCAACAGTACTGTTATTTGAATTTGGGACAATCTTGAGATGTAATGTAAAGTGCAGTGTAATTTAGAAGGTTACTTTTGAATAACTAGGATGCTATCCAAGATAGGGAAGTGTCGATAAGCATATGGGGCTTTTAATCGGGTTACAAATCAATACACATGAGAAAGAGGTAGTTTTAATTTTGATTGTAAGAAATGTAATTTACACTAAGTTTAAAAAAATTGTGGTTTGGTTCCGGATAAAGTTCTCAAAATAGAATTTTGTTTTAAAAGGTTTGACAACAATTGACACTAATTCAAGTGCTGCAAGCTTTTTGTATTTGTCAGTCTGTTCCCAAAATATAAAGTTAAGCTCAAGACCTTGACAAAGTTTGGCAGAAATCCAATTTTTGGCAGAGTTAATGAATCTGGGATAATTCTAAAAAAAAAGGGCCAGACACAATTTAATGGGTTACTTTTGAGACAATAAAATGTTGTTTGAGAAGATGATAAGGAAGCAAAAGATGTCAATGCCTGATTTCTGTTTTAAAACTGTTATGAGAATACTTTATTAGACTCTTAAATTCTCTCCAGACAACCTGAACAAGATAAGATGGTAACTTTTGCATGTGTAAAATGGTAAGAGAAAGAGTTAGGGAAAGAGGACACCAGATACAGACTGTTGTAAAGGAACTGAATTTGATAATCTGGCCATCAACTGAGATATTGGAACTGGGGGAGATAAACACAGATCTAGAGACAGAGATCCCCATTGACATGGAATAGTTAATATGACCTAAAGAGTAAGGAAACATTTAAAATGATCAAGACAATAGAGAAACTGACCTCAGGAGAATCTTAGGATGATCGTGGTCAGGAAAAAAAAACCTTAGAGCTAAAACTATTCGGAATCTGTAATTGAGGCAATTGAAGGGTGAGAAGAAATAATACTTAACAACAATTTACCACAAGATGGATACAGGTAAAGGGAAAGCTGGGAAAAGGATAAACAGATGTATTACTGACTATATTAATGTGCCTGCGAGCTACAAAAAGTAAGACCACAGGATTAACACACTGATGACAGGCAGAGTTAAGCGGCTTCCAGAGAGAACTGCCATTGGAAGTGAAGATACTGAGCCATTGAAAGATAGGATAAGAAGGTGCATTTTAGAGTTGTGTAGACAGCTTAAGGAATTGAGGTCTGACATGGGACAGCAGCAGGAGATAGTGGACTGGAAGAAGTGGAGGGGGTGCCTAACCAGATGGATTCAGATCAGGGAACTCATTTCACAGGAAAAGTCATTAAAGAAATGTGTAAACTTATGGAGATTAAACATCCCTTACCACCGCCAAAGTTTAATAATGGAAAGGATGAACCAAACTTTAAAAACATCAATAGCAAAAGCAATTCAAGAAACAGGGAACAATTGTGCAACAGTGTTGCCCAATATTCTGATGCGCCTTTGGGCTACCCAAGCAGGACCGCCGTGTTCATCCCATTTGAACTAATGACAAGGAAAGCAATGCAGTTACCCGAGGGAATCATAGTAGGAGGGGGAGATGTAGGACCACTAAAAGGAAGGGTGCGAGACTATGTGAGGGAAATGAGTAAGCAATTGCATGAATTAAGGAAGGACCGACAGATGATTAAGGATATGGAAACAGACAGATCCAAAGAGCAACAACGGACCCCCCACATGGGGAATAAGGTGATGGTCAAGATAAGCTCTGAGTGAACAGGGTTTGCCCCAGGTGGCATGGACCATATGAGTTAATTATAATAGGTGTAACCCGGACACCAGAAGCCGACGTTAATGTCGCCACAGGTCCACGATCCTGGTCATGGGTGTGTCAGAACTGGCAAGGGAGGCACCGACCGTTAAGTCAACAACAACATCTGCCTCCACCTGGGACACTATGTACTACTCCCCCGAAGAGGAATTGGGGAATGGGTAAAGAAGCCCAACACCTGGATCACGGATCAAGCCACCACACGAACACATCAGATGAAGAATTGGGAATTGGACCTCACGTGCGGCAGCACAAAGGTTTGTGAGAGTAATTTAGGCTTAACAGCACCAGGGCAGCAAGTCCAGCTAACACGCCTCAAATGTCAACAGGGGAACTTCACAGGGTGCTACGTACCCGAGGGCAAGGACAAATGATAAAATGACAAATGTACTCTTGAGGATACGCCCCAGTGAGTCCAATAATATCTCACTAAGCATTAGCACATACGCGAGTGGCGGAGTAACAATAACTAGGATTTCTAACAATATGACTGGACTCGGTTGGTGGTATGGGGGATGTGAAATGCATGCAACCCTTACCAGCTTTTCGCTAACAGACATTTAGGTGTATCAAGAATTAGTGACTGCCAGTTGGACGGACCTACCTCTCTTCGTTTGGGAACCTGGTCTTGAGGGACAATATTGTCAGGAAATGTAAATATGTAATAGATGGGCATGATTGTTATGATACACAATGTTTTACTTTGACTATGTGTGGATATCAAAGACCCACTCAATATCCAGATGTAGTAAGTCCCCCCCGCGGATGGGATAGTCAGGATAGGAAAGTCAGAACCCTTACTACATGACATAACTATGGTCTCCCTGGAAATGACATATAATATCTCGGGACTACTGTCACTATTGCATATGACTTGTCAGTGCCACCAGAATTCCGTCAAGTGGGCCAGGAGTAAGCTAAAGCGGATAATCAAGGATTATAAATTTCAAATTGTCGAGAGTTAGAGCGAAGGCACAGGCTAGGGTAAAAATAATTATACTGGGAGATATAGGAGGGCTATTTGGGAGTTCCAATTCCATGCTTAATTCAGGCCAGAACCACAACTTAAATGATCAGACTTCCTGGGTGGCCACTGAGATTGCCAGAGGGTTGCACTTCAGTGCATGTGGAACAGATCATGCCCTGGCAGCTGTGGAGATACAGGAGAAGGTCTGCTATGGGTCCTTAGGCAGACCACAGACTGGATTATACTTGAAGCTGAATCACAAGCTAAGGGGAGGGCATGCAATATGCCAGCATGAGACTTAACTGATGGGGTAAAATCCGACATTGAAGATATCAGGTTCGGTATAATCCCTGAACACATGTTCGAGTCAGTACGCCAGTTGAACCTTAAATTTGCATAAGGAACGGCAGGATTTAGTGATTATCCAACCCCAAGGTGGAAGAGAGGACGCAGTCATAATGGCCATTCCCCAAGAGCACCATCCAAACAGGGCCTACATAGACAGCCATAGGTTTGAGTCCCTAGGAATAGATAAAGGGGGGCTGGTATACAGCATAGGATCACACGGGTATATTTCCTATGTGAAAGACATAATATTGATGAGCACTAGAGATTGTTGTATGGAGTCAAGAGATTACATTGTGTGCTCCTGCCAAACACTGGAGGTATTTACGAACACCAGCAAGGTCACATTCACCACGTTGCCAATTCAGGAAGCATTTAAGGCCATTCAAGTGTCCTCGTCCCAATAGTGCTTCATGACTAGTGAGGCGGAGTTCACGGAATCACAGTGCAGAAGAGGTCCTTCAGCCCATTGTGTCTGCACTGACATGTGAGAAACACCTGACCTACTTACCTAATCCCATTTACCAGCACTTGCCCCATAGCCTTGAATATTATGATGTGCCAAGTGCTCTTCCAGGTACTTTTTAAAAGGATGTGAGGCAACCCACATTCACCACCCTCCCAGGCAGTGCATTCCAGACCGTCACCACCCTCTGGGTAAAAAAGATTTTCCTCACATCCCTCTAAACCTCCTGCCCCTCACCTTGAACATATGCCTCCTTGTGACTGACCCTTCAACTAAGGGGAACAGCTGCTCCCTATCCACACCCCTCAATCTTGTACACCTCGATCAGGTTACCCCCCTCAGTCTTCTCTGCTCCAACAAAAACAACCCAAGTCTATCCAACCTCTCTTCATAACTTAAATGTTTCATCCTAGGCAACGTCCTGGTGAATCTCCTCTGCACCCCCTCCAGTGCAATCACATCCTTCCTATAATGTGGCGACCAGAACTGCACACAGTACTCCAGCTGTGGTCTCACCAAGGTTCTATACAACTCCAACATGACCTCCCTCCTTTTGTAATCCATGCCTCAAATGATAAAGGCAAGTACCCATATGCCTTTTTCACCACCCCACTAACTTGCCCCTCTGCCTTTAGAGATCTATGGACACACACGCCAAGGTCCCTTTGTTCCTCAGAACTTTCTAGTGTCTTGCCATTCATTGAATACTTCCTTGTCAAATTACTCCTTCCAAAGTGTATCACCTCACACTTTTCAGAGTTAAGTTCCATCTGCCACTTATCTGCCCATTTGACCATCCCATCTATATCTTCCTGTAGCCCAAGACACTCAACCTCACTGTTAACCACCCGGCCAATCTTTGTGTCATCCGCAAACTTAATAATCCTACCCCTCACATAGTCATCTATGTCGTTTATACGGATGACAAATAGTTCCTCTATGGAGACTTCATTTGTGCCACCAATTCGAGTTTCTGCCTACAGGTGACTGATTCTTTTATGATAGGGGACTTTTGTTTTCCCAGCAGAACCACAGGATATTCGTTTAGTCCCTGGCGGGATGTTCACCGGCAAAAGCTCTGGTAAAATAGCATGCCTAGCTATGCAGGAGGCTACAAGGATAGCTCAATCCTATGTAAGAGCTTCTAGAGAACAAATTATCCGGTGTTGTGTGCAAGTGAACTTAGCCACCCAATTGGCCTGGAGATTAGCCCAATCAGCTACATCCTATGCTACGGCCGAAAGGTTATTGAATGGGTGGGAGATAGTTAGGATGGGTATGACAATAGCAAAAGGAATTTGGGGAATGGGTGGGAAAAAGAAGTTGATGCAGAGGACCAGCCGTGACTATACTGAATGGTAGAGCAGGCTCGAAGTGCCATATGGTCAACTCTTGCTCCTATTTCTTATATTCTATATTGACTATGTAGTTATTTATTGTAGGCTTTTGTTGTAATCCACAAATCCACCTGTCTTATTTGGCATCTGTCTGTATCATAAACTTTCTGGCAGTTCTCGAGGTACCATTATGACGATATGAGGGTAATCATATCCTGCACATGATGGAAGCCAGCTATTGTTGCAAATCCCAAGGTTCTGCCATTTTGACTGTTGCCATCCATGAGAAACAATATGGGTGCAATCGTCCCAGATTTGTACTAAGTGCTTTAGCGGGCAGGAAAAAGAATGTTTTACCCGCCGGCCACAATGGCAGCTTTTCAGGCCGTATCATCCTAATCCTGCCCCATTAATCATGCATTCCCAGGAAACATGCCATTTTGCTGGCAGGTGGCCTCTGATTCGCCCGTTACGCCGTCATTTTACTGCTTCCTCATGCTTGGGCGCCAGCTTTAAAGTGCAGCCGAGCACACACCTCTCAGAGCTTACAGCCCAGGACTACTGGCCCCGAAAGGCAAGAAGATTGCATCTCCTCTGGAGACTGCCTCCTCAGCCTCTACCCTCTTTTTTTTATTCATTCATGGGATGTGGGCTTCGCTGGTTGGGCCAGAATTTATTGCCCATCCCTAGTTGCCCTTGAGAAGGTGATAGTGAGCTGCATGCTTGAACCACTGCAGTCCATGTGGTGTAGGTACAACGACAGAGTTCCAGGGATTTGACCCAGCGGCAGTGAAGGAATGGCGATATATTCCCAAGTCAGGATGGTGACTGACTTGGAGGGAAACTTTCAGGTGGTGGTATTCCCATCTATCTGCTATCCTTGTCCTTCTAGATGGTAGTGGTTGTGGGCTTTGGAAGGTGCTGTCGAAAGAACCTTGGTGAATTCCTGCAGTGCATCTTGTAGATGGTACTGCTTCTACTGTGCGTTGGTGGTGGAGAGAGTGAATGTGGATGTGGTGCCAATCAAGTGGGCTGCTTTGTCCTGGACGGTGTCAATCTTCTTGAGTGTTGTGGGAGCTGCACTCATCCAGGCAAATGAGGAGTATACCATCACACTCCTGACTTGTGCCTTGTAGGTGGTGGACAGGCTTTGGGGAGTCAGGTGGTGAGTCACTTGTCTCACAATGCCTAGCCCCTGACCCGCTCTTGTAGCCACAGTATTTATATGGCTAGTCCAGTTCAGTTTCTCGTCAATGGTAACCCCAGGATGTTGATAGTGGGGGACTCAGTGATGGTAATGGCATTGAACAACAAGGGGTGATGGTTAGATTTTCTCTTGTTGGGGATGGTCATTGCCTGACACTTGTGTGGTGTGAATGTTACTTGCCACTTGTCAGCCCAAGCCTGGATATCATTCAGATTTTGCTGCATTTGGACATGGAATGCTTCAGTATCTGAGGAGTCATGAATGGTGCTAAACATTGTGCAATCACCAGCGAATTCCCCACTTCTGACTTTATGATGGAAAGAAAATCATTGATGAAGTAGCTGAAGATGGTTGGGCTGAGGACACTATGCTAAGGAAATCCTGCAGTGATGTCCTGGAGCTGAGATGACTGACCTCCAACAACCACAACCAACTTCCTTTCTGCTAGGTATGCCTCCAACCAGCAGAGTTTTTCCCCCTGATTCCCATTGACTCCAGTTTTGTTAGGGCTCCTTGATGCCACACTCAGTCAAATGTGGCCTTCATGTCAACAGCAGTCACTCTCACCTTACCTCAGGAATTTAGCTCTTTTGTCCATGGTTGAACCAAGGCTGTAATGAGGTCAGGAGCTGAGTGGATCTGGTGGAACCCAAACTGGGCATCGGTGAGCAGGTTATTGCCATGCAAGTGACACTTGATAGCATTGTTGATGACCCCTTCCTATTGGGGACATCGCAAGGATTTTGCAGTTGGCTGTCTACAAGTGCACCCCAAGCAAGTAACCAGTGCATTATTTGCTAGGGAAAACCAAAATATTGGGTGGGATTTTCTGTGCTCGTTGGCGTCGGGCATCATGGCAGGCATGAGCGGACAATATGGCAGGTAGGCCAAAAATTGGTTTCATGATGTCACGAAACCAGTTTGCAATTGTCGGCTGAGCCCATTACTTTACTGATGATTGAGAGTAGACTGAGGGGGCGGTAATTGGCTGGGTTGGGTTTGTCCAGCTTTTTGTGTGCAGGACATACCTGGGCAATTTTCCACATAGCCAGGTAGATGCCAGTGTTGTGGTTGTATGGAACAGCTTGGTTAGGGGCACGGCTAGTTGAGACCACTTGCACAGATCAACTTTTGTCCCCACACGCACACTGGGATTTCTCCCTTCCCCAATAATGCCCTAGCCCTGCAACCTTTGCTTACCTGAGGCCACTTATCATCTTTCCTCAAGCAAGACATAGCCCTGCAGCTATTGAAAAGCCACCCCTACCTCACAGCTGGTCTGATATGTAGAGACCTGCCCGTGAGCCCCCCTAAAAGTGATGTGGTGCTGCCTGTGGAGCCTGGCGCTGATGAATGTGAGTGCTGCCCAAAGCAAGGTAGGCAAACAAGCCTCAAAGTCCCGAGTGAAGTGCAGCTTGGCAATGTTCAATTGTGTTCAATTGTTCAAGTGTGAATCACGTCGACATGCCTGAATGGTCCAGTGTGAGTGTTGATTCCGGCAAGCAGGGCTTATAATGATGTGCAGATGTATTAAAATGAAACACCAGACTTGCGGCGGTGGGAAACGTGACCCACCATTGATGGGCTCAGCCGACGATTGCAAACTGGTTTCGTGACATCATGAAACCAATTTTTGGCCTACCTGCCATATTGTCCGCTCATGCCTGCCATGATGCCCGACGCCAACGAGCACAGAAAATCCCACCCAATATTTTAGTTTTCCCTAGCAAATAATGCACTGCTTACTTGCTTGGGGTGCACTTGTAGACAGCCAACTGCAAAATCCTTGAGATGTCCCCAATAGTAGCCCTTAATGATCCTGAGGCATAGAAGTTCAGGGCGGTGGTAAGCTTTACAATCACTGGCATGACATGACTCCCAGTCCAACAGATAGCAAATCTTCTTGCATATGGCTGTAGAAATTAGGAATAAACTGACTGGACAAGCACAGTCTCTTCAGTTACTCAACAAGGATAACTCTTAGTCTGTTGACCCTACTGGGTGGTTATGGCCTCTGCAAGCAGACTCCCTCACCTGCTGTCTTCTGAGAGATCAAACTGTAGATTCTCTTGCATGCTAAGGGATCTGCTGCCGCTGCTGCTGTTGCTGCTGCCCTTCATCCTCCTTCTGCTGCACCCAGTATAGTACAACTGCACACTGCCCATCTTATACAAGTACTGCTTATTAAGGATCAGTAATGAAAAACCTGTTAAACCCAAATTTAAAGTATTAAAAATCTGGTAAGTGTCCAATCAGCCCAACTCCAACAAGTTCAGTTATGCACAGATGTAATGATCTAAGTTCCCGCAAAGGTTTCCCCAAACAGGTTGGAAAATGGGCAGACTATGGTAAAGTGGTGTGCTTTGTATCTTTAAGAGAATGTAGTTAGTTGACCATGTGACTGTATTGACCAAACGCTACACAGCGCAGGCTTCTTGGGTAACAGTAAGTCTAGAGCTGGAGGTGGTTGAAGAAGTACTCATTGTGTTAGTGTCCTGTTCTTAGTTCCAATAAACCACCAGTGTTTGTTCAGTTAATTGATCTCCCTGCCTATATTGTTTTAGGCATTTCAGGTGCCAACAATGTGTTAATATCAAGGGTGCAGCTCGTGTTCGCTGGACAAAGTGAACCTGATAACCTAAAACATAAAAGTGGCGACGAAGATAAATTGGATCAATTGACAGCCATTAAGAAAGCCGTGGTAAGTCAGCTACGTTACTTCGCCGCTACCTTGAAAACTGTTTGAAAGCGCAGCCTCCTTAGTCGAGTATGTCGCAGTTTGGGCATCTTGAACCATTCGACCCCGTTTCTGATAACTGGCCTCATTACGTCGAACGCCTAGTGTTCTTCTTTACTGCTAATGACATCATTGGGGAGGACAAGGAGAGGGCAATTCTTTTGTCCACATGTGGGAGCAAAACGTATGGGCTGATCCGCAGCCTCACATCACCTAACAGCCCTGATATGAAGACTTTCGACAAGTTAGTAAATATTGTAAAAAACTACCTGAAGCCAAAGCCCTCAGTCACTATGCAGCGTTTTAAATTCAATTCGAGGAATAGGCTTCCAGGAGAGACAATCGCTGCTATGTAGCTGCTTTAAATGGCTTAATGGAAGATTTTGAGTTTGGAACTTCAATTAATGACATGTTGAGAGACCAACTGATATGCGGAATCAGGGGCGATGCTATTCAAAAACGATTGCTATCTGAAACTAATCTAGACTTCAGTAAGGCATTAGAATTGGCAACAGTCAGGGAGAGCACTGTTAGAGACTCGGAGGCAATAAAAGATACACAGAATGGTGCCGTCCATCTTGTAGGGTGGGAAGGACCAGTACCAAAAGGCATGAAAACTTTGGCCTCCACAGAAAGACGGGGAATGCTCATTATGTACAGAGCATTGAAGAACAACGTTACCACAGTGAAAACCCATGACATTAATGAGAGAAATGCATCCAGGCAGCCTGCAGGCAATAGGAAGGAGTTCAGAAATATTGAATACTTTTTCTGCCATCACAATGGTCAAATAATGCGGCACTGTAAAGATCGGCTGAGACAGCATTTTAAAACAAAGGTAAAAATCATAAAATATGTCTCGTTGAAGAACGAGAGAAAGCAGAACCTGATATCTATTCATTACACAACCTGGAAGTGGGTAGAACTGAGCCAATCCAGGTAGTCATTAGAGTCAATGAACAACCCATGAAGGTGGAGATCGATACTGGGGCATCAATGTCTGTCATAGGAGAACATACGTTAAGATACTTGAATAAAGGAGTTCATCCTTCAAGTTTGGAAGAATCGGGCATTAAATTAAAATATATATGGCTGAAAAAATAAGAGTGAAAGGGATATGTCAAGTCCTGGTGCAGTATGGGGATCAGTCTGCAAATTTACTCTTTATAGCAGTAGCTGGGGTGGGCCCCAGTTTAATTGGTCATGGTTGGCCTAAAAAGATTAAATTGCAAAGGGCTGAGATTTTTCAAATCAGAACGAAAAACTTACAGGAATTGTTACGAAAGTACGCTTCCATTTTCAGTGATGAGCTAGGAAGGATTCGTGGGCTACAAGGCAAAATCCACATAGATCCTGACGCAACCCTCACATTTATCAGAGCCAGACCAGTCCCTTATGCTCTATGGGACAAGGATGAGACCGAGCTAAACAGGCTGGAAAAATTGATTATCTGACAACAGGTGCAATTTTCTGAGTGGGTGGGACCCACAGTACCTGTACCGAAGCCGGACAAAAGTGTTTGCTTATGCGATGACTACAAGTTAACTATAAACAGAGAGGCCAAACTTGATAGCCACCCAATACTGAAGATTGACGAATTATATTCGAAATTGGCAGGGGGCATCACATATTCAAAACTCGACGTGAGCCACGCCTATAAGCAGGTAGAGTTGGAAGAAAGCTTTAGGGAATTTGTGACCATCAATACACATTGAGGATTGTATCAATCTACTCGACTACCCTTTGGGGTCTCATCGGCATATGCTATTTTCCTGTACACCATGGATGATCAACTTCAGGGACTGCCTCATGTCATCCTTTATCTTGACAATGTTTTAATCACTGGACTAACTGATGAAGAACACTTAGCTAATTTGGAGGAGGTGCTGAAACGCTTCTCACAAGCGGGGGTACACTTGAAATGAGAGAAATGTATTTTCCACACCAAGGAGGTAGTTTACTTGGGCCATAAGTTGACATGCAGGGCCTGCATCCTGTGGAAGAAAAGGTCAAGGCTACTCGTGAGGCACCTACACCAAAGAACACGACAGAACTAAAGGCTTTCTTATGAATGAAAAACTACAATGGGCGATTTCTCCCAAATCTATCAACAGTACTGACGCCGTTATATGCATTGCTTAAGAAAAAACATAAATGGATTTGGCAAGCCCTGCACCAGGAGGTATTTGTGAAGGTAAAGCAGTTGTTAAGATCATCGGCCCTACTGGTCCACTTTGACCCAAAGAAAGGATTGATTTTAACTTGCGATGCATCCCCTTATGGAGTAGGGGCTGTACTTTCACATCGGATGGCCGGTGGCTGCGAGTGACCCATTGGTTATACATCTCGCACGCTCAGTGCTGCAAAGCGATGATATTCTCAAATTGAGAAGGAGGGGTTTGTCTGTTGTGTTTCACGTTTGGAAATTCCATCAATATCTCCATTTTCACATTATACCCAACCACAAGTCTCTGCTAGGATTATTTGGAGATAAGGTGATACCCCCCATCGCATCTGCTCACATCTAGAGGTGGGCACTGATATCGGCTGCTTACGAATACACTTTTATTCACTGATCGGGATGCCCGATCGCACATGCTGACGTGTTGATCTGCCTCCCCTGCCAGATAACAATGTGAAGGTTCCAATTCCCCAGGAACTTGTCTCATTACTAAATTTTTTGGATTTCTCCCCTGTTCAGGCCGAACAAATCCATGAGTGGACAAGCCAAGATCCACTTTTATCTCACATCTGGGAGCAAGTCTTGAATAAATGGCCAGGAGAGCCAAAGTCTGTTGACATGAAGCCTTATTTCAGTCGCAGGTACAAGCTCACCTGCCAGGATGGCATATTTCTCTGGGGAGCAAAGGTTATTGTGCCCCCGAGAGGGTGAAGGCCACTACTGGCCAAATTCCATAGTGCTCACCTTGGCCTTCGTAGGATGAAGATGCTCGCTCGCAGCTACTTGTGGTGACCAGGGATGGATGCAGACATCAAAACCCTTGTCAAAAGCTGTCTTTAATTCTTGCAGCGACAAAATCTTAGCTCCATTGTACCCCGGGAATGGCCAGCGTGGCCATGGTTGCGCTTCCACGTAAGCTACTTGGGGCCCTTCTTGGGCACGATGTTCCTTTTACAAGTAGATGCCCACTCCAAGTGGATGGATGTCTATGAAGTCTGGTCACCCACATCTACTGCCACCATATACCATTTGCGACAGAATTTTGCAATGCACAGTTTACCAGAGGTGCGCGTGCAGACAATGGGACTGCATTTACCAGCGGGGAGTTCCACAGGTTTACAACCCTCGCCTTATCACCCCGCTTCTAATGGTTTGGCTGAACGGACAGTCCAAACTTTTAAGTTCAGGATGAAAAAACTGGAAGGGGATTCCATCAGCACTAGATTGTCAAGATTCCTGTTCGCATACTGGATGACGCCACACACGACCGCGAGTATTACCCCTGCTGAATTACTAATGAAGAGGCATCTCCGCACTCATCTAGCTCTTATCAGGCCGAAATTAGGGGGTGGGCGGAGAGAAGTCAGGAGGCCCAGAAGATGTTGCTGAATCCGAATTAATTATGTTCGGTAAGTTTGAGGTAATGATTCAGGGCACAGAGGTTCCCAATGCCAGGACAAGTGAAAACAGGTGAATCTGGTGGCACTATGTCAAATAAGAGGAAGGGAGTTCTATTTGTCGGTCAAGCAATGTCACAGGAACAAATAATCTGGTTGTTCATATTGTTGTTTGAGACCTTGCTGTGTGCCAAGTAACTGCTACATTTCCTACATTACAACAATATGTACACTTCAAATAAAAAAAAGTGTGAGGTGATGCACTTGGGCAGGACAAACAAGGCACGGGAATACACGATGAATGAATGGTAGGACCCAGGGAAGTACTGAGGATCAGAGGGACCTTGGTGTGCATGTCCACCAGTCCCTTAAGGTAGCGGGACAGGTAGATAAGGTGGTTATGAAGGCATATAGGATACTTGCCCTTATTAGCCGAGGCATGGAATACAAGAGCAGGGAGGTTATGCTGGAACTGTATATAACGCTGGTTAGGCTATAGCTAGAATATTGCATGCAGTTCTGGAATCTGCATTATAGGAAGGATGTGATTGCACTAGAAAGTGCAGAGGAGATTTACCAGGATGTTGCCTGGGCTGGAGAGTTTTAGTTATGAGGAAAGATTGGATAGGTGGGGGTTATTTTCCCTGGAACAGAGGAGATTGATGGGGCACATGATTGAGGTGTATAAAGTTATGAGGGGCATAGATAGGATAGACAGGAAGGAACTTTCCTCCTTGGTGGAGGGATCAATAACCAGGGGGCATAGATTTAAAGTAAGGGGCAGGAGATTTAGAGGGGGCATGAGGAAGAATTTTTTTCACTCAGAGGATGGTGGGAATCTGGAACTTGCTGCCTGAAAGGGTGGTAGAGGCAGAAACCCTCACAACATTTAAGAAGTATTTGGATGTGCACTTGTGATGCCGAGGCATACAAGGCTAGGGGCCCAGTGCTGGAAAATGGGATTAGAATTGTTAGGTACTAGTTTGACTGACGCAGACTCGATGGGCCGAAGGGCATTTTTCTGTGCTGTAAACGTCTATGACTCTATGACTCTATGACCAGACATGATGGCCATTAAAGAAATGTCATGGTGGGAAACACAGTTCTTGTGAAGAACTTTGGAGATGGACCCAAATAGCTATTAGACGAAGTGAGTGCCATGACAGGACCCCTCTCCTACAATGTGTCAGTAAACAGCTGAATAATTAGATTACAAGTGGATCATCTCCAGAGAAGAGAGACAGTCCCACAAGAATGAATGCAGTCATCGCTTGTGCTTGGGTCTGCACCACACGAGGAAGAAATGTCACATTTGGAAGCACCGGTTGGACCCGAGAGGGTCGAAGTCATAAATTTGCCTACTTCCACTGAAGAGGCTCCTGGACAGTTGACCCCTGAGAATAGGATCTCGGAAAAACCAGCTGAGGCCATTGAGCTACAGCGCTCGATACGTCCGAGGAAGCCTCCTGAGAGACTTGACTTGTAAATAGTTATTCGTGGAAATAGTTGGGATGTTGTCAGTTGTACTTTCAAGTAAAGGGAGAGGGATGTGGTAAAGTGGAGTGCTATGGACCTTTAAGAAAATGTAGTTAGTTGACTATGTGACTGTATTGACCAATCGCTATTATTATTCTTCTTAAATATTTAGGAGTCTTGGTTAGGCTTAAGACTATTCATCTGATGTTAATACAATATATTCATTCAGCTCCATCTGCTGATATGGTGTCTTTACTCTGTGCCTTGTACCTGATCTTATGATGAAAGTATTTCTAAAAAAAATCTTGTAATTTGATCTGGTGATTGTAATTCAGCAAAATCTGGAATTTCAAACTGTTTTGGATGAACTTCTTGGGTAACTGTAAGTCTAGAGCTGGAGCCAATTGAAGAAGCACACATAGTGTTAGTTAGTGTCCTGTTCTTAGTTCCAATAAACCACCAGCGTTTGTTCAGTTAATCGGCCTCTCTGCCTATATTGCTTCAAGCACAAACTAATATGTTAATATCAAGGGCGCAGCTTGTGTTCGCTGGACAATGCGAACCTGATAACCTAAAACACAAAACAGACATTCCATTTTTTTCATCTAAAGTATCAATGTAATCTGCAAATTTGTGTGCTTTCTGTATCTTCTGTGTCACAAACTTTCTTGACTACCTTTGTCCCATATGGCAGTCATTGCTCATCTGAATTTTTCTTGTATTTAAGCTATAATTATACCACCCTAGATACCTTCCCATACCCTCGCTGTATTAGAATCAAGATTCATCACACACTTACTCTATTTCCTACACCTATGATTTCCTGCAATGCGCTACTTATGAGTGCTGTTGTGCATTGGGACCGTAGAATCAGCCTTTGTATCTTTATTTAAACACAATCTTTTCCCCCCACAGTTATCCCTATGTTAGTCTGCGGACTGCCGCCTGTGCCTTAGCACTTCAGCCCATAGTCAAGTTTGCATGGATTCCTTACAATGCTGCTGATCTGTTTACTGGATTCAGTTTGTTAAAACTGTCAAGCTTATGCTTAAATCTTTAGGTCATGTGTTCTACTTTCCTGTTGTCAACAAGCTCCTAAATAGTAAACAAGATGAATCCACCACAGGAAATCCATTATGAGAAAGAAAATAAGGAGGTTTCTATAATGGGCAGCTAATCTGTAAAGTCAGTTTTACACTCGAATGGCAAGTTTGTAATCCTAATAACAGATCTCACTAGTTGACAGCATTAACAATACTAACTTGCCTTTACACTTTTAATGCTCTGCATGTATAGAAACTGACAGACACATGCACAGACATTTCAGTATCAGATGTGGGCTAAAGCATTCCTTTATATAAAATGCAGAGTACATATGCAGGAGTTGACAAATGAACTTGAGCTCAACATTACCAGTTGTGACTGAGTCATTGCTATTTATCAGGGTCGCACATGCACAGCAGCTGACACTGAAACACACAGAAGCAACACCAGATTTGAGTGAATTGTTATAAACAACAAAAATAATGCAAAATACAAATAAGAGACATACATACCAGGATGAATAGGATTTATTCCAAATCATCAACACCACCAAGAGAAAATCACTCAGGATCTTAAAATGACACAGAAATTCCTGACTAGTGCAGAGCAAATCCTCTGATTATAAGCAGAACTTCAAAGTTTAGTACTCGTCTTTTTGCTCAGTATTTGAGAAACACTGAATTTTTTAATTGAATCTCTCTGATTCACCCTCCTTCTTCTTGTGCTATGAATGGATTGAAGTTCGAGGATAGACTCACTTGTTGAAACAGTGCCAGCCTTCTTATGCAGCATTGAGAGAACATTTCTGCATTAACCCTTTCACTGCCACAATCCTGGGAACCCGCTGCTCCCATGGGAATGTTAAAACCGACAGTCTTAAATCTTTAAATCTTAAATTTTCTTAAAATCTCAAATTTTAATCTTAAATCTTAAATCTTGGGGCCCACTTTATAAAAGAGCTATCTAGAAATAAAGGCCTGGATATTGAATCACATGCAAAAACAGTTATGCAGGGGTGGATGGGGGGAGGGGGCTCCCAAATAAATGCATTTTCAAACTCCCAAACACCTCCGCTGCTGTTGCAAGATACTTTGCCTCTGCTGGAAACTGGTTATACTGACATAGATGCATCTCCAATGGCATTCTTGCTGCTTATTGGTTCTGTGCCTGTTTGAGGGAGGACAAAAAATATCGAGCGTCACTAATGGCTACGGAATACCAAGGATGAGGGACTTCAGTTATATAGTGAGACTAGGGAAGTTGGGATTGCTTTCCTTAGAGCAGAGAAGCAAAAGGGGACATTTTATAGAGGGGTACAAAAATATGAAGAGTTTTGATAGAGTAAGTAAGGAGAAAAAACAAAAACAGAATTACCTGGAAAAACTCAGCAGGTCTGGCAGCATCGGCAGAGAAGAAAAGAGTTGACCTTTCGAGTCCTCATGACCCTTCGACAGAACTTGCGTTCGAGTCCAAGAAAGAGTTGAAATATAAGCTGGTTTAAGGTGTGTGTGTGGGGGGCGGAGAGATAGAGAGACAAAGAGGTGGGGGGGGGGGGTGTGGTTGTAGGGACAAACAAGCAGTGATAGAAGCAGATCATCAAAAGATGTCAACGACAATAGTACAATAGAACACATAGGTGTTAAAATTAAAGTTGGTGATATTATCTAAACGAATGTGCTAATTAAGAATGGATGGTAGGGCACTCAAGGTATAGCTCTAGTGGGGTTTTTTTTTTATATAATGGAAATAGGTGGGAAAAGGAAAATCTTTATAATTTATTGGAAAAAAAAGGGAAGGGGGAAACAGAAAGGGGGTGGGGATGGAGGAGGGAGCTTACGACCTAAAGTTGTTGAATTCAATATTCAGTCCGGAATATTGAATTCAACAACTTTAGGTCGTAAGCTCCCTCCCCCATCCCCACCCCCTTTCTGTTTCCCCCTTCCCTTTTTTTTCCAATAAATTATAAAGATTTTCCTTTTCCCACCTATTTCCATTATATATATAAAAAAACCCCACTAGAGCTATACCTTGAGTGCCCTACCATCCATTCTTAATTAGCACATTCGTTTAGATAATATCACCAACTTAATTTTAACACCTATGTGTTCTATTGTGCTATTGTCGTTGACATCTTTTGATGATCTGCTTCTATCACTGCTTGTTTGTCCCTACAACCACACCCCCCCCCCACCTCTTTGTCTCTCTATCTCTCCGCCCCCCACACACACACCTTAAACCAGCTTATATTTCAACTCTTTCTTGGACTCGAACGCAAGTTCTGTCGAAGGGTCATGAGGACTCGAAACGTCAACTCTTTTCTTCTCCGCCGATGCTGCCAGACCTGCTGAGTTTTTCCAGGTAATTCTGTTTTTGTTTTGGATTTCCAGCATCCGCAGTTTTTTTGTTTTTATCTAAGTAAGGAGAAACTTGTTTTCACTGCCAGATAGGATGGTCAAGAGCACAGATTTAAGATAATTGGCAAAAGAACTTGGGGGAAGAGACAAACATTTTTAATACAGTGGAAACAAGTGGTGGTGGCAGCGTCAGAAAGATTGTCCCATGGGTCTAGCTTTAACATAAGAAGAAGTTTAATTACATGACAGGCTTGCTAAGGTAGGACTCCTAACTCCGATCCCATATCAATCTCTTCATAACCCTACACTAACTATCTGGAGTCCCAGTGATCACAACTTTTCCCTCTCCTGTGTACCAGCATTTACTACAACACACAGAACCTTCTGTTCCTAATGCCACATTCTGCCCTCCTACTATCCTCACTAGTACTGCTGTTACCTCATCGGGCTTCTGCCATCTATCACATACCATGTTCAACCTTGACGTACTCATCATCAAACCATTTCCTCTTTTTTCACATTCTCGCATCTGGCGAAGAATAGCATATAGCCAGGAGGAAGCAGATCCTTGATTCACCATATCCGAGGAGCAAGTTTTGGAGATCGTAGTCATGGGTTGTGTCAGGGACATAGTGAGTGGGGGAGCTGGAGGATACACCCTACAGGGTTCTTCGCTATCTTTCGCTTTGTCCCTTCCTATTGGCATCTCGCCCTCACAGACTTAGCATGACAAAGTGCAGCTGTTTCCAGCAGACACTCATCAATGTCTATTTATCCTTCACACACAAAAACCAAAACCTGGATCCTCTCTTCCCTTTCAGGTCAACAAATTGTGGAGTGTTTTGATGAGGAGCAGATAGAAAGCTTTGCAGAACATGGCATTGCAATACTCAATCTTATACAAGGAAGCACTAGCTCAGAAACTGGCACTACATGCATCTCAGGAGAGAGGTCACTGGAGACTGCACTAGGAGAATCCAAAGGAAGAGTGCATAGGAGTGCAGGACAGTGCTGGAAGCAGTTAACTGGAGGATGAGCATGTCTCCCAACACTGCTGCAGAGAGCACAGATGAGATCTCAAGGGTGTAGCCACCATTCAAAAACTGATTTCTATACACCAGGCACTGGGCAGCCTGCCAGGGAACTTGGGTACAATGGTACAAGGCATGGAGGAGTCCGGGTGTAGCTTATGTGGAGCCGTCTTGAAATACATTGAGATCAGCATCCCATCATGGAGTGAGTGCTCACTGCAGTGGGGTTTGCTATGGTGCAGCCTCTGGTAACAGCTCTGCAAGTTTCACTGGAAGCTCAGAATGTTGCCATTGCAGCTCATACGAATTAGAAGCAGGAATAGGCCATTTGGTGCCTTAAGCCTGCTCTGCCATTCAATAAGATCATGGTTGATCTGATTGTGGCCTCAACTACACATTCCACCTACCCCCATAACCCTTGACTCTCTTGTTAGTCAAGAGTCTATCCACATCTGCCTTAAAAATACTCATGGACCCAGCATCCACCGTTTTCTGGGGAAGAGAGTTCCAAAGATTCACAAACACCTGAGAGAAAAAAATTCTTCTCATCTCTATCTTAAATGGGAGACCCTTTATTTTTAAACTGTGTCCCCTAGTTCTGGACTCCCACAAAGGGAAACATCCATTCAGCACCCACCCTATTAAGGGATCTTATATGTTTCAATAAGATCACCTCTCAATTTCTTAAACTCCATTGGATAGAGACCCAGCCTGTCCAACCTTTCCTCATAGGATAATACCCCATCAATTATCAGTCAAATGGAACTTCTCTGAACTGTTTCTAACATATTTATACCCTTTCTTAAATAAGGAGACCAAAACTGTATATAGTAGTCCAGATGAGGTCCTGTACAACTGTAGCAAAACAGCCCTACTTGTATATTCCATCCCTCTTGCAATAAGAGACAACGTTCCATTTACCTCCCTAATCACTTGCTGTACCTGCACATTAATTTTCCCTAATTCATGTACCAGGACACCCAGATCCTTTTGTACCTCAGACTTCTGCAATCTCTCTCCACTTAAATAATATGCTGATTTTCTATTCTTCCTGCCAAAGTGGACAAGTTCACATTTTCCCACATTATACTCCCTCTGCCAATTTTTCGCCCATTGACTTAACCTATCTATGTCCCTTTGCAGACTCCTTATGTAACCCTATTGCTCTTGGGTCTCGCATCTGATCAGCCTTTCAATCTATCAAGGAGAGCATGGCTTTTAGTGTCTAATGTATGGATCAAGAATTCCAGACATCACTACACTCCTACAGTGCAGACACAGCCCCATGACAGTGGTATTGGCTCCATGGGAAAGGCTCATGCTGATCTGAAGACTTTCTTCATTTGGTGGCAGTGGTGATCTCTGCTAGTCACATTGGTTTTTTGGCATGCTTTTCCCATTTCCTGGAGGAAGACTTTGTCTAATTGAATGATGATGTACTGAAGAAAAGGAGCACTTGATCATGCCTCTCATGTACAGTGAATTACTTTGAAGCAGATTATGTGGACCTGTGTGGCAGCTATTTCATATGGCCATACCCCACAACAGCAATGAAATGATTGACCATTTAATAATCTGTTCTTTTCTCGTATGGTGCAAGAAAAGAAATATTCAGCAGGACAACTTTGATATTCTGGAATATCTAGATGGGATTCTATTTAAAACGTTATTCAGAAAACAATGTAGCACTCCTTTAGTTCTATACTTGCATGGCAACAAACATGGATTTCATGATCTCAGTGTGAGCTTCCATTGCAGCACTGAGATGATGGGTTGCTTCTGCATGTGTCGCGATGGAGGCTGAAGCATTAGCCACCAGACACTTCATCACAGTTGGGTCTATGAGTACCTTTGTTGATTTTGCTACCAGTTACACGGTGAAAAGGGTGGGCACCAAATTCTGCACAATGCCCTCTACCAGTTTGGAGCCAGACAGTGACAGAAAGCTTTCTGGCAGGCCTACCAATGCACTAAGCATCTTGGTGTGCATCTTCATCAGAGTTCTCCTGTAGGTGGCCTCATTGAAGTCCGCATCATTGTCCTCCACAACAGAACTCATCTTTGTCCTATGGAGAGATGACACACAAGCTACCCTTTCCCTCTAGCTTGGCTACAGCCCATTTATGCCCAGTGACTCATCATTACAGATCCCAACTCTATTCTACCCTCTAAGTTACGTGCTTTACCAGTTTCTGAGTCGGTGGCTGCAACTGTCAGATCAAGTGATGGTGCCTCCTGTCGCTGGCATGGGATTGCTCTTCCTCCCACTTTTGCATGTGTGATACAGCTGGGCTGGCAGCAGTTCCTGGGTAACCGAAAGCATAAAAACAGAAGGGGGCAGTTGGGAAGTTGTGGGAAATTGGGGTGGGGTGGGGTGAAGGGGAGGGTGAATATGGGGGGTTAGGGAGGAAATCAGCAGGCCCGTGGTCACACCATTTGCAGCTTGCATTTCCTGCCACACCTTAGGATGAGGATAAGGAGCAAGTTGAAAATGGGCAAATGGCAGTAACTTACCATCATTGTTGTTGGCCTTGGTGATGCCAATGTCATGGGCTGTGCCGTGGTTGGCTTCAGGATTCTCTGTATAGCTCTTCTTTTGGGCTTCGTAGATAGAGTTGTGGTAGCCAAATATCCATTCCCAGGTTCTTCCTCTCTTTTTGTGCAACTTTCTCCTGAAAGGGAGGAGGATGATGTTCCTGCCTTAGGTGAATGGCTGAAGGTATGAATAATGAGAGGTGGGTGTGAAGTTGGAATCATGGAAAGATGTGGGTGTGTGAGGTGGAACAAGTGAATGTTAGGCACCAGGCTGCTTGGTGAGTGATGGGGGCATGATGCACTAAGCAGATTGAGAAACTGGTGCTCTGGTGGATATGAGAGGTGACATGAAGATGCATTCACTGACCTTGACCACACATGAGGTCATTAAGCTCCTTTCTCACACTGCTGCCAGATCCTTTGGGCCAGATTCTGGGTATTGACCTTCCTTGCCACCTGTTCCCAATCCCTTCGGACAGTCTAGCTTCCTGGCCACTCTCCTGAGTTCATCTCCATGACTCGTGTTCAGAGTGCACCATCACTCAAACTTTGAGTCCTCTCTCTGGGCTGGTACTCCATTTTCTTCAACTACAATCTTAACTATGACTTTTTGTGCAGCCTTTAATTCTCCACTGCATCTCCCCTTTAAAAACTGCCTTTAAAAGCTGGAGGCTAGCTGAAACAAATGCTAGCCTTGCACTCTTAGGCCCTTTATTGAGTATGCAACCAGCCAGCAGCACATGTCCTGCTGGGCTGCACACCACAATCATTTAAACATGGAAGCAAAATGAAATGTACCTCCACAGGAACTGGCTACGATCCTTGACCCCTGTGCCTGAAAATTGGGGCCATTCAATTTTAGCCCAGTAGTTTTGCGGGATGAGGATTGATAACCTTACCTCACCCTTGACTTTTCTTATGCTGTGACATACAACTCAATTTGAAATTACGAGGTTAGATTTTTCTGCAGAGACTCCATCCAGGCCCCTGAGAAACCTGACATGTGACTCTCAGGCTCAGGGTCCTGGGATGTCAGCTCTTATGCCCTCCTTCCATTCTGAGAGCCCCTTTGCTCTGACTCCCAAATCCACTCCTCTCCAACTCTTGATTCTCCCCTCCCTCCCCATTCTGTAGAACCTTTCCCCATACCATTCCTGATGCACCTCCTCCTCTTTAATGCCACCGCAATTCTGACTTTCCCTCCCCTCTGACTCCTGACACTTCCTCTGATTCCACCGCTTCTCTAACTCTTGAGCCCTACTACCCTTCCGGTTCCCAGTTGGTTCTAGGCTGTCTGCTGCCTTGGAGGGATTATGTCATAGATATGAGGAATGTGTTGCTGTTGCAGGAAATTTAAAGTTGCAAAGATCTACCGGGCTGAGTATGGTAGAGTCTGAAAGAGTTCTGGGCAATCTGGGAGGGCTGGCCATCCCAGTCTCACTATCCTGATGAGAATTTCTCTCTCTCCTCTCTGCTGGAACTAACATTGACCACCCTTCCCTGTCCAGGGCATGCAAGTGGCAAGAAGCTGCTGTCCTATTCCAGAAAATTAGATGGTGAAGAATAAAACTGGAACCAATGCTCTTAAAAGCATTTATTTACAAAAATGCACATTACAAGCATGAACCTTCTATCAATCTGTTCCTTTACGGAGGAGCATAATCCCCAATTACCACATTTGCCAGACCGTAAGATGCATCTTTTATTCTGGAAAAAAAGTCATCTAAAGTTGCAATGCATCTTATAGTCTAATCATCATATTGTCACATTATTAACATGTGTTTCAGTTATGCACGGAAATTGGTAATTGGCATAAATCCAATGCTTATAAGACAAAAAAATGTTTTCTTATATTGTCGGATTCAAACTGGAAGTGGTAAGGTATGCTAAAGAGCATGGAAATGGAAAAGCTGAAAGGCATTTTGGTCCTTCAACAGAGAAAAAGATATAGGAATGGAAGCAGCAAGAGGAAGAACTAGTGAAATTAGAAAAGAGAAGAAAACAAAAAACAAAAAACAAAAAACTGAGGATGCTGGAAATACAAGACCCAAACCTCCCTGTCACTTGCCATTTCAACAGTCCACTCTGCTCTCTTGCCCACATGTCTGTCCTTGGCTTGCTGCATTGTTCCAGTGAAGCCCAACGCAAACTGGAGGAACAACACCTCATCTTCCGACTAGGCACTTTACAGCCTTCCGGACTGAATATTGAATTCAACAACTTTAGGTCTTGACCTCCCCCCTCCATCCCCACCTCCCTTTCTGTTTCTTCCCCCTTCCTTTTGTTTTTTTTTTCAATAAATTATATAGATTTTTCTTTTTGCCACCTATTTCCATTATTGTAAAATATTTTTAAATCTTTTATGCTCCCCCCACCCCCACTAGAGCTATACCTTGAGTGCCCTACCATCCATTCTTAATTAGCACATTCGTTTAGATAATATCACCAACTTCGACACCTATGTGTTCTTTTGTTCTGCTGTCTGGGACATCTTTTGATGATCTGCTTCTATCACTGCTTTGGCCTACAACCACACCACCCCCTCCCACTTCTCTCCCCCCGCCCAACCCCACCCCCCCACCACCTTAAACCAGCTTATATTTCACCCCTTCCTGGGATTCGCCTAGTTCTGTTGTAGGGTCATGAGGACTCGAAACATCAACTCTTTTCTTCTCCACCGATACTGACAGACCTGCTGAGTTTTTCCAGGTAATTCTGTTTTTGTTTAGAAAAGAGAAGGCCCACTTTTCATGGGCGTGTTGCAAAATGGCCGCAGCTGGAAGTGGTGAAAAATTGGATAACAAATCTTGGTCAAAATGGAATTTTTGTATCTACCAAAATGATTGTATGTGATCAAGAAGAATAGTAGTAGTGTTACAACCGGTCCCTGGGCGAGGTTCCCCAATTTGTTATGATCCCAGACGATGTACCACAAATTGTTATGTTCCTGGGTGACGAAGGATGAACTGGCTCCCCTTCTTTATCCAACCCTCTTGGTTGGTTGCAACAAGGTTAACTTAAAAAAGATCCCTTCCTTCATGGATACCTTTTCCCAGTGCAAATGTATTTCTGTTTTAAAAGGAGCCAATTTAACAGGTGGCCTTGAGTCAAAAAAAGAGTGAGTTTATTAGTTATTAAAGGTGAGAAAAAAATAATAAAAATGTAACACACATACACACAGATTAGAAATGAGAAATTGAGTCCAAAAAATAACATTTAAAAAGATATACAAATCAATCTTTTGGCTTGTCCATGAGGAGTAAATGTTGAAACCTTACGGCCGTTAAGTTGGGGTGAGTCTGCTAGCACTGACTTCGGCAGTTAATCAGTTGGTTTGGAGATTCTTGGTTCTGCTGGTTAGCTGAAAAGAGTTGCCTTGTTTCCTTTTCGACTTTGGCTTTGCTAACTTGTGACTTGCTTCCAGCAATCAGAGAGAAAGAGTTTTTCACCTGCAAGCACAGGGATGCCCAATTGGTGTTCTTTAGCTGTGACCTTCACAGCACACACACACCTGAACAGAACACGAGAATAGCACACAGAACTTGAGTTACAGTTGGCTTTTTAAACCTCTTTCCTTGTGTATTCCTGGAAGGAAAAAAACAAACATGTCTTTTGCCCAGATCTGTTTTCTTTTCAACTCAGTTCATGTTCACAGTCTGGAATGTAACTCAGCAGGTGGTTTCAGATGAGACGGTAATCATTTTCCATTATCTCCATAACCACAGGAGATTACAGTTCAGTTTGCATTGTATCTTTTCCTTTGAAGTACCTCTGTCTGAAGTATGTTGTGCTACACCTTTTAGGTGCAACATTCCATTCTCTCTGAATTAGTTGGTCAAGTAATCCATATAGGAATTTTCCAGCAAGTGGTTACCTTACAGTCTCAGCCAGCTTTTGCTTGTATGTCCTTTTTAAAAAAAAACACGTCTTGCTTAAAAGCTCAATATGTCCATAAGTAATTTCGGGATAGGATCCATGGTCATGACAGTAGCAAGCAGCATTACTGATTTTGGTGGGATAATATTTTGGTGGTACAGATTTATGAAAAGACACAGGCTAAGGGTGTGTACTAGAACCTAGATAGCACAGAAAATGCCAGCCAAATACAAAGCAAAGTTATTTGAATCTCACAGGTTCACAATTAAAACAAAGGGAAAAAACATGTATTTTCAACTCAGATATGGACAAAGTTGATGTTCCATTGGACAAGACTATGGATATTCAAGGCACTATAACAATACTGATAAAGATATCTGGCCATGATAAGATCCACTACACTGACTTTTTGGCATATTATTCTGATGGTAAAAATTGCTGTCATTACTGGTCTATGAGAGAAAAATGGCACCAAAGTCTAAATTCCAAATGGAATTGTTCACGTTCACCCTAAGGAATGGGTGAATGAAGATGGAATACAATGGTGGCTGAAGAACTTGTGTTCAAAGCCAAGTGGCCTTCTGAAAAAAACTGCCCTATTAGTGACCAGCTCTGGGCACATATAACTGAGACCATGGAAGAGGAGGTTGAAGAATTGAATTCACAGCTGTGATTCCAGGTGGTTTTGCAAGCCAATTACAGCTCCTGGACGTTTTGATAAGCAAGGCATTTAAAGCTTTCATGCATGAGGAGTGGACTGAATGGTTGGAGACTCCAAGTCATGACCTGGAATAGAGCAATCCACCATTTCAGAGATGTGTGAATGGGTGGGAAATTTGTGGCAATTAGTGAAACATGAGACAATTGTTATGTCATTCAAGAAATATGGTATCAGCAATGCCCAGATGGCAGTGAAGATGATGTACTATTTGAAGGAAGTAACAGTTCACATAATGCTAGTGATGGTTACTGTGACAGAGAAATATTTGGACTTCTACGATTAGTAGGATTAATGTTGCATTGTTGTTTTTGTTCTGTAGTGGTAAATGTTAATAGTTAAACTTCATGCTGCTTTGATAGTTTAGTTCCATTAAAATTAAATTGATGCAATAAATTTTTTTTTTTCGAATTTTACTTTTTAAAATCCTGGTGCGCCTTATGATCCAGCAAATATGGTAATGCCTACCAACTGCAGATAATTAATTATAATTATAATTTAATTAATATAATTAACAAGTTCCCTTCTCTGTCTTTAAATTAAAAACATTAGCATACATGTTCATCCAAAATTTCAAAACAAATTAAATCAAAGACCTGCTTATTTTGTACAAAGTGCTACATTGTGAGACACCCCATCTTTAGATGCTTAACAATTTCTTTGTACATGCATTTCTTTCTGTAAAACACTCTGACAGTTGGCGACATACATCCGGCCATTTAATTTTAGAGATTTCCTTTCACTCCAGCATTCATTTCAAACCAGTAAAGTAAATCCGTTAACTTTTCTGACTCACACTTTTCATAAAATGTACTTTATCCCACAAGGAATGATTATCTACATAACATTCTTTGGGAATACGATCTCCAGCGTTACCATCATACAGAATCTCTCTTAAAATATTTGACAAATAGAATCCCGTATCCACTGTCTTGACAAGAGCCAATATTTTGGCAGCCAGCATGCTTTTGAGAACCCTTTTTATTTTCTTAGCTTCCCAAACTAAAGGACAACATTTCCCATTCTCATGATCAGAAATATTATGAATCTAACTGCACTAGAATATCTATCAGGAAGATTAGTACGTGAAGCATTGCTTAAAATTACTCACATTCTTTGGATTGTCATTGTCTTGCCCAGTCTACAAGATGCACTGCAGGAATTCACCAAGGCTCCTTCGACAGCATCTTCCAAACCCACGACTGCTACCATCTAGAAGGATAAGGGCAGCAGATAGGTGGGAACACCACTGCCTGGAAGTTCCCCTCTAAGTCACTCACCATACTGACTTGGAAATATATCACCGTTCCTTCACTGTTGCTGGTCAAAATCCTGGAACTCCCTCCCTAACAGCACTGTGGGTGTACCTACACCACATGGACTGCAGCGGTTCTAGAAGGCAGCTGACCATCACCTTCTCAAGGGCATTTAGGAATGGGCAATAAATGCTGGCCCAGCCAGCGAAGCCCACATCCCACGAATGAATAAAAAATGTGCCTAAGGATAAGAGCATTTATCATCATAGCACTTAACTTCAACACATCAAAGCTAGCATCTAGTCTAGTCCAAGTGCACAACCAGTTCAAAGGATCAAATCAAAATTTGTAATTGCTCTGTCTCTTCTTTGGATATAATATCATCTTTCTGTGATGGCCTGTTAAGATTAACCGGTACAAGTGTGGCACTCTCTGAATAAAATTATTGATTTAAAATTATTCAAGAATGATTTTGCTTAATATCTAATCCAAGAGATTCAAAAACCCATAGCCAATTTTAGATTCTACTACAATCCTATTAATAGCACATTTCCCAAGTTCCATTGCACCACCCCATTGGAAATCATCAACTGCATCATGAAGATAACTGAAAGAATGCCATTATGGCATCAACAAAACACTGAAGGATCGACTTTTTGTGAACATAACACATTTTAGGTGAATTAACTTTCACCAAAGAACACCACGCCCTGGAAGCATCATTCAGGCCTTTGACACATTTGTTTAGTTTCCTTAGTTGTCCTTCTGAAAACTGCTGCCTCTTTGGGTAGTTTCAGGGACACTTCTCTCTGAAAAGTATTGCACTGTAGAAATGTGGATTTATGTTGCTTAACCTACACATCCGTGAATACGTGACCTATAGAGCCAAACGATTTTTAGATAACTTTTACAGCTGTGGGAGAATCTACTCTAACATCTGTATCATGAAGTTTCTCTTCAAAGCCCTCAGCAACTACACTTGCTTTTAGCCATAAAGTCGCATTTGCATGGACTTTTTCAATACAAACCTATGTATCTGACAAGGCTGCTTGACCCTTTATCTGGTACCTCAGAATAAACTCTAAACTCTCTCTGACCGTCTAACTCCCTTTGTGTTTCCTCTCTTAATAGTTTATCCTCAAGCTTATTAACAGACACAAAATCTTCACGATCATGAGGCCTTGTACTTCTAGTTCTATTACGAGACTGTTCTGTGGTCTTTTTCATCATCTAACCTATTCAAAATATGGCCTCCACTTCCACTTTTATGTCTGTAAGGAGTAGTACTGTGAGATTCCCCTCTTGCATTATCAAATGCTCTTTCTTAAAATGTGATCATTTTCTGATGAAAGAATCATTTTCCAGACTCACTGTCAGTACTTGCACTCCACTCTTTCATCCCAATCTGCCAGTACCTTACTTCTTGGCCATCATTCTGAACAGTCAACCAATATTTAAACTTGCTAAGTGGTGTTTCCTGTATGTCCCACAATTAACAATCTCTCCATTCACTAGACCCCTCTGAAATATATGTCATCCGTAGATCCACTCTGGGCAATTGGCATTTAGATGTGATAGCTCTGTGCTGTAAGCTTGATCACTACCATTACAATCTAGCCCTTGATCTAATGCATTCTTTTCCTCAGGACTGTCAGCACAAAACGCATGAGCATTTGAGGTACAAGGTATCTCATTTACTTCAACCAGCTGCTCAGAGTCTGAGATTTTGTAATTAATGCTGACTAATTGTGAAGAATGAACCTTAACAGTTTGATTGCCATGTTTATTCCATAACCAATGATTCCACAACCAACGGATCAGATCTAAGCTCTGCAGTCCTACCACATCCAGTTGTGAATGGTGGTAGACAATTAAACAACTAATGGGAGGAGGAGGCTCTGCAAATATCCCTATCCTCAGAGATGGAGGAGCCCAGCACATCAGTGTAAACGATAAGGCTGAAGCACTCACAACAATCTTCAGCCAGAAGTGCTGAATGTATGATCCATCTCGGCCTCCTCCGGAGGTCCCCAGCATCACAGATGCCATTCTTCGGCCAAATTGATTCACTCCATGTGATATCAAGAAATGGCTGAAGGCACTGGATAGGGCAAAGGCTATGGGCCCTAACAATATTCTGGCAATAGTATTGAAGACTTGTGCTGCAGAACTTGCTGGACCCCTAGCCAAGCTGTTCCAGTACAGCTACAACACAGACATCTACCCAGCAATGTGGAAAATTGTCGTTTATGCCCTGGACACAAAAATCAGGACAAATCCAACCCTGCCAATTACTGCCAAATCAGTCTACCCTTGATCATTAGTAAAGTGATGGAAAGGGTCATCAACAATGCTATTAAGTGACAGTTATTAACAATAACCTGCTCACTGACACTCAGTTTGGCTTCCATCAAGGTCACTCAGCTTCTGACCTCATTACAGCCTTGGTTCAAACATAGACAAAAAAGCTAAACTCCAGAGGTGAGGTGAGAGTGACTGCCCACGACATCAAGGCTGCACTGGAGTGAATGTAGCATGAAGGAGCCCCAGCAAAAATGGAGTCAATGTGAAGCAGGAGGAAGACTCTCCACTGGTTGGAGTCATACCTAGCACAAAGGAAGATGGTTGTGGTTGTTGGAGGTCAAACGTTTCAGTTCCAGGACATCACTGCAGGAGTTCCTCAGGGTAGTGTCCTTGGCCCAACCATCTTCAGCTGCTTCATCAATGACCTTCCTTCCATCATGAGGTCAGAAGTGGAGATGTTCGTTGATGATTGCACAATGTTCGGCAGCATTCGCGACTCCTCAGCTACTGAAGCAGTCCATGTGCAGCAAGACCTGGACGATATCCAGGCTTGGGCTAACAAGTGGCAAGTAACATTTGCGAGAAACAAGTGTCAGGCAATGATCATCTCTAACAAGAGAGAACTTAACCATCGCCCCTTGACATTCAATGGCATTACTATTGCTGAATCCCCCACTATCAACATACTGGAGGTTATCAATGACCAGAAACTGAACTGGACTAGTCATTTAAATACTTTGCTACAAAAGCAGGTCAAAGGCTCGGAATCCTGCAGCGAGTATCTCACCTTCTGACTCCCCAAAGCCTGTCCACCATCTACAAGGCACAAGTGTGTGTATGTGTGTGTGTCATGAGTGTGATGGAATACTCTCCACTTGCCTGGATGAGTGCAGCTCCAATAACGCTCGGGAAGCTTGACACTATCCAGGACAAGGCAGTCCGCTTGATTGGCACTCCTTCCACAAACATTTGCTCCCTCCGCCACCGACACACAGGCAGCAGTGTGTACCACCTACAAGATGCACTGCAGAAACTCACCAAGGCTCTTTAGATAGCACCTTCCAAGCCCATGACTACTATCATCTAGAAGGATAAGGGCAGCAGATAGGTGGGAACACCACCGCCTGGAAGTTCCCCTCCAAGTCACTCACCATCCTGACTTGGAAATATATCGCCGTTCTTTCACTATTTCTGGGTCAAAACCCTGGAACTCCCTCCCTAATAGCACTGTGGGTGTACCTACACCACAGGGACTGCAGTGATTCTAGAAGGCAGCTCACCACCACCTTCTCAAGGGCAATTAGAGATAGACAATAAATGTTGACCTAGCCAGTGACGCCCACATCCTGTAAATGAGTAAAAAAATTCTCAAACTGCTACTATCTGCAACAAAGCATCTGCAAAGAATGTTACTTCATTTACAGAGATATCATCTGGATGTGACATACAATTAAGGGAAACAGATGGAAGTTGCTGACATGTTGTCGTGAGTAGCACTGCCCATGAAAAAAGTTGAGGATGTTACAAAGAATATGAAACCTTCTATATTCAATATGAAGTAACAGCTCGATATGCTCTGGAAGTCATCAACCCAGCAAAGACGTTGGGCAGGATTTTTGGGCTAGCGGGTAGCCATGGTCGGTGGGCCCAGGAGTGGCCAGGGAATGGACCACCGTCCGCGATCAGCTCCCGATTGCAATTTCACACTGGCTGGCCAATTAACAGCCAGCCAGCATGAAAGGTGCACTGAAAGGCTTAGCACTGCCGGGGTTGGGGCGGGAGGAGGGCGAGTGCTGAAGTCAGCGTGACCTCGGGGGAATGTGGAATGAGAGCTCCTCAAAGGCAGAGAGCTGCCTCAGGGAGTTGAAAAATTTAAATTCAATAAAAACAGATTTTTAAAATCCGGAAAAAATGCCTATGCATCAGAATGAGTCACCTAAACATATGGATGCTGAAATTTGTGTCCAAACACTTCTATCTCTTTTTAAATCAATCATGATCCCACCCTTGGATGAGGTTTCCTGAACAATGCAAAGGCCGCTTGGCCGATTTGCCTGCCCGCCGACCATAAGGTTGGACAGGCAATGAAAAATTAAAGAGAATTGTGCTGTTAATGGGCTTAATAGCCCTCTTAATTGTCGGCAGGTGCGCTGCCGACTCTTGTGCGCACCAGCCGACCGCAATATCGCGCAAGTGTGCGATGATGTTGGGAGGCTCACCCGAAGTCATTGGGCACTATTTTATGCTCGAGCATGTTGGGCGCGTCCCCGCACGTCAAGAGAAAAATTCTGGCCATTTAATCTGACAGACAAGTGCCTTGCTCAAATCAAGCGAATTAACCAATGCAACTCTCCAAGTGCTGCAAGAAGTAATGATGAAAGGTTGGTCACAGACCAATAGACTTTAAAATAGCATCCTAAGAATCGAAGCCTGCAGCAGCCCTATTTTGACCCTAACTGTGATATTTGGAAGAAAAGAGATGGGGAAGTGAAGTACCAGTTTTCAATGGCTTGAGCATTTGAATCTATTGATTGCTGTGTGTATTAGCCATCCCCCTGCTGAAACTAAGAGCATTTGCACAGTGTTGGATCAGTGTGGGCATGTTAACTGGTGGAAATCACTGTTCAGCTGGAGCCCAAAAGCTACCGGTATGATGAACACAATGATACATCCAAATCATATGCTGGTGCTGTTTCAGTTAATTAAGCTGATAATTTTGATTTACTGTGCATGGCACATTTGAAAGCAAAGACTACAAATGGACAATGATGTTGAACTCGACAAAATGTCCATACAAATGTTACACAGATAACTCCTGGCAGAAAGGACAGAGGGAAACATCAGGGAAGTCTGGGAATGAGAGTTCATACTGCCAGAGTACCTCAATGTCCAGGGCAGTCTGTTGATCAGTGCAAGATCAGTAATAATTACATTCTCCTGAGCATGGGATTGTAAGCTATGGCCAGAATCTTTGGGTTGGCGTGCGAGGGCGGGCCCCTCTCACCGACATGTAACATGATGCGCGGTGACGTTGGGTGTTGATGCCACCGTGTGTCATTCAGATCTTCAGTTTGGCGGATGAGCATCGGAGTTGGCTGTGCACCTGCCAAACTGTTAAAGGCCTATTAAGGCCATTTAAATATCAATTTAAATAATTACAAAGCTGCCTGCCCAACCTGAAGGTTGGCGGGCAGACGAAGAGCCCAGGCGGCCTTCACATTTATCATGAAACTTCATCCACGGGCGGAGGCAGAGAGTGCCCAGGGTGCCGGCAGTCAGAGGACAGCTGGAGACCAGGAACATGCTCAGTCGGTGGCTGATGATGGGCCTCTGGAGCCGTCCCTGAGGCAGCAGATGCTGGAAGTCCAGCAGGGTGTGCGGAGATCTGGCAGAAATACATGAGGGAATGTGTGCCATGGTCTCTGTGATGGAGGAGTCCATGCGGAGCATGAGCAATGCAATGACCCTCCTGGCCGAGTGCACTGCCTCCTCCATGGAGAGAGTGGCGACTCTCGTGGAGAGGCTCCTCCAGGAGCTGAATCAGGGCTTCCTAGGGACGTGCTTGGACATGCAAGTCTTCACACCAGCAATGACCTCAGGCGGCCACTGTCAGTGTGGGAGACGAATTAGAGACCCAGTATCCCAGCTCGGTGCCCGTCCATCAATGGTGAGCAGGGAGGTCCGAAGCGACCTGATGTTGGCGCACAAGCTGCTTGTTGTCCCTATGGGCTCCTCTCAGGGCACTCTGGATGACAGCAGCAGCTTCTCCAGCACTCTGTCAATGACTGTGGCATCTGATGATGCTGCAGCGACTCGGGAGATGCCAGCTGTGTCACTGACTGTTCCCTCACAGGTGAGGCCAGCACAGGCTCCACTGGCTAGAGGACACCTGCCAAGGTCATCAAGACCAACTGGACAGCAGAGTGAGCAGGCTATCTTCAATGCCAATCCCAGTGAGGGGGGAGAACCTAGATGTGGCAACCACAAATGAAAACTTAAAGCATCTTAAGCACAACATGGGCTTATCACTAGTGATATTTTTTCCCCCACTTTTACATTCATTATTATTGGGTGTGATGGAGAACACCTTTCCATTTAACTTCTTTTATGTATGCCAGGCACTACACCATTAAATGTGTTTGTATTCAGTAAGCCCCTGGGTGTTCATTAGTTCTGCAGGTGAAGGGCAACCCATGATGTTATGAGTGACTTGTTTGTCATTGAACTTTATTGAAGTGGCACATAGTGCATGTTGTTCACCAAGCAAATGTTCCTGTCAGGTAACGAGTATGGAGCCTGCAGCCCTGGCATGTGGTGGTGGTTCATCTTTGGCAGGCTAGCTGAAGGAGCATTGGATCAAAGCCTCCTGGGTGTCCCTGCCTCCCTGGAGGTTGCTCGGGTCAGCGTCTACCCACTTAGTGTTCTCCTGACCGTGCTCATCCTCGGACTCACTATTGGACTCGTCATCTGCTGCTAGAGCAGTTGCATCAACACCTTCTTCCTCCACTGTCTTCCCCCTTTCCAGTGCCAGATTGTGGAGAGTGCAGCATGCAACCACTATCAGTGACACACGATCTGGGGAGGGGGGAGGGTATTGGAGTGTGCACCCAAAACGGTCCAAGCATTGCAAGTGCATCTTGAGAAAACTGATGGTTCTCTCTGCCACAGCCCTTGTGGAGGCTTGACTCCTATTATACCGCTGCTCAGCTTCTGTTCTTCAATAGTGGAGAGGTATCATGAGCCACCTTATGAGAAGATAGCCCTTGTTGCCCACCAGCCATCCATCCAGCCAGGTTGGAGCACGGAAGAGCCTCGGCACCTGGGAGTGTCTCAGGATGTAAGCGTCATGGGAGCTGCCTTGATACCTTGCACAGACTTGTAGAACCTGCATCCTGTGCCCACACACTATCTGCACGTTCATGGAGTGGAATCATTTCCTGTTGATGAAGGCACCGGGCTCACCCGCTGGCTCCTTGATGGCCACATGTGTGCAGTCTATTGCACCCTGGATGTGGGGGAACCCAACAATCGCTGCAAAGCCTCTGGCTCGCTTTGCCTGGCTGACCCCATCCATGTGGTAGTGAATGAAAGTCAGAGCACCTGTAACCTGCTTGACACAAGTGTGGACAGCCGAATGGGAGATTCCACAAAGATCACCCACCGACCCCTGGAAAGAGCCGGAGGCATAGAAGTTGAGGGCCATTGTGATCTTCAGTACCACTGGCAGGGGATGTCCATCCACACTGTTGGAGCTGATCTCAGGGCCGATCATCTGACAGATGGAGGTCATGGTCTCCCTTGTGAGGCGGAGCATCCTTTGGCACTGCACCTCAGACATATTGAGGCAGCTGCATCGTCGCCCGTGAACCCTGGCAGCAGGATACTGGCATCTTCTGTGGCCCCTTCTGCCTTGGACTTACTTACTGCTGTCCCTGTGTCCCTTATGCCTGCACCTTTCCTCCCACAGATCACTCCCCTGGAGGCTGAATATGGACTCCTGGCCTCCTCCCTCTTCTGGCTGTCTCTCTCTCCTCAGAGGAGGTGCCTCCAGCAGAGACCACAATCCCCATTCCCAGGGTAAGGGAAGGCTGTCTGATACTTGGAAGGTCCCAAATGGTATGACTCGTTTGGAGTCCTGAACTGAAGCCTGTTATTTCTGTCAAAGCAGCTCTGAATCAAAATGAAGTTGTCTTGTTCACACAAGCAAGCAGCAGCAACTTATAAGCTAAAGTACTAACGACTCGCATTAAGGAGCCCACTCACTCCTCTTATCCCGCCCGTGGATGAGGTTTTTGAAAATGTGGCCTACCTGCCTGCCCGTTGCATCTGTGCGACGCCCTGAAAATCGCATGGGCTGCGAAAAGTCACAGACAATTGGTGCCTCAAGGGCCTTAACTGGCCTGTTAATTAATGATGGGCACGCCTCCCTCCTCATAGCGCACCCGCCTAGCGAAATATGATGGTGCGCTGTGATATTGGGACTCGCATCATTTTACGTTCTGGCATGTTGGGCGTGCACCCACATGCCAAATGTAAAATTTTGCCTCATGTGTGTGTATACTGTTTTGTTAAAGTAACAAGATAAAATTTGAATGAGAAAGCAGTCCGACATTCCAAATGTCAAGTTGGCCCATTTTTCTGAACAAAAAGATTCCACTCGCTCAATGTGCAACTGGTATGTGACCATAAGCAGCGCACCATGGAGGTGAATGCCTGCAATCCTGGAGGTAGTCTTGATATCTTCATTCTGTGGCACTCCTTTGTTCCAGTTGCATTGCACCCACCATGGCAAGTCAAAGGCAGGCTACTGGGCTCAAGAGTTATTCACTGATGATATGGCCTATGTTCTGGAACCTACATACACACACACACACAACAGATATACAAGGTACAGTACAGTAGCATAGTGGTTGTGATTATAGTTGTTGGAAGCCCATCATCTCAGGCCCAGGGCTTCGCTGCAGGAACTCCTAAGGATAGTATCCTTCAGCTGCTTCATCAATGACCCTTCCTCCAACGTATTGTCAGAAGTGGGCGCACAATGTTCAGTGCCATTTGCAACTCCTCAGATACCGAAGCAGTTTGTGTCCAAATGCAGCAAGATCTGGACAACATTCAGGCTTGGGCTGATAAGTGGTAAGGAACATTGTTTGGGTGATGTGCCTGTCATAAGTGAATTACTGCCAGTGAGTGTCAGCTCAAGTAGTGCGTGCTAGGCTTGCCCCACAGCTAAGTGTATGAATTGGAGGTAAAACATATGAATATGATGTCCTACTTGATAGAGATTGTTGGTTGGTGTGTGATGGAAGTGTAGAGAATTAAGCATTGGATGAGGCTAATGGTGCAGTGGGGAGGATATTCCATTTGAAGGTGAATTCACTCACCTTGAAAACTCATGTCAATCATTTAACTTCTTCCTATACTGCATCCATGTTCTTGGAGCAACACTCTTGCATTGACACCTGCCACTACTTGTCCCCACTGCCTCCTGCGCATATGTCTGGAGGGCTTCCTGTACCTCACTGTGGGACAGCTCTCCTTTCTACTTCTCCCACCAAGACCTCCAGTGCAATGTCTGAAAATCTTGAGCTACATTCGCTTGCACGTTCAGCTGTTGCTCTAAGCACTACAGCCCAGATTCAGTTTTGAAAAATACACCACTTGTTGCAGCCACAATGCACTACCCGTTTAAGAGGTGCAAGTTGCCTTTATTATCATTGGATACTGGCAATATCAAACGCCCTGCTGTTGTTTTCCACCAATGAATGGTTAGTACTGGCTACATTTAATAATTTAAAAGAACAGAAAGCATGAATTTACTGTGTTATCTGCAACATTTGTAGGTCTCTGTGTCTACTTCCAGGCCTTCCCCCATGTTTTCTGGGAGTTGGTGAGTGGCAAACTCATAAATATCATATAAACAGTTACAAAAAGCTCTTACTAGATTGGTTAGTGCTGGTGAAAGTTTGCACCAAAGTGCTGTTTATTGGACATTGTTGTGCCTATGTTGGCTGCTGTGTTTCCCACTACAACTGCACTTCAAAGATACTTCATTGGTTATTGCTTTGGGATATCCAATGATCACGAAAGGTGCTATATAATTGCAAGTCTTCCTTTTAAATGTTTATTTTCAGCATTCACCAGTTTTATTATTTAGGTTTCCTGATTTACTTCCTAGAACAAAGTTACTGGGAACTGTCTAACTTTCTCTGACTAGTACTAATTTTGAGAAAGGGCCTTTACCAGTAAAGTTAACCTATCTTTTTTTTCTTACAGATGCTGACTGTCCTGCTATTTCCAGTAATTCTTGTTTCTACTTGACACTGGCATTGGCTCTTTGACTCCGTAGATATCTGGACTTTACAAAGGAACTAAAGTGGAATATTTTTTCCTGTTTTTGTGGTCAAGGCTTGCGCTGGCAATACTTTTTATTCCAAAGACAGGCCAAGTAGCAGAAAGTTAAGGAGCTAGAAATATTCTTTAAAAATAGATATGGCATTCTAGAATTTATAAATGTAATCCTGATAAATAGGATTCAATATGAAAAAATCTAAAGCTGCAAACCACTTCCTATAAAGAGCTGGAAGGCATTGAAGTGACCCCAGGTTATTTTTTTAACATTCAGACAGTCAGTAAGAGGTGCATGGTCAGAGAGGGGAGACTTTGGCCTGAGTGAGACAGAGACTGAGTGAGTGTGTTTAGGAATTTGGTTCAAAGTGGGAATTCGGTGCATGGGAGAAAGAGGTACTTTAGATAAGGCTCACTGCAAGGGGTAAAGTATGCTGAGTGGGGAGTTCGGTGAAGGGAAGGGAGGAGGTGCTTTTTCTTCTACTCTTTTTCAGTTACCAGTATTTGATTTCCACTTTGGTGTAACAGAAGGAGCAGGTAAACCATTATTAGTTTTATCAGTGTTGTAAGTACTGTAATGCTTTATCAGTATTGCAAAGTTTACTGGCAGTGCTGAAACCTATTGGGGGCTATAGGCTTTATTGATTGTAATTAATTAATTAGCAATTATTAATTAATTAACACATATTGGAGATGTCAGGACAGGTGATATGCTGTGATTGCGGGATAGGGGGGTCACCTGAATAACATTGTGATCCAGGGCAAACACATCTGCAGTAAGTGTTTGCGGCTGCAGGAATTTTGGCTCTGAGCTGGAGGTTGAGCTGCAGACACTGTGGCACATTAAGGAGGGGGAAAGTTACCTGGACACTTTATTCCAGGTGGCGATCACACCCCTTAGGATAGGGTGTTTTGATTTAGTAATGGTCAGGGACAGGAGGGTGTGAATGCAACCGAAGCAGGTAAAGGGACCCAGAGGGCAGGAGCGCAGGAGTCTCGGCTTAACAAGACTCAGCACCTTCACAGAAGGGTGGGAAAATCTTAGGAATGGGATAATAATTCAAACAACGATGCTACTGATATAGCAGTAATGTAAGGGGAATCACAGAATCACAGAGTGCAGAAGAGGCCCTTCAGCCCATCGAGTCAGCACCGACACGTGAGAAACACCTGACCTACCTACCTACTCCCATTTACTAGCACTTGGCCCATAGCCTTGAATGTTATGATGTGCCAAGTGCTCATCCAGGTACTTTTTAAAGGATGTGAGGTAACCCACCTCCACCACCCTCCCAGGTAGCGCATTCTAGACCGTCACCACCCTCTGAGTAAAAAATGTTTTCCTCACATCCCCCCTAAATCTCCCGCCCCTCACCTTGAACTTGTGTCCCCTCAGGACTGACCCTTCAAGTAAGGGGAACAGCTGCTCCCTATCCACCCTGTCCATGCCCCTCATAATCTTGTACACCTCGATCAGGTTGCCCCTCAGTATTCTCTGCTCCAATGAAAAGAACCCAAGTCTATCCAACCTCTCTTCATAACTTAAATGTTTCATCCCAGGCAACATCCTGGTGAATCTCCCCTGCAACCCCTCCAGTGCAATCACATCCTTCCTATAATGTGGCGACCAGAACTGCACACAGTACTCCAGCTGTGGCCTCACCAAGGTTCTATACAATCCCAACATGACCTCCCTACTTTTGTAATCTATGGCTCGATTGATAAAGGCAAGTGTCCCATATGCCTTTTTCACCACCCCACTAACATGCCCATCTGCCTTCAAAGATCTATGGACATACATGCCAAGGTCCCTTTGTTCCTCAGAACTTCCGAGTGTCATGCTGTTCATTGAATACTTCCTTGTTAAATTACTCCTTCCACAGTGTATCACCTCACACTTTTCAGAGTTAAATTCCATCTGCCACTTATCTGCCCATTTGACCATCCCATCTACATCTTCCTGTAGCCCGACACTCAACCTCACTGTTAACCACCCAGCCAATCTTTGTGTCATCCACAGACTCACTAATCCTATCCCCACATAGTCATCTTGTTGTTTATATAAATGACAAATAATAGGGGACCCAGCACAGATCCCTGTGGTACGCCACTGGACACTGGCTTCCAGTCACTAAAGCATCCTTCTGTCATCACCCTCTATCTCCTACAATGAAGCCAATTTTGAATCCACCTTACCAAATTACCCTGTATCCCATGTGCATTTGCCTTCTTTATAAGTCTCCCATGTGGGACCTTGTCAAAGGTTTGCTGAAAACCATATAAACTACATCAACTGCACTACCCTTATCTACACACCTGGTCACCTCCTCAAAAAATTCAATCAAACTTGTTAGGTATGACCTCCCTCTGACAAAGCCACGCTAACTATCCCTGATCAAACCTTGCCTCTCTAAGTGAAGATAGATTCTCTCCTTCAGAATTTACTCCAATAATTTCCCTACCACTGACATGAGACTCACTGGCCTGTAGTTCCCTGGCTTCTCTCTGCAACCCTTCTTAAATAGCGGAACCACATTAGCTGTTCTCCAGTCCTCTGGCACCTCCCCCGTGGCCATAGAGGAATTAAAAATTTGGGTCAGATCCCCTGCAATCTCCTCCATTGCCTCCCTCAGCAGTCTGGGACACAAATCATCTGGACCTGGAGATTTGTCTGCTTTAGATAGTGGTGTAGCGGTAATGTGACTGGACTAATAATCTAGAGGCCCAGGTTAACTCTCTGGGGACCTGGCTTCAAATCCCACCATGGCTGCTGGTGGAATTCAAATTCAATTAATAAATTTGGAATATAAAGCTAGCCCCAGTAATGGTGACCATGACAATTGGAAAAATCCATCTGGTTCATTACTGTCCTTTAGGGAAAGGAATCTGTTGTTCTTACTTGGCCTGGCCTACATGTGACTCCAGATTCACAGCAATGTGGTTGACTTTTAGCTGCCTTCTGCAATGGCCTAGTAAGCCACTCAGTTTGAAGCAATTAGGGATGGGTAGCAAATGCTGACCCTACCAGTGACACCCATATCCCATGAAAGAATAAACTTAAAGAAAGCAGAACTTTGCCACACCTTAAACTGTCAAATTGCCTCAATCAGCCGTATTCTTTGTCTTTGTGAGGAGAAAGGCAATATACTAACTGCTTATAGATGCATCTGGAAAGGGGGACAATTAACCCACTTTGTTCTCACGGTGATGATGTTTGCCTGTATCCATTAATTAAGCGATCTGAAAACGTTCCTCATGTCTATAAAGCATTAAATGCATACAGCATTTGCAAATGCCTGTCAGGCGCACACAGGTTGCTATGGAATTAAGCTATTTGAGATACAAGTCAGAGACAAGTAGAATGAAAATGAAACCAACACACCACCAAGGGGCTCTGTTCACACTTTATCTTCTTGGGTGATAAAATTGATTAATGACATGTTTGCATGCCAATAGGGGGGAAAGGTCGTTTTTATCTGAATATTTGTCAGTAGGGGAAAGGTTGTTTTGCTGAACACCACCAGCATAATTGAAGTTAACCTTGCTGTTTATTTCTAATAAACCTGAACTGAACAAACCAGTGACTCAGTTAAAAGAATCTGAAAAGAGCAGTAAGAGTTTGGATTTGATGAGCTGGTGTGCATTATATGGCCAACTTGAACTAATTGATGCATATAACTATGTTCATCTTATTTAAATATGTTGAGCAAGTGGCATCTGGAGATCTGTCCTCGCTCACAATTGAGGGCAGGAAGATGAAAAAACTAGGAACAATCACAGACGGAAGCTAAATGGCTGTCACCCAGTAATTAAGCCAGTGTCCAGTGGTGTACCACAGGGATCTTTATGTATCCTCTATCTGAAGAGGCAGCCTGGCAACACTAAGTGCCCATTGGCACCTGTTACCTAGGCATATTTTCATCATTAGGCTGGAAAATGTGGGAAGTGTCATTACAACACTGCAGTACATGAACATATGAACATGTGATCTCTTGGGAGAAGCAAGAAACCAGATAAAGACTGTTTGTGGGGTGGGGGTGGTGGGGGGGTGGGGAGAGAGAGTGGGGTGTGGGAAATCAGGGAAATTCCTCCATGACCACCTTAGGCAACAAAACTAGCCCAAGGAGATCACTGTGGCCTTGATAATTCTATGCAGTGCATACCTTTTGTGCAAAATGATCTCTGCTCCAAGCACAAATAGATCCAGCTCACACTTGAAGGGATTCAGTGAATTAGTGTCTACTGCACAAGCCAGTAGCCTTTTCCAGAGCTCCACTGTTCCACAGGAAATGATGCATCTTCTGACAGCTTACCAAGATCTGCCCTTGTAGAACTGAAAACTGTGACCCCTGTCTGCCATAATTTATTTAAATTGGAACAGACTGTCTCATCAAACACAATGTATTCCTTTCATTATCTTATAAGCCTCGATCAGATCACCAAATCTATGTTTAAAGCATACAGTTCAAGTTCTTTTAGACTTGCTTGATTGCTGAAATGCTTCAAACTAGGAATTAATCTGGTGACCCTCTTTTACAACCTTTCCAAAGCCTCCATATCAAGCACCATGTGAGCAGATAAAAATAGGACACAGTATCCTAACTAAGGCCTTGCCAAGGTTTTGTACAAGGAAAAATGAGTGTTTTGTCTTGTAGCTAATTGTCCTATCAATGCAACCCCACACCCTATTCCCTTTAAGATATCACTTAACAGCATTGCTCATGAACCTTTAAAAAAACCATGCACCAGAGCTTCCAGGTCTGTTTCTTTCTCCACCTGCTTTAATGCTTTTCTCTGAAGGTTATTTGTATGTCCAGCATTCACCCTGCCCACATGCATTATAGACCAGGTGTTCAAAATAATGACAGACCTGGACCGAGTTGGTAGGGAGAAACTTGTTTCCATTAGATTCAGAACCAAGGACACTGTTTCAAGATGATTGCCAAAAGCAGCAATGGCAACATGAGGAGAAACTTTTTCGATTAAGATTTGAAATGCACTGCCTGAGATTGTGGTGCAGGCAGATTTGATCAAAGCCTTTAAAAGAGATTTGGCTAACTATTTGAAGAGATACAATTTGCAGGGTTACAGGGAAGAGGCATGGGAAATGGGACAAGGTGAGGTGCTCTTGCAGAGAGCTGGCATGGACACTGTGGGCCAAATGGTCCCCTCCTGTGCTGCAACCAATTTATCATTCTATCTTTTCAAGTTAAACATAATTTGTCAATCACCAGAGCAATCCGCCAATGTATTAAAATTAACCTGAGATTGTTGAGCATCGTCTGCCATCCTAACACTCGCACAAATCTTTGTCCCATCTGCAAGCTGCCCCAACTACTATATCTATGTCATTAACAAAAATATTAAAGAACAGCTGTCCTAACACTGATACCGTGGGACATCACTGACCAGTTTCCAATCAGATCTAAGTCCAGTAATAGACACTTTCAGTCTACTGCCTTCTAATTAGTTCCCAATCCAGCTCAATATATTACCACTAATACCAGAGGCTTTGACCTAATACAGTAACCTCTTATGCAGTACTTTGTCAAAAGTTTTAGGAAGTCTCAGCAGACAATGCTTACTGAGCATCCAATTCATTTATCATCTTGGTGACTTCTTCAAAAATAGAATCAAATTTAGAAGACATGGCATCCTTCTATTGAAGTCATGTTGCATGTTCCTAATGTATCCCTCTCCATCTATGTGGTTGTATATTGCGTCCCTAATAATTTTTCAAGGATCTTCCCTATCAAATATGTTAAACATATGGACTGATGGTCAGCAGGTCTAGACTCTTTCTCTTCTTCATGTAGCTTCCTTGATTATTTGAGAATTGCATAACAACAGTTTATGCCATGGTTTTACTATGGGGAAGGGCAAGGAGGGTAGGCCTCAAGTCTACCACAGCTGGAATGGGGATCAAACCCTGCATTGAGCCACATGCTAGCCATCTAGCCAACTGTGACAGATGGCCCTGTGGGGGCGGGTGGTGGATGCTAAAAGGATTAAAAAAGACAAGAATAAAACAAAATATTAAAAAATGAATAAATAGATAAAAATGTAAAAATTGGAGTAAAAAAGGGGTAAAGATGGAGGAGAGAGTTCATGGTGTGAAGTTGTTGAGTCCGGAAGGCTGTAAAGTGCCTAATTGGAATTCCTCTAGTTTGCGTTGAGCTTCACTGGAATATTGCAGCAGGCCAAGGATGGACATGTGGGCATGACGGCAAGATGGTGTGTTGAAATGGCAAGGGACAGGGAGGTCTGGGTCATGCTTGCAGACTGAGTGAAGGTGTTCTGCAAAGCAGTCACCCAATCTCTGTTTAGACTCTGCAATGTAGGGGAGACCGCATTGGGAGCAGCGAATACAGTAGACCAAATTGAAGGAAGTGCAAGTGAAGTGCTGCTTCACCTGAAAAGAGCCTTGGACAGTGAGGAGGGAGGAGGTAAAGGGGCAGGTGTTGCACCTTCTGCAATTGCATGAGAAGATGCCATGGGAAGGAAGCGAGGACTTGGTGATGGAGGAGTTGACCAGGGTGTCATGGAGGGAACGGTACCTATGGAATGCTGACATGGGGTGGGGGTTGAGGGAAAGATTTGATTGGTGATGGCTTCATGCTGGAGTTGGCGGAAATGGCAGAGGATGATCCTTTGAAAGTGGAGGCTGGTGGGGTGAAAAGTGAGGACAAGGGGGACCCTATCATGGTTCTGGGAGGGAGGGGAAGGGGTGAGGGCAGAGGTGCGGGAGATTGGTCAGACACGATTGAGGGTCCCTGTCAACCACAGTGGGGGGAGAAGGAAGACATGTCAGAAGCACTGTTTTGGAATGTAGCATCATTGGAACAGATGCGACAGAGGTGGAGGAATGAGATAGAGTCTTAATGGGAAGCAGGGTGTGAGGAGTTGTAGATGAAGTAGCTGTGGGAGTTGGTGGGCTTACAAAGAACATTGGTGGACAGTCTACCACCAGAAATTGAGAAAGAGAGGTCAAGGAGGGGAAGGGAAGTGTTGGAGCTGGGCCATGTGAAGGTGAGAGAGGAATATAAATTAGAAGCAAAATCGATAAATTTTTCTAGGTCTAGACGAGAGCATGAAGTGGCACTGGTACAGTGATCAATGTACCAAAAAAAGAGTTGTGGGAGGGGCCCTGAGTAGAACTGGAACAAGGACTGTTCCATATACCCCACAAAAGGACAGGCATAACTGGGGCCCATGCGGGCACCCATAGCCACATCTTTTATTTGGAGGAAGTGAGACGAGTTTAAGGAGAAATTGTTCAGTGAGAGAACAAGTTCAGCCAGACGGAGGAGAGTAGTGGCGGATGCGGATTGTTCGGGTCTCTGTTCAAGGAAGAAGCAGAGAGCCTTCAGATAATCTTGGCACGGGATGGAGGTGTAAAGGGACTGGTTGTCCATAATGAAGAGGAGGCAGTTAGGGCCAGGAAACCAGAAATTGTTGATATGACATATGGCATCAGAGGAACCGTGATATAGGTAGGAAGAGACTGGACAAGGGGAGAGAGAATGGAGTCAAGATAGGAAGAAATGAATTCAGTGGGGCAGGAACAGGCTGACATGATCAGTCTACTGGGATAGTCCTACTTATGGATTTTGGGGAGGTGGTAGAAGCGGGATATCCAAGGTTGGGAGATTATTAGGTTGAAAGCTGTAGAGGGAAGATCTCCAGAGGAGATGAGGTCAGTAACAGTCCTGGAAACAATGGCTTGATGTTTGTTTCATTTTTTATCTACTTTAAGATATTGATGCTTCAGGCAAGGCAGAGCTTGGAAGAGCAAAAATGGTTTGTTTTTTAGGGCGCTGTGATTGAGAGAGTTTGGAGAAAGTGAATAACTGATAATTTAGTACATCTTTTTGTACAATTTATTTTCCTTTTAATTAGTAAAATCAATTTTCAGTCCTGAGTGTAATGAGCAGCTTTCATTAGCTGAGAAGATGTCTCAAACTAACAGCATCTTTCCCAATCTGTGCATGTCTATTACTTCAGTCATTATGAACCAACCCAAAAAGTAAGGAAGATCAAGAATGCAACCGATAGAACTTTCAGACAAACTAATGCAAGACCAAAGGTGGGAAAGACAAATAACACTGCCTGATTAATTGGAAGCTTCATTGTCAGAAATGCAGAGGGAGGCCATTTGACAGGCCTGTTATGTATTATCCAGGATATAGGTATCAATGTGAATGGTTTGTTGATAGGACAGTTTAGGGATATTTCGATTACTCAGCCTGCCTGATATAATGGCCATCAATCTCTTCTCCTCAAGGACAGTTATCAAAGAATGACAATATATAAATTTAGGAAGAAATAAGCTAAGGTTATGTCTTCTTGGCTTGTTGCTTGTTTATGCATGTTTATCAGAAAGAAACAGCAGGATCACTGATATCCATGATGTTGGCACTGTCTATGAGACAGGAAATCCTGGTGTGCCTGGAAGACAATTACTGGGAAAGGAAAGTTTAACAGAAGGGAATGTCTTCATCAATTACATTTTTTTCAACTCAAAAGCAATTAAATGAATATATTAATAGAAACAGCAGAAATTCTGGAAGAACTGAGTTATTATTCAAGTTTGAGAGCAATTTTTAATAGAAATTCTGAAATTAATCATGTCAATTTTCAAAGTCAAAACTCATCTGTATAATGCTAGCAAGCATCAGACCTGAAGCAGCCTTCGTAGCAATGTGTTGATTGGAGTGATGGGAAATCTGGTAGCTTCTCTGTTGAACCCAGCTTGGCGCTATGTCGGTATTCCTTCAATTTTGCTGGATGAAAATCCTGGAACTCCCTTTCTTACAGGACTGTGGGTGTACCTACACTACATGAACTGTAGCAGTTCAAGAAGGTGGTTCACCACCACCTTCTCAAGAACAATTAGGGCTGGGCAACAAATTCTAGCCTAGTCAGTGATGCCCACATTCTGCAAAAGAATAAACAAATGTTAGCAATTAACTAAAAGGAAGCAGTTGGACTGGGATGGGGCAAAGGGGAGCTGCAGTTGAATGCCAGTGTAAAATATTTGAATTCCAGCCCAAAGATACCTAAATAGGCAGTCGATTAGACATAAATAATTTTATGATGGTCTATTAAGTTGATTAAGAAGCAACAGTTTAGATATGATACATTAATTAATTAGAAAAAGTACATGACCCATGACAGTTTATCAGTGCCGGAGGATGGACAAATAGATGCAGCTGATCTCTGCAGCCCCAGGTGTTGGGGGTGACAGTCCTTCACTGATTGCAGACGGTAGCCTTCCTTTCTTTCCTTGTTTACCTTTCCCTCTGTTTGGCTGAGATGTCTGGAGGCTCTTGGTCTTCTCCCAGGTAGTAGTTCATCTCCCCTTCTTCCTTTGCACTCATTGGTATACCCTAACTCTGGAGGCTGGTAGCTTACCCAGTGTCAATCCCCTGTATCAACCCTTCAGACCAATAGATACAGGGCAGGTACCTGGACTGACAGATTGGTTGCCACCTTCCCCTGTTCATCATCCTGCTCAAGGTCAGTTTTAGTTTACATCATGCTGAGGGTCATATCTTTGTCTTTTCTAAACTTTTGGGAGATAAGGGGGTGCATAGGGCGCCATCTAACAACTCAGGAATGTCAACGTAACCGCCTAAAATAAGACTGTTTAGAGGTCAAAGTGTTTCGGAATCCTTTTTCCAGAAGAAAAATCAATATTGCTTAGCTAATCCCATAAAATAAAGAAAATGGCATATTATTAAAGACCCCAATTTCTTACATGCCCCCCCCCCCCCCTTTGAGAAGGAAATATCCTTATTGAATTCTCACAATTAATTCCCAGCTAGTCTAGTTATTTCTGGAGTATAGTTGTGGCTCACTAATCTCTTAATTACGCATCGTAGATAACAAACTAAAGCTATTAGAACTGTTAATATCTAACTTTGGGCGACTACCAAACATAGGGCTAGCTTCCTCAACCAGGGAGTTTGACTGGCGTTAGATATAAGTTCATACCAGGCACATTCTCCTAACTTCTAGATTTCTTGTTTTAGTTCTTTATTCCGCTGGTTTTCTGACATGTTGGTCCTATCTAAGATTGATTTGAGGTTTAGCGACAATGGTGGAACTGGGTGGCCAAATTGGGAAACAGCTTTAAGGGCCTGGTTTTGCATAGAGATATTTATTCTTAATTCCGTAACATTATGTATGGATACAGAGTCCAGGAGTTGACTTCCTACCACAGTTGCTTCGGTGGGTTTGAAGCAGAAGGTGGGCTTCCAAATGGGACATACTTTATCCCCCATATTTCATTGTTCTGGCATTAGTCTTGACACAATAAGTCCCCATCCGTAGGTACACATACTCTGCATCATTCTCCCCGCACTTCTGGATATATATGTCACAGGCGGTGATCCTGAATCCAGGTTGATGCCACAGACTGTCTTCTCTGGATTTCTGACATCTCAATGGCATAGTTAAACTCCCCCTCTCTCAGAGCAACACTCAGCGTTCGGGTTTATCAGGATTGCAAGAGGGCTGTGTATGGTGAATGGTCTATAGTCCCTATGGACACCACTTTAAATATTTCCCATTCATCTGCCACTCGGAGATGCAGTAGCCGTAAGACTACTGACACTATATATCCCTGGTCATGGTACACCCTTACCAAGGAGGATAACCCATGTTTTCTGACTCTTTTTGTGTCATTATAATCCGTGAACCATTCACTGATCATGCTGCCTTTTACAAAGGATGGAATCTGGTTATTCTTCATATCATTGAGTCCGGCCATGACTTGATCAAACATATAATTCCCAAAAGATGGAGCAGGCTTTGATATATTCTTTTCTGCCTCACCCTTATCTTTAATGATCTCTTTGATTGTCCGCTGAATCGCTTGGAATATTCTCACCTCATCTCTAAATGTGAGTAGACCTTGGGACAATTCCAGGATGACATCCCTTGCCTCTTGATTTGTTCCCGATAAAATGCCTTTCAACTGTGTCCTCATCACCTCATTGTGCTCCCACATGCTTTCCATATTCTCCCGATTCCAGGCAGCAGTTCCTGCGGATGCTCATATCCCAATCCATTTTCCCAACCCCCTTTTTTTCCTTTGATTACTTCATTCTTTCGTCATGCCTACCTCACTTGGCCTGCCATTTTCGTTCCAGGCTCCCCAGCTATCCTATTCTCGGTTTCCTGCCAAGAAATACATTACCACTTTTCCTATTAACAGATCATAGTATGTTTGGTATCTTGGTGGGCATAGTCCTTGAGGGAGCAGAATATTCCCAAAGTGTAGTAAGACCAGTATGACCCCATAACTTACATAGCTACATAATCATTTGTGGGCATCGGTGATTATTAATCCACTTGCTGGCCCTATCTCTGTTTTGGCTCTATTCCCCTCTTGGTATCCCTGGTTTTTGCTTTCCTTTTTCCTTACATCAATTTGCTCGATTTCTCCCTCCATTCCCCTGGTTCTGCATTGAAACATCCTATCATCCTCTGGTGTTTTTGGCTCATCTTTGGCCAGTTCAGTGTTTCCTGGTCTTGTCCTAAGTAGGGGATCCCTGTACTTCTCAGGGTGATCTTGGCGAAGCTCATGAAGCCAATACTGGGTCTCTCCATTTCCCCCATCCTGGTTGGAACTTTGGTGTCACCTTTATGCCCCCGTGACACACTGAAATGCCATTTTTAACCTTTCCCCCTCTTGTGCCCATACTATGAATGGTTCATCAATATTGGGTCTCTTCCATCTACATTGATCACAGTAAATTGTCATATCATACCCATCTCCTGAATGAAAGCCCCTTTGATCATCCTCAACCTAAGGGCTCTGTACGATTGTGTTCCTGTACCGTGTAACTGACCCTTGTCTCACGATGATGATGGTAATCATTGCCTGAATGGCATTAGTATCAGCAGTCCTGGTATGAATCTGGATGGAGACATCTTCCAGTTGATCTGGGAACAGAAATTGTGCAGTATTTACTCTTTTGCAGTTTTTAACTGATTAATATGGAACCATTTGTGTATCTTTTTCCTGGTTTTGTTTGAGATCTGTACTAGGTACATAGTAGGACTTGCTCTGTCAATTATTGGATAGGGTCACACCCACGTGGGTTCAAAAACATTTTCTTTCTTTAAATAGTTTGGGACCATAACCAGTTCTCCCATTTGGCCCTCGAAGGTCCTAATTCCTTTGTCAAAATTTCTTTATTTGTTGCTGACTTTTCCCAGTACTTTGGGCCACAAGCTCATTTGTTTTTTTTGATATGTTCTATCATGGACTCCAGCCATTTCTGGTTAACTATTCCCTGCAGAAGGGTGCTGAGTGGGGGGATGAGTAGGTGGGTGGGTGTCCTCATTAACCAGCCAGTCATGGCTTGATAGGGGAAGATACCATGGTGCTATGTGGGGTTGCTCTTATGGCCATCGGGCACATGGGTAACATGTCAACCCATTGTGTGGAGCAATTCTCACAAAGCTTTTTCAGCATTGCTTTGAGGGTTTGGTTACCTCTCTCCACTGCCCCTGATGACTGAGGATGATGTGCTACATGGTAGCTTATGGTCAATTTTCATGACGCACTGGAGTTCTGAAAAAACCTTTTCAGTGAAGTGTGGGCCTTGGTTGCTGTCAACCTGAAGTGGTAATCCCCACCTGCAAATTACCTCATGCAGTTGACATGAAGAAGTATTAATGTGTATAATGTTATTGGAAATTATTTTTTAAAATATAATTCTAGTGTGGGTCTGTGTCTAGGTGTGTGTCTCTGTGTGTCAGATTAAAGCCAGCTAGTCTGGGTGTTTTGATGGATAGTAGTTTTGAGATGTTAATTGGGCGAACAGTAAGGAGAACAGTAAGGTAAAGTGGTCATTTGCATTTGTTGAATTAACCATTCAAGACTGTGGGTGAAATCTTGCACCTAGCTAGAAGAAGCCAAACAATGTGTTTATTTTTTCAGCTTACTAATGAAAATTGGTGCTATGAAAGGGGTTTTATTGTTAGAAGAGCTGAAGTTCAAAAGACCTAGTGATACAATGGTAAATTTACATTCAAAGGGAAAGCTAGGTATATAAAGAAAGGAGTTTTTGTGTGTGTAAGGTAGAGGCACTTAAGACCTAATCAGCCTGTATGCCTCTAACAAACTTGCAAAGGAAACTCATTTGGAATTCCTAAGGGTGCTTTGCCTGGTGTCTATTTAAAGTCTATGGTTCACTTTTGCCTTAGTGGAGATTTACCTGGGGGTGATTAATTTGGGGATTTATTAAAAAATTATTATAGTAGTAATTTGTAGCCATGTGTATGCATTTAATTTGTTGTTAAATTAATGAATGTTTAATTTAGTTTTATATAAAAACTACAAGGCTTGGTGGTCTTATTCCTACTGAATTCAAAGTCTGCGTCTCGAAATTACAAATTGCAAAAATGGGTTATGACAGTTGTTTCAAGTGTCCATCTGGGATTTGAACAACTCAGCCTTTACCTCAGCTGTGTCATAATACACTAGTAGCATTGCTGCTGTGAGGACTGTGTTCTTTTTACAGGGGAAGGCCTCTATCCATTTGGTGAGTTTGTCTATTAAGTCCAGAAAACGTTTCTAGCCTGAGGGAGCTGCAGCAAGGAGCCCAATAAAATCTATCTGGATATGTGCCCAAAGCCTATCTGGTGGTGGGGAGGGCCTCTGTAACAAAGCCCGGTTAGCATTGTTGCTTGGGTTATTCTGGAGGTAGGGAAGACACCTCCGTGTCTTGGCCTCAAAGTCTGTTTCACAGCCCAGGTACCAGGCCATGATAGAGAGCTTCTCCGGAGTGACCATTGCTGAATAGTACCCTCCGGTGGGGTGGGTGTGTAACAATTTGAACAATTCATCTCCTAGGCTTGGGGGGATGCAAGCAACTGAGAACCCAGGGAAACCATCATATATAAGGATATGTTGGCATGCCGGAGTCCACCTGATAGATGAGCCTGAGTTGAGCCCAAGGTGTCAGGGCAGGCAGGGACTGCCCCTCCTGGTGCCAAGCAGTGATGGTTGGGAATGGATCATATGTGGCCTGGAAGGAAACGAGGCCACTAACTGAACTGATCGCTGCTATAGATTATGTGATGGGCTGTGGGGGTTTTATCCACATGGGAGCTTTTATGGCGGCTTGCTTTGCCACCTGTTCAGCCATGGAGCAGCCTTTGGCGAGTGGTTCTATGGAGTGGGAATGGGCCCTCACTTTTCCCACATAAACAGGTCTCGTATGGCCCCTCAACATTACATTGAGGATCTGGAACAAACTGGCATGTAATAAGGGTTTGTCATCGATTGTATAAAAAAATTCTGCACATCAATGGTAAAGAAAGCAGGATGTTGATAGCGTATGCACTGTCGGACCAAATGTTAACACTTTGGCAATTAGTAACCTGAATGGCAGTCACCAGTGCAGCCAGCTTGGTGTATTGGGCAGAATGAGGGGTACGTCTATACTGAATTCATTTGGCATAACAATGGTGAAGCTGGTGTATGGCTTGCCAGCCTGGTGGAATGATGATCCATCAACGAAGATGTCCCACACCTTGTCAATCAGCTCTGCCCAGACCAAGGGGGTGTGGAAGTCCATGGGGGTAACAGACATTCGTGCAGCAGCCCATCATACATGAGTGTCTGCAGCAATAACAAAGATCATTTGGAAGTCACTTCCAAATTGCACTGTGTCAATTCCAATGTCCAGTGACTTAGTCAGGCTGATGACACAAGTGATTCCCCTGGTCGAAGCAGTTGATTGAGGGGAATATGTGGGCTGTGAAATATCACCTTGTTGAAGACTGTGATGTGGGCGAAATGTTTGACCGCCCAAAATGTAGCCAGCAAGTGTCTCTCACAGGCAGAATAAGCCATTTCAGCTCCTCTCAGGATTCCGGAGGCAAATGCAACGGGAATTAGTCTCTCCTGATTCTCCTGGCAAAGAGCAGCTGAGAAGCTTTTTTCTATAGCCCCTCCCTCCATGTGAAAGGCCTAGTTTGGGTTTGGAGTCATGAGACACATCGCCCGGCAACAGCTTTTTTCAGTTGTGCAGCCGCTTCATTGCATTCTTCAGTCCACTTGGACAGGACCTGGTCATCGTAATCTTTAAACAATACATAAGGTGGAGCCGCGGTTTCCATGAATCAAGGAATGAAAGTCTGTTGATACCCCACCAATCTGAGGAAGGAACGTAAGGCAATTTCTTACAGCAGAGGGAGGAAAGGTTGTATGGGGTTCAGGGGAGTACTCTTGGTCCCATAAAAATCATAAAAACACAAAAGACTCACCTGGTTTCAATGGGCCAAATGGCTGCCTTCTGTACGTTAATGACTCTATGGCTGCTTTCAGAGCAGCCTGCTGCAGTACCCACAAGGAACACTGGTTAGCCTGTTCTATGGCCTGGAGTCTAAATTCAGTGACGGTCTTGGAGCTGAGAGTGATTCTCACTGTGGGACAGGATGACTCACCACGCACAAAGGTCCGGGCACCAGATCTAATGGGCACCCGGGCAGTCTGCACTATCTCTTCCATCTTTGCCCGGCCACTACTCCACCCTAGCATCCTAACATTTCCTCATTCCTTGCTTATCCTCCATACAACTTGCATTGCTACCACCTGGTCTCAAGCATAGGCTAGCATTTACAGACACTCCCCAAAGAGGAAGGTGCAGCGGCAACTCACTGTTAATCATGGAAGGAATCTACCTCACCAGAGACCCAGGGTAATGCTCTGGGGAGTCGGGTTCGAACACCTCCATGGCTGATGGTGGAATTTGAATTCAGTAAAAATCATGAAGCAAAAGTCATGAAACCATTGCCAATTGTTGTAAAAACCCACCTGGCTCACTAATGTACCTTAAGGAAGGAAATCTGTCGTCCTTATGTGGTCTGCCCTACAAGTGACTCCAGGCCCACAGCAATGTGGTTTACCCTTAAGTGTCCTCTGAGATGGCCTAGCAAGCTACTCAATTGTATCAAACTGTTACAAAGTCACAACAAAAGAATGAAACCTGACGGACCACCCAGCATCGACCTAGACACCGGAGATGACAACGGCAAACTCAGCCCTGACGACCCTGCAAAGTCCTCCTTACTAACTGGGGGCTAGTGCCAAAGTTAGGAGAGCTGTCTCACAGACTAGACAAGCAACAGCCTGACAAAGCCATCCTCATGGAATCATACCTTACAGACACCACCATCATCTACCCTGGGTATGTCCTGCCCCACTGGCAGGACAAACCCAGCAGAGGTGGCAGCACAGTGGTACACGGTCAGGAGGGAGTTGCTCTGAGGGTCCTCAATATTGACCCCGGACCCCATGAAGTCTCATGGCATCAGATCAAACATGGGCAAGGAAATCTCCTGCTGATTACCAAGTACAGCCCTCCCTCAGCTGATGAATCAGTACTCCTCCATGTTGAACACCATTTGGAGGAGGCACTGACGGTGGCAAGGGCACAGAATGTACTCTGGGTGGAGGACTTCAATGTCCACCACCAAGAGTGGCTCGGTAGCACCACCACTGACCGAGATGGCCGAGTCCTGTATGACATAGCTGCTAGACTGAGTTTACTGCAGGTGGTGAGGGAACCAGCAAGAGGGAAAACATACTTGATCTCATCCTCACCAACCTGCCTGCCACAGATGCATCTATCCATGACAGTATCTGTAGGAGTGACTATCGCACAGTCATTGTGAAGACGAAGTCCCGCCTTCACATTGAGGATACCCACCGTTGTGTTGTGTGGCACTACCGCCATGATAAATGGGATGGATTTTAAACAGATCTAGCAACTCAAGACTGGGCATCCATGAGGTGCTGTGGGCCATCAGCAGCAGCAGAATTGTACTCGAACACAACCTGAAACCTCATGGCCTGGTATATCCCCCACTCTACCATTACCACCAAGCTAGGGGATCAACCCTGATTCAATGAAGAGTGCAGGAGCGCATGCCAGGAGCAGCACCAGGCATATCTAAAAATGAGGTGTCAACCTGGTGAAGGTATAACACAGGACTACTTGTGTGCCAACAGCATAAGCAGCAAGTGATAGACAGAGGTAAGCGATCCCACAACCAACGGATCAGATCTAAGGACAGCAATCCTGCTACATACAGTCATGAATGGTGGTGAACAACTAAAACACAAATATCCCCAGAAAAACTCAGTAGGTCTGACAGCATCTGTGGAAAGGAAGACAGAGTTAACATTTCGAGTCCATATGACTCTTCATCCGAACTAATGAGGAATAAGAAATGTGGTGAAATATAAGCCGTTTAAGGGGGATGGGACAGGTGGAGCTGGATAGAGGGCCAGTGATAGGTGGAGGCAAAGGAGAGATTGCCAAAGATGTCACAAACAAAAGGCAAAGGGGTTGATGGTAGTGATATTAGCTAAAGGATGTGCTAATGGTGACATTAAGGGTAGAAAGCAGGATGGGCAAGTGACAGATGGCCCGAGTGGGGATGGGGGAAGGGATTGAAATAGGCTAAATGGTGGCGATAAAACAATCATTACGTTTATCTTTATTAATTCACTTTGTATCTGGTGTACTTCTGCCACACTTCAGGCAGGACACTGTCACACTCTGTAACAGAAGGAAAATAATTACTAAAAAGAGAAAGCCAATTATTGACCTGGTGCCTGAAAGACATTATAACCAGCTACAATCAGATGGATTTGCCTAATTAGACAATTTCCCCGCAGAGAGTATCAACCTTAAAAGTTATAGCCCAGTTTAGTTAATAAATATCACAACTGTGTTCTAGATTACCCATAAAGAAAGCTACAGGAGATCAGCTGGTCTCCTTGCATATTTATATGTCTAAGTGCGTGTTTGAGTGCAACGGTCTCAATACCAGATGCAGAGATGACTGTTACTATTAAAGTGACAAACTCAATGTAATTGATGCCTAAGGCCAGTGTAAGTCTGGCTGCTACAGTTTTAAGATGATTAACAAGTTCTATTTAACTTCAGGAATAAAAAAAATTAACCCAATTTCCTCCTGCGGCTTTATGCAATAATTCATGATGCAACCTACATTTCAATCAAACATCCAATCTCCTTTATCACAAGACTCATTCAGTCTGCTGTCCTGGGGACTTTTCATTATAATCAGAATTATTTAAATTTCCTTTAATAAGACTGTTGAAATAAGGTGTCTGTGTTGTACTGCAAGGCTCTGAGGCAATTATTTAAATTTAATTTCATACATATTCATTTAAACTATAAAATTATCTATTACCAAATATTGCTGCTGAAATTATGGCTGAAACATTCTAACTTTGGAGCAATTGTCATATAATTTGTGCTGTTAATACCAGGCAGTATGAACTGCTTTTTACAACAATTCAAATGAAATGTTCAAGGTCACAAAATTCAGCTTCTTAGCACCAGTGGTTTCAATGCTATTAGAACCTGGAGGGGCTAAAAATAGTGGAGGATCAAATTCTGGCATGACCAATGTGTATCACCCATGCTTGGAAAGGTGACAGACTGGGCAGAATTATCAGGTTGGCGGATGGGTGCGGTCAGCAGGCTCGGGAACAGCCATCCGTGATAGACCCGTGAACGTGATTTCAGGTGGCGGGGAAATGAAGGCCCGCCTAGCGTGAACCATGGCTCCCCAATGGTTGGGAAGGGGAGGATGTGAGCAGTGGGATAGTTGGTATTTGTTGGTGGATGGGATAGTTGATACTCATTGGGCGTGCTGGGGATAGTTGGCATTTGTTGGGGTGGCTGTGGATAGCTGGTATTTATTGGGGTGTCAGTGGATGGTTGGTATTTGTTGGATGTGCTGGGGAGAGTTGGTATTTGTTGGGGTGGCTGGGGATAGTTGGTATATGTTGTGGGGCTGTGGATGGTTGGTATTTGTTGGGCGTGCTGGGGAGAGTTGGTATTCGCTGGGGTGGCTGGGGAGAGTTGGTATTTAATGGGTTGGCTGTGGATGGTTGGTATGTGTTGGGCATGCTGGGGAGAGTCAGTATTTGTTGGGGTGGCAGGGAATAGTTGGTGTTTGTTGTGGGACTATGAATAGTGGTATGAGTTGTGGGGCTGTGGATGGTTGGTATTTGTTTGGCGTGCTGGGGAGAGTTGGTATTCGTTGAGGTGGCTGGGGAGAGTTGGTATTTGTTGAGGGACTGTGAGTAGTTGGTATTTGTTGGGATGGCTGTGGATAGTTGGTAATTGATGGGGGGCTGGGGATAGTTGGTATTTGTTGGGATGGCTGTGGATAGTTGGTATTTGATGGGGGGCAGGGGATAGTTGGTATTTCTTGGGGGGGTTGGGGATAGTTCATATTTGTTGGGGGGCTCGGGTTAGTTGGTATTTGTTCGGGGGCTGGTGATAGTTGGTATTTGTTGGGGGGTTGGGGTTAGTTGGTATTTGATTGGAGTGAGGGGGTAGATGGTATTTGTTGGGGAGGCTGGGGTCAGTTGGTATTTGTTGTGGGGCTGGTGACAGTTGGTATTTGTTGGGGGGGTTGGGGTTAGTTGTTATTTGATTGGGGTCAGGGGGTAGATGGTATTTCTTGGGGGGTTGGGGATAGTTCATATTTGTTGGGGGGCTCGGGTTAGTTGGTAATTGTTCGGGGGCTGGTGATAGTTGGTATTTGTTGGGGGGGTTGGGGTTAGTTGTTATTTGATTGGGGTCAGGGGGTAGATGGTATTTGTTGGGGGGGTTGGGGATAGTTGGTATTTGTTGTGGGGCTGGGGATAGTTGCTATTTGTTGGGGGGGCTGGTGATAGTTGGTATTTATTGCACGGATAAGGGTATTTGTTGTGGGTCTGGGGATAGTTGGTATTTTTTGGGGGGGTTGGGGATAGTTGGTATTTGTTGTGGGGCTGTGGATAGTTGGTATTTGTTGTGGGGTTGGGGTTAGTTGGTATTTGTTCAGGGGGCTGGGATTAGTTGGAATTTGTTGGTGGGCTGGGGATAGTTGGTCTTTGTTGTGGGGCTGGGGATAGTTGGTATTTGTTGTGGGGCTGTGGATGGTTGGTATTTGCTGGGGGGGTTGGGGATAGTTGTTATTTGTTGTGGGGCTGTGGATAGTTGTTATTTATTGTGAGGTTGGGGTTAGTTAGTATTTGTTGGGGGTGCTGGGGATAGTTGGTACTTGATGGGGGTGTTGGGGATAGTTGGTATTTCTTGGGGGGTGTTGGGGATAGTTGATATTTGTTGGGGGTTAGTAGTTATTTGGTCGGGGGCTGGCGATAGTTGGTATTTGTTGGAGGCTTGGGGTTAGTTGGTATTTGATGGGGGGGCAGGGGGACTTTGGGATTTGTTGGGGGGATTGGGGATTGTTGGTATTTGTTGTTGGGCTTGGGTTAGTTCATTTTTGTTGGGGGGCTCGGGTTAGTTGGTAATTGTTCGGGGGCTGGTGGTAGTTGGTATTTGTTGGGGGGGTTGGGGTTAGTTGTTATTTGATTGGGGTCAGGGGGTAGATGGTATTTGTTGGGGGGGTTGGGGATAGTTGGTATTTGTTGTGGGGCTGGGGATAGTTGCTATTTGTTGGGGGGGCTGGTGATAGTTGGTATTTATTGCGCGGGTAAGGGTATTTGTTGTGGGTCTGGGGATAGTTGGTATTTTTTGGGGGGGTTGGGGATAGTTGGTATTTGTTGTGGGGCTGTGGATAGTTGGTATTTGTTGTGGGGTTGGGGTTAGTTGGTATTTGTTCGGGGGGCTGGGATTAGTTGGAATTTGTTGGTGGGCTGGGGATAGTTGGTCTTTGTTGTGGGGCTGGGGATAGTTGGTATTTGTTGTGGGGCTGTGGATGGTTGGTATTTGCTGGGGGGGTTGGGGATAGTTGTTATTTGTTGTGGGGCTGTGGATAGTTGTTATTTATTGTGAGGATGGGGTTAGTTAGTATTTGTTGGGGGTGCTGGGGATAGTTGGTACTTGATGGGGGTGTTGGGGATAGTTGGTATTTCTTGGGGGGTGTTGGGGATAGTTGATATTTGTTGGGGGGCTCGGGTTAGTAGTTATTTGGTCAGGGGCTGGCGATAGTTGGTATTTGTTGGAGGCTTGGGGTTAGTTGGTATTTGATGGGGGGCAGGGGGACTTTGGTATTTGTTGGGGGGGTTGGGGATAGTTGGTATTTGTTGTGGGGCTGTGGATAGTTGGTATTTGTTGTGGGGTTGGGGTTAGTTGGTATTTGTTCGGGGGGCTGGGATTAGTTGGAATTTGTTGGGGGGCTGGGGATAGTTGGTCTTTGTTGTGGGGCTGGAGATAGTTGGTATTTGTTGGGGGGCTGTGGATAGTTGGTATTTATTGTGAGGTTGGGGTTAGTTAGTATTTGTTGGGGGTGCTGGGGCTAGTTGGTTTTGATGGGGGGCAGGGGATAGTTGGTATTTCTTGGGGGGTGTTGGGGATAGTTGATATTTGTTGTGGGGCTGTGGATAGTTGTTATTTATTGTGAGGTTGGGGTTAGTTAGTATTTGTTGGCGGTGCTGGGGATAGTTGGTTTTGATGGGGGGCAGGGGATAGTTGGTACTTCTTGGGGGGTGTTGGGGATAGTTGATATTTGTTGTGGGGCTGTGGATAGTTGGTATTTATTGTGAGGTTGGGGTTAGTTAGTATTTGTTGGGAGGTGCTGGGGTTAGTTGGTTTTGATCGGGGGGCAGGGGATAGTTGGTATTTCTTGGGGGGTGTTGGGGATAGTTGATATTTGTTGGGGGGCTCGGGTTAGTAGTTATTTGGTCGGGGGCTGGTGATAGTTGGTATTTGTTGGGGGGTTGGGGTTAGTTGGTATTTGATGGGGGGCAGGGGGACTTTGGTATTTGTTGGGGGGGTTGGGGATTGTTGGTATTTGTTGTGGGGCTTGGGTTAGTTCATTTTTGTTGGGGAGCTGCGGATAGTTGGTATTTGTTGGGTGGGCTGGGGATAGTGGGTATTTGTTGTGTGGCTGTGGATAGTTGGTATTTGTGGTGGGGCTCGGGATAGTTGGTATTTGTTGTGGTGCTGGGGATACTTGGCATTTGTTGTGGGGCTGGGGATAGTTGGTATTGGTTGGGTGGGTTGGGGATACTTAGTATTTTTTGTGGGGCTGGGGATAGTTGGTATTTGTTGTGTGGCTGGTGACAGTTGGTATTTGTTGTGGGGCTGGGGATAGTTGGTATTTGCTGTGGGGCTGGGGATAGTTGGTATTTGTTGGCGGGGTTGGGGATAGTTGGTATTTGTTTTGGGGCTGTGGATAGTTGGTATTTATTGTGAGGTTGGGGTTAGTTGGTATTTGTTGGGGGGGCTGTGGATAGTTGGTATTTCTTGGGGGGTGTTGGGGATAGTTGATATTTGTTGGGGGGCTCGGGTTAGTTGTTATTTGTTCAGGGGCTGGTGATAGTTGGTATTTGTTGGGGGGTTGGGGTTAGTTGGTATTTGATGGGGGCATGGGAATTTTGTATATGTTGGGGGGGTTGGGGATGGTTGGTATTTGTTGTGGGGCTGGGGATAGTTCGTTTTTGTTTGGGGGCTGGTGATAGTTGGTATTTGTTGCGCAGTTTGGGGATAGTTGGTATTTGTTGTGGGTCTGGGGATATTTGGTATTTGTTGGGGGAGTTGGGGATAGTTGGTATTTGATGTGGGGCTGTAGATAGTTGGTATTTGTTGTGGGGTTGGGGTTAGTTGGTATTTGTTCGGGGAGCTGGGATTAGTTGGAATTTGTTGGGGGGCTGGGGATAGTTGGTCTTTGTTGTGGGGCTGGGGATAGTTGGTATTTGTTGGGGGGCTGTGGATAGTTGTTATTTATTGTGAGGTTGGGGTTAGTTAGTATTTGTTGGGGGTGCTGGGGATAGTTGGTTTTGATGGGGGGCAGGGGATAGTTGGTATTTCTTGGGGGGTAAGGGGGTAGTTGATATTTGTTGTGCGGCTGTGGACAGTTGTTATTTATTGTGAGGCTGGCGTTAGTTAGTATTTGTTGGCGGTGCTGGGGATAGTTGGTTTTGATGGGGGGCAGGGGATAGTTGGTATTTCTTGGGGGGTGTTGGGGATAGTTGATATTTGTTGTGGGGCTGTGGATAGTTGGTATTTATTGTGAGGTTGGGGTTAGTTAGTATTTGTTGGGAGGTGCTGGGGATAGTTGGTTTTGATGGGGGGCAGGGGATAGTTGGCATTTCTTGGGGGGTGTTGGGGATAGTTGATATTTGTTGGGGGGCTCGGGTTAGTAGTTATTTGGTCGGGGGCTGGTGATAGTTGGTATTTGTTGGGGGGTTGGGGTTAGTTGGTATTTGATGGGGGGCAGGGGGACTTTGGTATTTGTTGGAGGGGTTGGTGATTGTTGGTATTTGTTGTGGGGCTTGGGTTAGTTCATTTTTGTTGGGGAGCTGTGGATAGTTGGTATTTGTTGGGTGGGCTGGGGATAGTGGGTATTTGTTGTGTGGCTGTGGATAGTTGGTATTTGTTGTGGGGCTCGGGATAGTTGGTATTTGTTGTGGTGCTGGGGATACTTGGTATTTGTTGTGGGGCTGGGGATAGTTGGTATTTGTTGGGGGGCTGGGGATAGTTGGTATTTATTGTGAGGTTGGGGTTAGTTAGTATTTGTTGGGGGTGCTGGGGATAGTTGGTATTGATGGGGGGCAGGGGATAGTTGCTATTTCTTGGGGGGTGTTGGGGATAGTTGATATTTGTTGGGGGGCTCGGGTTAGTAGTTATTTGGTCGGGGGCATGTGATAGTTGGTATTTGTTGGGGGGTTGGGGTTAGTTGGTATTTGATGGGGGGCAGGGGGACTTTGGTATTTGTTGGGGGGGGTTGGTGATTGTTGGTATTTGTTGTGGGGCTTGGGTTTGTTCGTTTTGTTGGGGAGCTGGGGATAGTTGGTATTTGTTGGGTGGGCTGGGGATAGTGGGTATTTGTTGTGTGGCTGGTGATAGTTGGTATTTGTTGTGGGGCTGGGGATAGTTGGTATTGGTTGGGTGGGTTGGGGATAATTGGTATTTTTTGTGGGGCTGGGGATAGTTGGTATTTTCTGTGGGGCTGGGGATAGTTGGTATTTGTTGGGGGGCTGGGGATAGTTGGTATTTGTTGTGGGGCTGTGGATAGTTGGTATTTGCTGGGGGGGTTGGGGATAGTTGGTATTTGTGGGGGGGCTGGGGATAATTGGTACTTGACGGCAGGCAGGGGATAGTTGGTATTTCTTGGTGGGTGTTGGGGATAGTCAATATTTGTTGGGGGGCTTGGGTTAGTTGTTATTTGTTCGGGGGCTGGTAATAGTTGGTATTTGTTGGGGGGTTGGGGTTAGTTGGTATTTGATGGGGGGCAGGGGGAATTTGGTATATGTTGGGGGGGTTGGGGATATTTGGTATTTGTTGTGGGGCTGGGGCTAGTTTGTTTTTGTTGGGGGGCTGGTGATAGTTGGTATTTGTTGCGCGGGTAGGGGATAGTTGGTATTTGTTGTGGGTCTGGGGATATTTGGTATTTGTTGTGGGGTTGGGTTTAGTTGGTATTTGTTCGGTGGTCTGGGATTAGTTGGAATTTGTTGGGGGGCTGGGGATAGTTGATATTTGTTGTGGGGCTGGGGATAGTTGTTATTTGCTGGGAGGGTTGGGGATAGTTGGTATTTGTTGTGGGGCTGTGGATAGTTGGTATTTATTGTGGGGTTGGGGTTAGTTGGTATTTGTTTGGGGTCAGGGGGTAGATGGTATTTGTTGGGGGGGTTGGGGATAGTTGGTAATTGTTGTGGGGCTGGGGATAGTTGGTATTTGTTGGTGTGGCTAGGGTCAGTTGGTATTTGTTGTGGGGCTGGAGACAGTTGGTATTTGTTGGGTGGGCTGGGGATAGTTGGTATTTGATGGGGAGCAGGGGATAGCTGGTATTTCTTGTGGGGGTTGGGGATAGTTCATATTTGTTGGGGGGCTCGGGTTAGTTGGTAATTGTTCGGGGGCTGGTGATAGTTGGTATTTGTTGGGGGGGCTGGGGTCAGTTGCTATTGGTTCTTGGGCTGGTGACAGTTGGTATTTGTTGGGTGGGCTGGGGATAGTTGGTATTTGATGTGGAGCAGGGGATAGTTGGTATTTCTTGGAGGGGTTGGGGATAGTTGATATTTGTTGGGGGGCTCAGGTTAGTTGGTAATTGCTCGGGGGCTGGTGATAGTTGGTATTTGTTGGGCGGGTTGGAGTTAGTTGGTACTTGATTGGTGTCCGGGGGTAGATGGTATTTGTTGGGGGTGTTGGGGATGGTTGGTAATTCTTGTGACTCCCCAATGGTTGGGAAGGGGAGGATGTGAGCGGTGGGATAGTTGGTATTTGTTGGGGGGTTGGGGTTAGTTGGTATTTGATGGGGGGCAGGGGGACTTTGGTATTTTCTGGGGGGTTTGGGGATAGTTGATATTTGTTGGGGGGCTCGGGTTAGTTGGTAATTGTTCGGGGGCTGGTGATATTTGGTATTTGTTGGGCGTGTTGGGGTTAGTTGGTACTTGATTGGTGTCTGGGGGTAGATGGTATTTGTTGGGGGGGTTAGGGATAGTTGGTATTTGTTGTGGGGCTGCAGATAGTTGCTATTTGGTGGGGGGGCTGGTGTTTGTTGGTATTTATTGCGCGGGTTAGGGATGGTTGGTATTTGCTGTGGGTCTGGGGATAGTTGGTATTTGTTGGGGTGGGTTGGGGATAGTTGGTATTGGTTGTGGGGTCGGGGTTAGTTGGTAATTGTTCATGGGGCAGGGATTAGTTGGAATTTGACGGCGGGCTGGGGATAGTTGGTCTTTGTTGTGGTGCTGTGGATAGTTGGTCTTTTTTGTGGGTCTGTGGCTACTTGGTATTTGCTGGGGGGGTTGGGGATAGTTGGAATTTGTTGTGGGGCTGTGGATAGTTGGTATTTATTGTGAGGTTGGGGCTAGGTGGTATTTGTTGGGGGTGCTGGGGATAGTTGGTACTTGATGGGGGCAGGGGATAGTTGGTATTTCTTGGGGGGTGTTTGGGATAGTTGATATTTGTTGGGGGGCTCGGGTTAGTAGTTATTTGTTCGGGGGCTGGTGATAGTTGGTATTTGTTGGGGGTGTTGGGGATTGTTGTTATTTGTTGTGGGGCTTGGGATAGTTCGTTTTGGTTGGGTAGCTGGAGATAGTTGGTATTTGTTGGTTGGGCTGTGGATAGTTGGTATTTGTTGTGGGGCTGGGGATACATGATATTTGTTGTGGTGCTGGGGAAACTTGGTATTTGTCGTGGGGCTGGTGATAGTTGGTATTGGTTTGGTGGGTTGGGGATAATTGGTGTTTTTTGTCGGGCTGGGGTAGTTGGTATTTGCTGCGGGGCTGGGGATAGTTGGTATTTGTTGGGGGTGTTGGGGATAGTTGGTATTTGTTGTGGGGCTGTGGATAGTTGGTATTTATTGTGAGGTTGGGGTTAGTTGGTATTTGTTCGGGGGGCTGGGGATAGTTGGTATTTGTTGTGGGGCTGTGGATGGTTGGTATTTGCTGGGGGGAGTTGGGTATAGTTGGTATTTATTGTGGGGCTGTGGATAGTTGGTATTTATTGTGAGGTTAGGGGATAGTTAGTATTTGATGGGGGTGCTGGGGATAGTTGGTACTTGATGGGGGGCTCGGGTTAGTTGGTATGTGTTCGGGGGCTGGTGATAGTTGGTGTTTGTTGGGGGGGTTGGGGTTAGTTGGTATTTGATTGGGGTCAGGGGGTAGATGTTATTTTTTGGGGGTTTGGGGACAGTTGGTATTTGTTGTGGGGCTGTGGATAGTTGCTTTGTGTTGTGGGGTTGGGTTTAGTTGGTATTTGTTCGGTGGGCTGGCGATAGTTGGTATTTGATGGGGAGCAGGGGATAGTTGGTATTTGTTGTGGGGCTGGAGTCACTTGGTATTTGTTTTGGGGCTGGTGACAGTTGGCATTTGTTGGGTGGGCTGGGGACAGTTGGTATTTGATGGGGAGCAGGGGATAGTTGGTATTTCTTGGGGCGGTTGGGGATAGTTCATATTTGTTGGGGGGCTCGGGTTAGTTGGTAATTGTTCGGGGGCTGGTGATTGTCGGTATTTCTTGGGGGGTTTGGGGTTTGTTGGTATTTGATTGGGGTCAGGGGGTAGATGGTATTTGTTGGAGGGGTTGGTGATAGTTGGTATTTGTTGTGTGGCTGGGGATAGTTCGTTTTTGTTGAGGGGCTGGTGATAGTTGGTATTTGTTGCGCGGGTTGGGGATAGTTGGTATTTGTTGTGGGTCTGGGGATAGTTGGTATTTGGTTGGGTGCTCGGGTTCGTTGGTAATTGTTCGGGGGCTGGTGATAGTTGGTATTTGTTGGGCGGGTTGGGGTTAGTTGGTACTTGATTGGTGTCTGGAGGTAGATGTTATTTGTTGGGTGGGTTGGGGATAGTTGGTCTTTGTTGTGGGGCTGGGGATAGTTGCTATTTCATGGCGGGGCTGGTGTTAGTTGGTATTTATTGCGCGGGTTAGGGATAGTTGGTATTTGTTGTGGGTCTGCGGATAGTTGGTATTTGTTGTGGCGGGTTGGGGATAGTTGGTATTTGTTGTGGGGCTGTGGATAGTTGGTATTTATTGTGAGGTTGGGGTTAGTGGGTATTTGTTGGTGGGGCTTGGGATAGTTGGGACTTGATGGCGGGCAGGGGATAGCTGGTATTTCTTGGGGGGTCTTGGGGATAGTTGATATTTGTTGGGGGGGCTCGGGTTAGTTGTTATTTTTTCGGGGTTGGTATTTGTTGGGGGTTTGGGTTTAGTTGGTATTTGATGGGGGGCAGGGGGAATTTGGTATTTGTTGGGGGGGTTGGGGATTGTTGTTATTTGTTGTGGGGCTTGGGATAGTTCGTTTTTGTTGGGGAGCTGGGGATACTTGGTATTTGTTGTGGGGCTGGGGATAGTTGGTATTGGTTGGGTGTGTTGGGGATAATTGGTATTTTTTGTGGGTCTGGGGCTTGTTGGTATTTGCTGTGTGGCTGAGATAGTTGGTATTTGTTGGGGTGTTGGGGATAGTTGGTATTTGTTGTGGGGCTGTGGATAGTTGGTATTTGATGGGGGCCAGGGGATAGTTGGTATTTTTTGGGATGGCTGTGGATAGTTGGTATTTGATGGGGGCCAGGGGATAGTTGGTATTTGTTCGGTGGGCTGACGATAGTTGGTATTTGATAGGGAGCAGGGGATAGTTGATATTTGTCGGGGGGTCTGGGGTCAGTTGGTATTTATTGCAGGGCTGTTGACAGTTGGCATTTGTTGGGTGGGCTTGGGATAGTTGGTATTTGTTGTGGAGCAGGGAATAGTTGGTATTTCTTGGGGGTGTTGGGGATAGTTCATATTTATTGGGGGGCTCGGGTTAGTTGGTATGTGTTCGGGGGCTGGTGATAGTTGGTGTTTGTTGGGGGGGTTGGAGTTAGTTGCTATTTGATTGGGGTCAGGGGGTAGATGGTATTTGTTGGAGGGGTTGGTGATAGTTGGTATTTGTTGTGTGGCTGGGGATAGTTCGTTTTTGTTGAGGGGCTGGTGATAGTTGGTATTTGTTGCGCGGGTTGGGGATAGTTGGTATTTGTTGTGGGTCTGGGGATAGTTGGTATTTGGTGGGGTGCTCGGGTTAGTTGGTAATTGTTCGGGGGCTGGTGATAGTTGGTATTTGTTGGGTGGGTTGGGGTTAGTTGGTACTTGATTGGTGTCTGGAGGTAGATGGTATTTGTTGGGTGGGTTGGGGATAGTTGATATTTGTTGTGGGGCTGGGGATAGTTGCTATTTCATGGGGGAGCTGGTGTTAGTTGGTATTTATTGCGCGGGTTAGGGATAGTTGGTATTTGTTGTGGGTCTGCGGATAGTTGGTATTTGTTGTGGCGGGTTGGGGATAGTTGGTATTTGTTGTGGGGCTGTGGATAGTTGGTATTGGTTGTGGGGTCGAGGTTAGTTGGTATTTGTTTGGGGGGCTGGCATTAGTTGGAATTTGTTGGGGGGCTGGGGATAGTTGGTATTTTTTGTGGGTCTGTGGATAGTTGGTATTTGCTAGGGGGGTTGTGGATAGTTGGAATTTGTTGTGGGGCTGTGGATATTTGGTATTTATTGTGAGGTTGGGGCTAGGTGGTATTTGTTGGTGGTGCTGGGGCTAGTTGGTATTTCTTGGGGTGTGTTGGGGATAGTTGATATATGTTGGGGGACTCGGGTTAGTAGTTATTTGTTCGGGTGCTGGTGATAGTTGGTATTTGTGGGGGGCGTTGGGGATTGTTGTTATTTGTTGTGGGGCTTGGGATAGTTTGTTTTGGTTGGGGTGTTTGGGATAGTTGGTATTTGTTGGTTGGTCTGGGGATAGATGATATTTGTTGTGGTGCTGGGGATACTTTGTATTTGTCGTGGGGCTGGTGATAGTTGGTATTTGCTGTGGGGCTGGGGATAGTTGGTATTTGTTGTGGGGCTGGGGATAGTTGGTATTTGTTGTGGGGCAGTGGATAGTTGGTATTTGTTGGGGGTGTTGGGGATAGTTGGTATTTGTTGTGGGGCTGTGGATAGTTGGTATTTATTGTGAGGTTGGTGTTAGTGGGTATTTGTTAGTGGGGCTTGGGATAGTTGGTACTTGATGACGGGCAGGGGATAGTTGGTATTTCTTGGGGGGTGTTGGGGATAGTTGATATTTGTTGGGGGGCTTGGGTTAGTTGTTATTTGTTCGGGGGTGGTGATAGTTGGTATTTGTTGGGGGTTGGGTTTAGTTGGTATTTGATGGGGGGGCAGGGGGAATTTGGTATTTGTTGGGGGTTTTGGGGATTGTTGGTATTTGTTGTGGGGCTGGGGATAGTTCGTTATTGTTGGGGAGCTGGGGATAGTTGGTATTTGTTGTGTGGGCTGGGGATAGTTGGTATTTTTTGTGGGTCTGTGGATAGTTGGCATTTGTTGTGGTGCTGGGGATACTTGGTATTTGTTGTGGGGCTGGGGATAATTGGTATTGATTGGGTGGGTTGGGGATAATTGGTATTTTTTGTGGGGCTGGAGCTTGTTGGTATTTGCTGTGTGGCTGAGATAGTTGGTATTTGTTGGGGTGTTGGGGATAGTTGGTATTTGTTGTGGTGCTGTGGTTAGTTGATATTTGATGGTGGCCAGGGTATAGTTGGTATTTGTTGGGTTGGTGTGGATAGTTGGTATTTGCTGGGGGTCAGGGGATCTTTGGTATTTGTTCGGTGGGCTGACGATAGTTGGTATTTGATGGGGAGCAGGGGATAGTTGGTATTTGTTGGGGGGTCTGGGGTCAGTTGTTATTTATTGTTGGGCTGGTGACAGTTGGCATTTGTTGGGTGGGCTGGGGATAGTTGGTATTTGTTGGGGAGCAGGGAATAGTTGGTATTTATTGGGGGGGTTGGGGATAGTTCATATTTGTTGGGGGGCTCGAGTTAGTTGGTATGTGTTCGGGGGCTGGTGATAGTTGGTGTTTGTTGGGGGGGTTGGGGTTAGTTGGTATTTGATTGGGGTCAGGGGGTAGATGGTATTTTTTGGGGGTTTGGGGACAGTTGGTATTTGTTGTGGGGCTGTGGATAGTTGCTTTGTGTTGTGGGGTTGGGTTTAGTTGGTATTTGTTCGGTGGGCTGGCGATAGTTGGTATTTGATGGGGAGCAGGGGATAGTTGGTATTTGTTGTGGGGCTGGAGTCACTTGGTATTTGTTTTGGGGCTGGTGACAGTTGGCATTTGTTGGGTGGGCTGGGGACAGTTGGTATTTGATGGGGAGCAGGGGATAGTTGGTATTTCTTGGGGCGGTTGGGGATAGTTCATATTTGTTGGGGGGCTCGGGTTAGTTGGTAATTGTTCGGGGGCTGGTGATTGTCGGTATTTCTTGGGGGGTTTGGGGTTTTTTGGTATTTGATTGGGGTCAGGGGGTAGATGGTATTTGTTGGAGGGGTTGATGATAGTTGGTATTTGTTGTGTGGCTGGGGATAGTTCGTTTTTGTTGAGGGGCTGGTGATAGTTGGTATTTGTTGCGCGGGTTGGGGATAGTTGGTATTTGTTGTGGGTCTGGGGATAGTTGGTATTTGGTTGGGTGCTCGGGTTAGTTGGTAATTGTTCGGGGGCTGGTGATAGTTGGTATTTGTTGGGTGGGTTGGGGTTAGTTGGTACTTGATTGGTGTCTGGAGGTAGATGTTATTTGTTGGGTAGGTTGGGGATAGTTGATATTTGTTGTGGGGCTGGGGATAGTTGATATTTCATGGGGGGGCTGGTGTTAGTTGGTATTTATTGCGAGTTAGGGATAGTTGGTATTTGTTGTGGGTCTGCGGATAGTTGGTATTTGTTGTGGCGGGTTGGGGATAGTTGGTATTTGTTGTGGGGCTGTGGATAGTTGGTATTTATTGTGAGGTTGGGGTTAGTGGGTATTTGTTGGTGGGGCTTGGGATAGTTGGGACTTGATGGCGGGCAGGGGATAGCTGGTATTTCTTGGGGGGTCTTGGGGATAGTTGATATTTGTTGGGGGGCTCGGGTTAGTTGTTATTTTTTCGGGGTTGGTATTTGTTGGGAGTTTGGGTTTAGTTGGTATTTGATGGGGGGCAGGGGGAATTTGGTATTTGTTGGGGGGGTTGGGGATTGTTGTTATTTGTTGTGGGGCTTGGGATAGTTCGTTTTTGTTGGGGAGCTGGGGATACTTGGTATTTGTTGTGGGGCTGGGGATAGTTGGTATTGGTTGGGTGTGTTGGGGATAATTGGTATTTTTTGTGGGGCTGGGGCTTGTTGGTATTTGCTTTGTGGCTGAGATAGTTGGTATTTGTTGGGGTGTTGGGGATAGTTGGTATTTGTTGTGGGGCTGTGGATAGTTGGTATTTGATGGGGGCCAGGGGATAGTTGGTATTTTTTGGGATGGCTGTGGATAGTTGGTATTTGATGGGGGCCAGGGGATAGTTGGTATTTGTTCGGTGGGCTGACGATAGTTGGTATTTGATAGGGAGCAGGGGATAGTTGATATTTGTTGGGGGGTCTGGGGTCAGTTGGTGTTGATTGCGGGGCTGTTGACAGTTGGCATTTGTTGGGTGGCCTTGGGATAGTTGGTATTTGTTGTGGAGCAGGGAATAGTTGGTATTTCTTGGGGGTGTTGGGGATAGTTCATATTTGTTGGGGGGCTCAGGTTAGTTGGTATGTGTTCGGGGGCTGGTGATAGTTGGTGTTTGTTGGGGGGGTTGGAGTTAGTTGCTATTTGATTGGGGTCAGGGGGTAGATGGTATTTGTTGGAGGGGTTGGTGATAGTTGGTATTTGTTGTGTGGCTGGGAATAGTTCATTTTTGCTGAGGGGCTGGTGATAGTTGGTATTTGTTGCGCGGGTTGGGGTTAGTTGGTATTTGTTGTGGGTCTGGGGATAGTTGGTATTTGGTGGGGTGCTCGGGTTAGTTGGTAATTGTTCGGGGGCTGGTGATAGTTGGTATTTGTTGGGCGGGTTGGGGTTAGTTGGTACTTGATTGGTGTCTGGAGGTGGATGGTATTTGTTGGGTGGGTTGGGGATAGTTGATATTTGTTGTGGGGCTGGGGATAGTTGCTATTTCATGGGGGAGCTGGTGTTAGTTGGTATTTATTGCGCGGGTTAGGGATAGTTGGTATTTGTTGTGGGTCTGCGGATAGTTGGTATTTGTTGTGGCGGGTTGGGGATAGTTGGTATTTGTTGTGGGGCTGTGGATAGTTGGTATTGGTTGTGGGTTCGAGGTCAGTTGGTATTTGTTTGGGGGGCTGGCATTAGTTGGAATTTGTTGGGGGGCTGGGGATAGTTGGTATTTTTTGTGGGTCTGTGGATAGTTGGTATTTGCTAGGGGGGTTGTGGATAGTTGGAATTTGTTGTGGGGCTGTGGATATTTGGTATTTATTGTGAGGTTGGGGCTAGGTGGTATTTGTTGGTGGTGCTGGGGATAGTTGGTACTTGATGGGGGCAGGGGCTAGTTGGTATTTCTTGGGGTGTGTTGGGGATAGTTGATATATGTTGGGGGGCTCGGGTTAGTAGTTATTTGTTCGGGTGCTGGTGATAGTTGGTATTTGTGGGGGGCGTTGGGGATTGTTGTTATTTGTTGTGGGGCTTGGGGTAGTTTGTTTTGGTTGGGGTGTTGGGGATAGTTGGTATTTGTTGGTTGGTCTGGGGATAGATGATATTTGTTGTGGTGCTGGGGATACTTTGTATTTGTCGTGGGGCTGGTGATAGTTGGTATTTGCTGTGGGGCTGGGGATAGTTGGTATTTGTTGTGGGGCTGGGGATAGTTGGTATTTGTTGTGGGGCAGTGGATAGTTGGTATTTGTTGGGGGTGTTGGGGATAATTGGTATTTGTTGGGGGGCTGGGGATAATTGGTATTTGTTGTGGGGCAGTGGATAGTTGGTATTTGTTGGGGGTGTTGGGGATAGTTGGTATTTGTTGTGGGGCTGTGGATAGTTGGTATTTATTGTGAGGTTGGTGTTAGTGGGTATTTGTTAGTGGGGCTTGGGATAGTTGGTACTTGATGGCGGACAGGGGATAGTTGGTATTTCTTGGGGGGTGTTGGGGATAGTTGATATTTGTTGGGGGGCTTGGGTTAGTTGTTATTTGTTCGGGGGTGGTGATAGTTGGTATTTGTTGGGGGTTGGGTTTAGTTGGTATTTGATGGGGGGGGCAGGGGGAATTTGGTATTTGTTGGGGGTTTTGGGGATTGTTGGTATTTGTTGTGGGGCTGGGGATAGTTCGTTATTGTTGGGGAGCTGGGGATAGTTGGTATTTGTTGTGTGGGCTGGGGATAGTTGGTATTTTTTGTGGGTCTGGGGATAGTTGGCATTTGTTGTGGTGCTGGGGATACTTGGTATTTGTTGTGGGGCTGGGGATAATTGGTATTGATTGGGTGGGTTGGGGATAATTGGTATTTTTCGTGGGGCTGGAGCTTGTTGGTATTTGCTGTGTGGCTGAGATAGTTGGTATTTGTTGGGGTGTTGGGGATAGTTGGTATTTGTTGTGGTGCTGTGGTTAGTTGATATTTGATGGTGGCCAGGGTATAGTTGGTATTTGTTGGGTTGGTGTGGATAGTTGGTATTTGCTGGGGGTCAGGGGATCTTTGGTATTTGTTCGGTGGGCTGACGATAGTTGGTATTTGATGGGGAGCAGGGGATAGTTGGTATTTGTTGGGGGGTCTGGGGTCAGTTGTTATTTATTGTTGGGCTGGTGACAGTTGGCATTTGTTGGGTGGGCTGGGGATAGTTGGTATTTGTTGGGGAGCAGGGAATAGTTGGTATTTATTGGGGGGGTTGGGGATAGTTCATATTTGTTGGGGGGCTCGAGTTAGTTGGTATGTGTTCGGGGGCTGGTGATAGTTGGTGTTTGTTGGGGGGGTTGGGGTTAGTTGGTATTTGATTGGGGTCAGGGGGTAGATGGTATTTTTTGGGGGTTTGGGGACAGTTGGTATTTGTTGTGGGGCTGTGGATAGTTGCTTTGTGTTGTGGGGTTGGGTTTAGTTGGTATTTGTTCGGTGGGCTGGCGATAGTTGGTATTTGATGGGGAGCAGGGGATAGTTGGTATTTGTTGTGGGGCTGGAGTCACTTGGTATTTGTTTTGGGCAGGGGGTAGATGGTATTTGTTGGGGGTGTTGGGGATAGTTGGTATTTGTTGTGGGTTGGGGATAGTTGCTATTTGTTGGGGGGGCTGGTGATAGTTGGTATTTATTACGCGGGTAAGGGATAGTTGTTAGTTGTTCGGTGGGTCTGGGATAGTTGGTATTGGTTGGGGGGTTGGGGATAGTTGGTATTTGTTGTGGGGATTTGGATGGTTGGTATCTGTTGTGGGGTTGGTGTTAGTTGGTATTTGTTCGGTGGGCTGCGATTAGTTGGAATTTGTTGGTCGGCTGGGGATAGTTGGTCTTTGTTGTGGGGCTGGGGATAGTTGGTATTTGTTGTGGGGTTATGGATGGTTGGTATTTGCTGTGGGGCTGTGGATAGTTGGTAATTATTGTGAGGTTGGGGTTAGTTGGTATTTGCTGGTGGTGCTGGGGATAGTTGGTACTTGATGGGGGGCAGGGGGTAGTTGGTATTTCTTGGGGGGTGTTTGGGATAGTTGATATTTGTTGGGGGGCTCGGGTTAGTAGTTAATTGTTCAGGGGCTGGTGATCATTGGTATTTATTTTGGGGTTTGGGGTTAGTTGGTATTTGATGGGGGGCTGGAGGACTTTGGTATTTGTTGGGGGGGTTGGGGATTGTTGGTATTTGTTGTGGGGCTTGGGATCTTTCGTTTTTGTTGGGAGCCGGGGTTAGTTGGTATTTGTTGTGGGGCTGTGGATAGTTGGTATTTCTTGTGGGGCTGTGGATAGTTGGTATTAGTTGTGGGGTCGAGGTCAGTTGGTATTTGTTTGGGGGGCTGGCATTAGTTGGAATTTGTTGGGGGGCTGGGGATAGTTGGTATTTTTTGTGGGTCTGTGGATAGTTGATATTTGCTAGGGGGGTTGTGGATAGTTGGAATTTGTTGTGGGGCTGTGGATATTTGGTATTTATTGTGAGGTTGGGGCTAGGTGGTATTTGTTGGTGGTGCTGGGGATAGTTGGTACTTGATGGGGGCAGGGGCTAGTTGGTATTTCTTGGGGTGTGTTGGGGATAGTTGATATATGTTGGGGGGCTCGGGTTAGTAGTTATTTGTTCGGGTGCTGGTGATAGTTGTTATTTGTTGTGGGGCTTGGGATCGTTTGTTTTGGTTGGGGTGTTGGGGATAGTTGGTATTTGTTGGTTGGTCTGGGGATAGATGATATTTGTTGTGGTGCTGGGGATACTTTGTATTTGTCGTGGGGCTGGGGATAGTTGGTATTTGTCGTGGGGCTGGGGATAGTTGGTATTTGTTGTGGGGTTGTTGATAGTTGGTATTTGCTAGCGGGTTTGTGGATAGTTGGTATTTGTTGTGGGGCTGTGGATAGTTGATATTTATTGTGAGGTTGGGGTTAGCTGGTATTTGTTGGGGGGCTGGGGATAGTTGGTACTTGATGGCGGGTAGGGGATAGTTGGTATTTGTTGGGGGGTTGGGGTTAGTTGGTATTTGATGGGGGGCAGGGGGACTTTGGTATTTGTTGTGGGGCTTGGGTTAGTTCGTTTTTGTTGGGGAGCTGTAGATAGTTGGTATTTGTTGGGTGGGCTGGGGATAGTGGGTATTTGTTGTGTGGCTGTGGATAGTTGGTATTTGTTGTGGGGCTGGGGATAGTTGGTATTTGTTGTGGTGCTGGGGATACTTGGTATTTGTTATGGGGCTGGGGATAGTTGGTATTGGTTGGGTGGGTTGGGGATACTTAGTATTTTTTGTGGGGCTGGGGATAGTTGGTATTTGCTGTGGGGCTGGGGATAGTTGGTATTTGTTGGGGGATGGGGATAGTTGGTATTTATTGTGAGGTTGGGGTTAGTTAGTATTTGTTGGGGGTGCTGGAGATAGTTGGTATTGATGGGGGGCAGGGGATAGTTACTATTTCTTGGGGGGTGTTGGGGATAGTTGATATTTGTTGGGGGGCTCGGGTTAGTTGTTATTTGTTTGGGGGCATGTGATAGTTGGTATTTGTTGGGGGGTTGATGTTAGTTGGTATTTGATGGAGCACAGAGGGAATTTGGTATATGTTGGGGGGGTTGCGGATGTTTGGTATTTGCTGTGGGGCTGGGGATAGTTCATTTTTGTTGGAGGGCTGTTGATAGTTGGTATTTGTTGCGCGGGTTGGGAATAGTTGATATTTGTTGTGGGTCTGGGGATACTTGGTATTTGTTGGGGGTTTGGGGATCGTTGGTATTTGATGTGGAGCTGTGGATAGTTGGTATTTGTTGTGGGGTTGTGTTTAGTTGATATTTGTTCGGTGGGCTGGGATTAGTTGAAATTTGTTGGGGGGCTGGGGATAGTTGATATTTGTTGTGGGGCTGGGGATAGTTGGTATTTACCGGGGGGGTTGGGGATCGTTGGTATTTGTTGTGTGGCTGAGGTTAGTTGGTATTTGATTAGGGTCAGGGGGTAGATGATATTTGTTGTGGGTGTTGGGGATAGCTGTTAATTGTTGTGGGGCTGGGGATAGTTGGTATTTGTTGGGGTGGTTGAGCATAGTTGGTATATGTTGTGGGGCTGTGGATAGTTGGTATTTGTTGTGGGGTTGGGGTTAGTTGGTATTTGTTCGGCGGGCTGGGATTATTTGGAACTTGTTGGTGGGCTGGGGATAGTTGGTCTTTGTTGTGGGGCTGGGGATAGTTGGTATTTGTTGTGGGGCTGTGGATGGTTGGTATTTGCTGGGGGCGTTGGGGATAGTTGGTATTTGTTGTTGGGGCTATGGATAGTTGGTATTTATTGTGAGGTTGGGTTTATTTGGTATTTGTTGGTGGTGCTGGGGATAGTTGGTACTTGCTGGGGGGCAGTGGATAGTTGGTATTTCTTGGGGGGTGTTGGTGACAGTTGATATTTGTTGGGGGGCTCGGGTTAGTAGTTATTTCAACGGGGGCTGGTAATAGTTGGTATTTGTTGGGCGGTTGGGGCTAGTTGGTATTTGATGGGGGGCAGGGGGACTTTGGTATTTCTTGGGGGGATTGGGGATTGTTCGTTTTTGTTGGGGATCTGGAGATAGTTGGTATTTGTTGGGAGGGCTGGGGTTAGTGGGTATTTGTTGTGGGGCTGTGGATAGTTGTTATTTGTTGTGGGGCTGGGGATAATTGGTATTGGTTGGGTGGGTTGGGGATAATTGGTATTTTTTGTGGGGCTGGGGATAGTTGGTATTTGCTGTGGGGCTGGGGATAGTTAGTATTTGTTGGGGAGCTGGCGATAGTTGGTATTTGTTGTGGGGCTGTGGATAGTTGGTATTTATTGTGAGGTTGGGGTTAGTTGGTATTTGTTGGGGGGGCTGGGGATAGTTGGTACTTGATGGCGGGCAGGGGATATTTGGTATTTCTTGGGGTGTGTTGGGGATAGTTGATATTTGTTGGGGGGCTCGGGTTAGTTGTTATTTGTTTGGGGGCTTGTGATAGTTGGTACTTGTTGGGGGGTTGGGGTTAGTTGGTATTTGATAGGTGGTAGCAGGAATTTGGTATATATTTGGGGGGTTGGGGATAGTTGGTATTTGTTGTGGGGCTGGGGATAGTTCGTTTTTGTTGGGGGGCTGGTGATAGTTGGTATTTGTTGCGCGGGTTGGGGATAGTTGGTATTTGTTGTGGGTCTGGGGATAGTTGGTATTTGTTGGGGGCGTTGGGGATAGTTGATATTTAATTTGGGGCTGTGGATAGTTGGTATTTGTTGTGGGGTTGGGTTTAGTTGGTATTTGTTCGGTGGGCTGGGATTAGTTGGAATTTGTTGGGGGGCTGGGGATACTTGGTATTTGTTGTGGGGCTGGGGATAGTTGGTATTGGTTGGGTGTGTTGGGGATAATTGGTATTTTTTGTGGGGCTGGGGATAGTTGGTATTTGCTGTGGGGCTGGGGATAGTTAGTATTTGTTGGGGAGCTGGCGATAGTTGGTATTTGTTGTGGGGCTGTGGATAGTTGGTATTTATTGTGGGGTTGGGGTTAGTTGGTATTTGTTGGGGGGGCTGTGGATAGCTGGTATTTGTTGTGGGGCTGGTGATAGTTGGTATTTGTTGGGGGGTGTTGGAGATAGTTGGTATTTGGTGTGGGGCTGTGGATAGCTGGTATTTGTTGTGGGGCTGGTGATAGTTGGTATTTGTTGGGATGGCTGTGGATAGTTGATATTTGTTGGGGGGCCGGGGAAAGTTGGTATTTGTTGGGATGGCTGTGGATAGTTGTTATTTGATGGGGGGCAGGGGATAGTTGTTACTTGTTCGGTGGGATGGCGATAGGTGGTATTTGATGGGGAGCAGGGGATAGTTGGTATTTCTTGGGGGGGGTTGGGGATAGTTCATATTTGTAGGGGGCTCAGGTTAGTTGGTAATTGTTCGGGGGCTGGTGATAGTTGGTATTTGTTGGGGGTGCTGGGGTCAGTTGGTATTGGTTGTGGGGGTGTTGAGAGTTGGTATTTGTTGGTTGGGCTGGGGATAGTTGGTATTTGATGTGGAGCAGGGGATAGTTGGTATTTCTTGGGGGGGTTGGGAATAGTTGTTATTTGTTGTGCGGCTCGGGTTAGTTGTTATTTGTTCGGGGGCTGGTGATAGTTGGTATTTGTTGGGGGATGGTTTTAGTTGGTATTTGATGGGGGCAGGGGGCATTTGGTATTTGTTGGAGGGGTTGAGGATTGTTGGTATTTGTTGTGGGCTTGGGTTTAGTTGGTATTGGTTCGGTGGGCTGGGTTTAGTTGGAATTTGTTATGGGGCTGGGGATAGTTGATATTTGTTGTGGGGCTGTGAATAGTTGTTATTTGCTGGGGGGGTTGGGGATCGTTGGTATTTGTTGTGAGGCTGTGGATAGTTGGTATTTGTTGTGGGGCTGGTGATAGTTAGAATTTGTTGGGATGGCTGTGGATAGTTGGTATTTGTTGGGGTGCAGGGTATAGTTGGTATTTGTTGGGATGGCAGTGGATAGTTGGTATTTGATGGGGGGCAGAGGATAGTTGGTATTTGTTCGGTGGGCTGGCGATAGTTGGTATTTGATGGGGAACAGGGGATAGTTGGTATTTGTTGGAGGGGCTGGGATCAGTTGGTATTTGTTGTGCGGCTGGTGATAGTTGGTATTTGTTGGATGGGCTGGGGATAGTTGGTATTTGATGGGGAGCAGGGGATAGTTGGTATTTCTTGGGGGGGTTGGGGATAGTTCATATTTGTAGGGGACTCGGGTTAGTTGGTAATTGTTCGGGGGCTGGTGATAGTTGGTATTTGTTGGGGAGGCTGGGGTCAGTTGGTATTGGTTGTGGGGCTGTTGCGAGTTGGTATTTGTTGGGTGGGCTGGGTAAGTTGGTATTTGATGTGGAGCAGGGGATAGTTGGTATTTCTTGGGGGGGTTGGGAATAGTTGTTATTTGTTGGGGGGCTCAGGTTAGTCGTTATTTGTTCGGGGCCTGGTGATAGTTGGTACTTGTTGGGGGATGGGGTTAGTTGGTATTTGATGGGTGGTCAGGGGGAATTTGGTATTTGTTGGAGGGGTTGGGGATTGTTGGTATTTGTTTTGGGGCTTGGGATAGTTCGTTTTTGTTGGGGAGCTGGGGATAGTTGGTATTTGTTGGGTGTGCTGTGGATAGTTGGTATTTTTTGTGGGTCTGGGTATAGTTGGTATTGGTTGTGGTGCTGGGGATAGTTGGTATTGGTTGGGTGGGTTGGGGATAATCCGTATTTTTTTTGGGGCTGGGGCTAGTTGGTATTTGCTGTGGGGCTGAGATAGTTGGTATTTGTTGGGGGCCAGGGGATAGTTGTTATTTGTTGGGATGGCTGTGGATAGTTGGTATTTGATGGGGTGCAGGGGATAGTTGGTATTTGTTGGGGGGGCTGTGGTCAGTTTTTGTTTATTGTGGGGCTGGTGACAGTTGGTATTTGTTAGGTGGGCTGGGGATAGTTGGTATTTGTTGGGGAGCAGGGAATAGTTGGTATTTCTTGGGGGGGTTGGGGATAGTTCATATTTGTAGGGTGGCTCGGATTAGTTGGTATGTGTTCGGTGGCTCGTGATAGTTGGTATTTGTTGGGGGGGTTGGGGTTTGTTGGTATTTGATTGGTGTCAGGGGGTAGATGGTATCTGTTGGGGGGGTTGGGGATAGTTGGTATTTGTTGTGGGGCTGTGGATGGTTGGTATTTGTTGTGGGGTTGGGTTTAATTGGTATTTGTTCGGTGGGCAGGGTTTAGTTGGAATTTGTTGGGGGGCTGGGGATAGTTGATATTTGTTGTGGGGCTGTGGGTAGTTGTTATTTGCTGGGGGGGGGGTTGGGGATCGTTGGTATTTGTTGTGGGGCTGTGGATAGTTGGTATTTGTTGTGGGGCTGGTGATAGTTAGTATTTGTTGGGATGGCTGTGGATAGTTGGTATTTGTTGAGGTGCAGGGTATAGTTGGTATTTGTTTGGATGGCTGTGAATAGTTGGTATTTGATGGGGGGCAGAGGATAGTTGGTATTTGTTCGGTGGGCTGGCGATAGTTGGTATTTGCTGGGGAACAGGGGATAGTTGGTATTTGTTGGAGGGGCTGGGATCAGTTGGTATTTGTTGTGGGGCTGGTGATAGTTGGTATTTGTTGGATGGGCTGGGGATAGTTGTTATTTGATGGGGAGCAGGGGATAGTTGGTATTACTTGGGGGGGGTTGGGGATAGTTCATATTTGTAGGGGACTCGGGTTGGTTGGTAATTGTTCGGGGGCTGGTGATAGTTGGTATTTGTTGGGGGGGCTGGGGTCAGTTGGTATTGGTTGTGGGGCTGTTGAGAGTTGGTATTTGTTGGGTGGGCTGGGGATAGTTGGTATTTGATGTGGAGCAGGGGATAGTTGGTATTTCTTGGGGAGGTTGGGAATAGTTGTTATTTGTTGGGGGGCTGAGATAGTTGGTATTTGTTGGCGTGTGGGGATAGTTGGTATTTGTTGTGGGTCTGGGGATAGTTGGTATTTGTTGCGGTGCTGGGGATACTTGGTATTTGTTGTGGGTCTGGGGATAGTTGGTATTGGTTGGGTGGGTTGGGGATAATCGGTATTTTTTGTGGGGCTGTGGATAGTTGGTATTTGATGGGGGCCAGGGGATAGTTGTTATTTGTTGGGATGGTTGTGGATAGTTGGTATTTGATGGGGTGCAGGGGATAGTTGGTATTTGTTGGGGGGACTGGAGTCAGTTGTTGTTTATTGTGGGGCTGGTGACAGTTGGTATTTGTTGGGTGGGCTGGGGATAATTGGTATTTGATTGGGGTCAGGGGGTAGATAGTATTTGTTCGGGGGATTGGGGATAGTTGGTATTTGTTGTGGGGCTGGGGATAGTTTGTTTTTGTTGGGGGGGCTGGTGATAGTTGGTATTTGTTGTGGGTCTGGGGCTAGTTGGTATTTGTGGGGCTGGGTTTAGTTGGTATTTGTTTGGTGGGCTGGGTTTAGTTGGAATTTGTTGGGGGGCTGGGGATAGTTGATATTTTTTGTGGGGCTGTGTATAGTTGGTATTTGCTGGGGGGGTTGGGGATCGTTGGTATTTGTTGTGGCGCTGTGGATAGTTAGTATTTGTTGGGATGGCTGTGGATATTTGGTATTTGTTGGGGTGCAGGGTATAGTTGGTATTTGTTGGGATGGCTGTGGATATTTAGTATTTGATAGGGGGCAGAGGATAGTTGGTGCTTGTTCGGTGGGCTGGCGATAGTTGGTATTTGATGGGGAACAAGGGGTAGTTGGTATTTGTTGGAGGGGCTGGGATCAGTTGGTATTTGTTGTGGGACTGGTGATAGTTGGTATTTGTTGGATGGGCTGGGTATAGTTGGTATTTGATGGGGAGCAGGGGATAGTTGGTATTTATTGGGGGGGGGTTGGGGATAGTTCATATTTGTTGGGGGGCTCGGGTTGGTTGGTAATTGTTCGGGGGCTGCTGATAGTTGGTATTTGTTGGGGAGGCCTGGTATCACTTGGTACTGGTTGTGGGGCTGGTGACAGTTGGTATTTGTTGGGTGGGCTGCGGATAGTTGGTATTTGATGTGGAGCAGGGGATAGTTGGTATTTCTTGGGGGGGTTGTAGATAGTTCATATTTGTTGGCGGGCTCGGGATAGTTGGTACTTGTTCGGGGGCTGGTGATAGTTGGTATTTGTTGGGGGAGTTGGGGTTAGTTGATATTTGATTGGTGTCCGGGGGTAGATGGTATATGTTGGGGGTGTTGGGGATAGTTGATATTTGTTGTGGGGCTGTGGACAGTTGGTATTTATTGTGGGGTTCTGGTTAGTTGGTATTTGTTGGGGCGGCTGGGGTTAGTTGGTATTTGACTGGGGTCAGGGTGTAAATGGTATTTGTTGGGATGGCTGTGGATAGTTGGTATTTGTTGGGAAGCAGGGGATAGTTGGTATTTGTTGGGATTGCTGTGTATAGTTGATATTTGATGGGGGGCAGGGGATAGTTGGTATTTGTTCGGTGGGCTGGCGATAGTTGGTATTTGATGGTGAGCAGGGGATAGCTGGTATTTGTTGGGGGGCTGGGGTCAGTTGGTATTTGTTGTGGGGCTGGTGACAGTTGGTATTTATTGGGTGGGCTGGGGATAGTTGGTATTTGATGGGGAGCAGGGGATAGCTGGTATTTCTTGGGGGGATTGGGGATAATTCATATTTGTTGGGGGGCTCGGGTTAGTTGGTAATTGTTCAGGGGCTGGTGATAGTTGGTATTTGTTGGGGGGTTTGGGGTTAGTTGATATTTGAATGGGGTCAGAGGGTAGATGGTATTTGTTGGGGGTTTGTGGGTAGTTGGTATTTGTTGTGGGGCTGGGCATAGTTCATTTTTTGGGGGGAACTGGGGATAGTTGGTATTTTTTGTGGGTCTGGGGATAGTTGGCATTTGTTGTGGTGCTGGGGATACTTGGTATTTGTTGTGGGGCTGGGGATAATTGGTATTGATTGGGTGGGTTGGGGATAATTGGTATTTTTCGTGGGGCTGGAGCTTGTTGGTATTTGCTGTGTGGCTGAGATAGTTGGTATTTGTTGGGGTGTTGGGGATAGTTGGTATTTGTTGTGGTGCTGTGGTTAGTTGATATTTGATGGTGGCCAGGGTATAGTTGGTATTTGTTGGGTTGGTGTGGATAGTTGGTATTTGATGGGGGTCAGGGGATCTTTGGTATTTGTTCGGTGGGCTGACGATAGTTGGTATTTGATGGGGAGCAGGGGATAGTTGGTATTTGTTGGGGGGTCTGGGGTCAGTTGTTATTTATTGTTGGGCTGGTGACAGTTGGCATTTGTTGGGTGGGCTGGGGATAGTTGGTATTTGTTGGGGAGCAGGGAATAGTTGGTATTTATTGGGGGGGTTGGGGATAGTTCATATTTGTTGGGGGGCTCGAGTTAGTTGGTATGTGTTCGGGGGCTGGTGATAGTTGGTGTTTGTTGGGGGGGTTGGGGTTAGTTGGTATTTGATTGGGGTCAGGGGGTAGATGGTATTTTTTGGGGGTTTGGGGACAGTTGGTATTTGTTGTGGGGCTGTGGATAGTTGCTTTGTGTTGTGGGGTTGGGTTTAGTTGGTATTTGTTCGGTGGGCTGGCGATAGTTGGTATTTGATGGGGAGCAGGGGATAGTTGGTATTTGTTGTGGGGCTGGAGTCACTTGGTATTTGTTTTGGGGCTGGTGACAGTTGGCATTTGTTGGGTGGGCTGGGGACAGTTGGTATTTGATGGGGAGCAGGGGATAGTTGGTATTTCTTGGGGCGGTTGGGGATAGTTCATATTTGTTGGGGGGCTCGTGTTAGTTGGTAATTGTTCGGGGGCTGGTGATTGTCGGTATTTCTTGGGGGGTTTGGGGTTTGTTGGTATTTGATTGGGGTCAGGGGGTAGATGGTATTTGTTGGGGGTGTTGGGGATAGTTGGTATTTGTTGTGGGTTGGGGATAGTTGCTATTTGTTGGGGGGGCTGGTGATAGTTGGTATTTATTACGCGGGTAAGGGATAGTTGTTATTTGTTCGGTGGGTCTGGGATAGTTGGTATTGGTTGGGGGGTTGGGGATAGTTGGTATTTGTTGTGGGGATTTGGATGGTTGGTATCTGTTGTGGGGTTGGTGTTAGTTGGTATTTGTTCGGTGGGCTGCGATTAGTTGGAATTTGTTGGTCGGCTGGGGATAGTTGGTCTTTGTTGTGGGGCTGGGGATAGTTGGTATTTGTTGTGGGGTTATGGATGGTTGGTATTTGCTGTGGGGCTGTGGATAGTTGGTAATTATTGTGAGGTTGGGGTTAGTTGGTATTTGCTGGTGGTGCTGGGGATAGTTGGTACTTGATGGGGGGCAGGGGATAGTTGGTATTTCTTGGGGGGTGTTTGGGATAGTTGATATTTGTTGGGGGGCTCGGGTTAGTAGTTAATTGTTCAGGGGCTGGTGATCATTGGTATTTATTTTGGGGTTTGGGGTTAGTTGGTATTTGATGGGGGGCTGGAGGACTTTGGTATTTGTTGGGGGGGTTGGGGATTGTTGGTATTTGTTGTGGGGCTTGGGATCTTTCGTTTTTGTTGGGAGCCGGGGTTAGTTGGTATTTGTTGTGGGGCTGTGGATAGTTGGTATTTCTTGTGGGGCTGTGGATAGTTGGTATTAGTTGTGGGGTCGAGGTCAGTTGGTATTTGTTTGGGGGGCTGGCATTAGTTGGAATTTGTTGGGGGGCTGGGGATAGTTGGTATTTTTTGTGGGTCTGTGGATAGTTGATATTTGCTAGGGGGGTTGTGGATAGTTGGAATTTGTTGTGGGGCTGTGGATATTTGGTATTTATTGTGAGGTTGGGGCTAGGTGGTATTTGTTGGTGGTGCTGGGGATAGTTGGTACTTGATGGGGGCAGGGGCTAGTTGGTATTTCTTGGGGTGTGTTGGGGATAGTTGATATATGTTGGGGGGCTCGGGTTAGTAGTTATTTGTTCGGGTGCTGGTGATAGTTGTTATTTGTTGTGGGGCTTGGGATCGTTTGTTTTGGTTGGGGTGTTGGGGATAGTTGGTATTTGTTGGTTGGTCTGGGGATAGATGATATTTGTTGTGGTGCTGGGGATACTTTGTATTTGTCGTGGGGCTGGGGATAGTTGGTATTTGTCGTGGGGCTGGGGATAGTTGGTATTTTGTTGTGGGGTTGTTGATAGTTGGTATTTGCTAGCGGGTTTGTGGATAGTTGGTATTTGTTGTGGGGCTGTGGATAGTTGATATTTATTGTGAGGTTGGGGTTAGCTGGTATTTGTTGGGGGGCTGGGGATAGTTGGTACTTGATGGCGGGTAGGGGATAGTTGGTATTTGTTGGGGGGTTGGGGTTAGTTGGTATTTGATGGGGGGCAGGGGGACTTTGGTATTTGTTGTGGGGCTTGGGTTAGTTCGTTTTTGTTGGGGAGCTGTAGATAGTTGGTATTTGTTGGGTGGGCTGGGGATAGTGGGTATTTGTTGTGTGGCTGTGGATAGTTGGTATTTGTTGTGGGGCTGGGGATAGTTGGTATTTGTTGTGGTGCTGGGGATACTTGGTATTTGTTATGGGGCTGGGGATAGTTGGTATTGGTTGGGTGGGTTGGGGATACTTAGTATTTTTTGTGGGGCTGGGGATAGTTGGTATTTGCTGTGGGGCTGGGGATAGTTGGTATTTGTTGGGGGATGGGGATAGTTGGTATTTATTGTGAGGTTGGGGTTAGTTAGTATTTGTTGGGGGTGCTGGGGATAGTTGGTATTGATGGGGGGCAGGGGATAGTTACTATTTCTTGGGGGGTGTTGGGGATAGTTGATATTTGTTGGGGGGCTCGGGTTAGTTGTTATTTGTTTGGGGGCATGTGATAGTTGGTATTTGTTGGGGGGTTGATGTTAGTTGTATTTGATGGAGCACAGAGGGAATTTGGTATATGTTGGGGGGGTTGGGGATGTTTGGTATTTGCTGTGGGGCTGGGGATAGTTCATTTTTGTTGGGGGGCTGTTGATAGTTGGTATTTGTTGCGCGGGTTGGGAATAGTTGATATTTGTTGTGGGTCTGGGGATACTTGGTATTTGTTGGGGGTTTGGGGATCGTTGGTATTTGATGTGGAGCTGTGGATAGTTGGTATTTGTTGTAGGGTTGTGTTTAGTTGATATTTGTTCGGTGGGCTGGGATTAGTTGAAATTTGTTGGGGGGCTGGGGATAGTTGATATTTGTTGTGGGGCTGGGGATAGTTGGTATTTACCGGGGGGGTTGGGGATCGTTGGTATTTGTTGTGTGGCTGAGGTTAGTTGGTATTTGATTAGGGTCAGGGGGTAGATGATATTTGTTGTGGGTGTTGGGGATAGCTGTTAATTGTTGTGGGGCTGGGGATAGTTGGTATTTGTTGGGGTGGTTGAGCATAGTTGGTATATGTTGTGGGGCTGTGGATAGTTGGTATTTGTTGTGGGGTTGGGGTTAGTTGGTATTTGTTCGGCGGGCTGGGATTATTTGGAACTTGTTGGTGGGCTGGGGATAGTTGGTCTTTGTTGTGGGGCTGGGGATAGTTGGTATTTGTTGTGGGGCTGTGGATGGTTGGTATTTGCTGGGGGCGTTGGGGATAGTTGGTATTTGTTGTTGGGGCTATGGATAGTTGGTATTTATTGTGAGGTTGGGTTTATTTGGTATTTGTTGGTGGTGCTGGGGATAGTTGGTACTTGATGGGGGGCAGTGGATAGTTGGTATTTCTTGGGAGGTGTTGGTGACAGTTGATATTTGTTGGGGGGCTCGGGTTAGTAGTTATTTCAACGGGGGCTGGTAATAGTTGGTATTTGTTGGGTGGTTGGGGCTAGTTGGTATTTGATGGGGGGCAGGGGGACTTTGGTATTTCTTGGGGGGATTGGGGATTGTTCGTTTTTGTTGGGGATCTGGAGATAGTTGGTATTTGTTGGGAGGGCTGGGGTTAGTGGGTATTTGTTGTGGGGCTGTGGATAGTTGTTATTTGTTGTGGGGCTGGGGATAATTGGTATTGGTTGGGTGGGTTGGGGATAATTGGTATTTTTTGTGGGGCTGGGGATAGTTGGTATTTGCTGTGGGGCTGGGGATAGTTAGTATTTGTTGGGGAGCTGGCGATAGTTGGTATTTGTTGTGGGGCTGTGGATAGTTGGTATTTATTGTGAGGTTGGGGTTAGTTGGTATTTGTTGGGGGGGCTGGGGATAGTTGGTACTTGATGGCGGGCAGGGGATAGTTGGTATTTCTTGGGGTGTGTTGGGGATAGTTGATATTTGTTGGGGGGCTCGGGTTAGTTGTTATTTGTTTGGGGCTTGTGATAGTTGGTACTTGTTGGGGGGTTGGGGTTAGTTGGTATTTGATAGGTGGTAGCAGGAATTTGGTATATATTTGGGGGGTTGGGGATAGTTGGTATTTGTTGTGGGGCTGGGGATAGTTCGTTTTTGTTGGGGGGCTGGTGATAGTTGGTATTTGTTGCGCGGGTTGGGGATAGTTGGTATTTGTTGTGGGTCTGGGGATAGTTGGTATTTGTTGGGGGCGTTGGGGATAGTTGATATTTAATTTGGGGCTGTGGATAGTTGGTATTTGTTGTGGGGTTGGGTTTAGTTGGTATTTGTTCGGTGGGCTGGGATTAGTTGGAATTTGTTGGGGGGCTGGGGATACTTGGTATTTGTTGTGGGGCTGGGGATAGTTGGTATTGGTTGGGTGTGTTGGAGATAATTGGTATTTTTTGTGGGGCTGGGGATAGTTGGTATTTGCTGTGGGGCTGGGGATAGTTAGTATTTGTTGGGGAGCTGGCGATAGTTGGTATTTGTTGTGGGGCTGTGGATAGTTGGTATTTATTGTGGGGTTGGGGTTAGTTGGTATTTGTTGGGGGGGCTGTGGATAGCTGGTATTTGTTGTGGGGCTGGTGATAGTTGGTATTTGTTGGGGGGTGTTGGAGATAGTTGGTATTTGGTGTGGGGCTGTGGATAGCTGGTATTTGTTGTAGGGCTGGTGATAGTTGGTATTTGTTGGGATGGCTGTGGATAGTTGATATTTGTTGGGGGGCCGGGGAAAGTTGGTATTTGTTGGGATGGCTGTGGATAGTTGTTATTTGATGGGGGCAGGGGATAGTTGTTACTTGTTCGGTGGGATGGCGATAGGTGGTATTTGATGGGGAGCAGGGGATAGTTGGTATTTCTTGGGAGGGTTGGGGATAGTTCATATTTGTAGGGGGCTCAGGTTAGTTGGTAATTGTTCGGGGGCTGGTGATAGTTGGTATTTGTTGGGGGTGCTGGGGTCAGTTGGTATTGGTTGTGGGGGTGTTGAGAGTTGGTATTTGTTGGTTGGGCTGGGGATAGTTGGTATTTGATGTGGAGCAGGGGATAGTTGGTATTTCTTGGGGGGGGTTGGGAATAGTTGTTATTTGTTGTGCGGCTCGGGTTAGTTGTTATTTGTTCGGGGGCTGGTGATAGTTGGTATTTGTTGGGGGATGGTTTTAGTTGGTATTTGATGGGGGGGCAGGGGGCATTTGGTATTTGTTGGAGGGGTTGAGGATTGTTGGTATTTGTTGTGGGCTTGGGTTTAGTTGGTATTGGTTCGGTGGGCTGGGTTTAGTTGGAATTTGTTATGGGGCTGGGGATAGTTGATATTTGTTGTGGGGCTGTGAATAGTTGTTATTTGCTGGGGGGGTTGGGGATCGTTGGTATTTGTTGTGAGGCTGTGGATAGTTGGTATTTGTTGTGGGGCTGGTGATAGTTAGAATTTGTTGGGATGGCTGTGGATAGTTGGTATTTGTTGGGGTGCAGGGTATAGTTGGTATTTGTTGGGATGGCAGTGGATAGTTGGTATTTGATGGGGGGAAAAGGATAGTTGGTATTTGTTCGGTGGGCTGGCGATAGTTGGTATTTGATGGGGAACAGGGGATAGTTGGTATTTGTTGGAGGGGCTGGGATCAGTTGGTATTTGTTGTGGGGCTGGTGATAGTTGGTATTTGTTGGATGGGCTGGGGATAGTTGGTATTTGATGGGGAGCAGGGGATAGTTGGTATTTCTTGGGGGGGTTGGGGATAGTTCATATTTGTAGGGGACTCGGGTTAGTTGGTAATTGTTCGGGGGCTGGTGATAGTTGGTATTTGTTGGGGAGGCTGGGGTCAGTTGGTATTGGTTGTGGGGCTGTTGCGAGTTGGTATTTGTTGGGTGGGCTGGGGATAGTGGGTATTTGTTGTGTGGCTGTGGATAGTTGGTATTTGTTGTGGGGCTGGGGATAGTTGGTATTTGTTGTGGTGCTGGGGATACTTGGTATTTGTTATGGGGCTGGGGATAGTTGGTATTGGTTGGGTGGGTTGGGGATACTTAGTATTTTTTGTGGGGCTGGGGATAGTTGGTATTTGCTGTGGGGCTGGGGATAGTTGGTATTTGTTGGGGGATGGGGATAGTTGGTATTTATTGTGAGGTTGGGGTTAGTTAGTATTTGTTGGGGGTGCTGGGGATAGTTGGTATTGATGGGGGGCAGGGGATAGTTACTATTTCTTGGGGGGTGTTGGGGATAGTTGATATTTGTTGGGGGGCTCGGGTTAGTTGTTATTTGTTTGGGGGCATGTGATAGTTGGTATTTGTTGGGGGGTTGATGTTAGTTGTATTTGATGGAGCACAGAGGGAATTTGGTATATGTTTGGGGGGGTTGGGGATGTTTGGTATTTGCTGTGGGGCTGGGGATAGTTCATTTTTGTTGGGGGGCTGTTGATAGTTGGTATTTGTTGCGCGGGTTGGGAATAGTTGATATTTGTTGTGGGTCTGGGGATACTTGGTATTTGTTGGGGGTTTGGGGATCGTTGGTATTTGATGTGGAGCTGTGGATAGTTGGTATTTGTTGTAGGGTTGTGTTTAGTTGATATTTGTTCGGTGGGCTGGGATTAGTTGAAATTTGTTGGGGGGCTGGGGATAGTTGATATTTGTTGTGGGGCTGGGGATAGTTGGTATTTACCGGGGGGGTTGGGGATCGTTGGTATTTGTTGTGTGGCTGAGGTTAGTTGGTATTTGATTAGGGTCAGGGGGTAGATGATATTTGTTGTGGGTGTTGGGGATAGCTGTTAATTGTTGTGGGGCTGGGGATAGTTGGTATTTGTTGGGGTGGTTGAGCATAGTTGGTATATGTTGTGGGGCTGTGGATAGTTGGTATTTGTTGTGGGGTTGGGGTTAGTTGGTATTTGTTCGGCGGGCTGGGATTATTTGGAACTTGTTGGTGGGCTGGGGATAGTTGGTCTTTGTTGTGGGGCTGGGGATAGTTGGTATTTGTTGTGGGGCTGTGGATGGTTGGTATTTGCTGGGGGCGTTGGGGATAGTTGGTATTTGTTGTTGGGGCTATGGATAGTTGGTATTTATTGTGAGGTTGGGTTTATTTGGTATTTGTTGGTGGTGCTGGGGATAGTTGGTACTTGATGGGGGGCAGTGGATAGTTGGTATTTCTTGGGAGGTGTTGGTGACAGTTGATATTTGTTGGGGGGCTCGGGTTAGTAGTTATTTCAACGGGGGCTGGTAATAGTTGGTATTTGTTGGGTGGTTGGGGCTAGTTGGTATTTGATGGGGGGCAGGGGGACTTTGGTATTTCTTGGGGGGATTGGGGATTGTTCGTTTTTGTTGGGGATCTGGAGATAGTTGGTATTTGTTGGGAGGGCTGGGGTTAGTGGGTATTTGTTGTGGGGCTGTGGATAGTTGTTATTTGTTGTGGGGCTGGGGATAATTGGTATTGGTTGGGTGGGTTGGGGATAATTGGTATTTTTTGTGGGGCTGGGGATAGTTGGTATTTGCTGTGGGGCTGGGGATAGTTAGTATTTGTTGGGGAGCTGGCGATAGTTGGTATTTGTTGTGGGGCTGTGGATAGTTGGTATTTATTGTGAGGTTGGGGTTAGTTGGTATTTGTTGGGGGGGCTGGGGATAGTTGGTACTTGATGGCGGGCAGGGGATAGTTGGTATTTCTTGGGGTGTGTTGGGGATAGTTGATATTTGTTGGGGGGCTCGGGTTAGTTGTTATTTGTTTGGGGCTTGTGATAGTTGGTACTTGTTGGGGGGTTGGGGTTAGTTGGTATTTGATAGGTGGTAGCAGGAATTTGGTATATATTTGGGGGGTTGGGGATAGTTGGTATTTGTTGTGGGGCTGGGGATAGTTCGTTTTTGTTGGGGGGCTGGTGATAGTTGGTATTTGTTGCGCGGGTTGGGGATAGTTGGTATTTGTTGTGGGTCTGGGGATAGTTGGTATTTGTTGGGGGCGTTGGGGATAGTTGATATTTAATTTGGGGCTGTGGATAGTTGGTATTTGTTGTGGGGTTGGGTTTAGTTGGTATTTGTTCGGTGGGCTGGGATTAGTTGGAATTTGTTGGGGGGCTGGGGATACTTGGTATTTGTTGTGGGGCTGGGGATAGTTGGTATTGGTTGGGTGTGTTGGAGATAATTGGTATTTTTTGTGGGGCTGGGGATAGTTGGTATTTGCTGTGGGGCTGGGGATAGTTAGTATTTGTTGGGGAGCTGGCGATAGTTGGTATTTGTTGTGGGGCTGTGGATAGTTGGTATTTATTGTGGGGTTGGGGTTAGTTGGTATTTGTTGGGGGGGCTGTGGATAGCTGGTATTTGTTGTGGGGCTGGTGATAGTTGGTATTTGTTGGGGGGTGTTGGAGATAGTTGGTATTTGGTGTGGGGCTGTGGATAGCTGGTATTTGTTGTAGGGCTGGTGATAGTTGGTATTTGTTGGGATGGCTGTGGATAGTTGATATTTGTTGGGGGGCCGGGGAAAGTTGGTATTTGTTGGGATGGCTGTGGATAGTTGTTATTTGATGGGGGCAGGGGATAGTTGTTACTTGTTCGGTGGGATGGCGATAGGTGGTATTTGATGGGGAGCAGGGGATAGTTGGTATTTCTTGGGAGGGTTGGGGATAGTTCATATTTGTAGGGGGCTCAGGTTAGTTGGTAATTGTTCGGGGGCTGGTGATAGTTGGTATTTGTTGGGGGTGCTGGGGTCAGTTGGTATTGGTTGTGGGGGTGTTGAGAGTTGGTATTTGTTGGTTGGGCTGGGGATAGTTGGTATTTGATGTGGAGCAGGGGATAGTTGGTATTTCTTGGGGGGGTTGGGAATAGTTGTTATTTGTTGTGCGGCTCGGGTTAGTTGTTATTTGTTCGGGGGCTGGTGATAGTTGGTATTTGTTGGGGGATGGTTTTAGTTGGTATTTGATGGGGGGGCAGGGGGCATTTGGTATTTGTTGGAGGGGTTGAGGATTGTTGGTATTTGTTGTGGGCTTGGGTTTAGTTGGTATTGGTTCGGTGGGCTGGGTTTAGTTGGAATTTGTTATGGGGCTGGGGATAGTTGATATTTGTTGTGGGGCTGTGAATAGTTGTTATTTGCTGGGGGGGTTGGGGATCGTTGGTATTTGTTGTGAGGCTGTGGATAGTTGGTATTTGTTGTGGGGCTGGTGATAGTTAGAATTTGTTGGGATGGCTGTGGATAGTTGGTATTTGTTGGGGTGCAGGGTATAGTTGGTATTTGTTGGGATGGCAGTGGATAGTTGGTATTTGATGGGGGGAAAAGGATAGTTGGTATTTGTTCGGTGGGCTGGCGATAGTTGGTATTTGATGGGGAACAGGGGATAGTTGGTATTTGTTGGAGGGGCTGGGATCAGTTGGTATTTGTTGTGGGGCTGGTGATAGTTGGTATTTGTTGGATGGGCTGGGGATAGTTGGTATTTGATGGGGAGCAGGGGATAGTTGGTATTTCTTGGGGGGGTTGGGGATAGTTCATATTTGTAGGGGACTCGGGTTAGTTGGTAATTGTTCGGGGGCTGGTGATAGTTGGTATTTGTTGGGGAGGCTGGGGTCAGTTGGTATTGGTTGTGGGGCTGTTGCGAGTTGGTATTTGTTGGGTGGGCTGGGTAAGTTGGTATTTGATGTGGAGCAGGGGATAGTTGGTATTTCTTGGGGGGGTTGGGAATAGTTGTTATTTGTTGGGGGCCTCAGGTTAGTCATTATTTGTTCGGGGCCTGGTGATAGTTGGTACTTGTTGGGGGATGGGGTTAGTTGGTATTTGATGGGTGGTCAGGGGGAATTTGGTATTTGTTGGAGGGGTTGGGGATTGTTGGTATTTGTTTTGGGGCTTGGGATAGTTCGTTTTTGTTGGGGAGCTGGGGATAGTTGGTATTTGTTGGGTGTGCTGTGGATAGTTGGTATTTTTTGTGGGTCTGGGTATAGTTGGTATTGGTTGTGGTGCTGGGGATAGTTGGTATTGGTTGGGTGGGTTGGGGATAATCCGTATTTTTTTTGGGGCTGGGGCTAGTTGGTATTTGCTGTGGGGCTGAGATAGTTGGTATTTGTTGGGGGCCAGGGGATAGTTGTTATTTGTTGGGATGGCTGTGGATAGTTGGTATTTGATGGGGTGCAGGGGATAGTTGGTATTTGTTGGGGGGGCTGGGGTCAGTTTTTGTTTATTGTGGGGCTGGTGACAGTTGGTATTTGTTAGGTGGGCTGGGGATAGTTGGTATTTGTTGGGGAGCAGGGAATAGTTGGTATTTCTTGGGGGGGTTGGGGATAGTTCATATTTGTAGGGTGGCTCGGATTAGTTGGTATGTGTTCGGTGGCTCGTGATAGTTGGTATTTGTTGGGGGGGTTGGGGTTAGTTGGTATTTGATTGGTGTCAGGGGGTAGATGGTATTTGTTGGGGGGGTTGGGGATAGTTGGTATTTGTTGTGGGGCTGTGGATGGTTGGTATTTGTTGTGGGGTTGGGTTTAATTGGTATTTGTTCGGTGGGCAGGGTTTAGTTGGAATTTGTTGGGGGGCTGGGGATAGTTGATATTTGTTGTGGGGCTGTGGGTAGTTGTTATTTGCTGGGGGGGGTTGGGGATCGTTGGTATTTGTTGTGGGGCTGGTGATAGTTAGTATTTGTTGGGATGGCTGTGGATAGTTGGTATTTGTTGAGGTGCAGGGTATAGTTGGTATTTGTTTGGATGGCTGTGAATAGTTGGTATTTGATGGGGGGCAGAGGATAGTTGGTATTTGTTCGGTGGGCTGGTGATGGTATTTGCTGGGGAACAGGGGATAGTTGGTATTTGTTGGAGGGGCTGGGATCAGTTGGTATTTGTTGTGGGGCTGGTGATAGTTGGTATTTGTTGGATGGGCTGGGGATAGTTGGTATTTGATGGGGAGCAGGGGATAGTTGGTATTACTTGGGGGGGTTGGGGATAGTTCATATTTGTAGGGGACTCGGGTTGGTTGGTAATTGTTCGGGGGCTGGTGATAGTTGGTATTTGTTGGGGGGGCTGGGGTCAGTTGGTATTGGTTGTGGGGCTGTTGAGAGTTGGTATTTGTTGGGTGGGCTGGGGATAGTTGGTATTTGATGTGGAGCAGGGGATAGTTGGTATTTCTTGGGGAGGTTGGGAATAGTTGTTATTTGTTGGGGGGCTGAGATAGTTGGTATTTGTTGGCGTGTGGGGATAGTTGGTATTTGTTGTGGGTCTGGGGATAGTTGGTATTTGTTACGGTGCTGGGGATACTTGGTATTTGTTGTGGGTCTGGGGATAGTTGGTATTGGTTGAGTGGGTTGGGGATAATCGGTATTTTTTGTGGGGCTGTGGATAGTTGGTATTTGATGGGGGCCAGGGGATAGTTGTTATTTGTTGGGATGGTTGTGGATAGTTGGTATTTGATGGGGTGCAGGGGATAGTTGGTATTTGTTGGGGGGACTGGAGTCAGTTGTTGTTTATTGTGGGGCTGGTGACAGTTGGTATTTGTTGGGTGGGCTGGGGATAGTTGGTATTTGATTGGGGTCAGGGGGTAGATAGTATTTGTTCGGGGGATTGGGGATAGTTGGTATTTGTTGTGGGGCTGGGGATAGTTTGTTTTTGTTGGGGGGCTGGTGATAGTTGGTATTTGTTGTGGGTCTGGGGCTAGTTGGTATTTGTGGGGCTGGGTTTAGTTGGTATTTGTTTGGTGGGCTGGGTTTAGTTGGAATTTGTTGGGGGGCTGGGGATAGTTGATATTTTTTGTGGGGCTGTGTATAGTTGGTATTTGCTGGGGGGGTTGGGGATCGTTGGTATTTGTTGTGGCGCTGTGGATAGTTAGTATTTGTTGGGATGGCTGTGGATAGTTGGTATTTGTTGGGGTGCAGGGTATAGTTGGTATTTGTTGGGATGGCTGTGGATATTTAGTATTTGATAGGGGGCAGAGGATAGTTGGTACTTGTTCGGTGGGCTGGCGATAGTTGGTATTTGATGGGGAACAGGGGATAGTTGGTATTTGTTGGAGGGGCTGGGGTCAGTTGGTATTTGTTGTGGGACTGGTGATAGTTGGTATTTGTTGGATGGGCTGGGTATAGTTGGTATTTGATGGGGAGCAGGGGATAGTTGGTATTTATTGGGGGGGGTTGGGGATAGTTCATATTTGTTGGGGGGCTCGGGTTGGTTGGTAATTGTTCGGGGGCTGCTGATAGTTGGTATTTGTTGGGGAGGCCTGGTATCACTTGGTACTGGTTGTGGGGCTGGTGACAGTTGGTATTTGTTGGGTGGGCTGCGGATAGTTGGTATTTGATGTGGAGCAGGGGATAGTTGGTATTTCTTGGGGGGGTTGTTGATAGTTCATATTTGTTGGCGGGCTCGGGATAGTTGGTAATTGTTCGGGGGCTGGTGATAGTTGGTATTTGTTGAGGGAGTTGGGGTTAGTTGATATTTGATTGGTGTCCGGGGGTAGATGGTATATGTTGGGGGTGTTGGGGATAGTTGATATTTGTTGTGGGGCTGTGGACAGTTGGTATTTATTGTGGGGTTCTGGTTAGTTGGTATTTGTTGGGGGGGCTGGGGTTAGTTGGTATTTGATTGGGGTCAGGGTGTAAATGGTATTTGTTGGGATGGCTGTGGATAGTTGGTATTTGTTGGGAAGCAGGGGATAGTTGGTATTTGTTGGGATTGCTGTGTATAGTTGATATTTGATGGGGGGCAGGGGATAGTTGGTATTTGTTCGGTGGGCTGGCGATAGTTGGTATTTGATGGTGAGCAGGGGATAGCTGGTATTTGTTGGGGGGCTGGGGTCAGTTGGTATTTGTTGTGGGGCTGGTGACAGTTGGTATTTATTGGGTGGGCTGGGTATAGTTGGTATTTGATGGGGAGCAGGGGATAGCTGGTATTTCTTGGGGGGATTGGGGATAATTCATATTTGTTGGGGGGCTCGGGTTAGTTGGTAATTGTTCAGGGGCTGGTGATAGTTGGTATTTGTTGGGGGGTTTGGGGTTAGTTGGTATTTGAATGGGGTCAGAGGGTAGATGGTATTTGTTGGGGGTTTGTGGGTAGTTGGTATTTGTTGTGGGGCTGGGCATAGTTCATTTTTTGGGGGGAACTGGGGATAGTTGGTATTTGTTGTGGGGATGATGTCAGTTGGTATTTGTTGGGTGGGCTGTGGATATCTGGTATTTGTTGTGGGGCTGGGGATAGTTGGTATTTTTTGTCGGGCTGGGGATAGTTGCTATTTGTTGTGGTGCTGGGGATACTTGGTATTTGTTGTGGGGCTGGGGATAGTTCGTATTGGTTGTGTGGGTTGGGGATAATTGGTATTTTTCATGGGGCTGGGTATAGTTGGTATTTGCTGTGGGTCTGGGGATAGTTGGTATTTGTTGAGGGGGTTGGACATAGTTGCTATTTGTTGTGGGGCTGTGAATAGTTCGTATTTGTTGTGCGGCTGGTGATAGTTGGAATTTGTTGGGATGGCTGTGGATAGTTGGTATTTGACGCGGGGCAAGGAATAGTTGGTATTTGTTAGGATGGCTGTGGATAGTTGGTATTTTTTCGGTGGGCTGGCGATAGTTGATATCTGATGGGAAGCAAGGGATAGCTGGTATTTGTTTGGGTGGCTGGGGTCAGTTGGTATTTGTTGTGGGGCTGGTGACAGTTGGTATTTGTTGGGTGGGCTGGGGATAGATGGTATTTGATAGGGAGCAGGGGATAGTTGGTATTTCTTGGGGGGGTTGGGGATAGTTCATATTTATGGGAGTGCTCGGGTTATTTGGTAATTGTTCGGGGGCTGGTGATAGTTGGTATTTGTTGGGGGCGTTTGGGGTTAGTTGGCATTTGATTCGGGTCAGGGGGTAGATGATATTTGTTGGGGGGGTTGTGGATAGTTGGTATTTGTTGTGGGGCTGCGTATAGTTTGTTTTTGTTGGGGTGCTGGTGATAGTTGGTATTTGTTGCGTGGGTTGGGGATAGTTGGTATTTTTTGTGTGTCTGGGGATAGTTGGTATTTGCTGGAGTTTGGTGATAGTTGGTATTTGTTGTGGGGCTGTGGATTGTTGGTATTTGTTGTGGGGTTGGGTTTAGTTGGAATTTGTTTGGGGGGCTGGGATTAGTTGGAATTTGTTGGGGGGCTGGGGATAGTTGATATTTGTTGTGGGGCTGAGGATAGTTGGTATTTATTGTGGGGTTGGGGTTAGTTGGTATTTGTTGGGGGGGCTGGGACTAGTTGGTACTTGATTGGGGCAGGGGATAGTTGGTACTTCTTGGGGGGGTGTTAGGGATAGTTGATATTTGTTGCGGGGCACGGGTTAGTTGGCATTTGTTCGGGGGCTGGTGAGAGTTGGTATTTGTTGGGGGGGTTGGGGTTAGTTGGTATTTGATGGGGGGCAGGGGGAATTTGGTATTTTTTGGGGGGCTGGGGATAGTTGGTACTTGTTGTGCGGCTGGGGAGAGTTTGTTTTTGTTGGGGAGCTGGGGATAGTTGGTATTTGTTGGGCGGGCTGGGGACAGTTGGTCTTTGTTGTGGGGCTGGGTATAGTTTGTAATCGTTTTGGGGATGTGGATAGTTGGTGTTTGCTGCGGGGTTTGGGAATAGTTGGTGTTTGTTGTGGGGCTGGGGATAGTTGGTATCTGTTGGGGGGCTGGGGATAGTTGGTATTTGTTGGGTGTGCTGGGGGTTTGATGGGGTCCAGGGGATAGTTGGTGTTTGTTGCAGGGGTTGAGGATACTTGATATTTGTTGGGGGGCTGGGGTTATTTGGTATTTGCTTGTGTCCTGGTGTTAGCTGGTATTTGTTGGGCAGCTGTCGATAGTAGGTATTTATTTGGGGGCTCTGGATAGTTGGTATTTGTTGCGGGGGTTGTGGATAGTTGGTATTTGTTGCGGGGGTTGTGGATAGTTGGTATTTGTTGCGACGCTTTGGATAGTTTGTATTTGTTGTGGGGCTGGCGATAGTTGGTATTGGTTGGGTGTGTTGGGGATAATTGGTACTTTTTGTGGGGCTGGGGATAGTTGGTATTTTTTGTGGGGCTGGGGATAGTTGATATTTGTTCTGGTGCTGGGGATAATTGGTATTTGTTGTGGGGCTGTGGATACTTGGTATTGATTGGGTGGGTTGGGGATAATTGGTATTTTTTGAGGGGCTGGGGAAAGTTGGTATTTGCTGTGGGGCTGGGGATAGTTGGTATTTGTTGGGGGGGGCTGGGGATAGTTGGTATTTGTTGTGGGGCTGTGGATTGTTGGTATTTGCTGGGGGTATTGGGGATAGTTGGTGTTTGTTGTGGGGCTGTGGATAGTTGGTATTTGTTGGGATGGCATTAGATAGTTGGTATTTGATGGGTGGGCTGGGGATAGTTGGTATTTCTTGGGGAGAAGGGGATAGTTGGTGTGTCTTGGGGGTTTAGGGATTGTTCATATTTGTTGGGGGGCTCGGGTTAGTTGGTATGTGTTCGGGGGCTGGTAATAGTTGGTATTTCTTGGGGGGTTGGGGTTAGTTGGTATTTGATTGGGGTCAGGGGGTAGATGGTATTTGTTGGGGGGGGTTGGGGATAGTTGGTATTTCTTGTTGGTCTGTGGATAGTTGGTATTTGTTGGGGTGTTCGGGATAGTTGGTATTTGTTGTGGGGCTGTGGATAGTTGGTATTTGTTGGGGGCACTATGGATAGTTGGTATTTGTTGTGGGGCTGTGGATAGTTGGTATTTGCTGGGGGGGTTGGGGATAGTTGGTACTTGATTGGGGCAGGGGATAGTTGCTATTTCTTGGGGGGTGTTGGGGATAGTTGATATTTGTTGGGTAGCTCGGGTTAGTTGGTATTTTTTCGGGGGCTGGTGAGAGTTGGTATTTGTGGGGGGAGTTGGGGATATTTAGTATTTGTTGTGGGGCTGGGGATAGTTGGTATTGATTGGATGTGTTGGGGATAATTGGTATTTTTTTGTGGGGCTGGGGATAGTTGGTATTTGCTGTTGGGCTGGGGATAGTTGGTATTTTTTGGGGGGACTGGGGATAGTTGGTATTTGTTGTGTGGCTGTGTATAGTTGGTATTTGCTGGGGGGTTTGGGGATAGTTGGTATTTGTTGTGGGGCGGTGGATAGTTGGTATTTATTATGAGGTTGGGGTTAGTTGGTATTTGTTGAGGGTGCTGGGGATAGTTGTTACTTGATGGTGGGCAGGGGATAGTTGGTATTTCTTGGGGGGTTTTGTGGATAGTTGATATTTGTTGGGGGGCTCGGGTTAGTTGTTATTTGTTCGGGGGCTGGTGATAGTTGGTATTTGTTGTGGGGTTGGGGTTATTTGGTATTTGATGGGGGGCAGGGGGAATTTGGTATTTGTTGGGGGTGTTGGGGATTGTTGACATTTGTTGTGGCGTTTGGGATAGTTCGTTTTTGTTGGGGAGCTGTGGATAGTTGGTATTTGTTGGGTGGGCTGGTGATAGTTGGTATTTTTTGTGGGTCTGGGGTTAGTTGTTATTTGTTGTGGTGCTGGGGATACTTGGTATTTGTTGTGGGGCTGTGGATAGTTGGTATTGGTTGGGTGGGTTGGGGATAATTGGTATTTTTTGTGACTCTGGGTATAGTTGGTATTTGCTGTGGGGCTGGGGATTGTTGGTATTTGTTGACGGGGTTGGGGATAGTTGGTATTTGTTGTGGGGCTGGTGATAGTTGGTATTTGTTGGGATGGCTGTGGATAGTTCGTATTTGATGGGGGTCAGGGGATAGTTGGTATTTGTTGGGATGGCTGTGGATAGTTTTTATTTGTTCAGTGGGCTGGCGATAGCTGCTACTTGATGGGGAGCAGGGGATTGTTGGTATTTGTTGGGGGGGCAGGGGTCAGTTGGTATTTATTGCGGGGCTGGTGACAGTTGGTATTTGTTGGGTGGGCTGGGGATAGATGGTATTTGATAGGGAGCAGGGGATAGTTGGTATTTCTTGGGGGGATTGGGGATAGTTCATATTTGTTGGGGGGCTCGGGTTAGTTGGTATGTGTTCGGGGTCTGGTAATAGTCTGTATTTGTTGGGGGATTGTGGAAAGTTGGTGTTTATTGTGGGGTTGGAGTTAGTTGGTATTTGTTGGGGGAGCTGGGGTTAGTTAGTATTTGATTGGGGTCAGGGGGTTGATGGTATTTGTTGGGGGGGTTGGGGATAGTTGGTAATTCTTGTGGGGCTGGGGATATTTGGTATTTGTTGGGGGTTGTTGGGTTTAGTTGGTATTTGGTGTGGGGCTGTGGATAGTTGATATTTGTTGTGGGGCTGTTGATAGTTGGTATTTGTTGGGATGGCTGTGGATAGTTGGTAGTTGTTGGGGGGCAGGGGATAGTTGGTACTTGTTGGGATGTCTGTGGATAGTTGGTATTTGTTGTGGGGCTGGTGACAGTTGGTATTTGTTGGGTGGGCCTGGGATAGTTGGTATTTAATGGGGAGCAGGGGATAGTTGGTATTTCTTGGGGGGATTGGGGATAGTTCATATTTGTTGGGGGGCTCGGGTTAGTTGGTATGTGATTGGGGTCAGGGGTAGATGGTATTTGTTGGTGGTTTTGGGCATAGTTGGTATTTGTTGTGGGGCTGGGGATAGTTGGTACTTGTTGTGGCCCTGTTGATAGTTGGTATTTGCTGGGGGATTTGTGGATAGTTGGTATTTGTTGTGGGGCTGTGGATAGTTGGTATTTATTGTGGGTTGGGGTTAGTTGGTATTTGTTGGGGGGACTGGGAATAGTTGGTACTTGTTTGGGGCAGGGGATAGTTTGTATTTCTTGGGGGGTGTTGGAGAGAGTTGATATTTGTTGGGGGGCTCGGGTTAGTTGGTATTTGTTCGGGGGCTGGTGACATTTGGTATTTGTTGGGGCCTTGGGTTTAGTTGGTATTTGATGGCGGGCAGGGGGAATTTGGTATTTGTTGGGGAGTTTGGGGATTGTTGGTATTTGTTGGGCGGGCTGGTGATCGTTGGTATTTATTGTGGGGCTGTGTATAGTTTGTCACTGTTGTGGGGCTGTGGATAGTTGGTATTTGCTGGGGGGTTTGGGGATAGTTGTTATTTTTTGTGGGGCTGGGGATAGTTGATATTTGTTGCAGGGCTGGGGTTATTTGATATTTGCTTGTGTCCTGGTGTTCGCTGGTATTTGTTGGGCAGCTGGCGATAGTAGGTATTTATTTGGGGGCTCTGGATAGTTGGCATTGGTTGCAGGGTTGTGGATAGTTGCTATTTGTTGCGACGCTGTGGATAGTTTGTATTTGTTGTGGGGCTGGCGTTAGTTGGTATTGGTTTGGTGGGTCGGGGATAATTGGTATTTTTTGTGGGGCCGGGGATATTTGATATTTTTTGTGGGGCTGGGGACAGTTGGTATTTGTTCTGGTACTGGGGATAATTGGTATTTGTTTTGGGGATGGGGATAGTTGGTATTGATTGGGTGGGTTGGGGATAATTGGTATTTTGTGTGGGGCTGGGGATAGTTGGTATTTGCTGTGGGGCTGGGGATAGTTGGTATTTGTTGGGATGGCTGTGCATAGTTGGTATTTGTTGGGGGGGTTGGGGATAGTTGGTATTTGGTGTGGGGCTGTGGATAGTTGGTATTTGTTGCAGGGCTGGTGGTAGTTGGTATTTGTTGGGATGGCTGTGGATAGTTGGTATTTGATGGGGGGGCAGGGGATAGTTGGTGTTTGTTGGGATGTCTGGGGATAGTTGGTATTTGTTCGGTGGGCTGGCGATAGCTGCTATTTGATGGGGAACAGGGGATAGTTGGTATTTGTTGTGGGGGCTGCGGTCAGTTGGTATTTATTGTGGGGCTGGTGACAGTTGGTATTTGTTGGGTGGGCTGGGGATAGTTGGTATTTGTTGGGGAGAAGGGGATAGTTGGTGTGTCTTGGGGGGGTTGGGGATAGTTCATATTTGTTGGGGGGCTCGGGTTAGTTGGTATGTGTTCGGGGGCTGGTATTAGTTGGTATTTGTTGGGGTTAGTTGGTATTTGATTGGGGTCAGGGGGTAGATGGTATTTGTTGGGGTCGGGTTGGGATAGTTGCATTTGTTGTGGGGCTGGGGATAGTTCGTTTTTGTTGGGGGGCTGGTGATCGTTGGTATTTGTTGGGTGGGTTGGGGATAGTTGGTATTTGTTGTGGGTCTGGGGACAGTTGTTATTTGTTGGGGCGGGTTGGGGATAGTTGATATTAGTTGTCGGGCTGTGGATAGTTGGTGTTTATTGTGGGGTTGGTGTTAGTTGGTATTTGTTGGGGGGGCTGGGGTTAGTTGGTATTTGATTGGGTTCAGGGGTTTGATGGTATTTGTTAGGGGGGGTTGGGGATAGTTGGTAATTCTTGTGGGGCTGGGGATATTTGGTATTTGTTGGGGTGGTTGGGGCTAGTTGGTATTTGGTGTGGGGCTGTGGATAGTTGGTATTTATTGTGGGGCTGGTGATATTTGGTATTTTTTGGGATGGCTGTGGATAATTGGTATTTATTGGGGGGCAGGGAATAGTTGGTACTTGTTGGGATGGCTGTGAATAGTTGGTATTTGTTGTGGGGCTGCTGACAGTTGGTATTTTTTGGGTGGGCTGGGGATAGTTGTTATTTGATGGGAATAGGGAATAGTTGGTATTTCTTGGGAGGATTGGGATAGTTCATATTTGTTGGGGGGCTCGGGTTAGTTGGTATGTGTTCGGGGGCTCATAATAGTTGGTATTTGTTGGAGGTTTGTGGTTGGTTGGTAATTGATTGGGGTCAGGGGGTAGATGGTATTTGTTGGGGGGGTTGGGGATAGTTGGTATTTGTTGTGGGGCTGGGGATAGTTGGTATTTGTTGTGGGGTTGGGGTTAGTTGGTATTTGTTGGGGGGGCTGGGAATAGTTGGTACTTGTTTGGGGCAGGGGTTAGTTGGTATTTCTTAGGGGGTGTTGGGGATAGTTGATATTTGTTGGGGTGCTCGGGTTAGTTGGTATTTGTTCGGGGGGTTGGGGTTAGTTGGTATTTGATGGAGGCAGGGGGAATTTGGTATTTGTTGGGGGGATTGGGGATAGTTGGTATTTGTTGTGGGGCTGAGGAGAGTTTGTTTTTGTTGGGGAGCTGGGGATAGTTGGTATTTGTTGGGCGGGTTGGGGATCATTGGTATTTGTTGTGGGGCTGGGTATAGTGTGTAATTGTTGTGGGGCTGTGGATAGTTGGTATTTGCTGGGGGGTTTGGGGATAGTTGTTATTTGTTGTGGGGCTGGGGATAGTTGGTATTGGTTGGGTGGGTTGGGCATAGTTGGTATTTTTTGTGTGGCTGGGTATAGTTGGTATTTGCTGTGGGGCTGTGGGTAGTAGGTATTTGTTGGGGGGCGGGGGATAGTTGGTATTTGATGGGTGGGCTGGGGGTAGTTGGTATTTGATGGGAGCCAGGTGATAGTTGGTGTTTGTTGCGGGCGTTGAGGATAGTTGATATTTGTTGGGGTGCTGGGGATATTTGATGTTTGCTTGTGTCCTGGTGTTAGCTGGTATTTGTTGGGCAGCTGGCGATAGTAGGTATTTATTTGGGGGCTCTGGATAGTTGGTATTTGTTGCGGGGGTTGTGGGTAGTTGGTATTTGTTGTGACGCTGTGGATTGTTTGTATTTGAGTGGGGCTGGGGATAGTTGGTATTGGTTGGGTGGGTTGATGATAATTGGTATTTTTTCTGGGGCTGGGGATAGTTGATATTTGTTCTGGTGCTGGGGATACTTGGTATTTGTTGTGTGGCTGGGGATAGTTGGTATTTGTTGGGGAGAAGGGGATAGTTGGTGTGTCTTGGGGGGGTTGGGGATAGTTCATATTTGTTGTGGGGCTCGGGTTAGTTGGTATGTGTTCGGGTCTGGTAATAGTTGGTATTCGTTAGGGGGTTGGTGTTAGTTGGTATTTGTTGCGGGGCTGGGTATAGTTTCTTTTTGTTGTGGGGCTGGTGATAGTTGGTATATGTTGGGGGGGTTGGGGATAGTTGGTATTTGTTGTGGGGCTGTGTACAGTTGGTATTTGCTGGGTGTTTGGGGATAGTTGGTATTTGTTGTGGGGCTGTGGATAGTTGGTGTTTATTGTTGGGCTGGTGATAGTTGGTATTTGTTGGAGAGAAAGGGATAGTTGGTGTGTCTTGGGGGTTTGGGGATAGTTCATATTTGTTGTGGGGCTTGGGTTAGTTGGTATGTGTTTGGGGGCTGGTAATAGTTGGTAATTGTTGGGGGGTTGGGGTTAGTTGGTATTTGTTGCGGGGCTGGGGATAGTTTGTTTTTGTTGGGGGGCTGGTGATAGTTTGTATTTGTTGGGGCGGTTGGGGATAGTTAGTATTTGTTGTGGGTCTGGGGATAGTTGGTATTTGTTGTGGGGTTGGGGATAGTTGGTATTTGTTGTGGGTCTGTGGATAGTTGGTATTTGTAGTGGGGTTGGGTTTAGTTGGTATTTGTTCGGTGGGCTGGGATTAGTTGGAATTTGTTGGGGGGCTGGGGATAGTTGATATTTGCTGTGGGTTTGGGGATAGTTGGTATTTGTTGTGGGGCTGTGGATAGTTGGTGTTTATTGTGGGTTTGGGGTTAGTTGGTATTTGTTGGGGGGGCTGGGGTTAGTAGGTATTTGATTATGTTCAGGGGTTTGATGGTATTTGTTTGGGGGGTTGGGGATAGTTGGTAATTCTTGTGGGGGTGGGGATATTTGGTATATGTTGGGGGGTTGGGGATGGTTGGTATTTGGTGTGGGGCTGTGGATAGTTGGTATTTGTTGTGGGGCTGGTGATAGTTGGTATTTGTTGGGATGGCTGTGGATAGTTGGTATTTGTTGGGGGGCAGGGGATAGTTGGTACTTGTTGGGATGGCTGTGGATAGTTGGTATTTGTTGTGGGGCTGGTGACATTTGGTATCTGTTGGGTGGGCTGGGGATAGTTGTTATTTGATGGGGAGCAGGGGTTAGTTGGTATTTCTTGGGAAGATTGGGATAGTTCATATTTTTTGGGGGGCTCCGGTTAGTTGGTATGTGTTCGGGGGCTCGTAATAGTTGGTATTCGTTGAGGTTTGTGGTTGGTTGGTAATTGATTGGGGTCAGGGGGAATTTGGTATTTGTTGGGGGTGTTGGGGATAGTTGGTATTTGTTGTGGGGCTGGGGAGAGTTTGTTTTTGTTGGGGAGCTGGGGATAGTTGGTATTTGTTGGGCGGGCTGGGGATCGTTGGTATTTGTTGTGGGGCTGGGTATAGTGTGTAATTGTTGTCTGGCTGTGGATAGTTGGTATTTGCTGGGGGGTTTGGGGACAGTTGTTATTTGTTGTGGGGCTGGGGATAGTTGGTATTGGTTGGGTGGGTTGGGCATAGTTGGTATTTTTTTTGTGGCTGGGGATAGTTGGTATTTGCTGTGGGGCTGTGGATAGTAGGTATTTGTTGGGGGGCTGGGGATAGTTGGTATTTGATGGGTGGGCTGGAGGTAGTTGGTATTTGATGGGAGCCAGGTGATAGTTGGTGTTTGTTGCGGGGGTTGAGGATTGTTGATATTTGTTGCAGGGCTGGGGTTATTTGATATTTGCTTGTGTCCTGGTGTTAGCTGGTATTTGTTGGGCAGCTGGCGATAGTAGGTATTTATCTGGGGGCTCTGGATAGTTGATATTTGTTGTGGGGGTTGTGGGTAGTTGATATTTGTTGTGACGCTGTGGATTGTTTGTATTTGAGTGGGGCTGGGGATATTTGGTATTGGTTGGGTGGGTTGAGGATAATTGGTATTTTCTCTGGGGCTGGGGATAGTTGATATTTGTTCTGGTGCTGGGGATACTTGGTTTTTGTTGTGTGGCTGGGGATAGTTGGTATTTGTTGGGGAGAAAGGGATAGTTGGTGTGTCTTGGGGGGGTTGGGGATAGTTCATATTTGTTGGGGGGCTCGGATTAGTTGGTATGTGTTCAGGGGCTGGTAATAGTTGTTATTCGTTGGGGGGTTGGGGTTAGTTGGTATTTGTTGCGGGGCTGGGGATAGTTTGTTTTTGTTGTGGGGCTGGTGATAGTTGGTATATGTTGGGGGGGTTGGGGATAGTTGGTATTTGTTGTGGGTCTGGGGATAGTTGGTATTTGGGGGGGTTGGGGATAGTTGGTATTTGTTGTGGGGCTGTGGATAGTTGGTATTTGTGTTGGGGTTGGGTTTAGTTGGTATTTGTTCGGTGGGCTGGGATTAGTTGGAATTTGTTGGGTGTTTGGGGATAGTTGGTATTTGTTGTGGGGCTGTGGATATTTGGTGTTTATTGTGGGTTTGGGGTTTGTTGGTATTTGTTGGGGGGGCTGGGGTTAGTTTGTATTTGATTGGGTTCAGGGGTTTGATGGCATTTGTTGGGGGGTTTGGGGATAGTTGGTAATTCTTGTAGGGCTGGGGATATTTGGTCTATGTTGGGGGGGTTGGGGATATTTGGTATTTGGTGTGGGGCTGTGGATAGTTGGTATTTGTTGTGGGGCTGGGGATAGTTGGTATTTGTTGTGGGGCTGTGTATAGTTGGTATTTGCTGGGTGTTTGGGGATAGTTGGTATTTGTTGTGGGGCTGTGGATATTTGGTGTTTATTGTGGGTTTGGGGTTTGTTGGTATTTGTTGGGGGGCTGGGGTTAGTTTGTATTTGATTGGGTTCAGGGGTTTGATGGCATTTGTTGGGGGTTTGGGGATAGTTGGTAATTCTTGTAGGGCTGGGGATATTTGGTCTATGTTGGGGGGGTTGGGGATATTTGGTATTTGGTGTGGGGCTGTGGATAGTTGGTATTTGTTGTGGGGCTGGTGATAGTTGGTATTTGTTGGGGAGAAGGGGATAGTTGGTGTGTCTTGGGGGGGTTGGGGATCGTTCATATTTGTTGTGGGGCTCGGGTTAGTTGGTATGTGTTTGGGGGCTGGTAACAGTTGGTAATTGTTGGGGGGTTGGGGTTAGTTGGTATTTGTTGCGGGGCTGTGGATAGTTTGTTTTTGTTGGGGGGCTGGTGATAGTTTGTATTTGTTGGGGCGGTTGGGGATAGTTGGTATTTGTTGTGGGTATGGGGATAGTTGGTATTTGTTGGGGGGTTGGGGATAGTTGGTATTTGTTGTGGAGTTGTGGATAGTTGGTATTTGTAGTGGGGTTGGGTTTAGTTGGTATTTGTTCGGTGGGCTGGGATTAGTTGGAATTTGTTGGGGGACTGGGGATAGTTGATATTTGTTGTGGGGCTGGGGATAGTTGGTATTTGTTTTGGGGCTGTGGATAGTTGGTATTTGCTGTGGGTTTGGGGATCGTTGGTATTTGTTGTGGGGCTGTGGATAGTTGGTGTTTATTGTGGGTTTGGGGTTAGTTGGTATTTGTTGGGGGGGCTGGGGTTAGTTGGTATTTGATTGGGTTCAGGGGTTTGATGGTATTTGTTTGGGGGATTGGAGATAGTTGGTAATTCTTGTGAGGGTGGGGATATTTGGTATATGTTGGGGGGGTTGGGGATGGTTGGTATTTGGTGTGGGGCTGTGGATAGTTGGTATTTGTTGTGGGGCTGGTGATAGTTGGTATTTGTTGGGATGGCTGTGGATAGTTGGTATTTGTTGGGGGGCAGGGGGTAGTTGGTACTTGTTGGGATGGCTGTGGATAGTTGGTATTTGTTGGGGGGTTGGGGTTGGTTGGTATTTGATTGGGGTCAGGGGGTAGATGGTATTTGTTGGTGGGGTTGGGGATAGTTGGTATTTGTTGCGGGGCTGTTGATAGGTGGTATTCATTGTGGGGTTGGGGTTAGTTGGTATTTGTTGGGGGGCTGGGAATAGTTGGTTACTTGTTTGGGGCAGGGGATAGTTTGTATTTCTTAGGGGGTGTTGGGGATAGTTGATATTAGTTGGGGTGCTCGGGTTAGTTGGTATTTGTTCGGGGGCTGGTGAGAGTTGGTATTGGTTGGGGGGGTTGGAGTTAGTTGGTATTTGATGGGGGGCAGGGGGAATTTGGTATTTGTTGGGGGTGTTGGGGATAGTTGGTATTTGTTGTGGGGCTGAGGAGAGTTTGTTTTTGTTGGGGAGCTGGGGATAGTTGGTATTTGTTGGGCGGGCTGGGGATCGTTGGTATTTGTTGTGGGGCTTGGTATAGTGTGTAATTGTTGTGGGGCTGTGGATAGTTGGTATTTGCTGGGCGGTTTGGGGATAGTTGTTATTTGTTGTGGGGCTGGGGATAGTTGGTATTGGTTGGGTGGGTTGGGCATAGTTGGTATTTTTTGTGGGGCTGGGCATAGTTGGTATTTGCTGTGGGGCTGTGGATAGTAGGTATTTGTGGGGGGGCTGGGGATAGTTGGTATTTGTTGTGGGGCTGGGGTTATTTGATATTTGCTTGTGTCCTGGTGTTAGCTGGTATTTGTTGCGGGGGTTGAGGATAGTTGATATTTGTTGTGGGGCTGGGGTTATTTGATATTTGCTTGTGTCCTGGTGTTAGCTGGTATTTGCTGGGCAGCTGGCGATAGTAGGTATTTATTTGGGGGCTCTGGATAGTTGGTATTTGTTGCGGGGGTTGTGGGTAGTTGGTATTTGTTGTGACGTTGTGGATAATTTGTATTTGTTGTGGGGCTGGGGATAGTTGGTATTGGTTGGGTGGGTTGAGGATAATTGGTATTTTTTCAGGGGCTGGGGATAGTTGATATTTGTTCTGGTGCTGTGGATACTTGGTATTTGTTTTGGGGCTGGGGATAGTTGGTATTTGTTGGGGAGAAGGGGATAGTTGGTGTGTCTTGGGGGGATTGGGGATAGTTCATATTTGTTGTGGGGCTCGGGTTAGTTGGAATGTGTTCGGGGGCTGGTAATAGTTGGTAATTGTTGCTGGGTTGGTGTTAGTTGGTATTTGTTGCGGGGCTGGGGATAGTTTGTTTTTGTTGGGGGGCTGGTGATAGTTTGTATTTGTTGGGGCGGTTGGCGATAGTTGGTATTTGTTGTGTGTCTGGGGATAGTTGGTATTTGTTGGGTGGGTTGGGGATAGTTGGTATTTGTTGTGGGTCTGTGGATAGTTGGTATTTGTTTTGGGGTTGGATTTAGTTGGTATTTGTTTGGTGTGCTGGGATTAGTTGGAATTTGTTGGGGTGCTGGGGATATTTGGTGTTTATTGTGGGTTTGAGGTTAGTTAGTATTTGTTGGGGGGGCTGGGGTTAGTTGGTATTTGATTGGGTTCAGGGTTTTGATGTTATTTGTTGGGGGGGTTGGGGATAGTTGGTAATTCCTGTGGGATATTTGGTATGTGTTGGGGGGTTGGGGATGGTTGGTATTTGGTGTGGGGCTGTGAATAGTTGGTATTTGTTATGGGGCTGGTGATAGTTGTTATTTTTTGGGATGGCTGTGGATAGTTGGTATTTGTTGGGGGGCAGGGGATAGTTGGTACTTGTTGGGATGGCTGTGGATAGTTGGTATTTGTTGTGGGACTGGTGACTGTTGGTATTTGTTGGGTGGGCTGGGGATAGTTGTTATTTGATTTGCAGCAGGGGATAGTTGGTATTTGTTGGGGGGATTGGGGATAGTTCTTATTTGTTGGGGGGCTCGGATTAGTTGGTATGTGTTCGGGGGCTGGTAATAGTTGGTACTTGTTGGGGGTTTGATGTTGGTTGGTATTTGATTGGGGTCAGGGGGTAGATGGTATTTGTTGGTGGGGTTGGGGATTGTTGGTATTTGTTTTGGGGCTGGGGATAGTTGGTATTTGTTGTGGGGCTGTTGATAGTTGGTATTTGCTGGGGGGTTTGTGGATAGTTGGTATTTGTTGTGGGGCTGTGGATAGTTGGTATTTATTTTGGGGTTGGGGTTAGTTGATATTTGTTGGGGGGGCTTGGAATAGTTGGTAATTGTTTGGGGCTGGGGATAGTTGGTATTTCTTGGGAGGTCTTGGGGATAGTTGATATTTGCTGGGGTGCTCGGGTTAGTTGGTATTTGTTCGGGGGCTGATGAGAGTTGGTATTTGTTGGGGGGGTTGGGGTTAGTTGGTACTTGATGGGGGGGCAGGGGCAATTTGGTATTTGTTGTGGGGGTTGGGAATAGTTGGTACTTGTTGTGGGGCTGGGGAGAATTTGTTTTTGTTGGGGCGCTGTGTGTAGTTTGTATTTGTTGCGGGGCTCTTGATAGATTGTATTTGCTGGGGGGTTTGTGGATAGTTGGTATTTGTTGTGGGGCTGTGGATAGTTGGTATTTATTGTGGGGTTGGGGTTAGTTGGTATTTGTTGGGGGGCTGGGAATAGTTGGTACTTGTTTGGGGCAGCGGATAGTTGGTATTTCTTGGGAGGATTGGGATAGTTCATATTTGTTGGGTGGCTCAGCTAAGTTGGTATGTGTTCGGGGGCTCGTAATAGTTGGTATTTGTTGGCGGTTTGTGGTTGGTTGGTAATTGTTTGGGGTCAGGGGGTACATGGTATTTGTTGGGGGGGTTGGGGATAGTTTGTATTTGTTGTAGGGCTGGGGATAGTTGGTATTTATTGTGGGGTTGGGGTTAGTTGGTATTTGTTGGGGTGGCTGGGAATAGTTGGTACTTGTTTGGGCCAGGGGTTAGTTGGTATTTCTTAAGGGGTTTTGGGGATAGTTGATATTTGTTGGGGTGCTCGGGTTAGTTGGTATTTGTTCTGGGGCTGGTGAGAGTTGGTATTTGTTGGGGGGGTTGGGGTTAGTTGGTATTTGATGGGGGCGGGGGGAATTTGGTATTTGTTGGGGGTTTGGGGATAGTTGGTATTTGTTGTGGGGCTGAGGAGAGTTTGTTTTTGTTGGGGAGCTGGGGATAGTTGGTATTTGTTGGGCGGGCTGGTGATAGTTGGTATTTGTTGTGGGGCTGGGTATAGTGTGTAATTGTTGTGGGGCTGTGGATAGTTGGTATTTGCTGGGGGGTTTGGGGATAGTTGTTATTTGTTGTGGGGCTGGGGATAGTTGGTATTGGTTGGGTGGGTTGGGCATAGTTGGTATTTTTTGTGGGGCTGGGCATAGTTGGTATTTGCTGTGGGGCTGTGGATAGTAGGTATTTGTGGGGGGGCTGGGGATAGTTGGTATTTGTTGTGGGGCTGGGGTTATTTGATATTTGCTTGTGTCCTGGTGTTAGCTGGTATTTGTTGGGCAGCTGGCGATAGTAGGTATTTATTTGGGGGCTCTGGATAGTTGGTATTTGTTGCGGGGGTTGTGGGTAGTTGGTATTTGTTGTGACGTTGCGGATAATTTGTATTTGTTGTGGGGCTTGGGATAGTTGGTATTGGTTGGGTGGGTTGAGGATAATTGGTATTTTTTCAGGGGCTGGGGATAGTTGATATTTGTTCTAGTGCTGTGGATACTTGGTATTTGTTTTGGGGCTGGGGATAGTTGGTATTTGTTGGGGAGAAGGGGATAGTTGGTGTGTCTTGGGGGGATTGGGGATAGTTCATATTTGTTGTGGGGCTCGGGTTAGTTGGAATGTGTTCGGGGGCTGGTAATAGTTGGTAATTGTTGCTGGGTTGGTGTTAGTTGGTATTTGTTGCGGGGCTGGGGATAGTTTGTTTTAGTTGGGGGGCTGGTGATAGTTTGTATTTGTTGGGGCGGTTGGCGATAGTTGGTATTTGTTTTGTGTCTGGGGATAGTTGGTGTTTGTTGGGTGGGTTGGGGATAGTTGGTATTTGTTGTGGGTCTGTGGATAGTTGGTATTTGTTTTGGGGTTGGATTTAGTTGGTATTTGTTTGGTGTGCTGGGATTAGTTGGAATTTGTTGGGGTGCTGGGGATATTTGGTGTTTATTGTGGGTTTGAGGTTAGTTAGTATTTGTTGGGGGGTGCTGGGGTTAGTTGGTATTTGATTGGGTTCAGGGTTTTGATGTTATTTGTTGGGGGGGTTGGCGATAGTTGGTATTTGTTGTGTGTCTGGGGATAGTTGGTATTTGTTGGGTGGGTTGGGGATAGTTGGTATTTGTTGTGGGTCTGTGGATAGTTGGTATTTGTTTTGGGGTTGGATTTAGTTGGTATTTGTTTGGTGTGCTGGGATTAGTTGGTATTTGTTGGGGTGCTGGGGATATTTGGTGTTTATTGTGGGTTTGAGGTTAGTTAGTATTTGTTGGGTGGGCTGGGGTTAGTTGGTATTTGATTGGGTTCAGGGTTTTGATGTTATTTGTTGGGGGGGTTGGGGATAGTTGGTAATTCTTGTGGGGGTGGGGATATTTGGTATATGTTGGGGGGTTGGGGATGGTTGGTATTTGGTGTGGGGCTGTGAATAGTTGGTATTTGTTGTGGGGCTGTTGATAGTTGTTATTTGTTGGGATAGCTGTGGATAGTTGGTATTTGTTGTGGGGCAGGGGATAGTTGGTACTTGTTGGGATGGCTGTGGATAGTTGGTATTTGTTGTGGGGCTGGTGACAGTTGGTATTTGTTGGGTGGGCTGGGGATAGTTGTTATTTGATTTGCAGCAGGGGATAGTTGGTATTTGTTGGGGGGATTGGGGATAGTTCTTATTTGTTGGGGGGCTCGGATTAGTTGGTATGTGTTCGGGGGCTGGTAATAGTTGGTATTTGTTGGGGGTTTGATGTTGGTTGGTATTTGATTGGGGTCAGGGGGTAGATGGTATTTGTTGGTGGGGTTGGGGATTGTTGGTATTTGTTTTGGGGCTGGGGATAGTTGGTATTTGTTGTGGGGCTGTTGATAGTTGGTATTTGCTGGGGGGTTTGTGGATAGTTGGTATTTATTTTGGGGTTGGGGTTAGTTGATATTTGTTGGGGGGGCTTGGAATAGTTGGTACTTGTTTGGGGCTGGGGATAGTTGGTATTTCTTGGGAGGTCTTGGGGATAGTTGATATTTGCTGTTGTGCTCGGGTTAGTTGGTATTTGTTCGGGGGCTGATGAGAGTTGGTATTTGTTGGGGGGGTTGGGGTTAGTTGGTACTTGATGGGGGGGCAGGGGCAATTTGATATTTGTTGTGGGGTTTGGGAATAGTTGGTACTTGTTGTGGGGCTGGGGAGAATTTGTTTTTGTTGGGGCGCTGTGTGTAGTTTGTATTTGTTGCGGGGCTCTTGATAGTTTGTATTTGCTGGGGGGTTTGTGGATAGTTGGTATTTGTTGTGGGGCTGTGGATAGTTGGTATTTATTGTGGGGTTGGGGTTAGTTGGTATTTGTTGGGGTGGCTGGGAATAGTTGGTACTTGTTTGGGACAGGGGTTAGTTGGTATTTCTTAAGGGGTTTTGGGGATAGTTGATATTTGTTGGGGTGCTCGGGTTAGTTGGTATTTGTTCTGGGGCTGATGAGAGTTGGTATTTGTTGGGGGGGTTGGGGTTAGTTGGTATTTGATGGGGGCAGGGAGAATTTGGTATTTGTTGGGGGTTTGGGGATAGTTGGTATTTGTTGTGGGGCTGAGGAGAGTTTGTTTTTTTTTAGTTGGGGAGTTGGGGGTAGTTGGTATTTGTTGGGCGGGCTGGTGATAGTTGTTATTTGTTGTGGGGCTGGGTATAGTGTGTAATTGTTGTGGGGCTGTGGATAGTTGGTATTTGCTGGGGGGTTTGGTGATAGTTGTTATTTGTTGTGGGGCTGGGGATAGTTGGTATTGGTTGGGTGGGTTGTGCATAGTTGGTATTTTTGTGGGGCTGGGGATAGTTGGTATTTGCTGTGGGGCTGTGGATAGTAGGTATTTGTGGGGGGGCTGGGGATAGTTGGTATTTGATGGGTGGGCTGGGGGTAGTTGGTATTTGATGGGAGCCAGGTGATAGTTGGTGTTTGTTGCTGGGGTTGAGGGTAGTTGATATTTGTTGTGGGGCTGGGGTTATTTGATATTTGCTTGTGTCCTGGTGTTAGCTGGTATTTGTTGGGCAGCTGGCGATAGTAGGTATTTATTTGGGGGCTCTGGATAGTTGGTATTTGTTGCGGGGGTTGTGGGTTGTTGTTATTTGTTGTGACGCTGTGGATTGTTTGTATTTGTTGTGGGGCTAGGGATAGTTGGTATTGGTTGGGTGGGTTGAGAATAATTGTTATTTGTTCTGGGGCTGGGGATAGTTGATATTTGTTCTGGTGCTGGGGATACTTGGTATTTGTTGTGTGGCTGGGGATAGTTGGTATTTGTTGGGGAGAAGGGGATAGTTGGTGTGTCTTGGGGGGATTGGGGATAGTTCATATTTGTTGGGGGGCTCGGGTTAGTTGGTATGTGTTCAGGGGCTGGTAATAGTTGGTACTTGTTGGGTGGTTGGGGTTAGTTGGTATTTGTTGCGGGCCTGGGGATAGTTTGTTTTTGTTGTGGGGCTGGTGATATTCGGTATATGTTGGGGCAGTTGGGGATATTTGGTACTTGTTGTGGTTTTGGGGATAGTTGGTAGTTGTTGTGGGGTTGGGGATAGTTGGTATTTGTTGTGGGGCTGTGGATAGTTGGTATTTGTGTTGGTGTTGGGTTTAGTTGGTATTTGTTCGGTGGGCTGGGATAAGTTGGAATTTGTTGGGGGGCTGGGGATAGTTGATATTTGTTGTGTGGCTGGGGATAGTTGGTATTTGTTGTGGGGCTGTGTATAGTTGGTATTTGCTGGGTGTTAGGGGATAGTTGGTATTTGTTGTGGGGCTGTGGATAGTTGGTGTTTATTGTGGGTTTGGGGTTAGTTGGTATTTGTTGGGGGTGCTGGGGTTAGTTGGTATTTGATTGGGTTCAGGGTTTTGATGCTATTTGTTGGGGGGGTTGGGGATAGTTGTTAATTCTTGTAGGGCTGGGGATATTTGGTATATGTTGGGGGGTTTGGTGATAGTTGGTATTGGGAATAGGGCTGTGGATAGTTGGTATTTGTTGTGGGGCTGGTGATAGTTGGTATTTGTTGGGGAGAAGGGGATAGTTGGTGTGTCTTGGGGGGGGTTGGGGAAAGTTCATATTTGTTGTGGGACTCCGGTTAGTTGGTATGTTTTTGGGGGCTGGCAATAGTTGGTAATTGTTGGGGGGTTGGGGTTAGTTGGTATTGATTGCGGGGCTGGGGATAGTTTGATTTTGTTGGGGGGCTGGTGATAGTTGGTATTTTTTGAGCGGTTGGGGATAGTTGGTATTTGTTGTGGGTCTGGGGATAGTTGGTATTTGTGGTGGGGTTGGGTTTAGTTGGTATTTGTTCAGTGGGCTGGGATTTGTTGGAATTTGTTGGGGGGCTGGGGCTAGTTGTCATTTGTTTTGGCGCTGTGGATAGTTGGCATTTGCTGGGGGTTTGGGGATAGTTGGTATTTGTTGTGGGGCTGTGGATAGTTGGTGTTTATTGTGGGTTTGGGGTTAGTTGGTATTTGTTGGGGGGGCTGGGGTTAGTTGGTATTTGATTGGTTTCAGGGGTTTGATGGTATTTGTTTGGGGGGTTGGGGATAGTTGGTAGTTTTTGTGGGGTGGGGATATTTGGTATATGTTGGGGTGGTTGGGGATGGTTGGTATTTGGTGTGGGGCTGTGGATACTTGGTATTTGTTGTGGTGCTGATGATATTTGGTATTTGTTGGGATGGCTGTGGATAGTTGGTATTTGTTGGCGGGCAGGGGATAGTTGGTACTTGTTGGGATGGCTATGGATAGTTGGTATTTGTTGTGGGGCTGGTGACAGTTGGTATTTGCTGGGTGGGCTGGGGATAGTTGTTATTTGATTTGGAGCAGGGGATAGTTGCTATTTCTTGGGGGGATTGGGGATAGTTCATATTTGTTGGTGGTCTTGGGTTAATTAGTATGTGTTCGGGGGCTGGTATTAGTTTGTATTTGTTGGGGGGTTGGGGTTGGTTGGTATTTGATTGGGGTCAGGGGGTAGATGGTATTTGTTGGTGGGGTTGGGGATAGTTGGTATTTGTTGTGGGGCTGGGGATAGTTGGTATTTGTTGTGGGGTTGTTGATAGTTGGTATTGGCTGGGGGGTTTGTGGATAGTTGGTATTTGTTGTGGGGCTGTGAATAGTTGGTATTTATTGTAGGGTTGGGGTTAGTTGGTATTTGATGGGGGGCTGGGAATAGTTGGTACTTGTTTGGGGCAGGGGATAGTTTGTATTTCTTAGGGGGTGCTGGGGATAGTTGATATTTGTTGGGGTGCTCGGGTTAGTTGGTATTTGTTCCGAGGCTGGTGAGAGTTGGTATTTGTTGGGGGGGTTGGAGTTAGTTGGTATTTGATGAGGGGCAGGGGGATTTTGGTATTTGTTGGGGGGGTTGGGGATAGTTGGTATTTGTTGTGGGGCTGGGGAGAGTTTGTTTTTGTTGGGGAGCTGGGGGTAGTTGGTATTTGTTGGGCGGTCTGGGAATCGTTGGTATCTGTTGTGGGGCTGCGTATAGTGTTTAATTGTTGTGGGGCTGTGGATAGTTGGTATTTGCTGGGGGGTTTGGGGATAGTTGTTATTTGTTGTGGGGCTGGGGATAGTTGGTATTGGTTGGGTGGGTTGGGCATAGTTGGTATTTTTTGTGTGGCTGGGGATAGTTTGTATTTGTTGTGGGGCTGGGGATAGTTGGTATTGGTTGGATGGGTTGGGGATAATTGGTATTTTTTCTGGGGCTGGGGATAGTTGATATTTGTTCTGGTGCTGTGGATACTTGGTATTTGTTGTGGGGCTGGGGATAGTTGGTATTTGTTGGGGGGGCTGGCAATAGTTGGTATTTGTTGTGGGGCTATGTCTAGTTGGTAAATGCTGGGGTGGTTGTGGATAGTTGGTATTTGTTGTGGGGTGGTGGATAGTTGGTATTTATTATGAGGTTGGGGTTAGTTAGTATTTGTTGGGGGGGCTGGGGATAGTTGGTACTTGATGGTGGGCAGGGGATAGTTGGTATTTCTTGGGGGGGCGTTGGGGACAGTTGATATTTGTTGGGGGGCTCGGGTTTGTTGTTATTTGTTTGGGGGCTGGTGATTGTTGGTATTTGTTGGGGGGTTGGTGTTAGTTGGTATTTGATGGGGGGCAGAGGGAATTTGGTATTTGTTGGGGGGATTCGGGATTGTTGGTATTTGTTCTGGGTCAGGGGCTAGTTTGTTTTTGTTGGGGAGCTGGGGATTGTTGGTATTTGTTGGGTGGGCTGGGGATAGTTTGTATTTTTTGTGGGGCTGTGGTTAGTTGGCATTTGTTGTGGTGCTGGGGATACCCGGTATTTGTTGTGGGGCTGGGGATAGTTGGTATTGGTTGGGTGGGTTGGGGATAGTTGCTATTTGTTGTGGGGCTGTGGATTGTTGGTATTTGTTGTGGGGCTGGTGATAGTTCGTATTTGTTGGGATGGCTGTGGATAGTTGTTATTTGATGGGGGGCAGGGGTTAGTTGGTATCTGTTGGGCTGCCTGTGGATAGTTGGTATTTGATGGGGGGCAGGGGATGGTTGGTATTTGTTCAGTGGGCTGGCGATAGTTGATATTTGATGGGGAGCAGTGGATAGTTGGTATTTGTTGGGGGGATGGGCGCAGTTGGTATTTGTTGTGGGGCTGGTGACAGTTGGTATTTGTTGGGTGGGCTGGGGAAAGTTGGTATTTGATGTGGAGCAGGGGATAGTTGGTATTTGTTCTGGTGCTGGGGATACTTGGTATTTGTTGTGGGGCTGGGGATAGTTGGTATTTGTTGGTTGGGTTGGGGATAGTTGGTATTTGTTGTGGGACTGTGGATAGTTGGTATTTGTGGTGGGGTTGGGTTTAGTTGGTATTTGTTTGGTGGGCTGGGATTAGTTGGAATTTGTTGGGGGGCTGGGGATAGTTGATATTTGTTGTGGGGCTGGGGATAGTTGGTATTTGTTTTGGGGCTGTGGATAGTTGGTATTTGCTGGGGATTTGAGGATAGTTGGTATTTGTTGTATGGCTGTGGATATTTGGTGTTTATTGTGGGTTTGGGGTTAGTTAGTATTTGTTGGGGGGGCTGGGGTTAGTTGGTATTTAATTGGGTTCAGGGGTTTGATGGTATTTGTTGGGGGGGTTGGGGATAGTTGGTAATTCTTGTGGGGGTGGGGATATTTGATATATGTTGGGGTGGTTGGGGATATTTGGTATTTGGTGTGGGGCTGTGAATAGTTGGTATTTGTTGTGGGGCTGGTGATAGTTCGTATTTGTTGGGATGGCTGTGGATAGTTGTTATTTGATGGGGGGCAGGGGTTAGTTGGTATTTGTTGGGCTGGCTGTGGATAGTTGGTATTTGATGGGGGGCAGGGGATAGTTGGTATTTGTTCAGTGGGCTGGCATTAGTTGATATTTGATGGGGAGCAGTGGATAGTTGGTATTTGTTGGGGGGCGTGGGCTCAGTTGGTATATGTTGTGGGGCTGGTGACAGTTGGTATTTGTTGGGTGGGCTGGTGATAGTTGGTATTTGTTGTGGGGCTGGGGATAGTTGGTATTTGTTGGGGAGAAGGGGATAGTTGGTGTGTCTTGCGGGGATTGGGGATAGTTCATATTTGTTGGTGGGCTCGGGTTAGTTGGTAATTGTTCGGGGGCTGGTGATAGTTGGTATTTTTGGGGGGTTGGGGTTAGTTGGTATTTGATTGGGGTCAGGGAGCAGATGGTATTTGTTGGGGGGGTTGTGGATAGTTTGTTTTTGTTGTGGAGCTGGGGATAGTTGGTATTTGTTGGGTGGGCTGGGGATAGTTGGTATTTGTTTTGGGGCTGTGGATAGTTGGTATTTTTTGGGGGGCTGGGAATAATTTCTATTTGTTGTGGTGCTGGGGATCCTTGGTATTTGTTGTGGGGCTGGGGATAGTTGGTATTGGTTGGGTGGGTTGGGGTTATTGCTATTTTTTGTGGGGCTGGGGATAGTTAGTATTTGCTGTGGGGCTGGGGATAGTTGGTATTTGTTGGTGGGGTTGGGGATATTTGGTATTTGTTGTGGAGCTGGTTATAGTTGGTATTTGTTGGGATGGCTGTGGATAGTTGGTATTTTATGCGGGGCAGGGGATAGTTGGTATTTGTTGGGCTGGCTGTGGATAGTTGGTATTTGATGGGGGGAAGGGGATAGTTGGTATTAGTTCGGTAGGCTGGCGATAGTTGGTATTTGATGGGGAGCAGGGGATAGTTGTTATTTGTTGCGGGGGCTGGGGTCAGTTGGTATTTGTTGTGGGGCTGGTGACTGTTGGTATTTGTTGGATGGGCTGGGGATAGATGGTATTTGATGGGGAGCAGGGGATAGTTGGTATTTCTTGGGGGGTTTGGGGATAGTTCATATTAGTTGGGGGGCGCAGGTTATTTGGTATTTGTTCAGGCATTGGTGATAGTTGGTATTTGTTGTGGGGGTTTGGGGTTAGTTGGTATTTGATTGTGGTCAGTGGGTAGATGGTATTTGTTGGGGGGGTTGTGGATAGTTGGTATTTGTTGTGGGGCTGGGGATAGTTTGTTTTTGTTGGGGGGGCTGGTGATAGTTGTTATTTGTTGCGCGGGTTGGGGATAGTCGGTATTTTTTGTGGGTCTGGGGATAGTTGGTATTTGTTGGGGGGCTGTGGATCGTTGGTATTTGTTTTGGGGTTGGGTTTAGTTGGTATTTTTTTGGGGGACTGGGAGTATTTGGAATTTGTTGGGGGGCTGGGGATAGTTGGTATTTCTTGTGGGGCTGTGGATAGTTGGTATTGGCTGGGGCGGTTTGGGATAGTTGGTATTTGTTGTGGGGCTGTGGATAGTGGGTATTTATTGTGGGGTTGGCGTTAGTTGGTATTTGTTGGGGGGGCTGGGGTTAGTTGGTATTTGGTTGGGGTCATGGGGTAGATGGTTTTTGTTGCGGGGTTTGGGGATAGTTGGTAATTGCTTTGGATTTGGGGATAGTTGGTATTTGTTGTGGGGCTGTGGATAGTTGGTATTTGTTGTGGGGCTGGTGATAGTTGGTAAAAGTTGGGATGGCTGTGGATAGTTGGTATTTGTTGGGATGGCTGTAGATAGTTGGTATATATTGTGGGGCTGGTGACAGTTGGCATTTGTTGGGTGGGCTGTGGATAGTTGGTATTTAATGGGGAGCAGGGGATAGTTGTTATTTCTTGGGGCGATTGGGGATAGTTCATATTTGTTGGGGGGCTCGCGTTACTTGGTATGTGTTCGGGGGTTGGTAATAGTTGGTATTTGTTTGGGGGGTTGGGGTTAGTTGGTATTTGATTGGGGTCAGAGGGTAGATGGTATTTTTTGGGGGGGTTGGGGATAGTTGGTATTTGTTGTGGGGCTGGGGATAGTTCGTTTTTGCTGGGGGGCTGGTGATAGTTGGTATTTGTTGCGCGTGTTGGGGATAGTTGGTATTTGTTGTGGGTCTGGGGATAGTTGGTATTTGTTGGGGGGGGTTGGGGATAGTTGGTATTTGTTGTGGGGCTGTGGATATTTGGTATTTGTTGTGGAGTCACGTTTAGTTGGTATTTGTGCAGTGTGCTGGGATTAGTTGGAATTTGTTGGTGGGCTGGGGATAGTTGATATTTGTTGTGGGGCTGGGGATAGTTGGTATTTGCTGGGGGGGTTGGGGATAGTTGGTATTTGTTGTGGGGCTGTGGACAGTTGGTATTTATTGTGGGGTTGGGGTTAGTTGGTATTTGTTGGGGGGGCTGGGGTTAGTTGGCATTTCATTGGGGTCAGGGGGTAGATGGTATTTGTTTGGGGGGGTTGGGGATAGTTGGTAATTGTTGTGGGGCTGGGAATAGTTGGTATTTGTTGGGGGGGTTGGGGATAGTTGGTATTTTGTGTGGGGCTGTGGACAGTTGGTATTTGTTGTGGGGCTGGTGATAGTTGGTATTTTTTGGGATGGCTGTGGATAGTTGGTATTTGATGGGAGGCAGGGGATATTTGGTATTTATACGGTGGTCTGGTGATAGTTGGTATTTGATGGGGAGGAGGGGATAGTTGGCATTTGTTGGGAGCGCTGGGGTCAGTTGGTATTTGTTGTGGGGCTGGTGACAGTTGGTATTTGTTGGGTGGGTTGGGGATAGTTGGTATTTGATGGGGAGCAGGGGATAGTTGGTATTTCTTGGGGGGGTTGGGGATAGTTCATATTTGTTGGGGTGCTCCTGTTAGTTGGGAATTGTTCAGGGGCTGGTGATAGTTGGTATTTGTTGGGGTGTTGGGGTTAGTTGGTATTTGATTGGGGTCAAGGGGTAGATGGTATTTCTTGGTGATTTGGGGATAGTTGGTATTTGTTGTGGGGCTGGAGATAGTTGGTATTGATTGGTCGGGTTGGGGATAGTTGGTATTTGTTGCGTGGGTTGGGGATAGTTGGTATTTGTTGTGGGTCTGGGGATAGTTGGTATTTGTTGGGGGGGGGTTGGGGATAGATGGTATTTGTTGTGGGGCTGTGGATATTTGGTATTTGTTGTGGGGTTGCGTTTAGTTGGTATTTGTGCGGTGGGCTATGATTAGTTGGAATTTGTTGGGGGGCTGGGGATATTTGATATTTGTTGTGGGGCTGGGGATAGTTGGTATTTGCTGGGGGGGTTGGGGATAGTTGGTATTGGTTGGGTGGGTTGGGGATAATTGGTATTTTTTGTGACTCTGGGAATATTTGGTATTTGCTGTGGGGCTGGGGATAGTTGGTATTTGGTGTGGGGCTGGTGATAGTTGGTATTTGATGGGGAGGAGGGGATAGTTGGCATTTGTTGGGAGCGCTGGGGTCAGTTGGTATTTGTTGTGGGGCTGGTGACAGTTGGTATTTGTTGGGTGGGTTGGGGATAGTTGGTATTTGATGGGGAACAGGGGATAGTTGGTATTTCTTGGGGGGGTTGGGGATAGTTCATATTTGTTGGGGTGCTCCTGTTAGTTGGTAATTGTTAGGGGGCTGGTGATAGTTGGTATTTGTTGGGGCGGTTGGGGTTAGTTGGTATTTGATTGGGGTCAAGGGCTAGATGGTATTTCTTGGTGATTTGGGGATAGTTGTTATTTGTTGTGGGGCTGGAGATAGTTGGTATTGATTGGTCGGGTTGGGGATAGTTGGTATTTGTTGCGTGGGTTGGGGATAGTTGGTATTTGTTGCGTGGGTTGGGGATAGTTGGTATTTGTTGTGGGTCTGGGGATAGTTGGTATTTGTTGCGTGGGTTGGGGATAGATGGTATTTGTTGTGGGTCTGGGGATAGTTGGTATTTGTTGCGTGGGTTGGGGATAGTTGGTATTTGTTGTGGGTCTGGGGATAGTTGGTATTTGTTGGGGGGGGGGTTGGGGATATATGGTATTTGTTGTGGGGCTGTGGATATTTGGTATTTGTTGTGGGGTTGCGTTTAGTTGGTATTTGTGCGGTGGGCTATGATTAGTTGGAATTTGTTGGGGGGCTGGGGATATTTGATATTTGTTGTGGGGCTGGGGATAGTTGGTATTTGCTGGGGGGGTTGGGGATAGTTGGTATTGGTTGGGTGGGTTGGGGATAATTGGTATTTTTTGTGACTCTGGGAATATTTGGTATTTGCTGTGGGGCTGGGGATAGTTGGTATGTGGTGTGGGGCTGGTGATAGTTGGTATTTGATGGGGAGGAGGGGATAGTTGGCATTTGTTGGGAGCGCTGGGGTCAGTTGGTATTTGTTGTGGGGCTGGTGATAGTTGGTATTTGTTGGGTGGGTTGGGGATAGTTGGTATTTGATGGGGAACAGGGGATAGTTGGTATTTCTTGGGGGGGCTGGGGATAGTTCATATTTGTTGGGGTGCTCCTGTTAGTTGGTAATTGTTAAGGGGCTGGTGATAGTTGGTATTTGTTGGGGCGGTTGGGGTTAGTTGGTATTTGATTGGGGTCAAGGGCTAGATGGTATTTCTTGGTGATTTGGGGATAGTTGTTATTTGTTGTGGGGCTGGAGATAGTTGGTATTGATTGGTCGGGTTGGGGATAGTTGGTATTTGTTGCGTGGGTTGGGGATAGTTGGTATTTGTTGCGTGGGTTGGGGATAGTTGGTATTTGTTGTGGGTCTGGGGATAGTTGGTATTTGTTGCGTGGGTTGGGGATAGTTGGTATTTGTTGTGGGTCTGGGGATAGTTGGTATTTGTTGGGGAGGGTTGGGGATAGTTGGTATTTGTTGTGGGGCTGTGGATATTTGGTATTTTTTGTGGGGTTGCGTTTAGTTGGTATTTGTGCGGTGGGCTGGGATTAGTTGGAATTTGTTGGGGGGCTGGGGATATTTGATATTTGTTGTGGGGCTGGGGATAGTTGGTATTTGCTGGGGGTGTTGGGGATAGTTGGTATTGGTTGGGTGGGTTGGGGATAATTGGCATTTTTTGTGACTCTGGGAATATTTGGTATTTGCTGTGGGGCTGGGGATAGTTGGTATTTGGTGTGGGGCTGGTGATAGTTGGTATTTGTTGGGATGACTGTGTATAGTTGGTATTTGATGGGGGGCAGGGGATAGTTGGTATTTGTTGGGATGGCTGTGGATAGTTTTTATTTGTTTGGTGTGCTGGCGATAGCTGCTATTTGATGGGGAGCAGGGGATTGTTGGTATTTGTTGGGGGGCAGCGGTCAGTTGGTATTTCTTGTGGGGCTGGTGACAGTTGATACTTGTTGGGTGGGCTGGGGATAGTTGGTACTTGTTTGGGGCAGGGGATAGTTGGTATTTCTTAGGGGGTGTTGGGGATAGTTGATATTTGTTGGGCTGCTTGGGTTAGTTGGCATTTGTTCGGGGGCTGGTGAGAGTTAGTATTTGTTGGGGGGGTTGGGGTTAGTTGGTATTTGATGGGGGGCAGGGGGAATTTGGTATTTGTTGGGTGTTTGGGGATAGTTGGTATTTGTTGTGGGGCTGGGGAGAGTTTGTTTTTGTTGGGGAGCTGGGGATAGTTGGTATTTGTTAGGCGGGCTGGGGATCGTTGGTATTTGTTGTGGGGCTGTGTATAGTGTGTAATTGTTGTGGGGCTGTGGATAGTTGGTATTTGCTGGGGGGTTTGGGGATAGTTGTTATTTGTTGTGGGGCTGGGGATAGTTGGTATTGGTTGGGTGGGTTGGGCATAGTTGGTATTTTTTGTGGGGCTGGGGATAGTTGGTATTTGCTCTGGGGCTGTAGGTAGTAGGTATTTGTTGGGGGGCTGGGGATAGTTGGTATTTGTTGGGTTGGCTGGGTGTAGTTGGTATTTGATGGGGGCCAGGTGATAGTTGGTGTTTGTTGTGGGGGTTGAGTATAGTTGATATTTGTTGGGGGGCTGGGGTTATTTGTTATTTGCTTGTGTCCTGGTGTTAGCTGGTATTTGTTGGGCAGCTGGCGATAGTAGGTATTTATTTGGGGGCTCTGGATAGTTGATATTTGTTGCGGGGGTTGTGGGTAGTTGGTATTTGTTGTGACGCTGTGGATTGTTTGTATTTGAGTGGGGCTGGGGATAGTTGGTATTGGTTGGGTGGGTTGGGGATAATTGGTATTTTTTCTGGGGCTGGGGATAGTTGATATTTGTTCTGGTGCTGTGGATACTTGGTATTTGTTGTGTGGCTGGGGATAGTTGGTATTTGTTGGGGAGAAGGGGATAGTTGGTGTGTCTGGGGTGGGTTGGGGATAGTTCATATTTGTTGGGGGGCTCTGGTTAGTTGGTATGTGTTCGGGGGCTGGTAATAGTTGGTATTTGTTGGGAGGTTGGGGTTAGTTGGTATTTGTTGCGGGGCTGGGGATAGTTCGCTTTTGTTGTGGGGCTGGTGATAGTTGGTATTTGTTGGGGGGGTTGGGGATAGTTGGTATTTGTTGTGTGTCTGGGGATAGTTGGTGTTTGTTGGGTGGGTTGGGGATAGTTGGTATTTGTTGTGGGTCTGTGGATAGTTGGTATTTGTTTTGGGGTTGGATTTAGTTGGTATTTGTTTGGTGTGCTGGGATTAGTTGGAATTTGTTGGGGTGCTGGGGATATTTGGTGTTTATTGTGGGTTTGAGGTTAGTTAGTATTTGTTGGGGGGTGCTGGGGTTAGTTGGTATTTGATTGGGTTCAGGGTTTTGATGTTATTTGTTGGGGGGGTTGACGATAGTTGGTATTTGTTGTGTGTCTGGGGATAGTTGGTATTTGTTGGGTGGGTTGGGGATAGTTGGTATTTGTTGTGGGTCTGGGGATAGTTCGCTTTTGTTGTGGGGCTGGTGATAGTTGGTATTTGTTGGGGGGGTTGGGGTTAGTTGGTATTTGTTGTGTGTCTGGGGATAGTTGGTGTTTGTTGGGTGGGTTGGGGATAGTTGGTATTTGTTGTGGGTCTGTGGATAGTTGGTATTTGTTGCGTGGGTTGGGGATAGTTGGTATTTGTTGTGGGTCTGGGGATAGTTGGTATTTGTTGGGGTGGGGTTGGGGATATATGGTATTTGTTGTGGGGCTGTGGATATTTGGTATTTGTTGTGGGGTTGCGTTTAGTTGGTATTTGTGCGGTGGGCTATGATTAGTTGGAATTTGTTGGGGGGCTGGGGATATTTGATATTTGTTGTGGGGCTGGGGATAGTTGGTATTTGCTGGGGGGGTTGGGGATAGTTGGTATTGGTTGGGTGGGTTGGGGATAATTGGTATTTTTTGTGACTCTGGGAATATTTGGTATTTGCTGTGGGGCTGGAGATAGTTGGTATTTGGTGTGGGGCTGGTGATAGTTGGTATTTGATGGGGAGGAGGGGATAGTTGGCATTTGTTGGGAGCGCTGGGGTCAGTTGGTATTTGTTGTGGGGCTGGTGACAGTTGGTATTTGTTGGGTGGGTTGGGGATAGTTGGTATTTGTTGGGGAACAGGGGATAGTTGGTATTTCCTGGGGGGGTTGGGGATAGTTCATATTTGTTGGGGTGCTCCTGTTAGTTGGTAATTGTTCGGGGGCTGGTGATAGTTGGTATTTGTTGGGGCGGTTGGGGTTAGTTGGTATTTGATTGGGGTCAAGGGCTAGATGGTATTTCTTGGTGATTTGGGGATAGTTGTTATTTGTTGTGGGGCTGGAGATAGTTGGTATTGATTGGTCGGGTTGGGGATAGTTGGTATTTGTTGCGTGGGTTGGGGATAGTTGGTATTTGTTGCGTGGGTTGGGGATAGTTGGTATTTGTTGTGGGTCTGGGGATAGTTGGTATTTGTTGCGTGGGTTGGGGATAGATGGTATTTGTTGTGGGTCTGGGTATAGTTGGTATTTGTTGCGTGGGTTGGGGATAGTTGGTATTTGTTGTGGGTCTGGGGATAGTTGGTATTTGTTGGGGGGGGGTTGGGGATATATGGTATTTGTTGTGGGGCTGTGGATATTTGGTATTTGTTGTGGGGTTGCGTTTAGTTGGTATTTGTGTGGTGGGCTATGATTAGTTGGAATTTGTTGGGGGGCTGGGGATATTTGATATTTGTTGTGGGGCTGGGGATAGTTGGTATTTGCTGGGGGGGTTGGGGATAGTTGGTATTGGTTGGGTGGGTTGGGGATAATTGGTATTTTTTGTGACTCTGGGAATATTTGGTATTTGCTGTGGGGCTGGGGATAGTTGGTATGTGGTGTGGGGCTGGTGATAGTTGGTATTTGATGGGGAGGAGGGGATAGTTGGCATTTGTTGGGAGCGCTGGGGTCAGTTGGTATTTGTTGTGGGGCTGGTGATAGTTGGTATTTGTTGGGTGGGTTGGGGATAGTTGGTATTTGATGGGGAACAGGGGATAGTTGGTATTTCTTGGGGGGGCTGGGGATTGTTCATATTTGTTGGGGTGCTCCTGTTAGTTGGTAATTGTTCAGGGGCTGGTGATAGTTGGTATTTGTTGGGGCGGTTGGGGTTAGTTGGTATTTGATTGGGGTCAAGGGCTAGATGGTATTTCTTGGTGATTTGGGGATAGTTGTTATTTGTTGTGGGGCTGGAGATAGTTGGTATTGATTGGTCGGGTTGGGGATAGTTGGTATTTGTTGCGTGGGTTGGGGATAGTTGGTATTTGTTGCGTGGGTTGAGGATAGTTGGTATTTGTTGTGGGTCTGGGGATAGTTGGTATTTGTTGCGTGGGTTGGGGATAGTTGGTATTTGTTGTGGGTCTGGGGATAGTTGGTATTTGTTGGGGAGGGTTGGGGATAGTTGGTATTTGTTGTGGGGCTGTGGATATTTGGTATTTTTTGTGGGGTTGCGTTTAGTTGGTATTTGTGCGGTGGGCTGGGATTAGTTGGAATTTGTTGGGGGGCTGGGGATATTTGATATTTGTTGTGGGGCTGGGGATAGTTGGTATTTGCTGGGGGTGTTGGGGATAGTTGGTATTGGTTGGGTGGGTTGGGGATAATTGGCATTTTTTGTGACTCTGGGAATATTTGGTATTTGCTGTGGGGCTGGGGATAGTTGGTATTTGGTGTGGGGCTGGTGATAGTTGGTATTTGTTGGGATGACTGTGTATAGTTGGTATTTGATGGGGGGCAGGGGATAGTTGGTATTTGTTGGGATGGCTGTGGATAGTTTTTATTTGTTTGGTGTGCTGGCGATAGCTGCTATTTGATGGGGAGCAGGGGATTGTTGGTATTTGTTGGGGGGCAGCGGTCAGTTGGTATTTCTTGTGGGGCTGGTGACAGTTGATACTTGTTGGGTGGGCTGGGGATAGTTGGTACTTGTTTGGGGCAGGGGATAGTTGGTATTTCTTAGGGGGTGTTGGGGATAGTTGATATTTGTTGGGCTGCTTGGGTTAGTTGGCATTTGTTCGGGGGCTGGTGAGAGTTAGTATTTGTTGGGGGGGTTGGGGTTAGTTGGTATTTGATGGGGGGCAGGGGGAATTTGGTATTTGTTGGGTGTTTGGGGATAGTTGGTATTTGTTGTGGGGCTGGGGAGAGTTTGTTTTTGTTGGGGAGCTGGGGATAGTTGGTATTTGTTAGGCGGGCTGGGGATCGTTGGTATTTGTTGTGGGGCTGTGTATAGTGTGTAATTGTTGTGGGGCTGTGGATAGTTGGTATTTGCTGGGGGGTTTGGGGATAGTTGTTATTTGTTGTGGGGCTGGGGATAGTTGGTATTGGTTGGGTGGGTTGGGCATAGTTGGTATTTTTTGTGTGGCTGGGGATAGTTGGTATTTGCTCTGGGGCTGTAGGTAGTAGGTATTTGTTGGGGGGCTGGGGATAGTTGGTATTTGTTGGGTTGGCTGGGTGTAGTTGGTATTTGATGGGGGCCAGGTGATAGTTGGTGTTTGTTGTGGGGGTTGAGTATAGTTGGTATTTGTTGGGGGGCTGGGGTTATTTGTTATTTGCTTGTGTCCTGGTGTTAGCTGGTATTTGTTGGGCAGCTGGCGATAGTAGGTATTTATTTGGGGGCTCTGGATAGTTGATATTTGTTGCGGGGGTTGTGGGTAGTTGGTATTTGTTGTGACGCTGTGGATTGTTTGTATTTGAGTGGGGCTGGGGATAGTTGGTATTGGTTGGGTGGGTTGGGGATAATTGGTATTTTTTCTGGGGCTGGGGATAGTTGATATTTGTTCTGGTGCTGTGGATACTTGGTATTTGTTGTGTGGCTGGGGATAGTTGGTATTTGTTGGGGAGAAGGGGATAGTTGGTGTGTCTGGGGTGGGTTGGGGATAGTTCATATTTGTTGGGGGGCTCTGGTTAGTTGGTATGTGTTCGGGGGCTGGTAATAGTTGGTATTTGTTGGGAGGTTGGGGTTAGTTGGTATTTGTTGCGGGGCTGGGGATAGTTCGCTTTTGTTGTGGGGCTGGTGATAGTTGGTATTTGTTGGGGGGGTTGGGGATAGTTGGTATTTGTTGTGGGGCTGGGGAGAGTTTGTTTTTGTTGGGGAGCTGGGGATAGTTGGTATTTGTTAGGCGGGCTGGGGATCGTTGGTATTTGTTGTGGGGCTGTGTATAGTGTGTAATTGTTGTGGGGCTGTGGATAGTTGGTATTTGCTGGGGGGTTTGGTGATAGTTGTTATTTGTTGTGGGGCTGGGGATAGTTGGTATTGGTTGGGTGGGTTGGGCATAGTTGGTATTTTTTGTGGGGCTGGGGATAGTTGGTATTTGCTCTGGGGCTGTAGGTAGTAGGTATTTGTTGGGGGGCTGGGGATAGTTGGTATTTGTTGGGTTGGCTGGGTGTAGTTGGTATTTGATGGGGGCCAGGTGATAGTTGGTGTTTGTTGCGGGGGTTGAGTATAGTTGATATTTGTTGGGGGGCTGGGGTTATTTGTTATTTGCTTGTGTCCTGGTGTTAGCTGGTATTTGTTGGGCAGCTGGCGATAGTAGGTATTTATTTGGGGGCTCTGGATAGTTGATATTTGTTGCGGGGGTTGTGGGTAGTTGGTATTTGTTGTGACGCTGTGGATTGTTTGTATTTGAGTGGGGCTGGGGATAGTTGGTATTGGTTGGGTGGGTTGGGGATAATTGGTATTTTTTCTGGGGCTGGGGATAGTTGATATTTGTTCTGGTGCTGTGGATACTTGGTATTTGTTGTGTGGCTGGGGATAGTTGGTATTTGTTGGGGAGTAGGGGATAGTTGGTGTGTCTAGGGTGGGTTGGGGATAGTTCATATTTGTTGGGTGGCTCTGGTTAGTTGGTATGTGTTCGGGGGCTGGTAATAGTTGGTATTTGTTGCGGGGCTGGGGATAGTTCGCTTTTGTTGTGGGGCTGGTGATAGTTGGTATTTGTTGGGGGGGTTGGGGATAGTTGGTATTTGTTGTGGGGCTGTGGATATTTGGTAGCTGTGGTGGGGTTGGGTTTAGTTGGTATTTGTTCGGTGGGCTGGGATTAATTAGAATTTGTTGGGGGGCTGGGGATGGTTGATATTTGTTGTGGGGCTGGGGATAGTTGGTATTTGTTGTGGAGCTGTGTATAGTTGGTATTTGCTGTGGGTTTGGGGATAGTTGGTATTTGTTGTGGGGCTGTGGATAGTTGGTGTTTATTGTGGGTTTGGAGTTAGTTGGTATTTGTTGGGGTGGCTGGGGTTAGTTGGTATTTGATTGGGTTCAGGGGTTTGATGGTATTTGTTTGGGGGGTTGGGGATAGTTGGTAATTTTTGTGGGGGTGGGGATATTTGGTATATGTTGGGGGTGTTGGGGATAGTTGGTATTTGGTGTGGGGCTGTGGATAGTTGGTATTTGTTGTGGGGCTGGTGATAGTTGTTATTTGTTGGGATGGCTGTGGATAGTTGGTATTTGTTGGGGGGCAGGGGATAGTTGGTACTTGTTGGGGAGAAGGGGATAGTTGGTGTGTCTGGGGTGGGTTGGGGATAGTTCATATTTTTTGGGGGGCTCTGGTTAGTTGGTATGTGTTCGGGGGCTGGTAATAGTTGGTATTTGTTGGGAGGTTGGGGTTAGTTGGTATTTGTTGCGGGGCTGGGGATAGTTCGCTTTTGTTGTGGGGCTGGTGATAGTTGGTATTTGTTGGGGGGGTTGGGGATAGTTGGTATTTGTTGTGTGTCTGGGGATAGTTGGTGTTTGTTGGGTGGGTTGGGGATAGTTGGTATTTGTTGTGGGTCTGTGGATAGTTGGTATTTGTTTTGGGGTTGGATTTAGTTGGTATTTGTTTGGTGTGCTGGGATTAGTTGGAATTTGTTGGGGTGCTGGGGATATTTGGTGTTTATTGTGGGTTTGAGGTTAGTTAGTATTTGTTGGGGGGTGCTGGGGTTAGTTGGTATTTGATTGGGTTCATGGTTTTGATGTTATTTGTTGGGGGGGTTGGCGATAGTTGGTATTTGTTGTGTGTCTGGGGATAGTTGGTATTTGTTGGGTGGGTTGGGGATAGTTGGTATTTGTTGTGGGTCTGTGGATAGTTGGTATTTGTTTTGGGGTTGGATTTAGTTGGTATTTGTTTGGTGTGCTGGGATTAGTTGGAATTTGTTGGGGTGCTGGGGATATTTGGTGTTTATTGTGGGTTTGAGGTTAGTTAGTATTTGTTGGGTGGGCTGGGGTTAGTTGGTATTTGATTGGGTTCAGGGTTTTGATGTTATTTGTTGGGGGGGTTGGGGATAGTTGGTAATTCTTGTGGGGGTGGGGATATTTGGTATATGTTGGGGGGTTGGGGATGGTTGGTATTTGGTGTGGGGCTGTGAATAGTTGGTATTTGTTGTGGGGCTGTTGATAGTTGTTATTTGTTGGGATAGCTGTGGATAGTTGGTATTTGTTGTGGGGCAGGGGATAGTTGGTACTTGTTGGGATGGCTGTGGATAGTTGGTATTTGTTGTGGGGCTGGTGACAGTTGGTATTTGTTGGGTGGGCTGGGGATAGTTGTTATTTGATTTGCAGCAGGGGATAGTTGGTATTTGTTGGGGGATTGGGGATAGTTCTTATTTGTTGGGGGGCTCGGATTAGTTGGTATGTGTTCGGGGGCTGGTAATAGTTGGTATTTGTTGGGGGTTTGATGTTGGTTGGTATTTGATTGGGGTCAGGGGGTAGTTGGTATTTGTTGGTGGGGTTGGGGATTGTTGGTATTTGTTTTGGGGCTGGGGATAGTTGGTATTTGTTGTGGGGCTGTTGATAGTTGGTATTTGCTGGGGGGTTTGTGGATAGTTGGTATTTATTTTGGGGTTGGGGTTAGTTGATATTTGTTGGGGGGGCTTGGAATAGTTGGTACTTGTTTGGGGCTGGGGATAGTTGGTATTTCTTGGGAGGTCTTGGGGATAGTTGATATTTGCTGTTGTGCTCGGGTTAGTTGGTATTTGTTCGGGGGCTGATGAGAGTTGGTATTTGTTGGGGGGGTTGGGGTTAGTTGGTACTTGATGGGGGGGCAGGGGCAATTTGGTATTTGTTGTGGGGTTTGGGAATAGTTGGTACTTGTTGTGGGGCTGGGGAGAATTTGTTTTTGTTGGGGCGCTGTGTGTAGTTTGTATTTGTTGCGGGGCTCTTGATAGTTTGTATTTGCTGGGGGGTTTGTGGATAGTTGGTATTTGTTGTGGGGCTGTGGATAGTTGGTATTTATTGTGGGGTTGGGGTTAGTTGGTATTTGTTGGGGTGGCTGGGAATAGTTGGTACTTGTTTGGGACAGGGGTTAGTTGGTATTTCTTAAGGGGTTTTGGGGATAGTTGATATTTGTTGGGGTGCTCGGGTTAGTTGGTATTTGTTCTGGGGCTGATGAGAGTTGGTATTTGTTGGGGGGGTTGGGGTTAGTTGGTATTTGATGGGGGCAGGGAGAATTTGGTATTTGTTGGGGGTTTGGGGATAGTTGGTATTTGTTGTGGGGCTGAGGAGAGTTTGTTTTTTTTTAGTTGGGGAGTTGGGGGTAGTTGGTATTTGTTGGGCGGGCTGGTGATAGTTGTTATTTGTTGTGGGGCTGGGTATAGTGTGTAATTGTTGTGGGGCTGTGGATAGTTGGTATTTGCTGGGGGGTTTGGTGATAGTTGTTATTTGTTGTGGGGCTGGGGATAGTTGGTATTGGTTGGGTGGGTTGTGCATAGTTGGTATTTTTGTGGGGCTGGGGATAGTTGGTATTTGCTGTGGGGCTGTGGATAGTAGGTATTTGTGGGGGGGCTGGGGATAGTTGGTATTTGATGGGTGGGCTGGGGGTAGTTGGTATTTGATGGGAGCCAGGTGATAGTTGGTGTTTGTTGCTGGGGTTGAGGGTAGTTGATATTTGTTGTGGGGCTGGGGTTATTTGATATTTGCTTGTGTCCTGGTGTTAGCTGGTATTTGTTGGGCAGCTGGCGATAGTAGGTATTTATTTGGGGGCTCTGGATAGTTGGTATTTGTTGCGGGGGTTGTGGGTTGTTGTTATTTGTTGTGACGCTGTGGATTGTTTGTATTTGTTGTGGGGCTAGGGATAGTTGGTATTGGTTGGGTGGGTTGAGAATAATTGTTATTTGTTCTGGGGCTGGGGATAGTTGATATTTGTTCTGGTGCTGGGGATACTTGGTATTTGTTGTGTGGCTGGGGATAGTTGGTATTTGTTGGGGAGAAGGGGATAGTTGGTGTGTCTTGGGGGGATTGGGGATAGTTCATATTTGTTGGGGGGCTCGGGTTAGTTGGTATGTGTTCAGGGGCTGGTAATAGTTGGTACTTGTTGGGTGGTTGGGGTTAGTTGGTATTTGTTGCGGGCCTGGGGATAGTTTGTTTTTGTTGTGGGGCTGGTGATATTCGGTATATGTTGGGGCAGTTGGGGATATTTGGTACTTGTTGTGGTTTTGGGGATAGTTGGTAGTTGTTGTGGGGTTGGGGATAGTTGGTATTTGTTGTGGGGCTGTGGATAGTTGGTATTTGTGTTGGTGTTGGGTTTAGTTGGTATTTGTTCGGTGGGCTGGGATAAGTTGGAATTTGTTGGGGGGCTGGGGATAGTTGATATTTGTTGTGTGGCTGGGGATAGTTGGTATTTGTTGTGGGGCTGTGTATAGTTGGTATTTGCTGGGTGTTAGGGGATAGTTGGTATTTGTTGTGGGGCTGTGGATAGTTGGTGTTTATTGTGGGTTTGGGGTTAGTTGGTATTTGTTGGGGGTGCTGGGGTTAGTTGGTATTTGATTGGGTTCAGGGTTTTGATGCTATTTGTTGGGGGGGTTGGGGATAGTTGTTAATTCTTGTAGGGCTGGGGATATTTGGTATATGTTGGGGGGTTTGGTGATAGTTGGTATTGGGAATAGGGCTGTGGATAGTTGGTATTTGTTGTGGGGCTGGTGATAGTTGGTATTTGTTGGGGAGAAGGGGATAGTTGGTGTGTCTTGGGGGGGTTGGGGAAAGTTCATATTTGTTGTGGGACTCCGGTTAGTTGGTATGTTTTTGGGGGCTGGCAATAGTTGGTAATTGTTGGGGGGTTGGGGTTAGTTGGTATTGATTGCGGGGCTGGGGATAGTTTGATTTTGTTGGGGGGCTGGTGATAGTTGGTATTTTTTGAGCGGTTGGGGATAGTTGGTATTTGTTGTGGGTCTGGGGATAGTTGGTATTTGTGGTGGGGTTGGGTTTAGTTGGTATTTGTTCAGTGGGCTGGGATTTGTTGGAATTTGTTGGGGGGCTGGGGCTAGTTGTCATTTGTTTTGGCGCTGTGGATAGTTGGCATTTGCTGGGGGTTTGGGGATAGTTGGTATTTGTTGTGGGGCTGTGGATAGTTGGTGTTTATTGTGGGTTTGGGGTTAGTTGGTATTTGTTGGGGGGGCTGGGGTTAGTTGGTATTTGATTGGTTTCAGGGGTTTGATGGTATTTGTTTGGGGGGTTGGGGATAGTTGGTAGTTTTTGTGGGGTGGGGTTATTTGGTATATGTTGGGGTGGTTGGGGATGGTTGGTATTTGGTGTGGGGCTGTGGATACTTGGTATTTGTTGTGGGGCTGATGATATTTGGTATTTGTTGGGATGGCTGTGGATAGTTGGTATTTGTTGGCGGGCAGGGGATAGTTGGTACTTGTTGGGATGGCTATGGATAGTTGGTATTTGTTGTGGGGCTGGTGACAGTTGGTATTTGTTGGGTGGGCTGGGGATAGTTGTTATTTGATTTGGAGCAGGGGATAGTTGCTATTTCTTGGGGGGATTGGGGATAGTTCATATTTGTTGGTGGTCTTGGGTTAATTAGTATGTGTTCGGGGGCTGGTATTAGTTTGTATTTGTTGGGGGGTTGGGGTTGGTTGGTATTTGATTGGGGTCAGGGGGTAGATGGTATTTGTTGGTGGGGTTGGGGATAGTTGGTATTTGCTGTGGGGCTGGGGATAGTTGGTATTTGTTGTGGGGCTGGGGATACTTGGTATTTGTTGTGTGGCTGGGGATAGTTGGTATTTGTTGGGGAGAAGGGGATAGTTGGTGTGTCTGGGGTGGGTTGGGGATAGTTCATATTTGTTGGGGGGCTCTGGTTAGTTGGTATGTGTTCGGGGACTGGTAATAGTTGGTATTTGTTGGGAGGTTGGGGTTAGTTGGTATTTGTTGCGGGGCTGGGGATAGTTCGCTTTTGTTGTGGGGCTGGTGATAGTTGGTATTTGTTGGGGGGGTTGGGGATAGTTGGTATTTGTTGTGTGTCTGGGGATAGTTGGTGTTTGTTGGGTGGGTTGGGGATAGTTGGTATTTGTTGTGGGTCTGTGGATAGTTGGTATTTGTTTTGGGGTTGGATTTAGTTGGTATTTGTTTGGTGTGCTGGGATTAGTTGGAATTTGTTGGGGTGCTGGGGATATTTGGTGTTTATTGTGGGTTTGAGGTTAGTTAGTATTTGTTGGGGGGTGCTGGGGTTAGTTGGTATTTGATTGGGTTCAGGGTTTTGATGTTATTTGTTGGGGGGGTTGGCGATAGTTGGTATTTGTTGTGTGTCTGGGGATAGTTGGTATTTGTTGGGTGGGTTGGGGATAGTTGGTATTTGTTGTGGGTCTGTGGATAGTTGGTATTTGTTTTGGGGTTGGATTTAGTTGGTATTTGTTTGGTGTGCTGGGATTAGTTGGAATTTGTTGGGGTGCTGGGGATATTTGGTGTTTATTGTGGGTTTGAGGTTAGTTAGTATTTGTTGGGTGGGCTGGGGTTAGTTGGTATTTGATTGGGTTCAGGGTTTTGATGTTATTTGTTGGGGGGGTTGGGGATAGTTGGTAATTCTTGTGCGGGTGGGGATATTTGGTATATGTTGGGGGGTTGGGGATGGTTGGTATTTGGTGTGGGGCTGTGAATAGTTGGTATTTGTTGTGGGGCTGTTGATAGTTGTTATTTGTTGGGATAGCTGTGGATAGTTGGTATTTGTTGTGGGGCAGGGGATAGTTGGTACTTGTTGGGATGGCTGTGGATAGTTGGTATTTGTTGTGGGGCTGGTGACAGTTGGTATTTGTTGGGTGGGCTGGGGATAGTTGTTATTTGATTTGCAGCAGGGGATAGTTGGTATTTGTTGGGGGGATTGGGGATAGTTCTTATTTGTTGGGGGGCTCGGATTAGTTGGTATGTGTTCGGGGGCTGGTAATAGTTGGTATTTGTTGGGGGTTTGATGTTGGTTGGTATTTGATTGGGGTCAGGGGGTAGATGGTATTTGTTGGTGGGGTTGGGGATTGTTGGTATTTGTTTTGGGGCTGGGGATAGTTGGTATTTGTTGTGGGGCTGTTGATAGTTGGTATTTGCTGGGGGGTTTGTGGATAGTTGGTATTTATTTTGGGGTTGGGGTTAGTTGATATTTGTTGGGGGGGCTTGGAATAGTTGGTACTTGTTTGGGGCTGGGGATAGTTGGTATTTCTTGGGAGGTCTTGGGGATAGTTGATATTTGCTGTTGTGCTCGGGTTAGTTGGTATTTGTTCGGGGGCTGATGAGAGTTGGTATTTGTTGGGGGGGTTGGGGTTAGTTGGTACTTGATGGGGGGGCAGGGGCAATTTGGTATTTGTTGTGGGGTTTGGGAATAGTTGGTACTTGTTGTGGGGCTGGGGAGAATTTGTTTTTGTTGGGGCGCTGTGTGTAGTTTGTATTTGTTGCGGGGCTCTTGATAGTTTGTATTTGCTGGGGGGTTTGTGGATAGTTGGTATTTGTTGTGGGGCTGTGGATAGTTGGTATTTATTGTGGGGTTGGGGTTAGTTGGTATTTGTTGGGGTGGCTGGGAATAGTTGGTACTTGTTTGGGACAGGGGTTAGTTGGTATTTCTTAAGGGATTTTGGGGATAGTTGATATTTGTTGGGGTGCTCGGGTTAGTTGGTATTTGTTCTGGGGCTGATGAGAGTTGGTATTTGTTGGGGGGGTTGGGGTTAGTTGGTATTTGATGGGGGCAGGGAGAATTTGGTATTTGTTGGGGGTTTGGGGATAGTTGGTATTTGTTGTGGGGCTGAGGAGAGTTTGTTTTTTTTTAGTTGGGGAGTTGGGGGTAGTTGGTATTTGTTGGGCGGGCTGGTGATAGTTGTTATTTGTTGTGGGGCTGGGTATAGTGTGTAATTGTTGTGGGGCTGTGGATAGTTGGTATTTGCTGGGGGGTTTGGTGATAGTTGTTATTTGTTGTGGGGCTGGGGATAGTTGGTATTGGTTGGGTGGGTTGGGCATAGTTGGTATTTTTGTGGGGCTGGGGATAGTTGGTATTTGCTGTGGGGCTGTGGATAGTAGGTATTTGTGGGGGGGCTGGGGATAGTTGGTATTTGATGGGTGGGCTGGGGGTAGTTGGTATTTGATGGGAGCCAGGTGATAGTTGGTGTTTGTTGCTGGGGTTGAGGGTAGTTGATATTTGTTGTGGGGCTGGGGTTATTTGATATTTGCTTGTGTCCTGGTGTTAGCTGGTATTTGTTGGGCAGCTGGCGATAGTAGGTATTTATTTGGGGGCTCTGGATAGTTGGTATTTGTTGCGGGGGTTGTGGGTTGTTGTTATTTGTTGTGACGCTGTGGATTGTTTGTATTTGTTGTGGGGCTAGGGATAGTTGGTATTGGTTGGGTGGGTTGAGAATAATTGTTATTTGTTCTGGGGCTGGGGATAGTTGATATTTGTTCTGGTGCTGGGGATACTTGGTATTTGTTGTGTGGCTGGGGATAGTTGGTATTTGTTGGGGAGAAGGGGATAGTTGGTGTGTCTTGGGGGGATTGGGGATAGTTCATATTTGTTGGGGGGCTCGGGTTAGTTGGTATGTGTTCAGGGGCTGGTAATAGTTGGTACTTGTTGGGTGGTTGGGGTTAGTTGGTATTTGTTGCGGGCCTGGGGATAGTTTGTTTTTGTTGTGGGGCTGGTGATATTCGGTATATGTTGGGGCAGTTGGGGATATTTGGTACTTGTTGTGGTTTTGGGGATAGTTGGTATTTGTTGTGGGGTTGGGGATAGTTGGTATTTGTTGTGGGGCTGTGGATAGTTGGTATTTGTGTTGGTGTTGGGTTTAGTTGGTATTTGTTCGGTGGGCTGGGATAAGTTGGAATTTGTTGGGGGGCTGGGGATAGTTGATATTTGTTGTGTGGCTGGGGATAGTTGGTATTTGTTGTGGGGCTGTGTATAGTTGGTATTTGCTGGGTGTTAGGGGATAGTTGGTATTTGTTGTGGGGCTATGGATAGTTGGTGTTTATTGTGGGTTTGGGGTTAGTTGGTATTTATTGGGGGTGCTGGGGTTAGTTGGTATTTGATTGGGTTCAGGGTTTTGATGCTATTTGTTGGGGGGGTTGGGGATAGTTGTTAATTCTTGTAGGGCTGGGGATATTTGGTATATGTTGGGGGGTTTGGTGATAGTTGGTATTGGGAATAGGGCTGTGGATAGTTGGTATTTGTTGTGGGGCTGGTGATAGTTGGTATTTGTTGGGGAGAAGGGGATAGTTGGTGTGTCTTGGGGGGGTTGGGGAAAGTTCATATTTGTTGTGGGACTCCGGTTAGTTGGTATGTTTTTGGGGGCTGGCAATAGTTGGTAATTGTTGGGGGGTTGGGGTTAGTTGGTATTGATTGCGGGGCTGGGGATAGTTTGATTTTGTTGGGGGGCTGGTGATAGTTGGTATTTTTTGAGCGGTTGGGGATAGTTGGTATTTGTTGTGGGTCTGGGGATAGTTGGTATTTGTGGTGGGGTTGGGTTTAGTTGGTATTTGTTCAGTGGGCTGGGATTTGTTGGAATTTGTTGGGGGGCTGGGGCTAGTTGTCATTTGTTTTGGCGCTGTGGATAGTTGGCATTTGCTGGGGGTTTGGGGATAGTTAGTATTTGTTGTGGGGCTGTGGATAGTTGGTGTTTATTGTGGGTTTGAGGTTAGTTGGTATTTGTTGGGGGGGCTGGGGTTAGTTGGTATTTGATTGGTTTCAGGGGTTTGATGGTATTTGTTTGGGGGGTTGGGGATAGTTGGTAGTTTTTGTGGGGTGGGGATATTTGGTATATGTTGGGGTGGTTGGGGATGGTTGGTATTTGGTGTGGGGCTGTGGATACTTGGTATTTGTTGTGGGGCTGATGATATTTGGTATTTGTTGGGATGGCTGTGGATAGTTGGTATTTGTTGGCGGGCAGGGGATAGTTGGTACTTGTTGGGATGGCTATGGATAGTTGGTATTTGTTGTGGGGCTGGTGACAGTTGGTATTTGTTGGGTGGGCTGGGGATAGTTGTTATTTGATTTGGAGCAGGGGATAGTTGCTATTTCTTGGGGGGATTGGGGATAGTTCATATTTGTTGGTGGTCTTGGGTTAATTAGTATGTGTTCGGGGGCTGGTATTAGTTTGTATTTGTTGGGGGGTTGGGGTTGGTTGGTATTTGATTGGGGTCAGGGGGTAGATGGTATTTGTTGGTGGGGTTGGGGATAGTTGGTATTTGCTGTGGGGCTGGGGATAGTTGGTATTTGTTGTGGGGCTGGGGATACTTGGTATTTGTTGTTTGGCTGGGGATAGTTGGTATTTGTTGGGGAGAAGGGGATAGTTGGTGTGTCTGGGGTGGGTTGGGGATAGTTCATATTTGTTGGGGGGCTCTGGTTAGTTGGTATGTGTTCGGGGACTGGTAATAGTTGGTATTTGTTGGGAGGTTGGGGTTAGTTGGTATTTGTTGCGGGGCTGGGGATAGTTCGCTTTTGTTGTGGGGCTGGTGATAGTTGGTATTTGTTGGGGGGGTTGGGGATAGTTGGTATTTGTTGTGTGTCTGGGGATAGTTGGTGTTTGTTGGGTGGGTTGGGGATAGTTGGTATTTGTTGTGGGTCTGTGGATAGTTGGTATTTGTTTTGGGGTTGGATTTAGTTGGTATTTGTTTGGTGTGCTGGGATTAGTTGGAATTTGTTGGGGTGCTGGGGATATTTGGTGTTTATTGTGGGTTTGAGGTTAGTTAGTATTTGTTGGGGGGTGCTGGGGTTAGTTGGTATTTGATTGGGTTCAGGGTTTTGATGTTATTTGTTGGGGGGGTTGGCGATAGTTGGTATTTGTTGTGTGTCTGGGGATAGTTGGTATTTGTTGGGTGGGTTGGGGATAGTTGGTATTTGTTGTGGGTCTGTGGATAGTTGGTATTTGTTTTGGGGTTGGATTTAGTTGGTATTTGTTTGGTGTGCTGGGATTAGTTGGAATTTGTTGGGGTGCTGGGGATATTTGGTGTTTATTGTGGGTTTGAGGTTAGTTAGTATTTGTTGGGTGGGCTGGGGTTAGTTGGTATTTGATTGGGTTCAGGGTTTTGATGTTATTTGTTGGGGGGGTTGGGGATAGTTGGTAATTCTTGTGCGGGTGGGGATATTTGGTATATGTTGGGGGGTTGGGGATGGTTGGTATTTGGTGTGGGGCTGTGAATAGTTGGTATTTGTTGTGGGGCTGTTGATAGTTGTTATTTGTTGGGATAGCTGTGGATAGTTGGTATTTGTTGTGGGGCAGGGGATAGTTGGTACTTGTTGGGATGGCTGTGGATAGTTGGTATTTGTTGTGGGGCTGGTGACAGTTGGTATTTGTTGGGTGGGCTGGGGATAGTTGTTATTTGATTTGCAGCAGGGGATAGTTGGTATTTGTTGGGGGGATTGGGGATAGTTCTTATTTGTTGGGGGGCTCGGATTAGTTGGTATGTGTTCGGGGGCTGGTAATAGTTGGTATTTGTTGGGGGTTTGATGTTGGTTGGTATTTGATTGGGGTCAGGGGGTAGATGGTATTTGTTGGTGGGGTTGGGGATTGTTGGTATTTGTTTTGGGGCTGGGGATAGTTGGTATTTGTTGTGGGGCTGTTGATAGTTGGTATTTGCTGGGGGGTTTGTGGATAGTTGGTATTTATTTTGGGGTTGGGGTTAGTTGATATTTGTTGGGGGGGCTTGGAATAGTTGGTACTTGTTTGGGGCTGGGGATAGTTGGTATTTCTTGGGAGGTCTTGGGGATAGTTGATATTTGCTGTTGTGCTCGGGTTAGTTGGTATTTGTTCGGGGGCTGATGAGAGTTGGTATTTGTTGGGGGGGTTGGGGTTAGTTGGTACTTGATGGGGGGGCAGGGGCAATTTGGTATTTGTTGTGGGGTTTGGGAATAGTTGGTACTTGTTGTGGGGCTGGGGAGAATTTGTTTTTGTTGGGGCGCTGTGTGTAGTTTGTATTTGTTGCGGGGCTCTTGATAGTTTGTATTTGCTGGGGGGTTTGTGGATAGTTGGTATTTGTTGTGGGGCTGTGGATAGTTGGTATTTATTGTGGGGTTGGGGTTAGTTGGTATTTGTTGGGGTGGCTGGGAATAGTTGGTACTTGTTTGGGACAGGGGTTAGTTGGTATTTCTTAAGGGGTTTTGGGGATAGTTGATATTTGTTGGGGTGCTCGGGCTTAGTTGGTATTTGTTCTGGGGCTGATGAGAGTTGGTATTTGTTGGGGGGGTTGGGGTTAGTTGGTATTTGATGGGGGCAGGGAGAATTTGGTATTTGTTGGGGGTTTGGGGATAGTTGGTATTTGTTGTGGGGCTGAGGAGAGTTTGTTTTTTTTTAGTTGGGGAGTTGGGGGTAGTTGGTATTTGTTGGGCGGGCTGGTGATAGTTGTTATTTGTTGTGGGGCTGGGTATAGTGTGTAATTGTTGTGGGGCTGTGGATAGTTGGTATTTGCTGGGGGGTTTGGTGATAGTTGTTATTTGTTGTGGGGCTGGGGATAGTTGGTATTGGTTGGGTGGGTTGGGCATAGTTGGTATTTTTGTGGGGCTGGGGATAGTTGGTATTTGCTGTGGGGCTGTGGATAGTAGGTATTTGTGGGGGGGCTGGGGATAGTTGGTATTTGATGGGTGGGCTGGGGGTAGTTGGTATTTGATGGGAGCCAGGTGATAGTTGGTGTTTGTTGCTGGGGTTGAGGGTAGTTGATATTTGTTGTGGGGCTGGGGTTATTTGATATTTGCTTGTGTCCTGGTGTTAGCTGGTATTTGTTGGGCAGCTGGCGATAGTAGGTATTTATTTGGGGGCTCTGGATAGTTGGTATTTGTTGCGGGGGTTGTGGGTTGTTGTTATTTGTTGTGACGCTGTGGATTGTTTGTATTTGTTGTGGGGCTAGGGATAGTTGGTATTGGTTGGGTGGGTTGAGAATAATTGTTATTTGTTCTGGGGCTGGGGATAGTTGATATTTGTTCTGGTGCTGGGGATACTTGGTATTTGTTGTGTGGCTGGGGATAGTTGGTATTTGTTGGGGAGAAGGGGATAGTTGGTGTGTCTTGGGGGGATTGGGGATAGTTCATATTTGTTGGGGGGCTCGGGTTAGTTGGTATGTGTTCAGGGGCTGGTAATAGTTGGTACTTGTTGGGTGGTTGGGGTTAGTTGGTATTTGTTGCGGGCCTGGGGATAGTTTGTTTTTGTTGTGGGGCTGGTGATATTCGGTATATGTTGGGGCAGTTGGGGATATTTGGTACTTGTTGTGGTTTTGGGGATAGTTGGTAGTTGTTGTGGGGTTGGGGATAGTTGGTATTTGTTGTGGGGCTGTGGATAGTTGGTATTTGTGTTGGTGTTGGGTTTAGTTGGTATTTGTTCGGTGGGCTGGGATAAGTTGGAATTTGTTGGGGGGCTGGGGATAGTTGATATTTGTTGTGTGGCTGGGGATAGTTGGTATTTGTTGTGGGGCTGTGTATAGTTGGTATTTGCTGGGTGTTAGGGGATAGTTGGTATTTGTTGTGGGGCTGTGGATAGTTGGTGTTTATTGTGGGTTTGGGGTTAGTTGGTATTTGTTGGGGGTGCTGGGGTTAGTTGGTATTTGATTGGGTTCAGGGTTTTGATGCTATTTGTTGGGGGGGTTGGGGATAGTTGTTAATTCTTGTAGGGCTGGGGATATTTGGTATATGTTGGGGGGTTTGGTGATAGTTGGTATTGGGAATAGGGCTGTGGATAGTTGGTATTTGTTGTGGGGCTGGTGATAGTTGGTATTTGTTGGGGAGAAGGGGATAGTTGGTGTGTCTTGGGGGGGTTGGGGAAAGTTCATATTTGTTGTGGGACTCCGGTTAGTTGGTATGTTTTTGGGGGCTGGCAATAGTTGGTAATTGTTGGGGGGTTGGGGTTAGTTGGTATTGATTGCGGGGCTGGGGATAGTTTGATTTTGTTGGGGGGCTGGTGATAGTTGGTATTTTTTGAGCGGTTGGGGATAGTTGGTATTTGTTGTGGGTCTGGGGATAGTTGGTATTTGTGGTGGGGTTGGGTTTAGTTGGTATTTGTTCAGTGGGCTGGGATTTGTTGGAATTTGTTGGGGGGCTGGGGCTAGTTGTCATTTGTTTTGGTGCTGTGGATAGTTGGCATTTGCTGGGGGTTTGGGGATAGTTGGTATTTGTTGTGGGGCTGTGGATAGTTGGTGTTTATTGTGGGTTTGGGGTTAGTTGGTATTTGTTGGGGGGGCTGGGGTTAGTTGGTATTTGATTGGTTTCAGGGGTTTGATGGTATTTGTTTGGGGGGTTGGGGATAGTTGGTAGTTTTTGTGGGGTGGGGATATTTGGTATATGTTGGGGTGGTTGGGGATGGTTGGTATTTGGTGTGGGGCTGTGGATACTTGGTATTTGTTGTGGGGCTGATGATATTTGGTATTTGTTGGGATGGCTGTGGATAGTTGGTATTTGTTGGCGGGCAGGGGATAGTTGGTACTTGTTGGGATGGCTATGGATAGTTGGTATTTGTTGTGGGGCTGGTGACAGTTGGTATTTGTTGGGTGGGCTGGGGATAGTTGTTATTTGATTTGGAGCAGGGGATAGTTGCTATTTCTTGGGGGGATTGGGGATAGTTCATATTTGTTGGTGGTCTTGGGTTAATTAGTATGTGTTCGGGGGCTGGTATTAGTTTGTATTTGTTGGGGGGTTGGGGTTGGTTGGTATTTGATTGGGGTCAGGGGGTAGATGGTATTTGTTGGTGGGGTTGGGGATAGTTGGTATTTGTTGTGGGGCTGGGGATAGTTGGTATTTGTTGGTGGGGTTGTTGATAGTTGGTATTTGATGGGGGGCTGGGAATAGTTGCTACTTGTTTGGGGCAGGGGATAGTTTGTATTTCTTAGGGGGTGCTGGGGATAGTTGATATTTGTTGGGGTGCTCGGGTTAGTTGGTATTTGTTCCGAGGCTGGTGAGAGTTGGTATTTGTTGGGGGGGTTGGAGTTAGTTGGTATTTGATGAGGGGCAGGGGGATTTTGGTATTTGTTGGGGGGGTTGGGGATAGTTGGTATTTGTTGTGGGGCTGGGGAGAGTTTGTTTTTGTTGGGGAGCTGGGGGTAGTTGGTATTTGTTGGGCGGTCTGGGAATCGTTGGTATCTGTTGTGGGGCTGCGTATAGTGTTTAATTGTTGTGGGGCTGTGGATAGTTGGTATTTGCTGGGGGGTTTGGGGATAGTTGTTATTTGTTGTGGGGCTGGGGATAGTTGGTATTGGTTGGGTGGGTTGGGCATAGTTGGTATTTTTTGTGTGGCTGGGGATAGTTTGTATTTTTTCTGGGGCTGGGGATAGTTGATATTTGTTCTGGTGCTTTGGATACTTGGTATTTGTTGTGGGGCTGGGGATAGTTGGTATTTGTTGGGGGGGCTGGGAATAGTTGGTATTTGTTGTGGGGCTATGTCTAGTTGGTAAATGCTGGGGTGGTTGTGGATAGTTGGTATTTGTTGTGTGGGTTGGGGATAGTTGGTATTTGTTGCGTGGGTTGGGGATAGTTGGTATTTGTTGTGGGTCTGGGGATAGTTGGTATTTGTTGCGTGGGTTGGGGATAGATGGTATTTGTTGTGGGTCTGGGGATAGTTGGTATTTGTTGCGTGGGTTGGGGATAGTTGGTATTTGTTGTGGGTCTGGGGATAGTTGGTATTTGTTGGGGTGGGGTTGGGGATATATGGTATTTGTTGTGGGGCTGTGGATATTTGGTATTTGTTGTGGGGTTGCGTTTAGTTGGTATTTGTGCGGTGGGCTATGATTAGTTGGAATTTGTTGGGGGGCTGGGGATATTTGATATTTGTTGTGGGGCTGGGGATAGTTGGTATTTGCTGGGGGGGTTGGGGATAGTTGGTATTGGTTGGGTGGGTTGGGGATAATTGGTATTTTTTGTGACTCTGGGAATATTTGGTATTAGCTGTGGGGCTGGGGATAGTTGGTATGTGGTGTGGGGCTGGTGATAGTTGGTATTTGATGGGGAGGAGGGGATAGTTGGCATTTGTTGGGAGCGCTGGGGTCAGTTGGTATTTGTTGTGGGGCTGGTGATAGTTGGTATTTGTTGGGTGGGTTGGGGATAGTTGGTATTTGATGGGGAACAGGGGATAGTTGGTATTTCTTGGGGGGGCTGGGGATAGTTCATATTTGTTGGGGTGCTCCTGTTAGTTGGTAATTGTTCAGGGGCTGGTGATAGTTGGTATTTGTTGGGGCGGTTGGGGTTAGTTGGTATTTGATTGGGGTCAAGGGCTAGATGGTATTTCTTGGTGATTTGGGGATAGTTGTTATTTGTTGTGGGGCTGGAGATAGTTGGTATTGATTGGTCAGGTTGGGGATAGTTGGTATTTGTTGCGTGGGTTGGGGATAGTTGGTATTTGTTGCGTGGGTTGGGGATAGTTGGTATTTGTTGTGGGTCTGGGGATAGTTGGTATTTGTTGCGTGGGTTGGGGATAGTTGGTATTTGTTGTGGGTCTGGGGATAGTTGGTATTTGTTGGGGAGGGTTGGGGATAGTTGGTATTTGTTGTGGGGCTGTGGATATTTGGTATTTTTTGTGGGGTTGCGTTTAGTTGGTATTTGTGCGGTGGGCTGGGATTAGTTGGAATTTGTTGGGGGGCTGGGGATATTTGATATTTGTTGTGGGGCTGGGGATAGTTGGTATTTGCTGGGGGTGTTGGGGATAGTTGGTATTGGTTGGGTGGGTTGGGGATAATTGGCATTTTTTGTGACTCTGGGAATATTTGGTATTTGCTGTGGGGCTGGGGATAGTTGGTATTTGGTGTGGGGCTGGTGATAGTTGGTATTTGTTGGGATGACTGTGTATAGTTGGTATTTGATGGGGGGCAGGGGATAGTTGGTATTTGTTGGGATGGCTGTGGATAGTTTTTATTTGTTTGGTGTGCTGGCGATAGCTGCTATTTGATGGGGAGCAGGGGATTGTTGGTATTTGTTGGGGGGGCAGCGGTCAGTTGGTATTTCTTGTGGGGCTGGTGACAGTTGATACTTGTTGGGTGGGCTGGGGATAGTTGGTACTTGTTTGGGGCAGGGGATAGTTGGTATTTCTTAGGGGGTGTTGGGGATAGTTGATATTTGTTGGGCTGCTTGGGTTAGTTGGCATTTGTTCGGGGGCTGGTGAGAGTTAGTATTTGTTGGGGGGGTTGGGGTTAGTTGGTATTTGATGGGGGGCAGGGGGAATTTGGTATTTGTTGGGTGTTTGGGGATAGTTGGTATTTGTTGTGGGGCTGGGGAGAGTTTGTTTTTGTTGGGGAGCTGGGGATAGTTGGTATTTGTTAGGCGGGCTGGGGATCATTGGTATTTGTTGTGGGGCTGTGTATAGTGTGTAATTGTTGTGGGGCTGTGGATAGTTGGTATTTGCTGGGGGGTTTGGGGATAGTTGTTATTTGTTGTGGGGCTGGGGATAGTTGGTATTGGTTGGGTGGGTTGGGCATAGTTGGTATTTTTTGTGGGGCTGGGGATAGTTGGTATTTGCTCTGGGGCTGTAGGTAGTAGGTATTTGTTGGGGGGCTGGGGATAGTTGGTATTTGTTGGGTTGGCTGGGTGTAGTTGGTATTTGATGGGGGCCAGGTGATAGTTGGTGTTTGTTGTGGGGGTTGAGTATAGTTGATATTTGTTGGGGGGCTGGGGTTATTTGTTATTTGCTTGTGTCCTGGTGTTAGCTGGTATTTGTTGGGCAGCTGGCGATAGTAGGTATTTATTTGGGGGCTCTGGATAGATGATATTTGTTGCGGGGTTTGTGGGTAGTTGGTATTTGTTGTGACGCTGTGGATTGTTTGTATTTGAGTGGGGCTGGGGATAGTTGGTATTGGTTGGGTGGGTTGGGGATAATTGGTATTTTTTCTGGGGCTGGGGATAGTTGATATTTGTTCTGGTGCTGTGGATACTTGGTATTTGTTGTGTGGCTGGGGATAGTTGGTATTTGTTGGGGAGAAGGGGATAGTTGGTGTGTCTGGGGTGGGTTGGGGATAGTTCATATTTGTTGGGGGGCTCTGGTTAGTTGGTATGTGTTCGGGGGCTGGTAATAGTTGGTATTTGTTGGGAGGTTGGGGTTAGTTGGTATTTGTTGGGGGGCTGGGGATAGTTCGCTTTTGTTGTGGGGCTGGTGATAGTTGGTATTTGTTGGGGGGGTTGGGGATAGTTGGTATTTGTTGTGGGGCTGGGGAGAGTTTGTTTTTGTTGGGGAGCTGGGGATAGTTGGTATTTGTTAGGCGGGCTGGGGATCGTTGGTATTTGTTGTGGGGCTGTGTATAGTGTGTAATTGTTGTGGGGCTGTGGATAGTTGGTATTTGCTGGGGGGTTTGGTGATAGTTGTTATTTGTTGTGGGGCTGGGGATAGTTGGTATTGGTTGGGTGGGTTGGGCATAGTTGGTATTTTTTGTGGGGCTGGGGATAGTTGGTATTTGCTCTGGGGCTGTAGGTAGTAGGTATTTGTTGGGGGGCTGGGGATAGTTGGTATTTGTTGGGTTGGCTGGGTGTAGTTGGTATTTGATGGGGGCCAGGTGATAGTTGGTGTTTGTTGCGGGAGTTGAGTATAGTTGATATTTGTTGGGGGGCTGGGGTTATTTGTTATTTGCTTGTGTCCTGGTGTTAGCTGGTATTTGTTGGGCAGCTGGCGATAGTAGGTATTTATTTGGGGGCTCTGGATAGTTGATATTTGTTGCGGGGGTTGTGGGTAGTTGGTATTTGTTGTGACGCTGTGGATTGTTTGTATTTGAGTGGGGCTGGGGATAGTTGGTATTGGTTGGGTGGGTTGGGGATAATTGGTATTTTTTCTGGGGCTGGGGATAGTTGATATTTGTTCTGGTGCTGTGGATACTTGGTATTTGTTGTGTGGCTGGGGATAGTTGGTATTTGTTGGGGAGAAGGGGATAGTTGGTGTGTCTAGGGTGGGTTGGGGATAGTTCATATTTGTTGGGTGGCTCTGGTTAGTTGGTATGTGTTCGGGGGCTGGTAATAGTTGGTATTTGTTGCGGGGCTGGGGATAGTTCGCTTTTGTTGTGGGGCTGGTGATAGTTGGTATTTGTTGGGGGGGTTGGGGATAGTTGGTATTTGTTGTGGGGCTGTGGATATTTGGTAGCTGTGGTGGGGTTGGGTTTAGTTGGTATTTGTTCGGTGGGCTGGGATTAATTAGAATTTGTTGGGGGGCTGGGGATGGTTGATATTTGTTGTGGGGCTGGGGATAGTTGGTATTTGTTGTGGAGCTGTGTATAGTTGGTATTTGCTGTGGGTTTGGGGATAGTTGGTATTTGTTGTGGGGCTGTGGATAGTTGGTGTTTATTGTGGGTTTGGAGTTAGTTGGTATTTGTTGGGGTGGCTGGGGTTAGTTGGTATTTGATTGGGTTCAGGGGTTTGATGGTATTTGTTTGGGGGGTTGGGGATAGTTGGTAATTTTTGTGGGGGTGGGGATATTTGGTATATGTTGGGGGTGTTGGGGATAGTTGGTATTTGGTGTGGGGCTGTGGATAGTTGGTATTTGTTGTGGGGCTGGTGATAGTTGTTATTTGTTGGGATGGCTGTGGATAGTTGGTATTTGTTGGGGGGCAGGGGATAGTTGGTACTTGTTGGGATGGCTGTGGATAGTTGGTATTTGTTGTGGGGCTGGTGACAGTTGGTATTTGTTGGGTGGTCTGGGGATAGTTGTTATTTGATTTGCAGCAGGGGATAGTTGGTATTTCCTGGGGGGATTGGGGATAGTTCGTACTTGTTGGGGGGCTCGGGTTAGTTGGTATGTGTTCGGGGGCTGGTAATAGTTGGTATTTGTTGTGGGGCTTTGGATAGTTGGTATTTGCTGGGGGTGTTGGGGATAGTTGGTTTTGTTGTGGGGCTGTGGATAGTTGGTATTTATTGTGGGGTTGGGGTTAGTTGGTATTTGTTGGGGGGGCTGGGTTTAGTTGGTATTTCATTGGGGTCAGTGGTTGGATGGTATTTCTTTGGGGGGGTTGGGGATAGTTGATAATTGTTGTGGGGCTGGGTATAGTTGGTATTTGTTTGGGGGGGTTGGGGATAGTTGGTATTTTGTGTGGGGCTGTGGATAGTTGTTATTTGTTCTGGGGCTGGTGATAGTTGGTATTTTTTGGAATGGCTGTGGATAGTTGGTATTTGTTGGGTGGCAGGGGATAGTTGGTATTTGTTGAGATGGCTGTGGATAGTTGGTATTTGATGGGAGGGAGGGGATATTTGGTATTTATTCGGTGGGCTGGCGATAGTTGGTAATTGATGGGGAGGAGGGGATAGTTGGCATTTGTTGGGGGCGCTGGGGTCAGTTGGTATTTGTTGTGGGGAAGGTGACAGTTGGTATTTGTTGGGTGGGTTGGGGATAGTTGGTATTTGATGGGGAGGAGGGGATAGTTGGCAATTGTTGGGGGCGCTGGGGTCAGTTGGTATTTGTTGTCGGGCTGGTGACAGTTGGTATTTGTTGGGTGGTTTGGGGATAGTTGGTATTTGATGGGGAGCAGGGGATAGTTGGTATTTCTTGGGGGGGTTGGGGATAGTTCATATTTGTTGGAGTGCTCCTGTTAGTTGGTAATTGTTTGGGGGCTGGTGATAGTTGGTATTTGTTGGGGTGTTGGGGTTAGTTGGTATTTGATTGGGGTCAAGGGGTAGATGGTATTTCTTGGTGATTTGGGGATAGTTGGTATTTGTTGTGGGGCTTGGGATAGTTCGTTTTTGTTGGGGAGCTGGGGATAGTTGGTATTTGTTGGGTGGGCTGTGGATAGTTGGTATTTGTTGTGGGGCTGGGGATAGTTGGTATTTTTTGTGGGCCTGGGGATAGTTGTTATTTGTTGTGGGACTGGGGATAGTTGGTATTGGTTGGGTGGGTTGGGGATAATTGGTATTTTTTGTGGGGTTGGGGATAGTTGGTATTTGCTGCGGGGCTGGTGATAGTTGCTATTTGTTGGGCGGGCAGGGGATAGTTGGTATTTGTTGTGGGGCTGGGGATAGTTGGTATTTGTTAGGGGGGCGGGCGATAGTTGGTATTTGTTGTGGGGCTGGGGTAGTTGGTATATGTTGTAGGGCTGTGGATAGTTGGTATTTGTTGGGATAGCTGCTGTGGATAGTTAGTAATTGATGGGGACTGGGGATAGTAGGTATTTGATGGGGGGCTGGCCATAGTTTATATTTGTTGGGGGGGCTTGGTCAGTTGGTAGTTGTTGTGGGGCTGGTGATATTTGTTACTTGTTGGGTGGGCTGGCGATAGTTGGTATTTGATCGGGTGGCAGGTGATAGTTGGTATTTGTTGGGGGGGTTGCTGGGGTCATTTGGTATTTGTTGTGTGTCTGGTGATAGCTGGTATTTGTTAGGTGGGCTGGGGATGGTTGTTATTTGATGGGGGCAGGGGATAGTTGGTATTTGTTGGGGTGGTTGGGGATAGTTGGTATTTGTTCTGGGGCTGTGGATCATTTGTTTTTGTTGGGGGCTGGTGATAGTTGCTATTTGTTGGGTGGGCAGGGTATAGTTGGTATTTGTTGTGGTGCTGGGGATAGTTGGTATTTGTAGTGGGGCTGGGGTTAGTTGGTATTTATTGTGGTGCTGGGGTTAGTTGGTATTTGTTGCGGTGCTGGGGTCAGTTGGTATTTGTTGTGGTGTTGGGGTTAGTTGGTATTTGTTGTTGGGCTGGGGATAGTTGGTATTTGTTGGGGGGTTTGGTGATCGTTGGTATTTGCCGGGGGGTTTGCGTGAGTTGGTATTTGTTGGGGTGCTGGGTAGTTGATATTTTTTAGGGGGCTGGGGATAGTTGGTATTTGTTGGGGGGCTGGGGTCAGTGGGTATTTGTTGTGGGGCTTGTGACAGTTGCCATTTGTTGGGGGGCTGGGGATAGTTTGTATTTGTTGCAGGGCTGATGATAGTTGGTATTTATTGGGGGTTTTGGGGATAGTTGTTTTTGTTGGGGACAGGGGTTAGTTGGTATTTGGGCGGTTAGGGGTCAGTTGGTATTTATTGGCGGGCTGGGGTTTGTTGGTATTTGTTGTTGGGCTGGGAATAGTTGGTATCTGTCTCGAGGCTTTGTGATAGTTGTTATTTCTTGCGGGCCTTGTGTGTGTTGCTATTTGTTGTGGTGGCAGGTTGTTAGTTGTATTTTATGGGGTGAGGGTATAAGTTGGTATTTTTAGCCATCTGGGGATATTTGATATTGGTTGGGGGTGCTGGGGTCAGTTGGTATATCTTGGGGGGGCTAGGGATAGTTGGTATTTGTTGGGTTTTTGGGGATAGTTGGTATTTGTTGTGGGGCTGTGGACAGTTGTTATTTGTTGAGGGGTTGGGGTTAGTTGGTATTTGTTCAGGGGAATGGGTTTAGTTGGTATTTGTTGGGGGTCTGGGTCTATTTGGTATTTGTTGTGGTGCTGGAGTCAGTTGGTAGTTGTTGTGGGGTTGGGGATGGTTAGTATTTGTTGTGGGATTGGGGATAGTTGGTATTTGTTGGGGGGCTGGGGGTAGTTGGTATTTTTTGGGTGGGCTGGGGATAGTTTGTGTTTGATGGGGGGGCAGGGGATAGATGGTTCTTGTTGGGGTGCTGGGGATAGTTGGTATTTGTTGGGGGGTTTGGGGTTAATTGGTATTTGAGTGGGGCAGGGGATAGTTGCTACTTGTTCGGGGTCTGGGGTTATTTGGTATTTGTCGGGTGCAGGGGATAGTTGGTATTTGTTGGGGTGGTTGGGCTTAGTTGGTATTTGATGGGAGTCAGGGAATAGTTGGCATTTGTTGGGGGGGTTGGGGATAGTTGGTATTTGTTGTGGGGCTGGGGGTAGTTCATTTTTGTTGGGGGCTTGATGATAGTCGGTAATTATTGGGCGGGCTGGGGATATTTGGTATTTGTTGTGACACTGTGGATAGTTGGTATTTGTTGTGGGGCTGGGGATTGTTGTTATTTGTTGTGGGGCTGGGGCTAGTTGGTATTTGTTGTGGGGCTGGGGATAGTTGGTGTTTGTTGGGGTGGTTGGGGACAGTTGGTATTTGTTGTGCGGCTGGGGATAGTTGGTATTTGTTGGCGGGCTTTGGTTAGTTGGTATTTGTTGGGGGGCTGGGAATAGTTGGTAGTCGTTGGGGTGGTTGGGCTTAGTTGGTATTTGATGGGAGTCAGGGGATAGTTGGCATTTGTTGTGGGGCTGGGGATAGTTCATTTTTTTTGGGGGCCTGATGATAGTTGGTAATTGTTGGGTGGGCTGGGGATATTTGGTATTTGTTGTGACGCTGTGGATAGTTGGTATTTGTTGTGGGGCTGGGGCTGGTTGGCGTTTGTTGGGGTGGTTGGGGGCAGTTGTTATTTGTTGTGTGGCTGGGGATAGTTGGTATCTGTTGCTGGGCTGGGGACAATTGGTTTTTGTTGCAGGTCTGGGGGTAGTTGGTATCTGTTGGGGGTCTGGGAATAGTTTGTGTTTGTTGTGGGGCTGGGTTTATTTGGTATTTGTTGTGGTGCTGGGGTTAGTTGGTATTTGTGACGGGTAGGGGTCAGTTGGTATTTATTGAGGGGCTGGGGTTAGTTGGTATTTGTTGTGAGTCTCGGGATAGTTGGTATTTTTTGGGGGGTTTGGTGATAGTTGATATTTGTTGCGGGGCTGGTGTGAGTTGGTATTTGTTGTGGTGGTTGGTGGTATTTGGTATTTTTTGGGTTGAGGGTGTTAGTTGTTATTTTTTGTGGGGCTTGGGATATTTGATATTTGTTGGGGGGCTGGGGTCGGTTGGTATTTCTTGGGGGCCTGGGGATAGTTGGTATTTGTTGTGGGGCTGTGGATAGTTGGTATTTGTTGGGATAGCTGCTGTGGATAGTTGGTAATTGATGGGGACTGGGGATCGTAGGTATTTGATGGGGGGCTGGCCATAGTTTATATTTGTTGGGGGGCTGTGGTCAGTTGGTAGTTGTTGTGGGGCTGGTGATAGTTGGTATTTGTTTGGTGGGCTGGCGATAGTTGGTATTTGATTGCGTGGCAGGTGATAGTTGGTATTTGTTGGGGGTTGCTGGGGTCATTTTGTATTTGTTGTGTGTCTGGTGATAGTTGGTATTTGTTGGGGTGGTTGGGGTTAGTTGGTATTTGATAGGGGGCAGGGGATAGTTGGTATTTGTTGGGGGCTTGGGGATAGTTGGTATTTGTTCTGGGGCTGTGGATCGTTCGTTTTTGTTGTGGGCTGGTGATAGTTGCTATTTGTTGGGCGGGCAGGGGATAGTTGGTATTTGTTGTGGGGCTGGGGATAGTTAGTATTTGTTGCGGGGCTGGAGATAGTTGGTATATGTTGTGGGACTGTGGATAGTTGGTATTTGTTGCGGGGGTTGGGGATAGTTGGTATTTGTTGTGGGGCTGGGGATAGTTGGTATTTGTTGGGGGGTTTGGTGATAGTTGGTATTTGCTGGGGTGCTTGCAGGAGTTGGTATTTGTTGGGGTGGCTGGTGGTAGTTGGTATTTTTTGGGGTGCTGGGTAGTTGATATTTTCTAGGGGGCTGGGGATAGTTGGTATTTGTTGTGGGGCTTGTGACAGTTGCCATTTGTTGGGGAGCTGGGGATAGTTGGTATTTGTTGGGGGGCTGGTGATAGTTGGTATTTGTTGGGGGTTTTGGGGATAGTTGTTTTTGTTGGGGGACAGGGGATAGTTGGTATTTGTGGCGGGTAGGGGTCAGTTGGTATTTATTGGGGGGCTGGGGTTTGTTGGTATTTCTTGTTGGGCTGGGGAGAGTTGGTATCTGTTTCAAGGTTTTGTGATAGTTGGTATTTGTTGGGGGCCTTGTGTGAGTTGCTATTTGTTGTGGTGGCAGGTGGTTAGTTGTATTTTATGGGATGAGGGTGTAAGTTGGTATTTTTAGCCATCTGGGGATATTTGGTATTGGTTGGGTGTGTTGGGGTCAGTTGGTATATGTTGGGGGGGCCGGGGATAGTTGGTATTTGTTGGGTGTTTGGGGGTAGTTGGTATTTGTTGTGGGGCTGTGGATAGTTGTTATTTGTTGAGGGGTTGGGGTTAGTTGGTATTTGTTCCGGGGGATGGAGTTAGTTGGTATTTGTTCAGGGGGATGGGGTTAGTTGGTATTTGTTGGGGGTCTGGGTCTATTTGGTATTTGTTGTGGTGCTGGGGTCAGTTGGTAGTTGTTGTGGGGCTGGGGATAGTTAGTATTTGTTGTGGGGTTGGGGATAGTTGGTATTTTTTGGGTGGGCTGGGGATAGTTTGTGTTTGATGGGGGGGCAGGGGATAGATGGCTCTTGTTGGGGGGGTTTGGGATAGTTGGTATTTGTTGGGCGGCTGGTGTTAGTTGATATTTGTTGGGGGGCTGGGGATAGTTGGTATTTGTTGGGGGGGTTGGGGTTAATTGGTATTTGAGTGGGGCAGGGGATAATTGCTATTTGTTCGGAGTCTGGGGTTAGTTGGTATTTGTTGGGTTCAGGGGATAGTTGGTATTTGTTGGGGTGGTTGGGCTTAGTTGGTATTTGATGGGAGTCAGGGAATAGTTGGCATTTGTCGGGCGGGTTGGGGATAGTTGGTATTTGTTGTGGGGCTGGTGATAGTTGGTAATTGTTGGGCGGGCTGGGGATATTTGGTATTTGTTGTGACACGGTGTATAATTGGTATTTGTTGTGGGGCTGGGGATTGTTGGGATTTGTTGTGGGGCTGGGGCTAGTTGGTGTTTGTTGGGGGACTGCGAATAGTTGGTATTTGTTGAGGTGGTTGGGCTTAGTTGGTATTTGATGGGAGTCAGGGGATAGTTGGCATTTGTTGGGGGGATTGGGGATAGTTGGTATGAGTTGTGGGGCTGGGGATAGTTCTTTTTTTTGGGGGGCCTGATGATAGTTGCTAATTGTTGGGCGGGCTGGGTATATTTGGTATTTGTTGTGACGCTGTGGATAATTGGTATTTGTTGTGGGGCTGGGGATTGTTGGTATTTGTTGTGGGTCTGGGGCTGGTTGGTGTTTGTTGGCGTGGTTGGGGACAGTTGTTATTTGTTGTGTGGCTGGGGATAATTGGTATCTGTTGTTGGGATGCTGATAGTTGGTATTTGTTTTGTGGCTGGTGATAGTTGGTATTTCTTGTGCGGGCTTGGGATAGTTGATATTTGTTTCGTGGCTGCGGATAGTTGGTATTTGTTGTTGTGCTGGGGATAACTGGTTTTTGCTGCGGGGCTGGGAATAGTTGGTATTTGTTGTGGTGCTGGGTTTATTTGGTATTTGTTGTGGTGCTGGGGTTAGTTGGTATTTGTTGCGGGGCTGTGGTCAGTTGGTATTTATTGTGGTCTGGGGTTAGTTGGTATTTGTTGTGGGGCTGGGTTTATTTGGTATTTGTTGTGGTGCTGGGGTTAGTTGGTATTTGTTAGGGGGGCTGTGGTCAGTTGGTATTTATTGTGGTCTGGGGTTAGTTGGTATTTGTTGTGGGACTGGGGTTAGTTGGTATTTGTTGTGGGGGTTTTTTGATAGTTGGTATTTGCTGGCGCGCTTTTGTGAGTTGTTAATTGTCGGGCTGGCTGGTGGTAGTTGGTATTTTTTGGGGTGTTGGGTTTATTTGATATTTTTTGGGGTGCTGGGTTTGGTTGATATTTTTTAGGGGGCTGGGGATAGTTGCTGTTTGTTGGGGGGGCTGGGGATAGTTGGTATTTATGGCGGGTAGGGGTCAGTTGGTATTTATTGGGGTGTGGGGTTAGTTGGTATTTGTTGTGGGGCTTGGGATAGTTGGTATTTGTTGGGAGGTTTGGTGATTGTTGATATTTGTTGCGGGGCTTGTGTGAGTTGGTATTTGTTGTGGTGGATGGTGGTATTTGGTATTTTTGGGGGTGATGGTGTTAGTTGGTATTTTTTGTGGGGCTGGGGATATTTGATATTTGTTGGGGAGCTGGGGTCAGTTGGTATTTCTTGGGGGTTTGGGGATAGTTGGTATTTGTTGGGCGTGCTGGGGAGAGTTGATATTTGTTGGGGAGGCTGGGGATAGTTGGTATATGTTGTGGGGCCGAGGATATTTGGTATTTGTTGGGATAGCTGTGGATAGTTGGTAATTGATGGGGACTGAGGATAGTAGGTATTTGATGGGGGGGGGCGCTGGCGATAGTTGGTATTTGTTGGTGGTTGGAGATAGTTGGTATTTGATGGGGGTTAGGGGATAGTTGGTATTTGTTGCGGGGTTTGGGGATTGTTAATATTTGTTGGGGGGCTCCGGTCAGTTGGTATTTGTTTGAGTCCAGGTGTTAGTTGTTATTTGTTGTGGTGGTGGGGTTAGTTGGTATTTGTTGTGGGGCTGGGGATAGTTGGTGTTTGCTGCAGGGCTGGTGATAGTTGGTATTTGCTGGGGGGTTTGGTGATTGTTGTTATTTGTTGGGGGGCGGGGGTTAGTTGGTATTTGTTGGGTGTAGTCGGGATAGTTGGCTTCTTTTTTGGTATTGTGGGGACAGAATGGCTGCGGTTGTTAGTTTTGGGTGGCTCGGGATAACTGGTGCCTTTTGGTGTCAGGGATGAATGTTTTCGAGGGAGTTTGAAGGTGGGAGATTGCAGAAGGCGAAGGTGTGAATATTTGGCAGGTTTGCGCATAACAGATAATTGTTTGTTTGGAGGCTTGGAAGGAGAAGTTAATATTAGGGGAGATTCATTAGTGACTGTTCTGAGCCGTTGTATTTTCCTTCACCTGATGCTTTATAGAGTGTATGGCCTCAGGTCTATTTTAGGACCTGGTGAAAGGCAAAGTGTCACGTTACTTGCCCTCCGTGACGGTAAAAAGCAGCTCTCAAAACCCAACTCTAACCCCACAGCATGGTATGGAGTAGATAGAGAAGAAATGATCCCACCCATGAAAAGATCAAGAATTAGAGGGCACAGATTTAAGGCAATTGGTAAAAGAAGCAATGATGCCATGGTGAAAAACATTTACACGCAGTGTGTGTTTAGGATCTGAAATGCACTGTCAGTGTGGTGGAAGCAGGTTCAATTGAAGCATTCAGAAGGGAATTAGATAGTTATGTGAAAAGGAAAAATGTGCAGGATTACAGGAAAAAGTCAGGACAATGGCATTAAATGAATTGTTTGTTCAGAGAGCCGGTATAGACGTAATGGAGAGAATTACCTCCTTCTGTGCTGGAACAATTCTGTGATTCTGCGATTTAGGACTTCAGCAAACTCAGTCTAAGTAGGATTAAGTCAAAAACATATCAAATGTAACTTGTTGACTGGCACATTAAACAGTACTAGTGCAGGGCTCGTATTGCAGCTGAATATTTAGAGCAGAATTTTGCCCTTGATGGGCGGGCGGGCTCGGCAGTGGGTGGGCAGCCAATCGCCACAGCTGAAACTGGCCCTGCCACCATTTTAAGTGGGCGGGCCAATTAAGGCCTGCGCAGCGGGCTGCCCGATGGGAAGTGCTATGCGCTTCCTGTGAGGACAGTAGGGAGATTCCCCAGATGTCAGAATGTGCTCTTTCATGCATGCGCACAAATGAGCACACATCTCCCTGAGACTGAGTGCTGTCTCAGGGAGAGCGCTGAAAGTTTTTGAAAATTAAAAAATAGAAAAATAAAAAAATTATTAACATGTCCCCCTCATGTGACAATGTCACACGAGATGGGACATGTTAATAAATATCACAGAAACTTTATTAAACTTTTTAAAAACAGACATGAAACCTCATCCCACTGGTGAATGAGGTTTCATGTTTTTTCAGAAGCCCGCTGGGGCTCCTGGCCTGCCCGTCAACCCTGTCAATGGCCTCAATTGGTCACTGACAGGTCGGCGGACGGACAGCTGATTTCGCTGTCCCCCCGCCTTCCTGAATATTTAAATGGGGCGGGACCAAGTCGAGGGTTCTCCCCGAAGTTATCCCGTGTCATTTCCACATTGGCAAGCGGGCTCCGCCCCCAGCTCACCAACGGAAAAATTCTGCCTTGATCTTTGATGGGCCTGTGTGGTCCAAATTTGGAAAATGGATGTCAAATCAGCCAGTGGGGCTGTGTGACCTCATGATCTCACCAATTCTATTGATTCCAGTGTTTTCAGAGGGCTGTTCTCAAGATGTTGTGCCACATGGCCCACACCAGAAGGGGCTGGAGCCACAGTGCATGCTCCCAGGAGGGCATTTGGCCTCAGTGTGCTATTGTTCAAATTTTGAACCCTCCATGTTCCTAACAACCTCCATGTGAATACACTGCTCCTATCTCTTCTGATTGTTCTTCCAGTGTGATACTCCTGTTTCCAACAGTTAGCAAACTGATTCACCAACAAATGGAAATAATCTTTCACCTCAGAACTTTTTGTAAACCTCTATTTGTTCTGTTTATAACTTTTTTGTACATATTTTTCACAACTTTCTTCATAACTAATACTACCAATTCCTGGTATCATTCTAGTGAATCTTTACTGTGCCTTTTCCATTTTTCTGGTCTGTTCCCTATAACAGGATGCTCAGAGTTCCACACAATACTACAATTGTGGCCTATCTGATATCTTGTCCAAATTCAACATCGCTTCTTTGTTTCATATTCAGTGCTGCTATTTAAAAGCCCATTTGCCATTTTTATAGCTTTTTCAACCTGCATTCCAAATTTTAAATGACTTGTAGCTAGAGAGTTTTATGCTGGCTATGTTATCAGTGCTGTGCCTGTTTTTCAGGTGATGTGCAGACACTTTATTCTCAGAAATTGGGTGCAAGATGCAGGCACACATATCCAATGGGAACTTTGGAGGATGCTGTCTTTTATGCTCGCACGCCTAATGACCACCAACAATATGCAGGGCAGCGCGATGATGACATAAATCAATGCGAAATGCTGACTTGAAGCCATGCCTGTCATTTTCTGACTCCAGCCAGTGCTCTGTCTTGACCAGACACAGCCAAACACAATGTTAAAAGGAATGCAGGAACTCTATTTAAACAGGCCTCATTCTACCAAAAGGTTAGTTTATTGGATTATTTCATCTAGCTGCAGATGCAATTGTACATGTTTAAGGAACATCCCTCTAGTAATGTTCGAATAGAGTGAGTGCTCTGGCTGGTGTTGAAGTACTTTTTTGTTGAAGCGAGTTGTTTCGAAGCATGGATGGCCTGTTTGGGCTTCTTCTGGAAATTGGGTTTGACTGGGAAAATGAAGAGACACCACACAGAGCAGGACAAGTTGCTGGAATAGCGAGGAAGCAGAGAACAAATAGGAGGAATTGCAACAAGAAGTAGAGGAGCAGAAAGAGGAAGGGAGGCTAATGCAGATAGTCACTTTTTACCCGGGTGCTACATGATCAAGTTATTCATAAGCAGCACTAGTAACATCAACCACACCTCCCTGTTCACTATCAGTCCCACAGTCCTTATCTTCCCCCTATCACTGACTGTCACACTCAAACCCAGTTTTATAAATTCACTTATTAAGCACGCATACAAAATGAAACAAATAACCTTTGTATACCATTGTGCATTCCTTTAGTGTCTCTCTGCTGTGTGCCTTTACCTTTCCTACTGCTCCCATGAGGTATTTCTCTTGTGGCTGGAACATAGTAAGTGGAAGTTGGCCAACCTTCAATTAAGCACTCAGATGTTTGAAGAAAGCTGTTTATGCTATTGGAAGTTGTGACATTGGTCATCAGACCTGTGTCATGGTGAATAAGATCACTTCTTCCATGTTTGAAAGGATGGCTCCAAGGTTACAACATTGCCTGTGCCAAGTTGGAGCTGAATTCCTCTATGTTCTTTACATTGTGCAGAATTTTGTAGTTCACCAAGCATTTGGTCTTTTACGCTATCAGCCTTATCTATAGCCCAAGTCATCAAAGGCCTCATTTGATTCCTCTGCAGAAGACCTAGGCTGGGATTTTCCATTCCTACCAGCGCTGGGCGTGTTCAGTGGCATGAGCAGACAATATGGCACTATCAATTTCCCGACGACGTGAAACCAATTCGCGATCGTCTGCTCAGCCAGCTGACGGCAGGCCGAGTTCTCTGCAACCGGATGTTGGGGACCTCATTTTAATACATCAGCATATCATTATTAGGGCTGCCCGGCGGAATTGTGCCTCCCCTGCCCTCCCACTAAATCATCTGCCCATGTCAGCAGGAAAGCATGCCGGTACAGAACATATCTTGACAACTGTGACATGCAGAAGTCAGGACTTACCTGCCAGAGCTTTGCTCACATCACGGGCGTCCAAGGAGCAGAAGATGCTGGAGTCCAACACCATTGGCACACTGGAGGATTGTCCATGGCAATGCTGGGTTGAATCTCATGGAAATGGCTCTGCTGTGAAGCAGCTCATGGAAGGTAGATAGGCACTGTTGATGCTCACAATGGGTAATGGTCGAGGGGCTGGGAGAGGAAGATGTGTCAGCGGGGGTAATGAAGGTATCAGGATGGGGGGAGATTGGGAGTGGGGAGTGAAGGTGTCAGGATAGGGGAGGTTGGGAGGGGGGAATGAACTTGTGAGGATTGGGGGAGGTTGAGAGCGGGGGAATGAAGGTGTCAGGATGGGGGAAGATTGAGAGGGGGGATGAAGGTGTCAGGATGGGGGGAGGTTGTCAGAGGGGGGGAGAAAGGGGGACCGAGGGGCAACGGGGGAGAAGACTACATCTGGAGATGTAGCTGTGAAGGGGGGAGTGTAAGGTGCAAGGGAAGGAGTGCGGAGAGGGGAGGGTGTCCAGTGGGAGGAAGGGATGTGGAGAGGGAAGGGTGTCTGTGGGGAGGAAGGGGTGTGAGAGGGGAGGGTGTCCAGGGGGAGGAAGGATTGTGGAAAGGAAAGGAAGTAGGTGTTGAGGAAGTAGTAAGAGTGGAGGAAGGAGTCAGGAAAGGAGTAGGAGTAAGGTTGGAGGAAAAAGTGAGTGAGGCTGGAGGAAGGAGTTGGGAGGGGGGATGGACTAAAGGTGGCTGAAGAGGTAAGCGTGGAGGAAGGAGTCAGGAATGGGGAGGGACTAAGTGGGGGGGGGTCTGTTGGGGATGGGAGGACTGGGGCAGTGAAGGATTTCGGTGGGGGGGTGGTGGGAAAGGGTTGCGGGGGGGGGATGTGCAGGTAAACGTGTGCGGGAGGGGTTTGATGTGTCCATGTTTGCCTCCTGGAAGCAGATTGAGGGTGGGTGTGGTATGGAGGAAGGGTGAGAATGAGCGAAGGCAGAGTGAGGTGGTAGGATAGGAGGGTGATGGTAACGGTAGAAATGGATGGCAAGAGTGGTTGGTGGGGACTTGGAGGCAGACATGGGATGGGATGGAGGAGGTTTGGGAGGTGAATGTAGATGAGGTGGGATTTTTAGGAAGGGTACCTGCACATTCACCTGGACGTCCATGAAGTAAAAGGGTTGTGGCTGGTAAGTCATGGAGGGGAGGTGGAATATGATACCAGAGCAGTCAACTGTGAGGAAATGATGACTGGGGGAGGGTGAAGGACGGGGAAGTGAAAGTAAAACTGAATTAGCACCATGCTGTCCAAATCAAAAGTGGAACAACAGTCATGGTGGGCAAGATCAGGTGCTGCGTGGGATCAGTGGGTGGGCGGAGATGCAGGTCAGCTCAGCTAGACAACTGAAAGCAAATCCCAGCAGGCAGCGTTCAAAATGCTCAAGGCATTGAGATGAGTTTGAAACATGAAGGATCTGCGTGCATGTGAGAGTGTTTGCACAAGGCTCTGAAAGGTCCTGACACACACACACTTTTCCATCCAGAATCACTCGTGGGCCGGCTGCTCCCCCTGCTGTGATGGGTCTTCCGGGCTGCTTATTTCCACCTCTCCACTGGAGCAGGAGTCCTCAAGGCTGCAGATGAGGATGTGGATGGAGTTGGGGGACTGGCTGGCTGAGGACGTTGGTCCCTTGGCAGAGCTCCATAAGGCCATAAGACCGTAGGAGCAGAAGTAGTTAATTCGGCCCGTTGAGTCTGCTCCACCATTCAATGAGATCATGACTGGTCTGATAATCGTCAACTCCACTTTCCTGCCTTTTGCACATAACCCTTAACTTCCTTACTGATTAAAAACCTGTCTGTTTCATCCTTGAATATATTTAATGACCTAGCCTCTACAGCCCTCTGTGGTAAAGAATTCTACAGATTGACTACCCTATATCTTTGTTGAGATTTATGAACTATTTTCTTAAATGTCTGTCATTGTTCATCAACCGTCTTTTCTGCTAAACTGCTTTCCCAGTCCACTCCAGCCAACTCTGCCCTCATTCCATTGTAATTACCCTTATTTAAGTTTAGCACAGTTGTTTCCAACCCAAGTTTCTCACTCTCAAACTGAACGCTAAATTCTACCATATTATGGTCACTGTTTCTTAGGAGATCCTTTACTCTGAGATCAATTATTAAACCTGCCTCATTACACATTACCAGATCCAAAATAGCCTGATCCCTGGTTGGATTCACAACAAATTGTTCTAAGAAACTGCCCCAAATACACTCTGTGAATTTTTGTTCATGTCTACCTCTACCAGTTTGATTTTCCCAGTTGACATGAAGATTAAAGTCACCCATGATTAATGTACTGCCTTTTTTACATGCCATCATTACCTCCTGATTTATTCTCTGTCCTACAGTATAGCTACTCTCAGAGGACCTATAGACTACTCCCACCATACTTTTTCCATCTCATACTATCAAAGCTACCCCACCACCCTTTCCTTCCTGCCTGCCCTTTTGAAAAGTCACATATCCATGAATATTTAATTCCCAGCTTTGATCTCCTTCTAACCATGTCTCTATAATGGCTATAAGATCATACCCATTAACCTCTATTTATGCCATTAATTCATTAATTTTGTTCTGAATAGTACATGTATTTCAGTCAAGGCCATTAATTTTGTCTTTTTATCATTTTTTTCCCCCTGTGACCCTATTTGTTGTCTTTTTTTAGTTTGTACACTCTGTCCCTTCCTGTCACACTCTGGGTGTCATTACCTAAATGCTACCCTGCAAGACTGCTATATCCTTTTGCTTTGCAAGCTTACATATCCCACTTCCAGAACCCTCCCCCCTCTATTTAGTTTAAAGCCCTCTCTACAGCCCTAGTTTTTCGGTTTGCCAGGACATTGGTCACAGCATGGCTCAGGTGAAGTCTTTCCCACTGGAACAGCTCCCTTCTACCCCAGTACTGGTGCCATGAACTGAAACGCATTCCTCCCACACCAATCTCTGAGCCACACATTTAACTCCTTGACTTTATTTGCTCTATGTGAGTTTGCCTGTGGCTCAGGTAGCAATCCCGAGATTATTACCTTGGAGGTTCTGCTTTTTAATTTAGCTCCTAACTGTTCAAATTCTTTCAGCAGAACCTCCTTTCTAGTCCTACCAACCTCCTTTCTAGTCCTATCAATGTCATTGGTACCAGCATGGACGACGACAATTGGATCCCTCCCCTCCCACTTCAAGTTCCTCTCCAGCCCTGGAGGAGATGTCCTTAACCCTGGCACCAGACAGGCAACACAGCCTTCTGGATTCATGCTCACGGCTGCAGAGAACAGTATCTATCCCCCTAATTATACTGTCCCCCACCGCTGCTTTGGTCCCATTTCCTCCCCTCACTTGAATAGCTCCCTGTGCCACGGTGCCGTGGTCAGCTCACACATCCTCCCTGCAGTCCCCACTCTCATCCACACAGCTTGCAAGAACCTCATAACTGTTGGACCAAGGCTCCTTGAACACTACCCCCTGGGTCCCCATACCTGCTTCACCTGCAGTCACACCCTCCTGTCCCTGAACACAGACTAAATTTGAAGTACCTAATCTGAGGGGTGTGACTGCCTCCTGGAGCAATGTGCCCAGGTAGCTTTCCCCCGACTAATGTGGCGCAATGTCTGCAGTTTGTACTCCAGCTCCTCAACTCGGATCCGAAGTTCCTCGATTTGCAAACAATTGGTACCGATGTGCTTGCTCTGGATCACTTTGGTGTCTAGCAGCGCCCCAATGCTGCAGCAGCAACACTTCACTCGTCCTGTCAACACAATCGTCTTTTATTAAATTTATTAATTAATTACTCTAGTATCCCCACTCTTTACTCTTTGTTGTAATTATTTTATACACACCAGTATTTATATGATTCTCAATAAGTTATCTTTAAGAAAAAGAGAAAAAAAAGACTAGAGATCTAAACACAAACTAAAGACCTTACTTTTACTTTAAAGGCTAGAAATACTCACCAATCCTATTCGCCAATCAGCTGCTGTCCACACTCTTTTCCCTCTCGCAATGGTCTTTAATGGTCTCACACTCTTCTCTCACTCTCTCGCTGTAAATGACCCTATTGTTTCTCTCACAGTCTCTCGCTGTAAATGACCACGCTTTTTCTCTCACACTCTCTTGCTGTAAATGACCACACTCTTTCTCTCACATGCTCTTGTGGTAAATGGCTCTGCTGTTTCTCCAAAGTAGAGATAAGTGGTGCATGACAGTAGAGTCAAAAGCAGGAGAGAGAGCACTCATGCGCTGAGGGAAGGATGATGAGGTGCAGGATCCTCACGTGAGTGTTCGCTGCTGACCTCACCATCACCAAAGGCAGGATCCACATCCTCACCAATCAGCATGATGACATGTTCCTCAAAGTGAGTGAGGGGCCTAATGTGGGGACCTCTCCCTGCTGATGTAAGCTGGCTTCTTCTGCATGAAAATAGATGAAGAGAGTGTGAGCAGGACATGTGGCATTGCATGGAATGTTTGTGTAGTGAGTGGCGCCATGGACAGAAATAAGGATGTGAGTTTGAGAGGATATGAACCTGATGGAGATGTGAGGGTGTATGTGAGAGTTAGCGGTGTTGTCCTTTGAGGTGTGAGATCCCTGTGGGTGTGTGATAGGTTTGTGAGTGTGTGAGTTGAGAGTGATGAGAACAGTGAGTGAACCTGGCAGACAGGTGAGACCATTCATCCAGTATTGGCACTGGGTGGCTGTCCTCTTTTTCAGGGCATTGACGCTGACCACTGCCTCCAATCCTGGTTTATCACACCGCTGCCCACTCTGCGGCCAGAGTGGGGATGGGGACATCACAGAGGGCCTCCACAGCATCCAGAAGGCATTCCAGTGATGCGTCATTAAACCTGGGGGCTGCAGCCTCTTTGCCTTTCATGGGTATCTTCCCTACAGTAGTCGTGGTCTGGAAGAACTGTGTGTGGTGGCTGGATTTTAAATATGGCGCCCAGCGTGATGAAGCAGCAAGGTGACGGCAGGCGGGTGAATGAGAGCCCGCCATGGAAATGGCGTGTTTCCTGGCTATGTATAAATAATGAGACAGGATTGGGATGATACGGCATGAAAACACACCATCATGGCCGGTGCGTAAGATGTCATTTTACCCGCCTGCTACTGCAATTAGTGAAAATCTGGGACAATTCTGCCCCTAGTGAGGGCCTTGCCCTCCAGTGAGCTGACACCTGTGCTCCTGTGCTGTCTCTTCCCCCCAACTCTGGTCCCTGCTCACTTGTGCTGGTTATCTAGCCACCTCCTCTATCTTAGTCTCGAAAGTACGTTCAATGTCAGTATCTGAATTGGTGGCTATGAGTGTAAGATCAAAAGTGACAGCGTGTCTTCATCTTCACAGTCTTCTTCCTCTCCGTCTATTGACTGGGTAGTTCTTGGCTATCTGAAATGAAAAGGGGATAAGGGTTACATATGAACATACAAACATAAGTAGGCCATTTGGCCCTTTGAGCCTGCTCTGCCATTCATTAAGATCATGGATGATCTGTTTGTGTTTCGAATTCCACATTCCCATCTACCCCGGATAACCTTTTATTCTCTTGCCTAACAAGAATCTATCTACTTCCGCCTTAAAAATATTCAATGACCCGACCTCCAATGCCTTCTGAGGCAGAATCCCGAAGTCACACAACCCTCTCAGAGAAAAAAAAATTCTCCTCATCTCTGTCCTAAAAGGTTGACCTCTAATTTTAAAACAGTACCTCCTAGTTCTGGACTAACCCACAAGAAGAAACATCCTTTCCATGTCCACCTTGTCAATACCATTCATGATCTTATATGCTTCAATCAAGTCTCCCTCACTCTTCTAAACTCCAGTGGAAAAAAGCCCAGTAACCTTTCCTCATAAGACAACCTGCTCATTCCAGGTATCAATCTAGTAAACCTCCTCTGAACCATCTCCTACGCGTTTACATTGTTCCTTAAATAAGGAGACCAAAACTGCACATAATATTGGAGATGTGGTCTCACCAATGCCCTCTATAACTGAAACGTAACATACTTTTAGGTTCATTTCCTCTTGTAACAAAGGATAGCAATCCATTATCTTTCTTAATTACTTGCTGTACTTGCATACTAACTTTTTGTAACTCAGGCACTAGAACACCTAGACCCCTTTTCACCTCTGAATTCTGCAGCTGTTCTCCATTTAAGTAATACTCTGATTTTTTTATTCTTCCTGCCAAAGTGAACAACTTCACATTTTCTCACATTTTACTCCATCTGCCATATTTTTGCCCACTCACTCAACCTATCTATATCCGTCTGCAGCCTCCTTATGTCCTCTTGACAACATACTTTCATATCTATCTTTGTGTCATTTGCAAATTTAGCTGCCATGCCTTCACTCCCCTTGTCTAAGTCATTGATATAAATTGTAAAAAGTTGAGACCCCAGCACAGATCCCTGCCGTAGTCCTCTCGCCACATCCTGACGATCAGAAAAATACCCATTTATGCATACTCTCCGTTTTCTGCCAGCCAGCCAATCTTCTAGCCATGCTGATATGTTATCCCCTACACCAGAGAAAGGAGATAATAAGAAGTGCATTTCCACTTCCCTTCAGCTCTGAAGAAGGGTCATACAGATTCGAAACGTTAACTCTCTTTCTCTCTCAACAGATGCTGCTGGACCTGCTGAGTATTTCCAGCATTTTCTGTTTTTGTTTCAGATTTCCAGCATCCGCAGTATTTTGCTTTTATATTATAATAAGAAATGCATGTTCATCATATGCATCTCATTAATCAGGAGAGATTGTGGGATGAGGGAGAAGTGGGAAGAGAGATGGAGGTTTAAGTAAGCTGATACACCCCAGGGCCAGGATTTTCAGCCCTTCCCACCTGGCGGGTTTTACGGTCCAGCCAAACTGAATGGAGATTTAAATGGCTTGCCACATCCACGGGGGGGGTGAGGGTGGTGGGGTGGTGGGGTGGGGGGTGGGGGGGGGGGGGGGGGGGGGGGTGGGGGGGGGGCAGTGGGGGTGTTGGTGGGGGGGGTGCATCCAAGGTGGGGCTATAAAATCCTGGCCCAGGGCTGCCAGTGACTCTAGCTTCAGCAGTACCTCTAACCATATGACCAACTCGATTTCCTCCACAAGGTTTAAGTCAGGAAGACATGCTTGTCCTCCTCCAGTTGTCTCCTTCTGCCTGCAGTTATCCACCACCTTTGCCTGTACGAATGAGGGAAGTGTGTCAGTGGGTCATGCAATATGTTCGGCTGATATGATTGTCATGTTTAAATATCTGTCAGTGTGTGAAAACTGTGAATTGTGAGAGCAGGCTTGCAATAGTCCTAAGTGTGTGAATATGAAGTAAACCATATGATTGAAGGGTTGAGTACTGAATGATAGAGATTGCTGGTAGATGGGTGATAGGATCTCTTGAATTTAGCAGTGGATGAGGCTAGCGGCACAGTTGGTAGCGTATACCTTTTGAAGATTTAATTCACTCACCTTGACAACTTAGGTTAAATCAGTAAACTTCTTCCTGCACTGTATAATATTCTTGGAGCTATGCTTCTTGCATGGACTTTCACTGTTATTTCTTGCCACTGTCCCCAAAACATGTGTTTCAAGGGCTTCTTGCCCTCTTCCTCTCTCCTGCTCTACATGTTATCCACCAAAGCCCCCTCTGAATTATCAGAAAATCCATTGCGTGCTCTCTCTCAGGTTGAGCTACCTTGACAAGATTCTTTAAAACCATTTCCAGCAGCCAAAAAGTACCTCCTTTCTAAGAGATGCAGACTATCTTTAAGTAGTGCTAGCCATTCATGATATTGGGCTGCCCTGCTAAGGCATGCAACGAATGAACAACAGGTTTAGCACTGGCTGCATGTGGCAAGTATGGAAATCAACAGGCAGCACAAATTTAATATTTTGCCTGCAGTGCAATGAATGGGCGCAGATTAATTGTGCACTGCGATCCTCACACCAGTTTCAACACTTACCTAAATTAACACCCTATATTTTTCACTCTTAGAAATCTTATTTCTATTATTATTTTTCTCTAAAGTGTAGCACTTCCTGTTGTATTTCTATGATTGCTTAATTCAAACTTCACCAATTTCATGCAGAACTGGTAAACTAAATGTAGATTTGGTTTATTTGAAGATGTGGTACAGGATTGCTCAGTAGACAAATTTACCATTGTTATGTTAATAAGACATGGGGCAGAATTTTACGTTCCGTGGGCAAGCATGTGCCCAATCTGATCAGGCATAAAATCATGCAAGATGATATCGGGTGAGTGTCCCGACGTCATTGCGCACTTGTGCGATATTTCGCTCAGCGGGCGCATGTGGCAGCCAGAAGCGCACCCTCTGACAATTAAGCTGGCAAATAAGCCCATTAATAGTGCAATTGTTTGCGATCTTTTATGGCCCGTCCAATCTTACTGTTGGCAGATGGGCAAATTGGCCAGGCAGCCTTTACATTTTTGATGAAACCTCATCCAAGGGCAGGATGAAATCTCCGTTAGGAAGTAAAATAAAAATAAATGTCTGGGGACAGCATTTTTATGAGGTATGCTTTCAGGTGCTTGATTGTGATGCATGGACATTTTTTTGAAGATTTTTAGTGATTAATTTTATTATTTGCAGGTCTGCAGCTTCCAGAGGCAGCTGTCTGCCTTCAGGGAGCTCTCTTGAAGCGATCGCCCACGACTGCCGTGATATCGTCGCCTGCCCTGTTCCCGCCCCCACCACGGCAGTGCTGAGCTTTTCAGCGCATGTTTCACGCCAGCTAGCCATTAATTGGCCAGCCAGCATGAAATTGTGGTCGGGAGCCGATCGCAGTCATGGGACGGTTTCCCGACCGCTCCCAGACCCACGTAATGCGCACACCTGATGAGGGAAAAATTCAGGCCATGAAAAGAAATCCCAAACTGTATTTATCAAAACTTCCTTGTTTTTTTTTTTGCTGTTTTTAAAATGGACTTTCTGCTGAACTAAAAAGATGGCTGCTACATGTCACAGGACCACTGATTGGTCCTTTGTTCTGGAAGCTACCAACAGGAGTTACAAGAACAAAAGAATCCTCCTCATCATCATGGATCCTCACATCTAATTGTGAGGACATTATAATCATGAAACCAGGAGATTTGCAGATCAAACCTCCTTATGCCTGCAGGGTTGTTAACAGACCCATCTCACATCCAGGAATATCCAGGTCCATTTCAAAAGGGGACCACTGAGGGGACAATGGGCATCATTTGCATCTTGATAAGCTTACCCCTCTAGTGGAGTCAGTGGGTTTACTTCCCAACACAAGAAGCTTAATAAGGATGGTAACTTTTGCAAAAGCTGATGGCTGGGATGTTATCAGTCCTGAAACCAAAAGCCTGTTCCGGACAATAGATAAACATCCCTTTTGACATCATTGTGGAGAATGAAGGTCACATGACTTGAGTAACCATGTTGAATCCTGTATATTTCTTTGAGAACTAGGAAACCCTCAGACTATTGTTTTAACACCAACTAGATACCATCTCGTTAAAAATACTTAAAATATTCTTGAAAAGGAGAAATTTGCATGGTTATGGGAAAATAGCAGGGAAGTGCACCTAATTGGATAGCTTTCAAAGAGTTAGCGGAATCATGATGGGCCAAATGGTCTTTTTTGTGTTCTATGATTCTGTGATATTAATGGCTTTGAGAAAGGAATAGAGTTGTATATTGAAATTTGGAGATGAGACTAAGGTTGAAGATGTAATAATGAATGTCTTTGAATTATGTTTGGTATGTGTATCATTTAGCAAATGTCTCTTGGCATGCATTCCTTGAATTCCCTGTTACATTATGAAACTACCAGCATGTCTGTTGCACCCATGCTATTTAGCTGAAAACTCCACTATACTCTTCACTTCTGCAGTGTCCTAGCAAAGACAATGTGAGTGAAACATTCAGTTTTTGTTTATATTCCTTTGTAAGTTTCCATAAATCTGTGATTCTCCGGACATAAAATGGCAATCATGGCCTGAATTTTCGGCTCAGCGATTGGGGGCGGAGCCCACTCGCTGAGGCGTAAAATGACATGTGGTGATGTCGGGCAGGCTTCCTGATGTCACCGCGCACCATTTAGATTTTCAGTTTGGTGGGTGCACAATCAAGACAGCTGTGTACCCACTAAACTGTCATAGGCCTATTAAGGCCATTTTAAATGCAATTAAAGTAATAAACTGAGCTGCCCGTCCAACCTTAAGGTTGGCGGGCAGGGGAAAAGCCCAGGCGGCCTTCACATTTTTCATGGAACCTCTTCCACAGGCGGGATGAGGTTTCATGAAGGGTTTATAAATTTAATACATTTTTCCATTAATGTTCTTGACATGTCCCAGCTCATGTGACACTGTCACATGAGAGGACATGTCCTAACATTTTTTATTTTCTTTATTTAAATTTTTGAAACATAAACTACTCTCCCTGAGGCACCTCTGTACCTCAGGGAGATTTCTGTGCTCTTTTGTGCACATGCGTGGAAGAGCGCAGGCCCCGACTCAGGGAATCCCTGCCTGCACAGGAAACACGCAGTGTTTCTGGGCTGGGTGGGCCTTAATTGGCCCGCCCATGTAAAATGGCGGCGCGGACCTGATCGGGGGCGCTGATTAGGTTCGTGCCCACCCCCACCTGCCCCCGCACAACCCCCTAACGGGGGGAGAATTCTCCCCTATATTTTTCTCAATATAAGTTTCACATGGAGGTTTTAGCAGTAAAAAAAAATTGTCTTTAGCTACCTATTACTCTTGCTCAAACTACATTCTCATATCTCCTTTTCATTAAGCTTTGCATTTGGGAAGTAAGTCCTGGCCTTGCGGAATCGACATACAGCTGAATAGTGGGACAACCATAACTGGAGCGGGGAAACCATAATAAGAGTTTAACGTTCACAATATAGCAATAGAAAATGCAGCAAGAAACACTCTGTACCTGCACAGTTAGCAGCTGGAGGAGACCTGGTGGACAGTCAGCAGCTGGAGGAGACCAGGTGGAGGAGACCAGGCGGACAATCTGCAGCTATGGATCAGGTGGATGGACAACAGATGGAGGAAAGCATCTGGATGATAAGCAGGTGGAGGAGAGCAGCTGGATGGACAGCAGGTGGACAGGTAGTTGGTGGAGACCAGGTGGTGGAGACAAGGTGGACAGTCTAAAGTTGCACAGTCAGTCGGTGGAGACCAGGGGAATGTCTCGTGATGCCCATTCCGATGACTGCCTGACATCTACAACATACTCAATCCGCCATTCCCCATTGTCCAATTTGTTCCATCCCGTCTTTAAGATGAAAGGTCATTCATATGGCAAGAAGTGATTGGACAGTGTTAATTGCCTGGAGCTCTGCCTGGCAGTGCAATAAAACATTTGCCCCGAAGTTTTGTAGTCTTTATTTCAAAAGAAAATAATTGAAGTGAATGTCAATCGGAATTCATCCATGAAATCTCCACCATTTTGGAGTGACTGCAGGGGATTTATTCACAGTTTGCAGGGCTAAGGCCTTAGGCAGATAAATACACCTCCACTGCTCCTAGGTTACAACAATTCCAAGGATCCCTGTAACACCATGCAACTATTTATTTTCTGCATAATACTAATTGTACAATTAAGCATATATACTTAATTTTGCTCTACCCAAAACTTGTTGGTGAGCAACAGTTCTGTCAAGACATTTTTGACAAATGCAAAAAAAAGGGAAATGAAAAATCAAATAATCAAAAGAAACTAAGAGCTGCAAAAATCAGTAGATGGATGGAAATCATTTACTGGAAGTGGAAAAATGCTTTGACAGACATAACTAAAACGTGGGAAAATTCGAAACCAAAATGTGGAGAAGTTAGTAAGAAGTGGTGGGGGGAGGAGGGCATTGTTGTGGAGGGGTGAATGCTTGGTCAAAAGCCAAAAATAATTTTCAGGCTTTTGCTGAACCTCCAACTCTGCAACCCTCTGATTCTTTTGACAATTACCTTCGACTTGTGTCCTCTGAGTCCTGACCCTTCTGCCACTAGAAATAGTTTCCCCTTATTTACCCAATCAAAATTCTTCATGTTTTTGAACACCTCTATTAAAACTAACTTTAACTTTCTCTGCTCTAAAGAGAACAATGCCAGCTTGAAGTTTCACATCCCATTATAAATGTGGCTATAGAAATTTATATTGTAAAAAGTTGACAGGACTTACACACAGATGCAAGATGTTTAATAGATTATAGATATGTAACATTCTAGTGGGTGAAGGCATTCTTCAGCATATTACTATACCGATGCAGACCTGAAGGACCCAGATTTGAATTCTGCACTGCCAGTACCATGGCACCAAACCTCAGCAAGAATCAGCACCTTAATGAGGGAATGAAGAAAATCAGGAAGCAAAACCATACAAGAGTTGACTTGACTTTCCATAAAGATTATTAAAACCTCTGTGAAAAATAAGTTGAAATTTTGAAATTACAATTTAAATACTTGCAAAACCAAAAAGCATATCAAAATTGCAGCAATATAATACACAATCTCACAAGTACACAACCATTATGTTCACATGCTTCACACTGCTTCCTTCACAGCTTTCTCCACGTGTTCACCCCCTTAACATGCTGACTGCACTTCCCGAGTAAAGCCCTCCTTTGGTCTCTGATAATTCGTCAACTCCAAACATACTTGGAAATACTTCCCTTGGCCTTCAAGTACTTTCCCTGAAACTCTCCAGAAGAGAATTTTGTTCTTAGCTCCTGACACGAATCGGCTGGGTGCTAGGAGTAGTTAAGCATGTGCACTCGGCACACACTGACCTCACTGATGCTGCAGTTATGAACAGGATTAGGTGGTCTCATAGTTTACATACATTTGTTCTACATTGTTCTAGTGAAACTCAACATAAGCTTAAACATCAGCACTTCGGCTTTCAATTAAACACTTTATCACTTTTCAGGCATGCATTGAGTTCAAACAATTTCTACAGTTCTGGCCGCCATATTGTAAAAAAGATATAGAGATGCTGGAGAGGCTACAGAGAACATTTACAAGATTGATACCAAAATGTGTTGGGGTACATATCAGGAAAGAATTGACAAGTTAAGTCTCTTTTCTCTCAAAGGTGACTGATGGGTATCCTAATAGGGGTCTTTAAAATTATGAAAGGTTTTTATAGAATGGATACAGAAAGAATGCTTCCTCTTGTGCGGAAGACAATAACTGGAGGCTGTCAATAGAAGACCTTCGGCATCTGTCCCTCTCAGGAGACGATGGACTGTGCTGGGGTGTACATCACTTCTGGATTGGACATTGTCTGTTTTGGATGTAGAGATCAATTTGCAAGTGGCAGTCCCTTCTGGAGCTGGCACAGATGAATGTGGTTGGTCCAAGATCAGCTGATGCTTTTTCCTTCTGGTAGGTTCTTGTTTCTGCCACCTGGTCATTTCTTTTGTCCTCTGCTTTTTCCATGCTCATCCTGACTGTTCGTCTCCAGGCACTCCGGTCATCAACGTGAACTTCCCATGCATCGAGTTTGACCCTGGTCAGCTTGAAGTCTCATTTTCTGATGCCCTTGTATCGAAAATGTGGACAACCTGTTGGTCTCGTGCCGATAGCAACTTTTTTGTAGAGCATGTCATTGGGGCTGTCATCCATTCAGTGCACCTGACTCAACCAGCAGAGTAGCTGCTGACTCAAGAGAGCAAACATGCACACTGCTGTACTTCCATATTCGGCACTCTGTCTGAAGACTGATTGAAGGCCTTGGTGAGGTCTAAGAAGGAAAAAAGGAGTGGTCAGCGCAGTTTGCGGCACTTCTCCTGTAACCATCAAAATGAGAAAAACATGCCAACTGTCAATCTTCCAACTCTGAAGCTGCACTGAGACTCCAGTCAGATGCGTGGTGCCAGCCCTTGCGGTTGACCTACTGGACTGCTAATTGCCACAGAGATCTAAAAGCCACATGAGTGCAGTCGATAGCATCCTACACCTGTGGAAAACCAGAGATTGCTGCAAATCCCAGCGCTTTTGCTTCTTGGCTTTCCTGATCCCGGTTCAAATGTACAAAGTTCCTTGCCTTCGGGAAGATGGCATCCGTAACCTCCTGGAGGCTTGTGAAATCCTGTACAAGTCACCTGTGGAGCCCTGGAAGGAGCCACTGGTATAATAATTGAGCAGCATGGTCATTTTCATGGCCACTGGCAGTGGATGCCCTCCATGTCCCCATGGCACCAAGTCCTGTAGCAGGTGATATATACGATCAACCAGCTCCCTAGACATGTGCAGTCTTTAGCTACACTAGTTCACAGTCATTTTCAGGAATGACAAGCACCGTCCATAGACTCTGGGTCTAGCGAGGTGCCTACGAGTGACGACTCACTGTGGATCTTAAGCTGCGAGCATAGGAGGCCCTGCCACACTTTCATCTTGAGGGAGATGCTCCTCCCATTAGCGAGCTGGGCTTCTCTGCCACGCTCTTCACCTTCTTCTCTGGTCTCTGTAAGCCATGAGGCATACTGCTAAATCACCAGGCTCCATGATCCTGATGTTCTCCTCCTTCAGGATCAAAGAGAGAGATGCATGGGTTAGCATATGTGTCCAAAGGACCTCTCTTGGTTAAGTCTGAAGGCCCCTTCACACATGCCAGAGACTGCTGACCACCACTTGGATGGCCAGTGTCTAGTGTGCTGCATGGCTGTCTGAAACCCCACCCACCTCTGCCCCATTCCCCTTGACCAATTGATGGCAGCTTTGCCCACTGGACTGCATGCTGTGCTCTCAGCTCAGGCGCAGGCGTTCTCCTAACACGCACAGCAAGGCTGCGCTATTAGCTTGAACCATGAGGGAGACTGTTCCAAACCTGAATAAGGACATTGCAAGGGGCTTTGAGTGCCTCCACCGGTGACTGTTCCATGGCCAGCTTTCACAAGGGAATTCTACAACTTGCCCAGTTGTCCAAATGTTCTGCAGTCCACTAAAACACACATTAATTTGCAGTCCGTGCCTGAGGGGTGAAAGGTTCTGGAGCATTTGACGGCACATTTAGAACTTTAAAAGGACATTGACACATTGTTGGGGTGGGCAGATAGGTGGCAGAAGAAGTTCAATGCTGAGAAGTGTGAAGTGATACACTTTGGTACTAAGAACATGGAGAAATAGTATAAAATAAAGGATACTATCTAAAGAAGCAGGGTGTATATGCACATAAGTCATTAAAGGTTGCAGGACAGGTACAGAAAGCTGCTTCTAAAGCATACTGTATTCTAGGCTTTGTTAATAGGGGCCTTGAGTACAAAAGCAGGGAGGGTATGATGAACTTATTTAAGACACTGGTTAGGCCTCAGCTGTAATATTGTGTACAGTTCTGGGCGCCACACTATAGGAAGAATGTGAATGCATTGGAGCGAGTGCAGAAGAGATTTACGAGAATGGTTCCAGGGATGAGACCCTTCAGCTATGAGGAAAGATTGGAGAAGTTGGGACTGTTCTCCTTGGAGAGGAGAAGGCTCAAAGGAGACTTGATTGAAGTGTTCACTAAATCATGAGGGGTCTGGATAGAGTAGATATGGAGAAACTGTTCCCACTCGTAAATGAATCGAGAACCAGAGGACACAGTTTTAAAGTGTTTTCCAAAAGAAGCAAATGTGGGGTGAGAAAAAACGTTTTCACACAGTGAGTAATTAGGTTTTGGAATGCACTGCCTGGAAGTGTGGTTGACTCGGTTCAATCGAGGCATTCAAGAGGGCATAGGATGATTCTTTAAATTGAAACAATGTGCAGGATTAAGGGGAAAAGGCAGGAGATTGGCACTAAGTTAAAATGCTCAGAGAGCCGGTGCATACAAGATGGGCCGAATGGCCTCCTTCTACACCGTAGCAATTCTGTGATTCTATGATTCATTCATGCTTTTGCATTGCTTGAGTGGGCAGAAATGCTTCAGAGGTATGACTCCAATCATGTCAGTGGAACTGCTGTTGAACGGCCTCAGCTGTGGAAGAATGCTCACTTTTGACAAGCTTTCCAAGTGTGCGGCTGCTTCCCTCATCCTCCACACACCACCGCCCCAGCATGCCCCCACCAACCCTTCCCCAGCATGTGCTTGTGTACTTCCTTCAGCCTGTGCTACCTTGCCCACCCCCAACCCTACCTGCAGTGGAACCATTGTCCTGACACCACACTGAAAGCCAGCCGGGAAAATATGGCTTACCTGTGACTGCCCCCCACCGAATGCACGGCACCTTTCCATTGATGTCCTATGGGCAATTCTTGCGAGTGCTGCGCAAGGTTGTTTGCACTCACCTCCGGGTTCCCCTCAAAGTTCTGATGCCAGGTGCATGCCTTTTAAAGGTAGTTGTAAATCACATTGACATGGGAGGTAAATTTGATATGGGGGGATGATTCCAGCATGTGGGCACAATAATGAGATGCAAATGCATTAAAATTAAGTTCCCAATGTTGGGCAGTGGGAAATGCAGCCTGCCATTGATGGGCAGAGCGATGATCGCAAACTGGTTTTATTATGATGCAGCCGATGGTAAAATTGTTGAGTTGTTTAAATCCCAGAGAGAAACTTGAAACAACTGTCATAACCCATTTTTGCAATTTGTAATTTCGAGATGCAGACTTTGAATTCAGTAGGAATAAGCCTTATATTTTTTATATAAAACTGAACTAAACATTCATTAATTTAACAACAAATTAAATGCATACACTTGACTACAAATTACTACTATGATAACCTTTTAACAAATCCCCAAATTAATCACCCCCTGGTAAATCTCCACTAAGGCAACAGTGAACCATAGACTTTAAATAGACACCAGGAAAAGCACCCTTAGGAATTCCAAGTGGAATTGCAAGTTGGTTAGAGGCGTACAGGCTAGTTAGGTCTTAAGTGCTTCTACCTTACACACAAAAAAACTCCTTCCTTTATATACCTAGCTTTCCCTTTGAATGTAAATTTACCATTGTATCACTAGGTCTTTTGAACTTCAGCTCTTCTAACAATAAAACCCCTTTCATAGCACCAATTGCATTAGTAAGCTGAAAAAATAAACACATTGTTTGGCTTCTTCTAGCTAGGTGCAAGATTTCACCCACAAGGCTTGTATGACTTATTCAACAAATGCAAATGACCACTTTATCTTACTGTTCTCCTTACTGTTCGCCCAATTAACATCTCAAAACTGCTATCCATCAAGACACCCAGCCCAGCTGGCTTTAATCCAATTAGGACACACAGAGACACACACCTAGACACAGAACCTTGCTAGAATTCTATTTCAAAAATTAATTCCCAGTAACATTATACACATTAATATTCTTCATCACAGTTTCCCAGCAGTGTAAAGCTGACTTTGGCTTCCTTGTCATATTGTCCACTCACGCTGCCAAACACGCCTGTCACCAATGAGAGAAGAAAGCTCCAGCTTTTTCTCTCTCTCCACAGATGCTGACTGAACTGTTGAGTATTTCCAGCAATTTTTGTTTTATTTTAGATTTCCAGTATCCACACTACTTGCTTTTTTTAAAAAGAAATATAATATGGGTTCTGGTTAATCAGTTTATACAAATTAAATTAAACCACATCTAAATGCCACAGCTAGTGTGGTGGGATTTGAATTCATGTCTCCTGATGACTAGTCCAATATCATAATCAAAATGTCACCATAGCCAATGTATGTAAAAAAACAAGCTACATTTTTCTGTGCAAAATACTTGATCACATCTCAATAGAATGGAGAGAGTAGCAAGAAAGGGCCCAGAATGTCTATCTCAATGTCTGTGGAGTCATAGGTGGCACCTGTGATAATCTGCATCACAACCTGAATATACATGTAAATTGGAAGAGATTTCAGAATCTCCAAGCCACAAATAGATTCTTTAAAAATTTATTCTTTCATGGGATGTGGGCGCCATTAGCAGGGCCAGAATTTGTTGCCTATACCTAATTTCCCTTGAATTGAGTGACGTCATTTCAGGCATGAAATGACATGCTGTGGATCTGGAGTTGCATGTAGGCCAGGCCAGGTAGGGATGGTAGATTTTCTTCCCTACAGGGCATTAGTGAACCAGGTGGGTTTTTACTCATCCAGAGGATTAGCCTGGGCCTCTGGATTACTAATTAGTGACATTACCACTACTCTACCATCTCCCCCAAATCCTACTGTACACTCCTCAGGGCTAATCATGATTTAGTTATCTTGTCCATTGTTTGAAGGGGTGACAGTGTGTACCTTTTCCACTTGGGTCACTGGGGCTAACCATATTTGCATTGTTCATGCCACCCTTTCATAACTTTTACACAACAGCAGTGTGAATATAAAGCCTATGCTGCCACCAGGGTTCAATTGGAACACACAAGTTGCTCTATACTTAAGTAACAGCGGCAATGATTGTCATCATCAGCAGTAAATTAAAAAAAAAAACATCTGGACTGTGGTAACTCAATAAATGTATGGAGCTTGGGACACCGCAAATTTATATATTAATGGAGCAATAGAGTCAAATGAACCAGTGAATGAATAAATTAAGAGTAGGGGGCACCAGTGATTTAATGAATCAATGGGAATACAAACAAGTTAATCTAATAAAGTAACACACACTAACAAATCAGAAAATTAATGAAGCACCACACACCAGTGAATTAATAAATCTACACATTAGTGAGCACTGCAGCAACTCTGTAGCAGGCACTAGTAATTAATAATCCTTATCTTTGTTGCTGCCTCAAGGCCTGAAGGTCATCAGCTGAGCCTTGCTGATTTCATCATCAGTTTATATTTCAGTGTTTTTAAGTGTTTTAAATTTAAAGTAGAAACTTTTAATGTTTGTGCTAAAAAAGTAAGTGTTGCTGAAAAAAAGAGACATGATATTGAAGTTTTTCATCTTGCACTCATCAGGACAGCTCATAAGAAATGCCAACAGGAAAAAGGAACAACAATTTATACTGCGTGAGAAGATAGTGCTGATTGGTTGGCAAGTGTACTCTGATTGGTCGAAGCATTTCTATGGAGGATGCAGCAGGGAACAGTCAACTGTCAACATTTTTAAAAAATTGAAACTAGGCAGGTTGACATTGATTGGTCAAGGCATTGCCAAGAGGAATGAACCAGGGAATGGCTGTTCCCCCAAGCTTTAGTTTGGTTGAAAAAGGTGCAATGAGTACACATGTTCCTTCTGTCTGCCATGGATAAAGGCCTGTGTGTCAACATATATGGCTTCTAGCATGCGTAAATGAGCCACACTGTGAGCCCGACTGATAATCTTAAAAAATATAAAAAGCAATACTTGCTAAGGCAGGATTGAGCTACAAAGTTAATACAATGATTTGGAAGCTTCCTGTTTAAGAAGCCTGTGGCAGCTTGTAACTCAGAAGGAGAAAGAGAGATATAGTAAGTACAGTTTGAGAGGTAGAGTTAGGGTTGGGACCATGAGTCATTGTGAGCCAGGGGTCAGAGGTTGCAACATGGCAGTCATGAGACCCAAGATAACAGGTTTGAGACCAATACAATGTCACCACGGAAATATGGTGTCTGGTAACCTGCTATTCAAATCAACAGGGCAAATGGGGAGCTGGTAGACTATAACTCATGGTCCAAAATCAAATAGTTGAAAATGGGTGTGCTGGGTGAGTTAAAAGACCTGCCACTGGACCAAAGGATGCTTGTTGACCCACTTACAAAGTGAAAAACCTAAAAGCTGGGTTTGAAATACCTGACAAAGGAGAAAAAAATTGAAAGACCTGTTTAAGCAAAATGATATGGGGTCTGTCCTCACCATCATTAATCGAAGACCTACTAATGTGTGCCAGGAAAATATCAGATTTAGGAAATAAGATTATGTGAACAGGAGGCTCATGGGAAGGCTATGGGAAACTTACGGATAGCAATAACAGATATAACGGAGTTCCTTAGAAACCAGAACCTAATGAAGGATTTGAATTATTTATGTACCGACTGATTGATACCTGAGAATAAATTAGAAGAAGAATCTAAATGAGTGGTTTGGACAGATTATACATAGATTAGCAGATGCATTTATGCACTATGGATGTATATAAAATTCCTTTACCTCTTCTTGCCTAACACCTCTTGTAGGTTTAAGCATTAATAGGTTAAATCTGATGGTTAGAAGAAATTTGTGTACACATTTCATACAGTGTGGAGGTAGGAAATTAATGAGGTGTGATTAGCATAAACAGATTACAAGGGTTCTAAAGAGATGTTTTGGAAAATTGCCTTCAGGCAGTGTGGCATTGCATAACATTTGCTGAGCAGCTTCACCCACACAACATAACATTTAAATACAAACCTCCAGTTTTGTCGCTGTTGTTTAGATAGTTGAGTGACAGATAGGGTCTCTTTCTGCACCGATAGTGGAACAGAGTAGGATCCATTAATGCATTTTGTAGACAATTTTACCGTCATGCCTCACCATATCCCCTCACAGTGCCTTGTATCACCGTCAACACCTATGTTCATGTCAAGCCATCAGCAAGAGGCCACCTTGCTCAGAGACGCCACCAAGAGCTGACCTGTAATCACTCAAAGATATAAATGAGTTTGTTATGGAATAGTAATAACATTAATCCCAGAGTCTGAAATTCTTATGGTTATTGCCCGAGTAAGAGTACTTAAAATGCAAGTGACAAAAAATATAATGAAGGAGAATATTGGGAAAAACTAGGAAATCTCTGTACTTGGCCATCCAACCCATTTTTGAAGAATGGTATTCTTTTACTGGGTAACAATGGTTCTTTGTGCAGGTCAACTCCCCCTCTCACTGACAGTATTCATTTCAAGCGCTTGCATAATCACAGTTGAACTGTCCCTTCATATGACTATGTTATAAATAGCAACAGATAAATGCCTGGATGATTTGGAAGGATCTGTCACTCTAAAGGCCAGAGGGATTGGAGATGGTGGGGGGGAGTTGTCTTTTTTTGCAGTGTCAAGGAACAAATTAATTATATGCTTCTGCACACACAGGTTGGATCACAGATAACTTGGATGTGTTAACAGTTTCCTCACACAGCACTATTACACAACTGTATCTAAACATAGCTATCTCCAAATTTGTGAAATGCTTCATATGCACTCACAATTTACAATGTCACCTTATGCAACTTGTTATAATCAAGAAATCTGAATGCTCCAGAGATGGCATTCAGAGTAAAAGTCAGAATTCAGAGGATTAATTTAGAAGAAACAAAGCAGCTAGGTAATTTTTAAAAGAATGTGTTAATCCAATTTTCTTCTCTCTTGAAGGTGCTAATGCCTTGCTGCAGTGCAGTTTACAAAAATAGACCTTTGGCATCTGTCAAGTAGCTTTTTTCTTTCGTGAGCCAAGAGAACAAATGGCTTTTTGACCATAATAATTAAAAGTAAGATGGGAATGAGGCTTTATGAAAGGGGCATAAAGGGTAGATCTGGACCTGTTAGCAAAAGGTCCCAATTGAGTAATTTGATAGCCCTCAGAAGCTGAAACTCTGGCTGAGTTTCTGCATTCGCAGTGTAGGGACACAACTCAATTATAGTGTCTAGGCCCAACCATTTTCAGCTGCTTCATCAATGACCTTCTTTCCATCATAAGGTCAGAAGTGCGGATGTTCGCTGATGATTGCACAATGTTCAGCACCATTCACGACAACTCAGATAATGAAGCAGTTCATATCCAAATGCAGCAATACCTGGAAATATCCAAACTTGGGTGGACAAGTGGCAAGTGACATTCATGCCACACAAGTGCCAGGCAATGGCCAACTCCAACAAGAGAGAATCTAACCATTGCCCCTTGACATTCAATTTCATTACCGTCACTGAATCCTCCAATATCAACATCCTGCGGGTTGCCATTGACCAGAAACTGAACTGGACTAGCCAAATAAATACTGTGGCTACAAGAGCAGGTCAGAGCCTAGGAATCCTGCAATGAGTAACTCACCCCCTGACTTCACAAAGCCTGTCCACCCTCTACAAGGCACAAGTCAGGATTGTGATGGAATATGCTCCACTTGCCTGGATGAGTGCAGCTCCCACAACACTCAAGAAGCTTGACACCATCCAGGGCAAAGCAGCCTGCTTGATTGGCACCCCATCCACAAACATTCACTCCCTCCACCACCGACGCACAGTAGCAGCAGTGTGTAACATCTACAAGATGCATTGCAGGAATTCACCAAGGCTCCTTAGACAACACCTTCCAAACCCACGACCACTACCATCTAGAAGGACAAGGGCAGCAGATATGTGGGAAAACCACCACCTGGAAGCTCCCTTCCAAGTCACTCACCATCCTGATTTGGGAATATATCGCGGTTCCTTCACTGTGGCTGGGTCAAAACCCTGGAACTCCCTTCCAAATTGTACTGTGGGTGTACATACACCACATGGACTGCAGCGGTTCAAGAAGGCAGCTCACCACCACCTTCTCAAGGGCAATTAGGGATGGGCAATAAATGCTAGCCCAGCCAGTGAAGCTCACATCCCATCAATGAATTTTTAAATATTCAGGCTGTTATGGGAGCCACTAACTGTGACTTCGTGCACCAATTTGAATGCTTTACGGGACTGACGGTTCCTGTGGAGCTTCAGCGGCTCACCAACTGTAATGAGGTGAGAACACAATGGGAGGAGGCTCTTGTTTTTTAACTTTATTTTTCATATTTTATTTCACTTCATGTATTATAAATATTTTATGTATTATAAATACAGGACACAAAGTCCGTAAAGTCTGAGATACGTCTGGTCCCAAGCATCCAGGATACGGTGTCCAGTACCAGTTTATGGAAAGGATTGCCCTTTGTGAGCTGGACCATATTGAGGATTGTCATTCTCTGAAAATGATGCATTTACAAATCTTCTAAGTCCTTTGCAGGATCTATGAAGTAAAGATATTGTCATTGACTGCTGTAGCAATACTGACTGAGTCATGTCTCACTAATGCAGAGGTCATCAAGGACAGAAACTTGTTACGGTTGCAGAGTCCTGAGTGTTTGTAACTACTCAAATTATTGTCCTGTGAGGACAATTCACATAAACCTCACAGCTTTACTACATGATGTAGAATCAAAGGTTACTGTGCCCTGATGTGCAAAAGGCAGTTGGGGGTCAGTAGCAAGATGATAGCTCTGCATTATGGATTCATGAGAGCTGGTGATGGGAGAAATGGAGTTCTCCGGATGCTACTCCCTCTTGAGAGGTCCAAGCTCAAACTGTTGAAGAATGTTGTGTGTTTGGGCCGCCTTATTAAGCTGGTGTCATACTGCCATGAGTGCATCCATGTGTGAATTGGCTTGTCAGCTGCTTGAAAGCTTCCATGCACATTGACTTGGTAATGCCATGTTGAAAGGGCTGTACTATGTGGAGTTGCTTAAGGATGCGTGTTAAGGGAGTGCTAATTGCATTCCATAGCGGCCACATGTTGCCAAGACTGCTATGCCTTCCAAGGATGACCCCATCCTTAGGGCATAAGGTGCCTAATGCTTGTCCTTTGATCATGGTGAGATTTGTGAGATGTTCAAGTTGAGGATTAAGAAGGCTGAAGAAAACTTTGATGTTTACAATTTGTATTTGCTCTAACCCTCCTGGAATCTCATTGCTTTAAGGTTGTTATGGGCACATCTGTTATGTATTTCCTGTGTAATGGAATCCTCATGTGGCTCGACTCAATTTTTGCGTTCTTCAGAATCATCCTCTTCAACGTCCTCGATCCTAAGAGATGTTTAGCTCCTCAATGTCTCCCTCAGGCAACACATCCCTCCTTTTCAGTGCAAGGTTGTGCAGGGCGCAGCAAACAATGATGATGTGGGATATTCTCTGGGGTGGGTATTGGAGAGCCCCAGCTGAATGGTCCAAACATCAGAAATGCATCATCAGGAGGCTAATAATTTTCTCCATTAGGGACCTTGTGGCAGAAGGTGCAGCATTGCATCTCTCCTCTGATGCATTCTGTGGATGATGAATGGACATCATTAGTCATATCTTTTGGGGGTACCCCTTATCACCAAGGAGCCAACCCTTTAAGTGCTGAGGTCCCTCAAGAATCTATGGCCCTTGCGAGTGAATCAAAATGTAAGAGTTGTGAGAACTCCCTGGGTACCTAGCACTAACATGCAGAATCTGCTTTCTGTGTTCACAGAGTGAAATCCATTTCTTTTTATGAATTTCACAGACTGCTGCCAGGGAGCTATCAAGGCCACATGTGTGCAGTCAATGGTGCCCTGGGATTATGGGAAACCTGAGGCTGCAGTGAATCCCACAGCTCTGACAGCCTGGCATGCATCATCCATGTGGAGCTGCACGTAATGATAAGGTTTATTGAAAAAGAGCATCTGTCAACTTCCTCATGCGCTTGTGTGTGACCAATTTTGAGGTTCTGCAAAGGTCCCCAGTGGAGCCTTGGAAGGACTCGTTAGCAAAAAAAGTTCAATGCAGCAGTCACCTTCAAAGCAACTAGCATGGAATGTCCTCCAAGTCCTTGCGGCGTGAGTTCCTCACAGAGAAGGTGGCAAATGTGAGCTACCACATCCCTAGACAAGTGAAGGTGCCTATGGCACTGTATTTCGCTCATCTCCATGTATGAGCTGCGACTTCTAAAGACCTTTGTTTGCGCCAATATCTTTGTGCGTATGCCCCTCCTTGGCAGCATCTTGGACCTCCTGGGGACTTGCTGGATCTTGCTTCTCAGGCTGATGGCCTTCCCAGAATTGTGCCCTTCTTCTCCTAATTTTAATCAAAGCTATCAACAAGGCAGTGTTGTCTGCAGCCTGCATTTTTCATTCCCCCTTGTATCTGTGAATGGATACAATTGAGCAATCATTGCCACTTCCCCTTGAATGGTCTCCCTCCATCTCCAAGCCAGGAATCCAGTTCCAAGCCCTTGACCTGCCCTCAGTCTGTACATAGCATCCCCAGACCACCCCGTACAGGTTAATAACATCCTGTGGGTCCACAGGTGGCTGAGCATCACCCTCAGGCATGACTGCACATTCACAATGAAGTCTAGACTAGGGTAAATACACCCATATGCTTTAACTTTCAGTCAGACTATTGTCAGATTGCCTCCAGTAACTTGGACAATAACTATTGATACCCAGTCCTTGTACTTATGTCACACTGTAAGCATGGTGCCTTGTAAGCCGTGACCAGTATACTGGGAACATTGAGGCTTGTAGTGTCCATTTAGCTTCAATGCAGCAGCCGTAACCCGTGATTGTTTGATTCCCCTTCCCTTTTCACATGCCTCTGTAGGGATCAGATGGCCTTAAAGACTAGCTACACTGCAGCACTAAAACTTAATGGATTCTCAGCTGAATGCACATCATTAGTAAAGGAGCAAAGCTAGTTCATTGTGCATTGGACCCTTGGGTCCAGCGTTCATCTGAGCCCCGTTTTCCATAGTTTGATAAGGAATTTAATAGTGTGCCCTTTCAATTTGCCCAAAATGGTTGTGCTGAACTCCTCCCACATGTCCTGAGGAATTCCCATATTGTTTTTCTCAAGCTTGTTTTTCCAACTTTGTCATTGATCACTGATTGCAACATGGTTCTCATCACTCTTGTAAGTGTGACCAGCTTCCAACCGCCCCCAACACCCACCATGTTTCTCCCATCCTCCTCCATAGTTACTGCATCCTAATTCACATTCCTCCTGCAACTATCCAGCCTCCCCCTATTAGCCTTGACCCCATCATTGCACATGTGGATATTCCTGTTCTCCCCCCGATTCCTTCAAAGCTGATGTCCCCATGTCCTTTGTCGACCTGACCCTTCCTTTTCTTGAGGCCGCATGCACCCTTACTTTTCGAGAGCGCCCCCCCGCCTTTGAGACCATCCAATATCCCCCTTGACTTTTTAGCTACTGACATGCAGAATGCAGATTGCTCCCCTAAATGTTACTGTGCCCTCTGTCTCTCAGTACTATGACTTGAACCCCTAGGAACAAATGCCTCAGTTCACTGATCACACCCTACACACCGTACTGTGCACATCTGTCACTGCCCAGAGAGGCCTTCCCCTGCCCAAAACCAGGGCCAAGATATGTGTGCCATGCAGAGCCCTCCAACATGGCCCATTCAGTCCCAGGGCAATCTCTGAAACTTCCCCAGACATTTTTTAAACTTGTGCCCCCTGATAGTCTTTCACTCTTTCATGGACATTCTTTTTACTTTTACACCCAGACAATCTTTCACTCTTCCCCTCTGTTCCTTGCCTGCCCCTAGTCCTGTCTCCATCCCACCCTCCCCTCTTGTATTCCCACCCTTGTCCTCTCTCCATCTAACCCTCCCCTCTCGTCTTCCCCTCCATCCCCAATTCCTGCCTCCTTCTCATTCCTCACCTCTCTCCTCTTGTCTCCCGCTGCCCCCCACCACCAGTCCTCCTTCCTTCTGACCCTTCCCTGCTGATCATGCCCCCCGTGTCCAGCCTTGGCACAGCTTGTGCTACAGATACCCGATATGTAGTTGTGATGGTATTAAAGGAAGGTGGAAGCAGTGTCTACTGACCTTCAAGTGCGTGGCACTTACATACAGTCAGAAAACAGAACGTTCTAATTATCCACTTAATTTGGAGGGGTAATGTAATTCTGGCCAGTTGACCTTTTAATGAGCTTTCTTGAGATGCTAATGCATGCAAAAAGGATTCTTAACATTGCTCAGCCAGGAAACGAGCTGCCTTTAACATGCCTTGAAAGTTGGGAGAACTAAATTCTGAATTAATTTTCTGCCAGCGGGAAGCTGATTGATTTCATTCACGCCAAGTTTAGTGCCCCGCCTGCCACAGTTTTTGTCACTAGCAGGAAATTCCACCCCCAAATCTTTTTGGTTTTTTTTGCAACTACTTGTGCCCACAGAAAAGATTTCATGGGGAATAGACTTTCAAGAATTAAGTCCCTAACTTTTCATTGGATCATTGATGAGATGCGTTGTAGTGATTGGATGAGGATCACGTCAGTTATTAGCATCCGGTTGCTTAAGGACTTTAGTGGTTTGTTTAATGACATTTTCTGTGGCAGCATGACTTTTATTGTACGCATGCTGCTCTGTATGTGTGGGTTGTGCACTGGAGTAATGAGTCAAGTAGTCAGCGGATAGCCCTTGTTACCTAGTCGCTACTTTCCAGTTTGTCATGTTGGCTCAAATATTTATGGTACATTGGACTGGTACAGAATAAAGGCATCATGAAGACTGCCAGGGTTGGATTGACATCATGTGCTGATACATGGCTGAACATTGAGGGAGTGGAAGCCTTCTGGGTTGCAGTACATCTCTGAATTTACATAAGGTGCCCAAAAAAGCTGTGTGCAGTCAATGGGGAAGCTAACTATCCTGGTGAATTCATGTGCTATTGGCCAGTATATTATAAATGTAGACTAGGGAATTTCATGAATTGCAGAGGATACAATCCTTCTTCAAGATCAGGATAAAGTCATTTTAAAAATAAATCCATCCACCTTTTCAGCATATTCTTAAATCAGTTCTCTCTCCAGAAATACAATTTCCTTTTGAGCTCATTTATACAGTCTGCTTATATAGCCTTCCGCAGCAGTTGATTAAACAACTTTATTTTCCTTTCGATGAAAAAGAAATGCAGTCTTCCCTTCTTACATGAATGTTCTAATTTTTCATTTTTTGCTCCCAGGCCTGCCATCTCTTGTCCTGTCCAGGACTCCACAGGGGCAGAATATTTTTTAATGTGTGCACAAATTAAACAAACCCATTGATGCAGATGCAGTTCATTTTTTAATTGCACCAACCAGCAAACTGCCTTTTGCATTCTGTTATTTGAATATCAAAATTACTGGGTAGCCACTACTGGAAGTGAATTATCCAATTCAAAACTGCCTGAATGATAACTCTAATTTCCCTTACTACTTGAAGCTTTTGCAAAGTAATTTGCCAATTCAGTATAAAATCTTGAAATCTTCATGATTTTTAGATTACCTTGAAGCCTCCTCTTTTTCGAAGAAAACAAGCTCAGTTATAAATTGCTCAAAGCATAAAGCAGTTGCAGCAGAGACGCTGTCAATACTGGGGTCATCCCTTTTCTGTAATATTTATACCCGTTATCACCTTTAAGAGTATCTTCTATGGTTTCAAATCTAGCCCAGACCGACGATAAGTGCATTTGCTTCCTATGTGAAGAAAGATTGCAGTGCAAATGGGTCCTAAACAACGAAAAAAAACTTCCAGCAAATTTAACACCAATTAATCCTAACCTGGGCAATCTCACCTAGAAAGCTAATGAATGGTTGGTCAAATCACAAAATGTCACACAGTTGTGGTGATCTGAGGTTGAAACAGAGGCACATTGTTGGAGCAGTATGCAGGAACATTTACACTGCATTTAACCTGTGCTATACTTGTCCTGGGCGTGCTTGATGTGATAATCTGGAGGAGGTATCATCTGCATCTAATCTGTACTATATTTGATCTAGAGCTCATAATGCTGTTTTTAGGGGGATAATTACCTGAATTAAAGCCTTGCTTGGAGGAGGCGCTTACTGAAAATTCACAGACGCTCCAACCACCCTCTGCCACAATGATTTTCCATTGACTAATTTGAATGGATGAAAAAGGAGAGAAGCAAGCATTGCAAAATATAAAAACAAAAAACTGCGGATGCTGGAAATCCAAAACAAAAACAGAATTACCTGGAAAAACTCAGCAGGTCTGGCAGCATCGGCGGAGAAGAAAAGAGTTGACATTTCGAGCCCTCATGACCCTTCAACAGTTCTGTTTTTGTATTGCAAAATATAACCCTTCCAAGAAGGTTCCCTGCTGGAAAATCCACCTTTAGGTGCTTGACATGAAGTGTGTTGTATTTCACAGCAGTTAGCAACTGCCTTGTGACTTGCACAAAATTCATGTTTTTAATAAACGCTCATGGACAGAGACTATTTACTTAGTATAAAAAATAGTGTTATAGTACAATATTCAGTTCTTTAAACAGAAATTCATTGTTATAAACTGGTGATAAGGGTGCCTTTTCTCCTAAAAGCATTGCACAAAACATAGTTCTGCAAACATGACAAATAGTTCAGTTTGTGTATATGGATTGGAAATTGAGATTGAGTTGAGCTGATCTTTGATCTTCCTTTGATCTTTGTGATAGTGACCCCTGGCAATGAGGTTTTCCCTGGAGGGCGGTAGTTAATTCACACTAAATGAGCTGAAAATGTCTCAAGGTGATTGATTTTCAATCTTTACTCATTCCTGGAAGGGAAGTAATGTGGTGCAGCACGTGGAAGAACTTAATGAGATGGTCTTCTATGCTATCAGCCATTGGCGTGATTAAAATATGTGTAAAATGTGACAGCAAATCAAAGGCACTGCAGGAAACAAATGACAAAGAAATCTATGCATAAAAAGCATTGTTCATTGTATACCATTTGTTTATGGAGAAAGGGCAGCTTGCCCTATTTGTGCATCATATTCATTATGAAATGTTGTATCATGAAATTAAATGATACTCATCTTTTCTTTCTTATGTTCAATTTCCTCCCTTCCTCTGAAGATGCAGCCTCCCACTAAGGTACAGTTTCATGGAACTGGCCATCTCCATTATCTCATATAGGTAGTCAACCTTCACATGTGAGTCTAAACAATTATATGGGGAGATGGCATCATAGTCAAGCTTTATCCTTATGTGCTAATTTCCACAATTGCACACATTCCACCAGGAGTGATGCCCCTGTTTAATTTTCCTGTTCTCTAGGCCAAAGGCAGTAAGGCCAATTTTAATACCCCCACTGCTGCCTGGTTGACAATAGTTAACTTAGTACGGACCTGGTATGGATTCTGGGATCTTCCCATCCAGGCTTAGTTTAAAAGTAAATGAGACCATCAGTTAACCAACTTGCATTCTCTGAACTTTATCTATTTTTTGAGTAGCTTCTCTGCCTGTCAGTTCTTAAAATCACAGTTGTAGGTGCCAGTATGCTCCATAAAACAGCATTGTGAATTTCCATCAAAAGGATTGATAGCCATGCCAAAATTTATGAAGGGATGAATTTGTAGATTTTTTTTCAAGTTCTTCAGTCCTATCTCATTGTTTGTTTTCACAGAATCATAGAATTGAAGGAAGATATTCTGCCCGCTGTGTCTGTGTCGCCTGTCTATTGGAGCAATTTACCTAGTCCCATTTCCGATTTCTCCTGTAGCCCTGCACATTCTCCCTTTTCAGATAAAAATATAGTTCCCTTTTGAATGCCTCAATTGAACCTGCCTCCACTACACACTCAGGCAGTACATACCAGACCCTAACCACTCGCTGTGTGAAAAAGTATTTCATTATGTTACCATTGCTTCTTTTGCCAATTACCTTAAATCTGTGCCCTCTTGCTCTTTATCCTTCCACCAATGGGAACAGTTTTTCCCTCCCTACTTTGTCCAGAACCTCATGATTATGAATACCTCTACCAAATCTCTAAAACTTCTTCTCCAAGGAAAACAGTCCCAACTTCTCCAATCTATCCCCGTAACTGAAGTTCCTCATCCCTGGGGCCATTCTCATGAATCTTTTGTGCACTCTCTCTAATGCTTTCACATCTTTCCTAACCTGTGGCACCCAGAACTGGATGCAATACTCCAGTTGAGGCTGGACCAGTGTTCTATACAAGTTTAACATAACTTCCTTGTCTTTATACTCTATGCCCCTATTAATAAATTCTAGCATGCTGTATGCAGGATTAACCACACTCTCAACCTACCCTGCCATCTTCAATGATTTATGCACATATACACCCAGGCCCTTCTGCTCCTGCAACCCCTTTAGAATTGTACCCTTTATTTTATATTGTTTCTCCACATTGTTCCTACCAAAATGAATCACTTCATATTTCTCTGCATTAAATTTCATCTGCCACTTGTCTTCCCATTCCACCAACCTGTCTATGTCCTTTTGACATTCTACACTATCCTCCTCACAGTTCACAATACTTCCAAGTTTTGTATAATTTCTTTCAAAATCTTGGGAATTCAAGATACTGCTGCCACAGTCAGTAAGCACATTATTCTTGTATTTCAGAGAAGATAGTTCAAACCTGGCTCAAATTAATTGGATGAAAGCCTCCTATTTTTCCTTGCTATAAGCATTCTATCTGAAATTAATTTGGAGTAATTAATCTGAGCAAGTCAGAAGGTTGTCCCAAACTTGTCACAAATTGTCAATCTCAATGAAAGGCCAGAAAACAGCTGCTTTTTTGTGATTGTTTGATAATAAGGAAAGAATTGAGAGAGGTTTATTGAGCAACTAACTTATGTTACACCTGATCCAGGAGTGTTTAATGGGAAGGAACTTGCAGATGTAATGATGGTGAAACTGTCAGCATTTGCTGTCATTACAACTGTGAAGCTTCCAGCAACTCCTAGCATCCTCAGATGTACAGTTATATGTCACTGGCAATGAATCCCTGCACCTCCGCAGATGAGTCTTTGGAAATCAGTTGAACTGATGTGAACTTGGCCTTTTATGCTGTAATATCCATGTTAAAAAAAAACTAATGAGTTATGCATTGCTGAATGAGGTGTACCTGGGTTTTTAGTGGCCTACTAAGTCATGACAACTGCTGAAATCTTCTCTGATCCTGAAAAGCTAATTTTATATTTATGGTTTGCCAAATTTCTACTTGTTGATAAAAAATCCACATAATAATTACTTATTTTCTGAAAGTTTGTCTACAATAGATTAGCTTCTACCTTATTCCCAGGTGTATGTCCCAATCTTTAGTTCACCCTCTGTAACATGTATAAAATGTGAATGGTAATTAGTGCATTTACTTCTTGCTTTGCTGTCTGAATTCTTCCAAATATTTGGCTGCTTAGTGTGCTTAATACACATAAGGGGTTAAAAAAGTTGGGGATGTAGCATTATTGGTTAAAGAAACAATTACAGCTGTGAGGACGGATGATATACTAAATGAAGCATCAAATGAGGCCATATCGATTGAGCTCAAAAATAAAAAAGGGGCAGCCACATTGCTAGGGGTGTGCTATAGTCCCCCAAATAGTGGAAGGGAGTTAGAAGAGCAAATATGTAGGCAAATTTCTGAGTCAAAAACAATAGGGCAGTAATAGTTGGAGATTTCAACTATCCTAATATCCATTAGGCACAGAGGGCACAAAATTCTTGAACTACATTCAGGAGAACTTTTTTAGCCAGCATGTAAAAAGCCCAATGAGAGGGGGCATCATTCTAGATTTAGTTTTAGGAAATGAAGCTGGGTAAGTGGATGAAGAAGCAGTGGTGACCATTTTGGAGATAGTGACCGTAATAGAGTTAAATTTAGCATCATTATGGAAAAGGACAAAGACAGAACAGACCTAAAAATTCTAAATTGGGGGAAGACAAATTTTTCAATGCTGAGAGGTGAACTGGTGAAAGTGGACTGGATACAGCTACTAGAAAGAAAAACAAGGGCCAGGATTTCATGGCTGTGTTGACATCAGGCATCATGGCAAATGGAGGGTGCAGGGTTGGGGGTAGAATAAGGCGAGAAGGCCAAAAACTGGTTTCACATCATTGTGAAATCAGTTTGCTATTGTTAGCTCCACGCATCAATGGCAGGCCACGTTTCCTGACATGTTTCAAAATTGTACATAAGTGACATGCAAGATGCACTTTGCTTGGGACTTCAAGGCTTGTTTACCTACCTTGCTTTGGTCAGCACACCACATCACTTTTAGGAGGGCTCATTGTCAGGTCTCTACCTACCAGACCAGCTGTGAGGCAGGGGTGGCTTTTCAACAGCTGCAGGGTTAGGGTTTGCTTGGGGAAGGGGGAGAAGTGGCCTCAGGCAAGGGAAGTGGCTGCAGGGCGAGGACTGTACTGGGGAGGGGCTTATCCCAGGTTGTGTGTGGGGACACATGTTGATCTGTGCAAGTGGTCTCAAGATAGTGAGGACTGAGGAGGCAGTCTGCAGAGGAGATGAGACCGGATGGAGATATGGGGGTTTGTGTGAGTGAGTGGTGATGTCCTTTGAGCTGACAGTGAGTGAGATGCCAGTGAATGTGTGATGGCCTTTTGAGTGTCTGAGTTTAGAGCGATAAGATGATTGCTTTACCCTGACAGCATGGATGAGGTCATTCATCCCTTTTCTACACTGGATGACTGACCTCTTCTGTGCAGCTTTAGCACTGACCACCTCTGCCAACCCTTCCCAAACCAGAGTGGTGAGACTGATGGACCTCCTGTGGCCAGAGCAGAGGTAGAGGACATCATGGCGGGCCTTCACGGTGTCCAGAAGGCATCCCAGGAATGCGTCACTGAATAAGAGGGCTACACTCTTCTTGGCTTTTGGGGCCATGTCTTCACCGGAGCAATCCTGGACTGCAAGCATTGAGAACTGTGTGCGCGGCTACAATATAAATACAGCATCCTGCATGAGGGAGTGGTAATGGCATGGCAGGAAAATCAGAGGCTGCCCACCAGCGAGACGGTGTGTTTCCTGTGGTTGCACAATTAATGAGGCAGGAATGGAATGATATGGTGTGAAAAGTCATCAATGCGGCTGGTGAGTAACATCCTTTTTCCCACCCGCTACCACACTTAATGCAAATCTGGGATTTTTCCACCCTGTGTCAAATCAGTGGGAGATATTTAAAAGTGAGATTCTACAGGCACATTGTAGACATGTCTGCACAAAGCAAAAAGGATGGTACTGCCAAATCTAGAGCTCCCTGGTTATCCAGAAGCACGCAGGGTAAGATAGTGCAGAAAAAAAAGAGCTTATCACAGTCACAAAAAGTTTAATACTGTAGGAAGCACAGAAGAGTGTAGAAAATACAGGGGCGAAACAAAAAGGGAAGTTAGGAAAGCAAAGGGAGGATATGAAAAAAAATGGCAGGTAAAATCAAAGAAAACCCAAAGATGTTTTAACAGTACATTAAGAACAAGAGAATAACTAAGGAAAGGGTAGGGCCTATCAGGGATGTATACAGTAACTTGTGTGTTGATGCTGAATATGGGCAGGGCTGTCAATGGGTACTTTATCTCTGTCTTCACTAAGGAGAGGGATGATGCAGGCATTCTAGTTAAGGAGGAGGAGTGTGAAATATTCGATACAATAAGCATAGTGAGAGGGGAAGTCTGGAGGGACTGACATCCTTGAAGGTGGATAAATCACGAGGGTTGAATGGATTGTATCTCAGGTTGTTAAAGGAAGCCAGGGAGGAAAAGTGGATGCTCTGAGGATCATTTTCCAATCCTCACTAGATACATGTGAGGTACTAGAGGATTGGAGATCTGCAAGCATTGCACCAATGTTTAAAAAGGGTGCGAGGGATAGGCCAGAAAATTATAGGCCAATCAGTCTGACTTCAGCGGTGGGCAAATTATTGGAATCAATTCTGAGACAGGATAAACCATCATTTAGAAAGGCACAGATTGATCAGGGACAGTCAATGTGGTTTTGTTAGGGGAGGATCGTGTCTTACTAACTTATTAGAATTTTTTGAGGATTGATGAGGGTAGTGTAGTGGAAATTGTCTACATGGACTTGAGTAAGGCGTTTGACAAGGCAAACTGGTCAGAAAAGTGAGGTCACATGAATCAGTGCTCCTTCATGTTGAACTCCACTTGGAGGAAGCACTGAGGGTGGCAAAGACGCATAATGTACTCTGGGTGGTGGACTTCAATGTCCATCACCAACAGTTGCTCGGTAATACCACTACTGACCGAGCTGGCTGAATCCTAAATGACATGCTAGACTGGGTCTGCAGCAGATGATGAGAGAACCAGCAAGAGGGAAAAACATACCTAACCTCATCCTCACCAACCTGCCTGCCACAGATGCATGACAGTATCTGTAGGAGTGACCACTACACAGTCATTGTGGAGATGAAGTCCAGCCTTCACATTGAGGGTACCCTCCATTGTGTTGTGTGGCACTACCACAGTGCTAAATGGGCTAGATTTCAAACAGATCTAGAAACTCAAGTCTGAGCATCCATGAGGCTCTGTGGGCCATCAGCAGCAGCAGAGTTGTATACAACTATAATCTGTAATCTTATGTCCTGGCATAGCCCCGACTCAACCATTACCATCAAGCCAGTGGATCAACCCTGGTTCAATGAAAAGTGCAGGAGGGCATTCCAGGAGCAGCACCAGGCATACTTAAAAATGAGATGTCAACCTGGTGAAGCTATAACACAGGACTACTTGCATGCCAGATAGCATAAGCAGCAAGTGATAGAGAGCTAAGTGCTTCCACAACCAATGGATCAGATCTAAGCTCTGCAGTCCTGCCACATCCAGTCAAGAATGGTGGTGGAAAATTAGACAACTCACTGGAGCAGGAGGCTCCACAAATATCCCCATCCTCAATGATGAAGGAGCCCAGCACATCAGTGCAAAAGATAAGGCTGAAGCATTTGCTACAATCTTCAGCCAGAAGTGCCGAGTGGATGATCCATTTCGGCCTCTTCCGGAGGTCCCCAGTATCACAGCTGCTAGCCTTCAGCTGATTTGATTCACTCCACATGATATCAAGAAACAGCTGAAGGCTCTGGATACTACAAAGGCTATGGGCCCTGACAATATTCCGACAATAGTACTGAAGACTTGTGCTCCAGAACTTGCCGCGTCCCTTGCAGTACAGCCACAACACCGGTATTTACCTGACAATGTGGAAAATTGCCCAGGTATGTCTTGTACATAAAAAGCAGGACAAATCTAACCCGGCCAATTACTGCCCCATCAGTCTACTCTCGATCATCAGTAAAGTAATGGAAGGGGTCATCAACAGTGCTATCAAGCAGCACTTGCTTAGCAATAACCTGCTCACTGATGCCCAGTTTTGGTTCTGCCAGGGCCACTCAGCTCCTGACCTTATTACAGCCCTGGTTCAAACATGGACAAAACAGCTGAATTCGCGAGGTGATGTGAGAGTGACTGCCCTTGACATCAAGGCAGTATTTCAAAGAATGTGGCATCAAAGAGCCCTAGCAAAACTGGAGTCAATGGGAATCAGGGGGAAAACTCTCCATTGGTTGGAGTCATATCTAGCACAAAGGAAGATGGATGTGATTGATGGAGGTCAGTCATCTCAGCTTCAGAACATCACTGCGGGAGTTCCTCAGGTTAGTGTCCTTGGCCCAACCATCTTCAGCTGCTTCATCAATGACCTTCCTTCTATCATAAGGTCAGAAGTGGGGATGTTCACTGATGATTGCACAATGTTCAGCACCATTCGTGACTCTTCAGATACTGAAGCAGTCCATGTCCAAATGTAGCAAGACCTGGATAATATCCAGGCTTGGGCTGATAAGTGGCAAGTAACATTCATGCCACACAGGTGCCAGGCAATGACCATCTTCAACAAGAGAGAATTCAACCATCGGCCCTTGATGTTCAATGGCATTACCATCACTGAATCCCCCGCTATCAACATCCTGGGGGTTACCATTGACCAGAAACTGAACTGGACTAGCCACATAAATACTGTGGCTAAAGGAGCAGGTCAGAGACCAGGAATCCTGTGACAAGTAACCCACCTCCTGACTCCCCAAAGCCTGTCCACCATCTACGAGGCACAAGTCAGGACTGTGATGGAATACTCCCCACTTGCCTGGATGAGTGATGCTTCCAAAACATTGAAGAAGCTTGACGCAATCCAGGACAAAGCAGCTCACTTGATTAGCACCACATCTACAAACATTCACTCCCTTCACCACCGACACACAGTAGCAGCAGTGTGTACCATCTACAAGATGCATTGCAGGAATTCACCAAGGCTCCTTAGACAGCATTTTCCAAACCCACGACCACTACCATCTAGAAGGACAAGGGCAGCAGATAGATGGGAGCGCCACCAACTGGAAGATCCCCTCCAAGTCACTCGCCATTCTGACTTGGAAATATATCTCTGTTCCTTCACTGTCGCTGGGTTAAAATCCTGGAACTCCCTTCCTAACAGCACTATGGATGTACCTAGACCACATGGGCTGCAGCAGTTCAAAAAGGCAGCTCAGCACCACCTTCTCAAGGGCAATTAGGGATGGACAACAAATTCTAGCCCAGTCAGTGAAGCCCACATCCCGTGACTGAATAGAAAAAAAAAACATGGGATACAGAGAAAGGTGGCGAGTTTGATCCAAAATTGACTCAGTGACAGGAAACAAAGGGTAATAGTCAATGGATGCTTTTGTCAATGGAAGATGGTTTCCAGTGGCATTCCACAGGGCTCAGTGTTGTGGCTCTTGCTGTTTGTTGTATATATTAATGATTTGGATTTAAATGTGGGAGGCATGATTGGGAAATTTGCAGATCACACAAAAATTGGCCGTGTAGTTAATAGTGAAGAGGATAGCTATTGTCTCCAAAAGCTATCAATAGCTTGGTTGAGTGGGTGGAAAAGTGGCAAATGGAATTCAGTTTAGTAAAGTGTGAGGTAATGCATCTGAGGAGGTCAAACAAAGGAAGGGAATACTTACTAAACAGAAGGATATTGAGAGGGGTTGAGGAAGTGAGACACCTTGGAGTGCATGCCCACATGTCCCACAAGGTGTCAGGACAGGTGGATAAGGTGGTAAAGTAAGCATATGGAATACTTTCTTTTATTGGATGAGGTATTGAATATAAAAGCAGAGGTGTAATTCTGGAACTGTATAAAACACTGGTTAGGCCACAGCTGGAATTTTGTGTACTGTTCTGTTCACCACATTACAGGAAGGACATAATTGCTCTGGAGGGAGTACAGAGGAGATTTGCAAGAAGGTTGTCAGGGCTGGAAAATTGCAGCTATGAGGAAAATTTGGGTAGGCTTGGGTTATTTCCCTTAGAACAGAGGAGGCTGAGGAATGACCTAACTGAGGTGTACAAAATTATGAGATGCCCAGTTAGGGTAGAGAGAAAAGATCTGTTTCCTCTAGCTGAGGGTTCACTTACCAGGGGGTATATATTTAAGGTGATTAGTAGAAGGATCAGAGGGAACCTAAGGAAAAACCTTTACACCCAAAGGGCGGTGAGATTCTGGAATTCACTGCCCAGGTTGGTGTTTGAGGCTAAAACGGTCAACTCATTTAAAAGGTACCTGGGTATACACCTGAAGTGCTGTAACCTACAAGGCTATGAACCAGGTGCTGGAAAGTGGGATTAAACATGAGTAGCAAGTTTCTTTTTTTCTCCTTTTTGGCTGGCACAGACATGATGGGCTGCATGGCCTCTTTCTGCACTGTAACTTTTCTATGGTTCTATGGTTCAACATCACTGTTCCTGGACATCTGGAAACCCCCTAGGCTTGGCACCAGAGTCAAACTAACGATGGACAATGTGATACCCATGCTGGAGAGATCGCTAGATCTTTGAGGTCAAATTTCTTCGCGCGGCATCACATTGCTGCTAAACACAAAATCTAGACTGTTATTTATGCTGTGCTGTATTTGACCTGTGACTGCTTGATGGGATAATATAAAGACACTTTATTCTCCATCAAATTTTGGTAAAAACACTGGATGCAAAAGTCAAACAATTTTCATTCACGTCATTTACCTTGCATTGATTGACAGCTTGATTGCAAGGTATAATATATTGTAAGTGCTGTAATTAGTAGTTATATAATGTCAGCAAGATCATGGTTGATGTCCTTATTACTTACTGACTCTGTCAGTGTGTGATAACAGACATTACATGGCAGAGGCAGGCTGATGAGGTTAAAGAGTAAGGCTGTGTAAAGGAGATACCATTGAGTCATTTCTTGGGACAGCTGATTCCAGGATGGATTTCAAATTGGGCCAAATGAGAGCTTGGTAAACCTTCTAACGAGAGGTAAAACAATGCAGTTCTCAGGAATAGAACTCAGTGAAAAGTGGGAAATCCATCAGTCATTCATCAGCAGCCCTTCTAGTATTGGTAAAACGGTATAAAAAGGGGATCTTTTTCCAAGTGGTTAAATATTTTAAATTGTGTGTAGATTTTTGAAAGTTTGGGAATAAATTCAAGCAGAGGAAATCAGCCTCTATCTACATTGTCCTACCAATACATGTAGATCGGGTATGAGAAAGAGTAAATAATGAGTAAAGCACCCCCTGTACATTGACTTAGCCACCTCCAGGCCACATACACCAGAGACTGGATGCACAATAAACCTCCCTGGATTATACCTCAGCTAGCTCCCTTAATCCTAGTACTACAAATATTCCCATTGAATCAAACCCATGGAAGGCTTTGAATCAGCAATAACCTAAGAGGGTGGAAGGGTTTTAGCTTTCCACTATGGTGTATCTTTAGTCAGATCAGCTTTTAAGTTTTCAATTGCCAGCTTTATAGATTAGAACATAACAGAACACAGACCAAAGAAAGGTAAACTCGAGACATAAACCACAATAATGGCAGAATTTTCTGGCCCTGCCAGGAGAGGGTTTTGTGGCGGGTGGGTCCAGAAAATTCGGAGTGAAGCCCAAAGCCTGAATTCTGCTGGCAGGAAAACAAATCAGAATTTTCCCTTCAGCACTTTCATGGTGGGCTGATGGCAGGTCAGCATTGCTGCTGATGCATGTCAGGAAACCCACTTGCATGCATTAGCATGTCATGAATACTCATTAAATACTCAACTTGCCGGAATCATGCTCCCCCTCCCAATTGCATGCCATGCCAGCGGGAAATTAGACTGGTCTAAATCATGACCGGATATAAGTGGCATGCAGCTGCCCACCTTCTTTTCGCTTGTGACTGCGAGGTGAGAGCAACATTCAAAACCTACCTGGAACAGTGCTGCTCCGAGTTGTCAGTGATGCCAAAGCTGCTGTGAAAGGCAAGACTGCTGGGTGTGTCTAGCATGGCTGCTCATGGTGGGTGTCTCCAGTGTCTAGTGGGGCTTCTCATGGTGGGTGCTGTGATTCTCAGGGAGGACTGCACTCAGTGTGTTCTGTGGGTCTCAGGCAGGGCTGCATTCCCATCAGAAACCAGCGTGGGGAACGTGAGGTCGGTGGTGGGGGGTGTTGACAGAGACATGAGGATGAAGGGAACAGGGGAGGTGTGGGGGGAAGGAAATGGAAGATGGCTGGCAGAGGGATGATTGGGATTTGGGGAGCTGAAGTCCAATATGGAAGGGGCGAATGCAGACACAGCAAGGGGTGGGTGGGCTTCATCTAGCATGAGTGGGAGGGGGCGCATGCAGACTCTAGAGTAAGGAAAGGGGGTAGTGTGGTTAGAGTAGCACAAATGGGAAGGTTTGCATGCAAACTCATGACTGGAGAGGGGTGTGGTTAAGACTTGTACAAAAGGGAAAGGTAACACGGAGACTCATGGAGGGAGTGAGGGGAATGGTGTTGTGGGCACCCCTGAAGGAAAGGGGGACTGAGTGACACAGTCAAAGTTCTGGGACTAAGGCAAAACAGTCGGGCTGAGAGGTTAAAGGCAGTCCTGCGGATTTGTGAACCTCATAGTCAGGGTGAGCGATTAAAGGCAATCCTGGGGCTCTATGTATAAATCAGTAAGTCATCCACGACACTGAAATATCTTTAACAAAAACAGAATTAGCTGGAAAAACTCAGCAGGTCTGGCAGCATCGGCGGAGAAGAAAAGAGTTGACGTTTCGAGTCCTCATGACCCTTCGACAGAACTTGAGTTCGAGTCCAAGAAAGAGTTGAAATATAAGCTGGTTTAAGGTGTGTGTGTGGGGGGGCGGACAGATAGAGAGGGAGAGAGAGGTGGAGGTGGGGGGGTGTGGTTGTATGGACAAACAAGCAGTGATAGAAGCAGATCATCAAAAGATGTCAACGACAATAGTACAATAGAATACATAGGTGTTAAAGTTAAAGTTGGTGATATTATCTAAACGAATGTGCTAATTAAGAATGGATGGTAGGGCACCCAGGTAATTCTGTTTTTGTTTTGGATTTCCAGCATCCGCAGTTTTTTTGTTTTTATCACTGAAATATCTTTGTTGATCAAAATATTGCCTCAGGATGAGATTATCTGGAAGATGTTCTGGCCATCCTTAGATGCAGTATTCCTGTTTTTGAGCACATTCTTCACCTGATTTTTGGGCCTTTCGAATTTCATTTAGCCCCTGTGTTGTTGCTGGTAAAAATTTTGTGGTCAATGAAGTACAAGACTCCACATCTTCAACAAAATTTATGTCCTCTTGTTCAGGCTTGTCTCCCTTGTGCTCAGGTTTGTCCATCCATTTCCTGCTTGATGCAAGCTCCCCTTCCTGGTAATTAACTTTTGATTCCTTCACCACAGTTCCTGGGAAATCTTCTGCCTGTTTCTCTCAAGGTTTTCACTTGATTCTATTAGCTTCTGGTGCTCTCGCTTCAGAGCACCTGTATCAGTCTTCTCAGGACCTCTAAATAAGTTTGGAAATTCTGTCCTGAATTCCTTCAGTTTGTCTTGGGATCCCAATTCATCCACTTTGGAGATGAGCTGTAGACCTGTACATGCTTTTCAGTTTATGAGTAAACACTGTTGGTTATGGATCATGTACAAAGTTTCTGTGATTTCTCTTCCTTTGTACTGAAGTTTAGCAGTAAACTATCCCTTGACCTTCAGCTGAATGCCTCCTGGATTGTGGAGTTGTAGTGTGGTTGATGGCTAGGGTAGGTCTTGCTTTAGCCACTGTTCTGTGTCTGAAAGAACTGAAACTCCCACTCCCGTGTCTAATTTGTTTTATGTCTGTTGACCATAATGTCTGTGCTCCAATAGTTCTCATTAGATCCTGTAATTTCTCAAGAATGTCTTTGGCATCTTCAAATTTTTAAATGCTACATGCTTTAATTGGTTCCTCCTTAAATTTCGGAGATAGGGGATTTTTGCTGCAGTATATAGCTTTAAAATGTCCTCTCTTCTTACAGGAATGGCACCCCACATTTTTGGCGGGACATTCTTCATGCCAATGCAGCCTTTCCCCGCCACAGTGAGAGCACTGAATAGTGGTGGCTACTACACCCTCTTCACTCTTTCCATGTTTTTGAGTAGGTGCACTGCTATTTCTATGTCCTACAAACTGCATTGTGTCTATTGTTTTTCTCCACGAAATCTCCCTGTAATTTTGAATGAATACAAAATTTTGCATTCCCATCTCTGCCTGCCTTGTTAACTGCACAGTCTCTGACAACATTAAATCCTCCCTTGGCTGTAGAAGATCTGATAACGTCGCTTCTAAGACTCTTATAACAATGCAATCCCAAATTAATTTGTCTTTCGGGGCTCCATATTCTCAATTTTCATCTAGTTGATGTGAATCATTAATGAAGAAATCTATGCTCCCTTCTGGTCTTTGGGTATGTCTATTGAACTTTGCCCTTTCAATGATTGTGTTCCTTCTAAGGCAGAAATATGTATAATGTATAATGTTTTATAACATTTTTTTTTGCCACTGTTTCTTCATTTATGTCCTGTCTGGCCATTGTGTCACCTGCACTACTGCCTATGGCATAGAGAAGGGTACTGACCCGTTTCTTCCTAGGCTTCCCTGCAGTCCCAAAGCAGTTCTGTACCTGGTAAACCTGCAATGCCAGTTCTGTCATTTCTCAGCTTTGTCTGGGCCTCCTACTTGTTCAAAACACTGCGGTAAGGTTAAGATTTTCTCCATGGCTTTTCTTCAGTCTAGCCTTTCTTGGAGTTCTATTGGTGTTTGTTCCCTGGCTGTCCTTTCCTTGCAGTCATTTTGCTTGCTGCTTTTCAGTTTCTGGGCCATTTACTCAGTGTTTTTTCCATTGTCTTTACTGCTGTTACCACCTGTTAGCATTGTTGTGGATGTTAGAGACTGCTGGAGGCAAGGCTGTTGATAAACTTTAACTTTTATGAAACATTCTCCTAGCTATGTACAGGATAAATCTTAGCACCAGGCTTCACATAGAACTATCTCTCAGCATGCTCTGTTGTCATGTGATCTTACAATACTGATTTTGTAGACAGTCTATTTGTATTAATCCTACGCACTGCACTTCGTGTCAGTGCACCCTTTCAGAGAAGTATCCTGGTATCTTGTTGTAGCTGATCCCATCTGATGCCATTACTTCATTGGAAGTGTGGTGTGAATCATCATTTTAAATTTTCAAGTCAAGTATGAGATCATAAACTGTTTCCAAAGTTTCTACCAGATTCAAAAATTCCAAAAAATAATGACCTGTGGATGCCCAAAGCAATTAGCATTTCTGTGAATGTTTTGACATTGAAAGTGCTGGAATTGTTAATTAAAGATGTTGAATTATGGCTTTGTTTCTCAATTGGAATAGATGTCTCAAATGGGGGAAGAAAAGAAACCCTGTGGTTGTTAGTTATTTATCACAGACCAAAAGGATTAAATATGACTTATGTGATTATTTTGATCAAGGTAATGATGAGTTAGGCAATAAATGCTGGCCTTGTCAGCGAAGCTCACATCTAATGAGCAAATAAAGAAAAACAATAAGGATGTAAGAACATCTGTCAGGAGTAGGTCATGTATCCCTTCAAGCCTGCTTCATGATTGAATAATGTCATGACTGAACTGACCGTGGCCTTAATTTGATTTGTCCTGCCTATTCTACATACCTTTTGACTCCACTATAGTCAAAAATCTGTCAATTGCAGCCTTGAATATATTCAATGACTCGAGCATCCACAGCTCTCTGGGGTGTAGAATTACAAAGATTCATGACGTCTAAAACAAGAAATTCCTCATCTTTGTCTTAAAGAGATGACCCTTATTTCTAAGCCTATGCCCCCAGTTCTATATTTCCCTCAGGAAGGGAACAGCTTCTCAGAATCTTATATACTTCAATAAGATCACCTCTCATTCTAAACTCCAATGAGTTCAATTCCAATTTGCTCAATTTTTCCTGAGAAGACAACGCCTCATCCCAGGAGTCAACTGACTGACTATTTCCTCAAGTGCCTCAATTCAAGTATATCCCTTTTTAAATAAGGAGTGCAAAACTGTTATCAGAATCTAAGGTTTGATCTTATCAATGCCTTGTACAGTTGTAGCAAGATTTTCCTGCTTTTATTCTCCATTCCCCTTGCAATTCCATTTGCCTTCCTAATTTCATGCTGTACCTGTATGCTAACTTGCTGTGTTTCATTTCTTTTTCATTTTGTTTCACCTAGATCCCTCAGTCATGCAGAATTCTGTAGTCTCTCTCCATTTAAATAATATTCTACTTTTCTACTCTTCATATCATAGTGGATAACCTTACATTTTCCCAACATTATACTCCACCTGTTAAATTTCTGCCCACTCACTTAACCTATCCTTTCCAGATGCTCTGAGCAGGATTTTCACTGCAGGAGTGGGAAACAGATGTCCAGACCATTACTGAGTCTCAAACTTGATTTGGGGAGAAAAAGTAGTCAGCCCCAGGCTTCATGGGGTGATCCCTTAATTGGTATGAAGACAGGTATGGTGGCCAATTAGTGCCCATTACTGTGGCTGATATTTGAGTGCTGTAACTTCAGCTCGGATGAAACTATATTGTGAGGAAATTGGAATATCTCAGGACAGCCAGAGGCTGAAATGTAGGGCAGGACAGTCCTTGATTTGCTGATGCGAATCTGGAGGACAACCCTTGGCGGCCAGAAGAGAGAGGAGAGGGATCCTCTTCCTGGAAGGTAGTAGGAGGAGACTAAGTAGACTTGGATGGACATGCTTACATAGTCAGCAAAAGAAGTGTGGTCCACAGAAGTTGGATCCAGTGTTGGAAGAGATTCAATGACCTGATGCATTCTAAGGTGAGTACAATCCCCAAAACTCAGGACAGGCCTCTGGGTATTCACCCTCTAGCAGATCCATCAGCTGAGGGGAGTAAGGGCCACTTGGTACTCTTGAACATGGGAGGAATGTGTGCCCAGGCCGCTTACTGACCCCTCTGAGTGTGTCTGCACCACAGTACTGCTAAGGACCTTTTAGCACTGATGCATGCAGCTTCTAATATGATGGAGCAGCTGGCATTGGCTAAAGAGGACAGCAGTGCCTTATCACGCTCTTGCAGGAGGAATGGGCTCATAATACCTAGGACGGAGCCCAGACTGCTGGAGGGGCAGCCTAACTTCAAGCAACCACAGCCATTGAAGAAGGACCAAGAAGGAAAAAACATTAAAAACTTGGAAATAAGATTATTGGCCTGAACTCGCCTTGTATCCCTTAAAATGGAACACCAGTAAAAACTGGGAAATAAAAGTACTGGTCCAAACTGTTCTTTCCTTCCGGGGAACCGTAGAGATGGCCATTGGCCATGATAAAATAGGCATTTGCGGTGAAAATGGTCATTGAAGAGGGCAATGCACTCATTAAGAAGTACACTACACATCATCCAGCAGCAGACCAAAACCTGTTGCACTGGGAAACCTCAGCATTGCAGAGGCTTCTGCCTTCCAGGCCTAGCTCATATGAACTTTTCTTGTGTCTCCCACAGGTGCAGATGTCAAGGCAAGGAGACCAGCTGCCTCACCATCACTGGACCAAGGGCAGCCACAGCAGAGCTCCAAGGAAATACCATCAGACCAGCACAGATACATTTACCTCGGCAGGTCCTTTTGTATGGCTAGATGGAGTGGCACTCTTTGAGGATCATGACCTCAGTGTGCAGGAGGTGTCAGAGGCAGAAGTAGTTGTGGATAGTCTACCTCAGAGGAGAATTCAGCTGGGAACAGATGCAGGATCACAGGAGGCACTGGAAAGGAAGCTCTACCTAGACCACCAGCAAAAAATGTGGTCCTATGTATCAGAGTTCCCTGAGGCAGTGCAGGGTCATGAGTAGAGAATGGAGGAGCCCATCCATCTCATGTGCACCACAATGACTCAGGCCTTTGAGTGCATGAGCCCCTCCATTGAGGAATTGCCAATCTCATTGAGAGCCACATGCGACAGCATTTGGAGTGCATTCAGGAAGAGCACACAGATGTACACAGGATGAATGCTGCACTATCTAGCATGCACTAGTCAGTGGCGCTAATGGTGCAGGGATGTCTGGAGTGAATGTCAGTTGTGCTCCAGCTGCTGGTACCCTCCAACCATCCGAAGCCCGAGCCAAAGGCTAAGGATGTCACTGAGGAGGATGAGCATGCTAGCCCTCTTTGGCATGGTGATAAGTCTGGCACAGTGCTTTGATATCACAGATCCTCACAAAGGGATCTTGGCCATCGCATGAATTTTTATCCCAGCAATACGATGCATTGTCAGTTCATTTTAGTGTGTGTGTGACAATTGAAACTTTACATTGCTTACTTATTCTGTAATTTGCCTTTTGGGGGATGATCATCTTTAATTCATATATATTGAGAAAGAATACCAAAGCAAGAATAGTCAGATGTTGTACATGTCGATCATATTCTGTTCTTATTTCAGTTTCCCAGTATTCACTGTTATTTTTCCTTTTTAATCTTCACTGTTTTATTTGCCCTGGAGTAGAACAGAGCTACTTCAGCTTTCACTGTAAAATTGATTCAGAGCCAAAGGATCTGAACGAGTTTGGAGAAGAATTTTGAACTGGTGGGATATGAGGCTGATTTGCAACCCATTCATTTAAGTGAAGATTTCCTTTCCGATGAGTTAATACCTTGGTTGTCGGACTGTGTTAATATCTGAGTCATAACACAGTAGCGTTGTGATTACGTTCAGTGAAGTACTGGATCCACAAGATAAATTTTAAAAAACAAGCCTTAGATTCCACTGAACTCTGCCTTTGACCAAGGTCAAAATAATGTAAGCTGATGTCATTATTTAAGTACCCATGAATCTCTTTGGTGGCATGACTTACCAGTGCACCTGCTCTGATAGTGGGAGGGTCTGGGACAGAGACAATCCAAGGGTACTAAGAATACTTAGATCATGCAGCAAAATTGAGTTAATTAGATTGAGCTCATTTGTATTATGCATTTATTTCCAGAGATCCCCAGTGACGCAGTTGGTAAATAAAAAAAACTATGGATGCTTCTAATGTAAGACAAAAACAGAAAATGTTTGAAATCTTCAATAGGTGAGTCAATACCTGTGAAGAGAATAGACAAATAAACATTTCAGGTTATGACACTTCATTGGAACAGGACAAAGGGTGCACACTTTGCAACTTTCGCTATAAGGGGTGCACCCAAAACCTATGGTGTGAAGAACAAATTGTTTTGAGGCACATACCTCATTACCATATGTGTTAGTGTTTCTTGTCCTTTTAGTTTACAGCTCACCCATTGGGGGTGCAGGGCACCCATGAGTTAAAGAATGCTTGTACTTCTTAAAGGGAAGGTTTTGCTTAACCACCTTTTGGTTCTGCCTGAACTGTTAGATTTCTGGAAAATAATTATGCTTTTGCTCCTTCTTCTCATACGGTACTGAGCAGGTTATTGTGACAGAGGCAGGTAGGAGAAAGGAAGCTCTTTCTCTTTCAAATGGAAGCAGACTGCCATGACAGATATCACAACGACAGTGATCAGAGGTTGTTGAGCAAGCCAATGCCAGATGAATGACTCCTAAGAATTGGCAGCAGTGTCAGGAAGAAATTAAATGACATAAATAGAGTGGCTACGATAAGGCTCCCATTCACAGCTCTCTTACTATTTACACAGTTCTACACTTTTGCACAACAGCCCTTACAAACCTACCTTTCACCCTTCCCATTTCCTCTTCCAATCACAACAGCACACTTCAATGCACCTCCATATGCTTCCACTTAAAAACTCTGCACCTGCTATTGCCTTCATGCTTACGAGGCCCTTTTCCCATGGTGGCTGCTTCTTTTTGTCAGCATGCTTGCTATGTTAAACTTCCAGACATCTTCAGGTTCCTTCAGCAGGCCACACACTAACACATGTGTGCACTTTGCAGGAGAAGCTGGTGCAAACAAAAGCTGTTAAGAACTGGAAGATGGTCACTAGCTGCACAGTTCCTCATATCAATGAAAATGACAATTAGTATCCGAAGCAAAAGGAATATGAAGCATGACATATGACAAGGCAGAAAGTACATCCCCTAAGGTGTTTGGTTATCTTCCCCTCCTTTTTCTTGAGAGTGATTTCTCCTTCACTCTACATGACACCCTGGTGGTGCTCATCTGCCACCGCTTTCTGTTACCACTGAGCTCTAAACATTTTTATTTTACCTTCTTTCCAGGCCCATTACATCCCAGACCAAGCTGCAGTAGAAAGTGGGAGATGGTGGTGTAGTGGTAATGTTTGCTGGACTGGTAATCCAGAAACCTAGGGTAATGCTGTGGGGACATGGGCTCAAATCCCACCATAGCAGCTTGTGGAGTTTGAGTTCAGTTAATAAAACCTGAAATTATAAAGCTAGTCTCAGTAATAGCATTTGTAATACCATTGATTGTTGTAAGAACACATTTGGTTCACTAATGTCCTTTAGGGAAGAAAATTGCCACCCTTACCTCATCAGCCCTGCATGTGACTCTAGACTCACAGCAATGTGTTTGATGCTCAACTGACCACTTGGTTCAAGGGCAATTAGAGATGGGCAGCAAATGTTGACCTTACAAATGCATAATACAAATCAGTTCAATCTAATTAACTCAATTTTTGTTGGATTATCTAAATATTCTTAGTACCCTTGGATTGTCTTTGTCCCAGACCCTCCCACTATCAGAGCAGTGCGCTGGTAAGTCATGCCACCAAAAAGATTCATGGGTACTTAAATAATGACATCAGCTTACATTATTTTGACCTCAGTCAAAGGCAGAGTTAAGTGGAATCTAAGGCTTGTTTTTTAAAATTTATCTTGTGGATCCAGTACTTCACTGAACGTAATCACAACGCTACTGTGTTATGACTCTCAGATATTAACACAGGATGCCCACATCCCATGAAAGGAAAAGGGTGACTGCAGCATTCCCTAAGATGCACTGTCACTCTCTCTAAACCTTGCTAGCTCAGAAATTGGCATTCACATACTCTAAGAAATGTTTTGCATGGGTATGCACTAGGTTCATTGAGTGCAAGTGAGAGGAGCAAGGGAAAGGGGGGAAAGGGGAAAGGATGGCACAGATCACAGCCCTCTGAAGGTATAGCTCAAGTCTTAACCCTATCACAGAAATCAAAGGTGAGGATTTACAGGACCCAATCTACAAAATTATCACTTCATAACAACAATATTAAGCCAATTGCCAGAAACAGTTACAGGATATCCATTTTATGTGAAAGTAGCCTGTCATGAATCCTGGGATTTTCTTTGAGCCATCTTACCTATTACAAAGGCAGGATTTATAAGACTCATCCTCATTTTGGACCTTTTTTCAAAAACTTCGAAATTGTATCAGTCTAAATCACTTTCTTAAATTTAGAAGTGATAAGTTTTGTGCTAGATTTTACGGAAATTTAGCAAAACTAGTCCAGTTGTATCTCCAATGCACTTTGGTACATTTTTGTTGACGTTGCAACTGCAGAGCATATACTTCCACGTGTAGTTTGCAGCTGCCTGCATCAAAAATTGTGCAGATTCAGGAACTGAGAAGGAGTTGATCAATTTGGAGTGTGTATCATGGGAATGAATGTGAAGGGATTTGACCCATGGGAGTGAATGGGAATGTGTTGTGTCATTGGGAATGTGTACAGTAGGAGTGAATTAATTTTGTTTCAGATGAATCCAAAAATTGTTGAAGGTTCCTAGTTTTATCAAGTGCTCTGAATGGCGAATAAAAATTTCTATAGGAATTTTTTTACCGCTTTAGTTCCCTAAGGTGTAACAATTAATTTATATCCAAAGCAAGAGTTGTGTGTCAACAACTTAGCAACGGGTAATGGTCTACAACGATATGGTATTCCATAGCAACTAATCAGGCCTCACTATATGCAGTACCAAAATTTGTTACCAAAACATGCTTTAATAAAATATATATTATTCATTGAGAATTGTCAAGGGCTAAGTATTTTTAAGTTCCCCTCCAAGTTACACACCATCCTAACTTGGAAATATATCAACATTTCTTCATCATCAAAACCCTGGAACTCCCTACCAAATAGAACTGTGGAAGTACCTTCACCACATGGATTGCAGTGATTCAAGAAGGCAGCTCATCATCACCTTGTCAACAGCATTTAGGGCTAGGCAAGAAATACCTTGCCAGTGATGTCCACGTCTCTAGAATGAATAATAAAAAAGTAATTAGTGTTCCACACTGTGAAATTGGGTTCCAGTTGGATTATGGTTTTGGATGCATCAGAATGGAAATCTTTGGGTGAAGAAAAAGGAGATAAAATCCTGCGAGTGTCACTCCCAAACCTCAATGCCCTCAATGTTGTGACTAAGCTTTGTAGATTTGCATTCTACTGCAGCTGGGATTTATGTTAATGACTCAAACAAGATGAGATAACATTATTTTTTATGCAAACTAGTGCTATTTCTAGCCAATAAATCATTTTGAGGTGCCTGTTGCATAAACCTTATATATAAACCACCCCAACTCCTTGATTGGGTTCTATCCTGTAAAGCTTCCTAGGTCTTTGTTATTCTATATGTCAATTGTATATACTCCTTATAGATCAGAAATTCAAGGAATGTGCTGCATTAATTTCTGATGCAAATTTCCATTGTGTGCAACTACACTTCAAGAATTTAAAACAGGAAATGTACCTTTAGATTTTAGTCTGCAAATGAATTTGTTAGTCTATGTATAAACCATATGGATTTCTCAATTAAAGTACTGTCTCTTACTTACTCCCAGTTGTCTCTTTGTTCTATATTTGGACCCCTGAAGCTCTTGAATAGGCCCCAGCCTGTAACTCACTCGCAGTTAGCTTAGTATTGTGATGTTGTCATGCATTTGTTTTATGTTTTCATATATTGGTAGCAGCAGCATAACTGAGAGATGGTCATACATTTGTCATTGGGCAATAAGCTGAGGCATTCACTGGTTCTTCAGGATCCAATGGCTTTAACCAAGTTCTTCAAACTGTTTTTCTGCAAAGATGAAGCTTTGTTGTTATTTCTGTGAAGAGTGGAAACAGAACACATGGACTGCAGCTTTTCAAGAAGGCAGTTCACCACCATCTTCATAAGGGCTATTATAGTTGGGCATTAAATTCTATCCTAGCAAGTGTCTTCCACATCCCATGAACAAATAAATTTTAAAAAAGGCTGTTGATGCTATGTGGAGTCATTAAAGTTATGAAGACCAATAGCTATGCCAAAACAAAACATTTTACTTCACTGCTCCAAAAGACTATTGATTTGATAAATAGTCGCATGACTGATGCCTATCTACAAATAATCTTAATGCAAAGTCCTGCTGCCTGTCTTGCGTGCTTGGTCAATTATTACATGAAACATAAGAAATAGGAGCAGGACCAGATCTTATGGCCTGCCAAGCCTGCTCTACCATTTAATATGATCATGGCTGTTCTTCAATCTCGACTCCACATTCCTGCTTACTCCTCATATCCCTTGATCCCTGGAGATGCCAAAAGCCTGTCTCAGCCTTAAATATATTCAATGTTGGAGCATCCATAATCTACCGGGGTAGAGAATTCCAAAGGTTCACAACCATTTGAGTGAAGAAATGTCATCTCATCTGAGTCCTAAATGATTGGCCCCTTATCCTGAGACTGTGTCCCCTTGTTCTAGAATCCCCAACCAAGGGAAATAACCTCTCAGTATCTACCATGTCAAGCCCCTTCATAATGTTGAATGTTTCAATGAGATCATCTCACATTCGTCTGAACTCTAGAGAATATAGAGACAATTTATTCATCCACTCATCATAGGACAACCCTTTCATACGAGGGACTGATCTAGTGAATATTTGCTGTACTGCCTCCAATGCAAGCATATTCTTCCTTAAATACAGAGATCAAAACTGCATATAGTATTCCAGGCACAGTCTCACTAAAGCCCCATTCATCTGTGGCCAGACTTCTTTATTCTTGTACTCCAGTGCTTTTGCAAATAAAGACCAACATGCCATTTGTTTCATAATTGCTTGCTGTTCCTTCATGCTAACTTTTTGTGTTCCTTGTACAAGTACACCAATGTCTGAACATTAACATTTACAAGTTTCACAGCTTTTAAAAATATTCTGCTTTACTATTGCACCCAAAGAGAATAACCTCACACTTACCACCTTACACACCATCTTCCATCTTGTTGCCCATTCACTTAACCTGTCTATATCTTTTTTCCAGCCTCCTTGTGTCCCCACAGCTTACATTTCCACCTAGCTTTGGTTTGTCTACAAACGTAGATACATTCCTCTCTATAAATCATTAATATAGCTTGTAAATAACTTAGGCTCCAACACTGATCCTTGTGGCACTCCACTAGTCACAGCCTGCCAATTTGAAAATGCCTCATTTAAGCTTCCCTGTCCAGACCCAATCCTCTTTCTATGCTAATATAGCATCCCCTTTTTTAATGATTGTTGAAATGGATCCACATGGCCAAAGCTTGGATGACCACGTCAGTGAGGAGATGGAGCTATTAAGAACTCAATTATGGACAGCTGGGAATCAACTTTAGCTGGGGAAGTCTGAAACTCTGTTTGAGAGATTGTCAGGGAAGCAGCTGTGCTTATTTCCAGAAAGAGCGTAGCTAGTGTTACCCATGGAGTCAATGCTACTCTCCTGCGAGGAAGTAAACAGCAGGCTTGCTGTGGTTCTCAAAGCTCCTATCTAAACTAGAAGAAATGATGGATGTCAGAGCTTAGATGTCAGCAGCCAGGTCTTCCATAGAAGCTGTCATCAGAGGATACGTCACTGAGAGACATCCTGCAGTGCTCTGAGAGCTGACCACTCATTCCATGTCTGTCTGCATTGCCCTGGTGTCATGCATGAAGACAGCATCCAAATTGGAGCTGGACTCCATGCTCTTCTCTGCTGGCACGCACTTAGGAAGTCTGTGTCATTTGCCATCAAGCTTCTTAATGTATGGTGGATACATTTGGACAAGGAAGCAAAGATTTCCATCATCTTTATAATTGAACCCAGTACATTGTGTCTTCAAGAGAGGGAGGGAAGTAATAAGAGAATGGAAAATGAAGGAAATAAAAACATTAAGTATGAATAACTGTGTTACAGATGCCTCTGTGAGTGTGTGTACCAGCACTGTCTGCAATCAGGTTGCCTTCAGGTTCAACAGGCATCCCTGGGTTCCGTCAAGTTCTGCACGTATATGTGAATGTATATTAAAATGTAAAATTCCTAAGCTTTCAAATGAAAATTTTGGATTTGCTTTTCCACTCCATTTGTTTTCCCATTGATTCAGCTGAATGTAAAATACACTATTGGTAATAATTGCCCAAGTGTTCTGCTTCACTGTTTTATTACTGTCTTTAATGAACTCTTTTAGGTGCTTACCAATACCAGAACAAGAATGGGTGAATCAGAGTAAGAGTTGTTCATTAGATGACTAAAATTTATTCCACAGGGCAGGGGTTTCTCAGTGAACTGCTTGCAATTGCTTTTTATTCAGCAAGGTAAAGGTTACTCATCTGTACCTGCATAGAATGGCTACTCATTCAACAGGGTATAAAAGATTTTTCATGTTTACTTGTTTGAAATTACTGTTTGTTCAGCAGGGTGAGAATTACTCAGTGTATCTGTTTGGAGTTGCTGTATATTCAGCAGGATAAGGGTTACAGTCTTTTTCTTGTTTGAATGCTGTGCGTTAATATTTACATCAGAATAACCTTGCTATTCAATGCAGTTTCCCTTCGAGTATTTAGTTTGCAGAATCATATGAACATTGGGCAAGCCTCAGGGTGATTTGTTCATCTGTGACATCAAATAAATAGTAAACAATGCGTAGCGATTGACACAAATATACACAGGCACAAAAAGATTTTGACAAAGCTACATTAGTCCTCAGATTGAAATCTCCTGCTTATATTAATCATTCTCATGAATTGTTAATGAAATTACATCTTTGATTAAATATCATTACTCCAAGATAATGAATATAATACAGCTGTGCTAATATCAATGATTAAAATATGAAGCAACGGAAATTCTGCTTAACCACCCATAGATCAGTTTCTTATGCTGATACTGTATGAGATTAACAAAATTTTGACACTACCCAATCAGTGCCTGCATCCAAAGATACCCAGCCACTCTGGGTCTACAGGCCCAGAAGATCATATGTGATCATAACCTTGCAGTTATATATTGGTTATGGTTCAGCACAGAGTTACTGGAAGAGGACTGCATCATCCTAAAAGGAGATCTGCAAACTGCCTCAAGAAGAAGGGTAGCACTTACTATCACTCAAGGTCATTACTGTGTTTAAATGTTTGGTGACTGGATTACTCTAAGGGGCAATGGATTATTTTTGCCTGGTCAATCAATAAGATGTATCTTGTTGCATAAGTCAAGTAGTTGATGTCCTACTTGGCACAGCAGCCTCATTCATTACATTTGATGCAGGGCCAAAATGAATGAATGAGTGAGCCATTAATTTGCATTCAATTTGGAGGTTTCCATGAGCATCAGACTGCACTTATGGGTATATGAGCCCTTACGGTTACCCTTACATGAACCAAGAGGAATTTCACTCCCTTAATAACTAATCTGCATGGCAATGCCCAGTATGCAAGTAGAAATTGACAAGTCAGTGCCCTGCATTCCTTCAAAATGAAAGGGAGGGCTCTGCTAACTTCTTAGAGAGAAAAGGCATCCAATTCTACTATGGTGGCTGACATTGCTGAGAAGTATCATCAATGAAGCAGGGGAACATTAAAATTGAACAAACCGTAGGCGTGCTAGAGGGTAGATTCAGGTGCCTGAATAGGTTTTGAGTTTCCTGCATATGGTTTCAGTACTGTAGTGCAAAATGTGGTCGCATATTGTTACCTTCATGTAGGAACTTCTATAGAAAGGCCTGGATACTGAAACTCCTGAGGGAATCAATAGTTTAAAGCTAAGAGGTGACAATAGGGTATCAGACAGCAACAGGGAGAAAGTTATGAAATAGACTTATCCAGGACACATTCAGCAATTCTTGCACCTACCAGCCTCCCCACCCCATCTTTTCCACTGATGAACAAGTGTGGGTGGCCTTCTCTGGTTGTGGCTGAGGGGCGGGTGCGGGAGATGTGGGGCTCCATTGGACAGTGGGTGACAAAGTAGGGAATCTCCAAGCTCACAGCTGGGCCCTACAGTGTATACCTTGCATCTTTCTTTTCACAGAGGTTTTCATACATATGCTCTTGATTTGAGGACTGCCTTTTTCTTCGTATCCATTATCATTATCCACTACCAGAGGATGAAAGCTTGGTCAAAAAGATTGCTTTGAGATTTCTTTTAAAGTGGAGAGAAAGGTTGGAGTTTCAGAAAGTAGGTCTAAGGCTATTGGTTGAATACACTGCCTCCAGGGTGGGGCAAGGAGGCAGGATACACAAAGACCAGAAATTGAGAACTGAAGGCTATATCAGTGGATAGAAAGTTGGAGGAGATTTGAAAATATGATGGGCCGTACTATGGAATCAATGTAAGTCAGCAAGGACAGGAACAGCTGCATTGTGCGTCATTCAGTGTCCACTTCTGATCTAAACTCTATTACCCATGTTAACCTATCTGGGGTTGGTGAATGCAAGTGATAGTGTGAATGGTGGTGTGGGTGAATTTCTTGGTTGGAAGGTTCCTCTATTTGGATAATTTCTGGGCTTGTCTCTTCCTTTCAGCTTCTGTGGAAACAAAAATACAGGCAACCATTAAATTTCCTGCTTTTGGTATTTTCTTTACTGCTGTGAGGGTTTTCCTCAGAGTACAAGTCTTGGAGAAATAAAAGTTTTTTTTTAATTTGAACCAAGTGTGAGTGCTGGCCCTCCCACATCTCCTTTGCCTATTGACTCAGAACCCAGCATCTCTGTATCTTCCTTCTCATGCTGGGTTAATACTCAGGTGCCTGCTGTCCTTCATGTTGTAGCATTTTGCTCATCACAAATTACGTGAATACTTGACTTCTTCCAAATGTCAAGGTCTCTACAATGCATTTACTACCGTGGGTTGTACCATTGTGTGGATAACTGCACTTTTATGTTTAATAAAAGCTACGATGAAAGAATGCTGGCTTGCTACCATCACACTTATCATCGTTGACTTTGCAGGAGTTCATTAAACTTCTTTCTGTTCCAGAGAGGGGCTCTAGGGTTTTGGGAGTTGCTATTCACTGCCCATGCCACCTCCTGTATGGTCTTGGTTGCTGTGTTGACAGATCTATTGTCAACTATTCCCATTATTACATCCCTCTTCTGCCTTATTTCAGTCAAAATATATGTGTCCTTGGAGTATGAATATTTCTCTGACAAATTTGCTGCGCATTTATTTATTCCTATTGGAACCTTTTGTTTAACCTTCTGTCTACTGTTGCTGTATTAAGAGCATTCTAGGTTTAAACAATACACCAAACTCTCAAAAGTACTTATTTCGCTACTCCTAGCCCCGCATAATTTTCAGTCCCCACCACCAACCCCCCACCAAACAACACCCCCACCTCTTCCCCATGCCAGCACAGGCTGTTATGACTGATGCAGTTGATAAAGCGGAGTTATTTTAAAAAATCCCAGAGGGATACTTTAAACAACTGTCATAACCAATAATTTAAGTGTTATGTTTGAGATGTGACTCTAAACTCAGGTTCTCGAAGTTTTACATTAAACTAAATGAAACATTTTATTAATTTACACAGGTTAACATGAATGTACACATGGCCACAAATTACTACTATCATAGCTTCTAACAAATTCCCAAACTAATCTCCATTAAGGTAACAGCAACCCATAGACTTAACCAAAACCAGGCAAAGCATTTTCACCTTATGAATTCAAAATTAGGTTCTTTTCACTGTGGAGCCAGTTTGAGGCTTCCAGCTGCCTTTTGACCTTACAGTGCCACTGCTCTGCACTCCCGAAAACTACTGAAGTTATACCTACCACCACTGATTGAATTCAAATTCTCATTGTCTCACCAGCCTCTTTGAACTCCACCTTTTTACAATGAAACCCCTTTCATAGAACCAATTTTATTAGTAATATAAACATATGGCTTGGTATCTGCTAGAAAGGTATCAAGTTTTCACCCCACTTCTTGAATGCTCTATTCAAAAAATGCAAATACACGCTATCTGTCTTATGTATCAAAACTAGTACGTAACAAAACACCCAGACTAGTTGGCTTTAATCCAGTTAAGAAACACGCACAGACTAAACTCTATTTTAAAGGAAAAGCATTTTCTAAAATATTATATATATTAATAGCTTCATTGCACAGGCACAATAATCAATTGTCCTTTTGTCTTGCCCTGCTATTTTAAATGAAATAAAAACAGAAAGTGCTGGAGAAACCTGGACAGGTCTGGCAGCATCTGTGGAGAGAGAAACAGTTAACGGCTGGGATTTTCTGGCCCCAGCATGACGGGTCCTGCAGTGGCGGATGCAGCAAGCCATTCAAGAGTCCATTGACTTCAGCGGGACTGGAAGATCCTGCCAGCAGAAGAAGCCAGAAAATTTTGGCCAATGTTCTGAGTCTAATAATACTCTTCTTTGAAATTGAAGAGAGGTGATGGGTTTTATGCTGTTGAGAAAGGGCGGAGGAGCAGGTGGAGCAAAAGGGAAGGTCAGGGATGGGTTAAAAGAAATTTCGGTAATCTTTTTGACTGAGGTTTCATCCTCTCCCAACATTCAAGGTCTTGGCGTTCATTTCATTGTCTGATTAATTTATTTTCTCTCTCTGCACCCCACCACCCATGTGAATCAGTTGTGGAAATTTTCTAGGTTAAAGGTTCCACATAGAATTGCAGAATGATGCAGCTAATCGGCCCATTATGCCTGTGTCAGTCTTTGAAAGAAGTGTTTAATTAGGCCCACTTCTTGGCTCTTTCCATTATTACTACATATCCCATGTACAGCAAGTAATTAAGAAGGCTATTGGAATGCTATCCTTTATTATGAGAGGAATTGAACATATAAATAAGGATATTTATACAGTTGTAAAGGCATTGGTGAGACCACACCTCTAATGCTGTGTGCAGTTTTGATCTCCTTATTTAAGGAAGGAGGTAAATGCATTGGTCTCCTTATTTAAGGAGGTAACTGCGTTGGAGGCAGTTCAGAAGGGGTTTACTAGATTGATACATGGAATGATTGGGGTGCCTTATGAGGAAAGGTTGGACAGACTGGGCTTGTTTCCACTGGAGTTTAGAAGAGTGAGGGGTGATTTGATTGAAGTATACAAGATCCTGAACGGCCTTGACAAGGTTGTCGTTGAAAGGATGTTTCCTCTTGTGGGCGAGTCCAGAACTAGGGGACACTGTTTTAAAATTTTAGGACAGAGATTAGGAGAATTTTTTTCTCTAGAGGGTTATGCCATTTTGGAACTTTCTGCCTCAGAAGGCGGTGGAGGTGGGGGTCATTGAATATTTTTAAGGTAGAATTAGATAAATCCTTGCTAGGCAAGGGAAACAATGGTTATTGGGTGTAGATGGGGATGTGGAATTCGAAACAAAGGCAGATCAGCCATGATCTTATTAGATGGTGGAGCAGGTTCGAGGGGCTGAATGGTCTACTCCTGATCCTATTTCTTATGTTCTTATAAACTATTAAATCTACTTCCATCACCCTTTCAGCCAGAGCATTTGTGCAACTAAAATGCTTCACAACTACTGCAAATTGTTGCTGAACTATTTTAAGTCCAGAAAAAAATGTTCAATGAAGAATATTAGGAACTCAAAAATGTGATGACATTAGATTAAGATCCTTTAATGCAGGCTTATGATATGGGCAGACACTATTATCGTCCCGCAAGGGAAATAATTCTTGCTTCTAGTTCTTGTTCTGTTTCCAGTTCTGGTTTTAGCTCTAGTTTAAGGTATCTGGGAATTACATCTGAACAAGGAGCAGGAGTAGGCCATTCAGCCCCTCCAGCTTGCTCTGCCATTTAATAAGACCATGGCTTATCTGATAGTAACCTGAAATCTGCATCCCACCTACTGCCAATAACCTATCACCCCCTTGCTTATCAAGAATCTATCTATCTCTGCCTTAAAAATATTCAAAGACTCTGCTTCCACCATCTTTTCAGGAATTACATTAATGGTCATTTTAATTCAGACACCAGCTTATTCAACACTTTTTGGAATTTACTACTACATATTCAATAGTTTTCCCTTTGTAAGATCTTTCTGCTTGCCATATGCTTCTCAGGTGAGGAATTTTGTTGGAGGTCTGCTGTGAAATCAGGAAACAAAACAAGTGTGCTCGTGGTTTATTGGGAGGTGCAAGTGAACGAGCATGGGAGGTCCATTTCCATTTTTGTCATTCCCTTAAGGGTGTTCCTGGCGTTTATTCATGCCTCCCCATGACAGCGCGAATAGCAAAAATACTTGGAAGTGCATTGAAGTGTCATAGCCTACAATGTTACGGGCCAAGAGCCTGAAAATTGGATTCGGCTGGATGGCTCCTGGTTGGCCGGCTGAATTGCTTCCTTCCATGTGTAATTTTTTATGATACCGTGGCAGACATTTCAACTCAATGAGCATAATATGAATGCATAGACTCAGCCAAGCATCAAAGACATGAGGAGTAGGCTGTTTTTCTGAGAAATCAGGGATTGAGTGGCGCTCCCAGAGGTTTTATCTTATTAAAAGCCTACCCACTACTTTGTTTCATGTAAAATATACCAAGTATTATTAAGTGATGGGATAAGTATTTAAAAAAGAGGATGATCAAAAATAAAGGTAAGTTGTGGCGGCTCACATATTACAGGTTGCTGAATCCTTTTACTTCTCTGCACAATGCATTGGAGATGCAATATACAGTACCCAGGGCCCTGTGGTTAGTAAAACTGTTAAAAGGGCTCGGTTAACTCTGAGGAAGAGACTGTCTTGCTTGTTACTGACATTCCCCCAGTGTGTACTGTGAACAATAATTATCATACATCCAGCTGTCAAACAAGAAAAGAGAAAGGTGAGCTATTAAAGAGACTATAAACTACTGAACTTTCTAAGAATGATGTCACCTGTAACCTTATCTTCATATAAGCCAAAAGTTATTACTTTGTAGAAGGAGGTCCCTCAGTGCCTTGGTAGGTTTATTCTAATTACAAGATCCAGATGCTCATTTTAAGTAAATTGGAGCCTCCTGTCCCCTGTGAGATCCATGGGCAGAATGTTTTGCTCCGTGTGCGGGTACGAGCCTGCCACACTTAAGCATAAAATAGTGCGCAATGACATTGGGTGAGCGTCCCGACGTCACCGTGCACTAGCGCGATATTTCAGTCAGCGGGTGCGTGCAGGTGCTGCAGCTGCATGCGCCATTAATTAAGAGGCCATATAAGGCCATTAAAAAGTCAACTGACACCGATTTTTCATTGTCGGTGTGATTTCGCGCTCGTTGCAAAGGCTAAACAGTCAGGCAGCCGGATGACATTTTCAAAAACCTCATCCACGGTAGGCGGGATAAAAAGGATCAGCAGCATTGCAGTGTGAGTAGTGAGGAGCTTGGTAGATAGTTTGCTGCTGGTTGCTTATTGGTATATGGCAGCTTCATCTCTGTTCAGGGCTTCGTTGTTAACACTTCCAGGCTTCATTTCAGAATTCCTTGGTGTCTCCAAGGACCCCAGAGAATTCAGACCATGCGGACTTTTCCAGTTTTAAGACAGCCTTCTGTTACCCTAGTAATGGTGATTATGGTCCCTGCTGGTGGCGCCTCCTCTAAGGAGAAAGAGAGGGGCAGAAGGGAGAAGAGGACAGGTGTCCCAAATGCAGCTTCCAAGGGAGGGACCTGTAGGAGGACAGGTGCAGGCATGAGGGGTGCTGAGCCAACAGGTAGTCCAAGGTGGAAGGAGCCGCAGAATACGCCATTATCCTGCTGCCAGGATTTACAGGCGGCGATGCAGCTACCTCAATATATCCAAGGTGCAATAATGAAGGAGACTACCTTTCAAGGGAGACAGTGACCTCTGTCTGTCAGATGATTGGCCCTGAGATCAGATCCGACTGTGTGGGTGGACACCCCATGCCAGTGGCTTTGAAGGTCACAGTGGCCTTCAACTTCTATGCCTCCGGCCCTTTCCAGGGCTCATTGAGGGATCTGTGTGGAGTGTCCCAATCACCTGTCCACAGTTGCGTCAAGCTGGTGACAGAAGCTCTGTTCAGCCGGGTATTGACTTTCCTTCATTCTGTACAGACAAGACCAGCCAGGCTGACCGAGCCAGAGGTTTTGCAGTGATTGCTGGGCTCCCCTGCGTCCCGGGTGCAATCGACTGCACACATGTGGTCATCAAGACGTCAGCAGGTCAGCTGGGTGCCGTCGTCAACAGGAAGTGATTCCACTCCATGAACGTGCAGATAGTGTGTGACCACAGGATGCAGGTTCTGCAAGACTGTGCAAGGTACCCTGGCGGCTCCCATCACACTCCCAGGTGCTGGGCTCTTCAGCGCCCCAGCCCGGCTGGATGGATGGCTGCTGGGTGACAAGGGCTATCCTTTGAAAAGGTGGCTTATGATGCCTCTCTGCCACCCAAGAACAGAGGCAGAGCAGCAGTATAACAGGAGCCATGCTCTACAGGTTCGGTGGCAGAGAGAACCACACAGTCGAACATGATCTCAGGCCCAATCATCTGACAGATAGAGGTCACTGTCTCCCTTGAAAGGTACTCCTCTGGAGACTTGCCTCTGATGCCCGGATCATTCAGGGGGAGTGCTACAATACTCTGGCTCTCACTGATAGTGGATGCATGCTGCACTCTCCACAACCTGGCACTGGCAAGGGGGACCCACTGGGGGAAGAGGATGTTGACGCAGCTGCATAGGCCCCAGATGATGAGTCCAGTCATGGCTCTGAGGAGGAGCACGGTGAGGAGAACGCTGAGGGTGTGGAGGTAGACCTCTGTAGCTCCCAGGGAGGCAGGGACACCAGGGGCGCTTGATCCAATGCTCCTTCAGTTAGGCTGCCAAAGATCAGCTTCAACCTTATGCCAGGGCTGCCACCTCCATCCTGGATGTCTGAAATGACTCTTAGCACCTGTGTAATAAAATTTTGAGTCACCCACGTCCAGTATTACATGCTGGCGTATCCTGCACCACATTAAATAAAAAAGGTGAAGCACACTCAGGCCATTATGACAGAAGAAAATTTTGACAATCAAAACGAATTAACGGAACCTTCTCTTGTCTTCAGCTGCAGCCCAGTTAAAATAAACAAAACATTGAACAACAGAAGATTACCCGTGACCAGTCCTTCTTGTGTTCATGGTGCCTTAAACTTATGTTTGCGAGTGCCACGTCTTGATGCTCCCCCCTCGCTGGCACCAGCATTGGAGGCAGCCAGCTGACTCTGCTGTCCTGTTGGCCTTAAATACCTTGGGGTCGTCCGCTGGCCAGTGGAGTCTGTGATGGCCCTGCCTGGGGGAGAGTGGCCAGTTCCACAGCTGGCATCTCCCCAGTTGCTGCAGCGTCATCTGATGCCACAGTCACTGGCGGATGGGCAGAGGAGCTGCTGCTGTCATCCAGAGCATCCTGAGAGGAGCCCGCAGAGACAACAAGCAGCTTTTGCACCAACATGAGGTCACTCTGGACCTCCCTGCTCACCATTGATGGACGGGCACCTAGCTGGGATACTGGGTGCCTCATCCATCTCCCACATGGGCACTGATTACCTGAGGTCATTGCCTGTGAGAGGGCTTGTATGTCCGAGTACAACCCCAGGAACACTTGATTCTGTCCCTGGAGCTGTCTCTCCATGAGAGTCGCCACTCTCTCAAAGAAGCAGTGTGCTTGGCCATGAGGGCTGATGCTCCACATGGACTCTTCCCAAAATGAAGACCATGACACGCAGACCCTCATGACTCTCTGCCAGATCCTCCCACACATCTCGCTGGACATCCAGCACTTGCCGCTTAATGGACAACTCCAGAGGCTCAGCATCTGCCTTCGACTGAGCATTGTCCTGGTCTCCAGCAGTCCTCCAACCGCAGGCACCCTGGGCACTCTCTGCCTCCGCTTGCATCTCAAGTGTGAAGTGCCCTCATCGCTCTGCACTGACATTCTAGCCACCGATCTAATGCCCACTGAGGTGCTGGTGTCTGTTTTGGTGCCTGGTTCAGAGACCAGGTGTGACACAGGTGCTTCTGGAGCCTGGCGGTCCTCTAGAGTCAAGGGTGGGTCTTTGGGGTCCTGCAATTGGGTGCATGGTGGCAAAAAAAAGGGAGAACAACAACATGTCATTAGTTTAAGTCATCACACAGTCACTGTGCATGCCAGGCACCCTCGTGAGACCATGGAGCTCTGCATCATGGTGCCATCATCTTTCAATGATTAATGGGGACTCCAGTTTTGAGGCTCCCATCAACGATTGCACCATCCGAAGCTCTCACCTCTGTGCACTGCACTCTTACCTTCGTCTGACACCCCAGCCTCCCCATGGCCTATTGACTGAGGTGCATGCCAGCTCTCCAGCTCAAGGGCGTCCTGCTCATATCTGGTTAGGATTAAGAAGTTTGGGGGGCCTCCACCTGTCCGTGACCTCTCAGTGCCTATATGGGCCGTCTCTCCTGTAAGGACAAAGGAGCATTGGTTAGTTCACTCACTAGCTGCAGCCTGGCCAACCCCACCTGAGGGCACCTTACAGGGCACATCTGAGTTGTGGCCCTTGAGCCGCAAGACACTCAGGCCAAGCAGCGAGGGCTCACCCCCTTGACCAGTGCCAGTGTGATTGAGAACTGGCACTCAGACCCATGGGCTCCATGGGGGGACAGCCAGCCCTTAACACTTCAACACACTGATCCATGCCAACACGGTACTCACCCTGCCCGAGCACAGCAGATTGTTAAACCTCTTGTGGCACTGGACCCAGGTGCGCCGCATTACGTCATGGCTGCTGACCAGCACTGCCACCTCCTCCTAAGCTCTCCTTCTTAGGTGCGGTGGCCTCTTCCTTCCATCCCTGGGGACAAGGGTTTCCCTCCTGGCAGCCAGATCATCCAGGAGGACTGCGAGGCACTCATCAGAAAAATGGGGGGCCGAGTGCCCACTGTCCTGCCCTCCTGCCTGATGCCTGCTACTGCATTTGTATCCATAATTTTTACTCCCCTGCTGACAACACTGAAGATGTCCTCGTCGCCGGCATCCTTCCAGGGCCTGACTGTGCTGGTTTTAAACCAACCATGGGTCCAATGGCGACCTGGCGGCTGATAAGCCCTCGCCCCCACCCCCTTCCTGACCATTGGGGGGGCCACCGTTCACACCCAGTGGGCCTTAATTGGCCCCCCAGCATAAAATCACGGTCAGGGGCTGATGGCAGGCAGCGGGGCCATTTCTTGGCCATTCCTGGGCCCGCCAATTGTGCCCACCCGTCGGCCTCAAAATTCTGGCCATGATGTTCCCTGTCATGATTGTAGCAAAGTGGAGCAATACCTTAATCCTGGCTTTAACTTATTACAGAAGTTCAAGCGTGTAGTAAGCAATTTGAAATTGACGTGAACATCAGCCAATGCATTGCTCCCCCCCCAGACATTGCCCCTTGTCCTCACCAATAATTCAGTGTCCCTGAAAGTTGTGTGCATCATTTACAGGCATCAATGAAAGTGCCATCTCCTATTCTACAGAAGTAAAATGGCAATGAATAAATGATGCTTCAGATTCCTCTCCATCATTGTCAAGATTGAGCTGATGTTAATTTATACAGAATTGCATGTATTGGCGGAATTTAATCCAGCCCTCAGGAGCAGACTGAGGGGCAATGGGGTCATCAAATTAGGAGAGCTGATGATGAGAAGGGGGGTTGGGGAGGGGTGGGCACAGTGTGGAGTGCCTGTTGTCTTTCTGACTCACTCTCATCAATCAGGGGTGGGCAAGGTCAAGTCAGCCTTTCTGCCCAAAGACCAATTGAGGCCTTAAGGAGTCAATAAATGGTAATTTAAGAATGTCATCCTGCCGCTGCTAGTATTCTACCAATGGCAGTAGTGGGGGACCCTACACCAGGTGAGGAGGCTGCCCAGTGAAAGCTGCTGACCTCTTTGTGGGCTCAAGGAGGTGGGGAGATTGCTTCTTAATCAATCACCCTGTGACACATAGGAGGTCTCACTTTTTGGCGGCAAGGCTGCCCATTTGGAAAGACCCCTTCCCTCCCCTCAACAATAAGTACACCCCTCCCCTCAGCAGGGCCTGCTTGACCAGCCCCAGCAAGCCCCATTAACTTACCTCCACTCCAGACCCTCCTTCATTATTGCTGTTCCAGGCAGCAAGTGTCTCCACTTGCCATGGTGCTACTGGGATTTTAGAGCTGTCAGCCATCTGATTGGCCAGCAGCTCTCAGAGGTGAGATTGCCACGTTTAAAGGGCGGAAGTTCTGATGCCAAGCAGTTAACTACCTGATGAGCATGTAATTGCATCAGGGCTTCTGGAAATAGCCAAGGCAGCATTGCCCTCAGCTTTCTGTCAGGACCACTGCTGCAGTCATTAAATTCAGCCTACTGTGTGCATCTTTCTTAGCCTAGGCAGAGGCAACAGAATGAGGCATTTGATTCTGATTTGTACATAAACAATAATCAATCATACAATAGACAGGTCATTGCCAATGAGTTGAATAGAGACTGTATGCCAAAATGCATGTTCACAGTGTACTAGTTGTCAGGTAAATAATTATTATGTGAATGAGTTGAAAATATTAATTTAAAAATGAGGAACATGATTGATGAATAGATTTGGAAGAGCCCTAGATAATGTAACTATGCTGTTTTTATTATCTTCTGAAAGTAAGACAAATATTTTCATAGGGATTCTGCCATCAAGCATGGCAGAAATGATGGTTGCATTCACAGCATTGCACAATGGACTCTTTCTTTTGCCTATTTTGCAGTAGTGTCTTGTTTTGACAGATGGAGGTAGAGCCCTGTTTCATTGGTAATATTTTCTACAGGAGAAATTCATGGTGCAGGAACTAGATGGCACTGTGGCCTACCATCTCTCCCCTTCCTAACATCTAATTTAGTCACTGGCGAATCAGAAGCGTTATCTATTCCTTCAATTGCTGTCTGTTTACCTCAGGCTCTGACTCTGACTATCTGATGAATGTTTTCTATTCCTTATCCCTCTTCACTCATTTTTATTTTTCTTAATTTGTTCCACTGCATTTTTAGAAGTTCATTTGCATGATTTTCTGTTAGAGAAGTCTGTCCATATGATATAATTTTAAAGGAGTTGCAGGAGCAGAAAGACCTAGGAGTTCACACACACAAGTTTTTGATGGTGGCAGGAGAAACTGACTGTATGAAGTAGGGGCATAGAATACAGAAAGCAAGGATGTATGCTAATCCTTGATAAATCACCAAATAGGTCTTAATTGGAATATTGTGTACAATTTTGAACACCACACTTTAGAAGAATGACAAGGTCTTGAAGACGGTGCAGATGAGATTTATTAGAGTAGTACCAGGGACTAATGGAATATACAGCCGGTAATATGGCCCAAACAGGTCGTGCTTGCATTTATACTGCACTCAAGCCTCCTCCATCCTTCCTCAGCCAATTCTAACAGCATAGTTCTCTATTGCCTTCTCCCTTATAATGCTTTTCTAGTTTCCACTTAAAGAGGCAAGTGGGGAGATGAGAATTTTCTTTCAACACAGTGAGTTGTTATGACCTGGAAGGTGCTGCTTGAAAGGGTGGTGGAAACAATTTCAATAAGTTGCTTTCAAAATGGAATTGGATTTACAGTTAAAAAGAAAAACTTTGTAGAACTGTGGGTGATGAGGGGAGTGGGGATAATTGGATAGCTCTTTCTAAAAGTCGGTACATGCACGATGGACCTTCTGTGCTGTTTTGGCTCAGTGAATCAATGTATTAAATCATATTGGATGACTCAGTCTTGATGAATTCAACTATTTTGACTCCATTGTAACATTTTTCATCAAACCAATTAATAAGAGGCTCTAGAATTAGTAAAATGAAAAAGTAAAGGATATTTTTAAGTTCATAGAGACTGAATTGAGTTGCAGACGTGGCATTGTTGCTGAGTCCATAGTTGGCTACTCCCAGGAGCAAAGCAGCAAATAAAAAGAGAAATAAACATGAAATTCAAGAAATCCACAGCAAATCCTGATGACTCAGTGCAGTAGATTTTGACTTTGTACGTAAATGTTAAATATACACTGAATTAACAGCACTGAACTTCCTCAGCCAATTCTAACAGCATAGTTCTCTATTGGCCAACTGGTTCATGCTGGTGCTTATGCTCCATGTGAGCATCCTTCTACCCTATTTCATCAAACCTATTCTTCTATTTCCTTACACTCAGGTTCTTTCCCCTCAAATGTATCTATGCTATTCACTTCAATTGCTCCATGTGGGGGTGATGGTGGCATAGTGGTAATGTCACTGGACTAATAATCCAGAGACCCAGGCTAATACTCTGAGGTTATGAATTCAAATCCCACTGTGCCAGCTGGTGGAATATGAATTCAATTAATAAGTTTGGAGTTACAAAGCTAGGACCAGTAATAGTGGCCATGATAATTATCATAGATTGTTATAAAAGCCCTTCTGATTTGCTAATGCCTAAAAGGATGGAAATAGTCTAACCCTTCATCTGACTCCAGACACACAGCAATATGGTGAACTCTGAAATGGCCTAACAAGTTACCCAGTTCAAGGGTAATAAATGCTGGTGCTGCCAGCAATGCTCACTGTCCCATGAAATAATAAAAAAGCCTCTAATCTTTCTATTCTTTTGCTCTCAAGCTCTCTCTCCTCAAATGTATTAATGCTATTCACTTCAACTACTTCACATGGTAGCAAGTTCCACATTTTAATTAACCTGTAGTTAAAGAAGTGTGATCCCAATCTTTACCATCCTTCCCCTGTACCACTTCAACCCCCTACCTTTCCTGAAAGCACAGCATCCTGCTGGGATACAGTTCAAAGAATGTCTGGTCCAAATGGCTAACTTCACATATCAAGGTAGCTTTTTGACCTTGAAGGCAGGAGGCAATTTACACAATCCAAGTCCTGCCCCCCCACCCCCCAAAATGTCCGCACACTTCCCAAGGGTCACGCAATAGCAATCAGGTGACATCAGCTTGACCAAATCCACTTTTCCTAGCTGAGGGCCCAATTCAGCACACTACTGCTGCCATATTGAGGTGAGCTACTCAGCACAGACCATGAATCAAAAAAGGATCCTGCTGTTTGTATGTTTTAGTGTGAAGCAAGATGGCATCCGCACCTTGTAGTGCATAAGTCTAATTAGAATGGCAATAATCTGTTGGGCACCTGAATATAAGACAAAGCAACACTGGAAATATGTATTGGTAGCCTAAATGGCTGCTATGAAATTGTGTGACTCTCATCGAATTGAATTCAATCCCTCCCATTTCTCACTAATACTATGCTTCTAAAGATGTACCAGCCACAGGGTAACGATTTTAAACACTGTTGGCAGATAGGGCTTGAGGCAATGAGGATCTCATAATAGAGATAGAGGAGCCAATTGGGATTCCAAAGTTTGAAGTTTACTCACTCAGGGCTACAGGGTTATGCAGATTTTGATTCTTGTTGTGGTCCATGTGGTTATCTTTGCCCACAGTTTATAGTACAAAAATTCAAATGTGCAGCTTTATTTCACATGAGTAGAAGTTTTCCCGAGGGCTTGCCCTCTCCATTAATATCTGATTTCGCCAACACAGAACATCCCTACCATACTTCCAGTGATCCTTCTCCTGCCATTTTAGAGGAGAGGGATGTTTGAGGGTACCCACAACTTGTGAACCAGATTGCTGCATTGTCGAATGACAACTTCTGAAAGGAATGACACCCAGGTGGATAGTTAGCAGCTCAAAGCACTTTGAAAATGAACAATGCTGTCTCCTTCCAAGTTAGAAACAGGGCCAAACAAGGATGGGTCCTTGCACCATCACTCTTCAGCATTTTACTTTCTGTTATGCTTCTTTGGTTTTCAGTATTCCAAAATAGGAATCAAAATCAGATTTAAGACTGACAGGCAGCTCGTCAACCTTAGACGACTACAAACTAAAACAAAGGTGCAATCCTATTTGTTCTTGTAGCCCACTCCCAGGATGATTTGCAAACTATCATGAACCACCTTTCAACAGCTTGCAATTTGGCATTATTAGGATTCTTAAAAAAAGTGATGCTTTTCCAACCATCCCCTGGCAAGAATTACACCCTACAATCATCACAATTGGTAATCACACAATTCTGGCTGTGGGCAGATTCACCTACTTAGGCAATAATCTGTCTAGAAAAGTCCATATTGACAGAGAAATATCCTGAAGAATCACAAAAGCCAGCTGAGCTTTTGACAAGCTCTCTGACTCCCTCTGGAACCAGGGGATCACCAGCCTACAAACTAAGCTCTAGGTATTCAGGGCTGCTGCTCTTGCTTTATGCCTGTGAAACTTGAACAACATTTTTAGGAACTGAATAGCTTTCATCCAAGCTGTTTGGAACAAACAATGAAGATCAGATGACACGATAATATTCCTGACACCAAAGTTCTTAAAAAGCTGACATGCCAAAAATGGATGCTCTTATCATGAAGACACGGCTGTGATGGTCAGATTGTGTGGTGTGAATGTCTGATAAATGAATTCAAAGAAGATCTTTGACTACTGGGGAGTGATTTTGTGGTAGCCAGCAAAAGAGATTTCCAGCTGGATTTAACTCTCCCCTGCTGGCAGGTTTGAAGGCGGGGAGGCACATTAAAACTAGTGGGCAACATACCTGCTTCCTGCCAGCAGCGAGGTTGGCGTCAGGCAACCCACCTGTCAATGTGCCAAGTGAGGCCCTTAAGCGAGCAATTCCCACTGCCGCTGGCAGTTAACTGGCAATGGGAGAGGCCCACATCAAGTGGCCAACAGGTTTCCCTGTGTGGGCTGATGTTTGGTGGGAGGCTACCTCTTTTACTGGCTCCCTGGGCCCATCCCACCAAGGTGTAATACCCCACCTCCAGGTTGCCTTGCCCCCATGGCCTCTCAAACTCTGGCCCCCACCCACCTCACCAACCCCTAAACACTTACAAAGTTCTGATCCATCAAAACTCACCTCCTCATCGCCTAAGTGAGTACTGGCACTGGCCACTACTCCTGCTGGCGCTACCGGCACATCAAGAGCTGCCACCTTCTGATTCGCTGACAGCCCTTTAAGGTGGGACTTCCTGTTCCCAAGGGATGGAAATCCCACCTCCCGCCTGTGGGGCAGCCATTCTTCCCCTGGGGGAGCTGCTCCCCTGACCTTTTAGCTGGGGGTTGGGAACCACAGTGCTCCATATAATTCAGCCCAGAAAGACTGCGTAAAAGTGACACTGAAACAGTACCAAATTGATGTCTATAAGAAGCAACAGCTTGCTCAAAAAAAGAGTGGCAAAAAATCATCCCAGAGGGCAACTGCAACTATGAAGCCCATAACATTGCTAATGCTAAATATAAATGCCAAAAGAGGAAGTCTTGCTTAAAGAATTAAGATTCTCAGTGTGATGCATCTAGGATCCATTGTTCAATCTACGGATGTTCATTCCAAGTAGGACTCTTCAATCAATAAAAAACACACTCCAAAATGCAAGATGATATTCTGGCTGTCTCCTTCGATATCAGAGGAAGAACAATGATGATGACAAGAAGGATGATAAATTCAGTTCCAGTGTTACATCTCTCCCGCTTTTTATTTCCACAGAAATCAGGTGGTGGTTGTAAAGACTGGTGAAGTTGTGCAGCATGCAACAGTCAACTACAAATCGGAATACCCATTCAGTGGCAAACTTCAAAGCTCCTCTGGAACAGACCTGGCAGCAGAATTGTTGCTGAGCACGTTGACTGTTGGTTCAATGATGTTGCTTGTGGCAGCGTGTCTAGTAGGTCTGCCTTGTAGCTGTGTGGGCATTCCTGACCAGAGTCATGCATCATGTCGGAGAGGACAGCCCTTATTGTCCAATAATCAACCAGTAACTTGGCAGCCTAGTTGGAATAAAGGTAGCACAGAGTACTGGCACAGGATGAAAGAGTCATGACTACTTCGAGGATAATGAGCACTGATCTGCAGAATACACAGCCCATGGTCACAAACGCACTGTACAATGAGCCAGTAGAATCCCTTTCAATTGATAAAGATAGCAGGCTAATGATAGGAAGCACACTAGACCATGGCACCTCGCACAAAAGCAAAATACAGTAGATGTTGGAAATCTGAAATAAAGTGTACAATTTTAGAAATACTCAGCAGTTCAGGCAGCATCCGTGGGGAAAGAAACAGAGTAGAAATCTTAATGATGTAACAGGCATCAAGTCTCTGTTGCATGGAAGGCAGGTGAGATTAAATGGCAAAAGTGATGGTAATAGGACAAGTAAAGAAACAAAAGATGGGTCTAGAGGAGGTGTAAATGGGAAAAGCAGAATCATTACCAACAGCTGTCATTCAAAAAAATCTGGGAGCAAGGTTATGATCTGAAATTGAAAACTGGTATGCTGTTCCTCCAGCTTATTTTGAGCTTCATTGGTAGGGTGGCCAGACACCTAACTTTGGACGAGATGGTCTTTTTTTTTCCTGAGCATCCATGTTTCCTGATAGTTTTCTCCAGTTTGGGCAATGTCCTGGTTTTCAGCTCTACTGAGGCCCCGCCCATTTTAACCTGCCCATCATGTTCTATCTAGGGAATCAGCTGAGTGATGACAAAAGATTGACAGCAGTGTCTACCAACTGGATGCCACTCTTGGAGAGGTAAAGGAGACTTGAGAGGGTAAAATTCAATCCTTAATTTCAAATAACCCAGAAAGAACAACAGTCAAATATCTAATAGCAAAAAAGATGTGACCCTGGTCATAACAGCAAAACATAGTTCTCATGATTGTGGTCTGTCATTCTAATTTGTATAAAACACCAATACTACTCAGCAACACTGCTTAGCATTGGAAGTTTGAACCCCCTTTTGAAATGACCCCATTTAATAAATGAAAAGTTACAATTAGTTGCAAGTGTAATTCTGCATTGTGTGGTCATTTACCCGCTCTCTGTTCCACCTAAAACTCAACACCCCCACTCAGGTTTGTCTCCTTCAAACTGTGTGTTTTTGTGTTAGGAGTGCAGTTAAAAGCCAGCTATTGGCTCAGAGCGAAGCGATGTTTGGTGCCAAGTGTTTCAATTTTAAGGGGAGGAAGTATTGGTGAATAAAGAGACGATTTGAATTCAGTATTGAGATTTTGGGTTTAACTCTTGAGAGGAGCCCAATTCTTTGTCTTGGTTGAAATATGACTTGGAAAGAGGGCAGAGAATTTTTAAGAGGTCATAGAGAACTCTGGAATGGTCGGGGAAAACATCAATTGTCACCATTGTGTTCCAGCAGTTATTTACAATCCAGATACAGGATATTTTCTTGACTGAGCCTTTCACAGTTTATTGTCACCAGGCATTATAATGACAATTGACCGTGAAAGGTTCAGCCTGGAAAAAATCGAGTATGTAGATTGCACATAACTACTGGAACACTACACACTGGAGGTTAAAGGCGGTTGATTTGCCTAGTCTCCAGTCAACTATGTAATCTCAGCAGGCAGCAACGGAATTGGTTGTGGAGAAAGTCTGTGATTCATAACTGCTATCCTCAATGATTGGGTGTCTTAATAAGGTTGCCAACTCTGGCTGGACATATTCCAGGAGATGTCATCCCAAGACCTCCTACCTTTAACTGCCCCTCCTCCAGACTCTTGCCATTAGTCACCCAACATGCCATCATGGAGCTCCACCTTCCTATGGCTTTACAATGTGTCCCATTTTTGAAACTCTGGTCACCCTATTCATTGGTACAATTTAGGAGGTCGAGAACAGAAAAATCAGAGTGGAAGTGAGGCAGAAAATTATAATGACTGGTGACTAGAAACTCATGATCACACCTATGGACTGACAGAGATGGCCCGCAAAGCGGTCACCCATTCTTCATTTGGTTTCTCCGATATAGTGGAGGTCACTTGGGGAGCAGCAAATACAGTATGCTAAATTGAAAGAAGCACAATTAAATGGCTGTTTTACCCGGAAGGAGTGTTTTGGTCTTTGAACGGTACAAAGGGAGGAATTAACGGGGCAGATGTTGCATCTCCTGTTGTTCCATGGGAAGGTGCTGTGGGGAAAGGAAGGTTTTTGAGGTTGACTGTGGAGTGGACCAGGATGTCCCACAGTCCCTTCGGAATGTTTGCCCATTTACCTCTAAAGGGAGGAAGAATGCTTTCTTCCTGAGACGAGAAGAATAGAGTCATATTCTGTATAGTCACTGTGACTTCCCAGGGTTCCAGCTCAGCAACCCTAGTAATCTTTCGGTGGACATATTGTTGAACTATATTGATGTCCTACAAACTTCTTTACATGCTGTAACCCACAGCCATATAGATAGCAATCTGAGCCTGGCAGAAAACTGACTTTGCATGATAGCAGTCTCAGCTTCCGCCGCAATACTCAGGCTCTGGGTGGTTTCTGTTTGTGCTGCAAAGGAAGCTATGACATCAACAGTCAAACGCTGGAGCATGGCTGGGTCCACAAGTGTGTGAATGGAGTTGACTACCATTTCCATTCTGGAAAGGACGGTCGCCAAATCTGTGCGAAGTCCTGTACCAAGTTGGTGCCAGGCACTTCCATGCTCCTCGACATTGATTGCAAGCTTTCTGGCACCAAGCATTTATTTGTGCATATCTCCATATGATGCTTTTGCACGTTGCCCCATTGAGTTGCTTTTCTGAGTCTTTTGCACCAGAACTTATGTGACCTCAGTCTCTGATGAGCTGGACTGACTGCAGCCCACTCATGCTGGCTTGCTACCACAGGTAGATCCTACCTCCATGCTATCCCCTAAATTTCTTGCAGTGTCAGCACCTGAGCTGGCGGCTTAGAGTGTGAAATTATGTGATGGTGCGACTTCATTACCACTGTCTTCTTACTGTACTACCACTCCATAACCAGATTGCACTTCTTGGGCATCTGGAAGAAGAAAGACACAATGATAAAGTTCTGGTGTGAGGAAGTAAGAAGGGCGTACTTACACTAGCTGCAGCTTGTAAATCTGAAGAGTGTGGGATGAGTGGAACATAGAATATGAGGAAAAGGATTAAGTATGAGAATACCTAATCTCTGATGGTTTCAGCCCTGCTGCTGGCCATAGCCTCAGCAATGTGCATCGTAATAATGGCCAGCACTATCTCCTTCATTAGGGTCAGGTTAGGTGTCACTACCTCTGGTTGTCCTGCAAAAGAGAGGGAAGTGTACCAATGAGTGTCTCGCAATCAGTTTAGGTGACCTGGCCGCCATGGTTGAATAGCTGGCAATGTGTGCAAGCTGTGAGATGTGGAGGTGAGTCTTGCAGCAGTGCTAAGTGTGTGAGGTTAGAGCGAAGCAGCTAAGTATTAGGTATGGGATCTGATTGGTGGAGATTGTTGGTAGATGAGGGGGGTGTGGTGAACAGTGTCTGAGGCTGGCAGTGCAGTCAGTAAGATTTGGCATTTGAAGATGCATTCACTGGCTGTTACCACCCATGTGAGGCCATTGAACTGCTTGAGGCACTGCATCCATGTACCTGGGGCTGAATCCTGGCATTGACCTCCATAGCTATCTGTCCCCACTGCCTTCTGAGCATGTAACTGGAGGGCCTCCTTTCCACCTAATCCACCAAGGCTTCCCATGCAGCATCTGAAAAGCTTGGAGCTCGTTCTCTCCCATGTTGTGCCATGCTTCAATATTTCCCAGGTCAGAGTCAATTCCTGCACAACTGCCAACACCTGCTCCAGCCACAATGTAGCCCGCCTTTACGCATTGCAGGCTACCTCTAAGTAGTGCTACCACTCACAATATTGGCTCACTGCTGATGCGTCTAGCCAATCAACAGCGTGGTTGGCACAGGCTGGATTCTAAAACCCATTCAATGAGTAGGAAGCACACATTTGGTGTTCTGTCTGCATTGCAATCAATGAGCATAGGTTAATCGGGCATTGCGCATTTTCAGCTGCTATTGAATTCGTGCAGAAACTTGCCATTTGGACACTGGCTTTTTTACAGTAATCACATGCTTACAACCTGCCATGGCTGCAGCCAAGCTCTGAGGCAGCCATGAGGAAAATCTTGCTCTTTTTTTCAAAGTAAACTTTCCAGTGTGATAACTTATTTTTAAAATACATCCAGAAGTTAACCAGCAGCTAACTTGTAATTGTATGATCTGTGCCATTCCCAGTACCACATTGTGCTGTGTAAGTGATATAGTAATAACAACAGAACCATAACTGGAATTAGTTTCTGATGCTTTGTGATATAATTCAATGGAACACATTTTCTAAAAGTACATGGGTATTTGATCTGCCAGTAGAAATATTCAATTTTATGGTTTTTAAAGAAAATGGCTCTGAAGTTGGAAAAGGTGGAAAGCCTAATTGTATTGGGGGCTGGGGGTGGGAATGTTTTTATGGAGAACTGTTTCTGATAAGGCTCCATCCAAATGATCACTTCGCCTGAGTTGCTTTACCTGCCTGAAAAGGGCAATTTTCCAGTAATAGAACATATCAGAAATTAGGGTCCATGCTGCAAGTGATTTTCTACCATTTAATGACAGAAAATAACATGCAATGTCAGCTTAAACGTCCAGCTTATGCTACCAGCAGCTGAGATTATCTAACAAGTGTACAATGTCAAATACCGCCTAACATTTGGATACTTTATAGTGAGCCCAGGCATTGGACAGAAACCTGTTCTCACTGTATTTCAGTTTACTAATAGTATCACATGTTCTTCCTTTGGAATGTAGAAGAATAAGCAGCACTCTTGATCTCAGCTTTAGCTATAAATTGATTTACATAGGATGCCATAGGAGATCAGCACAGAAACAGACTATTCAGCCCAACCAGTTAATGGTAGTGTTTATGCTCCACTTGAGCCTCCTCTCATCTTTTCTCATCTGATTCTGCCATTGTAACCATCTATTCCCTTCTTCCTCAAAAGATTGTCTAGCTTTCCCTTAAATACATCTATACTATATGATACAACCACTCCCTGTGGGACTGAGTTCCACATTCTCATCACTCTTTGGGTACAGAAATTTTGTCTGAATTTCTTATTATATTTCTTGGTGACTATCTTATATTAATCACCTCTAGTTATGCTCTTCCCCACAAGAGGAAAGATTCTCTCTGTACCCACTCCATCAGGCTTTCACAATTTTAAAGACCTCTATTAGGTCATCCCTCAGCCTTCTTTTTTTGAGAGAAAAGTGATCCAGCTTGTCAACGTTTTCCTGATCTGTATATCCACACATTTCTGATATCATCCCTGTAAATCTTTGCACCGTCTACAGTGCCTCCATATCCTTTTTGTAATACAGCGACCAGTACTTCATGCAGTACCTTAAGTGTAGCCTAACCAAGGTTTGATGCAGGGCTAGCATGACATCCCTACTTTTCCATTCCAACCCTATCTAAATAAAGCCTTGTACTTTGGATTTTCATATATTATGGCCGTGCTAACCTGTGGCACAACTTTTAGTGATTGGTCTTTTTATACTCAAAGGTTCCTTTGTTCCTCTACCCGATCTGGACTCTCACCTTCCAAGTAATAAACAACCTCCCTATTCTTTCTACCAAAATGTACTATCTCACATATATCTGTATTGGACTTCATTTGCCAACACCCTGTAAGTTGTTGTAGTCACTCTCAGTTTTGACTATCCCACCAACTCCCCAACCCCCAATTTGGTGTCACTCACAAATTTAGAAATTGTGGGTGGAATTTTCCCATCCCACCTGTGGCGACTTTTATGGCGGGCGGGAGCTGAGAATCCAGCTGCAGGAAAAATCTCAGAAATCCACTGGCGTAAAAACATCTCGAACTTCTCCTGACGGCCGTTTATGGTGGGTCGGTTATCCTGCTGACCAGTGGCATGAACATCATTTGCATTCATTAACATGTCATGAATGCTCATTAAAACAGCTGATCACTGGAATCTTGTCGAAGGCCTTCCAATCTTACATTATGTCAGCAAGAAAATGCGTGGGTCTCAAACATGTTTGAAAAGGGGTGGCGTGCACAAGTCAGATCTCAGTTTGCCGGTAACTTCGAGGTGAGTGGAACATGCATAGCCTACCTGTCATAACGCTGCACCAGTCTTGTTACGATGAGCGCCACTCTGCTGGGGCTGTAGAGTTGGTCTGCTCCTGCTCTTTGCCTGGATTGTCCCAAGGAACACCACTGTCCTGTGGTACTCATGCAGGCATCCACTTTCAGAAACACTTCGACCAGGGATGAGCTGTGAGGCGAGGGTGGGGTTGATGAACACCATTGGGGAACAGGGAGGGAAAGCTGTGGAATGGCAGTCAGGTGGAAGGGCGAACATGACTGGGGCTGTTCTGGGGTTGCCCTCTAACTTTTTTGTTGCTGCAGGAGTCTGCCTAGAAAGAAAGAAGGAAGATCTCCTTATGGTGAAAGCCACTGAAAGCCAAGGTTTCATTAGCACTATTAAAGGGCTACTCAGAGCTCAATGGTTTCACATCACAGTCACTGTCTCAAGAGTAACACACAGGAATTTGGGAATGCAGGTAATAGCGAAAGAGGCACAGCTGTTTCACATATGGCATTCCATCAATGAAGGCCTGTCATGTGTTCACCAGATGTGACACTCCTAATGGGCCAAAGGGCATCCACTCATTGACCATGAGCAACTGACTGGTCATTAATATGCTACATCAGGTATTGGAGCACAGAGCTAGGTTGCGTCACTCGTCTCAATTAAACTTTAGCATACTACACAGGGCTCAAGATGTTATATCTGCAATGTCATCTTGGTCACCTCGATGTGTGTGCAAGTGCCTCAGGGACAAGGTGGCATCAGCCACCATGCAAGTAGGGCAGGAAACCCTTACAATCTCCAAATTTGTCATCTTCTGAGCTTTAATTTCTTGCCCCTTGAATCATTAATGTCTTTAACATTTGCTTTAACATTTGCTTTCAGGGCTCAATGCTGCCTTTGCCAGGGTCCTAATGCAATGGAGGAGGCGAAGAAGGGAGAGGCGATTCCACGCGGAGATCCAGCAGGAGGGACATGGTCAAGCAGAGTGACAGCATGAACAGGAGGGTCAGGAGGAGAGACCCAGAAAACAGGGGCAACTCACCAGACCTAGGTTTTATTGTAGAAGGGTCTTCTATTTACAAATGAGTGAGAGGCAATGCCGTGTACGTCTACACTTATCCCGAGCTCTGGTGCATCACAAATGTCACATTCTTTGTGAATACCTGATGCCACATGGAGTTGGAGATTATCCCCTGTTAGTGGCTTTGAAGCTGACCGCAGCACTCAATTTCTTGGCTTCTGATTCTTTCTAAGGGTCAAAGGGGACCTGTGCAGCATCTCTCAGTCCGCAACACATCGATGCATAAAGGAGGTCACAGGTGCCCTTTACAGGAAGGCCCGTCATATTGAATGAAGATAGCCACCAGCTTCGCCGCCATTTCAGGCTTCCCTAGAGTGCAGGGTGCAATAGACTATATGGGCTCCATGGTAATAGGTCCTAACATTCATAAACCGCAAGGGCTACCATTCCATCAATGTACAACTGGTGTATGATCACCGGAAGCACATACTGCATGCTTGTGCATGGCACTCTGGGAGTTGCCATGACTCTTATGTCCTGAGTCACTCCCAGGTGCCTGAGATTTTTGAGAGACCATTACGTCTGCAGGGATGGTTGCTTTGGGATAAGGGGTACCCACTGAAATGCTGGCTGATGACACCAGTGTGTCACCCTCAGAGTCTTTCTGAAAAGTGGTATAACACTGTTCACAGCTCCATAATATGCTCCCTCATAAAGCAGACCATAGATCTTCTGAAGATGTGTTTCAGATGCTTGGACCGCTCAGCTGGTTTACTACAATAACTCCCAACAGGGTTTTCTGCATCATCGTAGTGTGTTGTGCCCTTCACAATCTGTCAATGCAAAGAGGTGAACCCCTGCCAGAGGATGGACTGGAGGAGAATGAGAGCTCATCGGAGGGAGAACATCTGGAGGCCCAAGAACCTCAGGAGGTTGCTGAGGGTTAGTATAAGTGCAATCACACCATGGAGGAAGGAAGACGTGGGAAATGTGCCTTTGATATATTAATTGCTAACAGGTTCCAGAAAGAGTAAAATTAAATGAGGGAATATGGCCACATCTCTCCTAGCCCTCAATGTCATTTTCTTTCATCTCAGGGGATGTCCACCCACTTGCAACGAGAATGAGTCCCGCATTTATAATTGCGTGGTCTAGCATCATGAATCGCCAGGCCATGAACTTGGTTGGGTCAATGGGGCCCTTTGAGTGAGCTCACTCTGGGAACTGAGAGCCCACTTAGGAACAGGAGAAGACTCAAAGCCTTCACTGCCATCTAATGATGCAATCACTGCTGCGAAGATGCGAACATGCCTAGGGATCTCCTCCACCCGTTCATATCTTTTTTTCTGCCACTACCACTGAGGAGACACAAATGCCACTGATTATCAATGCTGATGAGCTGCCCTCGCACAATGGTGTTCTTTGAGGAGGAAGGGTTAGAAATGCTTATGTCAGACACCACCAATAAAGAATTAAACACATCTCCCTGACATCACACAAGGGTGCGGAGACTAGTTCAATTGAGATTGACATCACAGGAATGTGAATCTCACAGTGGGACACTATCACTGAGTGGGAGGAAGGCTAAACCTTGAAATAAGAGGATTCCTAAGTGAAAAACTACATCACCTTCAGTTGCCAAAAACATTCACATAACCATCAAATGAATTCACAAAAGTACAATTTCTTTACATGTCTAGCACACATGTGACTCAAAAGTGACATCAATTTTTCTTAACTTTTCTAACTCTAGCGCTATGCCTGGGTGCAGGCCCGCTATCCACAGCAGAGGTGGAGGCAGCTTGCTGACTGCTACGTCCTGATGTCTGTGATAACCTTGGCGGATGTCCTCTACTGGCCCAAGGCCTGGAGGGCCCCGGCCTGATAAGGGTCACCTGCTCAGGGGCAGAACCGCTCTCGTCGGCCTGAGAAACTGGAGTGGATGGGGTCACAGACAGAGGGAGGTGCGAACGGCTGCACACCCTTGGAGTGTCCTGAGAGGAGGGCCCCGGGGTGTTTGGCTGATGATCTTCCTCCCTGGGGGTACTCCAGGGCCCTGCCCTGACTCCTGCAGGAGATGGTGCACCTATAGAAAGGTCAAGGTGCCTCATCCGCAAGTTGCCTACAGCTTGATGGTGCTCACTAGGGCATGGCCATGGAGTGCAGGGTCGAGTGCAAATCCGGCAAGACTTGCTGGACCAAGGTCTCCATGGCGGTTGCCAGCCTTCCCATGGTGACCTCAAAGCGCTCGCATCTCGGAGCTATGACATCAGGTAGACTGACTCCTTTATCATTCGCTCTAGTCTGCTGAGTGACTGTCAAATCTCTGCCTGATGTTTCGCTGCCTGTTGTTGCATCTCTAGGGTTGAGTTGGCGGCTGCTTCCAGAGGCTTATCATCTGACTCGGACTGAGTGGGTGGCTGGTCTCCAGCAGCCCTCCGAGTGCCGGAGACCTGGGTTGTCCCTGCCTCAAATGCTACAGGGACGTGTCAGTGAGGTATTCCCCATAAAGCCCAAGCCTAATCTACATCTGTGCCCCACCAACATGTATGTCACTGAGCTGTTGGAGTGTGTGTGAGAGTGCCTTGATCGTTCTTCTGTTTGATGGTTCTTCCTCTTCGGGTGTAGTCTGGGGACTCGTGCTTGTGCTGGACTGGCCAGGGGCCCTCGATCTGCTGGTGCCTAGAAAATGGAAAATAGACTTTCAGTTAATGAGCATGAGCTAGATAAGGCTGCATGTGACTCCCTGTGAATGTCACAATTTGATGAAGTGATGGAGCTGTGATCCGTACTAGGTTTCTGGGAGAGGCCGATCTCCCTGTTCCCAATGGCGTGATCCCTGTCCTCCCCAGCCAGCTCAGCTGCAACCTTCTGAAACTCAGTGAGGGTAATAATGCTGGCCCTCCCTCCCCCAGTGTGTGCTCTCTCATGCCTGTTGTGTGCCTGCATGAAGAAGAAAGGCATGTGATGAGAAGGGGTGGAGCAGAGGTTGGGTGAGATGCATGACCCCTGTGTGTGGTGAGCCCTTCCCAGAAGGGACAGAGGGTGGAGTGTGAACATCTTGATAGATGGCATGGGAGTGATGTGAAAGTCTCGGTGAGAGAATGAGTGTTGATACATGTCCCCCGCTAATGGTTGTTTGAGATTCCTAAAGAGAGTAGCTGTTTAAGTGCATGATGCCATGATGAGAGTTTGATATTGGAGGGAGTTGAAGGATGACTTACGTTGGCAGAATGGATGAGATCATTCATCCTCTTCCTGCACTGGGTGGCATTTCTGATGTGGTTGCCAGCAGCGCTGACCTGCTCTGCGACAGCTTCCCAGGCCGGAGAGGTAAGGCTGCTGCGTTTCCAATAGCCAACCCTGGGATAGAGCACTTCTCTGTGCACCTGCACTCTGATCAAGGCCTAGAGAGCCTGGTGTGTGAAGCTGGGTGCTGCCGTCTTCTTGAGGCTCTTGGCCTCCTTCTTCTGGCTGCAAGACATCTCTGGTGGACTGGAGAGAGTGAGATTATGTGTTGGACTGGCTTTTAAATATGGCGCCCGGACATTGAACTCGTCAGCTGATGGCTAGCAGACGAATCAGCTCCTGGCCCCAGGTGAACTAGACTGATACGCACCTCTGTGTAATTAATGCCCTTCCAAGCGTGAAATCGGACACGGGTTTCCACCATTCTGGACAGCAAGGTGGCACTGCTGAAACCACCTGCCACTGCACTTAGACTCATTCATGGAAAATTCCGCCCTGTGTTTCTGACTCTAAAGTCCAAATTGTTAATGTAAACATTGCAAAGTAGTAGCCCTAGCACTGTGGAACACCAATTCCCACCTTCTGCCACCCTGAATAGCTCCCTTTTACTCTCAATCTTTGCTTTCTGTCTTGAAGCCAGCTACAACCCATTCTGCCATTCGTTCCTTGACTCTGCATTCTTTGATTTATTCATTAGTCTATATCGGCACCTTATCTCAGGCCTTTTGAAAATCCAGGTGAATTACATCTACTGCATTACCATTGTGTACTTTCTTTGTTACCTCCTCAAAAAATTCAATAAAATTAGCCAAACAAGATTTTCACTTTTGAAATCCACGCTGACTATTCATTGTTACGTTTTTAATTTCTATGGCAGTATTTTTCATCCCACAGACAGGCGCGCGTCCAACCTGAATGAGAGTGAAATAGTGCGTGATGGCGGCGGGCAAGTGTCTTGACGTCATCGTGTACTCTCGCAATCTTTCGGTGGGTGGGCACGTGGGAGAGGTGGCTGCTCACCCACTGACAATTAATAGGCCTATTAAGGCCCTTAAGTAATTAATTAAGCTGCATGATTTGTTGCCCGCTGAGCTGTTCAGTTGGCGGGCAGGTGAATAGGCCAGGCAGCCTTTGCATTTTTAACAAAACCTCATCCACGAACGGGACGAGGTTTCCAATGGTTACTAAAAATAACAACAAAAATTTTTTAACATCCTTTTTTACATGCCCCTCTTCATGTGACTGAGTCACGTGTGGGGACATGTTTTTATCTTATGTAAAAAGTTTATTTTTCATTTTAAAATCCTTCAGTTCCCTGCAGCAGCTCTGTGCCTTCAGGGAGCTGTCAGTGTGTGCTCCCCCAAGCATGTGCACACTTTAGCACTCAAGCTCCTCCCACCCCCACCCGGCAGCACTGAGGCTCTTTGAGCGTCTTTAATGTTGGCTGGCCCTTAACTGGCTAGTCAGCGTGAAATTGCGGTCGGAGCCTGATTGTGGGTGGCGGGTGGTCTTGCGGCCGTTCCCGGGCCCGCCTACCCGACAAGGGGAAAATCTTCCCCTATACCTTCTTCTATCCTTAAGTAGGGATTCCATTATTTTTCAGCTGACTGCTCTATTAATCCCTCGATATGTTCTATCTCCCTTCTTATGTATAGATATAAGGCTTCTGGATGTTCTATGGGAGTCTTGATGCCCAAATATATACACTCGATTAGCCCCTGAATCCAACAATGGCCCTGAATCCAACTGCCCTCTATGTCTGACTGGCCTGACCTTTGCAAACGTGTGTGTGCTGGCCAGTCCTCGGGTACAAGGCATCCATGACCAGCTTGATGTAGCAAGGACACTGACTGGGAGATCCACAGATGTCACAGAAGATCCCTAGAATTATCCTGAGGAATAAAAGTTGAGGACCATGATGGCCTTCATTGCCACAGTCAGTGGATGGCACCCACATCCCAGTGGCTTCACATACTCCTCCAGCATTGCACACAGCTTCAGCTCCACTTGCCTGGACAGCTGCAATTTTTGTATACGTGAGTGCTCTGACATCTCCATGCAGCAGAGTTTTTGGTGGCAGATCCTACTGGCAGGATAATGCCTTCAGCACCCATAAACATCCAATTAGGGCCGTCTCCTCTTTTGCATCTCTTTCCCCCATCATGAGCCTGTTGCTCCTCTGAGTGTTGCATCCCATTCCTTGTGCTTTCACCTGTATGTTTCTCTCATTCTCCTCCTCATTGGAGGATTCAAAATCTGAGTGCACGAGACCCATTCCTAATTGTTGTGTTCAGGTCTGAAAGACTGTCAAATCCCTAACTCTGCTAACATGGGTTGCACTTTGGTGAGATCCTTTCCATAATCTGCCTCTGATGTGTGTGCCCACTTAGGTAGTGCCTCCATAAGAGCATAAGAAATAGGAGCAGGAGAAGACCATATGGGCCGTTGAACCTGCTCCACTATTCAATACGATCATGGCTGATTGGCTTCAGCTCAGCTACTCCCCAGCTTACCCCTCCTGTACTTTAATGCCTCCCACACTTCTGTGTGGAAATGCTGCTGCTCTCAATGGCTTCCTTCTCCAGCTATTACTCACCTGCCACTAAGCTGTTGCATCCTTATAGATGGCGAGTCGTTGAAGCTCTGAAAATCCCATGTACCCCAGGCCAGTAAATTTCAGCTATGTGTTAGTGTAATTGAATGCTTGAGGAGGAATGCAACTGCAAACAGGAATGTAAGGGTGTAGGTGGAAGCATAATGTGAATGGTATGGTAAGGAGTGTGTGTAGACATGAACATACTGTGGTAGGTATGAAACATCACAATGAATGAATTTTTGTAATCAGAACAAGAATAGGCTTATTAAGCTGCTGCATTCTTGGTTAAATCAGCACGACATCCCTTCGAGGTTCAGCAGTAATTTTAGTTGAAAATGGAAAAGCCAGAGTTGGTAAATTGCATTTACAATAGATAAGTCATTGTGAATCTTAGATGGTTAAAAGCCTATGAAAACATCATTGAGAAATGTGCAGCATTTATCCCCTCCAGCTATTTGGAAGTAATTTAGGAACTCATTATAAATACCCCTGTTGGAAATGTCAGGAGGGAGGGAGAGTGTGCCTTCTTGCATGAATAATGAGCAGGGACATGCTGCTCCAGCCTAGGGGAGGTAGAGCTGAGAGTAAATATCTCAGAAACCAAAAGTCAAGTTCCAGAATGGTTTTGTATTGGTGCCAGAAACACCCGCCAGTTTGCAGTTCATTATATTAAATTTAAACTCCAATGACGTTGGTTTGACATTCACGCAATTTCTCCATGTTTATTCCAGTATACTGCTCAGTAATCTACTCTTCTACATAAAATGGATGACCCAGGCTGCTAGTTTGCTGTGTATGGAAGTGCATTTAAGGAATCCTTTACTAAAATGTGGAGCTATTTGTGAACTTTATTTCTTCCTTTAAACATTTAACTTTTGTGTTTCCACATAATTGATGAGGGAGCTTTGTGCCACGTTCTAGCATTGGCATTTTTTGATATGTCCATCAGGTTTGCCAGTGGGAATTCCCTTATAATTTTTTGGTGAATGAAGAGGAGGAGCAACGTAGGGATGCAACGCAATTTAGGCTGCATCAAAAGCATATCTCACCCACATATACATGGAGAAGTGCACTTACCTGACATTCACTGTGTATATCTAGATATATAGACATTGGGATCAGCAGACAGTGAGATGAGGAGCTGTACCATTTCCCAGAAAAACATCTGCACCATAAGCATGGCACTGCCAATGGCCATATACCTTCTTTCATGCACACTGCAATGACGTCCAATTTGGTTGGTGCCTAGAGTGACAAGCAGGAACACTGTCTTCCTTATCATTAGTTATGTACAACCTCCATTTTGCCAGTCATGAATATGGTTTGAAGTGTTTTGTTCCCTGTCAGAGACAAGATTTCCTGCCCTCCTGTATTAAGCTCCAAACACTGCACTCAGTATGGACCTGTAGTATGTTTTCACTATGTAAATGAAACTGAATCTACAAAATCAGTTGCAGCCGTCAGATTGAAGGGTAGACAAAAAGTCTTCCCAAGTTTTGGTGAAGGGCCTTTAGATCTGTCTGTTCTCCTCAAGTTGAGCAAGAAATTCTAGAGAGGGTCAGTTGGATCTCCATTCTTTCAAAATATTTCAGTTTAGTATTAGCCACTAACTGAACGAATCACACTTCCCATTATTGTCTGATTGCCAAAGTCTATATTACTATGGGATTAGCAACTGGAACCGAATAGAGGCCAGGAACAAGAGAAAGAGCAGATATCTTTCCTCCTGTTCTATTAACATCCTGCCTTTTCTTTGTGTTCCTCCATCTCATGAACCTCCTCCACTCTTCTCATCCCATGTCCCTTCCCGCATGTTGCCATTCTTTCTATATCCATTACCACCCTATTCTACTGCAACTCAGGGCTGGTCACTCGCCTTGCCATCTCCTTTTCCCCACACTGCCCTGCCCTGTATCGTTGTGTGATTGGAGTCTAGAAAGGGGTTTTGGGGATTGTCCATTCTCCCAAAGCATGCCGCTTGAGTCGAAAGTTTCTCAAAACCATTACTCTTCATTTACAGTAAGTATTTACACATTTGGAACTCTACATGAGGTTGGAGCTTTTCCTCCTTCCAGCTCTTACTTCTCAGTCATGTGATCTGACATCATTATTACATCAGCATCATGTATGCTTTTGATGTTAACCCTTTACTGTACATCTCCCCCCCAAGTCTTTATCCCTATCGTATTTACATCCTGCTACATCTCTCTTCAGAATCTCAGGCATCACAGGTTTAGTCTCTGAAGTGCCTTTATCAATCTCCCTGATCTCGTTCCATACTCTCCCTTCTGTCAGTGTGAGTGTTTTTCTCCTGGGTGGCTGTAGAGCTTGCAGTAAGTCTTTCTTTTTCTTCATCAGGACCTGAATAGTAAGCCCAAGTTGCTATTGGCTTTCTCTCCAAGGATAGTAAGGCACTGTGGTTTCTCTTTATGATACCCTGGTCAGTCTCAATCTTTATAATCGTGATTATTGTTTTTTTTCAATGATTGTGACTTTCCTCTATTGGTCTCAGACCCATACTCTCTCCCTGGGCTGGTAACTCACATGCTGTAAGCCTGTGATTAAATTTCTAAGCCTGGTTGCTTCTCTGTTCTTCCTCACCCTGTTTTACCCACTTGTGGTCATTTGTGGTGATTTTGGGTTTGAATTTTTCCTGAAAGACAATTAGAAATCATTTCTTAAATAGAGAAAGTAATACCTGGCCACCAGACTGATTGCTGTCCTCTCGCACAACATTTTGCTATTCCTAGATTACCTTGTTGAAGTCTTTGAAGAAAAGTAAATTATCAATGACTGTGAGGTGCTTGTGCTGTTCAAAGTACTGTCATAGTATTCAATTAGTGGGGATACAGCCTGGCTATCCTTTCAGATAATATTGTCAGGCTTGGAGATCTTCTTCATCTCATAGGTGGGCTTGTTTTTTTTCTAAAACTTCTTTGCAGTAGCTGGTAAGTGTTGAGTAATTAGGGATGCATGTGCTTCAACCTCTTCAATGAAGTGTAAATTCTCTTGTTTGGTTCCTTCTGATGGTATTGTGACAATATGTTTGCCATTGTTTGATATTTCCCTTGCACATGCTCTGTGATGGAGTCATACCTCATCAATCTTAGTGTGAGCCTTTGGATTCTGGGCAGCATTTTTGCCATTTCTTCCATGCTCAGAAGGGTGGCTTATGGTCCATTTTGATTTTGAAATTCAATCCCATAACAGTCTGAATTATTTTTTGCATGCCAACATTGCTGCCAATGCTTCTTTTTCTATTATGCAATCATTGTTCTATTTCTGTTAGAGGCATGGTATGCTGTTCCATGCTTTTCACCTTTCTGCACTTGAAAAAAACTGCCCCTGACCTGTAAACCATGGATCTGCTGCTACTATGGTCGGTAATTCTTGGTCATAATGTGCCAATATTTCAGAAGAGTGTTATGATATGCCAGATGATGTGTGCCAGGCAGATCAAATCCATGAGGGAAACTTGATCACGTGGTCACAACAATTTTGCAATTTGTATTTTATTTCGAGATGCGTGCCTTGAATTCAGTAGTAATAAGACTACGTAGGGTTAGAGATTCTTTTACAAAAATAAATTAAACATTTATTAACAAAAGAAAAGACTTCAAGCACAGACATAGGTCTACAACTTGATGCACAGCAACTTGATGCACAGCAACTTGATGCACAGAGACTGGAGGCTTTTTATACTTGTGTTAGATCTTAGAATGTCTGTCTCTTACACATAACCTCAACTCCTTTATACATGTCCCTTTAAATGCAAATTCCATTGTTCCCATATGTTTTTGAAACTTCACTTTTCTCATAATATAAATCTTTCATAGTACCAATTTTATCAGGGATCTTTGGGAAAAATGAACACTGTTTAGCTTAGCTTCTTTTAGCTGGATATAACATCTTAACATCTCATTGAAATTCAGACTAACATAATTTATCTATAATTGCAAATTTTCCTCACACCTCACATTCTAAAACTTCAGCCATGTTTACGTATTTAGCATTTCAAATCTAGCTTGCTGTTTGATGACTCAAAAACCTCCAGGCCAACTGTCTCCAATTCGGTTAAATCCAACACACCTAGGGATACACAAAGGGCAGAATTTTATACTTGTTAGGTGGGTGTGTGCCCGACCTGAACGAGCATAAAATGATGTGCGATGATGTCAGGTGAGTGTCCTGACATCAGTGCGCACTCGTGCGATATTTCAGTTGGTGGGCATACGCGGGAGTCAGCAGCGCACCGCCAACAATTAACAGGCCTATTAAGGCCATTGAAAATGTAATTGAATTAAATTTTTTGCTGCCTGTCCAACCTTACAGCTGGCGGGCAGGCGAAAAGACCAAGTGGCCTTTGGATTTTTTGTGAAACCTCATTCACTGACATGATGAGGTTTCAATCTGTCATTAAAAAATAAAATTTCAAACTAATTTCTAACATGTCCCTCATGTTACAGAGCACACGAGGGGACATATTTTTAACATTTTAAAAGTCTTTCTTTTTTTATTTTTCAAAATCTCCATCTCCCCTGAGGCAGCTCTGTGCCTCATGGAGCTTTACCCACATGCACCCATGCGTATGTGCAAAGTTCCCCGCTCGCTCTCCTCCTGCCCTACCGCACAGGCAGCACTGAGTGCTGCAGCATGTGTTTCAAGCTGGGCGCGCCAGCATGAAATCGCAGTCAGGCCCTGGCCGCAGGCAGTGGTCGGCTTCCTGACCGCTCCCACTCACCCCTGCCGAGCCGGCCTGACGAGGGCAAATTCCTAGCCACAGAGGAAGTAGTCCAAATCCCACTATTAACCCACTTTTACAATAAATCACAATAATATTATGAAAATTATTGTATTTTCATGACAAAGAGATTATAAATTGTTTAATCCTTTCAAAAGCATTTTACTGGTCCACACTCCAGCACCACTGTTGTACCTATCTCAACAGCTATCTGAAGGGCTTGTTGAACCCTGCTAATTTTGGTAGGAACTTGCCTATTTGGTTTACCATTCTGAGGAATCTTTGAAGCTCAGTTATGTCCCTGAGTTGTGTAAATTCTCTGATTATTTTTTTTCTATGTGGATCAGCTGTGATTCCAGTGGTTTGTATTATATGAGCTAGACACTTGATCATAGGTTTGGCAAACTCACATTTCTCATTCAATGTTAGTCCTGCATCCTGTAAGACTCTCAGGTCTGCTCTGACTCTGCAATCATTCTCTTTTCTTGTGGAGCCATCCATATGTATACTATCCTTATGGCATATTACTCGTTCCATGAAGAGTGTGAGACTAGAATGTGAGATGTTGTTTACCGCAAAATTTCTGGCACAGAAGCTTTTCCAAAGGGCAATCTATTGAAACAATAATGACTGAATGGCATTATAAATGCAGTCAGAAATCTGAATTCTTTGTCCAGAGGCAACATCCAAAATCTGCTGTTTGCAACCAGTTTGGTAAAATAAGCACTCTTGGCTAGTTTGGCAAAGCTCTCACCACTGAGGTCATCGGATGGATCTCATCTTCCACAGGCTCGTTTAGTTGAGTTAAATCCATGCAGATTCTTATAGAGCCATTTGGCTTTGGGACCGTAACCATTCCTGAACACAATTTTGTTGACATGGTGACCAGTGAGGTAACCCTTGCTGCTGCAAGGGTTTTCAATTTCTTGCTTGACTTTGTTCAAGTGTGGGTGAGGGACTTTCCTCAGTGTAAAGATCAGCTTTTAGGGTGATATAGTTCTCAGTCTTTAAATTCCCTAGGCTTGTAAACACTTTTATAAATTCATTTTGAAATGTACAGCTGTAGTGGTCATCAGCAATTTCATCTACTTTATAGATTAATTTCAGTTTTTGGCATGTCTTTCTGCTTAGTAGAGAGCACTCTTGATTCTGAATGACATAGAAAGGTTCGAGGGTTTCTTGGTCTTTATATTTCAGCTTTGCTATGAGCTGACTGTTCATTTTTAAAATTGCCCCATCAGGACCTTATAATTTGATAGATGAGGGTTGCAATGTAATCTGTTTGAGCCATTTGACTTCATCTGATAAAACTAAACCCTTCCCCTGTGTCTCTGTGGGGTGTCCATCCGCTTCGAGTTTAATGCTCCGATACTTGTTTTCTGTATCATTTACCTGCCCCAAAAATGTTAATTCCTTTGCTTGTGGTTCTTCCATTTCTTGTCTGTGGCTCTGTTTTAAAATTTTCTCCATCTTTTTACAGGTTGACAGGGTTTTCGAGCGGCAGCTTTGAAGTGGCCTATTTTTCCATGGTTATGGCAGTCTGCCCATCCTACTGGACATTCATCTTGCTTGTGGGGTTTGTTCCGCTACACTGAAGACATTTCAAAATGGTGGTTGGTGTATTATTCAGTTTTGGCAGACTTAGGCTTTGGCACGCTTTTTCTTTTATGGACTACAAACTGAATGGTCTCACTTGATCTTCTCCATTATGTTGTGGTTTTTATGATGATATAAAGGCACCAATCATTCATAAGGGATTGGGTAAATACATTGTGTGTTTATTTATTTAGAATAGGCACATAACAGCATTTATACCTGGATAGAAAACTTGAAGACATCAGCACCGGAACTGTGTGTACAGTGCTCTGCTTACAGGCAGAAGTGAAACTGAGACTGGATCACATGACACACTTCCCTTCTAGTGAGGGCATGCTGCTTTCCTTTATGGGCATATCACAACATTCAATTTCTTTTTAAAGATATGTTTCCCCCCTCCCCTTCCAAAGAAGTGTAATTATTTACAATACATGTTCACGTTTAGTCACCATTACACAAGTGTATAGAACTGATGAATCAACCAGTCTCTAAAAAATAGAGGTAAGTTGACCAGATCATGCAATGGTAATCCTGTCTGGAGGTCTTTTAATTGCTCACAGTGATCTGACGGATTGTCATTCTTGGATGTTGTTCCTGGTTGTATTTGGGACCTTTTCCTAGATACAATAGGTGGTTGAGGAGCTGGACTGGATCTGATTTGCCTTCAGTTATGCCTCACTGTTATATCTGTGTGTAATGACTTTGTAGGATCTTGTTTCTGAACAAATCCTTGTCATCTTGGCTGGTTGCCACGTACCTTCTGTGGGATCCTGGATGTGAAGTTGTTGTCCCAACTGTAAACTTGGCAATTCTATACCTGCTTTATATCATGCAAGTTGGTCATCTTCTCTTATAGTTTTAAGAGTAGGTAAATTGATTTGTGCTGGTCTTACAAACGTGAGCTCTGCCAGTGATGGAATAGTTGCACTCAAAGGTGTCATTCTCAGATGTAACATTGCAATGTGTAGATCTTGCTTGCTATATCTACACTTGGGAATTAGTGATTTCACCATGCACACCATTCATTAAGCTAGACCATTAAATCTAGTGTAATGAGGAAAAGAAGTAGTGTGATTGATATTCTACTTCTTACACATATCCTGAAATGGCTTACCAATAAATTGCAAACTGTTATCTGTAATGATCTCTCCAGGTATTCCAAATAAACTGGAAGTAGCACTTAGATTGGGTGGAACAGTTGTGCTCGATGTATTGTGCAATTGTTGAATAATGGGTACTTGATAAAGTAGTCAATGATGACAAGGAAGTCAGTGTCATGGAGATGAAAGAGGTCGGATGCAATTTTGAACCAAGGATTGATAGGAACTTGATGTTGAATCAGTGGTTCTTTGTGTTGACTTGGCATATGTTCTTGATGTACCTCACATTTCCTGACAATGTCTTCAATGTCATTGTTCATACCCAGCCAATAGACTGTCTCTCTTGTGAGTCTTCTTGTCCAATTTATGCCCACATATGAATGAAGAATGTCAGGTTGCAAAGGGTATGATAACCTGCCTGCCTTTAAAAATGATTCCCCGAGAGATGTTTAGCTCATCCTGGTAAGGCCAAAATGGTCTCACATGTTCGTGGACATGTTGAATTGAATCAGGCCATCCTTCAATGATGGTTTTCCACAGTTTCTGTAATGTGGAATCTTTCACAATTTGTTCTTGTAGCTGCTGGCATTTGCATTGTGCAAATGTACCAGATCATTGGACTGATTTGCATTCTCCTGCAAACGTAATCTTACAGCTCTCTTGAAACTGCCAATTTTATCAGAATATTCTGAATATTTCAATGTTAGGTTGTGAACTGAGGCGATAGGAGTAGTTTCTGAGGTTTATCTGTTGTATGATGTCCGACTAATTCCATGGGTTATCATTAGTGCAAGGTCACGGCATGTCGGTACACCTGCGATTGCTGGGCCTTTAGTCTTCATGATTTAGAACATCTGTGACACCCAGGAGGATTGATTGTACTTACACACCAGGACTATGGATCCTGCACATGGAATAACTGAACTGCTGTATGCTGAAAATTGCGCAGCAGTAGATTTCACTATGGCCTTCCATGTCTGTGCAGAGGTAGTATGTTGGTAATTGCCTCTGTGTCAACCTTGGCCAATAATGAATAGTTACCAACTCTCTTAGGTAGCTAATTTGAATCTTGGCAACATTTTGGATGGTTTGATGGCTTCTATGTTTTGTGCGAGATTGATGGTGTGAAACGTTTTCATTGCTCTTCGTCTTGTAGTGCACATTATTGACATTTTCTGGTTTGTCAATTACCTCATGTATTGGATGGTCATTCTTTTTGCTTGAAGGTACCCACTGTGTGTGGTTTATTTGGATCAATGTATGGCTCTTTGTATCCACATCAGCCTTTGCTCTAGTTCACTACCGCTGCCAGTGGCCCTTTCTGCCACATGCCTTGCAGAATTGCTGGAAAGCTGGGTATTTCCTTGGGTCATGCAGAATGTCACACCTTCTACATATCATGCTATGTTGAGGTGTTCTAGTGAGTACATCAACAATTACGGTTGTACTTAATACCTGGAAGGTTCGTCAACCTGTGAGGATCACTTTGCACTTACATCCATCCTTGAGTAGCTCTTCGATGCTATATGTTTTGGATTTGTCAGCAGATCTTTCTGGAAAGTTTCCATGGGTTTGCAACTCAACAATTCTGTCTGCTAGCTCTACATTTGAAAGATCACAGTACGTAGCCTCTTCTCTGCATCTGCTGATGAAATGGTTTATGGATTTTGCAGGCTGCTGTTAAAGTGACATGAAATCCAGTCGATGAACTCAGAAGTTCAACCCGATTCTGAACTGGTCCTCCAATGTAGTCCATATCGTTTGGGGATCCTTTAGCTCCTCTGTTAATCCTGATGTTTTCAGGCTCTATAGACATTCATTCCCAATTGCTAGGCAAATTTTTCTGGCTTGCTTGTTTGGTTCAGACACACCTGAATCAAGAGACCATAGCTCTGTATATTGTTAAACATTTTGAATTTGGTTTGCAGGTCAGCTGCATCCCAATTCAAACTGGGAAATTTTGTAGATATCCTGACAATATCCCTTTAACATTCTTCCTTGTTTTGTTCAATTTATTGTTCAGCAACTCCCGAGGCCACCTGTTATAATCATAACCTTCTCTGGCTCAATTTTTATGATGACATTGTTTTCTTTTTGTTTGATTCTCCTTCGCTTGTTATCGATCCAGCCAACACCTTGGTAACTTGCCTTTTCTGACTGAGCTAACCCAATCCAATAACCCAACTCGATGCATGCCCTACTCACTGAATTTACAGGCTATGTGCTGCAATCTCACCATAAGCAATATGTCTGCTTACCAGCTGTTTGTTTGAGCAATATCTTACTGTGTCTTCCAAGCTTCTCTGTGCAGTTAATACACTGCAGTTTCAGCACTTTCTGATGCTGCAAACATGTTGTGGTCTGACTAAAACATTGAGGGTTGGCTCATGACATGTAGCATGATCTAAGGCAGTTCATCATATCGTACCTGTATTTACTCTTGCTGCTACATTGCTTTACCAGCACTGTGCACCATGTCGTGGTTTTTATATTAAGGCACCAATCACTCATAAGGCATTGGATAAACACAGTTTGGGTCCAATAATTTAGACTAGGTACATAAGAACACATATATATGGATAGAAAGTTTGAAGACATCAGCAGCAGAGTTGTATGTGCTATATTTTGCTTGCAGACAGAACTGAAACTGAGACGAACACATGACACATTTCTCTTGTAGTGATGGCATGCTGCTATCCCTTAAAGTAAGCTTGTCCAATATATCTGAGCCCCTCGATGTGGCCCTTGGAGTCAGTTTTCAAAATTCCAGTCAAAAAGGTAAGTTTCAATGCAAGATTCTGCTTGGAGCTGCTCCTCCAATCACAGGCCATTTCTCTCCTGTGTTTGCTGCTGATAGGCTCACTAGTGAGGGAGGGAAACAGTCCCTGATTGGAGGAGCAGCGAACACCGGTGTTGGTGAGTATGCTGAGGGCTGTCAGGTTGGGGGACGCAAAGGCGGGGATGGAACCCAGGGAGCCAAACAATGGTTGGGCTGGAGCCCAGGGAGCCAAGCAACAGTGGGGCTGAGCCTGGGGGCCGAGCAATGGAAGGGCTGGAGCCTGAGGAGACAAATACATTGGGCCTGGGAAGGCTGCAGTTTTGGGGGCCCAGGGAGGGTGAAGTTTTGGTGACCAGGGGAGGACGAACTTTCATTGGACCTGGGAGGGCAAATTCATGTTGGTCCAGCCCACGGAGGAGATGGTGCCGGGCTTAGTATGTGGGAGTGAGAGAGTGTGTCTGTGTCTGGGAGTGAGAGACTGACTGTATGTGTAAGAGTGAGATTGAATGACTGGGTATGTGGGAGGGAGTGCGAGAGACTGAGTGAGTGTGGAGGGGAGTGCGAGAGATTGAGTGAGTGTGTGGGGGTGAGTGTGAGTCTGCCTTATGCCCAGTCTCAGGTTTCTCACTCACTCTCACCACCACGCAACAACACATACATATGCATCCATTCAGAGTGGGTGATGGTGAATGAGTGAGCACACTGAGACTGGGAGTGAGCCAGGCATACAGACACTGACCCTCTCATACTTTGGTCATTTTTATTAATTTCTCTTTTTTAACTTAATGATTTATTGCTATGACATTGCTGTACTTTTGCTCAACAATCATTTCTTTTCTTAAAACCTCAATTCCTTTTTTTGAAATTCAGTTTATTGTTGTGCCAAACCTTATCTTTATGAAACTTGCTCATCAGCCCCTTGAAGGAGAAAAAAATGCAAATGTGTCCCCCCCGCACCCTCACCCGCCCCTCACCCACCAAGAGAAAAGTTTGGAGAAGCCTGCCTTAAAGGTATATTCCAACTCAACTTCGCATGAACAAACACCCAATTTTGTTTTCTGAGTTCCATTTGTCTCACAACCTGCACTGCTTGCACTCATGCTAAATCCTCTGATGTCTGTAAGAGATATGATAATGCTATGTTTAGGATCCTGACTAGGATTCTGTTACAAATCCTGTCACAAATCAGCTCATCCTTTAAATTTCTGTAATCACAGTTCTGTGCCACCTGTAGAGATTGTTGATGAACACATCCATGCCTTTGCTTAGTCTTTGCTTTCTTTTTTAAAATTTATCCTTTTCTATTATTATGTTCTAATGGTCACTGAAATAAGAGTTGAAAGCTTGCAGGACTTCTTCATATGAAGTTGAAGTGTCATCAACCCCCTGCCTTGCTCTCATGTCATCAGCAATAGATCTTACTGCATACAGTGGTGTGCTGACCTGGCCTTTCTAATCCTTTTTGTGTAACCCTGAAGCAGTTCTGTGAAACTTTTTCTCCAGTTGTCCCATTTCTTGGCCTGTTGTGAAATGGTACTGGGAATGATGGTGTGGATTCCATGATCCTGTTGAGCCCTGGAATTGTTCCTCTGCTGCTGCTTGCTGCTTTGGGCCTGTGCTCACTGTTGTCCAGTCTCTGAGTCTGTGTCTCAGCTGATCCTGTGATGTTCTGACATCTTGGTGAATCTTACATTTTTTTCTGTAGTCCTTCCTTTGTGGATCTCTTTCCTTACCAGCCCTATATCTTCTTTTTAAGGTCTGGTCTGCTGGGTGTTTTACTTGCTGCCACCATGCTTCATTATGTGGTCAGGTTTAGATGGGGGATTTGGAGATTGTGTATTCTCCCAAAGTATGCTGCTCGAGTCTGTAATTTCTCAAAACCATTACTCATTATTGACAGCAAGTATTCACACATTTGGACTTTGACAGGTGGTTGGAGCTTCTTCTTCTTCCAGACCTCTCTTACTTCTCAGTCATGTGATCTGACATCACTATTACATCAGCATCATGTATGCTTCTGATGCTAACCCTTTGTTCTACATTGCATTTCCATGTGCCTGATAGCTGCCAATTCTTTAGGCTTTGTCTCTGATCCCAAAGTGTTGGTTGAGTCACTCCAGTTTACCTCCCTCAATAGGATAAGCGTTTGAGGGCAGATTGCTTTCCCTGTTAATTAGCATTAAATTTCACAGGCGAGAGCACTGAGTGAAAGATACAATCAGGTTGTTAGTGGATATGGATCATTAAAAATGTTTTAGGCTAATCTGAACCAGGACCCATCTGAAGTAATTGACTCATCTTTCTACCTTAACACTTCTGTTATTTGTCTCTGTTGTTCCTGAATAATTGACACACCTTACATTTTGTTCTGCCTGATTTACATTAGGTGGGACATAATGGTGAGAGTGGGATTAGACAGAGATTGTGATTGTTTTGTGTTCTGACAAACCCTACTGCTTCCACACAAATGAACTGAATAATCTTTTCCTGTTTCCAAACAACATTTTAGATTTAAATTCAACCTTGAAGAGAGTCTGAGGATAACACTAGAATCTATTTTGGGGCTGACTTTTCAACTTTCATTAAACAACTTGGTTCTATTTTGATAGAAAGTGAATTCTTTTCCCCTCTCTCAGGAAACCAAATCGTTTTAAGGTTGTGAAATGTTAGGTGCCACATCATGACAGAAATATTGCACAGAAATATTGATGGATGTTATGCTGGAATATTAATGATACTTCAGGAAAGATAACCTATTACCCACTAAATGTAGGGTCCAGCAGGTGTAGGAGGTAATCACCAGTGTGGTTTCCACAACTCACCATGTTTGAAGTGATGTTCAGCAGAAGACTTATTTTCTTTGAACAAAGCCCAAAAATAAACAATAGCTGAGACTGAGTTTATGGAAGCATTCTGCTGGGTTTTTGGAGGTGCGATTTGAAAATTGCATTCCTGGAGAGCATCACTGGATCCCACCACATCCAGGGCACAATTTCCAATAGGAGGGTGAAGGGAGGTGTCTGGAACCTGCCAGGCCCCCAATTAAGTGCTTGTTAAGCTAGTTGTGGAGCTAGTTAAAAGGCCTCACTGGGCCAGTTTTGGATTTTCAACAGGCAGGCATGGGAACCCACAGTGTCCAGGACACATCAGGGTGAACGTGACATGTACACAGCGGGGAGCCATCAGGGCTAATGGAGGCACTGGGCAGCTCATTTAAAAGATGGGCAATCATGATCAGCTGTTCAATCAGTGGCACAGAGCTGACACTGAGAGGTGTGTATTTCTCAACAGTGAGAGGTAGGAGTCCTGAGAGGGGCATAAGGCTGCTGGCTTCACCTGGGCAGCAGAGGCTGACAAGAGGAAACCCTGCTGCACAAACTACCTGCAGCCCAGTGGCTGGAGATGGGAACAAGCTGCTCTGATGTTGCGCTAAGTAGTGAGGAGGAGCGCCAGTAGAGGCATCATCAGGAGCAGGCCAGAGGGGTGCAAGGGGAAGAAGGTGCTACCCAAGTTATAGGGTGTACCGTCCACTTCTCAGTTACCTGCAAATAATAGAGCACCTAGGCTGGAGAAGACTGTGTGTATCCAGATAGATAGTCTTGGACATTTGCACTCTGGTCCACAATGAACTGATGCCTTGAGGCCCATGGCAGTCCCCTACCTGCAGCTGTCAAGGTCATTATGATGCTGAATTTTTATGCTTCCGGGTCATTCCAGGGATCAGCTGTGGACCTGGCTGACATCTTGCAGTTGGTGACTGGCCTCTTTCGGAAGGTGGGGGATTACATGCATTTTGAGTCAGACAGGCCAACATAGGCACACAGGGTATCAGGCATTGCCACAATTGATGGATTCCCCTTGTTCAAGGTGCACATAGATTGCACCCATGTAGCCATTAAGACAACAACAGACCAGCCAGTCAGATTACTCAGCAGAAAGAAATTCCATTCACTGAATGTCAAGTTGATGTGTGGCCACAGGAAGCACATCTTACAGGCCTGTGCTCCATTCCCAAGCAATTGTCATGATTCCTTCATCCAGTTAGAGCCCCAGGGGCTGCACCTCTCTAGGCCAATTTCCAGACATCTTGAAGAAGTGATTCCTGACCCTTATCAGTACCCGGACATGGAGGCAAAGTGAAGACATGACCTCAAAGGCCAAGAGGAGTGCAGCTTCTTGATTCAGTAACGCATTCCTGGGATGCCTTCTGGACACCATGGAAGCTCACCGCGATGTTCTCTATCCCTGCTCTCTTGCCGCAGGAGGCCCATCAGTCTCGCCACTCTGGCTTAGGAGGCGGTGGCAGAGGTGCTCAGTGCCAATGTTGCACACAAGGGGTCAGCCATCCAGCGCAGAAAAGGAATGAATGCCAGGGTAAGGCAACCATCTCATCACTCTAAACTCTCACACTCACAAGGCCATCAAACTTTCACTGGCATCTCACTCACTGCCAGCTCAAGGGACATCACCACTTACTTTTTCACACATGCCCTCCCATCTCCATCTGGACTCATCTCCTCCGGAGGCTGCCTTCACAGCCCTCACCATCTTGAGGCCACCTGCACAGATCAACATGTGATCCCACACACACCCTGGAATACCCCACCCCCCTCACTTCCCCAGTACAGCCTTTGCCCTGCAGCCTCCTCCTTTGCCCGAGGCCACTTCACCCACCCTTCCCCAAGCAAGCCCTAGCCCTGCAGCTGGTGAAAAGCCACCCCCACCTTATGGCTGATCTGGTAAATAGAGACCTGCGTGTGAGCCCCCCTAAAAGTGATGTGGTGCTGCCTGTGAATCCTGGTGCTGGTGACCGTGAGTGTTGTCCAAAGCAAGGTTGGCAAACAAACCTCAAAGTCCTGAGCAAACTGCAGCCCGTCAGGCGCACATCGCTTATGTACAGTTGGGAATCACATGCTGACGTTCCCAGATGATCCAGCGTGGGAGGATAATTCCAGAGAGCAGGATTTATAATTAGATGCAAATGTATTAAAATGACATTCCTGACTTGCAGCGGTGGGAAACGTGGCCTGCCATTGACGGGTGGAGCGGATGATCGCAAACTGGATTCATGACAGCGTGAAACCGATTTTTGGCCTTCTCGACATATTGTCTCCCCCGGCCCACCAATGTGCCCGATGCCAACAAGACTGGAAAATTCTTGCCAACATGTACTGAGCTCATCCAGCTTATGGCTGAAAAAGTAAGAGGATTGATTCTGGGTGACTTTAGAAAAACAAGATACTTCAGTTTGTCTGTTGACTCTACACCAGATCTTTCACATGTTGATCAACTAAATCTTAATGTAAGGTATATGTCATCCGGTGATCATTTTCCCACTGAACACTTCTTAAATTTCCTTGAGTTAGAAAACAATAGTGGTGAAAGTATAGCCAATATGGCACTGGATTAATTAGGCAATGACTGCAAAGTTGACTTCAGTGAGTGCAGGGCATAGTCATAGGAAGAAACAACTAACATGGCAGGAAGGTATAATGGTGTGCAGCAAAAACATCTAGAGAAAAATAGGTATGCTATATACAATTCCATGTGCTGGACATTTGCTGAATCTTGTTGGCCATGCTGCAGTTGATTGCTGCCTAAATGCAGTAAATTGTTTTGCTAAACAAATACAGAATTACCTGGAAAAACTCAGCAGGTCTAGCAGCATCGGCGGAGAAGAAAATAGTTGACGTTTCGAATCCTCATGACCCTTCGACAGAACTTGAGTTCGAGTCCAAGAAAGAGTTGAAATATAAGCTGGTTTAAGGTGTGTGGGGGGGGCGGAGAGAGAGAGGGAGAGAGAAGTGGAGGGGGGGTGTGGTTGTAGGGACAAACAAGCAGCGATAGAAGCAGATCATCAAAAGATGTCAACAACAATAGAACAAAAGAACACATAGGTGTTAAAGTTGGTGATATTATCTAAACGAATGTGCTAATTAAGAATGGATGGTAGGGCACTCAAGGTATAGCTCTAGTGGGGGTGGGGAGAGCATAGAAGATTTTAAAATATTTAAAAATAATGGAAATAGGTGGGAAAAGAAAAATCTATATAATTTATTGGAAAAAAAAGGAAGGGGGAAACAGAAAGGGGGTGGGGATGGGGGAGGGAGCTCACGACCTAAAGTTGTCGAATTCAATATTCAGTCCGGAAGGCTGTAAAGTGCCTAGTTGGAAGATGAGGTGTTGTTCCTCCAGTTTGCGTTGGGCTTCACTGGAACAATGCAGCAAGCCAAGGACAAACATGTGGGCAAGAGAGCAGGGTGGAGTGTTAAAATGGCAAGTGGCAGGGAGGTTTGGGTCATTCTTGCAGACAGACCACAGGTGTTCTGCAAAGCGGTTGCCCAGTTTACTTTTGGTCTCTCCAATGTAGAGGAGACCACATTGGGAGCAACGAATGCAGCAGACTAAGTTGGGGGAAATGCAAGTGAAATGCTACTTCACTTGAGAGGAGTGTTTGGGCCCTTGGACGGTGAGGAGAGAGGAAGTGAAGGGGCAGGTGTTGCATCTTTTGCGTGGGCATGGGGTGGTGCCATAGGAGGGGGTTGAGGAGTAGGGGGTGATGGAGGAGTGGACCAGGGTGTCCCGGAGGGAGCGATCCCTACGGAATGCCGATAGGAGGGGTGAAGGGAAGATGTGTTTGGTGGTGTCATCATGCTGGAGTTGGCGGAAATGGTGGAGGATGATCTTTTGAATGTGGAGGCTGGTGGGGTGATAAGTGAGGACAAGGGGGACCCTATCATGTTTCTGGGAGGGAGGAGAAGGCGTGAGGGCGGATGTGCGGGAGATGGGCCGGACACGGTTGAGGGCCCTGTCAACGACCGTGGGTGGAAAACCTCGGTTAAGGAAGAAGAAGGACATGTCAGAGGAACTGTTTTTGAAGGTAACATCATCGGGACAGATGCGACGGAGGCGAAGGAACTGAGAGAATGGGATGGAGTCCTTACAGGAAGCGGGGTGTGAGGAGCTGTAGTCGAGGTAGCTGTGGGAGTCGGTGGATTTGTAAAGGATATTGGTGGACAGTCTATCACCAGAGATTGAGACAGAGAGGTCAAGGAAGGGAAGGGAAGTGTCAGAGATGGACCAAGTGAAAATGATGGAGGGGTGGAGATTGGAAGCAAAATTAATAAAATTTTCCAAGTCCCGACGAGAGCATGAAGCGGCACCGAAGTAATCATCGATGTACCGGAGAAAGAGTTGTGGAAGGGGGCCGGAGTAGGACTGGAACAAGGAATGTTCAACATACCCCATAAAGAGACAGGCATAGCTGGGGCCCATGCGGATACCCATTGCCACACCTTTTATTTGGAGGAAGCGAGAGGAGTTGAAGGAGAAATTGTTCAGCGTGAGAACAAGTTCAGCCAGACGGAGGAGAGTAGTGGTGGATGGGGATTGTTCGGGCCTCTGTTTGAGGAAGAAGCTAAGGGCCCTCAGACCATCCTGGTGGGGGATGGAGGTGTAGAGGGATTGGACGTCCATGGTGAAGAGGAAGCGGTTGGGGCCAGGGAACTGGAAATTGTTGATGTGACGTAAGGTGTCAGAGGAATCGCGGATGTAGGTGGGAAGGGACTGGACAAGGGGAGAGAGAAGGGAGTCAAGATAACGAGAAATGAGTTCTGTGGGGCAGGATCAAGCTGAGATGATCAGTCTACCGGGGCAGTTCTCTTTGTGGATTTTGGGTAGGAGATAGAAGCGGGCCGTCCGAGGTTGGGCGACTATCAGGTTGGAAGCTGTGGGAGGAAGATCCCCAGAGGAGATGAGGTCAGTGACAGTCCTGGAAACAATGGCTTGATGTTCAGTGGTGGGCTCATGGTCCAGGGAGAGGTAGGAGGAAGCGTCTGCGAGTTGATGCTCAGCCTCCGCGAGGTAAAGGTCAGTGCGCCAGACAACAACAGCACCACCCTTGTCAGCGGGTTTGATGACAATGTCAGGGTTGGACCTGAGAGAATGGAGTGCAGTAAGTTCAGAGAGAGACAGGTTAGAATGGGTGAAAGTATCAGAGAAATTGAGATGACTAATGTCGCGCCGACAGTTCTCAATGAAAAGATCAAGAGAATGTAAGAATCCAGAGGGAGGGGTCCAGGTGGAGGGAGAATATTGGAGATGGGTAAAAGGATCCATTGAACTGGGAGAGGACTCCTGCCCAAAGAAATTCAAAGCTGCGTGTGCCCCCAGTTTCATTTTATTCTTCGAATCATCCGACGCCTCAATAAGAAACTTTTTCTCTTTCTCTCAAGTGCTAAGGAACGCAAGCTCCAACAATTCATCGACACCAACACCTATCTAGGACCCTCCACCCCTGCCCGTCCCTCCCTCCCCACCCCATCTTCCAATCCCAACCCCAGCCATGTATTCACTATACCCCCTGACCTTTCCCTCTCCGATGCTGAACGTTCAGTCTCAGCAAAGGACTTTGTTTCATACCCTTACGCCCTCACCTCAATGAATTTCAGGCTCGGCATGATGCTGAACTCTTCTTCCGCCGTCTTCGTCTCTGGGCTCACTTCTTTGGGCAGGAGTCCTCTCCCAGTTCAACGGATCCTTTTACCCATCTCCAATATTCTCCCTCCACCTGGACCCCTCCCTCTGGATTCTTACATTCTCTTGATCTTTTCATTGAGAACTGTCAGCGCGACATTAGTCGTCTCAATTTCTCTGCTCCTCTCACCCATTCTAACCTGTCTCTCTCTGAACTTACTGCACTCCATTCTCTCAGGTCCAAACCTGACATTGTCATCAAACCCGCTGACAAGGGTGGTGCTGTTGTTGTCTGGCGCACTGACCTTTACCTCGCGGAGGCTGAGCGTCAACTCGCAGACACTTCCTCCTACCTCTCCCTGGACCATGAGCCCACCACTGAACATCAAGCCATTGTTTCCAGGACTGTCACTGACCTCATCTCCTCTGGGGATCTTCCTCCCACAGCTTCCAACCTGATAGTCGCCCAACCTCGGACGGCCCGCTTCTATCTCCTACCCAAAATCCACAAACAGAACTGCCCCGGTAGACCGATCATCTCAGCTTGCTCCTGCCACACAGAACTCATTTCTCGTTATCTTGACTCCCTTCTCTCTCCCCTTGTCCGGTCCCTTCCCACCTACATACGCGATTCCTCTGACACCTTACGTCACATCAACAATTTCCAGTTCCCTGGCCCCAACCGCTTCCTCTTCACCATGGACGTCCAATCCCTCTACACCTCCATCCCCCACCAGGATGGTCTGAGGGCCCTTAGCTTCTTCCTCAAACAGAGGCCCGAACAATCCCCATCCACCACTACTCTCCTCCGTCTGGCTGAACTTGTTCTCACGCTGAACAATTTCTCCTTCAACTCCTCTCGCTTCCTCCAAATAAAAGGTGTGGCAATGGGTACCCGCATGGGCCCCAGCTATGCCTGTCTCTTTATGGGGTATGTTGAACATTCCTTGTTCCAGTCCTACTCCGGCCCCCTTCCACAACTCTTTCTCCGGTATATCGATGATTACTTCGGTGCCGCTTCATGCTCTCGTCGGGACTTGGAAAAATTTATTAATTTTGCTTCCAATCTCCACCCCTCCATCATTTTCACTTGGTCCATCTCTGATACTTCCCTTCCCTTCCTTGACCTCTCTGTCTCAATCTCTGGTGATAGACTGTCCACCAATATCCATTACAAACCCACCGACTCCCACAGCTACCTCGACTACAGCTCCTCACACCTCGCTTTCTGTAAGGACTCCATCCCATTCTCTCAGTTCCTTCACCCCCGTCGCATCTGTTCCGATGATGTTACCTTCAAAAACAGTTCCTCTGACATGTCCTCCTTCTTCCTTAACCGAGGTTTTCCACCCACGGTTGTTGACAGGGCCCTCAACCGTGTCCGGCCCATCTCCCGCGCATCCGCCCTCACGCCTTCTCCTCCCTCCCAGAAACATGATAGGGTCCCCCTTGTCCTCACTTATCACCCCACCAGCCTCCGCATTCAAAGGATCATCCTCCGCCATTTCCGCCAACTCCAGCATGATGACACCACCAAACACATCTTCCCTTCACCCCTCCTATCGGCATTCCGTAGGGATCGCTCCCTCCGGGACACCTTGGTCCACTCCTCCATCACCCCTTACTCCTCAACCCCCTCCTATGGCACCACCCCATGCCCACGCAAAAGATGCAACACCTGCCCCTTCACTTCCTCTCTCCTCACCGTCCAAGGGCCCAAACACTCCTTTCAAGTGAAGCAGCATTTCACTTGCATTTCCCCCAACTTAGTCTACTGCATTCGTTGCTCCCAATGTGGTCTCCTCTACATTGGAGAGACCAAACGTAAACTGGGCAACCGCTTTGCAGAACACCTGTGGTCTGTCCGCAAGAATGACCCAAACCTCCCTGTCGCTTGCCATTTTAACACTCTACCCTGCTCTCTTGCCCACATGTCTGTCCTTGGCTTGCTGCATTGTTCCAGTGAAGCCCAACGCAAACTGGAGGAACAACACCTCATCTTCCGACTAGGCAATTTACAGCCTTCCGGACTGAATATTGAATACGACAACTTTAGGTCGTGAGCTCCCCCCCCATCCCCACCCCCTTTCTGTTTCCCCCTTCCTTTTTTTTCCAATAAATTATATAGATTTTTCTTTTCCCACATATTTCCATTATTTTTAAATATTTTAAAATTTTCTATGCTCTCCCCACCCCCACTAGAGCTATACCTTGAGTGCCCTACCATCCATTTTTAATTAGCACATTCATTTAGATAATATCACCAACTTTAACACCTATGTGTTCTTTTGTTCTATTGTTGTCGACATCTTTTGATAATCTGCTTCTATCACTGCTTGTTTGTCCCTACAACCACACCCCCCCTCCACTTCTCTCTCTCTCTCTCTCTCGCTGCGCCCCCCCCCCCACCCCCCCACCCCCCCACACACACCTTAAACCAGCTTATATTTCAACTCTTTCTTGGACTCGAACTCAAGTTCTGTCGAAGGGTCATGAGGACTCGAAACGTCAACTCTTTTCTTCTCCGCTGATGCTGCCAGACCTGCTGAGTTTTTCCAGGTAATTCTGTTTTTGTTTTAGATTTCCAGCATCCGCAGTTTTTTTGTTTTTGTTTTTAAATTGTTTTTCTGTTGTGCAACTTCTCTGTCTCTTCTCTGCCTCTACAAAACATTGGACAGGACTCAAATCATTTTTGGGTCCTTATTCTACTGTACCAAAACATTTGTTTGACACTAGATGCAAGGCAAAGGCTACTTCAGCTGGTTCAATTATTGATGCTCTTACTCATCTGTATACTGATGGCAATGAAAAAGGTGACACAAGGAGAGAAGCTGGCATTCTGAGGAGAATATGGAGGAATTTGAGTTTGTGTTTATGTTAGAACTTTGGAATTGTTTGTTAGATCAATTCCACAAAGCCAGCCAGGCCCTATAGGATCGATACATAGCCCTTAGTACACATACAGAGCTTAACACATCACTCTCTCACTTCATAAAAGAAACTGAGAAAGTTTTGATGAAATTGAACTCAAAACAAAAAAAAACCTACCTGATGTAGACTACAAGCGTGTGAATAAAAGGAACAGAATGAGGGAAAAGTAAGTCAATGACGGTGATGCACCAAATGCTGATGAAACACTCTCCAAGAGACAAATTTCAAGTGAAATCCTTTATCCCTATGATGGATGCATTTGAAACCAACTTAGAGAAAAGAGCAATCATATATAAAAATGTTGCAAAACATTTTTGGTTGATTTAGATGCCTTGAAAAAACAGCTGTGTGAAGGTGCAAAGCTTCTGATGAAAAATTATCCTGACGATTTTAATGTTAATCTCGTTGGTGAAATAAAGCACTTCCAAGCTTATATTAAGAAAAATTATTCAGATAAAGGAACTTTATACCACCAGGACCTGCATCAAGTCATCACCCAAGGTAACATTCAGTTGGCTTTCCCTAATGTAGATGCAATATTGCAGCTCTTTTTGAGTCTAATTGTAACAAACTGCTCAGGAGAAAGGTCATTTTCACAGCTAAAAAACATCAAACATGAACTGCGGACAACAATGATGCAAGAAAAGCAGTCTGCACTAAGCATTATGTGCACAGAAAATGTTAAACTTCATAGCTTATCATTTGATGACATCATCAGTGACTTTGCTGCCCAAAAGTCACGAAAAAAATGTTTTAAGTTTTGTGCAGGCTGTTTTGCTGCTTTCATTTAGTAAGTACTGATGCATGTAATTGCTCTTGTGTTGCTGTAGGTTAAAGGTTTTCATACGTGCTAATTAAGAAATCTGTAAGTATTTCATAATGCAGATAGGCTTATTGCAAGATACATGTTTTAGTTAGACTATTAATTTCTCATTGCACCTTGCCTATTTAAGCTTAAATATAAAGCTTTAATATTGCTATTTTCGTTGTCCTTTCTGTTAGAATAATACATATTTTTGGTAATGCTTTGGGGCCTCTTAAAATTGACATAGCTTAGGGCCTCAGCATTGTCACAATCTGGCCCTGAGTATGAGCTAGCCTGAGTGTCCTGTATTGTAGTCAAATTCTGCATGCTGCACAGCTTGACTATATTATGAGGCCTGGAATTGGATGAGGAGGAACTGATTCACTAATCTTCCTCCAAGTGGGACGATGTATAGGAAGAGGAGGAGGACAAAGGGGATGCTACAGAGGATACTGGTGCCCAAGCATTGAAGGGAGGCCACTGACACCATCGCAGATCTTAGGGCAAGCGATGGGCCTTGCTGATTCAGCAAAGTTTTAACTGAGGGGTTCACAGGCTTATGGCTGCAAAATTCTACTTCCATCATAGAGATAAATTATCCAGCAAGCACACACATCTGGATAATCCAACTGCAACCCAAAGACATGAAGCCTGGGGTCTCCAACACCACCATAGCCCCACATCACAGATTAGGCATCCATATAAAGGGCATGGCCTCCTTTCCCAGACCCACATCTCCTACCTTAGCCTTCTTTCCAATTCCCACCACAATCCATTAATACACAGAAGACTGATTGATATTATCAAACAATTTTATTGTAACAGTATACATCAAATGAGAAAAGAAACAAAGATAACTTCACCCAGGTGACCCATCATGTGTAACTGACAGTGCATTCGCGCCAACTCCTACAAGATGCTCCCCGCTGTGGCTGAGGATGAGGTGGGGGCAGCCTCTGTTTCCTGTATCTGGCTGAGATGCTGGTGCCTTCCACCCTCTTCTTGGGAACTGTTCCATAGGCTGCTGCATCTGTGCCTGTGCCTTTAGAAGGGCAGCCTCTGTCACAGGGCTTAACAGCAAGGATGATATCTAAGTCAGGGGGTGATGAAAAAGCAAGGGATGATGCTGGTGTACCTAAGAGAAGGCCCCTCAGTAATCTCTTTAACTGCCTCAACCCTTTCATGGCATCCTTCAATGCTGGTCGAGGCCACAGGTTAGGCTGCAGCTGGCATCCATTCCTCAAATTTTTGAACCATCACTCTGAGTGGTCAATGCTACAGGGAGTCTCACTGTGCATGTCCTTGTCCTGCTCCTGCACCCACTCAAAGTAGTGCTGCATATGACTCTCCATGAGGGTGGCCACTGTTTCAACGGAGGAGCTTGTGTGCTGAAATCTCTGAACCACTGCATGGACTCCTCCATTGTTGGTGTAGGTCCTGCACTTGGCCTCCTGTGTACACCATGTCCCAGATATTGTGTAGGATGTGGAGAGAATGATGCATGAGTAGTTGTCCTACCCTCAACTCTCACAGTGTGGCATTGACATGAGCTGTTGCGGTCCTCCATGGTGCCCCCTTCTCATTCTTGCCTCAAATGTGTGGGTGAGTGACACCTTAGTGATGGAACTGGACATTCACTATAGCAATATTAGGATGCTATGGGCACACAGTCTGCTGAGCTCATGTGCATGTTGCAGAGCACAGAGTTGGAGACCTGGGTGTAGCATTGCATTCACTTTCCCAGATCTTATGAAATGCTTTTGCCACTGGAGTCACATCTTCCTGGCCATGCTATAACTGCTAATGACCTCCGCCACCTCCAACCCTGTCCTTCTGGTCTCCTGAGGGCTGTTCATTTAGCTGGAGACTGGGAATAAAATCTCCCTGCTCTCGGCCACAGCCTTAGTGGGGACCTCCAGGGAAGCATCCATAAACCTTGGGGGCACCCATGCCAGTCTGCCTCTTCCAGCTCCCTGTGCATATATTTCCACAGTGGGTGGCAGGCGCAGTACAGCTGCCACTCGCCGGTCCTCCAGTTCTATGTCCCACATCTGGGCTGCTCCCCTAGGTCAATCAGCTCATCTGCATTTGAAAATTGTGTTGCATCAGTCATGCTAATGCATGGCTGAGTCGCAACCCAGAAATCCTCTGGGGGGGGGGCAGGCCCCCAATTCTTAATTGAAAACCCAGTCCCATGTTTCCCCAGGCTGACTGTGAATCTAATAGGTGCAATCTGCAATTGAGACAGGCGTTTGGCTATCCCTGTACTACAAAAGGTTTATGGGACTGAAATGACTCTTCTCTGATTGCAGCAACTCCTGGGAAAGAGTTGCTGCAGCTTGCATCTTTGGAGCTTGTATTTGTGCAGCCTAGTGTTGCCTCCTACATGTTGTTAGTGTGGTGCTCACAAAGAAGACCAAATGCCTGACAAATGCAGCCTCAGGCATATCTTTTCCAGCTGTTCCAATCAATTCCAGATCAATGTTCCCACTGATAAGAGGGATGGATGATCTAATGACAGCTGTTCGATCCTGAAAACCCTGATAGGCAGGGCCTGAATTCTGTACCCCATGGTTTGGGAAACCAGTACACATAGTACTGCTATTGTGTCTTCTACTGCCGCCATCACTGCAGTCTGTGCTTCTGTGAAGGCTGACTCATTGGTCCCAGCCACTTCTGAGGTGGGAGGTCCGTTGAAGCTGCCAGATGCTCCATTGATATCTGTACTAAATAAAAATGTCTTGATTTTGCGAGAAATGAAGTATGTAGACTCCTAGGAGACCGGCCTCAAAGCTTGCATATAGGTGTGATATTTTTCAAATGTCCTTTTTTTTTCAGGTGAGCATCCATGAATATTGAGTGCTATAACTCTGTGACACTGGCAGTGGCTTCTCTATATTATAGGTTGACTGAACTGCTTCAGAGAACAAAGCTCAAGCCTGTTGACCTGGATTAAGCTGAGGCAGTTTTCCTTGAACATGGGTATGCCAAGGTGTATGGATATGATAAGGGTCTGGCAGATCTTCTTTCATTTTGTGACTCTCAACATGAAACATTCTTTGAGGTGCTTTAAAATAAACTTAACAAAACAATGTCCACCATCGATGTTTTGAAAAATAGCTTAACAAAAAAATCATAAATTTGGGGAAATATTTAATAGAAGCAGTAAAGTACTAAAAATTGTTTGAAACAAAGTATACAAAGACAATTTAAGAGCTGCTGTGATCCTTGAGATTCCTTTAGTCTTATTCCAATAGGTAGACAAGACAAAAAGAAAAAATGAAGCAAATCCTGATGAAATTGTTCTGTCCATTGAAATATTTTTGCATCAAATCAGGTTCCTTAATGAAGCTAATGTATGAAATAAATGCAAGCACTTCAGCTCAATATATTGCTGGCTTGGACCAGCATTTATTGCCCATCCCTAGTTGCCCATGAGAAGGTGGTGGTGAGCAGCCTTTTTGAACTGCTGTAGTCCATGTGGTGTAGGTACGCCCATAGTGCTGTTAGGAGGGGAATTCCAGGATTTTGACACAGCAGCAGTGAAGGAATGGCGATATATTTCCAAGTCAGAATGGTGAGTGACTTGGAGGGGTACTTCCAGCTGGTGGTGTTCCCATCCATCTGCTGCCCTTGTCCTTGTAGATGGTAGTGCCCATGGGTTTGGAAGGTGCTGTCTAAGGAGCCTTGGTGAATTTCTGCAGTGCATCTTGTAGATGGTACACACTGCTGCCACTGTGCGTCAGTGGTGAGGGAGTGAATGTTTGTGAAGTGGTGCCAATCAAGTGGGCTGCTTTGTCCTGGATGGTGTCAAGCTTCTTCAGTGTTGTGAGAGCTGCACTCATCTAGGCAAGTGCGGAGTATTCCATTATACTCCTGACTTGTGCCTTGTAGATGGTGGATAGGCTTTGGGGAGTCAGGAGGTGAGTTACCCGTCACAGGATTCCTAGCCTCTGGCCTGCTTTTGTAGCCACAGTATTTATATGGCTAGTTCAATTCAGTTTCTGGTCAATGGTAACCCCCAGGATGTTGATAGTGGGGGATTCAGTGATGGTAATGCTATTGAACATCAAGGGTCGATGGTTAGATTCTCTCCTGTTGGAGATGGTCATTGCCTGGCACTTGTGTGGCACGAATGTTACTTGCCACTTGTCGGCCCAAGCCTGGATATTGTCTAGGGCTTGCTGCATTTGGACATGGGCTGGTTCAGTATTTGAGGAGTCATGAATGGTGCTGAATATTGTGCAATCATCTGCGAACATCCCCACTTCTGACGTTATGGTGGAAGGAAGTTCTTTGATGAAAAAGCTGAAGATGATTGGGCCGAGGACACTACCTGAGGGACTCCTGCAGTGATGTTCTGGAGCTGAGATTATTGATCTCCAACAACCACAACCATCTTCCTTTGTGCTAGGTATGACTGCAACCAGTGGAGAGTTTTCCCCCTGATTCCCATTGACTCCAGTTTTCCTAGGGCCCCTTTATGCCACACTTGGTCAAATGCTGCCTTGATGTCAAGGGCAGTCACTCTCACCTCACCCCAGGAGTTCAGCTCTTTTGTCCCATGTTTGAACCAAGGCTGTAATGAGATCAGGAGCTGAGTGGCCCTGGCTGAACCCAAACTGGGCATCAGTGAGCAGGTTATTACCAAGCAAGTGCCGCTTGATAGCACTGTTGATGACGCTTTCATTACTTTACTAATGATCGAGAATAGACTGATGGAGCAGCAATTGGCTGGGTTGGATGTGTCCTGCTTTTTGTGAACAGGACATACCTGTGCAATTTTCCACATAGCCGGGTAGATGCCAATGTTGTAGCTGTACTGGAACAGCTTGGCTAGGGGCTCAGAAAGTTCTAGAGCACAAGTCTTCAGTACTATTGTCGGAATATTTTCAGGGCCCATAGCCTTTGCAGTATCCAGTCTCTTCAGCTATTACTTGATATCACATGGAGTGAATCGAATTGGCTGAAGACTGGCACCTGTGATGCTGGGGACCTCTGGAGGATGCCAAGGTGGATCATCTAGTCGGCACTTCTGGCTGAAGATTATATTAAATTCCTCAGCCTTATCTTTTTCATTGATGTGTTGGGGGTCCCCCATCATTGAGGATGGGGATATTTGTGGAGTCTCCTCCTCCAGTGAGTTGTTTAATTGTCCACCACCATTCATGACTGGATGTTGCAGGACTGCAGAACTTAGATCTGTCGGTTGTTGGATCGCTTAGCTATGTCTATCACTTACTGCTTATGCTGTTTGGTACGTAAGCAGTCTTGTGTTATAGCTTCAGATTCACACCTATTTTTGGCTATGCCTGGTGCTGCTCCTGGCATGCCCTCCTGTAGTCTTCATTGAACCAGGGTTGATCCCTTGGTTTGATGGTAACGGTAGAGTGGGGGATATGATGGGCCATGAAGTTACAGCTTATGTTCGAATACAATTCTGCTGCTGCTGATGGTCCACAGCACCTCATGGATGTCCACTCTTGAGTTGTTAGATCTGTTCGCAATTTATCCCATATAGCACGGTGGTTGTGCCACACAACACGATGGAAGGTATCGTCAATGTGAAGGCAGGACTTTGTCTCCAAAGTCTCTGTGCGGTGGTCACTCTACTGATAATGTTATGGACAGATGCATCTGCGGCAGGCAAGTTTGGTGAGGATGAGGTCAATCAAGTATGTTTTTCCCTCTTGTTGGTTCCCCCACCACTTGCCGCAGACCCAGTCTAGCAGCTATGTCATTTAGGACTTGGCCGGCTTGGTTAGTAGTGGTGCTACCGAGCCACTCTTAGTAATGGACATTGAAGTCCTACACCCAGAGTAATTCTGTGCCCTTGCCACCCTCAGTGCTTTCTCCAAGTGTGCTCAATATGGAGGTGCACTGATTCATCAGCTGAGCAAGGGCGGTACGTGGTAATCAGCAAGAAGTTTCCTTGCCAGCGTTTGACCTGATGCCATGAGACTTCAGGGGTCGAGACTTGATGTTGCATGCCCTCCTGTAGTCTGCATTGAACCAGGGTTGATCCCTTGGTTTGATGGTAATGGTAGAGTGGGGGATATGACGGGCCATGAAGTTACAGCTTATGTTCGAATACAATTCTGCTGCTGCTGATGGTCCACGGCACCTCATGGATGTCCACTCTTGAGTTGTGAGATCTGTTCGCAATTTATCCCATATAGCACGGTGGTTGTGCCACACAACACGATGGAAGGTATCGTCAATGTGAAGGCAGGACTTTGTCTCCAAAGTCTCTGTGCGGTTGTCACTCTACCGATACTGTTATGGACAGATGCATCTGCGGCAGGCAAGTTTGGTGAGGATGAGGTCAATCAAGTATGTTTTTCCCTCTTGTTGGTTCCCCCACCACTTGCCGCAGACCCAGTCTAGCAGCTATGTCATTTAGGACTCGGCCAGCTTGGTTAGTAGTGGTGCTACCGAGCCATTCTTAGTAATGGACATTGAAGTGCCACACCCAGAGTAATTCTGTGCCCTTGCCACCCTCAGTGCTTTCTCCAAGTGTGCTCAATATGGAGGTGCACTGATTCATCAGCTGAGCGAGGGCGGTACATGGTGATCAGCAAGAAGTTTCCTTGCCAGCGTTTGACCTGATGCCATGAGACTTCAGGGGTCGAAACTTGATGTTGAGGACTCCCAGGGCAACTCCCTCCCGATTGTATACCACTGCCACCAGCTCTGCTGGGTCTGTCCTGCCGATGGGACAGGACATACCCAGGGATGGTGATGATGGTGTCTGGGACATTGTCTGTAAGATATGATTCTGTTGCTTGACTAGTCTGTGAGACAGCTCTCCCAATTTTGGCACTAGCCCTCAGATGTTTGTTAGGAGGACTTTGCAGGGTCTACAAAACTAAATTGCTGCTGTCGTTTCCAGTGCCTAGAACGAGGCCGTGTTTTTGTCTGGTTTCATTCCTCTTTTGCAACTTTATAGCAGTTTGATACAACTGACTGGCTTGCTAGGCCATTTTAGAGGGCATTTAAGAGCCAACCACATTTCCGGGTCTGGAGTCACATGTAGGCCAGACCAGATAAGGATGGCAGATTTCCTTCCCTAAAGGACATTAGTGAACCAGATGGGTTTTTACAACAATAGACAATGGTTTCATGGTCATTATTGGTCTTTTAATTCCAGATTTTTATTGAATTCAAATTCCACCAACTGCCATGGTGAGATTCAAACAGGGGTCCCCACAGCATTACCCCTGGGTCTCTGGATCACCCCATAAGCAAACTGACACTCGGTTTGCTCTTTCAATTCAATATTCCTCACCAGTTGTGCATCCGTTCTCCTATTGCAAAGGACTACTGAATTAGTCCTATAAAATGTTAACTAAGTAAGCAAAGTATTCTAATGTGAGATTCTAAGCCAGCTTGCTTCTAATGTACAGCCCAATCAGTTGATGGAGACAATACAATCCCCTCCATTTATTAGAAATTCAATTATAACAGCATTTGAAATCACTTTGGCGCAGCAATATTGAAGCACAATTGATTTGCTTAGTGTTGGTATTGCCTATGTGGTAGGCTCTATTGTAAACTATATTTGTTTCACTGGCTTCTAATAGTTTGGCGATCATGAGTTACAAACATGAATTGGCTACAAAGAGCAAACAGGAGTGACTACATATAGGTTACTGTAATTCAAAAAGCAATTTGTTCAGTTTGAATGTAACAGAAACTGATTTAATATTCACCTCCCTTGCTGCATGTTGTAAATGGCTCATATTAGCAGTGGTGACTACTTACATTAGGAATCAAGCTCCTTGCACTTCCATTTTTAATGCAAGACCATGTTTATAATGCATCCAAGAGCAGGGAAAAGAGAACTGCTATCCAGCAAGGGCTGCATATCAGAGATCTGTAAAGACTGGATTAATCTGCAACATATTTTACATTGATCGATCCTGGGTCATAGCTTATTTATTTTTAACACTGAACATAATATAGAATGAAAAGGAGATGTTAAATAGGACTACAGTATGAAGAATAACATAGCAAAATACTGCTATTGTACCTCTGGGATCAGGGCTCAACTTAGTCCATAATAATTGAATTTAGGTTTGAGATGGGATTCTGGCTGACACAGAATTTGCAGAATTTGAAGACAATCGTTTCAGGCAAAAGGCATGAAGTTTTCCTTTGGCTTATGGCACCCAGGTGAGTTGCAATGCTATACTCAATCTTGCAAAAGCTTCTAGCTTTTAACACATAAGTGTGTTGGATTTTAAAAGCCATTTATGAGAATGTACTTGGTAAAACGGTCTTCCATCTGAACAAAAGACAGCAAACAAAGTCTCCATCTAAAGGAATAAACCAAAGTCAGACCTTAATAATTGCAGACCTGTATCTCAACTGCCAGCTGTGCCAGAATTCAGGAAAATCCTGTTGAATGTGAGGCTGGTGCAACATTCCATTCACAACAGCTGTCCATTCAACAGTGAGTTTTCAAGGAAAGTTGGTCTACTTGGAGTACTCCTTAACCCATCCCCTTAAAAGGCAGAATTTCTCTCAGTCTTACAAAAAAATCTGAGTTCTCTCAATCAAACACAGTATTCAGGCTTCACAAGAAACTGATTTCTTCTGGTATAATCTGGCAAACTGCTGAGTTGGATGCTTGGCTTCTTCAACAAGCACTAGCTCAAGATAAACCAATACTGGGTTTTCTATCAGGTCAATATTTCAGAACAAAAACAGCAACAACCTACATTTATGAAGTTGCTTTAATGTAAAAGAAATCCAAGGCATCTTACAGCAGGGGAAAAAAAGGATGCCAAACTGAGGAGGGAGGAATGAAGAGAATCTTTATCAAATAAATGGGTTTTAAGGAAAGTCTTAAAGTAGGAAAGAGATGAGATGAGGCACAAATGTTCAGGGAACAAAGCCCAGAGAGTGGGACTTATGGCAACTGTAAGCATGGTCAGTAATAGTGAAGCAAAGGGCAGGGATGGAGGACGTGCACAGAAGTTGGGGTCAGAAGAGTGGAGATTTTGGGCAAGGGAGATTGTAGGTCTGGTGGAAGTTACTTGGAATGGCTGGATCCACAGATGGTTTTAAATGCAAAGATGATCATTTTAAATTTGAGATATTAGGAGACTAATATAAACCTGCAGTGTATTCTCAGCTTCTAATATATCCGATTATCTTGACATTTATGCTTATATGCCACCAGTGTCCAATGTTACACAGCATCCATGCTACCCCAGCTTCTGATATACCTGAGGCTTGATATACCCCAGTGTCCAAAATAACCCAATTACTGATGTTACTTACCCTTGGCACACATAGCCAACCTCTGTATTTCCCCAGCTTCTGATTTGCTCAGCCTTTGAGTGTGATAGGTGATATAATCAAAAGAGCTTATCCAACTGAAAGGAAATAATGGCACAAACTAAGATCCCAAGTTTACCTGAGAGCAGTGTGAGCAAGTTTCAAACTCATCCCAGATGTCTGCGACATGTCTGCTCCAAACAGGGTGATCTGCCTATAAACCCCACTGTTCTGTTTGTAGTAGTGAGTCACAGTAGCTCTGTAATTTTGTTCTGCATAAGTTGCTTACATGTTCCCAGGGCAAATTATAGGGCATTCTGCAAAGAAACATCAAAGTATATACTGAGGATATGTAACTAGGATCATTCACTCCTCAGAGTTCATGGAGCACCCAAAAATATCATACAAAAATATTTTTAATGTAGCAGAAAATCCATGCATTATTAGGATGTTCATACATGCCAGGGCCGGTATCTTCCATTCTGGAGTCTAAGTTTGGTGGTGGGCAGGGAGTGAGAGTGATTTCTGCTGGGTGGGGGGGGGGGGGGGGATGGGACAGCTGACCATGTGTGATCTTGTGGTTTTCAGCTCATTACATTCAGCTCCTTGCATCAGCAAGGAAATCACAAGTTCTCACAGTGGGAGCAGGCAGGCTGTCATCCTCCCTGCCGTTACCTCATCCAGTCGAATGTCTGGCGCCATTTTTAAAGGGCACACGGGCAGCCATTCACTCACTGCAGGCCAGGAGCATCATTCTGATGTCATTCAAGATTGTGTCAAGACCAGAATATCATAGAGAAGACAACGGGTTGCCCCACAGTTTAGCGAAGCTTCCCTGCAGACTCTCCTCCAGGCCATCCAGGAAAGGCAGGAGGTACTGTTTCCCAGTGATGGGCCGTAGGTGGCCCTCCCATCTCAGTACCGCGGCCTGGTCAGAAGTCGCAGAGGAGATTAATGCCCATGGGGCCCACAGGAGGATTGTCCTGCAGTGTAGAAAAGGGATGAACAATCAGCTGCACTTTGGCATAGTTTGCTCACTGCGAAATGACACTTAGAAGGCCTTTCGAATGCCTGCTCCTATGTTCCTATGTTCTTATCTTCCTATGAGGCAGTGGAATTGTGAGAACACACAGGGATATCAGATAGGAGTTTGGCTTGCAACACTCAGCAGCAGGTGGGACATGTGCACTGAATGTGTGGCAGCCACTTCATGCTCTCAATATTCTATCAGCTAGAAACACAAAATATTGAAAATATGATCATGGCTGATCCTCTATCTCAACGCTATACTCCTGTGCTCTCCCCAGACTCCTTAATGCCTTTAGAGTCCAGAAATCTATTTATTTTCTTCTTAAATACATTCTGTGACTTGGTCTCCACAACCTTCTGTGGTAGAGAATTTCACAGGTTCATTGCCCTCTGAGTGAAGACATCTCTGTCCTAAATAGTCTACCCAGTATCCTGAGACTGTGACTTCTTGTTCTAGACACCCCAGCCAGAGGAAATATCATCCCTGTATCCAGTCTGTCTATCCCTGTCAGAATTTTATGCGTTTCAATGAGATCCCCTCTCATTCTTCTTAACTTCAGTGAATGCAGGCCTAGTCAGCCCAACCTCTCCTCATACGACAACCCTAACATCCCAGAAATCAGTCTGGTGAACCTTCACTTCACTCCCTCTATGGCAAGTATATCCTTTCTTAGGTAAGGAAACTGCACACAATGCTCCAGGTGTGGTCTCACTAAGGCCCTGTACACCTGTAGTAAGACATCCTTGCTCCTGTACTCAAGTCCTCTCATAATGAAGGCCAAAATATTATTTGCTTTCTTAACTGCTTGTTGCACTTGCAGGCTTGCTTTCAGTGATTGGTGAACTAGGATGCCCAGGCCCCTTTGTACATCAACATTTCCCAATCTATCACCAGTTAAATAATACACTGCCATTCGGTTTATCCTGCCAAAGTGGTAACTTCACACTTTTCCACATTATACTGCATCTGCCATGTATTTTCCCACTCACTCAACCTGCCTAAATTATCTTGAAGCCTCTTAACACCCTCCTCATCACTCACATTCCCACCAAGTTTCCTGTCATCAGTAAACTTGGAATTATTAAATTTGGTTCCCGCATCTCAATCATTGATATACATTGTGAATAGCTGGGGCCCAAGCACTCATTCCTGTGGTACCCCACTAGTCACTGCCTGCCACTTCAAAAAAAAACCATTTATTCCTACTGTTTCCTGTCTGCTAACCAATTCTCAATCCATGCTAATATATTACTCCCAGTCCCATGTGCTTTAATTTACACACTGACTTTTTATGTGGGACTTTATCAAAAATCTGAAATTCCAAACATACCTCATCCATTGGTTCTCCCTAATCTATTCTGCTAGTTATGTATGCAAAAAACTCAGTAGGTTTGTCAAACATGATTTCCCTTTCATAAACCCATGTTGATATTATTTAATCCCGTTAATATTTTCTAAGTGTCCTGTTATTACATCCTGTATAATAGATTCTAACATTTTCCCTACTATTGATGTTAGGCTAACCAGTCTATCATTTGCTGTTTTCTCCCTCCCACATTTTTTACATAGTAGTGTTACACTTGCCACCTTCCAATCTGCCAGGACTGTTCCAGAATCTACAGAATTTTGGAAGATGACAACCAACGCATCCATTATTTCCATGACCACTACCTTTAGTACTTTGGGATGTAGATTATCAGGCCCTCGGGGATTTATTGGCCTTTAGTCCCATTAATTTCTCCAGCATTATTGTTTTATTAATATTAATTTCCTTCAATTCCTCCTTCTCACTAGACCCTTGATTCCCGAGAATTTCTGGGAAGTTATTTGTCTTCCTCTGTGAAGACAGAACTAAAGGAGTTGTTTAATTGCTCTGCCATTTCCTTATTTTCTATTATAAATTCTCCCATTTTGGACTATAAGCGACCTATATTTGTCTTCACTAATCTTTTTCTTTTTATATACTTATAGAATTGATTGTAGGACATCCTGCTTCTTAATCACTTATTGGGGACGGCTCAGGTGCTGCCATAGGCATGCAAACTCAGAAATTGCTCATGCACCCATTGGGATGATAATTAATTCTTTTGTTTCCCTACAAGACAAGAACTCGCACAACAGAAGGAAGCAGGCCAAGACCTGAGACAGGCCTACCTGACATCTGAATCCTCACTCCATTCGAGGAGGAAGCCACAGAACTAGCTGGGGAGGAGTGGGAACATTTATGGCAAGATAGGACTCCCCAACAAGCCAGAAATGATGCCTCCAGTCTGCAGTTGTCAGGTGCATATACAGAGCGAGACATTGCTTTATTCAGGGAGCCTGCATTGGCATTCACTCAATCTTTCTTTTCTCCATTCCAGGTAAGAGCAAGAAAATGGGGAGGCCCACATGGGAGACCAGCCACCAAATCACCCCCAGCTCACCTTTGAGGATGATGCCTCAGAGGCCTCAGATGATGCACTGTCTCTGCATTCACCTGCACCCTCCACCAGTGCAGAGACATTCACCTCAGTAGGTGCACATTCTAGAGTAGGTTTGGGGTCACAATCTGGGAAGCACATCACTAACACAGGTCCACAGCTGGCAGATGAAGTGACAACTGAAGTCTCTGATACTCAGAGGACTGCTGGAGGCTAGGCCCCTGCTGAGCCCCATGCAGAAGACAAGCCTCTTGACTCAGCCATAAGAGACATGCTGGAGATGCAGAGACAGGCAGGGGAACATCAGGCCAAGAAGCCAGAGGCCATGCACAGACAGGACCGAAGGCCAGAGGAATCCGTCCACTTTCTGTCTGCTGTTGTGGCTCCGACATGCGAGCACTTGGTTACCTCCATGGAAAGACTGGAGGCTGCCTTGGAGGTCCAGGTCCAGCAGAATGCACAGTGGCTGCCAGATATTCATTTAGACCTCTGCTCCATCGTTCTAGCCATGGTTGCAGTGCAGCAGTGGCTAGGCACGAGGGGGCTGAGGGACCTCAACCTCCTTCCAGGTGCCCTTCTCCTCAAGGAGTTGGGGAGATGCCATCGGGCACCCACAGGGAGGAGAAGTGCCAGCAAGGCACCTGGTGGGGGCTTCATCTCAGGGCACTCCAAAGGTGCCCTGCCACTCCACCTCCCCTCTGCCAGCGAGTCCGTCGCCTCCAGCAGGTCAGGCCAAGGAGGGTGCACCTGCATCAGTGCAGGAGACCCGTGGCAGACTGGGGCCTTCTAGTCCTCGGGCCACCAGAGGATGCCTGCCAAAGGCATAGCACTGAACTGGCTGCCTCTTCCTCAGCTGTGGATGTCAGGGCTGCACCTAAATGTGCTAAAAGGGAAAGAAAGATAAAGAAGATTTGAAGGCACACAGGTGGAATGGATGCACAACCATTGCAGATACATTTGTCACTTGTAAATATATCTTTAATTGCATTGTGTTCAGATTTGCTGTATCCTCATGATGCTGTTAGTTGCTGCAATGGTTACAGTGAATTAAGGGTATTGCACTTCATTCCCAATCAGATTCCAATGATGTGGTTCTAATGATACACCACTCATTGTCATAATTAAGTATTCAGACATGTGTATCTTTCAGCCTTAGCCATTGCTCATGAATGTGTGGCCTGGGCACACATCAGGCAACCCAGTAGGGATTGCTCACCCAGCTTTGTGCCCTCTGAGAATGCTGTCTGCACAGTGTTTATAGCCAAGTCTTTGCATGTCCTGCTGGTTTCTTGATGTGAGATATGAAGAGGATGCAAAGAAGCCTCAGGGCAGTTAGACAGTCTAGGTGAGTGGCCAGGAACATGTTAGGTGGAGTATGAGGGTCAATCGTGAGGCTCTCCACTGTGATTTGAGGAATAGCAAATAAGTCTTTCCTAGATGGTGAGATAATGAGAAATGGACCTGGCTGTCCTTATTCAAAAGTAACTGTGAACTAACATAGAAGTGCAGCTGGCAAGTAAGGAGACAACAGTGAAGTTGCCCTTGATTGCAAGAGGATAAAGTGTAGGATTAAAGAGGTCAGGCAGCTGTTGACTGCAGTCCTTGTGAGGCCTCACTTGGTGTATTGTCTGTCCTGTTAGTCTCCTTACCTAGGGAAGGATTGGGCTTGCATAAAGGGATTACAACCAAGGTCCAACAGATTTATCCAGGGGCTGGGGAATTATCCTACGAGGTGGGATTACTGTAGCTCCAGACCTTGTTAGGATTGCAATGTTGTGAGAACCATGAATCAGGCAACAAACCTGCTGCAGTGGGCTTCACCATAGAGAGGAGAACACAACTAAGCATGGTTTCATCCTGTTGCCTCATAATTATTAGGGTGTCCTTTAATTGGCCAATTCGAGGAGAGACTTGAAAAATGGTGGGCGTCACATTTAAAACACGCTCCAAAACCTTTTACCCTCCCCCTGTCACCCACCAACTTTCCCCCGTCACCCTTGACTCACTCAATATAACCATTCTTCTTGAACCTTGAACCTCCCCACCGTTAGCCTTGAACCTAACATTGTCACCCTCTACATGCCTTCTCTCCGCTCTGAGCCTACACACGTTACCATCCCCATGCCCAGCCTGACCCTGACCCCTTCCAATATCTGAACCACTTGTTTTGTCTGTTTCTGTGACTCTCCCCCACCATGAAACCTTCAGTGACCTGAATATTACCCTCGTCCTGCCACCCGACTGCACCCCACTCCCACCTCTCAATTTGACTGTTCCGTCCACTGTCATAATAACCTTCAGTTCAACCCCTAGGACCCTACCATAGACAGCACTGACCACACCCTCCAAGACCATCTCTCTCCCACCAAACCTGCCCAGAAACCCACCCAACCACAGGACTGCTAGATGTAACATGCAAGGCCCTTGCCTCCATCTCATGTCGCTGCACCCTGACTGTCTCTCTTGCTGCCCCAGACAGTCTGACCTCCTTCCCTGGATAGCCTCCCACCCTTTCCCATAGGTTGACCACCCACCCTTCCCCGCAGGTCCTCCACCCACCCTTCCCCGCAGGTCCTCCACTCACTCTTCCCTGCAGATCCTCCACCCACTCTTTCCTGCTGGTGCTCCACTCCACCCTTCCCCCTCCCATGGTCCTCCCTTCCATGTCTTGACCCTGCTCCACCATCCCCCCCTCAGCCTGCCTCCCCCATCTAGTCTCCGCTCCACCCTTCCCCCTTCCCCACTGGTCCTGCCTCCCATGTCCAGCCTTTTCTTCCCAAAATATACTTTTATCTGTAAAATTTGTAAAAATACATGACAAAACATTCCAACTTAAAAATGACAGAATGTCCATAAAATTCGACTTGTCTCCATACAATATGTTCCGCCCCTAGCTGCTTCTATACAATTGTAATTCTCTTGATATTTATAGTGCACATTCCATGTCAGGCATGCAGCCTGAGGGCAAAACATTTCAGTCTTTGTATAGCTTGGCCTACCAGCACCTTATCTCAATCAAGAGGCTAACCTTTGTAAGCGTTCCCCATGAAGATCAAAGCAGTGGCCACTCACTTCAAAGCCATGGAAGAAGCATTACATGCAGTGGTAAATGTGAACGTTCTAATTGCTGATTGGTGGGGAACTTAATTTGGAGGGGGAACTTAATTCCTATGAACTGGCATTTTAATGAACATGCATGACTTGCTAAAACCTTAGTGCTCACTTGACTGTACATGGTCTGCAACCAGCTGAGGCAGAGGAAAATAGATACCTAGGATGTCATCAAAATGCAATTTTAATTTAATTTATATGGGAATACCTTGCTCGGACAATACAATTTTCAGGTTAAAAAAAAAGTTGGTCGCAACAGAACGGGTGAAAAATTGATATACAAACTCTGCATCTATTTTTACTTGTAGTTTTGCCAAAAATAACCATGTATTGGGGGCAAATTGAAGGAATATTAGGACCATTGTCTTTGGCTATTGAGTGAGTGAGGGGAAAGTCATCAATAAGTGAGGCTTGAGGTAGAAATTAAACCTCATACTATTTCAACTATAGGTTTCTTCTAAATTCTATTCAATAGGTAGTTATGTTTCATATGAGGGCAGCAGAGCTTGTGTAAAAACTTAATAGGAATGCTTGCTAGGTTGCCTGTGGGTTGTTAAGGATGGTAAGAGCTGGCACAGCTTGTTGTCATTGGCAGTTATTAGTGTGAATTGAAGTGGAACAATGGCTTGTGAGTATCACCACGTGCCTGCTAGAGAGAATGATCCACCTGCTATAGAAAGAAACCAGTTAGGCCAACAAAACAATATTACAGTTCAGGAAGTTGCCTATTAGTGACTGTTCAATGGAGAGGCAGAGAAGCAGTTTCTTGGTTCTCTGTGATCTTTGAAACTTCTGTGTTGTCAGGGCAGCGAAGACAGTTCTATTTAAGAAAATACTTGATGAGTATATGTTTCTCTGATCTGACTGAAGCTTAAAGCCCCAAGCCCTTTTCTGTCTCCTGCGTGAATCTATTGTAATCACTTCTTTAAACAGCAGTATGCAGAGTGAGGAGACACTCTAACGTCAAGCATACAACCGTACTAAAAAACTGAGAGAAAAATTTCCCAACAAAATATTTCCACAGCCAGCACCATGGCACTTTGAATCAGTTATGTTTTCTCATCTCTGAAACCTTGATTTGAATGCAATCTCTTGCTGTTGGGTAAGAGGGTAAATTCAATTATGCCGCATTCCCACTGGGGAACCAAGCTTGAAGAAAGCACAGGGCAGAGAATCAGTGCTAGATTTTAGTAACCCGCTCTCTGACCTATGCCACGTTGGAGCACAGATCTACACTGGAGCACAGAGTAAGTGAATTTACCCTAATGTCTCCTTTAAATGGCCTGTTATGCTCCTGTTAGAGACTGTTAAGGTTTAAAGAAGAAATCCGAACACCCAGCAATTAACCGAGAGAATTATGCCACAAGATTTCACTTTTTAAAACAACAACAAACTGTATTGTATACAAAGGGAAGCAAGCACTAACTCAGCACTATAGTTTATAAAGACTTATGCTATAAACTCAGATCTACTTTTTTACTCGCCCCCTGAAGTTGCCTTATCATACGAAATCTTGAAGGTTCATTCACTTTACCTGGGACCCACCCAAAGGTATGCCATAGCACTCTGGAATTCCTTTAATTCTCCTTAGTATTCCAACTATTCCTCAAGGCACAAATTCCATGGGGATCCTTCCATTAGCTTTTGGCTAAGTGATCCTCCAATTTTCTTTAAAGACCTTGTGACTATGGACTCTTCAGCTCTGCTATGACACAGCAGATGGTAAATGCCAAGCTGTTCAAATCCCAGAGGGGAACTTGAAACAACTGTCACAACTAATTTTCAATTTGTATAAATTTAGAGTTCACGTGCCTTGAATTCAGTGGTAATGGGCTGAATTTTTTGCCTATCAGGCGGGTGGGGAGCTGATCCCTGCCGGAGAAGCAGGCCTGGCCACCATTTTAAGGGAATTGGCCCGCCAGTGTGACGTCCACCGGGAAGTGCTGCACTTCCTGTGTGGGCGGAGGGATTCCCCAAATGCAAGAGAGTGCTTTTTCGTGCATGCACACGAAAGAGCACACATCTCGCTGAGGCAAAGTGCTGCCTCAGGGAGATCGCTGAAAGGTTTTCAAACTTTAAAAATAGAAATATAAAAAAATCATTAACATGTCCCCCTCATGTGACAATGTCACACGAGATAGGACATGTCAATAAGTTGCACAAAAACTTCAATAAAATTTTTAACATTCGACATGAAACCTCATCCCGCTGGTGGACGAGCTTTCATGTTTTTTCAGAAGCCCACTGGGGCTCCTGGCCTTCCCACCAATCTTAAGTTTGGACTGGCAGGTCCTTTAATTATTTTAATTATCATGTCAATGGCCTCAATTGGCCATTGACAGGTGGGCAGGTGGACAGATGATTGCGCCATGTCCCGCCTTCCTGAAGATTTAAATGGGGCAGGATGACATCGGGAATTCCCCCCAACGTCAGCCTGCCCCATTTTTGCATCGGCGAGCAGCCAACTCCCTTCTCACTGATGGAAAAATTCAGCCCAATAAAACTACCAAGTCTTATAGGTTTTTATAAAATTAGATTAAGCATTTATTAATAAGAGAAATGATTTTAAATACATACACAGGTCTACAAATTACTACAATGATAACTTCTAAATCTCCCAATCAATCTAACTCCCAGTTAAACTTTCGTTAAGGCAACAGTAAGACACGAAGATTTTAAAAGACCCAGGCAAAGAAACATGACACCCTGAACAAGTCAATTTCCAAGTAAGTTTTCTTAACTTCAGCCCTTTGAAGGCAGCAGCTTGAGGCATAGATACTGAAGGCTTTTTCACACTTGTAAGATCTTAAAAATGCCTTCCCTTACAAAACAGTCGTCTCTTTTTTACACATATCTTCCTCTTTGAATGCAAATACTCATTGTTTCATTATGTCTTTGGACTTCATCTCCCTGATAATAAAACCCTCTCATCGCACTCAGTTTTACCAGTAATCTTTGGGAAAAATAAACACATTGTTTCTGAACTTCACATGGCTAAGTGACACATTTCAGCCCTCCTTTGAAAACAATTAATCTGGTTTGTTGCAAAATGCAAATATTCCCTTGACATCTATATTTCTAAACTTCCCCATGTTTATCTAATTAACATTTCAAACCTACCCTCTCCTCTTAGGACAAAGCACCCAGCCCTGCTGCCTCTATTTCAATTAAATCTCTCTCTCTTACACACAGACACATGTAGACACATAGACTCATCCCACTATTACTCTATTTTATAATAAATTCCAATAACATTATGAGAATTTTTATGTCATCTTAACAGCTCCTTGTCTTGGCTTTGGACATGCATAGACTGTTTTTTCCCATTCTGCTTCCACAGCTTCTATATAGCTCTTTCCAAGCTAACTACTCAGGTTGACTGCTTTCTGCCACAAGGCTCTGTGAGGACCATTGTAGATATCTTCCACGAGTTGCAAGCTAGAGCAAATCTTCTAGCTACTTTTCTGTCAAGAAATACAAACTAAGATAGACCACCACCTGCATTTCATGTGGTGAACAATGAAGTTGGTATTTTCTCTGCTTAAAGTGAAGGCTTAACTGGCTAACAATTTTTTTGGCTCTGCCAACTCAGTGAGCTACAGTCTATGCCTAGATCAACACTGCAACTGGCTCTGTCTGAACCCAAACTGAACTTCATGCTTCTGTCAGCAAACACACATGCATAAATTAAACAAAATAACCTTCTATCCCCATATCCCATCACTATGATGATGTGGCATGCTTTGAGATGGTCTCAAACAGAAATATAAATGAATTATTTTACCTTCAATACAACTCTGTAATTCTATAATCCATATGAATACTTTCTATCTCTAAAGGAGTTTTATCACCCTCTCTCCCAGAATTGCTGGCCCTGTTAAGGAGCTCTCTTGTTTACAATGTGGTTTTATCTTCTTTTGATCTGGGAACTACATATATCATTTAAATGTTTCATTGGAGTAAGGCCAGACCATCTGGCTCCATTACAAGCCCTGAAATGGGTCATTTATTAATCAAATTTTACACTCCTACCTCTGACCTTGTAAGATAAACATAGGTTAGCTTTTAACTTTAATTAATTCCAAGTTTGTTTAAAGTGCATTCACTTGAGATGTTTACCAACTTCTTAACCAGATGCCCCAAATTATCTGCAATTAAAACTTTAATTCCTAAAACTAAAAGTTATATTCTAAAGTATATGGATTATGAACTAGATTTAGCAACAGGCTATAAGAGTCTTAAAATAAGTAACTGAATTCTTACAAGGCCCAAGTCCAAAGCACAAAAATGCTCATAAATTGACATGAATTGACACTAGATTAGGAATCTAACTCTCAAAGAACACTGGGATGGCTAATGAGGGGAATGTCAAAAAGGGCAAAAGCACTATTCTAGTCCAGAAAATGAACTGGCGATGGAAGGAACTGGAGCCAATCTTCATACAATTTTAGATTTATATATAGGGTTGCACTTTACATGCATTCACCTCCTAACCACAACAACCCATTTATGCCCACCACCTGCATATGATTAAATAAGATTAATGTACAATTAACAAGTAACATTCTTCTGAGATTAGACTTGAGAAACTTTGTTTAGATAAGGTAAAATGATCTATAGTCTGCATTTGATCTTTGCTGTACCTAACTTAAGATTTTGCTTTTTTGGGGCAGCCAGTGATTGTTTTCATGTTACAAAAAAAATTAGCGAATTTCTATACAATTCTCCCAGTGTCCTATTGTACAGAATAGTACATGATGAAAAGTCTGATTTCAGAAATGAATCTCAAGGGCCCGAGGCAAATTACAGTGAGAAAGGAAAAGTAGAGAACATGGGGCATCAGGCAGATTGCTCTTCCAGTTGGTACAATAGAAGATAGGCTTCCTTCCTATAGTAGAAGGATCTGGTACATTAAGGGTTAACCTGGAACTGAGTACAGTACCGCCCACTGGTGATGTAAGAAGGCACTTGATCTAGTGCTTAGGTCAGCAGTGTAGAGCTAGGTAGCAACACATAAGAACATGCCATGGAGTTCTCTCCATACCTGTACCCTCCACTGTAAATATGTACATAGTTCAGTAATGTTAATAAAGACTTCTTGGTAACTTATACAAGACTGCTTAATGGTGTCTAAGCAGTACACAACCATGGGCAGCAACAATCCAATGTAACATGGTGGCAGCTGGAGATCAAAACCCACATCCTCTATAAAGAGAGTGAAAAAAATCAAGAAAAAGGACACCAGCAATGCATTTCTGCTCTGAGGGAATCACACTCAAGAAGCAAGAAGCTGAGAAAACTCACCTGAAAAGATCCTGGCAGCAGAAAATAAGGTGGAAGTTAAGCTCAGCTAAAGTCTCCACTGGATCCCTGTGGAAGCAGCTTCAGCAAAAGCAGAGCTAGCAGCCAGCAGCCTGCAAGGTAAGGTATAACCTTTTAAAAGTTTCAGGGAAGACAGACTTGTGATCTATTTATTTTAATAACCATTCAGGCAGAAAACACAGTTGCACATTCTTTGCTAGCCTGATCCCTGACTCAGTGCCCCTTCCATGTGGCCCCTGAGTCCAGAGCGCAACAAAAAGTAAAATAAACATCAAACACGCAGAAACCCCTATTTAAACAAAAGCCTGAGTGTCTCGCAACAGTTTCTGCCTCCCAAGCCAGCAAGGCTTCTGCCCTCCCAACCTGGACCCAATCTGCTATTCTACTGGATTGCAGTCGCCACCCGACCATTTTGCAACTTCTTCCTCCTTCCTGCCCATCACGGTCATTTTAAAAGTCACGCCATATGTCTGAACAGTGCAAAAGTCTTCTCCTCGGCAATTCTGGCAGCACCATTTTGAAATCCCCCGATCTCTTCAAGGGCCACCCACACTTTTTCGACCAGGGATTTCAATTCATCATTGCCACTCCCAATATGCCTTACCTATGTCCCAGACCAATCTTACAATTGAGTCATTTGAGAAAAAGGTTCCTCAGATACAGCACAGCTTTATGATTACATAAAAAGGCAGAACAAGTTAGCGCAGTACTTTATTCAGCTGGGCCGATCACAGATGATGTCATTGCCAGGCAAGCCATAGATGAATCATTTGCTAAGTTTGAAGATGTTTTAAAATTTTTTGACCTATTTTTCAACCTGTGATCTACCAAGATCTTGAAACACACCAAATTTAACTGGACAGTCCAGCAGCCCGGGGAGCCTGTCAATTTATCAATGACCTCTGCCGCATGGCAGAAGGATGTGAATACAGAGATCTGAAATCAGAATTCATCACAGAATCATGGGTGTCACGGATGATTCGCTCTCTGGCCTTGTCCAAACCATGGAAGACCTCAATCTCGACAAGGCTGTCCAGCTAGTCAGGCAAGAGCATTTTATGAGGTAGAAGTCACATATCGGTCCACCACATCTGGCCACAGAAGCGCAGAGATGGTCTGAGCCAGGGTAAGCCAACCCCCAACCACCCTGCCGAATGACTGTGCCAGTGCTGCGGGGTGAAGTACATCCACAGGAAGGACCAATGTCCAGCCGGTGCTGCTAATTGCTTCCATTGTCACAAACAGCGGCACTTCAGTAGGCTATGCCAGTCACGCCCCACCCACACAATCCAAGAGCCATCCACAAAGTCAAGGCCACCAACCCAAAAGACATACAGCCCTTCTTCCTGGGTGGCATCAGACAATGCAGCTCCTCCTTGTGGAACATGGACATCCCAGTAAATGGCCATTTAACCAATTTCAAGTTAGGGTCTGACACCAGAGTGACCGTCTTACTGAACAAAGAACTGTGGCTCCAAGACCACTGGCTCTGAGCCACGGACACCTCACTCTAAGGTGCAGGGGGAATCCAACTCCTGGTGATTGGAATGATTCAAGATCTATTAAAGTATGGCAACAAATAGATTACAGGAGTTAAATCCTCGTGTGAAATCAGCCCTTTTCACTCCTCAGTAGAGTGAGTGCATAGCTCTCAACCTGCCTCAACTAGCAGAAGATGTGTAGACAACCATGGTCCCCACTCAGTCAGAAGCTCATCCTGCTGAAAGCCCATCTACAAAGCAGTAACCCAGTGTTGACTTTGTAACCTCCCTTCCCTGTTTGTGGAGCAGGTCTTTTCCTTTTCAGGCCCCTGAATCAAACCAAAGGCCAGACCAACCCACAGCACAGGAGTTTGCCACAGCACCCCCAGTGGAGGTGACACCAGAGCCAGAATGACTTCCAGCAGAGCCTCTGCCTCCACCAGTGACCATGGTGCAGTCGGTCGAGATGAAGACCTACACACGGCCCCAGCAACTACCAGACAGTATGATGAAAACACAGAGCCCACTGGAATCAGGTAGCAGCCGGATGCAAACACTACTCAACAAAGGTTAGCCACCTCTACATCCTTCTGCCATCCACAGGACAGCACTCCCTCAACCCCAGAAGGCTTCCAAGTGCCGGAAAAGGCAGAGAAAAAAGGAGAAGGGATGCAGCCAACAACTGGACAGATATCACTCCCATTCTCCCAGAGAGAAACAACCACCCCTCATAGTATCAAACCACCACCACAGCAACCCAACTGACCAGGTGTGGTGCAACATTCGCCAATGAGCTCCCGCTTGAAGTCATGCCTGCACCTGGCTCCAACCAATGATCCACCACCAAGATCAATAGCCCCTAGATCCTACCACTATCCTGATTAGACGGCCAATGAGATGTGGCAGGAGTACAAGAACTCCAGACTACCTCAAACCCTGATTTCAAAGACTTAAAGGGGCAGTGGGGAGAGGTGCGGAGGATGGGGGAGTATGAACTTTGTTAATGCATGCTGTTATGTTGTAATGTAAACATAAAGTTGTTTAGAGTTAGAGTACTTATCGTTGCAACACTGAAGTTAAGTACACAAGCCTTAAGACAACACAAGACTTGAATCAAAGTGTAAATAATTATTGTTAGTCTATGTCCGGGGTATAAAGACTTGGTGGGAGGTGTAGTAGAAGGATCTGGTACATTAAGGGTTTAGTTGGGACTGAGTGTAGTGCTGCCCACCGGTGATGTAAGAAGGCACCAGACCTAGAGCTTAGGTCAGCAATGTAGAGCTAGGTAGCAATATGTAAGGACATGCCATGGAGTCCTCTCCATAGGTACGCTCAGCTGTAAATGTGTACATAATGTTAATAAAGACTTTTTGGTAACTTTTACAAGACTGCTTAATGGTGTCTATGCAGCAAACACCACTAGTAGCGACAACCCAACAAAATACTTGCTAAATGGTTAAAAATTGTCCCTTTTTGAAAGGCTTCCTGAGGAACAGAGCAAATGAAAGAAACTGCAGGTGTAATTAACAATAAAAGCCAGTCAAAACCTTAATTAGGTTTGGGTTCTAGAAAGCTTGTTTTTGCATTTGTTTATTATGACTCAGGAGTTAAATAATTTATTTTAACCTGTAACTTTATAGACCAATTTCAATATATAATTGATCCACAATTCTCTTAGACAGGAACGTTTTGTTAGCACTCAACCTAAGATAAAGCAACCCCTAATAATCACAGCAGCCACAGTGCCTAAGTATTACTGAAGTTTCATGTAAAATACAAAAATCTAGAAATTCTTATAACTGGATGGTCCTTATTCATTATAGTCAATGCCTATCTGAATCATTATGCAATTAAGAAATGTGGCAGCATTGAAAACCTGAATGAAAATGATTGGAAGAAAGTTGAAGATATTCATTGTTTAACTTGAGTATCATAGCATCAGCATCCTCCTGTACAACCTTCCCATCCATTCCCTCCCATCCTATTGCTCATTGCCAGTAGCCCATCCCTACTTTGTCATCTCTGTCCATCCAACCCTGCTTATGTACCCCATCCTCCCAAATTCACCCTCACATCCCTGTACGATTATGACCAGGCTTCTACTTTCCAAGACTAATACTATCCTCTGAGATAACAATAATCAAAACTAAAATAGCATGTTGATCAGGAAGGAGGTCTTGGGCAGATTGTAAATAAATCTCTGAAACTGTCAGCATAATGCCAGACTGATGCAAAAAGACAAATAATGGGCTACATAAATTTAAAGGAGATAATAGAAATCTAAACAGATTATTTAGATTCTGGCTAGGGTGTTGATCAGATGTTAGAGCATTGTTCTCATTGCCTAGTCTTAGAAAAGACATTATTGGCCATAAAGAGTGTAATGGTGAGTAACAAAAATGGTTTCAGGTGTCAGGAATTTAAGTTTCAAGGAAGGGTTAAGGAAGTTTGTCTTGTTTGCTTTCAAAAAGAGCAGAATTTGAAATGGCTGCCGCAACACGGTTTCTGGGACCTCGCTTGTCTAAGTTGGCCACTGCGTCTCCTAACAAGAGTGTCTGCACTTTAAAAGTACTGCATTTGTTGTTAAGTGCTTTGAGACATCCTAAGGACTATCTGAAGAATATGAAAGGCATTATATAAATGTAAATTCTGTCTTGTTTTTATTTGGCTAAGATATTAAAAGACTGTTAACGTTTGCTATGACTGCTGTCACAGTGTCTGGAAGCTGAGCTTGAACACATCTTGCCCTGTACACCTGACATTGCAGGCATGCCTATGCATGGATGTCGCAATTGGAGGTGAAAGGTACAGGAGATCATGGGATAACACGACAAAAGATTGGAGGAGGGAGACAGGAAATTGAAGAGGTACAAGATAGGAGATGGGAGAAGAGACACAGAGATGACAATGAGCAGAGAGGCTGGGGGTGGAAAGGCTGTGAGCTAGGTCTAAAGCAAGGAGGAGTGCAGATAAGAGAGAGAACATTATACTGATGGGAAGATGTATCACATTGTTTTTTCTCTGTTGGACCTGAATAATATTCTTTCCACCCCCCCAAACCTTTTACACCTACTCGACATTCACCCTCTCCTCCCTACCTAGACCTGAGTGTTTAGTTTGATGGAGTGATTAATGACAGCATAGATACTTCTGCCACGAGAAACACTTTGCCTTATATCCTCTAACAATTACCCTTCAAGATTTTGTACACCTCTATTAATTTTTCCTTTAAACTCTCTGCTCTAAGGAGAACAATACCAGCTTCTCCAATTTTTGCACCTAACATCATTCCTACTTTCATCTTGGCAAAACTCCCCTGTATCTTCTTCAGGACCTTGGTATCCATCTTAAAGTGTGGTGTCCAGAATTGTAAATAATATTCCAATGGAGGCCTAACCAGAGACTTGTAAGTGTTAAGTATGATTTCCTTTTGTATTCAATGTCCCTACTTACAACATCAAGTTTTATTACAAATGGATTGGACTATAAGAGTAAAGAGGTCTTACTATCATTATGTTGGGCCTTAGTGATACACCTGGAGTACTGTATGCAGTTTTGGTCTCCTTACCTAAGGAAAGATATACTTCCTTAGAGGGAGTGCAATGAAGGTTTAATAAAATGGTTCCTGTGGTGAGAGAATTGTTCTATGAGGTGACATTGAGTAGGAACATATAAAATTCATAAGGAACCTGACAGGGTGAATGCTGGGGTTGTATTTCCCTAGTTGTGGAGTCTAGAACTAGGGCTCACATTCTCAGGATAAGGGGTTAACTATTTTGGACTGAGATGAGGAAGAATTTCTGGACCTTGGAATTCTCTACCCTAGAGAGCTGTGGAGACTCAATTGTGGAATATATTCAAGAGAGTTTGATAGATTTTTGATTCAAAGTGAATTAAAGGTGATTGAGGTAGAAGATCAGCCATGGTCCCATTGAAAGGCAGAGCAGGCTCCAAGAGCCAAATGGCCTACTCCTGTTCCACTGTCTTACATTCTTATTTATCTCATACACTTTCTTAGCTGGCTTATTAACTTGCCTACCACCTTCAAAGGTTTACAAATATATATCCCCAGATTCCTCCGTTCTTGCACATCCTTCAAAATAGTATGCTTTTAGATTATACAGTCTCTGCACACTATTCCACCCAAAGTGTAGTGCTTCACATTTAACTGCTTTGGATCCATGGAGCAGGATCTTGAATGCACTGCTAGAACTCCCCAATTGTTAAAATGAAAGACTTGTGACACTTCACCTACAGCTCAGCATAGCCAATATACCACTATCATCAATGCCTATACTCCAACCCTTGACTCCAATGACGATGTTAAGGAAAGGTTCTACTCTGACCTTGATGAAGTCCTCAATGCCATCCCAAATGAAAAAAATGTGTTTGCCCATTTCACCAGTCTGTACATGTCCTCCTGAAGTCTGCTGCTATTCTATTCACTACATTGATAAGTTTCATACCATCTGTAAATGTTGAAATTGTACTCCTTACATTCAAGTCCAGGTCATTTATATAATGGTCATAATACTTTCTCCAAGGGGACAAACAGCATTCTTCTCTCCAGTCAGACCAATAGCCATTCTCCATTTCTGTCTGCCTTCTATTCATTAGCCAATGTTGTATCTAAGTTACAGCTGTCCTTTTAATACCATGTGCTAACATCAAATACACTACCTTCATCAATCTTCTCAATTGCTTAATCAAATAACTCAAACAGGATAGTCAGACACAATTTACCTTTAGCATGATAAGATGAATTCCATGCACATGAGAGTCGCTGTCAGCCTTTCCTTTCCAGTAGAAGGTGTATCCTCTTGCTTATTCCTTCAGCTACTCTTCCCCAAGAAGGCAGGTACTGTGAGGGCTGCAATGTCAATTTGGAGTCTTGACAGCTTGCATGGTTACAATTGCAGTTCTTTTTTCTGGACAGTCATGCTTGAGATGGTCCATGAGTGTTTCAACATTCCAAGTTGCAAAGTTTAGAATTTTTTCCTTTGACCACAGAGATGGTGATCCTATTGAATATAGTTTCCCAGCCATGAAAAGGCGGGACAGCCTATTTTTAGGGCACCTTTTCTAGCCATTTCCCCATTTGGGGTGAGTAGAGGGTATCCTGAGAAGAACTGCTCAGTAACATAAGCTGCTGCTCAAAGACACCTCTGTCCCAATGCAGGTGCCTAACAACATTCATGCATCTTTTACCTGTGTGCAGATTCTTGACTAGGGATGCCCAGGTTCACAGCCCTGTCCCATCATCAGCCCTGTCCCATCATCAGCCCTACATTGCCACAGGACTTGGCTGATGGATCCTGGTAGAAGCCTGTGCCTGATTTTGTTTAATGTGAGGACCTTGGGGCACTGTCATTATCTACATGATCTTGATGGATTGGCGGTCAGAATTTGGTGACATGTTAAACTATGATGGCCAGGACAACTTTGCTGCTGCAGCCTTCTTCCACTTTCACAGCTGGTGAGATGCATAGTCTTCCTTCATCTGTTCTACTGTTAAGGACTTTTTGGACCTCACTTTGTCTGGCACCTCCCTTGAGCTTGTTGCTGTGGCTGGCCCTACCAGGAGCAAGAAACTTTCGACAGCATTGCTCAAGGGATCGTCGGAATGCACAAGCCTCTCCACAATGTCAAGGTAGTGATCCACGCAGAAGGATCTTTGATGCACTGCTGGAACCCCCCAATTGTTAAAGTGAAAGACTCGTGACACTTCACCTACAACTCAGCAGGCTTGGCCTAAATAGCCAAGTGGTTATGGTACTGGGTTTGTAACCCCAAGATCAAGAGTTCAAATCTCACAATGGCAAACTATGAAACAATGTAACTTCATCTGAAACAGATGGAAATGGGTTTGTACTCAAAAGAGTTACAACTCAGCATAACCAATATACCACTATCATCAATGCCTATGCTCTAATCCTTGACTCCAATGATGATGTTAAGGAAAAGTTCTACTCTGACCTTGATGAAGTCCTCAAGGCCATCCCAAAAGAAAAAAAAAATCATCCTTCTGGGGGACTTTAATGCCAGGGTTGGGCTTGACTCCAATGTCTGGAGAGGAACAATTGGGAAAAACAGGATGGGAAAAGTCAATGCAAATTGTGTCCTCCTGCTGACAAATTGTGCTCAGTAGAGCGTAATTATATCAAACACTCTCTTATGCCAGAAGGACAAATACAAAACCACATGGAGGTATCCTAATCAAAGCATTGGCACCTCCTGGATTTTGTCTTTGTCTGGGCCAAAGTTCTAAGTGATGTCTGTGTCATCGATCCTTGAGAGACACTGATGCTTGTTGGACAGATCATCAGCATTCGATCGGTGATGAATATCCACCTAGCACTAAGACTTTGCAGGCCCAAAAGTCCAAGAGGAAGAAGATCAACGCCTCAACTCTAAAACAGCCCAATAAAAGAGAGGAATTACAAGAGCAGCTCATGACCAATTTGGAAAACCTTCACACATCCAACTGAATTCCAGAACAGTAGGATCCAATAAAGTCAGCTGTACCAGAATCCTGTGCCCAGGCCATTGGGTTCCAGCATTGTCATCACCAGAACTGGCTTGATGAAAATGATGCTCAAATATGTGACCTTCCAGAACAAAAATGAGCAGTCTTCATTGCTAGGCAGAACAATCCAAGGTTGCAACTCAAGAAGATAGTATTCCATCAGTTCAAGGCTGATGCCCATAGACAAATCTGGAAGGTAAAAGACTGTGATGGGAAGAGAAAGTCCAAGAGATCCAACAATTTGCTGACCATCATGACATGTGAAGCTTTTTTGAAGCCAGCAGGGCCATCCATACACAGAGATAAAATGGGGAAAATCTCTTTGTTCAGTAGGTGCTGTTTATTTTCTTAAGGATGATAATGCCAAAGAACATTTTCAACAACTCTTCAACCTGTGAATCCACTGGCAGCTGATACTCTCCTGGCTATCCCGCAGTGGTACAATCCATTGGTAGAATCCTGTGGTAGAATACATTGATAAAGCACCATTGATAGGAGTGCTGCAACAAGCAATCAAATAGATGAAAAACAACAAAGCCTATGATCCCGATGGTATTCCAGCTAAGACCTACAAAGCTGGTGGACTTTTGCTTACATCAAGATTCCATGCATTAATCCTATAGATTTGGGAGGAAGAAGAGCTCCCCTTGACTTCAGGAATGCCAGATTTATAACTATCTTCAAGAAGGGAGATAAATCATGCTGTGGAAATTAGTGAGGGAATTCCCTCTTGTCCAAAAGAAGGGAAACCTAACATGCATTGTCCTGAATTGCCTACTTCCCGTGGCTGAGGTAATCCTCCCAGTTACAACATGTGGCTTTAGATCTTCTGGAGGAACCTCTGACATAGCCTTTGTTGCTAGGCAAATCCCAAATAAAAAAGGTCGAGAGTAAACACCAGGAACTCTTTATTGCATTTATCGACCTGACCAAAGCATTTGACACAGTAAATTGTGAGGCTCTATGGATTGTGCCCCAAAGATTTGTATGTCCAAGAAACTTTATTACAACCCTGCAACTGCTTCAGGATGATATGACTGCATCTATCTTGAGTGGGAGATCTGAAATTGATGCCTTCAAAACCTGGACAGGGGTGGAGTAATGTTATGTGATTGCCCCTAAACTATTTACAATCTACACGACAATGGATATTCACCTCATCAAAGATCGACTGCCTCTGGTGTTTAATACCATCCAAATGGAAAACTCTTTAACCTCTGTCACCTCTGTGCCAAAACTAAACTGGCCACCATAGAAATGTATAATCTACAGTTTGCAGATGACTGCAGTGTTGTTGTCCACTCTGCACCAGATTTGCAAACCACCCTTGATCTCTTCAATTCTGGATACGAGAAAATCGGTCTGCTCTTGAATGTTGTTAAAATAAAATCAACCCACACCTGGTCAGCCAAATATTCCACCTCCCATAGGTATTGAAGGAAAGACTCTGAAATATGTTCAGTATTTTCCATATCTTGGCAGTCCTCTCTCTCAAAAGGTCACCATTGATAAGGTGATACAACACCTGATCAGCTGGGCCTTCTACAAATTATGACAGTGAGTATTTGACAATAAAGACCTTTGAAAGTCACCAAAACTCCTAGCGTACAGAGCAATTGTTATCACCACGGTCCTGTACCAGAATGAGACCTAGATTCTGTATCAGTGAAACATAAGAGCACTGGAGACATTCTATTAGTAATGCCTTCGCCGCATCCTTTGGATTCAATAGGAGGACTGTTGAACAAATTCTAGTGTCCTTCTTGAAGTCAGCTTCACGCTGTGTCTAGATGGACAAAAACTGTCTCCCCTGACAGGTCCTGTACTCTCAACTCAAATGGTAAACGTTCCATGGAGGACAAAAAAAAATTGCTTCAAAGACACTCTGAAGCTGTCCTTGAAGCATAGCAGCATTGGAGCTCCAATGGGCAGAATTTTGCTCTTGATGGGCGGGCAGGCCCCACCGGCTTGGCGGTGGGCAGGCAGCCGATTGCTGCCACCGAAATGGGCCCCTGGGCAGGAGGGGGAGGGATTCCCCACCTGTCAAAGTGCATGTGCGAGAAAGAGCGCACAGCTACCTGAGACTAAGTGCTGTCTCAAGGAGAGCATTGAGGGTTTTATAAACTTAAAAAATAGAAAAATAAAAAAATTATTAACATGTCCCCATCATGTGACAATGTCACACGAGATGGGACATGTTAATAAATATCACATAAAGTTTATTAAAGTTTTTAAAACAGACATGAAACCTCATCCCGCCAGTGGATAAGGTTTCATGTTTTTTCAGAAGCCCGCTGGGGCTCCTGGCCTACCTGCCAGCCTTAAGGTTGGACGGGCAGGACCTTTAATTGGCTTAATTATCCTGTCAATGGCCTCAATTGGCTATTGACAGGTTGGTGGGCGGACATCTGATTTCACTGTCCACCTGCCTTCCTGAATATTTAAATGGGGTGGGATAAGGTTGGGGGTTCCCCCTGATGTCATCCTGCATCATTTTCGTGTCAGCAAGCTGGCCCCCAACTTGCCGATGGAAAAATTCTGGCCAATATCTTAATGATGAGGCAGAGTGGCAACAGAGAAGGAAAGAGAGGGAAACATATCCTGCATTTTGAATGCCACTACATCATGGACATCCTGTCCCATTTTCCCAAAGATGCACATTTCGAGAATTGGCCTGTTCAGTCACATGAAGATCCATGGCAGAAACTCACAACCCTGAATAGACATCACCCTTGAATTGAGGTACAGTCAAAGACCTTTAACAAATCTATGATGGCTGGCTATTATTAACCCATGCTTTTCCAAATAAGAATTAATCTTGTCATTGGCAGTGATCTTTAGTTGGTTTCTCACTACTGACATTAGACTGATTAGCTTGTTGTTAGCAAGTTTATCCCTTTCTCATATTTTGAATAATATTTGCAATCCTCTAGTCCTATGGCACCACTCCAATATTCAAGGAGGAGTAACAATTGTGGTCAGGGCTTCAGCTTTCTTCATCCTGGTTTCCCTCAGCAACCTGGGATGCATCATATCTGGACTGGTTCATTTGTGACTAAGTAATGGAAACAGTATGCTATAGACAGAACTCAGGAACCCCACAACCAACCGATCAGATCAAAGATCAGCAGTTTTGCCAGTCATCCATTCAGGAATAGTAGTGGACAAATCAATAACCAACAGGAGGAGGGGGTGGCTCCATGAACATTCCCAATGAACAATGGTAGAGCTCAGCATATGAGTGCAAAAGACAAGGTTGAAGCATTTAGAACTATCTTCAGCCAGAAGTACCAAATGGATGATTTGTCTTGGCCATCATCTGAAGTCCACACTATCACAGATGCCAGTCTTCAGCTAACTTGATTAACTCTATGTATTATCGAGAAATATCTGAGCAAACTGGCTATGTTTATGGGACCTGACAACATCTGGCCTGTGCTTGAGACCTACTTGCATCTCTAGCCAAGTTATTCCAGTGCAGTTAATAACATCCACCTGACAAAGCAGAAAATTGCCCAAGTATGTCCTGACCACTAAAAGCAGGACAAAGATTGGCTGAGTAGTGGATGGTGTATAGGATAGCCATAATCTCCAAAATGATATAGATGGGTTGGTGGAGTGGGCAGTAAAGTGGCAGATGAATTTTAACATAGAGAAGTGTGAGGTCATATAGTTAGGGAGGTCAAACAGTTACAGGGATTATACAATAAATGGGAATATACTAAGAGGGGTAGATGAAGTGAGAGATCTTGGCGTACAAGTACACAGGTCCTTGAAGGCAGCAGTTCAAGTAGACAAGGTTGTAAAGAAGGCATATGGAATGCTCTCCTTCATTGGCAGAGGTATAGGATATAAAAGTAAGGATATAATGTTGGAATTGTATAAAACACTGATGAGGTCACAACTGGAGTATTGTGTGCAGTTCTGGTCACCACATTACAGGAAGGACGTAATAGCACTGGAGGGAGTGCAGAGGAGGTTTACAAGAATGTTGCCAGGGTTAGAAAAGTGTAGCCACGAGGAGAGATTGGAAAGGTTAGAGTTATTTTCCTTAGAACAAAGAAGGTTGAGAAGCGACTTGATTGAGGTGTACAAAATTATAAGGGGAATAGATAGAGTGGACAGGATAAAATTGCTTCCCCTGATGGAGAATTCTAGAACCAGGGGACATATATTCAAGATATGTGGCAGAAGGTGTAGGGGGGACATGAGGAAGAACTTTTTTAGGCAGAGGATAGTGGGTGTCTGGAATTCACTGGCCAAATTGGTGGTAGATGCAGAAACTTTAAACTCTTTTAAAAAGTACCTGGATCTGCACCTAAATTGCTGTAAACTGCAGGGCTATGGGCCGGGTGCAGGAAGGTGGGATTAAAAAGCGCACCGGGGTGTCCTCGGGCTGGCATGGACAAGATAGGCCGAATGGCCTCCTTCTGTGCTATAACTTTTCTATGGTTCTATGGTTCTGAGTTCAATTTGGTCAACTATTACTCCATCAGTCTACTCCCAATCATCAATAAAGTGATGGAAGGTGTCATCAACAATGCTGTTACATTCCTTTACATAGCTCTGAAGGAGAGTCATATGGACTTGAAACGTTAACTCTGTTTCACTCTCCACAGGTGCTGCCAGACCTGCTGAGTTTTTCCAACATTTTCTGTTTTTATTTCAGATTTCCAGCATTTGAAGATTTTGCTTTTATTATTATGCCATTACATAGCACTTACTTACCAATAGTCTGCTCCCAGTTTATGAACCACCAGAACTGTGTGGCTCTAGAATCCATTACAGCTTTGGTCCAAAAGTCGAATTCCAGAGATCAGGGGAGAGTAACTACCCTTAACATTATAGCAGCATTTTGACTGAGTGTGGCACCATGGAACCGTAGTAAAATTGAAATCAATAGGAATCAGGATGAAAAACTCTGGTTGGAGGCACACCTAGAACAAAGGAAGATGGTTGTGGTTTTTGGAGGCCATTCTTCTCAGCCCCAGAACATCACGGCTGGAGTTCCTTAGTATGGTGTCCCAGGACCAGTCAACTTCAGCTGTTTCATCAATGATCTTTTCTCCAGCATAAAGTCAAAAGTGGGAATGGAAATGATCACTGATGATTGCATTGTGTTCAGTTTCATTCGCAATTCCTCTAATAATGAAATAATCCGTGACTGCGTGCTGCAAGAGCTGAACAACATCCAAGCTTGGCTATGGGTACCCACATGGGCCCCAGCTATGCCTGTCTCTTTATGAGGTATGTGGAACATTCCTTGTTCCAGTCCTGTTCCGGCCCCCTTCCACAACTCTTTCTCCGGTACATCGATGATTACTTCGGTGCTGCTTCATGCTCTCGTCGGGACTTGGAAAAATTTATTAATTTTGCTTCCAATCTCCACCCCTCCATCATTTTCACGTGGTCCATCTCTGACACTTCCCTTCCCTTCCTTAACCTCTCTGTCCCAATCTCTGGTGATAGACTGTCCACCAATATCCATTACAAGCCTACCGACCCCCACAGCTACCTCGACTACAGCTCCTCACACCCTGCTTCCTGTAAGGACTCCATCCCATTCTCTCAGTTCCTTCGCCTCCATCGCATCTGTTCTGATGATGCTACCTTCAAAAACAGTTCCTCTGACATGTCCTCCTTCTTCCTTAACCGAGGTTTTCCAACCACGGTCGTTGACAGGGCCCTCAACCGTGTCCGGCCCATCTCCCGCGCATCCGCCCTCATGCCTTTTCCTCCCTCCCAGAAACATGATAGGGTCCTCCTTGTCCTCACTTATCACCCCACCAGCCTCCGCATTCAAAGGATCATCCTCTGCCATTTCCGCCAACTCCAGCATGATGCCACCACCAAACACATCTTCCCTTCACCCCCCCCGGCGACATTCCGTAGGGATCGTTCCCTCCGGGACACCCTGGTCCACTCCTCTATCACCCGCTACTCCTCAACCCCCACCTATGGCACCTCCCCATGCCCACGCAAAAGATGCAACACCTGCCCCTTCACTTCCTATGTCCTCACCGTCCAAGGGCCCAAACACTCCTTTCAAGTGAAGTAGCATTTCACTTGCATTTCCCCCAACTTAGTCTACAGCATTCGTTGCTCCCAATGCGGTCTCCTCTACATTGGAGAGACCAAACTTAAACTGGGCGACCGCTTTGCAGAACACCTGAGGTCTGTCCGCAAGAATGCCCCAAACCTCCCTGTCGCTTGCCATTTTAACACTCCACCCTGCTCTCTTGCCCACATGTCTGTCCTTGGCTTGCTGCATTGTTCCAGTGAAGCCCAACGCAAACTGGAGGAACAGCACCTCATCTTCCGACTAGGCACTTTACAGCCTTCCGGACTGAATATTGAATTCAACAACTTTAGATCGTGATCTGCACCCTCCATCCCCACCCCCTTTCTGTTTCTTCTCCTTTCCTTTTGTTTTTTCCGATAATTTATACAGATTTTTCTTTTCCCACCTATTTCCAATATTTTTAAATCTTTTATGCCCCCCCACCCCCACTAGAGCTATACCTTGAGTGCCCTACCATCCATTCTTAATTAGCACATTCGTTTGGATAATATCACCAACTTCAACACCTCTGTGTTCTTTTGTTCTTTTGTCTGTGACATCTTTTGATCATCTGCTCCTATTACTACTTGCTTGTCCCTACAACCACACCACCCCCCTCCACTTCTCTCCCCCCACTAAACACACCACCCCAACCCCCACCTTAAACCAGCTTATATTTCACCCCTCTCCTTGGATTCACCCAGTTCTGCTGAAGGGTCATGAGGACTCGAAATGTCAACTGTTTTCTTCTCTGCCGCAGGTGCCAGACCTGCTGAGTTTTTCCAGGTAACTCTGTTTTTGTTTTGGATTTCCAGCATCCGCAGTTTTTTGTTTTTATATTTTTTCATCTAAATACAGTGGCTATCACATTAATCAAAGGCTGGCTATTCTGCAGTTGGACCCACCTCTTGACTTCCCAAAGCCTTTCTACCATCTATAAGAACAAACCATAAGTGTGATGGAATAATCTCCACTTGCCTGGATGGGTGCAGTTACAATAACACTCGGCACCTTTCAGGACAAAGCTGTTGACTTAAACAATCAGCCTCTATCATAACAACTGAAGTGTGTATCAAGCACAAATGCACTACAGCAATTTGCAAAAGCTTCTTCAACACCTTGCAAACCCACAACATTTACCAGCTAGAAGGTCAATGGCAGCAGGCATCTACAACACCATCTCCAAGTTTCCCCCCAGTCACTCCATTCTGACTTTTACTGTTTATATTACTGTTGCTGCCTTTGTTAGGAAACCCAGAAATACTTATCTAAATTGGGAGTTCGAAGCTCGGGATCTACAGTTGCCAGCAGGCCTCGGGACTTCTATGCATTCGCCTGATGGAGAGCAGCCACACATGCACAGTTCATTGATTTCACTGTCTTCAGGCCAGGTGCTGGCTCTACGCACATGTGCAGAAGGAAAAAGAAAGAAAAGAAGTGAAGCAGTGTGAAAAGCAGATCAGGTGACCTGAACCAGAGCACCATTAGAGAGGTGCCCCAGGGAGCAGGACACGGGGGCGGTGGTGGGGGACAGGGAGAAAATCCCAAACCAAGAAGAAGGTCCCAAATCAGGGAGTGCGACAGAAAGAGGTCCCAAAAGACAGTCCCAGGTAAGGGACAAGGGCAGAGATCAGAAGCCGATCCTACTATGTAAAGTTGAGAGAAAGGAGCAGAGAAAAATCCACTAACTTAAAGAGAGGGCTGTAAGGAACAGACTTGAAGCGGAGTGAGCTTGAGAGAGTCCCTGAAGAACCAAGAGGGCAGCCAAAGGTTACTAACCCTGTGCTGCGGGCCATGAGGGAAAAGGTACCCTTTTGGAACAGTGGTATTCTGCTTGACACAGCCGACGATCTGAAAGTGCGCTTGAAAGGTGAAACGTGAGTATACTCAGAGATCCAGGGGAAAGGAATCTCGGAAGGTGAGATTGAAACCCTGGAATTGGATCCATGTTGAAGCCGTCCGAGTGGGAGAGACTTTTGGAGAAAATTTAAAGGCGAGTTCTTCAAATATGGAGATCACAAACTCTTGTGGGAAAGACAGAGTTTCAGTGAGACCAGTTAGCTCATGGTGTGATAGGCGTCTGGGTGGGTTGTTGGGAAATCCATTGAATCTGCTTTGGTCTCATCTGTCATTTACTTTGGAGTGTGCTGTGTCTGACCGCAGTTCACTAATTGGTTCATATATACCGAATACTTAGCCTTAATATTAGAGTATAAGTTAGATATGGTAAATTGTTTTTATCTTTCCTAATTTGTGTGCACCTGTAAAAATAGCTAGGATGAAGGAATGGTGAACCTTTAAATAATATTCTAGTGTTCATACTGAGACATTTCCCAACCGTTTTGTCTGGTGTAATATGATAATTTTATGTTATAATATAATAATTTTTCTTGTCTTAATAAATCTTTTTCTTTGTGTTAAAAGATCACCTGTGAATTTGTTCAGTAACTTACATCTATGGTGTCTAAAAAAAAATAGAAGTTAGGATCAATCAAGCCAGGTTCCACTTTGGGATCTAAGTTGTCCAGTAGTTGTCCAGCTGAATTTGTAATACCTCATATATCATTGCTGGGTCAAATCCCTGAAACTCAGTAGCAAACATCACTATGGGAGCTCCTACAACACATGAACTACAGTAGTTCAAGAAAGTATATCATTATCATCTTCTCAAAGGCAAATGGGATGGACAATAAACATTGGCTTTGTTGCATCCCAAGTATGAATAAATAAATTAAAAAAAATAAGAACATTACACTAATGTGTTATTTGCCACACTTGACAGTTCCAATGGGCTGAATTTTCCCAGAATAGCACTAAGTGCAGTCGCGGGTGAGTAAAATTGAGTCCTACCCGCCAATGAAAATGGCAGGTTTTCACGCCGTATCTTCCTGAACCAGCCTCGTTATTTATGCATTCCTGGGAAACACGCCATTTCCATGGTGGGAGGACTTTCATTTGCCCAGTCGCCATCAGCCACCTGTTGCACCGTGCCAGCCGCCATCTTTAAAAGGCAGCCGCCAGTAAAGCTCTCATCACCACCAGCTCACCACGGCTGTCCGAGAGACATGGCCAGCAAAGGCAAAAAGACTGCAGCCCCCCGCTTCAACAATGGGTCCCTCGAGTGACTGCTGGATGCTGTGGAGGCCGCCGGGATGTGCTTTACCCCTGCTCTGGCTGCAGGATGGGCAGCAATGTCACCAACCCGGCTTGGGAGGTGATGGCAGCAGGTGGTCAGCGCAAATGCCCTGCAGAGGAGGAGAGCCATCCAGTGCCACAAAAGGATGAATAATCTCCTCCATTCCGCCAGGGCAAGTCACTCTTTTCATCACTCCCAGCTCACACACTCACAAACCCATCACATACCCACAGAGCCCTCACTCACTGTCAGTTCAAGGGACATCACCAGCCACTCTCTCACACACCGTCATTGTCCTCATCCCATCCATGAGACCACTCTCCACCCACACAGGCCAGGCATACTTATCATCTGGCCGGCAAGAGTCCTGATACACTCTCCCCACCTCTATCCATGCAGGACAAACTGGCTCAAAACAGGAGAGAAAGGTAGCATCAGGTGGAGGGATGCCAGGGATCAAGGTTCTGACAGAATTTGAAAACAGCCATCCAGCTGGCCGGCGATGACCAGAACCGGTCCTTTGCTGATGATGAGGTCGGCGCTGCTCTACCAAGTCAGGATCCAGCAGTGCAAAGTCCATCAGATAACCATGCTGTGAGTGATGTGTCCTCTTTCAAGGCCACTGCCATGCATTAATTATCTCCCCTTGCTTTCACAGGCACATCTGCCAAACAGCCGACAGAGACCATGACCCAGGGCCTCCAGTCAAGTTCCGAAGAAATGTCTGAAGAGGAATCTGAAGGCACCTTCTCTGAAGTCCCATCACAGCGCTCACCCACACCCTCCACCAGCGCAGAGACACACACCTCAGTGGAACCTAGCGTTAGAGTAACCTCGTGATCACAATCTGGTGAGCAGGTGGAGGCAGGTAATTCCCACGTCCATAGAACTCGGAGGGCTGCTGGAGGCCAGAACATTGCTGAGTCCAAGTCAGATGACGCGCCTCTGGACTTGGTCATGGCACTGTTGCTGGGGCTGCAAAGGCAGGTATAGAAGAACAGTAAGGGATGTCCACTGCACTCCTCAGGTTGCAAGGCACAATGGAGGAGTCCGTCCATCTTCAGGCTGAGATGATAGCACTGGCATGCCAAAGCAGCGAGGTCAACACTGGCAGGATGGCAGCCGCTATGGAGACCTTGGTCCAGGACGTCACTCCTGCACTGCTGCTCGGGCTTAAATCCATCGCCGATGCCATAGTTGGCCTCCAACAGTATGTACGTGAGAGGGGTGCTGGACAGCTAGATCTCACTCCAGCTTCGCCTTCTGCTCACAGAGTCAACCAGGGGTCCTTGGGGCACCCTTAGGGAGGAGGATCAGCAAGTGCATGCTCCAGGGCCATCCACCCAGTTGACTCTGGGCGTGACCAGCCCATCTGAATCCCCATCTTACTGTGACCTCTGCAGATCCAGCTTCACAGGCCTTGGAGGGTGTCACTGCCACACAGCAGGGCCCTGAAAGGAGGCCGGAGCCCTCCAGAGGACAACCGCCAAGGTCATCCCAGACAGAGTGTCACAGTCAGCAGGCTACCTCCATCTCCACTGCGGATGTCCGGGGAGCACCAAGACGTAGCAGCAGGGTTAGGGCAGTTAAGGAGAATTAGTTGCACAGCCTGGGCATGGCTGTTAATCACTTGTACATAATGTTCACTATTGTCAATAAACTCCCAAGAATGCCTCCCTGCATATGACTCCTTGTTCTGATGAGCAGTGTTCTTGCCACTCAGATGTGAAACTTTTCTGTACAAGATAAAAGGCAGGTTTCTCAGTCTAGGACCTCTTACCCCTGCTCTGTGCAGCCTTCAGACCAGTGATGGTCCAGCCTCACACTCCCTGGAAACATTACTGATGTCTGCATCTTGGCAGTGCTGGTCATTGCTGCCAGAATGTGGTGAGTAGGCACTACAGAGTTCTCTCATACTCTGTGTGCTCTCAGCACCTTTAAGGTGAGGCTGGCTCCCATCACACCAGCATTTGCGACAAGTGATGCAGTGCACCAGCTCCTGAAGGGCTGAAGTACTGAAGATGGACACAGCATCAGATGTGTCTAATGTTTCATGGCTGCGTCTCTGAGATGGCCCTGATCATGCAGCACAAGCGAATTGCCCTCAACCAGACAGAAGTCAGACATTCTCAGAGGCTATGTGAAGATCTATGGAGTGTCCTCACTGCAAATTGTCATCATCCTCCTGCGATTGAGTGACTATTAGGGCCTCCAATGCATCTCCATGACTGGAGTATTCTCACAGCGGGATAAGCAAGTCTGGAGTCAAATCCTCACAACTGCGATGTGAGGATCTATGAGGACACCTCATTGCATGTCGTCATCATCCTTCACAAATCTGGCAACTATGAGGGCCTCCCGAATGCGACTGCCTTGTCTGGCCAGTGCGAGAGGCTCATCCCCATCATCGTCACCACCGAGGACCCCCTCAAACTCATCCCCATCATTGTTCTCCTCATTGGAGGAGACATGCAACTCCTCCATCTCCTCCTCAGCCAGCTCCTCTCCCCATTGCAGTGCCAGGTTGTAAAGGACGCAGCAGGCGACAACGATGCGTAACACCCTCTGCGGACTGTATTGCAGGACTCCACCAGACTGGTCCATGCACCAGAACCTCATCTTCAGCATCCCGATGGTCTACTCCACCAAGTTGCAAGCTACTGCATGAGCCTCATTATAGCATCGCTCTGCTGCAGTCTGATTCCGCTGCATGGGTTTCATCAGCCACAGTCTCTGCGGGTAACCCTTGTCCCCGAGGAGCCAATCCTGCAGCCTCTGTGGACCCTGGAAGACTTCAGGGATCTGCAAGGGACTCAGGAAGTAGACGTCATGCACACTCCCTGGAAACTGTGCACATACTTGCAGGATGCATTTCTGGTTATCGCATATCAGGTACGTGTTCAGTGAGTGCAAGCTCTTGTCATCAATGAAGTCCACCAAGCATAGCAATGGAGACCTGAGCACCACATGAGCACAGTCAATTGCACCCTGCACATGTGGGAATCCCGAGATCAGGGTGAATCCAATGGCCCTTGCATCCTGGCTGTCCCAGTCCCAGGCGAAATGCACAAAGTTGTGTGCCATGGAGAAGATGGCATCCGTGACCTCATGGATGCATTTGTGGGTGGCGGATTGTGAAATCCCACAGAGGTTACCTGTGGAGCCCTGAAAGGAGCCACTGGCATAAACATTGAGCACCATGGCCACTTTCACAGTCACTGGCAGTGGATGCCCTCCATGTCCCTTTGGTGCCAAGTCCTGCAGTAAATGGCAGATGTGAGCCACCAGGTCCCTAGACATGCGCAGTCGTCAGTGACATTGGTTCTCAGTCATCTGCAGGAATGGCAGGCGGTGTCTATAGACCCTGGGTGTCGCCTTGTGCTGGCCAACCAGAGCTTGCTGTTGCTCCTGGGCAGCATGTGTGGGAGACCCAGCTGCGCCATCTTCATGAGGGTGCTACTCAATGAGGAGATTGTACAATGTGTGCAGTCCAACTGCTCTGCAGTCCAATAAAGTGGTGGTGGACTCGAAGTCTGTGTCAGGGGAGTGGGGGGTAAGGTATGGAGCGTTTGGTGGCCCTTTGGAGCCTCCGTGATTCTTGCGTGGGCAGGCAGGCTAGAAGCCCGACCCTAGTCATATCGCTGTGTCTGTACCTGATCTGGCTTAGTTGCATGGTCAGTTTATATAGGTGTCACTAATGCATGGCCACTTCCCTCGCTTGCCCTGCCCCCCTTCTGTGCACAGGATGCACAGGGCAGCACTTGACCCCCTACTTCAGCAGTCACCTCCGAGGCTGGCACACTTTCCCCCAGACACCCCCACCCTCAGCAGTCACCTCCAAGGCCAGGTATCAGTTTCCCCCGCCCCCCTGGTGCCCCTGAGGCTTGTAAACAATGGGCGAGCTGTGGAGAACGCTGCTGCTCATTCACCTCAATTCCCCCAAAGTGAAGACCACCAAGTGCTCGTCGCCTGTGTACTGTTGAAAACACATCGACACGCTTTCCCACTGAAGGGGACGGACGATATGGCAGGGTTTCAAGAGCCTGGCAGGATGGCCTGTTAATGATATGCTAGTGTATTATAATTGGCTCCCTGCCGATCGATGGTGGGAAGCGCGGCCCACTGTTGGTGGGCTGAGTAGAAGATTGCGACCTGCCTTCACACCGTCGTGAAGTGGGCCCTGCCATATTTTCTGCGCACACCACCTGTTACGCCCGCCACCAAAGGATTTGGAAAATTTCACCCAATGTTCTCATGGCTAACTTCCTATCTTCCACCTTGAATGATCATGAGCTTTTCCAAAACCACTGCATGTATCCTTAACTCACAGCCAGCAAGTCCCATTCACCCATTACTTCTCTGATCATTGGTTCATCGACTAGTCCACCAAAACTCCTTGATTTTAAAATTCTCATCTTCCTGTTGCTATCCCTCCTTGGCCTCACCTTTTCCTATCTGAACTCCAGAGTCCAGACATTGGAACTCTAAGCATGATGCAGCTTGATGGGCAAGTTGTCATCATTTTGAACAATTGGTAGCAAGCTTCTCCCAGTCATTAATGTCAATGCTGCCATGCTTCAAGGAAAGCTCCAGAGTGTCTTTGTAGCATTTTCGTTGTCCTCCCCTGAAATGCTGGCCATCAGAGAGTTGAGAAAACAGGGAGAGATGCTTTTCAGACATCTGGACAGTGTGCAGTCTATCATAGATGCTTTCACAGGAGCTTTGTCTGAATGCTTGTAGAACAGACTTCAAGAAGGACATAGCATATGTTTGATGGCCTCCCATTGAATCCGAAGGATGCAAATTCTGAACTTGGTAGTGTTAAGTTTGTGTGTCTAACTTGGGAATGTGAATGCTGACTGTTCTGTGAAAGCATTATAGTGTTAGCACTGTGCCTTGTCTGAATTTTGTAGAATTCTTAATGATTACTGGATCTAGTTACACATTGCGGAGACCATGAATTACTCTACAGCAGACAGGGTTAAATTACACATTCCAGAAAACTTGTTGGGTGTATCTTGTCCTCCAAGGGGACTATTAAAAATCTGATCCAGCTCACCCAGGTTGCAAATAATTGCAGCCATCAAAGATTTAGGAAGAGAGATCATCTTTCGAAAAGGATGGAAGAAGAGTAACAAGAATAAAATATAGTCTTTGTGATGAGGCCTTAAAAAAATATTTAAACAAAGGGATAAGTTGGGAATGCTTGGGAAAATTCTCTCATCTAAATCCATTGCCCTCTTTCTCTGCCTGAAGACTCATTGCTTAAGATGCATGCCTCTTCTCTCAGGGTATTAACAGTCAAAATGAGTCACATATACATCATTAGTCAGTAGCACACAGCCACTCAATCTATATTTTATGCAACTGGTTTTCCCATTGAAACCAATCAAGATACTGGAAGGAAGAGAGTGCCAGCCCCTTTGAATCTAAACTTTTTGTAGAGTGCAGGGGATGCTAGCTTCTGGCACTGAAATTAACTAGAACACGAAGTGCATGCTCAAGTGGTTAGGATCTGACATAATAACTATTTGTCTGTGTCTTGTGATTCAGCTATACATATATGCCTCTAATGAAATGAATCGTGAAAAAAACAGCTCAGTTGAAGTGACTTTTAACTCTTGTATATCAATTCTCAGAAAGTGCTCTCCTTATTTTATTTTGAATTTGGCTGAAGGTTCTCTGTGTCATGGAATCAGGTACTTACTTCATGTGGAGCTCCCTCAAGCAGCAGAGAGAAGAGACTTTTATTTAATTAGTCTGAGCGGGAGTGCCAGGCCTGAAGTTGAAAGAATTACCTGGAAAAACTCAGCAGGTCTGGCAGCATCGGCGGAGAAGAAAAGAGTTGACACTTCAAGTCCTCATGACCCTTCGACAGAACTAGGTGAATCCAAGGAAGGGGTGAAATATAAGCTGGATTAAGGTGTGTGTGTGTGGTGGGGGGTTGGGGGGGTGGTTGGGTGGGGGGAGAGAAGTGGAGGGGGGGTTTGTGGTTGTAGGGACAAGCAAGCAGTGATAGAAGCAGATCATCAAAAGATGTCACAGACAACAGAACAAAAGAACACATAAGTGTTGAAGTTGGCGAAATATATCTAAACGAATGTGCTAATTAAGAATGGATGGTAGGGCACTCAAGGTATAGCTTTAGTGGGGGTGGGGGGGCATAAAAGATTTAAAAATATTTAAAAATAATGGAAATAGGTGGGAAAAAGAAAAATCTATATAATTTATTGGAAAAAAACAAAAGGAAGGGGGAAGAAACAGAAAGGGGGTGGGGATGGAGGAGGGAGATCACGATCTGAAGTTGTTGAATTCAATATTCAGTCCGGAAGGCTGTAAAGTGCCTAGTCGGAAGATGAGGTGTTGTTCCTCCAGTTTGCGTTGGTCTTTTGTTTTTTTCCAATAAATTATATAGATTTTTCTTTTTCCCACCTATTTCCATTATTTTTAAATATTTTTAAATCTTTTATGCCCCCCCCCACCCCCACTAGAGCTATACCTTTAGTGCCCTACCATCCATTCTTAATTAGCACATTCGTTTAGATATATATCACCAACTTCAACACCTATGTGTTCTTTTGTTCTGTTGTCTGTGACATCTTTTGATGATCTGCTTCTATCACTGCTTGCTTGTCCCTACAACCACAGCCCCCCTTCACTTCTCTACCCCCACCCAACCGCACCCCCCCCCCCCCCCCCACAACCGCCACACACACACATACACCTTAAACCAGCTTATATTTCACCCCTTCCTTGGATTCACCTAGTTCTGTCGAAGGGTCATGAGGACTCGAAACATCAACTCTTTTCTTCTCCACCGATACTGCCATACCTGCTGAGTTTTTCCAGGTAATTCTGTTTTTGTTTTGGATTTCCAGCATCCGCAGTTTTTTGTTTTTATCTGAAGTTGAAAGGCCAGTTTGTTAGCCCAGTGCATCATCTGGCTTGCTTTGATTTGGCTCAACTGTTTACATTGACTAGGTAGTTTCCATGAATAGTCAATAATCACAACTAAATCCTTTCCCACTTGTGCTAAAGGGTAACTATTCACTAGTGCGATGGACTCAGTGGGCTTGTCACTGTATAATTGCAGATCAGGTAAAATTAGTCTTCCACTTTGTATGTTATTTTATAAGTTAAAAGATGCTGTGGCACTATTTGAAAAGGAGCAAAGAGTTCACCCAGTGTCTTGGCAAACATTTATTGCTCAAGCAACAGGACTAAAACACCTTTATTTGTCTTATTGCTATATGTTAGAATTTGCTGTGTGCAAATTCACTGCTGTATTTGCATAAATAGAGGTGTGACTATACAGCAAAAGTATTTCATTGTCTGTAAAGCACTTTGGGGTGTCCTAAAGTCGTGAAAGGCAATCCCTTTCTTTTAAAGCTCAGGTGGCTTGTCTTGTGCTTAGAGATCCTAAAATTACTAACAGGGCCCAGCTCCCTCAACCTGCTGCAAATGTGGCCTTTCCTTATCTTTGGGTGTGCTAATCATGCCTGTAGAAGTTCATTTGCATAGTGTGAATGACCACTATTCTGTGGGAATTCATATTCAATTTACTCTGAAAAATACATTGTCAGAGAGATAGATGACCAAACAGGGCATTGGGATGAATTTTTTTCATCATTTTCAGAGCATTAGTGACACTAGAACGTCATAGAAATGATTTTTACTGAAGAAACTTGGTTTAAGTAATTAGCTCCTTCTACACATTTAAGGCACCTCCCCATGGTTCCTTGATCTTTTTGGCCCTTTCCAGGATCCACCTACTGAGCCTCCAGTGGGCTCATTTGTATACATGCTGCAGTGAGTCATGATCATTGTATCTATAAGTTTCCTGAGGTTCCATCCATTATACCTGGGTAAGGTAGACCCAAATGCATAAGGCACAGCTCTTGTCTGTGCGAGTTGATCAAGGCAGAATAATCTGCAAGCTTTGTTTACTGACTTCAGTTTGGAAATGATTTTTCAATCCTTTTTTTCCCTACTGAAATCTACACTCGTCTTTCACTACCAGATGCTTTGTCAGGCCATCCAAGTGTTCAGGCATCCCTTAGTTCCTGCCTCCTCCCTGTCTTAGTCATTTCAACTTACAAAAAGTATGGCTTTCCTCCTGGGCATTCCACTCCAAGTCATTATTATTATGGAGGACAAAGAAACAGTATAGATTGGAGAGAAAAATCAAGCAGTTTTCCAGAGGAATACAACTCACTAGATGAGTTGGCAAAGAATTTATAGCACAGATCACATGAGGAACTCTGCATCACAAGATACTGGCTTTTCAAATCTGCATTTGGGCATCTCTGTAATCTGCCACATGAAGATCTCATGCCACATTTATCTGCCAGCACAGATTTTTTATTCAACATTGATGGCTCTATTGGTGCTTCTTCCTGCTCTTGCCCTGGACTGGAAAATTTCATCAAATTTGCCACAAATTTTCACCCTTTCCTCATCTTTACACAGTTCACATCTGTTTCATCCCTTTCCTTGCTCGCTTCCCCATCTCCATTTCTGGGGATAGCCTGTCTTCTATTAGACCATGGGTTCTCACAGCTACTTTGATTACACTTCTTCCCAACCCATTCTGCAAAGACTCTAATCCACTCTCCAAGCATCTCCAGCTCCATTGCATCTGGTCTGATGATACCACCTTTCATACAAATGCTTCCGACCTATGTCTTCCTTTATCCTCAACCAAGGATTCCCCTTCCCTGTGGTTGATGAGGCACTCAAACATGTCAGTCCTATTTCTTGCATTTCTATCCTAATGAATAATTCTACCATTTAAATAGTGCCAAGTTTTACATGGCGTGGTCTGGGTTCTTTAATACTAAAAATCATGTCATATTTGCATACTATTGCTACTTAGAAAAATAAGCTTAGCTGTGGTGTTATGAAATAATTTTTCATGTTTTTTTGACAATAACCCACAGAATGATATAATGGCTGAGTATTAAGTGATTGGTTACTCTCTAGTTTCTTTATGTAAATAGCCACATAATAGACTTGTCTCATCTGTAGGTCTGCTCCTCTGGGGTTACTAATAATGTGACTGAGCTGTCAGAATAGAAAAACTTGGAGACATCCTTCAAATAAACTGTCTCTTTTATTCATTCTTGAAGAGCCTGTGTTGGTGTAATTCTGTCAGATTTTACCATGTGAATTCCCTCAGGCGATCACTGATCATTCTTTACAGGAGAAAACTCGGCAGCAAAATGTGCCTTGGAATTGAACGGAGAATCCCACACACATATCATCAATGCCAAGTCTAGATAACTCTAGATATCGATGGCTCTCACTCTCATTTCCCTTCTGTTGGCCAGAATCTTGGTTACATTCTGATTTAGATCTAGCTTTAAATATTATAATACATTTAAATTAAGCACTCCACTTGCAGCAATCATGCAGTAATGACCATTTACCCATCTGGAATGTGCAATAGTGTTGTTAAACAGCAGGTTATTTTTAGTCTATTTTAAATTTCCAGTTTTACTCTACATTTTAGGGTTGACTTTTGATATTTGTTTTGTCATTTTATCAAAAAGCAATGGGCCATAACTTCCTTGGTGTAGCAATCACAGCTGGATTGCCACTCCACTTCTAATTACTTACACTAAAACGAGGCCACACCTATTTTGCCCAACCTTCTGACTCAAGCCGGGTGAGAAAGGCGCATTGCAGCAGGTTCCTGAGGCCTTCTGTCGAGCGCAGGAGAGTTGAGAGTAAGGTAGACATGCCCGCTTTTTTACGGCACTAGCTGCCGTAAAACAGTTTAAAAATCCAGACACTTTAAGAAGCCAGGGAGAAGGTAAATATGTAGGGTAAGTAGATAGGCAGTGGGAGGGGTATGGTGGTGTTGAGGGGGGTTGGGGTGGGGGTGTCGAGTAGTCAGTGAGGTGAGAAGTTGGGTAGTCAGTGGAAGGGGGGTTGGGTATGGGGTGGTTGGTGGAGGGTTTGGTCACAGTGGGGTTGGTCAGTGGCAGGGGGGTCAGGTTGTTAAAAGGGTGGGGGTGTTGGGTGATCAGTGGGGGGATGGCCAGTCTGGATAGTCAGTTGGGGTGTCCTGTGGGGGCTTGGAAGGATAGGCAGGGAGTGGTGGAGTAGTCAGTGGGTGGGGAGAATAGTTGGGAGTCCCATGGGGTGTCAGGGGGATAGTAGAGGGTCGGGGAGGATATTCGGGGGATCTCCTGGGGGGTTCGGAGGGTAGTCAAGGGGACGGGGTGGTTATCGGGGAAGTGGTGGGGAAGGTAGGTGGTGGTAGCCAGGGGTTAGGGAGGGCAGCCTGTGGGGGGTCAGTTGTGTAGTCGGGTGGGGTAGGGTGTAGTTGGGGGGTGGGGAGGCAGTTGGTTGGTAGTCAGGGGGTCCCATGGGTGTTCGGGAGGGTAATCGGGGTCCCGTGGGACATCAGGACAGTAGTCTTGGGGGTTGGGAGGATAGTCAGGGGGTCCTGTGGTGGGCCCTGTAGTTCCCCAGTAATTAGAATTGGTTTTAATTCTTCTAACCTTTCCTGGGTAAACATTCCTGTAAGACGTTCAGAACCATTCAAAGTCCGCAATTTAAATCAGAGTATCAGATGATTCCTAGAGCAGTGTAATTGCCCAATGGAAATTGCCCGGGTAATTACTGTGCAATTTTTACATGGGGATGTCTGGCAGTGCATAGCGGGGTTGGGGTCCCACAGTGCATCTTTGGGGTACCATCTGGGTATGATGCCCCAGAGATCAGAAGTTATAGGTCAATCTTTTAAAAAATTTGGGATACTTAATGTCATAACTGTTAACAGATAATATTGCTTCCTAATTCATTGGAAAGCTGACTATAACAAAGCATTTCCCAAACTTCAGCAGAACAAAAAGGCTGGAGGAAAGAAATATGTGGAAAAGGAGCTTACAATACAAAGGGGAGCAACAGTAAATGAATTGGAGGGGGATGATGAGAAGGAGGAGAGAGGAAATTTCATCCCCATAGATTATTGTAATGTTGTGATTGAGAAAGAAAAGTTGCGGATGGTGAGCACCAGGCCAACCAACAGTTCACATGTTCCTCTGTTCCAACATCCTTGAAGCCAACCTTGCTTGTGGTTTCTCTTTCTGAACTACTAGCTCAGATTCTTCCACCCAGATGGATGTGGATAGTGGTAATGGGGAGGTAGTATCAGCTGCTTCACAGAGCATGACTGAGCTGGAAGGATGGGGAATGGGGAGTGTGCCAGCTTCCCAGTTGGACAAGGGTGCTTTTGACTACATGATTAGATGTCATGGGCCGAATTTTCCCCAGCGGGACATGATCATGACTAGGGCTTCAATTCCGTGTTGGGAATCCCAAAGTGTTTTGTCAGGGCATCAGTCACAATCTTCCCAGAGCTAGCTAATTAAGAAGCTGTCACCATCAACCTCATCCAGTTAGGGACAGTAGCTGGATTCCAGCATCAGGAGGTCCATTCAGTGTGCCTGTGAATAAGGCCACCAGCCTCTTTCACAGTGTTAGAAACTGCTGAGCAGGGATGAGAAACTGCTACCGTTTGACGAATTTCTGACATTAGTGTTTCGGAAATTTGCCATTTTAAATGTATTTTCTGACCTTCGGAGCTGGAGGTGGCTGAAAAGAAATGGCAACTCTGCTGTTAGTCAGTGAGAATGGTGATTGAAAGAGTAGCAAGCACTGGAGAGACAGAACTGTCCTCTTCCATGCTGCTGCTCCAGCTCCTCCCCCACCCTGTGCCCCCTTTTGCTGCTCCTCCAGAGACAGAATCTATGATTGGAGTGTCAAGGATAGAAGGGAGGTAACCTGTGACTGGAGGAGCTAGAGCAGTTATTCTTGCCAGTCCCGCGGCCGCCATGCAGGAAAATTTCAGCTGCGCCATCGCCAATCATTTGACATCGTCCCAGAAGCTAAGGAGAAGAGTCTGAAAATGAAAGAAGGGAAAGGAGTCACTACCAGTAATGAGGCCAGAATGGGATGTTTGTTCCCAACTCTGCTCCTACACTCAAAATCCTAAACCTGGCTGTCCTGTCATGTTGACTGGACACAACACTGGCTTGGCCTACTCGGGATGCTGGTGCTACCCAAGCACCCGGTGATGGAAGAGACTGCACTCCCTGGCCCACTGGATCTGAGACAATGGACAAAGAGCTCCTATCCCATGGGGTGGGGGGGAGGCTCATCTTTTCCTGGCAGTGCAGATCCCGCCAAGGAGGAGTCGCATCCAGCCGCTGAAAGGAGGGGCAGTGACAGCAATGAGAATCAAAGTCCAGGCAAGACTTGGGATGGGCATAGGCAATAAATGCTGGTGTAACCAGCGAAACCCACGTCCTGTGAACGAATAAAAAAAAATGGAAAAATCAAGGTCGGGGGTGGAGAAGGACGAGAAGGAAGTGGGGTGAATGAGTGGGTGTGGTTGGGGAGGTAGGAAAGGGGGGTGCTGGTGGACAGAGAGGGCATGAAGTGGGGAGGTAGGTGGGGAAGGTGAGCATGAGTGCGGGCTGAGTGGGGGGACAATCAGCTTTTGTTGCCCACCCCTAATTGTCCTTGAAAAGATGGTGCTGAGTTAAAATGGGATCATTGGAAAGTAGTTTCAAAGCACTGTCATAGTCCTTTGCTTTGCACGTACATAATCCAGCAAGGTCATGTTCTGTTATTAGTATGGGCTTCATCATAACATGCACAAACTTTATTGAATGCAGAAATGTTGAAGTCACTTTGGTGATTTTATACAAATGCATTGATCTGTGTCTTGACAGTAATAGATGGTAAACAAAGTGAAAACTAAAGTTTTGGCCACTTTACGTCTAATAATCCCACCCGTTTGAAGTGGCCTAGAAGCATTTGCTTTTCACTACATATCACAGAAAGTGCCATAATTACATGATTCCTTGTCACAAAATATTTGCCGTTATTTTTGTCTTCAGCCACTAATTTTTAGCCCATTTTGTCTTTGGCCATTCTGCTGGTGCTAAGGGAACAGCAGCGGCTCCATAGAGGGGTCTTCAGTAGGAGGGGAGAGGTTACCATTGCAGCAGGCACAACATTAGCAGAGACATCAGTCTTCATGCAGTGACTGCAACGGCTTGCCTTCTGCCTGGAGAGACCTTAAGCATTGCTATTTACTGCAGGCAGATTGGCAAAAGACCTCAAAAGATTTGCATCTCAACCTCCTACTTGAAAGCCATCTCTGCTGCATTACTGAAATCCTGACACTGCTGAACGCTGGTCTCACTCTCTCCCTCCCTTGGAACAAGTGTATTACCTGGTTCAGGCCCCAATTTTAATAGAAATTTACCAGCGAGCTGAGATCACGCAATAATTGCAACATCTTCTATAGCTGACCGCTTCCACAAAATCAGCTTATCCAAATTGGCCTCAACATTTAAAAATCTACCCTCAAGGCCAACCAAAGAACAATTAAGTGTATAGTCTTTTAAATTTTTTTATTGGACTCTAACTTCCCTTATTTCTGATACCAGAGTGTGTGTGAGAAGTCGCTTTATTATTTTTTTTATGTCTGACAGTCCTCTTGAAGTGTAGTAAACTGGTTGCCATGTGCCATCTGGTTGCTCCTGAAAGAGGTACTCCATGACCAGTGGAGAAGGTGTCAGCTGCATTGGTGGTGGGTAAAGTGCAGTCATAATGGGCCAGGGTGTCTGTAGAGAGCAGCTTCTCTTTGATGCGTGGTCCTGCAGGGAATCCTAAACCCAGGCTTGGTCCTTCCTAAGCAAGTGTCTCAGTGGCTCCGTGACCTGTGCCAGATGGGGCAAGAATTTCGCTAGCTGGGTCACCATGCCTAAGAGGCATTGCAGGGCCAGGATGCAGGAAAGAGTAGGGAAGCGGGTGATCGGCTTGGCTTTCTGGGGTGCGCCATTATACCACTGCTGCCGATGATATGGTCCAGGAACAAATCACTAGCGCAGGTGTGATCCTAAAGGGTAGATGGTTGAAGCAGAATCTTTTGCAGGGGGTAATGAAAGTGGATAGGAGCCGAGATTCCTTGTCAAGAGGAAGCTGCCAGAAGCTGCTGTTGTCATCCAACTTTGAGAAAATGATGCTGCGTGAAGGTTTGGTCAGACTCTTATCCACCGGGGCCATGGGGTGGACCTCCCTGGCCATTGCTTTGTTGAAGCGTGTGAGATTGACACAGATGTGGAGAATGCCCTTTGGGTTATGAACAGGGACCATCCCCGAGCACCATGTGGCAAGTTGTTTCACTGGGGAAATGACTTCCATATTTGCCATGTTGTCGAAGTGGCACCGTGCCTCATCCATGAGGGGTTGAGGGGTCCTTCCGTGGAATGAAGAGGCACAATGGCTTGGGATCACTCCTGAGTGTAATTTTATAGACATTCTTAAGGCAACCTAGTTCTGCAAAAAGGGTTGAGAACAATTACCTATATTTCAAGTCTGGCTGTAGCTGTTTGACCTTGCTGTCATATTGTAAGAAGTTAAGTCCAATGCAGGCATCGTAGCTTAATAGTGAGTAGTCCTGGTTATGGTCCATGAAAAGCATTGTGTGGATTGTCTTGGCCCCATATTGGAGAGTAGCTGTCAGCATGTCCTTGACTGTCAGGTGGTGTCCTCCTACTGCCTGAGTAGGGTGTCTGTTTGTTGGAGCCTTTAAGCCATGGTACCTTGTCAGAAAGGATGGTTATCCAGGCACTGATGTCTAGTTTAAAATTGGTCCAATGGCTGTTCACCAAGATGTCCACATTCCAGAATGAAATGCTGGACCACGTAATGTCACCTAAGAAGAACGGCTAGGTGACATGGACTTTGTTGATAAAGGAATTGACAGGCTCCCCAGGATGGTGGGCTCTCCAGTTAAACTTGGTGTGTTCCAAGATCTTGTTGGGTCGCAGGTTGAAAAAGTGGTCAAAAGATTTTAAAACACCTTCAAGCTTAGCAGATCTATGATGTGCCTATTGATGATATTGTCTGCAATCTGCCCAATTGAACAAAGTTGTGTGCTAACTTTATTTAATCCTGCAGCTGTGCTATAACTGTGGAATCTTTTTCTCCAATAATTCAATTAGTGAGATTGGTCTGGGCCATAGGCAAAGAACATTGGGGAGGCAATGACGAATTGAGGTATATGATTGAAAAATTTTAAAGTGTGGGTGTCCCTTTAAGAGATTGGTGGATTACAAAACGACACTGCTGATATTGCTGAGGAAAGATTTTCACCCGTTTCAGACTTTTGGCGCTACTTTTAAAATGACAGCGATAGGTTGGAAGTAGGAAGAACCTGCAAAATGGCTGCGGATGGGTCACAACTGTGGGTCAGTTGAATGGTGGCAGCCTGCAATGGGTCAGGGAAGGCAGCAGTCTTGCTGGCCAGCAGGCAGAATATTTTGCAAGGCATTCAGTATCTTATTTAAATGGGGATTTCTGGGTGTTTAATGGTTTTTATTTCTTCTGTTGTACTCCGGACTCGGGGGCCACATGGATGAGACATTGAGTTGGCGGTTGGGCTAGCAATGAATGTGCAACTGAGTCTTCTGCCTGACTGATTTTTAAAAGAAAGAGTTCACAGGACTGTCTTCCCTAGAACTTTAAAAATGTTGCATCTCAACCTGCGGGCTGCTGGCTGCTAGCTCTGCTTTGTTGAAGCTGCTTCCACAGGGATCCAGTGGAGACTTTAGCTTAATTTCTGCCTTTTTTGCTCTCAGGATCTTCTGTCTCTGGAGAGCTTTCTCAAGTGACCTTTCTCAGCTTCTTCCTTCTTGAGTAAGCTTTTTATTGGAGCAGAAATTTATCGCTGGTGTCCCTTTTTTGATTTCTTCACTCTTTATATAGAGGATGTGGATTTTGATCTCCAGCTGCCACCATGTTTTGTTGGGTTGTTGCTACGCATGTTGTGTACTGCTTTGACATCATTAAGTAGTCTTGCAGAAGTTATCAAGAAGTCTTTATTAACATTACTGTACATATTTACAGGTATGGAAAAGGCTCCATGGCATGTCCTTACATATTGCTACCTCGCTCTACATTGCTGACCTTAGCTTTAGGTCAGGTACCTTCTTACATCACCAGTGGGCCATACTGTACTCAGTCCCAGCTAAACCCTTAATGTATCTGTTATTACATTCATCACAAGAATGCACTTATTTGCATCTGGAAATGGGACAGTAATTGCAGAGGCTTCAATTCCCAAAGAAATCCATCACTGACTTATAGTGCATGCTGCTAATTGGTCCACAGGTTACCTCCATCAGCATTGTTTTATTCATTTACGGATGTGAGGGTTGCTAGCTGGGCCAGCATTTATTGCCCTAATTGCCCTTGAGAAGGTACTGTTGAGCTGCCTTCTTGAACCACTGCCTTCCTGTGGCGTAGGTACACCCAAACTGCTGTTAGGAAGGGAGTTACAGGATTTGATCCAGCAATAGTGAACCAACAACGATACATTTCCAAGTCAGGCTGGTGGGTGGTTTGGAGGGGAACTTCCAAGAGATGCTGTTCCCATGTATCGTTTGCCCTTCTCCTTCAAGATGGTAGCAGTCGTGGGTTTGGGAGGTGCTGCCTAAGGAGCCTTGGTGAGTTTCTGCAGTGCATTTTGTAGATGGTAAACACTGCTGCTACTATGCGTCGGTGGTAGTGGAAGTGAATGCTCGTGGAAGGGGTACAAATCAAGCAGCTGCTTTGTCCTGGGTGGTGTCAAGCTTCTTGAGTGTTGTTGGAGCTGCACTCAACCAGGCAAGTGGGGAGTATTCCATCACACTCCTGACTTGTGCCTTGTGGACAGGCTTTGGGGAGTCAGGAGGTGAGTTACTCATTGCAGGATACCTAGTCTCTGACTCAGTGACTATTTATATGGCTAGTCCAGTTCAGTTTCTTTTCAATGGTAACCCCCAGGATGTTGATAGTCGGGGATTCAGTGATGGTAATGCCATTGAATGTCAAGGGGCGATGGTTAGGTTCTCTCTTGTTGGAGATGGTCATTGCCGGGCACTTGTGTGGAGCAAATTTTACTTGCCCTTGTCAGCCCAAGCCTGGATATTGTCCAGATCTTCCTGCATTTGGACATGGACTGCTTTGGCATCTGAGGAGTCACAAATGGTGCTGAACATTGTGCAATCATCACCGAACATCCCCACTTCTGACTTTATGATGGAAGGATGGTACTTGACTCTCAGTGCCTGTTAAGCCTTTGATTTCTAAGGTTATTCTAATTAACACATCAATAAAATTAGTCAAATATCTGTGCATAGATGGATTAAGCCAGTCATGAATATGTTCTTCTCTATCTATAAGTAATTCTTCAACAGATAACTGACAACAACATGACAGAGCACTGCAATTTAATTTCCCGAATCCATAAACCCATTGATTTAATCCATGAGGCCTTGTATCCCTTGCTCAATGCTTATATGTATGTCACCAGAAATAATTCCACTCTCTCAATGTGAAACTGATTACCAACAGACAGCACACTAAAATGCAAGTGAATGCTTGTTTTCTTGTGGCAGCTGTCAGGATGCCTTTATTTTAAGGCATTGCACCATCCCAGCACTCATGACTCACAAAGGCAAATATTTGGATGGCTCCGAGGAGCTGAAGGCTATTCTCTTCAACCAAACTCTGGGATGTTTGCTTCACTTTGGGATTGTGAAGCACCTTGGGATATTTTACTACATTAATGATGCTATAAATGGAAGTTGCAGATGTTGTCATGACTGATGGTAATTGTGTGCTATCCCAGTACACTAGCGAAACAATGTCAAGATCCATTTGTGCACTAAAGTAACCACCAAACATACCAGGTGCTTTCAGGTACTTGGATTGATCCCAGTATGTGCTGAAATACAATACAGATTGGGGGCTTAGCCTAAATAGCCAAGTGGTTATGGTAGTGGGCTTGTAATCCCAAGATCAAGAGTTCAGATCTCACCATGGCAAATTATGAAACAATGTAATTTCATCTGAATAGGAACAGATGGAAACGTGTTTGTACTCAAAAGAGTTACAATACAGATTGGGGTTTCATGCATTGTGCTGATGTTTGCCATGCTCTACAACTTTGCCATCCAAAGAGGCCTTCCCATGTTGGTCAAGGAAGAGAGATCATGCAGTGAGCAATGGTAGAAGACTGTAGAAAACACTGGGGACATTCAATTCAGGAGTCATGCAGTCACAAGATGGAGCCTGGAAAAGAAAGCCCTTCAGCTCCTTTAATGTCACGTTGTTAGAAAATGACCCATTCATCTTTCCTTTACAGCATTTAATTGTTTTCTAACGAATCTGGTGACTTGGCCTCAACCATTAATCTCAGTGGTCCATATTAGCTGCTGGTCACAGCCATCTCATGAGATTGATTTGATATGTCAGAGACCTGCTTTTGGGCTGTAGCATTCTATAATTTTGAATATGTTAAGTTCGATGAGTTCCAAGGTTAGAACTGTGAAATATGTGTAAAAGTGCGTGCAAGGCTATAAGGAGAAGGCTGGGAAATGACAATAGGTAAATTGCTCCTTTGGAGAGTCAGCTCAGAAATGATGGGCCGAATAGCCTTCCATGCTGTAACCATTCTGTGATTCTGTGGTCCATGTTCAATTCTAAAGCATATTTTCTGTGAGATTTTACCTGTAAAAAATCATCAATGATCCCTGGGGGAAACTCTGCTTAAGTCTAAAAAGATTACATCAGAGCACCATGTGTAAGAAGAAAAGCAAACGGAAACTTAATTTGAAGAGTTTCTCTGAGGATTTCTATTCTGAAACACTTTTTGGGGTAAACGTATCTTTAACCTACTTGTGGAAGATTGCCGGCCAGGAACTAGAGGATGGTGCGCCAACGATTGCAGAGAAAAACTTACTGCCCTAAAGCTGCTCCCAATCCAGTTGATACCATTCTGAAAGACGTGACTGCTTGCCTGTTCTGTTTGATTTCACTACTTTTAAACACCAGAGCACACAACACAGAATCAGGTCCTTAGCAAGCTCATGTTACAAGATCCAACTTGAATAGTCAGGTAAATCAGTCAAAGTGATTCCAATATGATTACACAATTCTTTACTGAGTCCATGATTCACTATAAGAGCTCATATACATTACACTCCACAGTCCATGTGGCTACAATATACAATGGTTTATTCAAAACTCTAATGCCAATTCTACTTTTCATCTCCACATTTCATGGCTACTACCACTAAATTACAATACATCAAAAGACACAAAAGCAGTATTGAATATATAAATGTGGAGCCAAGAAATACAATTAGCCCATCTCAACCTCTCCCAGTCATCCTGCTACCATGGTTATATAGTCCACTTAAGCTCCTCAATCACTTTATTATTATAAACAGAATGACCAGACTAACATCCCCCCAGAACATCAAGACATAGATGAATGACATTCAATTCTTCATTATCCCCTTAGGCCTGCCTCACAACATATCCCTGTTCAGCAGAAAGCTGTTTTAACTCATCGCATGCTGACATCACAAACAACCAGGTAGACGGGTAGTATGAACCCACATTCCACAAAAGGGAAATCCTGCTCAGAGGTCAGAGCACCCACCTGTTTCAGGTGATAGACCCTTTAGATATGCATATGGAAGCTCCTATGATTTCCATTCTGGGACTCAAATGGACAGAATGCGTGCTATGCACACTCCACCCAGTTTTATTCAATGGTGCAGTAAAAGAGCTCTAAAAATCATAAGTTTAAAATAATTTTGTTAGGACCAGGAAAAAAAGAAGTGTTTCTCTGGACTCTAGAAGATTAATGAATCTTACCTTGCTGCCGGCCAGGCTGGCCTCTGGGCTGTGTGATCGTGTGCCAGCCTGGAGCTGACAAGCTGCAGCAGATTGTCTGTTTGTCATTTGTAGTTTGCTGCTGACATGGTAATGAGGCCAGGCCCTCAAGATGGATGAGGCCTCTCGCTGGCACCATCACACAGTCAAGAGCATTCTGATAGACAACCACCTGATAAACAAACCCATCCCCAAGTCTTTATTTTAAATGTTGATTCATAATTTGTACAAGTGACTCAAAGGTCTGCATCTTATACTGGGGAAGATGTCAGACACTGTGGAGAAAGGGTCTTTGATTCTATATTAAGTTAGCTTTAATTAAAAGAGATTTAATGATCTGCCTGATGTGGACGCTATGTCCAATTTCCAATTAATGTCAGTGGTAGATTCACATCAGACATTTATAACACCTTAAGGAAAAAATAAAAACTGCAATATGTTGTTGCTTGGGAAGTCTGATATGTTAATTTTTGTTTAAATGAGTCTTCCACTCACCAAAAACTTAGCTGGACATTAGCCTTAAGAAATACCCTGAAAAGTAATTGAATCCATTTGTTATTGCAGATAAGAAATGATCATTGGGGGCTGGAAGAACCACAAAGGCATAAAAGAATCTGATACACTGAAAGAGTTGAGAGAGTGGTTGATTGGAGATGGAGAAGCAGATAAATTGGAAGGCTTTAGGTGGAGAGGTAGATATATTGAAGGATTGAAAATGGAAGGATAGACAAATTGTTGGATTTGAGATGGAGGGAGAGATGCATAGAGGTATAAATAAATTGAATTATTAGAGATAGAAAGGAATCCCTCTGAGGCCAGAATTATGTCAAAGGGCAAGTATTCCTGCCACCATAATGGAAAGCAGGATGCAAGTCTATGTGGTTGGGAGCGGGACCCTGGGTGGCATAATAGCATAGGACAATGAAGGGGCTGCCATCAAGACTGTGGTCCAATTGAGCTCCATGGTTCCTCTCCCAGAGCAGCACCACTGAGTGAGCTGGCCACTGCTGAGGCTACAGGAAGAAGAGGGAGCCTCCGCACCCTCCAGGTAAGGTAAATATTTTTATTTATTATATTGGGGCCAGGCAGGCAGACTCCAATGTTCAGGGGTAGGGGGAGGGGGTTGGTGGTGAGGGTGGGGAAGACCCTTCAGTCACAGCGTGCAGGCAACCAAGGAGGACTACTTCCCTGGAAACCCACCAGGAGATCACCAAGATTTCCCTGACAGTCTCCCCATGTAGCATCAGCCCTCCCAACGCTTGTAATATGCTGGCAGGGGCAGGAATGACCCTTAGTTGGCCACTTGGTTGGATTAATTGGGCTGCCAATGGGCAGCTGAACCACTTAGTTCTTGCCCTTGAGAATATCTCATGTTGGCAGGAAGACATGGGGCTACCCATCTGATGCTTTCTGTTGTCATTTTATGAGACTTCTTGCCTCCCAGCCTGTCTCCAGAATGCTGATAAAATCCTGCCCTGACAGACTGATCTGGAAGTGAAAGTTCTCAATTATTGGTTAGAATTTTCCGACACCTTCTGAAGCGGGATCCTCTGGTCCCACCAAAGTCAATGGACGTTTGAAAAGCTCATCACATCTGCCACAAGGGAACAAGCCACAGTGGGGCTGGAAAATTACAGCCATTGTTTATTTCACTACATGTGAATCTTTACCTCTGCAGCCACAAAAAGAAGTAGTAAGAAGGTGAGGGCAGTTTTACTCCATAACTTATTATTGTAAATGACTGTGCCATTTGAAATAAAAGCAAAAAATACTGAAAATACTTAGCAGGTCTGGCAGCATCTGTGGAGAGAAACAAAGTTAATGGGCAGAATTTTGCCCTTGGTGGGCGTGCGGGCCCCACTGGCTTGGCGGCGGGCAGACAGCCAACCCCTGCTGCCAAAACGGGACCTGCTGCCATTTTGAGTGGGCGGGCCAATTAAGGCCTGCCCAGCGGCCTGTCCGACAGGAAGCGCTATGCACTTCCTGTGCAGGGGGTTGGGAATCCCCAACTGTCAAAGTGCGCTCTTTCGCGCATGCGCATGAGACAGCATTTAGTCTCAGGGAGATTCGTGACAGTCTAAAAACTTGAAAAATAGAAAAATAAAAATATTATTAACATGTCTCTGTCATGTGACAATGTCACACGAGGTGGGACATGTTAATAAATATAACATTACATTTATTAAAGTTTTTAAAAAGGAACATGAAACCTCATCCCGCCAGTGGATGAGATTTCATGTATTATCAGAAGCCCACTGGGGTTCCTGGCCTGCCCGCCGGCCTTAAGGTTGGACGGGCAGGTCCTTTAACTACTTTAAGTACCCTGTCAATGGCCTCAATTGTCCATTGACAGGTCGGCGGGCAGACAGTTGATTTCGCTGTCCGCCCGCCTTCCTGAAAATTTAAAGGGACCAGGATTACATCAGGGGTTCTTCCCGACGTCATCCCGCATCATTTTCCCATCGGCGAGCGGGCCCTGCCCCCAAATCGCCGAGGGGAAAATTCTGGCCAATGTTTCAAGCCGATGACCTTTTGTCAGGATTTTTGCTGCCTGACCTGCTGAGTATTTCCAGCATTTTTTGTTTTTATTGCAGATTGCCAGCATCTGCAGCATTTTGCTTTTGTATCTGTGCTACTTCATCACTATAGTCATGACGCAAATTTACATGGAATGTAACAAAGCATAAAGTATGTTAAAGAATCTCCAAATTTATTACCTAGGGTGTCAATGTCAATGGCAAGTTTCATTTCTAAAATGTCTTCCCAGTAAGGCACTTACTTTACAGAAGAAGCAGTGGACAATAAACAGTCAGTTGAAGAGAAGTTAGGGGGAGTTCCCAAAAACAAGATTTAAAAGGTAAACTTTAACAAAGACCAGGATTTTCTGGCCCCGGGACCTACTGTGGGAGATTCAGCGGCCCAGCAAAAAGTCCATTGGCTTTTGGCGGGACCAGGCCATCCTGGTGGCAGGTGAGGATGGAAAATCCCGCTCAAAGCTTTTGAAGGAGACAAAGGATAAAAAATAATGTGTTCCAAAATGAGTAGGCATAGTGGGTATGGGCTGTGCCACTAATAGAAGCATAGCGCAGGATTTTTCGAATGGTGGGTTTCTTGCCCCGCCACCCAAATGTCACTGGGGAACATATACTCACTGATCACAGCAACTCCACAGCCACATAACGCTCCATAGAATTGGCTGAAATGGGATTTCTGTTCCTCACTTGGGCAGAAGCCCTGCCTCAGAGACCTTTTTTTTAAATTCATTCATGAGATGTGGGCTTCGCTGGCTAGGCCAGCGTTTATTTCCCAACCCTAGTTGCCCTTGAAAAGCTGGTGGTGAGCTGCCTTCTTGAACCACCGCAGTCCATATGGTGTAAGTACACCCACAGTGCTGTTAGGAAGGGAGTTCCAGGATTTTGACCCAGCGACAGTGAAGGAATAGCGATATATTTCCAAGTCAGGATGGTGAGTGACTTGAAGGGGAGCTTCCAGTTGGTGGTGTTCCCATCTATCTGTTGCCCTTGTCCTTTTAGGTGATAGTGGTCATGGGTTTGGAAGTGCTGTCGAATGAGCCTTGGTGAATTTCTGCTGTGCATCTTGTAGAAGGTACACACTGCTGCTACTATGTGTCAGTGGTGGAGGGAGTGAATGTTTATGGACATGGTGCCAATCAAGTGGGCTGCTTTGCCCTGGACAGTGTCAAGCTTCTTAAGTGTTGTGGGAGCTGCACTCATCCAGGCAAGTGGGGAGTATTCCATTACACTCCTGACTTGTGCATTTTAGATGGTAGACAGGCTTTGGGGAGTCAGGAGGTGAGTTACTCATCGCAGAATTCCTAGCCTCTGACCTGCTCTTTTAGCCACAGTATTTATATGGCTAGTCCAGTTCAGTTTCTGATCAGTGGTGACCCTCAGGATGTTGATAGTGGGGGATTCAGTGATGGTAATGTCATTGAACATCAAGGGGTAATTGTTGGATTCTCTCTGTTGGAGATGGTCATTGTCTGGCATTTGTGTGGCATGAATGTTACTTGCCACTTGTCAGCTCAAGCCTGGATATTGCCCAGGTCTTGCTGCATTTGGATATGGACTGCTTCAATGTCTGAGGAATTGCAAATGGTGCTGATCATCAGTGAACATCCCCACTTCTGACTTTATGATGAGAGGGAAGGTCATTGATGAAGCAGCTCAAGATGGTTGGGCTGAGGACACTACCCTGAGGAACTCCTGCAGTGATGTCCTGGAGCTGAGATGACTGACCTCCAACAACCACAAATATCTTCCTCTGTGCTAGGTATGACTCCAACCAGCGGAGAGTTTTCCTCTTAATTCCCATTGACTCCAGTTTTGCTAGGGCTCCTTGATGCCACACTTGATCAAATGCTGCCTTGATGTCAAGGACAGTCACTCTTATCTCACCTCAGGAATTCAGCTGTTTTGTCCATGTTTGAACCAAGGCTGTAATGAGGTCAGGAGCAGAGTGGCCCTGGCAGAAACAAACTGAGCATCAGTGAGCAGGTTATTGCTAAACAAGTGCTGCTTGATAGAACTGTTGGTGACCCCTTCCATTATTTTACTGATCATCGTGAATTGACTGATGAGGCGGTAATTGGCCGGGTTGGATTTTCCTGCGTTTTGTGTACAGGACATACCTGGGCAATTTTCCACATAGGCAGATTGATGCCAGTGATGTAGCTGTACTGGAACAGCTTGGCTAGCGGTGCTGCAAGTTCTGGAGCAAAAGTATTCAGTACTATTGCCAGAATATTGTCAGGGCCCATAGCCTTTTGCAGTATCCAGTGCCTTCAGCCATTTCTTGATATCACATGGAGTGAATTGAATTGGCTGAAGACTGGCATCTGTGATGCTGGGGTCCTCTGGAGAAGGCTGAGATGGATCATCCACCCGGCACTCCTGGCTGAAGATAGTAGCAAATACTTCAGCCTTATTTTTTGCACTGATGTGCTAGGCCCCTCTTTCATTAAGGATGGGGGTATTTGTGGAGCCTTCTCCTCGAGTGAGTTGTTTAATTGTCCACCACCATTCATGACTAGATATGGCAGGTCTGCAGAGCTTAGATCTGATCTGTTGGTTGTGGGATCGCTTAGCCCTCTCTATCACTTGCTGCTTATGCTGTTTGGCATGCAAGTAGTCCGGTGTTACAGCTTCACCAGGTTGACAGACCTGCCAGCCAATCTGATTTTCCGGCAGCTCTGCAGTCACAGTAGCACTAGTGACAGCAGTGCCCAGGACTGGGATTATAAGCAGTCCCCAGATTCTAAATCCCAGAGTCCAGGGCAGGTAAGTGTAGGGGCCTCATTGGCAGGATGGTGAGTTGGGGCCCAGGGTGGAAGTCTGATTGGGGGTCTTGATACAAAGGCCAGGAGGGCAGGCCTTGGGGAGGCAACCAATGTGGAAAGGGGTCCCTTGAAGGGAGGCACCCCACCTTCCCACCCAAGCCCTGAGTGGGGTGACCTGCTGGGCTCCCCCCATCCTTGAACTCCTCCCACCAGCCTTAAAATTGATTAAGCCAGTGCAAATGGCACAGATACAAAAGCAAAATACTGTGCGTGCTGGCAATCTGAAATAAAGACAAAAAATGCTGGAAATACTCAACAGGTCAGACAGCAAAATTCCTGACAAGTCATTGACCTGAAATGTTGGCCAGGATTTTCACCTCAGCGATTTGGGGGCGGGGCCTGGTTGCTGAGGGGAAAATGATGCAGGATGACGTCGGGAGGAATCCCCTACGTCATCCCGGGCCACTTAAATTTTTAGGAAGGCGGGTGGTCAGCGAAATCAGCTGTTCGCCCGCCGACCTGTCAATGGCCAATTGAGGCCATTGACAGGCTAGTTAAAGTACTTAAAGACCTGCCCGGCCAACCTTAAGGCTGGTGGGCAGGCCAGGAGCCCCAGCAGGCTTTTGATCATTCATGAAACTTCATCCACTGGCGAGATGAGGTTTCATGTCCATTTTGTACAAAAGTAATAAAGTTTATGTGTTCTTTATTAATGTCCTATCTCATGTGACATTGTGACAGGACTTTGCCTCAGGGAGCAGTGCTCTCTTTCGCACGCATGCATGAAAGACCGCACTTTGACAGATGGGGAATCCCTCCCCCCCAGTTGCACAGGAAGCGCATAGCGCTTCCCGTCGGGGATGCCGCTGGGTGGGCCTTAATTGGCCCGCCCACTTAAAATGGCGGCAAGCCCTGTTTCAGTGGCAGGAGTCGGCTGCCCGCCCGCCACCAAACTGGTGGGGCCCGCACGCCATCCGAGGGCAAAATTCTGCCCAATGTCTCTGAATCCAAGAATGTGTCCACTCTCTGGATTAAGATGGCTTCTTGTTGGCTTTGTATCTTACTGTTTTTATGGAACCTTATTGCTCCCATGCATTGTCAAAACCATTGGGGTTCACAGCAAGTATGTTCCCTTAAATGAAAAAGGTGGGACAAACAAATCTAGTGTCTTCTGGTTATCAAGGGACTTAAAAGGTACCCTTACAGCCCCTAGTAGGACCTACTGTTTTTTTTCAATTAGCCTTTTATGTATTTATAAATAAAACTTTAGATTTTCCTTGATTTTACATGCCAATATATTTTCATGTTCTCTCTTTACTTTCCTAATTTCCTTTTTAATTTTCACCCCTACACTTTTCATACTGCTCTCAATTTCTGTCTTAAGTTTCCTTTTTTTCTCTTTATCCTCTCCTTTAAATGCCTTGATAACCAGAGGGCTCTGGATTTGTTAGCCCCACCCCTTTTCTTTAAGGGAACATACTTGATCTGAACCCTCGATACCGCTCCCTTGAATGCCTCTCACTGATCCGGCACTGATTTACTTTCAGGTAGTTGTTTCCAGTCCACATTAATTAAATCACATCTCAACTTAGTAATATTAGCTTTACCTGAGAAGAGAACATTTATTCTTGGTCTATTTTTGCCCTTTATCACAGCTACCCTAAATCAAACGGAATTATGTTCACTTCCACCAAAGTTCACCTTCCACCTGCCCAGCTTCATTCCTTAAATTTAAATCCAGAACTGACCCTCTCTTGCTGGGCTTGCTATATACTGGCTTTAAGAAGTTTCCAATGCATTTTATGGATTCTGCTCCCTCTGTGCCTTTCACACTAATTGTCTCCCAATTAATATTAGGGTAGTTGAAAGCCTCCACTATTATTACCTTATAGTTTTTGCACATCTCTGAGATTTGCCTACTTATATGCTCTTCTTTCTCACTCTGATTTTTTGGGAGTCTATAATACAACCCCAGTGGTGTGATTGCCCCTTTTTTGATTTTCAGTTCAATTTATATTGAAGTGGATTATAATCCAAGGCCTCTTTTGGAACTATGCCAGATTAGGCATAATCCTCAGATGATCACTTTCACCTAAGGTTGAGGAGGACAGATCTCACAGACACTTAAATGGGTCTGAGGAACTGATCTAACTCATCCTGAAGGAAAGGAACCAGAGAATATTACCATCCTCCAGATAGCCTTTTCAACAAGTTGTAGTTGGCTTATAACAACCCGGATATTATAAGGGTCCAGGCATCTCTCTTCAACAATGGACCTCTCCACTGAAGAGTGTACAGAAATGGGTTTTCAAGTTTGGATACAGAAGACTATAAGAGACAATATATTTAAAAAGTTATATAAAAGGTTATTAAAGAACCAAATATGTAATTCACATTTGATGGTAAGTCGATTGCAACATTGATATTTCTAGGAAAATAAAGTATCATCTTGTTTCTAATGGAGAATCCTAGTCTTATTAATGTTATAGACGGATATTTAAGATATCCATCAATATTTAAAGTAGTATTTATCTTAAATCACCAAGTAGAAAGCTGCAGAGTCTAGCAAGTTACCTCTATCTCAATTAAAGGGAGGACTATCATTGCTAAACTACAGTAGGCATACCTTTACCTTAAGAGATACTGGAATGAATCCAATGAATATAAAAATCCTACTGTGTGGTTCAATATTTATACCCATAAGCGAGCTGAAGCAACAAGAAGCATGTTGAGCACTCATGCTGGACAACATTCTTTGCTTTAGTCAACATCCTTCAAACAAACAGGATACTGAGGTACAGATAGTGGTCACTCAGTTTCCAGGATTCAGTTTGGCAAGTGATTTAGGGACATCTTTAAGATTATCCACTGTTAGACTATGGTATTTTACAAGTTATTGATGCTTTGCTGAGATAATGTAGAGACCAGTTCCTGATTTTTCAGGAAGTGGCCTGTGTTAGAGAATATATCATATCCTATGTAACAGGATGTTAGTATCCTTGAGCACACAATTATACCCAGGCATGTTTATAAACTTCTAAACCTTTGTCCAACAGATGAACTCTGCTTTTAATTTTTAATCCCTACTTCATAGGGGAATCACTCTTCTTAATCTTATAACTCCATATTTGCAGCTGCATTATGAGCTTATTTGATAATCCTTCTACCGTACCAACCCACCTCACAGCTATAATTGTTTCTTAAGAAATATTGTGACTCTCCTTGTTTATTCTCCTCTCTTTTGTTTGAAAACTCTATAACGAGGAGTGTTACGCTGCCATTCCTGCCCTTCTTTCTGCCATGTCTCAGTAATACTTACAATATTGTACTCCCACATGTCAATCTATGCTCAAGTGCCTTATTCCCTAAGCTTCTTGAATTGATGTATATATCATTTGGCTCCTTTGTTGTCTGTTTTTTGTCCTTTGTTTCCTTTGTCTTCAAAACATGCTTACTGATTTTCTGCCTTCTATTTCCAACTTCTCTCCTCTCCCTTCTGAATCTACTCTCTGGTCCTCATCCCCTTGCCAAGCTAGGTTAAACCCTTCCCAACAGCACCAGTAAAACGTCCTGTGAGGGTAATGCTACTGATCCTGTTGAGTTGTAATCTGTTTGGCTTGTACAGGTCTCACCTACCCCGGAAGTGGTTCCTTTGCCTTAGGAATCTAAAGCTCTCCTTTCTGCACCAATTCTCCAGCACAATCTCTCCAGCCATATATTCATCACCTCTTTCTTCCTATATCTGTACTTACTAACATGTTGCATTAAGAGTAATCTGGAGATTCCTACCTTTCAGGACCTCTTTTTCAATCTCTCTCATAAATCCCCAAAATCTGCCTCAGGGACCTCATTCTTCTTTCTGCCTATGTCATTGGTGCCAATATGGACCACGACCTCTGGCTGTTCACCTTCCCTGCTCAGAATGTCTTGCAGCCACTTTGTGACTCCTTGACCATCCTGGCATCACATTTGCAGGAAGTGCCCATCTGTTCCCCTCACCAGTGAATCCCCTACCTGGTCTTCCACACTTCTTCCTCCCTCTCTGTGCAGCTGAGTCCCCAGAGTGCCATGACTGCACTCTTCAGAGGAACCATCACTCTGTATTCAGAACTGAATACTGGTTTGAGAGCAAGTTGCACTCATAGGAATCCAGCCCTTCCTGCCTGGGCCTCCTTGTCCCACAGGCAGTCAGCCATTTCCTCTCTGCATGCACTTCTTAAGCTGAGAGGTGACCACATCCAGAAATATGCTATCCATGAAGCTCTCAGCCTGGCAGATGCCCCAATGTGACTCTAGCCACTGCTGAATCTCTGAAACCCATAGCTCGAGCTGCTCTATCTGGCAACACTTCCTGCCTCAAGAAGTGTCCAGGATTTCCCACATGGTATAGGATTCTATAGCTTTCCATGCCTTTATTTTGTATATTATTATCTGGAAATACTTACCAGCTATTTACCAATCAACTACTTCCCTGGTTGCATGGACATCACTATAGCTGTTTTGTCGATGTTGCTCCTGTTGGAGATTTTGTTGGAGACTCACTCCCTTGCTTTAACTCCTCAATCACTCTTCAATCACAGATGCGGGTCTGGTGCTGCTGCTGTTTGTGAGTCTCTCTGTACTATAGATAAATGTCTCCCTGGTTACTTAATTAATACCTCTGGCCTTGTTGTCTCCCACTCCCTCACTTGGACTGCTGCTTGTTTTGTAAGAGACCAGAACAGCATCTTTCCCTCCAATACGCTGAATTCTCTCACTTTCCAAACTCCCTGAGTTAAGCACTCTGTTGAAGCAGTATTCCATCGAGCTGGGCTTCATGCTCCTTACTTCATGGTGGAGTAGAGAAAAGAGCACATGTACAACAGATGCAAATCAGAAGAGTTTGCTACCCATAGGATTGTAAAAGATATTGAATGGCAGTTGGAGTCAGGCTCTGGATAGATTAAAGTTTCCAGATGAAGATTTTGAAATCAATGTCCTAGGAGACAGGAAGCCATTGCAGGCCAGCAAGGAAAAGATAATAAATGTGCTGAATAATTTTGCGGGATAGGAGAAGAACTGCAGAGATTTGGTTGAGTTGCAATTTGTGTACAGTAGACTTGGAGAAGCCAGTAAAGAAATTATTGGTGAAGTCAAGTTTTGAGTAAACAAGGTCTGGATGAGTGTTTCATTGTCAGTCAGGGAAGATAAGGATAGAAATAAAAACAGAAAATGCTGGAAATACTCAGCAGGTCATGCAGCATCTGTGGAGAAAGAACAGAGTTAACATTTCTCGTTGATGACCTTTCATTAGAACTTGGAAAAGTTGGAAATGTAAGGTTTTGTACAAGGGGTGGGTAAGACTTGGGCAAAAGGAAGGACTGTGATAACAGACTGGAGAGACTCAATGAGGGAGGCTTCAGGAGACCTGCTGCCCATGGGAAAATTGAGGTCCTTATGCTGTCAATTAATGACCGCTTAAGGGCTTCAAACTGCCGCCACTAGGATTTTACCCATGGCAGGCAAGGCTGGTGCCAAGTGTCCAGTACGACAAGTCTCACTGGGTGAGATGGCGGTCAAAGGGGGAGGTGCCACCTTTATGGGCCGCCGTGCCCATTGGGGGCCCACCAAGGCCCATCTCCATGTTTTCCCTTCCCCCCTGCCCTGTCCATCCTGGTCCCCCACCCCCTTCACCCAGGCCTGGCATCTTGGCCTCAGCAAGACCTTGGACGTATCTTAAATTCAGTGCTGCATCACAGCATGCTTCCCTTCAGGACTACTGCAGACCCAGCACCGACCACCCTCCTGGTGGCGGAGCTGTGACCAGAGAGCTGTCACTTGATTGGTTGGCAGCTCTGAGAGGAGTGATTTCTCCCCTTTTGTGCGGGGTGGGGGCAAAAAGCTCACCTTAAGTCGATTAATAGCCCGATGGCTGCTCAATGGCTGAGGGTCAAGCCAGCCAAGCAGGAATAGTCCTGACCCCAATTTATATGCCAGAGGAGGCAGGGACCACACCCCCATGAAATCCAGCCCCTGTGGGCCAAGACAGGCAGGTGTGATTCATCCCAGTTCCTCTAGTCTGTCCCACCATCACAAAACATGCCCTGAGATTAGAACAACTCCTCCCTTATATCCAGAGTTGGGGATCAGACCTCTAGCATTGGAAACCCTTCTGAGTAGGGGTTTGGACACCTTCCCTGCAATTGCCTTTGCCTCAGGTTGATGTACTTTCCCCTTGGGAAAACCCACCCTACTCCAGCACATCAGGAAGTATAAATTCTCTACCCCAAGTTTCTGCTAGGAACTGAACAGGATGACTTAATTGGTCTTGCAGATACTCAAGTGAAGAAAATTTGGACCCATTCAGGACCTGATGGCCATTATTCTGAATCTGTAACCTGGAAGAAAAGTCATTGTATGTGGCTTTTTGTCAGTTTCTTAGGCAGATTATAGAATCTTCTGCATTTTTGACACTGGCTACTCTGCTGCGCATTTCAAACATTTTCTGTTCTTAAAAGCTTCTAATGTACAAGGTAAGAAATTATTATTCAGCAGGTCTTGCTTCATGTGTTTTTGTTTACTGCTTCGGTTTTTCTTTGATTTATTTCTTAATCCCTTTACTTTGCATCTGGTTGGTTACTAAACAGCCCTTCACCCCTTGCTCAAAACCTATTATTTCCAACTTTCCTCAGTTCTGATGAAAGGGCACAGACCTGAAATGTTCACTTTGTCTCTCTCTTGCTCTCTCTCTTTATAGGTCTAGCAGACCTGCCGAGTATTTCCAGCATATTCTGTTTTCACTTCAGATTTCTAGCATCGCCAGTATTTTGCATTTGAAGAAATTAACATTGGTGATAATAGTGAAGGAATACAAATGCATTTATAGCAATTCTTCCTCTACTACCTTAGCAAACCCATTTAAAATAAATGACTTCTCAGCTGAAATAGAAACCATTCCACATGCCATTGATAAAAACTGAAGTACAGAAAACCATGATTCACAGCAACAGGTACATAAAGCTTGGTTTTGTTCACTTAGACGGTCCTGATTGAGGCTTATAATCTAATACATATTTATTGATTATTGTCACTGCTCACATTCCCTCATGGATATTGACTTCTTATGTGAATATTATAGGCTCTCCTCTCATTTACTGTGTAGAAGCACAGTTCAACACAATTACAAAAACAATCTTTCAAAATTAAAGATTATAACAATACTCTCCCTGCACACACAAATAAAACTGTGGTTTTCATCATAAATCATGCTAGTAGACAATAGCAAAACTATAAGTTTGGAAATCACACTGCACCTTAATTTATTGAAACTGATCTTCACTCAAAACTCACGCAACATTTTGTTTCCAAGCTTACAAATTGGTCGGCAGGAATTCTTAAATAAAGAAAAGTAATGCATTCACATCAGGAAACATCCTCCCTATCTCAAAAAAGCAGTTGCAGCTCATCTTAAAGAAAATAAACCTCCGCATAAAACAAAAACTGGACTCAACCCAGAATGCAGAGCTGCATTTTAGCAGCTATTTGCTGTATATAACTTTTTATATACAAACACTAACTAATGAGAAACCATTAGTTAATCTTAAAACTTTTCTGCCTCAAATCAATGGACAACCAACAATTCAAGAAAGTAATATTTTAACATTTAATATGCCACCTTTCAATTGATTTGATTGGTTTTCATATCTTTCAATTCTGAATTCCGATTGATTTGATTGGCTTTAAACAGCTTTAATTTTCTTTTTCCATTAACCCATCAGGTTGCTTTTAACAACCTTCAGTTCTGCTCTCCTGATTGGTTTTTAAGACCAACAGTTATAACTTCCAATTAAACAGATTGGTTATTCCTGCAAACTCCAATCTTGGTGAAAGCAACTGGTTTGCTGAAAATGCTGACAATTGGTACATTCTCTGATTAGGGTGTAACCTTTAGCAAGGCAGAAATTTGATTTGTATTTTAGCTTTCTTTAACTTTTTAATGGAATTATTGCTCAGTACAAGTAAACTGTGTGCAAAGAATAACTTGCATCGTATAACATCCTTCACAACATTAGGACCTGACAAAGTGTTTTACAGCTAATTAAGTACATTTGAAGTGTAGTCACTTGTAATTTAGGGTACAAGGCAGCCAATTTGTGCACAGCAAACTCCCACAAACAACAGTGCAATAATGACCAGATAAAAGCAAAATACTGCGGATGCTGTAAATCCAAAACAAAAACAAAAATTGCTGGAAAAACTCAGCAGGTCGGACAGCATCAGTGAAGAGGAGGACAGAGTTAATGTTTCGAGTTCATCAAAACTCAGACCAGATGACAGATAATCTGTTTTAGTGATGCTGGTTGAGAGATCAATATTGGTCAGGATACTGGGGTGAACTGCCCTGCTCTTCAAAATAATGCTGCAAGATATTTTAAATCCACCTGAAAGGGCAGACAAGGTATTAGTTTAATACATCATCTGACTTTAGCACCTCCTGCAGTCCAACTGGTGCTGAAGCAGCAGCTTAGATTGCATATTTAAGTCCTCGGAGTGGGGATGAATCTCTGATTCAGAGATGAGAATACTACCACTGAAAACATAAGAAAGGAATTTAAAAGCTACTTGACAAGGTGGGCTTCTGTTTTAGTATATTTTGGTTATTAGTACTCTAAGTACTAAAGCTTATTGCTGCTGGCACATTGCAAAATCTGACCCAGCACAAATCTAGGTATAATAGATGAATGAACTGAAGTAAGTTTGGGAGCAAACGTTCAGGGAGCTAAGATAAATTTTAAAAATTATATTGTGAGTATATTGCAGTAAATGAAACAGTACAAAATGCTTTGGATACTTTAAGGTTTAATAATGGGAACATGGCCATGAAGTTCGGTGCTACCCAGTTATCTGGTGCAGCCTGCCATATTTGTCATTATTTTAAGATAAATTTATGAAGCGAAGCGGGAGTGGAGATAGCGGAAGGGCTTTCCATAATCTTCCAATCTTCCCTAAATAGAGGAGAGGTGCCAGAGAACTGGAAATTGGCAAACGTGACACCCTTGTTTAAGGATGTAGGGTCAAACCTAGTAACGATAATCTCATGGTGGGTAAGGTTTTCGAAACAATAATCAGGGAACGGGAACTTGGAGAGCTTTGAGTTAATTAAGGATAGTCAACATAGATATTAACAAGCAGATCATGTTTGACTAATCTAATTGAATTTTTGATGAAATAACAGAAGGTTGATGAAGGGAATGCAGTGCCACACAAAAATTAGGTTCAAGGAATAGGAGGATAAGTGTCCCTTTTTCAGACTAGAGGATAATTTACAGTGGTGTATTCCAAGGGTCAGTGCTAGGACCACTGCTTTTAAAAAAAAAAAGCATAAATGACTTAGATATTGGGATACAGAGTGTTATGACCAGGTGAGAAGGGGTGAACTGCTTCCCCTCTATTCAACCTCCTCGGCTGGTCACAATGGTTTATGTTTCTTTTTCTAGAGGATATGCTATTTCCTAATCCAAAAATATTTTACTATTTAAGCTGTGAGCGATAAGGAGCCAATCAAATAAAAGGTTTTCTTGAGTTAAACAAACAGCAAATTTATTAACCACTAAACCCAAGAACAATAATAAAAATGCGATGTCAAGCATTCGGCCCTCATGCACCTCTTTGGGACAACACACATAGGTAGCAGAAATGAGGGGTGATAGTCCGATTTAAACAAAAAAAGGTAGAAGAATATACTGTTGAGTGTCCTTTGAGGCGTACATTTTATCGGCTTTAGCCGATTTAGGTCAGCTGGTTTCTTGGATACAGTCAGATGTAGAAGATGGTGCAACTGTTATGAGATCTCTGTTCGCTGGTAGGTTTCTAGTAGAGTTGGCTTCTTGGTCCAGGTGACAATCTTATTCCAAAAGGGAGAGAGGGAGTGAGAGTAGCCCTCAGTCTGTTTCCTCTGCTGAAGACTTTCTTGACATCATTTGTGTACTTGCAATCTCTCTGGCTGAAAGCTTTGGGCCCTGGGATGTTTGTCTGCATGTTTTTTCATAGCTGTTTGGGAGATTTATTTTTTTTTTAAGTGTTCTTGAGCCACATCATAGGCTTTCCTTAGTCACTCACAGAATATGGTTACATAGTCTAACATCGAGACTTCCTCCTTCTGTTCTAAAAATCTCTCCTTGATTAGTTACAGAGGAATTCTCACTTGGTGTCCATAAACCAATTCAAACAGAATAAAACTGGTGGACTTATTTGGTGAGTCTCTGTTATGAACAGAGGAAAACCTAGCCCTTTATGCCAGTCATGTGGGTGTTCATGGCAGTATGCCCTGATCATTGTTTTTATGGTCTGGTGGTACCATTCTAGGGCCCCCTGCAACTGTGAGTAACATACTGAGGACTTCAGCTGGGTTATGCCCAAGTTACACATGACTTCCTGGAGTACTCGGGACATGAAGTTTGAACCCTGATCCAACTGGATCTTGGTGGGCAGTCCATGCTGCGTAAAGAATTGTGTTAATTCTCCCACCTCTATTTTGGCACATTTGGGTTCTCAGGGTTCTTTGGTTCTCAGCAGACAGCAACTTCAGTTTTCATCCTCTGTTCAGGTTCCATCATGTATAATCAGTGCCAGTAAGCCATGTGGAATGTATTCTGACAGTTTGGTTACTATATTCCAAGGTATCATTTTGTCATCAGTGCCTATAACTTTTCCTGGGCCTCTCCATTCTTTCTGCCCTTTTCTTTTATAATATGCCATGTCCCCGGGCTTAAAATTAATTTCTGATGGCCTGATTCAATACCTCAAAGCTCTCCTAATTTTTTCCTGAAACCTCTGCCTTAAAAATGCTCTCCTCCCTGCATGCATGGCATTAAAATGTTCTGCAAAAATTGAACTAATAGTAGTCCCTTCAAACCAGGAATGGTCCCACTTTATTGAAGATATCTTCAGCTACCTGCCAGAAGCTTATTGATAGAGGCTGTAGGCCCCATCCATCTGCAATGTGTTTTCACATGTACTGCCTATGCTACAGCAGTTGTCATTTTGCAATTTGTTTGGTCAGCTAAAATTTTCAGATAATTTTGTCAATCATGGCATGATTTCTCACATATCCCATTGTTAAAAAGTACTTTTTGCTGCTGTGTGCATTGCTGCAACTTCACACCAACTCCTGAATTCATCATTGGCAAATTCTCCTCTATTATCCATTAAGAATTTAGCTGGTGCTCCCATCCCCATTCCTATCTATCTTTCCACTATTTTAATCGATATATTTTTTTTGTCTTTATTAAGAATGACCATTGACAGACTAAATCTAGTCACTATGTCTACAGAATGTAGAAGAAAAATATTCTTTTCTTTATGCCATGTTTTGAGGTCCATCGCTACAGCTCCATTAAGGTCTCTTGCCAATACTGGTCATGATGGCATTCTCTTGTACTTTTACTTACAAATATCACATTTTTCACTAACATCCTCACCAAGTATAGTGTATTCCTCCTCCAATACCCCTGCATCCTTTAACAGAATCTTCAACAATTTGCACATTCCTCTAGCCATAGTTTGATGTAACTTAGTAATAATTTTCCTTTTCTCCTTCAAATCCCTATCCCCAGCTGTCATTAATACCTAACATTTTGTCAAGTGATGATAGGCCTTAAAGAAATACAATCATGTCCCAACTGGGTAAATCGCAAGTCTGCAGATCTACCAAAATAATCACTTTATCATACTCCATGTCCAACTTCATTTGCGCCTTTTCCATTGAAGACTTCTTTAATAGTAAAAGCATTTCACTGGATACACATCAATACTGAGAAAGTGATTCACCTATTTTACACAAAATTACTATTCTTTAGGGATTTCAACATGTTACCATTGCCTAACCTGAAACAAATAGAACTGTCATATTCTTTGACTGGACTTCACAGTCTTCCATACTTAAAAAGAATCCATGTAACATGTTAGCCATTCCACTCCACGTACCATAGATGTACACTCACTATATAGAAGTACACAATTGAATGAATGAGTGAATCAAGGACAAGAATACTTATTATCAAATGGAAGCTTCTGGTGACCAATGCGGTTCCTTCTGATTGGTCAGTATTGTCCTCCATTTTTGGTGTCACTGATGAAGAACCCATTTGAGCCATAACAGCAGCCAGGAATGAATGCTTTCCCCAAAATATTTTTAAGGCGTCAAACATTTGATCCAAAAGTGTATCTCTCTCTTGGAATCTAACTCCAGTTAAAACCAAGAGGCTATCAATGCTTGGTATCCTAGCACAATAAATTAAAAGAAAGTGCTGAGTTAGGAATTTCCAAGTATATAGTATATAGTCAGTTAAACTCCATAATGTATTCTTCAATGAAGAATCATCCATTTAAAAAAAAATATCCAAGTCCGACCATGCCTCAGACATTCAACAAGTCATCCTTCCTACAAATTTTATCCATAAATCTCAAGAGATTGTCCAAACATTCTTCATTGTTCAATTCCTGAGTGTCTAGTTCTGAGACTTAATCTGTATCCATATATCAAGATTATTTTTCCATTGTTCATAAGGTTCCACTTCACAAAGCACTGGTGGAAGCTCATAGCCTTCCATCCGATACCTGGTTCCAGTCATCTTTCTTCAAAGATTCTCCAATTATAGTCTTCTCTCAAAAAAATTAACTCCAGTATAAGCCTTCTATCTGGAAGTAAATCTTCACTTTCAGGCAGCTATCCTCTGCTACCAAATGTCAGTGGAATTCACAAGCCTGGTTTCAAAGGAGACACTGAGACAAGGATGCCTTGGTGGAGACTGTTTATTGCTTGCCACAGAGCTTAATTTTCCACTCTAAAACCAGACAGCCAATTCTTTTCTTTTGAATAAACTAATTCAACAGAATTAGGAGAAATGAGGGACAAAACAAGATGATGCCCCTTAAAGGGACACTGTAAACAGATGGTCAAATGTTAAAGGAGACAGCCAGTGCTGGCTGAGTCTTTTTTATTTGCACACCTGAGTATAATTAACTATCAATACCCAACACCTGTTCACCTTATTACTTTAAGTTACTAGGCATTTAACATCCATCAACAGAACCTATTAGATACTAACATAAGGAGATGGGCAGGTGCCCTCCTTCAATACCCTTTACCAACACCTTGGCACTTACTGCTTTCTCTGGTGGAAATGTCATGCCTTTTGCAAGCAACAGAGTTTGGCTGGCCCCTGTACCCCTCAGTATCGCTATAGGCTTACTCGCCTCGCTCTAGGGAAATATGGCTACTCTTCCTTCTAATACAAAATCCTTGTAACTCCCAGAGATTTTAAAACACTCATCCACACTCAGTAGTCTGCAGGGATTTACTGCCACATTTGGAGTTATATCCTGGTATGCAGCGCGGTCTGTCTGACTCCTATTTTCTGCACCTGGTTTGTGTACCCCAACAAATCCCATGGGTTTTTCTCATAGCCTCCAGCAGTCAGTTGTCCTGCCTTGTGGCAGTTAACACACAGGCTTCTTGGCCTTCCTCGTCTTCTCAGCACCATATTTTCTGGACTGAGGAGAGCCCTCTGTATTTCCAGCTATCCCTTCTCTCCTATGGGTGCTCAGTTTCCTATCGCTCTCCCACCTTCTGTCCTTCTCAGTTGGTTGGGGGTGACTATGGAAGGGTTTCCTTTGGGAAGGGGGTTTGCGGACAAGCTCATAATCATTAGCAAGGGTTGCTGCCTGTCTGGCCCCTGTTACTTTCTGCTCCTCTATGCGAGTTCTTATTGGGAAGGGTGTGGAGCTTTTGAAATCCCCAAGGAGCATTATTTCACAAAGGTTTTCATAGGTGATCTTATTTTTAAGAATTCATACCCATTGGTCAAAAACGAGCTGCTTAAGCTGTTCAAATTCCAGGTATGCCTAGCCAGAACATTTCCTGAGGGTATGGAATTTCTGGTGGTATGTATTTGGCACTAAATGGCACGCATTTAAAATAGCCCTTTTTGCTGCCTCATAGCTTGTTATTCATTCCTCAGGCAAGAGGGAGTAAACCTCGTGAGCCTTTCCTGTCAGCTTACTCTGCAACAGCAGGGACAAGTTTTGGGCTGGTCGCTTTAACTGCTGAGCTAACCTTTCAAGAGGCATTCACCTCTTCTTCATCAAATTTAGGGATTAGATGGACAAACATGAGTGCCTCAGCTCTTAAGTCTGAGCTGTAGATGGTTCGCTCATCAGGGAGTCTTCAATGGGCACAGTGGGATCTGCCCTTCTCAGCTCAAGCTCTTTTAATGTAAACTCCCATTCCTTTTCTCTTCCCCTTTCCTGGAATTCTCTCTTCTCCTTCCATTCTTCCTCTCTCTTTTTCCCTTTCCTCAAATTGCTCCAATCTTAATTTCTCTGCCATTAATTTATCTATTTCAGTATCCTCAATTTCCACCTCTAGATGTTTTGCCACCCATTTTTAAATTTCCTTTTGTCTGGCTTTCTGGGAACTCCACCCATAATTGCTTAGCTACTCCTTTTAATTTTTCCAAGGACATTGCCCTTAATTTTTCACCAGTTATCTCATCCCGTTCTATGAAAGCACTGACATTGAATGTGGACATTTTAGCATTGTAATATTACAGACCTAAAAAAGCCTTTTGCAGTTGTTAAATTGCTTTCCCTACTCCAATTCTTTAGTCAGTCTGTGGGAACAAATCCAAACATGAGCCCCCAATTTTGTTGCAACCGGGTGAGAAAGGATGAACTGGCTCCATCCCCTCGATTAGCCACAACAAAGGTTTAAGTTTCTTTTTCACAAGGATATACCCCTTCCAAATCAGAATATATTTAACAATTTAAGCTGTGAGCAATAAAGAGCAAATTAAACAAGGTTTTCCTGAGTCAAAGAAAGAGAAAATTTATTAACGACTAAACCAGAGAAAAATTTAAAACTTGCCACATACACACACAAACACACACACACACAGGTATCAGAAATGAGGGGAGTTACGGTCCAATAAAAAAAAAGAATATACAGTTAAGTATCCTTTGATTATCCTTGAGGTGTAGATTTTAAATGTTGCAGCTGATTTAGGTTAGTTGATTTCTTGGATGCGCTCAGATGTACAAAATGTTGCAATTATTATGAGATCTCGGTTCACTGATAGGTTTCTGGTAGAGTTGGCTTCTCGAACTGAGTGACAATCTTATTCCTAAAGAGACTGAGGGAGAGAGAGCAGCCTTCAGCCTGTTTCCTCTGCTGAAGACTTTCTTGACACCAATTGTGTCACTTGTAATCTCTCTCAAGCACCTTGAAATACTTCATCCATTGTGTATTTCCAAGAGGTTTTGGGTAAGTCTGTCTTTTTCAATATTCAGTACTTTGCATTTTTAATTTTCCTTAGAAAGTTATAAGTTTCGATGGGTGTCTGGATTATAGGAAATGTCCCTCTCTTCACACTCCCCTGAAGGTGATTTGTTTCTTTCTCACCTTCACCTTGGAATGTGGCCTTGCATTTTAAGCAGTACGCTTTGTCTCAGTTCAAATGATTTCCGTCATGAAAACCTTTGTGAAATAATGCTCCTTGGGAGTTCAAAAACTCCACACCCTTCCCAATAAGAACTCGCATAGAGGAGCAGGAAGTAACAGGGGCCAGACAGGCAGCAACCCTGGCTAATGATTATGAGCTTGTCTACAAACCCCCTTCCCAAACAGTCAGTTAAAAGTTAAAAAAGCATTGCCTCATGACAAGAGTAAAATTTCAAAATTCACCAATGGTACCAAACTTGGAGGTGTGGCAGACAGGATAATACCAATCAACTGCAACAGGGTGTAGATATGCTAGCAGAATAGGCAGGCAAGCGACAGACAGAATTTAATACAGAGAGGTGTGAAGTGATGCATTTTGGCATAAGGTTTCAGCAAAGGCAATATATATTTAATGGCACAGCTCTAAAGACTGTGCAAGGACAGAGGGTGGGTTTATGTGCATAGATCTTTGAAGAAGGCAGGACACATTGAGAAAGTGGTTATAAAGTATATGGGACCTTGAACTTCATAAATAGAATTTTGGAGTACAAAAGCAGAGAGGTTATGCTGTATCTTTGTAAAGCTCATTTTAAGATACATCTTGAGTATTGCACTCAGCTCTGGCTACTAAACTTTAGGAAGGATGTGAAGGTCCTTAAGATTTACCAGAATTGGTCCAGGGATGAAGGTATTTAGCTATAATGTTATGTTTGAGAAGCTGGAATTGTTCTCCTTGGAGCAGTTAGGGATGGGCAATAAATGATGGCTTAACCAGCTACGCCCACACCTCGTGAACAAAGTTTTTAAAGAAGAGATTAAGGGAAAACATTATGCAGGTGTATAAGATTATGACAAGCTTAGATAAGGTAGACAAGAAAAGCTGTTCCCATTAGTTGATGGTACAAGGGCTAGTGGACAAAAATTTTTTGAGCAAAAGATGCAGAGGGGAGCTTACAGTGCTACTGGTAATGACCTGGAACCTGCTGTCTGCAAGGGTGGTGGAAGTGGAGACGATCGATGATTTCAAAAGAAAATTGAATAGGCACTTGAGGAAATTAAATTTGCATAGCTGCAGGGATAGAGCAGGGTAATGGGATTGACTGGATTGCTCTACAGAAAGCTGGCATGGACTTGATAGGCCAAATACCTCCATATTGGCTCTATAAATTTATTTATTGGTGGTAGGAAGGAAAGAGTTACTAAGGCACTAGGGTACGTATTGAGAGAGAAAAAGAGAGAAAGGAAGAAATGCATTAACTTTGATGGCAGTGTGATTCTGAAGTGAATTAGGCATTCAAAGCCACACATCTATGCTCCAGGCTGTGGTTGCTTCAGCCTGATTCAATGCTTCCTTCTTCACTTTCACAATCCCCACTGTTGTTGCTTGAGTCATTCGATTCAGTGCTATTCTGGTGATATCATCACTTTGTTTGGCTATGAATGGAGCTATTATGCAGGAAAGGGGCACAGACTCTGTATCATAAATGCAGTTGCTTTGCCTGAGGTACTGGGCTGCTCCTGATTTGCAGCACAGCCTTGCCATTACAAATGGAAAGAATTTACATAATCATTTTTAGTGAGGACATGAAATGGGATTTCCCATTTGTGTTTATGTGTCTGTTACAATCTTTATGCCACTGCATCTGTGCACATACATTTGTGTTAGATTTCATGTTATGCATGTGTATATACATACAGAATTCCCAGTGCATGTTTTCATGCAGGTGTCCACATATTTGTGCATAGGCTGGCAGATTTTTTGGAAGATGAATCGACTTGACTGCAGGGAAGGCAAGCCTTTATAGCCAATATTGCTGTTTACTCATCCAGTTCAAAACTTTATCACAGTGTTCTGTACCTGAGGCAATACCTTGTGGGCAACCTCACTCAATCATGCTTTGCCCAGCTGTTCTATGCCATTAACAATGATCCTCACAGGACGAATGTGTCATATTGTTCCTAGCAGATTGAAAATTGACTATTGTGGCAACCAATGTCTGTTTGAGTCCTGTCACAGCAGGAACAGCACAGACCTTTGTTCCTGATCACTGGGTTAAGTTTAGAAGCTGAGTTCTCTTCTACAACTAAGTGATTCACTATACACTTACAGTCATTTGCTTGATCAATGTTAACTTGTTTCTCATTCAAGTCATTGCACTATACATATTACTTGGGATTTTTTCCCACATACCTACATTCCCCCATTTTTCAGATCTTACAGCAAGGAGATTTTTCCCTGTTTTCAAAAGCCTTCTCAAAACCCTTTGACTCACCCAGCCTGCAATTTTCCACTCTAACCTTTTTCGTTGTGCTTGGTAGCCAAGGTCATTCCTCTGCTTTGTATTTGTTCTTTGAAATGTGTTTCTGTTTGTGAGAAGATGCAAGTTGTTGATGTTTGAGGTCACCTATAGATGGTGCTGTTGTTGATTTTATTGCTGTTGACCACATTTCTTATGTAGTCTGACTGTCTCAAGTTTGCAGCATGCATTATACATGAATTTGCTATAGAAATTTTGTCTAAAGAATCCCTGCCAAAAATAGAGACCGATTGTAATAATTATTCACTCATTAAGCCTTTAAATTTTATTTAACTTTCAATTTTATTCCATTCTTATCCTGAAGCTTCATCGTGACTCTATAAATTGACTTGTTGGTTGTGAGAAGGAAAGAGTTACTAAAGCACTAGTGTAAGTATTTAGAAGAGAGAGAGAGGGGTGGGATATCCTTTTCACTTTTAAATTAACAATCATTGTTTCAATCTATTTTTCAGATACTTAACATTTCACAAGAAAAATCAGATCTTTTCATGGCAATTAAAGAATCAATTATTTAGTTGGAGATTGGATTGGCAGTCACAACTAAGCAGATTAATTGGAATATGTGATTGGAGATTCATTCAACAGTGGACACTTAAGGCTGTTAAAACCAATTAGTTATGTTGAAGGGTGGAGTAGGTCAGAGGCTCAGAATTCTGCGATGAATAACTCACTTGACTCCCCAAAGCCACCAAACAAGGCACGAGTCAGGAGGGTGATGGAATACTCTCCGCTTACCAAAAAGAATTAAGCTCCAACAACATTTAGGAAGCTCAACACCATCCAGAAGACAGCAGCCTTCTTCACTGATACCTGCTCCACCACATTAAACATTCACTCCCTCTACCACCAGCACATCATGGCAGCAGTGCGTACCATCTGCAAGATGTAATGCAGCAACTTCAAGATGTAATGCAGCAACTTGCCAAGGCTTCTTTGACAGCACCTCCTAAGTCCATGACTGCTACCGCCCTAGATGGACAGAAACATTAAGTGCATAGGTACACCAATACCTGCATGCTCCCCTCCAAGTTACATGCCACCGTGAGTTGGAAATATATTATCAAACTACTCATCACCATCTTCTCAAGGGTAAATAGGGATGGGGAATAAATGCTACATCCCATGAATGAATGAAAGAAAAGACAAAATTGAGCATGGCAAGGTCTTACAAACAGCCATGTAATAATGTTAATGTTGGGTGGGGGATTAATATTGGCCAACTCACCAAGAAGAATCCACTGCTCTTCTTCAGAATAGTTTCAAAGGTTCTTTACACCAACCCAAGAGGACTGTTTTTACTTCTCATCCAAAAGGAGATAACTCTGACCATGGAGCACTCTGTCAATAATGCATTAGATGTCAACATAGATTTTGTACTCGATTCTCTGCAGTGGACACAAACTCAGCCTCTGTTTGTGAGCTGAGAGTTTTACCACTGAACTACTATGGCTGCAGTGTATTTGTTATTGGTAGCTAGATTGTATGGTCTGGTGATTGCAGCTGCAAAGCTTTGAAATATCGTTGCACTGTCTGCTGATTTTACATCACCCAAGGACATGGGACAACACAATAATATTATGCACTAAATTAATGTCTGTGAAGGATGAGGGCATGGAAAGTGTAATTTCATTTGATTTGTCTCAATGAAGCAGAGGATCCTTCTTTGTGAATGACCTGATTCTCATTTCTTTATATTGCAGTATGAGTGGATGTATCAGTGTTATATGATTGAAATCTGCTTTGTATAGAGATTGGCATTAAAAAACATTGTTCTCTACATCGGGCATCAAGCCAAACTCTGCCCTGGCAAGTGGCCAAGGGCTGCTAAAAGGTCCATGATATCCTAGACAAATGGATTTATGGCTTTTAGAGTGTGGCGTGCTTGCAACACTTATGCTGATGTGCCACATTGCTTTATTCCACTTTTGTTTATTAAAATGATCTCTCCAATTGCTGTTAATTTTCTGCATGGTATGTATAGTTGAGAGCTGGCATATGGAGACAATTTCTGACAATGAGCTGGTGTTTCAACAACTGGCAAAATTTAAAATTCTTTTTGGAACTGTACAATTAATACCCAATTTAGATTATTCAGAATTTGATTGCTTTTAACTGAAAAACAAGTAGCAATATATAAATACAGGAAATTACTTTGCATGACTTTTTCTTTTTTATGCTTGGATGTTGCCTCTTCTCTTTGTAATGGCTCATAACACCTCCTCTAACTACCCAATGCCCATAGTTGTTTCATATTGTGCGTACATCCTACTTCATCCATCTGTAGATTCAAGTCTTTGTCCTGATGGGTAACTTGTGATTAATCTTTTGGCATCAAATAATAGATGAGTTGCTCCTATCCTTGATGGGAACTACAGTGCAAGGGAAGTTGATACCTGCAGACAGGGAGTTAGTGGGGGGTCCAATCAGGCTATTTTTGAGGTATTTGCCTGCTCCATACAGCTGTGTTGTTGGTTGTATCAGCTGTTGTGTCCCCAGCCATGGTTCCTTGCCCGAGAGGACCGTAACACTGGCTCCCGTGTCCAATTTAAAGTTTGTGAGTTGACCATTAACCAAGATGTCCATGTTCCAGAATGAAAATCCCTGATCTTTGACCTCGCCTAAGAAGAGCATGGCTGTGTTTCCTCTTGGTGTGGAACCTCAACCTCATGCATCGTCTTGCGATCATTTGTGCATCTGGTTCCATTCGTTTGTATAGCTTTCCGAAGTGTCCTATGTAGTTGCAATTAAAATGCTGTGTTGAGACTGCCAGTGGCGTCGCTTGGCTCCACAGTGCTGGCATGGACGCCCACCCTCTAGTGGTTGGTTAGGGTATTGCTTCATTTGGCCTGGAGTGTCCCTGCTCCTCTGCTGTTTTACTAGCTGGATAGTCGGGGTAGCTCTGTACCAAGGCTTGTCTTCACCCCTCAAGATGGATCTATGCTGTAAACAGATTTCCGATTGTCTGACAATATGAATGGCCTTTTCAAGGTCAGATCTTCCTTAGGATGAAGCATACCTGAGAGTACATTGTCCGCCACTCCAACAACAAATATATCCCTGATTAGCTCTGGTTTCGAGTCACCGTAGTCAACTTCAGCCATTCTGTACAGCTCATTAATGAAAGAACCACCAAGTTATCCAGCTATTGGACACATTTGTTAAACTTTGCTCTTTCAAGTCTCTTGTTACTGCTCAGGTTAAAATGATCTTAAAACGTCATCAAATGTTGCTAAGGATTCATTGATTCCTTGTCTAGCTATTATATCATCAGCTATTGGACCTACAGAATAAAGCACTGTGTTAACCTGTTCAGCTTCTGTCTTTTTATGTAGACCTGAAGCAATCATGTGGCTAAGGAATCTCTTTCTTCAATGTCCTGAATTTTATGATTGGCCTGGGCCTTGGATGAATCCAAACTGGTTTGGTTAAGTAGATTTTTGATCCATGGCCATTTAAAATTAAAAGTGTGTAAAGACTTAAATTCTGTAAGGAAATCCAAGATGATGCTGCAGTATGTTGCTTCTCAACAAAGTTTCCTTCACTTGTCGGTTTTGGTGGGCTTCTGCATTGATGGCATTCACAATTTCTGCATTTTAAATTTTTAGCAGTGATTAGTTGGATCAACCTTTTTTGAGTTTTCCCTGCATTATCTAAATATTTCCATGACTTGAAACTGTTGATTCCCGGCTTCTGCTGAGTTTTGTGTCTGCAGATAATTTTAAAAATTTTGTTTGATCGGAGTGTGTTCAGGTGCTGCCAAGGGACTCGGGCTGTTTGTGATGCATTTTAAAATGGCAATTCTGACTGCTGCCAACTTAAAAGGTTTTTAAAACTCATTATAGCTAAGAACTTAATTTTTTTAGCTCACCCCTGCTAGATCTTCTGACTCTGCACTCTCTGAATATTGAAGCGGGATAATATCCATGAGATTTAATGGAGTCTTGTGCTGCAACGTGGAGTTTTATTTCTGCTTCTGCTTCCAATCAAGCTTTGGAGCTTTTCTCTGGCAATCTCTTTCTGTGCCTTTGCTTCTGGTTTTTTTCATCAGGTCAGAATGTTGCGTTTTTAATCATCCAGGCTTTAAGTTTCTTCTCCAGCTTCTGTGAGGCTCTGGGTTTTTCTGATAGCTGCCACCATGTTGTAAGATGTTGTGTGTAGTTCAGTAGGTCTCATGAAGAGATTCTGAGTCTTAAGTATTTTAACAATAAGATTTTATTAACTACTAGTAACTATATACATACATAAAGTATAAGGTCCAAGCTCAGAGTGGTCTCCATGCTTGCTTCTACACATATCTCTGTCCAAAAGAAAACTGCCATCTAAACTTGATTCCTTTATGTCACAGCATGGGTGGTACTGTACCCCATCCCACATTAACCCTTTCTATGCTAGACTCTTATTCTACAGCTTCCCTTCACCTTGCTCTGATTCTCCAACTATTTTGCTTCTCTCCCTCACCCACTCACCACCCCCCCACCAACACCCTGCATGTTCTGTCCATACCAACCTATGCCACCTCATGTCCTCCACCCAACACCCCATGGCCCCTCATGCTCCCTATGCCCCCTACATCACCATGGCCCTTTATAGCCCCTATGACAACTTTGAGAGCCCTGAAAGTTCCTTGGCAGCTTTGACAGTTCCAATGAGCTTACGCACTTTTTACGTACAACTGTGTTTACTTATAATAATCTCAAAGTGTGTTGCCCTCTCCAAAAAGAGTCCATACCCAAAGGGGTATCTTACCTCTCCAATGGGGTACCTTGGCTATCCAGATGAATCCATCAAGTTCAGACCTCCTCTTGCCTGTACTCACACTTCTGGCCTACCAAAATCCTGCTTCAGTGGAGGCAGCTGGTGATTTAAATGGCCAGCTGCTTCTGTAAACCATACATTCATGAACCTTGGCCCAGCTCCAGTCTCGTCCCCATGAAAATAGGAAATGCCGTGTTCGGAGGCAGGACTTCGAATTTTTGGCCATTTCCAGGATTTTTGCCATGATGGAAAGCCTCTCAGCCACAGCAAAATATCTGGGCCTGGGAAATGAAGTGCGATGTGGAGTGCGATGAAGATAAAATCAAACAGAAATAAGAGGCTTATGACAAATATTGGGAACAAGATTCAGTTAACAGCCAGAAAGATTATGGAAAGTACAGGAAAAAATTAAAATAGTCAATATTGCAGGCAAATAGTGGCTATGAGAAAAGACTAGCAGGCCACATTAAATTGATCCCTTAAACATTTTATAAATGGATAGGGCATGATTTTGAGCACTGCCAGGGCCACAAGCAGAGGCAGGCAGGAATTAAAAGTAGCATGCTGGTTCCCCAGTTCCATCCATTCCACGAGCCATTTTTCCTGAGGCAGGATCAGGGGCCAGCAGGTCTATTTGCTTGCACAGGGCAGGTAGCTGAAATGACTCATTGAGAGCGTACGGAGGCCAATTAAAGAAGTAATATTGGCAGTTTGCAGTCAGCCTCTAGGCCCCCAAGGTGGCAGGAGGCTGTTTATGTGCCTGGAGGCAGCATCCTGGCGGCAGACGTGGGGGTCAGTACTCCAGGCTGGCCTAGAGGCCCTCCCTTCCTGCCTGGGTGCAGTATCAGCCACAGGTTGCCCTGTAGAGGGGGCTCTTCCCACCTGCAATGTGGTGATGTGACTGCAAGATCCATTTTTAATTTTAAGTTTAAAGAAGTTGGAGAGTGGTTGTCTCAATCTTGAAGCCCTCTCTCCCTTACTTACCTGCCATCACATAGTGCTGCTCCTTTCAAACTGGAAGGCCACTGTTTGACCCTCCAGCTGTGAGGATCCTCCCGTCACCCTTGATTGGATGCGAGCCCCTCTCCAAGACAATTAAGAGGACACCTCTGTGAAAATCAGGACTGGTGACTGTTTCTCCCTACAGGGGTGGTGTTCATGACCTAGAAACAGCCCTGCCCTCTGTTTTCCTCCCTCTGGAGGTAAAATCCTGCCCCATAACGTGTAAGGGGTCAGCTGGGAAAAAAAGTAAGGAAACCTTTGTGCAGAGGCAGTAGACATACCTATAGTATTAAATTAGTACTATGCCTTGGTCTTTGCAAAGGAAGTGTATGATGTTTGGTTACACCAAAAGAGGAGAGGAAAGTTATGGACAGGATAGTAATTATTAGAGATTATGAACAACAATAGCCTTAGTGAAAGTGGGTAATTCAGTTGGCCCAGATGTAATCTATCTTAGGTTGCTGAAGGAAGGAAAGTTGGAAATAAGAGGCATTAGTCTCAATCTTTCAATTCTCATTGGATATAGGAGTATTGGTAGAAGATTGGAGTCATGACAGGGGAGAAGGATAACAACAACTGCTTTTATTTACATAGCACCTATAACATGATTCGGCGTTCCAAGGCACTTCACAAGAGCATTATAAAACAAAATATGACTCTGAACCACATATGGAGATATTAGGGCAGATGAGGGCCAGAGAGGTAAATCATGTCTGAAAGCAGGAAAGTGAGGTAGAGAGACAGAGAGATTTTGGGAGAGAATTCTAGAGGTTAGGCTCAAGGCAGCTGAAGGCTCTCTTACCAAGGGTGGAGCGATTTAAGTCAGGGATGCTCAAGAGGCCAGAATTAGAGGAATGCAGATATCTCAGAGGGCTGTGGTGCCTCAGGAGATTACAGAGATGTAGAGGGGCAAGGCCATAGAAGGATTTTAAAACAAGGATGACAATTTTAAATTTGAGGTGTTGCTTATCATCAGCATGAACTTAAGAATGAGGGGAAAGAGAAGCAAAGGTACCTACTTAGAATAGAAAGTTGCAATAAAGAGAGAAAATGCTGAGAACATTTTTCTGAGTACTGCCATCTTGTTCATTGGTCTTATCCTGTATTGAATGCAGTTTTTACACTGTCTGAAATCTCTTGCCAGGAATTTTGTACAGCACTTGTCTAGAAGATTGCACTGAAATAGAATATCTAACCTTTGCCCTGCTTTATTTTGCAGAGCCTCAAATATTGTGTCCAGAAAGTATAAACAGTTAAGTTGTCTATTTGAATTTACCCTGTGTCTTCACTTCATGGATCTTCTTACTGAACCCACAATATTGGCTGTTCAAACATTTGTAAATATTTGCAGTATGTAATTATGGGGTAGATTTTACAACTGCATGCCCTTGTCACAGTTCTTCATGCCAAAGGACCTCAGCCAGGAGGACTAAGGGCCTCCAGATGATCCTCTGCCCATTAAAATGAATGAATTTATTTATTTCTACATCAGAATTCCCTGTATTTGCTTCAGTTGCATGAAACTCTGCTCTAGTAGTGTAAACTCGCCATTAATAGAAAATGTATTTAAATCCAGTGAACTTCTGGTCAGGACAACAGTGCATTAGATCTGGTAGATCTACTGGAGCACACCATTTCCATCAGAATTGTGCACCATCAGAAATGTCTACCGTTAAGAAATCACTAGAAATTTCTATCTTTTATCGAGTTGAACAGCAAGGTAGTAAAGGTACTAAGTTTCAACCCTCACCAACTCTCAGAGCGCTAATGATCATTTTAATATATTTTCCACCAGCTGCCCTGGCTCTGTATTCTACCCTTTATATGCAATCCCAGAAGCACACTTATACTAATATAATGTCTTAAAAAAATCATGGTTCAAACGACTTATTATTGTGATGATCTGAGTAGTATAATGCATGATGTACCCGTTCTCTTCTAATGATGTTGTTTGTATTTCCAGCAGTACAACACTCTGGGGCTTGTTTTATTTGAAACTTTCTGAATTCATGTCCCTATCACAGGTGGGGTTCCATTTATATTCTGAAAAAATGTATTCTACATTAATATGTCCAGATTCCAGAGCTGCAAAATTCAGCTCCATGGGGGAGGCCTGTGATGGGGTGGGGGGCAGGAGAGATTAAATCACAAAAGATTTCATGCTGCTAGGTCAGAAGGAGTGATAATGAGACAAGTAAAGAAGCAAAAGGTGTGGCTAGATATCTGGCATCTGAATGCAAAGTGCAGGAAATAAGAGAGTGACAAAGGGAAAAACCAAAGAACAAAAAAAATGAAATAAAATGAGGGCCTGTTTATGGTCTAAAATTGTTGAACTCAATATTGAATCCAGAAGGTCATAAAGTCAAATAATGGAATGTTGCTCCCTGAGGTTGCGTTAAGCTGCATTGGAACATTGCAGGGCCAAGAACAAAAAGAGCAGAGTGGGAGCAAGATGGAGAATTAAAATGACAAGCGACTTGAAACTCAGGGTCACCCTTGTGGACTGAATTAAAGAGTTCTGCAAAGTGGTCATCTAGTCTGTGTTTGATTTTCTCAATTTAGAGAAGATTATATTGAGCATACTAAATTGAAAGAAATACAAATAAATTGCTGTTTCATTTTGTTACGATCCCTGCGGAGGTCAAACTTCCCAAACAACCTCAACAGAAGGAACCAATGGACAAGATTCAGTTTCTGTTTTTTTCCTAGAAACCTGAATGTCCAGTTTCCCTTTCAGTTAACTAAAGTTTCTATTTCAGTTCCAGTTCACCTCAAAAAATCTAAGCTTTGAAATCATAGATTCCATCACAATTTGGAAGGAGTGTTTGGAGCCTTGGGTGATGAGAAGCTGGACTGTAAAAGGGAAAGTGTTGAATTTCCTGCATACGCATGGAAAGGTGCCACAGGAGAGAGAGGGGGTGTTGGGGGTGACTGAGGAATGGACCAGGGCATCATGGAAGCATTGGCTCCTTTAGAATGAAAGGGGAAGGGGTGGAAATATGTATTTAGTGCTGAGATCACACTGTTTGTGCAGAATGGTGGAGAATGATGCGTTGGATATGGAGGGTGGTGGGTGGAAGGTGAACCCTACCATGGTTCTGAGGGGGAGGTAAAGGGGTGAGAACAGAAGTGCATGAAATAGAATGGACATGGTCTACGGCCCTGTCAACCAGTGTCCAGGGAGTCCTCAGTTGATGAGTACTAGAAACTTATATGGACTAACAGATAATGACTGTTTTGTTGCTATTTCCTGCTCTGGCCCTGAGCTGGAAAGCGTCATTGAATTTTCTTCCAATTTCCACCTTTTTCTGATCTTCACACCTCCGATCTTTACTTCCCTCCTTTGACTTCTCTGTCTCTATTTTTGGGGATAGGTTATCAACAAATATTCACTATATGCTCATTGACTCCAGCAGCTACCTTGATGACACTTCTTCACACCCCACTTCCTTTAAGGGCTCTGTTCCATTCTCCCAGTTTCACTGCCTCTGTTACATCTGTGCAAACGATGCCACCTTCCATGCTAATGCTTCTGATACATTCTCCATTTTCCCCAACCGATATAAGTGCCCTCACCATATTAGACAGGGCTGGTAACAGCAAGGGCACTGGTCAAGTGACAGTGGTGGGAGGGTGAATGCAGTAATCCTAAGGGTGGATAGCATGTTTGTGCTCCATGAAGCTACTGGTACTGCCCCGGAGCACAGACTCAGCAATCCTAGTAATCTGTTGGAGGACGGATTGCTGGACTGGTGTGAAACCCTGGAAGTCCCTTTGAGCAGACATGATGGCAGCAAACTGAGGTTGCATGACTTTAGTCTGAGCTTCCACTGCAGCTCACAGACATTGGATGGTTTCTGAGAGTGTTGTAATGGAAGCTAAGACATTGACCATCAGAGCTGCGTCCGTAAATGTTCTCATAAGTTGGAAAGGTTGGGCTCCATGTTCTGTACAAAGCATAATGCCAAGTTGGTGCCAACTTCTCCATTCTTCTTGTCAGTGACAGCAACCTTTCTGACAGGCCTGCCAATGCACCAAGCATTTCATTGTGTATGCCCATCAGCCTTTCCTGTATGTTGTCAAAGTCTTCACTAAATTCCTCTGTAGGGGAACTTGTGTATCACCTCACTGCAGGCAATCTAGCTCCTTGACCCCTTTCCTGGCTGCATACCACTCTTGCCCAGTGACTCACCATGGGCAAATCCCACCTCTCCATTACCTTCTGAAGTGCACACAGTTCCAGTATCTGAGATGGTGGCTGTGAGTGTGAGATCAAGTGACAGTGTTGCATCATCATCAGTGTCTTGTCCCTCTTTCATTTAACACTCCTGCACAATGCCTGCCAGGTGGCAATCCTTGGTTATCTGAAAGGATAAAGACATAAGGTTAGGATTGCGGTGAAGGGAATGGGGGAAAGCAGGAGGAGAGACCGTGTGAGGAGAAGAAGAATTGTCATTGTTATCTTCAATGGTTTCAGCCCTGCCACTGGGCAGGGTTGAAACCATTTAAGTTGGATCAAACAAGCAAACACGCTCTCCTCCATTGGAAAGAGGACATGCAGGTGCACGTGTTCAATTAGGAGCTGCTGCCAGCGATACCTTGTTCTTCGAGACAGAGGGAAGTGTCTCAGTGTGTCATGTGAATGGGTGAAGCGTCTATCATAGTTGAATAGCTGGCAGTGTGTTTTTATTTCACTCATGGGATGTGGGCTTCACTAGCTAGGCCAGCATTTATGCCCATCCCTAATTGCCCTTGAGGAGGTGGTGGTGAGCTGCCTTCTTGAACTGCTGCAGTCCATATGGGGTAGGCACACCCACAGTACTTTTAGGAAGGGAGTGCCAGGATTTTGACCCAGCGACAGTGAAGGAACAGCGATATATTTCCAGGTCAGGATGGTGAGTGACTTGGAGGGGAACTTCCAGGTAGTGGTGTTCCCATCTATCTGCTACTCTTGTCCTTCTAGATGATAGTGGTTGTGGGTTTGGAAGGTGCAGTTTAAGGAGCCTTGGTGAATTCCTGCAATGCATCTTGTAGATGGTACACACAGCAGCTACTTTGCATCAGTCATGGAGGGAGTGAATGTTTGTGGATGTGGTGCCAATTAAGCAGCCTGCTTTGTCCTGGATGGTGTCAAGCTTCTTGAGTGTTGTGGGAGCTGCACTCATCCAGGCAAGTGGGGAGTATTCCATTCTGGGACATTATCTGTAAGATATGATTCGTGAGGATGACTATGTCAGGCTGTTGATTGACTAGCCTGTGAGACAGCTCTCCCAATTTTGGCACAAGCCCCCAGATGTTACTAAGGAGGACTTTGCTTGGCAGACAGGGCTGAGTTTGCCGTTGTCATTTCCGGTGCCTTGGTCAATGTCTGTCCAGATTCATTCAAGGTAAGATTTGTGGGTATGAGGTTTGTAGTAATATTAGTGTGCAAGGGTGAGGTGAAGCTATGGGTGTGAAGTATAAATCATGCTTGATAGGGCTTGTTGGTAGATGAGTGAAGGCGCAGTGATGAATTATCCAAAGTGTAGTTGACAGGATGTGGCATTTGAAGATTCATTTATTGACATTGACCACTTGTATGAAGTCATTGAACTTCTTGCAGGCTGCATTCTGGTCCTCAGGTGGCTGACATTGACTGCTGTCTGGAGGGCGTCCTAAATTCTTGTGGATAGAGGATCTCTCCTCTCTTCCTGTGCCAATGTCTGCAATGCTGTGTCTGAGAACCTTGGATCATGCTCTCTGTCCTCCTGTGTCATACTTACCTCTTCTTGCTGCTCATAATGCCTTTCTTTGCCAATTGCAGCATCCACCCCCACCCACCATCTTTGACGTGCTGGCTGCCTTTAAATAGTGCAGTTTAGCTTTAAGTGATGCTAGTCTCACTCAAACTTGCCCTTCTTGCTGAGGAGTGCAGCCACTCTACAGTGCTGTAAGCATTGGACTGCGCACTACTATCATTTAAATTAACAGGCAACACCAGGTTTGTGAGCTGCCTGCATCAGAAGGAATGGGCACAGGCTAATCACGCTTAGCGATATCTACGCCTCTTTTCAGGATTTATCCAATTTCTCCTCCCAATAATTTGCTACAGATTTTGCATTCATACTTCACCTTACTTTCAATCAATATAAAATAATAGATTGGAAACACTTTTCCAAGTTCTTCAATCATCTTGTAGATAAATGCACCATGTTGCATGGGACGGAATCATTTATAGTTGAAACAGTTAGTGTTATTGATCTCAGGAAGGCCAGCACTGGCATGCTGTAATTGGCCTCAACAATCCAGACTAGGGAAGGAAACTCAGTCAAACTATCCATTCCTGATCATATCTAGTAACCCCAATGGGAAAATATGCATGTGAAATCTCAGCTGCAAATCCTTCCACATAAAATAGACTAATCATACAGTATAGAGGTTCAACATTAAGGTTGGCCACTTAAACAAGATACCAAGGTGTCTAGCACCTATGGATCCTTACCCTAGCAATAATTAGTGGCTAGAATACTCCTTTTCAGGACAGGAGTTCTGTCCAACCCCAACACCACCTCATTTCCCTGGGTCAGCAATTAGCGATGCAAGGCAGGATCTAGATGGGATTCCTGCTGCCAAGCAGATACCTGTTCAGCAGAGGAGACCCTAAAGTACAACTTCCCAAACTGTGTCGCAGCATTTTGAGATTGCCAGCTCTGAGACAGCAATGACCTCATGCACTGCTTTCTGAGGCCTAACTGCTGCTGCAGAAAAAGCCTGTGAGTAGTTAGGTGTTTGTTATTTTTTGAAGAAGCCTTGCTTTTTCATTAATTCCCTCCACGCCCTGTGCTCAACAACTGAAGTACCTCCCCCATTCAAAAACTCTCGTACCCCTTAAATTTTCACTCTGGGGTGACATAGAGTTTCAGGCATTAAAATGGGGTCACACCAGGAAAAATTTGGGAAGCACTGCCCTAAAGGTCCGCTGAGTAGAGCGTATCTCCCACTGATTGCCTCAGCTGAAACTGGGGACTTCAATCTAGAGAAGAGCAGGCTACTACAAAGTCCATTCCTTCCATGCATGTACTGCATCAATTCTCTGGACCTAAGATCACCTTCAGCAAGGTGAATACAAGAAACACTGGCAACACAGGTGAACCAGTAGGATGTCATTTAGGACCCAGGCCCAATGCCTACTAGGTGGCGGGCATGGAAGGAGTACTAATGCTAGTCCTGATTAGGGAGGTGGGATGGAATACTGGCTAGGAAATGAAGCAAGTAGACCCCACAGTCTGCACTTTTCTTTCTTCTCCATCACAATCCTGTGGATGAGAAACCTGGCCAAGGTTTTTTAAAAGAATGTGTAAGAAATTGGAATAAAACACAAAGGAAATATAAAATATTCCACCTTATTGCTTATTTTTAAGTGAAATACAATTCTCAGTAGCATTCCAATCCCATATGAAATACTGGACAAGTTATCAGCAGACTATGAAGAAGTACACACTAAAGCTTCTAAATGTATGTAGACTGAGTCACTGATTAATAATCTGCTACCTGTCACCGGGATGCATGGCAGTAGAAGCTCTCAATTTCCTGAGAAGCCCATGGTGCCTGGACAAGTAGGTAAAATATGAAGCAATCTTATTTGACAGTAGCATCATTCTGACAGCCATCCCTTTTAAATCCACTCTGAACAGTAATAAAACCCATTCAACAGCTGTGAGGCAGCAAACCACAGCAGTACCTGTCACTGACAGCAGATGCAGGTATGAGGAACGTTGGAGGCACAGGGAGAGGTGACAGATCCAGGGCCCATCAATTTTAGGGATCATAACCTTGCACAGGCTCTAAGTGATTGCTCCTGGTGTCTCAGCTGAAAGCAAGATTACCCACTGACATAGTTAGATTTGGTATATGAAACCTTGCTTTTACAGAATCAATTTTTATTCTGTAAAGGGACTTAAACTGTCCTCTGATATTCATTTCTCTTGACCCTAAATTTGATGCCATATTTAGCATTTTATTGGAAAAATTATTTTTTTTTTAGTTTACAACAGCAAATTGGAACAGAAGCTATTTCCCCTATTTTGCAAGCCAAACTCATCCTTGCTTGACTTTTCTAATGTGACGTGGCATATGCCATGATCTGTCTGCTGATCCACATCCACATCCAGCTCATTGTAATACATGGTAGTGAGGGCCAGTGCTTTGTAGCCTTGAATTTCCTGGTTTTAAACTTGTGCCAGAGGCAGGCATGTCTGCATACAGGAACAACTAAAGGCAGCAGAGATGTTTCACAGCTTAAGTAAAAACTACAGCTAGGAATTACTTTCTGACTTTTTTTGTCATTCTGCCCACAAAGCCTATGATTTACTTTTGACGATTTCTAGTAGTGTGAGACCACAGAGAGATTTTGAAGCCCCTCAACAGTGAGTCTTCACAGGGGCTTCAAAATCTCTGTTCTTTATGGGCATATTTCTACATACCATTGTCATGGAGGTGGAGGAGGAACAGTGCATATTGAAACAAAACACAGTTGGGCAGCATTTAAAGAGGATGCACCCAATCACTTATTATTCTCCACCTCCCACAAAGAATATACAGGCAACACAGGTCATACGGTGATCTTGGTGAACAGATACGTACAAGAAGAGTGCACTTTGAGGCAGCAGAAGAGCTCTGTCAGTTGTCACACGATGATCTGCAGCCATCGTCATCTACCTGCAATGCTTCAAAATTAGACATTCATGGGGAGGGTGTAGTTCTACCTGGTTTGGAGGCAGAAGCCCAAGGAGGAGAATATCAGGATAACTGTCAGCTGGAAGAATCTCAATGCCTGCTTTGAAGTGCATCAGAACAGAAGTGATCACTGCAGAGTTCTCTCCTGTTCAATACAGTTCATCTTTATCATCACTGATTTAACTCCTTCAAATTAAAGGATGAATCTTCCAGTATAGGACCCATACTAGAATATGACAACACATTAGACCTCCTTGCCCCATATTACATTGCCAATAAATATAAATTGATTGAATAAGTCAAATTAGTGTACCTTTTCCTGTGAGACTCTATCATGAGTTGTAAAGCACAACATAATTTCACATTCTATTTTCATACAACAAAGTCCAATGTGAACAGATGCAAACCTACTCTTTCCTAACACTATACTTGCCCTGGGTAGCTAAACATTTCATTTTTTTCTCCAATTCTGGTGCTTCTCAAAAGTGGAATTTGAAAGGCAGTACGGTACTTGTGCTACAAATGAGTAATGGGACTAAAGTGGCCCTCATCTCATGACAGCTTAGTCTTGGGAAGCAGCTGCTACTGACTCCATTCTGGAGCTTGCTCCTAGACAGCCATATATACCTGATCCCACCCTACTTCCATCTCTTAACAGATAATGTGAACTTTAGTTGTCTAGGGAAATTTTCCTGACACCAACCTTATATGCAGCATGTCCACTTTGACAGCCATCAAGCAGGAGGAGTCTGCACTGCACCATCCCAGTTGCCAGCACTTTCATTTCCCTTCCCATTGAATAACATCAGCAACATTCCATTACTGCCGGAGGTCATCACACTGCGGCAGTTTCTAAAGTCAAGAGGTTATTGATGGCAACTGTGTTATCAATCTAAAATCCATTCTGTGTGTCAGCTGGTGCTATTTATGAGTATTTTGTGCTAGAACTATTAATGCGTGGTGTTCTTTGAAGCTGTGTATGTATGACTATGCATTGTTATGCACATGAAGCGGTCCGTTCAAACAGCACTGTTTTCATCTTATCACCTGTCCATTAAAAAAAGGTGGTGTTTTGAATTTGTTTGTCTTCTTTTATGAATAATCGGTGGCGTATTTTTCCCAACTTCCCAGTTTTTATATGATCCAATTTTACTAATAATCCCACAGCAAACGCGAGATAGGATTAACTCAGTAGGTTAGTTTATTGTATACATTCAAAACCTATGAAAAGGGGCTCACAACTTCCCACTCTGCATTCACACAGTAAAGGAGGGTAATAGAGAAAAGGAGGTTTTATAGTACCGGGACCACAGAGAAAATTAATATTGGTTTACGTGAGTTCCAGAGTTCCAAAGTCAGACCCTGATGGGGAAGTCTTTCACATGATTGGCTGGAGACCAATGATGTGAGATTCATTTCTTCAGGTGCCATTGATGTTGTAAGATGAAGTAGGCATGCAAATATTGCGTCAGTTCTGTAGGCAATGATACAAAATCTTCCAGTAGAGTCAGGTTAGGTGGCCCAGTCTGGCTTCTGTGTGACCTGTCAGTTGGATGTTGAACAGTAGACTGGCTGTGCAGCTCAGGAAAGTAATATTAAACTGCTCAAAAGGCCAGAGGCTCAGGCCATGTGACCTTCCCTCTCCACAGTGACTTCAACAAAGAATATTTATCAAGCTTCTGGAACTTGGCTTTGTTTTCAGGGCTGATAATGTCTCAGCCATTATGGGTTGAAAGGGGTGCCATTCATGTTGAGGGTCTGGTGTTTGGTAAGCCATTGTCTCAACAGACCCTTGAACTCTGTTAGCAAGGTTAGCTTATCAAATGCAAATGTAGCTCCTTTTGAAATTGGTCTGTACAATCCCAGAAGCTCCTTAGGTATAACGAGGTGTGACATTCCTGAAACTGAAAAAATAATTCTTCTGTTCTGGAGACAACTGGGAATAATTTCTAGATGAGGGTCAACCATCTTAATTGTTCTTGTACAGCAGAAAAGTCCAGTTTAAAAATAAGAAATAGTAGCAAGGATAAAGTTTTTAAATATAAATTGGGTTGGGTTTCTGTTCCATGTTGGAGAAACCCAACAGCATAATAAACAACAGAAGATCTGTAAGGCCGTGTGATGGTATGACAAAACCCAGCAGTTATTATGTAATAATTGATGGGTAATATTTTGTGGCATGTGTATTTGCGCTATATAACTCATAAATATTCTTCCTGTTCTTGAGTTCTCTGCCCAAAGGCAGATCCGACCTGCAATGCCACAGCCTGTACCAGAGGTATGGCAAGGATGCAGGTCCAAAATCCACCCCAGCAATAACAGAGCTCAAACCTCATGTTGTTGGCACCAATCTAATCCACACCGGCTATCCAGCCAACCGAACCAGCCTTACCCCCCAAGGAGTCCATGGCTTTGTGACAACATACACTTTTACATGCATATTGTAACCTGGAGCAATGGTTGGTGATGGTAGAATCTACAATTTCTTTCCATTAGATGGCTGACCAGGAAACTCTCCTGCTCTTACCGCCTGCCATGGTGATGACTTTCTAGTGCCATATTCCTCTAAATTTTGGTTTCATCTCGTGTTTGGCTGTTCACACAAGCATTTTTCTGCCTCCCAGCCTACCTCTCCATCCTGCTCCAACCCTACTCTCAATGCCAAGTCTAACAGGCTGGAATTTTGTCATAAATAAGTGATCAGGGTCAATTCAAATAAATCCTGTAGGTAGGTTCTGCCCAGTATTGGTGAAGCTAAACCCGCTGATCCATGTTCTTGTTACTTTAGTGTTCATATTGGAAAAGTAACAAATGGAGCTAAACACTCACAGTGATACACAAACTGGTAAGGGTAGCTCAAGACCACTTATAATCCCATCAGGACAATTGCACAATCCATCAGAAGGAGCCAGCTCAATCAGGACAAGTCAAATATATGACCCAATGGCATATATAAGATCAACACAACTCAAGTGCAAGAATATACACAATTCAATTCAAAGGGAACAAAATAGTAACATTCTGCACCCAACAGGAATGCCCACCTCCCATCAGGGCAGGACAAATCCCATAGTATTACACAGTTTTATCAGGACTAGTAAAACACAACTTTAACACAGAGCAAAGGAAGAAATAAAGGAGTTAATGGTTCTGATGACTCCGTGAAAGGTCATAATTGATGTATTCATAATGGTGGTGACCCTATTCAAAAGTTAATTGGTCTAATCAGTGGCCACTTCAGTATTCTATTCTTATGATAATGCAATCAGAGCTAGTTCATCACATTATTCATATAGTACTTCGATGCAGTGAAACAACTGTGACCTGGTTGTTAGTTGGGTTCAGGCTTGACCAAGGAAGTCGAACCAGGACAATACTTAATTGATAAATGTTCATATTTATGATTTCAAAAGGATAGTAAATTAAGGAGTATTTTAAAGAGAAGTGAAGAGGTTTATTCCAAAGATTACAGCCAAGTCAGCTGAAGGCACAGCTAGCAATGTAGGAGTGATTAAAATTAGAGGGGTGCAAATATCTTGATAAGTGGGAATGAAAAATGACAGAAGGGCAAGACCGTGGAGGCATTTGGAGACAAGGATGAGAATTTTAAAATCAAGGCATTTTAAAAAATTCTTCCATGTGATATGAACATGCTGGCAAGTCCAGCATTTATTGTCCATCGCTAATTGCCCTTGAGAAGGTAGTGATGAGCAACCTTCTTGAATCAGCAAAGTCCATCTGGTGTAGGTACACCCACAGTGCTGTTAGGACAGTGAAAGAAAGGCAATACAGTTCTAAGTCAGAGTCGTGTGTGGCTCAAAGGGGAGCTTGCTTTGCTTAACTGTAGGTCAGCTAACACAGGGATGATGGGAAAATGGGGCTTAAAGCAGTAAGAACACAGACAGCAGAGGTTGGGATGATGTCAAGTTTTTAGAGAGTAGAATGTGTGTGAGGCTGACCAGGGGTGTGTGGAAGTCTCAGGGTAACAAAAATGAAGGTATTAGCAGAAGGTAAGCTAAGGCAGAGTGAAGTTAGGAACATAGGATCAGGGGTAGGCTGTTGAGCCTTGTTAGGGGGGAAATAAAGGAATACAGTAATGGTCAAGGGACTTGACTTAAAATATCCCAGCATGCAAAACCACAAATGCTAAGTAGTTAACAGTTAAAAGTCAGGCTGGGACTGAGAGAATGCTGAACCTCGCACATTCTCAGGACTTGAGTATCAGCAAGGCCATACTAGATGCAAATGTGATAGATTGAGTGTTTTGGGAGTCAGTCTGGAGTCTTAGGTTGAAAAACAACCAAGATTGGGCCTATTTATAGTAGATAGGGGAAGAACAGATGGTCCTAGTGGAGATAGGAGGCCTTTCTTCCAATTTTACTTAGTTCTGTTGAAGGGTCATTCGGACGCGAAACGTTAACTGTGCTCCTCTCCGCAAACCTGCTGCCAGACCTGCTGAGTTTTTCCAGGTATTTTTGTTTTTGTTTTGGATTTCCAGCATCCGCAGTTTTTTGCTTTTATATAGGAGGGATGGTCTCTGCTGGAGTGAAGGCAGGCATAGATGATGTAACCTTTGTGACCAGAGATTTGTGTGCTTAACATAAACCTATATGTTGACGATATCGAAATCTGGAGGATGCTCTTGTACGTGACCAATAATGTATAAATATGTTGAACACTTGTAGCTTAGCAGAGTGCTGTCTCAGGTTGTATTGAGACAGTGTTCTCCTTACAATTCCTGGAATAAACAATCGTAACCTGTGCCTAAGTCTCCTGTGGATCATTTGTCAAAGAGACCACAACAAGCCTGCTCCATCATTCAACACAATCATGGCTGATCATCCACTTCAATACCTACACTATCCCCATATCAACTTTATGTCATTGGTATTTAGAAATCTATCAATCTCTGCTTTAAACATACTTAATGACTGAGCTTCCACAGCCCCCTTGGGTAGACAATTCCAAAGATTCACAAGCTTCTGTGTAAAAACTTTCTCCTCATCTTGGTCCTAAGTGGCTCTCCCCTTATTTTGAAACTGTGTCCCTTGGTTCCAGATTCCCCAGCCAGGGGAAGCATCTTAACTGCATTTATCTCTTTAAATATTTTGTATATTTCAATGAAATTATCTCTGATTCTTTGAAACTCTAGAGAATACAGGCTCAGTTTCTCCAATCTCTCTTCATAGGATAGTCCTGCCATTCTCGGGACAAGTCTGGTAACTTACTTTGCAATCCCTCTGCGGCAATAGCATCCTTCCTAAGGTAAGGGGACCAAAACTGCACACAGTACTCCAGGTGCAGTCTAACCAAGGTTCTGTATAATTGAAGCAAGACTTTGTTACTCCTGTACTAAAATACTCTTGCAATAAAGGCTAACATACCATCAGCCTTCCTAATTGCTTGCTGCACCTGCATGTTAGCTTTCAATGACTTATTGACAAGGACACCAGGTCCCTATGTACTTTTCTAATATCTGACCAGTTAAGAAATGCTCTGCACATCTGTTCCTCTTACCAAAGTGGATAACTTCACATTTTTCCACATTATAAAGCATCTGCCATGTTCTTGCCCACTCAGTAAGTCTGTCCAAATCCCCTTGAAGCAGCTTTGCATCTTCCTCACAACATACATTCCTACCTAGCTTTGTGCCATACGTGAACTTGGAAATACTAAATTTGGTCCCCACATCCAAATCATTGATATATATTGTGAACAGCTGGGCCCGAGTACTGATCTGTATCCACTAGTCACAGCCAGCCAAACCAAGAATGATCCATTTATTCTGAATCTCTGTTTTCTGCCTGTTAACCAATCCTTAACCCATGCCGGCATATTACCTCCTATCCCATGTGATTTAATTTTGTTAACCAACATCCTGTGGGGGACTTTATCAAAAGCCTTCTGAAAATCCAAGCACACTATATCTACCAACTCCTCTTTATCAATTCTGTTAGTATCGTCCTCAAAAAACTCCAACAGGTTCATCAAACATGATTTTATATTCAAAAACCCATGTTGACTACGTCCAATCAGATCATTAATATCCAAGTGTCCATTTATTATATCCTTTACAATAGATTCTAACATTTTCCCTGCCACTGATGTAAGGCTAACAGGTCTATAGTTCCCTGTTTTCTCTCTCTCTCCCTTCTTAAATAGTAGGGTGATATTTGCTACCTTCAAATTTGCAGAAGCCATTCCAGGTTCGATAGAATTTTGGAAGATGATCACCAATTCATCCACTATCTCCATAGCCACCTCTTTCAATGCTCTGGGATGTAGAATATCAGGTCCTGGGGACTTACCAAACTTCAGTCCTGTTAGTTTTTCGAATACAGCCTGCTTACTAATACTAATTTCCTTCAATTCCTCATTCTCCCTAGTCCCTTGGATCTCTAATTCTGGGAGATTTCACGTATCTTCCTCGTGAAGACAGACACACAGTAATCATTTAGCTTCTCTGCTAGTTCTCTATACCCAATATAAATTTTCCTGACTCTGCCCGTTATGGACCCACATTTGTCTTAGCCATATGTTTTCTTTTTACATGCCATAAGAAGCTTTTACAGTCTGTTTTTATGTTTTGTGCTAGTTTACATTTATATTCCTTTCTTCCTTTATCAGTTTCTTGGTCCTCCTTTGCTGTATTCTAAAATGCTCTTAATCCTCAGGCTTACTACTATTTCTGGTAACTTTATAGGTCTTTTCTTTTAATCTGATGCAATCCTTAACTTCCTTTGTTAGCCCTGGTTGACTGTCTTTTCTTTTTGGGTTTTGTGCCTTGAAGGAAAGTATAATTGCTGTAAAGTCTGTTATAACACCTTAAGACTATATGTTGCCTATGTACCATCATACCTTTCAATGTATTTTCCCAATCACCTAAGCCAATTTGCCCCTCATACCTTCATAATTTCCTTTGTTCAAAGTTAGCACCCTGGCTTCAGATTGAACTACCTCACTTTCAAACAGAATGCAAAATTCTATCATATTATAGTCACTCATCCCTAAAGATAAAAGCAAAATACTGTGAATGCTGGAAATCTGAAACAAGCTCTGAAGAAGAGTCATAAGGACTTGAAACGTTAATTCTGTTTTTTTCTCCACCGATGCTGTCAGATCTGCTGAGTTTTTCCAGAATTTTCTGTTTTTGTTTCACTCATCCCTAAAGGTTCTTTTACAGCAAGATTATCAATTAGCCCTTCCTTGTTACATAACACTTGATCTAAAATAACCTCTTTTCTAATTGGTTCCTCAGTGTACTGCTGTAGAAAACCACCTTGATCATACTCCAGAAATTCGTCCTCCACAGCAATCGTGCTCATTAGGTTTACCCAATCTATATGCAGGTTGAAGTCACTCATGAATACTTTATTACCCATGGGACATGCTTCTCTAATCTCCTGATTAATACAATGCACCACACTACCACTGCTGTTTGATGGCCTATAAACAACTCCAACCAATATTTGTTGCCCTTTGCTGTTTCTTAGCTCCACCGAAACAAATTCCACATTTTGTTCTTCCAACCTGAGATCCTCCATTACTAATGTTGAGTAATGAATTGAGCAATGTTACAGAGATGGAAATATATGTTCTTCATGATGGTGCAGATATGTGGTCAGGAACTCTTCTTGGGGTCAAGTTTGAAATCACATTCAGAAGCAGACAGGTCAGGCTCAGAGAGTTTCCAGGAGAGGATTTGATAATTAGGGAATAGAGTTTATATCAGGGGCTAAAGGCAACGGTTGAAGGAAATACCTGCTCATTCAATACTGGATGTTAAACAAGCAGCCGGACAATTTAGAGACACTGGAGGAGTTAAGATGGTAGAGATATAATTGTGATGAGCCCATTCTGAGCTTAATTGATCAAGGGCCACCTCAGTATTCTATTCCTATGATAATATCTTAATATTTTAAAAGTAGTAAGGTTTATTACTAGTAGTAGTAAGATTTATTTTCTAATAGATAGGGGAATGGCAGGGCTGCTCTAACCCCTAGAATGCACTTCCTGTACTATGTGGGAATTCCAGGATGCTTCCTATGTCCTGGATAGCCATATGTACAAGAAGTGCTGTCAGTGGCAGCAGCTTGAGCGCTGGGTTTTTGAGCTTGAGCAGAAGCTGGCGTCACTGCAGTGCATCTGTGATATTGAGAGCTTCGTGGAAAGCACGTTTATGGATGTGGTCACCCTGCAGCTTAAGTGTATGCAGGGAGAAGGAGAAGGGGTGGCCATCAGGCAGTCAAGAAGAAATAGGCAGATAGTGCAGGAGCGCATCTCATTCTCCAACCAGTATTCAGGTCTTAAGTCCATGCCACCATGACAGGCTAAGTTGTACAGAGGAGCATAAGGAGACTGGAAGAGAAATAGTGATAGGAGATTCAATAGTTAGGGGAACAGGTGCATTTCTGTGGTCACCGATGTGAATCCAGGATGGCATTTTGCCTCCCTGTTACCAGAGTCAAGCCTTGTTGCCAGAGTCAAGGATGGCACTGAATGGTTGCAGAGCACTTTGAGGGGGGAGGGTTGTGGTCCATATTGGTAACACATGGTAATGACATGGGCAGAAAGGGGGATGTAGCCCCGCAATCAGAATTTAGGGAGCTAGGTAGGGAATTAGCAAGCAGGACCTCAAAGGTCATAATCTCTGGATTATTCCTGGTACCACGTGCAAGTGAGTATAGCGATAGAAGGATAAAACAGATGAACATATGGCTGGAAAGATGGTGCAGCAAGGAGGGCTTTAGACTTCTGAGGCATTGGGACTAGCTCTGGAGGAGATGGGCTCTGTACAGGCAGTACATAAACAGAACCGGGGCAAATTTCTTTGTGGGGCAATTTGCTAGTGCTATTGGGGAGGGTTTAACTAACTCGGTAGGGGTGTGGGAACCAGGAGATCATATCAGAGACGAATAATACGGTGTGCAGAATACTGGAAGAGAAAGTTAGCACTGGAGTAGGAAATAATAGTTACTAAGTGGGTTCAAAGTGTTACGGACAGAATTTGTGTGGTCCTTTTCAGTCCGTAATCAGGATGTTTGTATGTTAAGGTGTGTGTATTTCCTTACCTTCAGAATGATTTTTCCTCATTTAAAATAAATTTCAGCAGCCGGCTGTTAGGTGATTTTAAAAATAAAAAAGGTTATTTATACTTGTCCTGGATGTTTGAACATCTCAATCATCTCACTCACACTATCACACATACAAGATTAGATACCGATGAAGTTAAAGCCAGAATTATAAAAATGGTATTAATAATTCAGTCTCTGTGTCAATGCAGGCCTGATGTCTTCTTAGTTGAGTTGATGCTTTAGTTGGAGTGAGGGTGTTTTAGAAAGAAAGAATTCTCATGAAGCTGCAGAGCCTCTTGTAGATGAATAGCCAAGAGCTTGTCTCAGGTGGACTTGGAAGCTGGAGCATCTACAGTACTTTGGTTGCGTTCAAAGACTTTCAGCTATAATGGTTCAGCTGTTTCAAATCTTTCTCTGCTGGATTTGTTTTGTTCAGGATATTTTAAACTGCAGTCCCTGAATGTTAGTTTCAGTGATATGACTGCCGAGTTAATATTTCTGGGGTTCATCCGCCACAATACAATACCAGTTTACAATGGTCATTTACTCTTATCTTTGTCCCAACTTGAGTTCAAATATCCTCCTCTGTTCAATATGGCACTCGGAGACTAACAGTCTAGAGATCCCATATTCCTCTAAAGCTGGTACATCCTTACACAATGAGATGTTTAAACTTCACAGATGGCAGTGAAATACCCTTATTCAGGTCCATGTTTAACTAAAGATTTGCCATAGAATTGAATTCTGTCCACAGTTTAAATGCCCATACTCACATGTTACTTCTAGCCATCTTAACGGAGGTTATGGGCACTTTCACATAGTATGATCTGACAGTCCATAATATCCAGTATCCTTACGCTTGTACGGAGCATGACAACAGTAAGGGATAAAATAATAAAGTGTAATTTCAGGTTACTGTGCAAGTACATGAATGCGCGGAGTGTGGTAAATTGGAGTTACAGGTGCAGACGGCCAAGTGAAAATATGGGCCTGAGTTTTACGCTCCTCCGCCGCTGTGTTTTCAGGCTGGACGGGTTGGAGGGGAAAGTGAAGGAATGGGATTCCCTCCTGGTTCCTGACCATGCAATGATTTTATTCCGGGTGGGCAAGGCTTCAGATGGGAAGACCTCCCTTGCCCCAATTGAGACCCCTAAGAGGCCGCTTAAGGGCTGTTTCCCACCAAGCCTCAATTTTAAGGCTGGCAGGAGGATCGACCTTGCAACTCCATCAGAAGCCCCCCTCTGAAGTCAGACACCTCCCCTTAAGGTCTGGTGGCCTCTGGACCTCCCTCCTCCCTGGCCTCTCCCCCAAGATCCCAATCCCCTTCCCTATCTTACCCACCCTGGGACCCTTTAAACTTATCTGGGCCTCTGGTGCCTAGACTTAAGACAGAATCATCCCAGATTTGCACTAAGTGCAGGAGCGGGCGGGGAAAATGACTTATTAGCTACAATGGCAGGTTTTTGCATTGTATCATCCCATTTCCGCCTCAATTTGCATTCCCGGAAAACATGCCGGGTGTCCTCTGATTCACCTGTCCAGCCATCACCTCAGGTCTTCAGTAAACTGGTTGCAATATTTAAAGGCCGGCCGTGCACAGAGCTCGCACTCTTCACTGGATAGGAAGCAGCTGGGACCTGATGGCTGCCAAAGGGAGGAAATGTGCTGCCCCCAGATTTGGCAACACATTCCTTGAGTGCCAACTGGACACAGTGGAGGCCCGCCATGGTGTCTTTTACCTCCGCTCTGGGGAAGGCCAGCAAGCAAGGTCACTAATCCAGCCTGGGTGGGGCTGCAGCTGTGATCAGCGCCAATGCCCTGCAAAAGAGCACAGCCACCCAGTGCCGAAAGAGGATGAATGATCTCTTCCGTTCTGCCAGGGTAAGTCACTCTTCTCATCACTCTCCACTCACAACTTACAAACGCACCACACATTCTCATTCACTACCAGTTCAAGAGACATCATCATTCACTCTCGCACACACACCTTCATCTGCCCTGCAGATCATTTCCTCATTCCGTCCATGGCACCACTCACCACCCACACATGCCAGGCATACTTATCATCTGGCCTGGCAGACATCCTGCTTACACGCTCTCCATCTGTATTCAAGCAGGACAAGCTGGCACACAACAAAAGGGAGAGGTTGCAGACTGGTGGAGAAACACCTGAAGTCAAGGTTCTCACAAGCAGAGCCATCCAGCTGGCCTGTGACAATCTGAACTGTTCCTGTGCTGACGTTGAGGTCAGTGGTGCTCAACCAAGTGAGGATCCAGCAGTGCAACACCCATCAGACAACCACGTTGTGGGTCACTTCCCCTGTTCCGCTGTCTCCTGCCACAAACTAATTATCTCTCCTTGCTTTCACAGGCACATCTGGGCAGCAGCTGAGGGGTCCATGACCCAGGTCTTTGACTCAAGGCCAAAAGAAATCTCACAAGAAGAATCTGATGACACCCTCACTGAAGACCTGTGACAGCGTTCACCCAGACTCTCCACCAGCACAGAGACTTAACTTGGGAGTTAGCTTTGGAGAAGCCTCAGAATCACAATCTGGTGAGCACATCACACTACCTGATCCACAATAGGCAGCAACAGGGACTTCCAAGTTTTCCAGCATTTGGAGGACTACTGGAGCCCTGAAATCTGCTGAGTCCACGTCAGATGAGGAGCCTCTGGACTTGGTCATGCCTTATTTGCTGGAGTTGCAATGGCAAGCTTGGAAACATCAGGAAGGGATATCCGCTGCACTCCTCAGAGTCCATCCACCTTCAGCCTGAGGTCATAGTGCCAGCATGCCAATGCACCCAGGTCAACACTGGTAGAATGGCAGCCACCATGGAGACCTTGGTCCAGGACATCAGCCCTGTACTCCTGCATGGGCTGAACTCCATCGTTGACAACATAATTGGCCTCCAACAGTGTCAACATGAGATGTATGCAGGGCAGCTCGATCTTACTCCAGCTTCCTCTTCTCCACAAGGAGTCAGCCAGGGGCCCTCGGGCACCCATAGGAAAGAGGATCAGCAGGTGTACACCCCGGGGCCAACCCCCTGTCTGAATCCGGGAGTGTCCGGTCCATCCAAATCCCCTCTCCCTGTCATGTTTATCATAGACAGGGCAAAGCAGTCAACAGGCTGCTTACACCTCCACCGTGGATTTCTGGGAGCACCAAGACGTAGCGGCAGAGTTAGGAAGGTTAAGAAGATGCAGTTACACAGCCTGGGAAAGGGTGTTAATCACTTGTACATAATGTTCACTACTGTAAATAAACTCCCAAGGATCTCTCCTTGCCTATGGGTCCTTATTCTGATGACCAGTGTTCGTGTCACTCAGGTGTGAACCTTGGTCCCTGCACAAGAATAAGACAGGTGTCTCAGTTCAGGGCCCGTTCCTTGTGCTTTGTGCAACCTTCCTAGCACACTGATGATCTTAACAATGCATTTAGAAAAGCATAGTATGATTAGAACAAATCAGTGTGGTTTTGCTAAAGGGAAAGCCTGTTTGACAAATTTATTAGAGCCTTTTGAGAATGTAACTAGTAGGTTAGATAAAGGGGAACCAGTAGAAGTCGTAAACCTGGATTTCCAAAAAGCATTTGTAAGGTGCTACACAAAAGGTTATTAGGCAAGATAAGGGCTCATGGAGTTGGGGATAATGTTTTAGCATGAATAGAGGATTGGTTGAGAGATGGAAAACAGAGAGTGGGCATAAACAAGGCTTTTTAAAATTGTCAGGCAGTGAATAGTAGATTGCCACAAGGATCAGTGCTGGGGTCTCAGCTATTTACAATCTATATTAATAACGTAGATGAAAGGACACAGAGTAATGTATCAAAGTTTGCTGATGATACCAAGCTAGGTGGGGAGGACACAGAGAGGCTGCAGAGAGATATAGACAGGGTAGCTGAGTAGGCAACAAGATGGCAGATGGATTATAATGTGGGGAAGTGTGAGGGTATTCACTTTAGTCATTAGAATAGGAAAGCAGAATATTTTTTAAAAGGCATGAAACTTGTAAGTGTTAATGTTCAAAGATATTTGGGTGCTTGTACAAGGAACACAGAAAATTAGCATGTAGGTGCAGCAAGCAATTAGGAAGGCAAACGGCATGTTGGCCTTTATTGCAAGAGGATTGGGCTATAAGAATAAAGAAATGTTGCTGTAATTGTATACAGGTTTTAGTGAGACCACATCTGGAATACTGTGCAGCTTTGGTCTCCACATTTAAGAAAGGATATACTTGTATTGGAGGTGATACAGCGAAGTTTCATTGGATTGGTCCCTGGGATGAGGGGGTTGTCCTATGATGAGAGGCTGAGTAAATTGGGTTTATGTTCTCTGGAGTTTAGAAGAATGAGAGGTGATCTCATTGAAAGCTACAGTTTCCAAGCCCTTAACACTATGTCTATCCCAATTAATGTTGGGAAAGTTGAAATCACCTAATATAATTTCCCTATTGTTATTGTTTTTACATACCTCCACAAATTGTGCACATATTTGCTCCTCAATTTCCCGCTGATTATCTGGGGATCTATAATAAACACCTAATAATGTGGTTGCCACTTTTTTATTCCTAAGCTCTACCCACAAAGCTTCATTCAATGCCCCCTCCAAGATATCATCTCTCCTTACTGCAGTAACTGACTCCTTAGCTAATAATGCAATGCCTCCTCCTCTTTTACCCTCTCCTCTGTCTTGCCTGAAGATCCTATATCGCGGAATGTTGAGCAGCCAATCCTGTCCTTCCCTCAACCATGTCTCAGTGATGGCTACTATATCACAATTCCACGTGCCAATCCTCACCCTTAACTCATCTGTTTTACCTGTAATACTCCTGGTATTAAAGTAGAGGCCATCCAGCCTTGCCTTACTCCATTGAAGCTTATTGCAGCTGGATTCCCTCTGACTTGATTGTTTTACTGTATTATGATGTGTCCCTATTCTGCTAACGTTCTGTGCCCCCTCCTCCTGCTGAATTAGTTTAAACTCCTCCCAACAGCACTAGCAAACCCACCTGCAAGGATGTTAGTCCCGCTCTGGTTCAGATGTCGACCATCCCATTTGTACAGGTCCCGTCTTCCCCAGAAATGGTCCCAGTGATCCAGGAATCTAAAACCCTCCATCCTGCACCAAATCTTAAGCCACATATTCATCAGCACTATTCTCCTATTTCTGAGCTTGCTAGCATGTGACACTGGGAGTAATCCAGAGATTACAACCTGAGAGGTCCTGCTTTTTAGTCTATTGACTAACTCACTGAATTCTTGAAGCAAGACCTCGTCCCTCTTTCTACCTATGTCATTGGTACAAACATGTACCATGACCTCTGCCTTATCAGCCTCCCCCTTCAGGATGCCCTGCAGCCATTCAGTGACATCCCGGACCCTGGCACCAGGGAGGCAACATACCATCCTGGAGTTATGTTGATGGCCACAGTAGCACCTATCTGTTCCCCTGACTATAGAATCCCCTATTACTATTGTTCTTCCTCCCTTCCTCTCCTCCCATACAGACAGGCTGCTTGTGGTGCCAGAAGCTTGGCTCTGTCCGCTCTCCCTGGAGGAACCAGCCTCCAAAACGGAATACCGATTTGCAAGCAGGAGCCCAGGGGTCTCCTGAACTACCTGCCTGTTTCTCTTGGACTGCCTGGTGGTCACCCATTCCCTCCCTCAAGTCCCTTCATCTGCGGTGTGACCACCTCTCTAAACATGCTATCCATGATTCTCTGAGACTTGTGGATGCTCCACAGTGTCCCCAGCTGCTGCTCCAGCACTGAAACTTGAGAATCCAGGAGCTGCAGCTGGACCGTTTCCTGCACACATGCTGCTCCTGGGCACTGGAAATGTCCCCGGCTTCCCACATGGAGCACAAGGAGCACACCATGGCTTAGAGCGCTCCTGCCATGACTTATCCCTTTAAATTAAACCTTTTAAGTCAATTACTCAAGGGCCTTTCTTTCCTGATCCTCATTACTGTAGAATATACAAATTGTAAACCACAAAAAGACCTTAAACTATAAGCAATTAAAGTAATAAATACCTTACCCACTACTTACCAGTGATTCTTTTCCCTTGTAGCCTCTCCTGCTGCAGCACGCTGTGAAGATTTAAGAAGTTGGATAGCAAAGAAAAAAAGCAAAGAGCACTTCATCCCCTGTGCACTGAATTCCTGCTTTGCATCAAATTTCGAATACCCCTCTGGCTGTGCCCCACTCAGGATGTGCTCTCTCTCTCCTATTCATGGGCAAGTACACTGGGCTTCTAAATAGTCCCTTTCTTAAATAGAGCTGAGTTGACTCACCACTCGTTACTCAACCAATCATTTAGGACTGAGATGAAGAGAAAGTACTTCACTCAAAGCATTGTGAACCTTTGGAATTTTCTACAGAGAGTTGTGGATGCTCCACCGTGGAATGCATTTAAGGCTGGGATAGACAAATTTTTGGTCTCTTATGGAATTAAGGGATATGAGGAGTGGGCGGGAAAATGGACTTGAAGCCCAAGATCAGCCATGAGGGTGGTGACGGTCTGGAATGCGCTGCTCGGAAGGGTGGTAGAGGGGGGTTGCCTCACATCCTTTAAAAAGTATCTGGATGAGAACTTGGCACGTCATAACATTCAAGGCTATGGGCCAAGTGTTGGTAAATGGGATTAGGTAGGTAGGTCAGGTGTTTCTCACCTGTCGGTGCAGATTTGATGGGCCGAAGAGCCTCTTCTGCACTGTGTGATTCTGTGATTCTGTGATTCTGTGCTATGATCATATTGAATGGTGGAGCAGACTCTATGGGTCATATGGTCTACTCCTGCTCCTTTTTCTTGTGTTATTGTGCAGATATGTGTGGCATATTGCAGTCTGTCACTCACAGATGTATCCGGGAGTTCACCACTGCCCTGTTCAGAACAGCCATTGAATTTGTAGACCCTGAGAACCAGACAGCCAGATTCATGAGATTCGCTGCCATCGATGGATTTCCACAGATACAAGTGGCACTTGCTTGTACCCATGTTGGGCTATGAACTCCCTGGGATTATCCAGCATTCTTCTTAATCTGAAAGGGCTTTCACTCACTCAATGTGCAGCTGGCGTATGAATACTGCAAATGAAACCTGCAGGTTTTCTCGGTGTGCTCCCACCCCAGGGAGCTCTCATGACTCTTAACGTCCTCAGTCACTCTCGGGTGCCACAACTCTTTGCTCTCCTTCAGCAACTGCAGCCATGATTCCTAGGGGACAAGGGATATTCTATGAAGGCCCAACTTAGGACACCCTCGTGGAACCCATAAAGCCAGCAAAGGAGAGATATAATTCCATCCATGCCTCAACAAGGGCAACAATGAAACAGACCATTGGAATCCGGAAGGTGAGGTTATGCTGCCTGGACCATTCAGGCAGAGTGCTGCACTACACGGCACAGATATTCTCCACAATCATTGTGGTCTGCTGCATCTTACACAACCTCGTGCAGCAAAGGCGGGAGGAGGGTGCCAGATGGGGAGGTGAAGCACCTAGAGGCCTTCTCAAATGAGGAAGGAGGGCAACAGCCTGATGATCCTGAGGAAGTGAATGATGTGGCTACAGCTGCAGATGCCAAGGTGAAGGAGCAATGTACCAGGCAGGTCCTTGACACCCTCACTGAAAGCAATTCCAGCAAGAGTGTAGCCCTTTCAAGACCTCTTGATCTTCTCCTCAATAAATGACATGATGGAAATACCAGCAGATCAGGCAGATTCCTTCCAGACCAACCTACATTGCTGTGACCTCCAGCACCAAGAAGGAAAAATGCTGCAGGCCCTCAGCACGAACAAGCCACATGCATGGCTTTGTCAAAGCTACAGGCACCTGTGGTTTGGAAGGAAGTTGCATGTGATTCAGTGATGCACACTCCAAATGCTGGCATTGCTTTGCTAACAAAAGTATGTATTTACTTGCAATATATAGAATGCCTCAGCTACAAATGCAGTTTAGGCAATCGCTTCTGATGGATAATAATGGATTGAAAACCACAAGCTGGCTTGCCAGCTATGTTCCAAATCTCCCGCCTTAAAAGGGTTGCCTAAATTAAAAACCTGCTTATGTCAAGAGACTCAGAGATGTCACTACTTCCGAGGCCCACATCACCCATCATTGATTGTCAATAAAATGCCATGCCCTTAAATGCACCCATTAGTTTTTAGAACTCCCTACATAATGACCATTCAACATAGATGAATAAAATGATCCAAACCATATTTTTACACATGACCCATCCATAGAATGAAAAGATACCCATGCCATCTTTTGTGCTGTTACAATTTTTTCGACATATGTTTCCTAACACTATGCCTTGGTGCAACCCCGACATCAGCAGTTGTGATGGAGGCAGCCTGGTGAGTCATACGCCTCATTACCTGTGTTGACCTTGGCGGCCCTCCTATGGTGGTCCGAGGTCTAGAGGGCTCCAATCTGCAGAGTGTTTCCCGCACAGGTGCAGTTGCACCCTCTTCAGCCTTACCAGCTGGAGACTATAGGGACATGGACAGAGGGGAGGAGGAGTGACAGCACATCCTTGGGTTGCCCTGAGATGACACCACTAGGATGGCTTGCTGGCACTCCATGGTGTGCGATGGCATCTCTTGACTCCAGGAGAAGGGGTACCTGGAGTGAAATAGAGGTGCCTCATACCCCTCTTGCCTAGCCACCTCTGTATAGAACCCATGGCCAGAGTAACGGAGTAGAGGTCTGAGTGCATATCTGACAGCCACTGAATATTCTGCTGGACCTGGTTTTCCATGGAAGTCACCAACCACTCCATGGAGAAAGCCACATGCATACATGCCAGAGCCTGACAACACTCAGGGCTTGGAAGGACTCCTCTACTTTTCCCCCAAGGCTGTGCATGGACTTTGGCATCTCTGCCAGATGTTCCCCTGCCTGTCTCTACATCTCCATCAGGTTTCTTACTGCCATTTCTAGAGGCACATTATCTGCATAGTGCTCAGCACGGTTCTGGTCTCCAACAGATCTCTGACTGTCAGGGACCTCACATGTCACATTCTTCACTAGATGTGTCTGTGATGTGACCACCAGGTTGTGACCCCAAGTCTAATCATGAAAGTGTAACCAGCAAGGTGAATGTCTCTGCACTGGTGGAGGGTGCGGGAGAATGATATGGCATTGCAACCTCTGACTGGTCCATTTTATCATTCTTAGAGGTTGGGTTGGGCTTGCTCCAGGCTGCTTCACCATCTATTGTAACTGTGAGAACCCAGAGAACACAAAGAATTATCTGACGACTATGCATAATTCCTCCCCTCATCCATGTATCACTTCTGAATCCTGTGTACCCTGTTCTGAATGGCTGGTCGGAGGCATTAAAAATAATGGGTTGCTCAGTTAAGACAGAAATAAGAAGAATTTTTTTCTCTCAGAAGGTCATGAGTCTTTGGAACTCTCTTCCTCAAAAGGCAGTGGAAGCAGAGAATCTTTAAGGCAGAGCTGGTTAGATTCTTGTTAAGCAAGGGGGTTAAAGGTTATCAGGGGTAGGTCAGTTCCCCAGCCTCCTCTTCTGGCAGTGAATTATTCTCCTTTACCTGCTGTTTAAATTGTGCATCCTGGAGCTGACATAGACACCCACAGCTGTGCTGTACTAGACAGCAGTAAATTGCTGCTCTACGGTTAATAACACGCTCCTACAGTACGTTCAGTACTATTGCTGGGCTGCATTTGTGGTTGTGTATTTGCATATTGCAGTATGCTGATTTCTCTTTCAGCTCCATGAAAATATTGCTGCTTATTATTTAATGCGTTTTATTCAGATGTAAGTGATTCCAACTGTTGAGGTTTTTTTGTGTTGTATTTGGCCGATTTCCACTACTTTGTGGAACTGCACTGGAAAGGTTGAGGGAATATCAAAGGTACATGATGAATGCTGATTTAATGCTCAGGAACAATGAGCAATGAGTCATGTTCCTATGATGGATACAAATTTATCCCCTAACATGATTGGATAGTAGTTTAGCCTGTGGGTGCCTCCTCACATTTGTACTAATCATACTTCTGTCTGTTTGCATCAAGTGGCAGCTCTATCTCCTCACCACTAAATTGGACACACTCTTCATGTCAAATGAACCCATCAGCTCAGTTTATACTCTGACAGAAACTTCTTTAAGTGAGACCTTAGTACTGTTAAAATTACGTTTTGCGTTGATGCTGGACTGGGGATTCACATCACTGCTTCCCTAGAGTACTCATATGGTTATACCATTTAGAACCACATTTCGTTGATAGTGGTCTGATTGTTTTTTTAACGACCGCTGCCACCACCCCGCAACCTCACATCCCAGTTTTAAATCTGTTTTCGCTCAAAGCACTGACCCTGTTGACGTTTGTGAAACCCCAACGGACTTTCTAAGAGAAGAGAAAATGGTAGAATCAAGCACAAGTGCAGAAGACAATGTTGACATATTTGCAACCACTTTCAGTCAGAAACCATTATAGATGCCAGTCTTTAGCCAATTCAATTCACTCAAAGTGACTTCAAAAAATGGCTGAATACATTGTACACAGGAAAGGCTATGAGCCCCAGGCTTCTCTTATAGGCACAAGAGTTTATTGGAAAATATTGTCGCAAGGATTTCAAAGTCAAGAAATGCAATTGCGTAGGCAACTTTAATCATTTTCTTGTAAATTTTCTGTCTTTATTGTATTACTGGCCATGTTTCTAAAATGAAGTACTGGGCTTAATGGAAATACCAAAATGGTGCTTGGCTCACTTACATATTATTAGTTCCTGAATGGAAACATATTTATCTGTTTTGATTCATGGGTTCATTAATTATAGTTTAATAATATCTTGAATACAAAATTTAATTCAATGAGTTTACATACAAAGGCCTGATGTGGATGCAGGTGAGTGACATGAAGAAGAAAATCCTTGCTATATATCATGGCCCCAAGAACTTGCATTGTTTTTGTGCACTAAACTGGAAGGCAGCAGTGTCATATTTTGTTTTATAATGCACCTGTGAAGTGCCTTGAGATGTTTTATTGCCTTAAAGGTGTTATATTAATATATGTTGCTGTTGGTTGATGGATTCTGAGGTGGATCCTATTTCAACCAGATCTGCTCCTTTTGAGTGCTGGGTTATTCTGATCGTTCACATATTAGATGTAAAATATATCAAGCTATTGGAATGGTCTTACTTGCATGTCCAACTTCCTGCTTTCAGGAAGATAGCAGAAATGCACATAGGGATACAGCAGGATGACAGTATTCAATGTATTTCCAAAAGGTTTCTATTATGACACAGCTGATGGTAAAGGCTGAGATGTTCAAATCCCAGAGGGAAACTTGAAGCAACTTTCATAACCCATTTTTGCAATTTGTATGTTTCGAGGTGCAGGCTTTGAATTCAGTAATAGTAAGACAACCAAGTCTCAAGAGGTTTATTATAAAATGAAATTACACATTTTTTAATACAAAAAGGATTGTAAACATATACATACATCTACAAAATTGCTATAATAATTACAAAAATCCCTTAATTAATCTGACTCTCAGTTAGACTGCCAGTAAGGTAACAGTAAATCTTATAGATTTAAACAGACACCTGGCAAAGCACACCCTAGACAGTCGCATTCAAAATGAATTTCTTTCAGCTCTGGACCCTTTCAGAAAGCAGCTTGAGGCTTCTCATACTTATTGCATCTTAAAATGTCTCTCCCTTACCTACAATCTCCTTTCTCCTTTATACATATCTTTCCCTTTGAATGTAAATTTTCCATTGCATCACTAGGCTTTAATTTTACTTCTCCTAACAATAACATCCTTTCATTCAACCAATTCTATTAGTGAAAATAAATTAACACATTGTTTGGCATCTTCTAGCTAGGTGCAAGATTTCACCCATTCTTTTGAATGGTTTATTTAAAAATGCAAATTGCCTCCTATGCTTCTAAACTTCCCCGTGTTTATCTAATTACCATTTCAAACCTACTTCTTTCTATACTTCAAAGCTGCTAGACCAACTGGCTTTAATCCAATTAAGACACACACACCTACACACACATAGAAACAGACACCATTAAACTCTATTTTTTAAAAAAATTCCAATAACATAGACATTCATCTCTTCATGACATCCCCCTCCTCATCAAAAATGAACCATCATAATTTTAAAAGATGGCTTCATTTTTAATAACACATCTTACACTATCTCCTATACTTATTACACTATTACACTACCAGATACATGCATTAACATATATATATATATAAATCCTTGGTATCAACAGAAATCATTCCAGTTCTGTGTCCAGTTTTTAAAGTTTTCCATCTAAGCATCAAATTCTTGATAATGCATCTGCAATCAGATTCTCTCATCCAGCAACATGTATTATCTGTAGATTAAATGGTTACATTAATAGACTCCACCTGAATAGCCTTGCACTTTTGAATTTGACCAGAAACTTTAAAGGATTGAGGTCTGTATAAACAATTGTTTCTGATAAATTGTTTGCCACAAAGATTTCAAAATGCTGCAATGCTAATAGCAAACCAACATCTCCTTTTCAATCATTGAATATCTTCTCTGTTGTGCATTCAACTTCCATGAAAAATACCCTATCGGTTTTTCAATTCCAGTGTTATCTTCTTGTAACAGTACGGCCCCAATACCTATATTGCTTGCATCAATGGCCAACTTAAATTGCTTTGAATAATTGGGTACTGCCAAAACTTTTGTCGTAGTTAATACAGTTTTCAAACTATCGAATGCCTTCTGACACTTCAGTGTCCATTGAAACTTCTTGTTTTTTTTTAATAATTCAGTCAGTGGGGTGCCACATGAGTGCAGTCAAGCATACCCTGCACCTGTGGGAATCCCGTGATCAGGGTGAATTCAATGGCCCTTGCATCCTGGCTGTCCTGGTCCTGGGCGAAATGCACAAAGTTGTGTGCCCTGGAGAAGATGGCCTGTGGAGCCCTGAAAGGAGCTACTGACAATGAAATCCACTGGCAGTGGATTCGCTCCATGTCCTCTTGGCACCAAGTCCTGTAGTAAGTGGCAGATGTGAGCCACCAGGTCCCTAGATATGCACAGTTATCAGCTGGTTCTCAGTCATCTGCAGGAATGGCAGGCGGTGTCTATAGACCCTGGGTGTCACTAGACGCTGACCAGCCACAGCTCGCTGTTGTTCCTGGGCAGCATGTGCGGGAGCCCCTGCTCTCTACTCCATCTTCTACAATCTCTGTAGGACATCAGGCATACAGCTAGGTCACCAGGATCCATGATCCTGACATGGTCCTCCTGCAGCATGAAAGACAGAGAGACATGGTTATCATGGCGGTACTTAGCACCTTTCCTGTCCCTATGTGACCGCCCTTTAATGCTTCCCCAAGAGTGCTGGTCACCCTTCGGATAGCCAGAGATGAGTGCGCAGCATGCCTGCCCTGTCAAAATGTGACATGGGGGACACTGGTCCAAACTAGGATGCTGAGATTGCAAGGGGCTGTGAGCGCCTCCAGCAGTGACGGCTACATGGCCAGGGTTGGTGAGGAGATTGTACAACATGTGCAGTCCAACTGCTCCACGGTCCAATAATGTGGTGGCGGACTCGAAGTCTGTGCCAGGAGAGTTGGGGGGTGAGGCAGCAGGGGATGGGGGAGCATTTGTTGGCCCTTTGGTGCCTCTGCATTATTTGCATGGGTGGGCAGGCTAGGAGCCTGACCCCAATCATATCACTGTGGCTGCGCCTGATCTGTCTTAGTTGCAGAGGCATGGTCAGTTTATACAGGTGTCCTGATTGTGTGCTCAATTCCCTCGCTTACCCTGCCCACCCCCTCATTTGCCTGTGCATGGGATACAGCGCCAGAGCATGCAATTGACGCTCCCCACCCCCCCCCCACCCCGCCTCAGCAGTCTCCTCCGAAGCTGGCCAGCACTTGCTCCGGGATACCATTCTCCCCCCTCAGCTGTCACCTCCAGGTCCAGGCATCAGTTTCCCCCACCCTCCCCGGAGCCCCTGAGGCCTGTAAACAACAGGTGAGCTGTGGAGAATGCTGCTGCTCACTCACCTCAGCTCCCCCAAAGTGAAGGCTGCCAAGTGCACGTTGCCTGCATGTTGTTGTGAAACACATCGGCGTGCTTTCCTGCCGATTTGAATGGATGATACGGTGGGGTTCCACGAGCCTGGCAGGATGGTCTTTTAATTATATGCTAATGTATTACAATTGTCTCCCAGCCGACCGATGGCAGAAAATGTGGCCTGCCATTGGCGGGCTGAGTGGATGATTGTGACCTACCTTCATGCCGTCATTAAGTAGGCCACATCATATTTTCCAAGCGTGCCACCTATCATGGCCGTCGTCAGTGGGCTCAGAAAATTCCACCCACAATCTTTGTGTTCCATCCAGTTTCGGTACCAGTACAATAGGTGATCTCCAGTTACTGCAACTAGACTCAATGATATCACTTTGAAGCCGGAAGTCAATTTTTTTCATTACTTGTGATAACTTTGCTGGATATAATCTCTAAGGATGTTTCCTTATTGAACATGAAACTTCTACAGAGACATTGTGTACACCAAATCTGTCTTCCCCAAATTATCTCCACAGTAGCTTTGTGTGATTGCAATAGCTTCTCCAAATCATTTTGACACTTGTCTGGAAGGTAACTCAATATTACATTTAAGTTTTCAATGCTCATTACCTACTTTTATTAGAGGAAAATCAATTTCAGAATCCAGCATTTCTACCTCTTTCTCATCATGCACCATCACTATTATCTCTTTTTGTTCCTCTTCCCTGTCAAAGTACTTTTTCAGCATTTTTACATGAAACACCCTCTGCTTCATTCTTCTATCAGGGGTTTTAAGTAATTTACTTCACTCAATTTCTTTTCAATCCTGTAAGGCCCACTAAATCTCGCCTATAATGTATCACCCAGTACTGGTAACAGAACTAGCACTTTCTCTCCAGCAGTGAAATTGCAAGCTTTAGCTTTCTTATCTGCCTTTGGTTTAATCACTTTTGGTGATATCTTTAAATGTTCCCTCGCCAACTCACATGCTCTGTTTAATTTCTCTCTGAAGTTTGGCACAGAATGCAGGAGAATAGTTTTTGGATTTTGACTCACCAATTTCTCATGAATCAATTTCAGTGGTCTCCTGACCTCATGACCATAAACTAGTTCAAAAGGACTAAAACCAGGTGATGCATTATGATCATCTCTAATAGCAAATAGCAAGAATGGAATTTCCCTATCCCAATCCTGTGGATAATCCTGACAGTATGCTCTCATCATGGTTTTTAGAGTTTGATGCCATCTTTCCAAAGCTCCTTGTGACTCAGGATGATAAGCTGTTGACTTAAACTGTTTTATCCCCAAATTGTTCATTAGTCCTTAAACAGCTGTGACATAAAATTTGAACCCCAATCTGATTGTATTTCCTTAGGTAAACCATATCTTGTAAAAAAAATTAGTTAACTCTTCCCTAATCTTCTTAGTTGTAATATTTCTTAAAGATATTGCTTTAGGAAACTTGGTAGACACATCCTTTATTGTCAGTAAGTAATGATTTCCACTTTTAGTTTTAAGGAGGTGTCCTATATAATCAATCATGACTCTAGTAAAAGGTTCTTCAAATGCTGGTATTGGGATTAAAGGTGCTGGCTTAATCACTGCTTGTGGATTCCCTATTACCTGGCATGTGTAATATGTTCAATAGAATCCCTATGCAATCCTGGCCAATATAAATGTTTCTGTACTTTTGCCTATGTCTTTCTAATTCCTAAATGTCCCCCCATTGGAATTCCATGAGCAATCCTCAGAATCTCATTTTTATACCCTAATGGGATAACAATCTGATGTACTTCCTCCTAGCTTTCATTTGCTGAAACATGTTCTGGTCTCCATTTTCTCATTAAAACATCACCCTTAAGGAAAAAACGTTCTGGTATACAATTTGCTCCTGTTTCCGAATAATATTTCTGATATAACTGTTTTAATTGCAAATCGTCCTGCTGTAACTTAATGAACTGCCTTGAGTTAAATGCTTCAGCTGAATTGTCCTCTCCTGTCTCTTTCTGAAAAATGTCATCAAACACAGTGCCTGCTAATTGGACTTCAATATCTTCTTCCTGCCTTTGAACTGCCTGTCCTCCTTGTTATTCTTGCTTCAACCTGTGTGCTTGCGATCTTGTTATCCCACAATTTAGAAACAATCCAGGATGCTCCATCTGTAATACCTTTGTTGAAAACACTTCTACAGGCTGCTCAACTATCATAGGCATCACCCACATTTGTGATCCAGCTATTTCATTACCCAGAATAAATGGAACCCTGCAATGGGCAATTTTTCCATTACTCCAATACTCACCTAACCTGTTTTCCACTTAATATTTAAATTTACCTTCCACAATGGAATAGGTTTAGCATCTGCATGAACACTATTTATTATCATCTGTTCCTGCAATAACAACAAATATCCCTGTCCCACAATATTAAGGATTGACTAGCCCCTGTGTCTTTTAAAATTTTAACATCTTTACTTTCTCCAACCTGTACACATGGAAAGACTTTCACTTCACACACACAATCTTTAAAGATTTCTGCAACCTGCTCCTCAGAATTCTCTTGAGTAAACGATGAACACATTCACACTTCTTTACCTATCACTGATTCTCCCTGCTTTAGTTGTATACAAACGTTTAGTTCTTCCTTGTGTCTGAAGATCAGATCCCACAGTACTTTACTTCCAGAACTTTTCTGCACCACAATAATTCCAACGGATTTTCCCTACAATTTCCAACACACTGACTTTGTTTGCCCCACCATTATTACAATGAAAAAACCTCAACTTTCAAATATTGCTCCTACCCTCAGCACCTTCCTTTTTATTGTGAGAAAAAAACTTCCTTGGAATTTCCAACTATTCCTTTTCCCTGGCTACTCACCTTCCTTTTACCTTTCCATTTTCTATCCTTTTCTGATTTGAAAGAGTGATGAGAAAAAGGTTTAGCTCTATGAACTAACTGATAATCATCAGCTATTCTGCTCCTTGTCTTACCATTTGAACCCCCTGCTTCTCCACATGAGTTCTCACGACAGAAGGGATTGAATCTTTAAATTCCTCCAAAAGAATTACTTCTCTAAGAGCTGCAAAAGTTGTCTCTATTTTTAATGCCTGTATCCCCCAGTCAAAATTATTTTGTTTTACGTTCTCAAACTCAATATAAGTTTGTCCAGGCTGTTTTCCCATATTCCTAAATTTTTGTCAACTCATATGCACTCAAAATAACTTTTTACCACATCATAATTCACCAATACTTCTTCTGATTGTGAAGCATATATCTCATGTGCTCTACCCACCAACTTTGTCAGTAATAATAATGTCCAGAGCAGAAATTGGATCAAAGTTTTTTGTGAGGTGGGAACAGAGCTCGGAAGAACCATTGCATTCAAGGACGTTGAAAAAAAAGAAAAAATAGAATTGGAGCATAGGTATGATTATAGTGGTTCTAAAAAGAAAAGGATCTGCATTTTAAAGTGTGCAGTGATTTAGCATTGAAGCCAAAATAATTTATTTTGGAATAGCTATTTTTACAGCCTTTAGGCACTTTACAGCCTTCCGCACTTAACGTTGAATTCAACAACTTCAGGCTATGAACTCTCTCCTCTATCCCCACCCCTTTTTGATCCCCCCCATTTTTTCTATATTCATTTTTATTTTTTAATTTTTATTTACTTATTTATTTTTCCTACTTATTTTCATTAATATTATTTTTAAAATTTACTTCCATTTTTATTCATTGTTTTATCCCCAGCTTTTAGCCTTTTTGATCTGTTTTCCCATCACCTTCCCTTCCCTCCACCTCACCCCCACTAGGACCATCAGTCACTTTCCAGAGTGCTTACCCTGGTCCTGCCATTATCACATTCTGATTTTCACTCTTAATGTCACCATTAACACCTCCTTTAACCAGTACTAACATTAATAACAACCCTTTGACCTTTTGTTTTCAACATCTTTTGTAATCTCTTCTTTGCCTCCACCTATCGCTGGCCTTCTATCCAGCTTCACCTGTTCCACCTCCCTTAAACAGAATATATTTTGCCACATTTCTACTTCCCTTTAGCTCTGAAGAAGAGTCAGACAGACTTGAAACGTTAACTCTGTCTTTCTCTCCACAGATGCTGTCAGACCTGCTGAATTTTTCCAGCATTTTTGTTTTTGTTTCAGATTTCCAGCACCTGCAGTATTTAGCCTTTATCCCAGCATTCAAAATTAGTTTCTTTCAGCTCTGCATCCTTGTAGACAGCAGCTTGAGGCTTCTCACTCTTTCTGGATCTTAAAATGCCTCTCCCTTACCCACAATCTCCTTTCTCCTTTATACATATGTTTCTCTTAGAATGTAAATTTTCCATTGTATCACTAGGCTTTTAATTTTACTTCTAATAATAACATCCTTTCATTCCACCAATTTTATTAGTGAAAAAAAAACACATTGCTTGGCTTCTAGCTAGGTGCAAGATTTCACTCATTCTTTTGATTGGTTTATTTAAAAATGCAAATTGCCCCTTGACAACTATGTTTCTGAATGTCCCCATGTTTATCTAATTACCATTTCAAAACCTACTTCTTTCTACATGTCAAAGCCTCTAGACCAGCTGGCTTTAATCCAATTAAGAACACACACACACATAGACACCACTAAACTCTATTTTAAAAAATAATTTCCAATAAGATTATAGAGATTTATCTCTTCATGACAGTTTCATTATTACTCATGTGATAACCAAGCAGTTTTTTTCATAATCATGCCATCTTGTTTCACTTGTGCAAAAAAGTTTATCTCCAGAATTGAAAATGGATTTTATATTGCTGAAAGACTCCTCTCCAAATGGTCAATGATGAGAAAGGGGTTCCTGTGCACATGAAATATCTTCAGAAGACTCGCTCTTGCTTTTGAAATCCGAAGTGAAATATCTATGACTTCTGATAGCAAGTTTTTGTAATTGCCTTTAAAATGTAAATTATGGATAAGATTTATTTAGAGGGTTATTTTGCATTTTTGTCAAATGAGTTCACTTGAAGGCAACAACAGGTAGAAAAATAGCTATTCCAAAATAAATTGTTTTGGCTTCAATGCTAAATCACTGCACACTTTAAAATGCTGATCCTTTTCTTTTTAAAACCACTATAATCATACCTATCAAAGACTGCTCCAATTCTATTCTCTCTTTCTTTCCAAGGTCCTTGAATGCAATGGTTCTTCTGAGCTCCATCCCATCTCACTAAAAACTTCAATCCAATTTCTGCTCAGGTTGGTTCTAGCCAAAGTAATAAATAACATCCTTGTGACTGTGTTTGTGGGTCATTATCCCTCCTTAACCTCACCGCAATCTTTGATGCGATTAACCAACCGGTCTTCCAACATTGCTTGTTCTCCATTGTCCAGTAAAGCATGAATGCCTTAAGTAATTCCAAAACCAACAGTCAGAACACAACCAATGCACCCCAAGAAATGGTTTCTCTTAACATTCCCACACTTTTCACCTGTGAAATCACCCAAAGATCTATTCTCAGACTCCTCTTCCTTATCTGTATGCTGTCTCTCAGTATTATAGGAACAGGAGTAGGCTATTCAGTCCCTCAAACCTGTTCCACCATTTAATTAGATAATGGCTGCTCTGAATCTTAACTCCATCTATCTGCTTTGGTTCTGTAATCTTAATACCCCTGCCTAAGGAAAAACTAGCAACCTCAGTTTTGAAATTTTCAATTGACCGAAAGCAGGATAGTGCATGCTAGTTAACTTAACATTTGTCACAGGGAAAATGCTAGAATCTATTAAGATGGAGTTTATAACAGGGCACTTAGAAAATCTTAATGCAATCAGGCAGAGTCAACATAGTTTTATGAAAGAGAAATTGTGCTTGACTAATTCCTTTGAGGAAGGAACCAGCAACATGGATAAAAGGGAATCTGTAGATATGGTATACTTAGATTCCCAAAAGGCATCTGATAAGGTGCTACATCAAAGGTTACTACACAAAGTAAGAGCTCATGTTGCAGGGGTAACATACTAGCATGGATAACTAACAAAGTTAACTACATTGGTTAACTACCAAACCAGGGAGGAGGAATAAATATGTTGTTTTCAGGCTGGCAAACTGTAACTAGTGGAATGCCACAGGGATCAGTGCTGGAGCCTCAACTATTTACAATTTACATCAATGACTTGCATGAAGGGACTGAATGAATGGTTGCTAAATTTGCTGATGACACAAAGATAGGTGGGAGAGTAAGTTGTGGCGAGGACATAAGGAGTCTGAAAAGAGATATAGATATACAGGTTAAGTGAATGGGCAAAAATTTGACAGATGAAGTATAATGTGAGAAAATGTGAACTTGTCCACTTTGGCAGGAAGAAAAGAAATGCAGTATATAATTTAAATGAAGAGAGATGGCAGAACTCTGGTAGAGAGGGATCTGGGTGTCCTGGTACATGAATCACAAAAAAATTGTCTGCAAGTGATTAGGAAGGAAAATGGAATATTGTCATTTATTACAACATGAATGGGATATGAAAGTAGGGAAGTTTTGTTACAGTTGGTGAGATCACATCTGGAGTACTGTGTACAGTTTTGGTCTCCTTACTTAAGAAAGCATATATTTGCATTAGAAACAGTTCAGTGAATGTTCACTCGACTGATTCCTGATTTGACGGGGTTATCTTATGTGGAAAGGTTGGACAGATTGGGCATGTAATTGTTGGATTTTAGAAGAGTGAGAGGTGATCTGATTGAAACATATAAGATCCTGAGGGGAGTTGTCAGGGTGGATGCGGAGAAGGTGTTTCCCCTTTGAGAGACTAGAACTAAGGGGCACAATTTAGAAATAAGGGATCTCCCATTAAGACAGAGATAAGGGCTGGAATTTTACGGCCCCATCGTGGTGGGGACGGGGTCGTAAAATGCGGCGAGCCATTATAAACTCCATTGATTTCAGCAGGACCGTAAAATCCCGCTGTCGTAAAATTTCAACCAAGGAGGATTTTTTTTAATTTCAGAAGGTTTTTAATCTGTGGAATTCTCTTCCCCAGAGAGCAGTGGAGGCAGCGTCATTGAATATTTTTAAGGTTGAGTGAGATAGATTTTTGAGTGACAGGGGAGTCAAAGGATATAGGGGTAAACAGGAAAGTAGAGTCGAGGCCACACCAGATCAGCCATGGTCTTATTAAATAGCTTAGCAGGCTCGAGGAGGCAAATGGCCTACTCCTGCTCCTAATTCACATATTCATATGTATATTCAACAGCTTTTTAGGGGAGAGAGTTCCAGGTTTCCTTTGCATGAAGAAGTGTTTTCTGATAGCTTCCCTGAACAGCATAATTTTAAGGTTATGTCCCCTTCTTCTGGGCTGACCTACCAGAGGAAATAGTTTCTCTACATCTACACTAGCAAATCCTTTAATTACCTTAAACACCTCAATTAGATCACCAATCATTCATCAACCACTGGAATGGAATAATCTTCAAACATACACTGCGGACACCCAAATATACCTGTCCACTACCTTCCTCAATCCTGCAACCACTTCTGTGTTTTTAGACTGCCTAAGTAAAGCCATGGATGGGTCACAATTTTCTGCAACTTACCTTTAGGAGCAGTTACTCCATCCTCACTACTACTAGATCTCTGTTCCCCAGTGCATTACATTTAAAATTTGAGAGTTTTTTTTACTTTGTAGTTGTTATAAGTGCAAGTTGTTAATCAAAACTCAGAGATATGCAAACATAGTGTTAGTTTGCAATAATTTCTTGACTCTAAGAGACATATGAGAGAACCATGAGGAAATGATAAGGGGAAAGTGGTATGTTCAGGAAAGATCTGGCAAAAAATATGTAAATTACAACTGATAGTGGCTAGAAACAAGAACATTTTATTGAGGCATTGCTCCAATCTCCCTTTTTGACAGTTAAGTACTAAGAAACCTCATTGCAAAGTCAGTTTAGAACAATGCACTGTGCTGGCTGGTGAAGGTAATAAACAGATTGCCATCAGTATCTTTATTTTGTATAAAGATTTCCACATGCCATTCCTGAGAATGTAATTTATCAAACAGGCACGTAGCAGTGGAAATAATAAGTCATCTATCATCAGACCCTAGAGCAGCTGTTTTGTGCCCCTCGGTGTTGTGTGGCAGCTCAAACAGATTAGAGTAGTTTATAGTCAGGAATAGAAAACATTTCTTTTCTGCTATCATTTTGATTACTTTTTTTTAGGTGGTGGATACTTAAGGGCCCCAGCAGGGAGGAAACCCTATCATACATAAAAACCCAACCTTCCCTGTTAAATTGGCAGCTCTTGTTTTCAAGACAACACATTGTGAGTTCAAGCTTCATGGCAGGACTGAAGCACATAATCTAACTTGCTGCTTCAGTACAGATGTGTTCATGTTGCATTTTTCAAAATAATGCCCTTATGTTGAGACATGTACTGGTGGGTGTTAGGTGAGAGTAATTAAGCTCATGGAAAAGACAGAAGGTGTGGATGCTTGGGACAGGAGGCAGTTGGAGGAGATGGGGAGGGAGAAAGGCATGAGCCTTTTGGTGATTAGGGATTGAGACCAGTGGATAAAGGGGAAGAAGTAAATTAAAGCTTTAAGCTTTCAACCTGCTCTCTTAGGTTCAGGAGAATATTAACATTTAAGTACAGGGGTTCTGCTGAAGCCACAACAAAAACATTAATGGAATCCTGCTTCACATTCAAAAGTTGGTTCACAGTCATAGCCACATTTGAAGTGTGGCCTTTCAGCCATTTTAGATCAGACAGCGAAAATACCCTTTTGACATTAGGAGAGAACTGATAGTCATGCGGACTCGAAACATTGACTGTGTTCCTCTCCGCAGATGCTGCCAGACCTCCTGAGTTTTTCCAGCTATTTTTGTTTTTGTTTTGACATTAGGGTCAGGTTAAGTTGGGAACTTTCAGGCAAGTTGACGGCCCGGAAGTGTTTGGTGATGGGAAGGGCCAGCATGAGGCGCTACACAATTTTGAAGACACTCAAAGTGAAGGTGGGTAAGCGCATAGCTGAGACTAGGGAGGTCTGAGTGAGAGCTGGAATAAAAAGGTGAATGGGCTGATGGAGGAGGCCTGCAGGTATGCTAGTGGTAGGTAGGAATACTAGTGGTGAGAGGGGCCACCTGAGAGCAGAGACCTAGTGGAGACCGGCAGGTGAATGCTAGTGGTGAGCTGGGCCACCCGAGAGCAGAGTCTACAAACATTTTTTTTAAATTTTCATGGAATGTGGGCTTCGTTGGCTAAGCCAGCATTTATTGCCCATTCCTCCTTGCCCTTGAGAAGGTGGTGGTGAGCTGCCTTCATGAACAACTGCAAGTCTTGTGGTGTAGGTACACCCACAGTGCTGTTAGGGAGGGAGTTCCAGGACTTTGACCCAGTGACAGTGAAGGAACGGTGATAGAGTTCCAATTCAGGATGGTGAGTGTCTTGGAAGGGAATTTCCAGGTGGTGGTGTTCCCATCTATCTGCTGCCCTTGTCCTTCTAGATAGTAGTGGTCATGGGTTTGGAAGCTGCTGTCTAAGGAGGCTTGCAGGAATTCCTGCAGTACATCTTGTAGATGGTACACACTGCTGCCACTGTGCTTCAGTGGTTGAGGGAGTGAATGATTATGGTTGGGGTGCCAATCAACTGGGCTACTTTGTCCTGGATGGTGTCAAGCTTCTCGTGTGTTGTTGGAGCTGCACTCATCCAGGCAAGTGGAGAATATTCCATCACAAACAGATGCATCTGCAGCAGGCAGTTGGTGAGGATGAGATCAAGTATGTGTTTTCCCTCACCATCTGCCGCAGGCCCAGTTTAGCAGCGATGTCCTTTAGGACTTGGCCATCTTGGTCATAAGTACCACTCCCCAAACATTTAGCATTTGGGTGGAGATAGTAGCTGTTGGGTTGCTTGCATCCATCAGCCAGTGGAAATTCAACCAAATGTTTTTATGAAGGAATGAGCTGGATGGATTGATCAGTCTTCCTCATCTGCTGTTACCTTTGTCAGTTGGGGATAATTTTGTATTAGTGCTAGTCCTTCTGATCTCAATAAACAGAAGCTAGAGTTTGATCCTGACCAGGAAGAAAGGGGAGTGAAACTGGGACAGTAAGGATACATATCAATATAATTTATGATGTCTGTATTCACAAGGGTTTATGGATATCGGTGCCTGAGTAATTTATTCAGCACTAAATGCTGATCTAAATGTATCAAACACTCAAGGCTGAGGAGGAGTGCAGCAAGGTAAAATTGGCTGCCTGAAATGGTATTCAATTCCAGCCAAAAGCATTCGTCCTAAGCCACATCCATCTTCCTAACCTACAGAAGCATTTCTGTAGCATATTACTCACACTGACAAGGTCAGCATTTTCAGTAGATTCACAGAATATACACGGTGGATAATGTTTGACATGTCGTAACTCTGTATTTCTCCAGGACCCAGTCTATTCATTTACTTTGAATTGCATAGGATATATGGCAGAGAAACAGGCCATTTGGCCCAACCAGTCCATGCAGGTATTTATGCTCCACTCGAGCCTCTTCCTTTCTTTCTTCATCTAACTCTATCATTGCAATCTTCTATTCCCTTCTCCCTCAAGTGCTTGCCATTTTTATCTTGAACAAATCTATATTATTTATTTTATCAACTCCCGGTGATAGTGAGTTCCGCATTCTCACCACTTTTTGGACTAAGTTCATTCTGAACTTCCTATTGGATTTCTTAGGGACTATTTTATATTTATGACCTCTGGAAGCATTCTCTCTGTAACCACTCCATCAAAACTTTCATCATTTTAAAGACCTCTATTTGGTTATCCCTCAGCCTTCTCTTTACAGGAGAAAAGGCACACAGCCTGTCAATCCTTTCCTGATGTATATGCCCTTGCATTTCTGGTATCATGCTTGTAAATCTTCTCTGCACCCTCTCCAGGCCTCTATATTCTTTTTATAACATGGTGACCAGAAGTACACAGAGACTCCAAGTGTGGTCTAGCCAAGGTTTGATTCAGGTTTAGCATAACTGGCCTACTTTTCAATTATATCTCTTCGGAAATAAAGCCTAGTGCTTAGTTTGCTTTTTTTATGGCCTTGCTAAACAGTGGTGCATTTTTAGTAACTGATGTGTTTGTATTGCAAGATCCCTTTGTTCCTCTATTCAGCCTAGACTTACATCTTCCAAGTAATGTGACCTCCCTATTCTTCCTACCAAAATGTATTACCTCATATTTACCTGTACTTTTTAAACTTCAATCACAGGATGTGGGCTTCGCTGGCTGGGCCATCCCCAGTTGGTCTTGAGAAGGTAGTGGTGAGCTGCCTTCTTGAGCCAGTGCAGTCCATGTGTTGTAGCTACACCCACAGTGCTGTTAGGAAGGGAAGGAATAGCGATATATTTCCAAGTCAGGATAGTGAGTGACTTTGAGGCGAACTTGCAAGTGGTGGTGTTCCCATCTATCTGCTGCCCTTGTCCTTCTAGATGGTGGTGGTCGTGAATTTGGAAGGTGTTGTCAAAGGAGCCTTGGTGAATTCCTGTGGTGCGTCTTGAAGATGGTACAAAATGCTGCTGCTGTGCGTTGGTGATGGAGGGAGTGAATGTTTGTGGATGTGGTGCCGATCACGTGGGCTGCTTTGTCCTGGATGGTGTAAAGTTTCTTGAGTGTTGTGGTAGCTGCAGTCATCCAGGCAAGTGTGGAGTGTACCATCACACTCCTGACTTGTGCCTTACAGATGGTGGACAGGCTTTGGGAAGTCAGGAGGTGAGTTACCTGCTGCAGGATTCCTCTGACCTGCTCTTGTAGCCAGAGTATTTATATGGCTAGTCCAATTCAGTTTCTAGTCAATGGTAACCCCCAGGATGTTGATAGTAGGGGATTCAGTGATGGTAATGCCACTGGACATCATAGGATGATGGTTAGATTCTCTCTTGTTGGAGATGGTCATTGCCTGGCACTTATGTGGCATAAGTGTTACTTGCCACTTGTCAGCCTGAGACTGGATATTGTTCAGGTCTTGTTGCATTTGGACATGGACTGCTCTAGTATCTGAGGAGTTGTGAATGGTGCTAAACATTGCGCAATCAACAGTGAACATCCCCACTTCTGACCTTATGATGGAAGGAAGGCCATTAATGAAGCAGCTGAAGATGGTTGGGCCAAGGAACTCATTGAACATCATTTGCCAGTTATTTGCCCATTCTGTGGGAGGAATCTAACGTTGTTCCCAGAAGAGGGAAACAGGGCGGTAGGGGCACTTAATTGTGCTGGAGGTGAAATGGCAGCTTCCGAATGGTGGGATGAAAGTCGGGAATGATGCTGCTGGTGGATTAAAGGCAGATTGTGGTTCCTGATGGCAAATGGTGTGAACCTATTTTTAACACATTATCATGCCATGCATACTTATTAAAACACATGGCACTGAATCTCCGGGTCGGCGTGCGGGGGAAGGGCCCCGCACACCGACGTGTTAAGTGACACATGGTGACATCGGGCTTGTGTCCTGATGTCAATGCATATCAATCTGATCTTCTGTTCGGCTACGAGCCCGCCGAACTGTCAAAGGCCAGTTAAGGCCATTAATGAACTAATTAAGCCTATTGAGAAAGCTGCCCATCCAACCTTAAGGTTGGTGGGCAGGCGAAGAGCCCAGGTGGCCTTCGCATTTTTCATGAAACCTCATCCATGGGCGGGATGAGGTTTCATGAAGGTTTCATTAATTAAATATAAATTTTAATGAAAATTCATTAATATGGCCCAGCTCATGCGAAAGAGCACAGGCCCCGACTCTCCCTCCTCCCCCCATCCAGACAGGCAGCGTTGAGTGAAAATTCTCCCCATGGTTGCCAGATTATATTGTACCTATGCAATTAAGTTGACAGTAGACGAGAAATACGCGCTTTCAGATTCATGATTTGTTGAAGGTCACAAGCTTCATGGTTGATTTGGTGTGAGTAGGATCTGCTTCTCTTGTATAGGGAACTTTTTTGAATCGGGGAGAGGAGGCTGAGCTGTTGCATTGAGCTTGAGTGGTGACTGTCTAGGGAGGTCGCAACATAGCTGTCTGAGTGAGGGAATGGGGTGGTGTTATGGCACAGCCGATGGTAAATGCTGAGTTGTTCAAGTCCCAAAGGGAAACTTGAAACAACTGCCGCAACTTGTTTCGCAATTTGTGTAAATTTCGAGATGTGTGCCTTGAATTCAGATGTAATAATATCAGCAAGTCTTATAGGTTTTTACAAAACTAGATTAAACATTTATTTATAAGGGAAATGATTTTAAACACATACATAGATCTACAAATTACTACTATGAAAACTTCTGAATCCCCTACTTAATCTGACTCCCAGTTACACTTTTGTTAAGGCAACAGTAAAACACACAGATTTCAAAAGATCCAGGCAAGGTGACACACAATACTCTGAACCAGTCAAAATCAAAGTGAGTTTTCTAAATTTCAGTTCTTTGAAAACAGCAGCTTGAGGCATAGATGCTGAAGGCTTTTCACACTTGTTAGATCTTAAATACGCCGACCCTTACACACAGCCTTCGCTCTGTTATACATATTTTCCCCTTTGAATATAATTCCCATTGTTTCACTATGGGCAGAATTTTGTCCTTGATGGGCGGGTGGGCCCGACTGACTCAGTGGCAGGCGGGCAGCCGATCGCCACCGCCGAAACGGGCGGCGCAGCCATTTTGCACGGGCGGGCCAATTAAGGCCCACCCAGCGGGTTTGTGACTCCCGTGTACAACAGGAAAATCGTTTCGGTGGCGGGTGTGTTCGGACCACTGGTTCCAATGGAGAAATGGCAGTCTGTATAAAGAGTAGCCAGGCAGCCTCATTGAGGCAGTGCACTATGGCCACTGACAGACAGAGACATGCTGCTTTCAGGGCACAGGAGGAGAAGGAGGAGGAGGAGGAGGAGGAGGGGGGTGCAGGCTGCAGGTTAGGCCACCGGGGGGCCACAGTGCCCCTTGGGGCTCAGATGCCTGCCTTGCTGTCCTCCTCCAAGAGGTGTCCAACCATCGGGATATTTTGTATCCAGAGGATGGGAGGAGGAGGGCCCCCCACGTCACCAGGCAGGTGTGGCAGGAGGTGGTGGAGGCTGGTAGCTCTTATGATGCTGTGTGGCACACCGAAACGCAGTGCCACAAGTGCTTCAATGATTTGCTGCACTTTGGAAGGCTGTGTACCTTGTCAGCCTTGGCCATTTGACCCAGCAGGTAGCCTTAGCCTTTGAGCCCCCCCACCACCCCACGTCTTACTGTTTTTACTGCATTGGGCATTTGGCGCATGCTGGGTGGGCAAACAGATAGTGACCATGCTTACATCAGCCTTAGTGGCTGAGGAGAAGATGGGTTCTCCCCACAGCATATGTTGGTGTTTGTTGCACTCAGAACTCCAACACATTCTTATTGATGGTGATGAGATGGTGGAGGGGGAGCCTCAAGGTGTTGTGGCTAAGAGCCATATGCTGGCTTCGGCACCGCACCTAGTTGTGCCTCCTTGCCATGGGCACTAAGACCCGTGTGTTATTGAAAGTGATGGATGCCAAATGTGTCCAAGGTGGCCATTGGGGGAGGGGGTTGGGAGCAGCTGTACGATCTTCTGGGGATGGATCACCAGTAGTGTGGACTGGAGCCACTGAGGCCTCAGATGGGCCACTGTGGTTGGGGTGCGATGTGCGGGTGCAGAGTACATGAGCAATCAGCCCCAATAAATCCTCTTCTCTGTTCTGCAGGCAAAAACAGAGCACAATATGTGGGAGCAGCAGCAGACTGGTGGTGGGCACGCCATGCTGCAGTGCCTCAACACCTGTGAGGAGCAGGCCATGGAGCTGGGGAGGAGGCAGGCAGCCAGGGCGGCAGATGTCGGCGAGGCTGGGGTGCAGCGGCCAGGTGTTTGAGGTCCACAGTCCCATCCACTCTGTCTTCCCACCATCCAAACCACTGATGGTTGCTGCAATTGTTAATGCTGCAACACTACTCATTCACAGACTGATACAGTCAGACGTGTGGGTCATACACAAAGATCCCTCGGCCCCTTGAGGATGCGCGTCTCCAGCACCTTCCAAAGTTGCCTTATCCCATTTGTGACCACTATCCCCATGGCCTAACATGCCATGGCCTTGCTGCTGCACAGCCAAAGATGTTTTGCATCTTAGGAGGGTTTGTACCTCCACCAGCCTTTCAGCCAGTGCGTCCCATATTATTCTGTCCAAAAGGTCCTCAGCACCTCACCTGTCAACCTCATGGCACTCAACTGAAATAAATGCCACCACGTTACTTATCCCTGCACCAAGGGGAGATGTTGCCTTCTGTCCACCTGTTCTATGCCCCTCATAATGGTATGAAGGTCAATAATGTGACCTGTCAATCTCCTGTGCTCCACGGCAAATGTCGCAAATGTTTGCAATGTTTCCTCATAACTCCAACTCTCCAGGCCAGCATGCATCCCGGTCAGGAACCTCTGCACTCTCCCCACTCCAAAGTCACATAACATTCCATGTGGCATTCCTTAGGCCATCTGACCAGCCTGTTTGTATACGTGTCTAATGTTTGGGCCTCCTCTTGACTATTTTCCACCCCACCAATGTTCATCTCCTTAGGTTCTTGAAGGTTGAGTGCATTATGAGGCTGGGGGGGAAAAGGATGAAAGGTGTTACTGACTGAACTCTAACTGATGCACTGTCCTTGTTGTTAATTTCAGCATCACCACCACATGGCCACGGCCAACAAGTCCCGAGCACCTGCCTCCACACCTGAGGGCTAAGACATGCAACTTGCGGCATGTCATTTCAGCCAGCCAGGCACCAGTGCAGCAACAAACACTTAGGTGGGGAATGTAACATCGGCTAGTGTCCTGGGGCACAGTGGAGAGGGCACTTCACAATCACTGGAGGAGATGGCAGGGACAGAGAGTGCTGATGGTGCCAGCAGCTGGAGAACTGCAGGGGACGAGGCACATGATGAGTCCAGCAACGATGATGTTCTTCTGTCACCAATGCAGTAGCTGCAGGACAAGCGGCAGGATTCACACGAGTATCTGGCGGGGTTGCATGAGGGTGTGCTTCAGTTGGTCTCTGTGGTGGAGGAGTCTAGGCAGAGTGTCAGTGATGGCATGAACCTCAGGACAGAGCTTCAGGCTTCCTCCACTAAGACATTGGTGACTCTCATGGAGAGGGGCTTCAATTGAATTGAGAATCTTCTGATTGGGTTACGCTCTGACCTGCAAGCCCTCACAGCGGTAATGGCCATGGGTGGTCATTCCCAATGTGGGAGATGTTCTGGGCACCAAGTGTCACTGCTCGGTGCCCATGCATCTGTGGTGAGTAGGGAGGTCCAATGTGACCTCATGTCGGCACAGCAGCTGCCTGTCATCGCTGTGAGCTCCTCTCAGGGTGCTCCGGATGAGGGCAACAGCTCCTCTGCCCTTCTGCCAGTGACTGTTGCATCCGTTGAGGCTGCAACAACTGGGGAGGTGCCAGTTTTGGAACTGGCCACTCCCTCCTAGGTGGGGCCATTACAGGCTCCACGGGCCAGAGGACGTCCGCCAAGGTCATCGATGCCAACAGGTCAGCAGAGTCAGCAGGCTGTCTCACAAGCCACTCTGAGCGATGGGGCAGCACCTAGACGCAGCACCTGCAAACGGAAGCATAAGGCACGTTAGGCACTCCACTGATTTGTCATTGGTGATTTTGTGTTGGTCTTAGATTAGGGAACAAATAGTTATGTTTGTAAGAGAGAAATTTGTGTTTGATGTTGGACTGAATAAAGTCCACTGTTCTGACCATGGCTGAGGGTGTTTCCTTTGTGCTGCATTTGTATGTTTTACAGACATCTTGTGAGTGCTTGAGTGGAGATTGATGTTTCTGCACTAAGCCCTTAGTTGCAGCTGATGAGGTGGAAGATGTAGCACCTAAGTGCCACGTGTGGAAGTGCCAGGCAATGCTGCTCCTGCTGATCGATGTGTGTGGAGCTAGCTGAAGGTTCTTTGGATTAAATTGTCCTGGGTGTCCCTGCCTCCTTGGTGTAGCAGCAGGTCAGCGTGCTGCCCCTCATCATTGCCCTGTGCTTCCTCATCCTCTGAGCCACTGCTGGATTCATCATGTGCAGCCTCATCCACTGCATCAGGGTCTTCATCATCAACTGCATCCCCCCTTTCCAGCACAGAATGCTACCACTATCAGAGAGACGCGATCTGGAGTGCGCTTCCTGAGCGGTCCAGGCAATGAAAATGCATCTTGAGAAGACCGATGGGTCTCTCCACCACAGCCCTTGAAGTGCCGTGGCTCCTATTGTAGCGCTCCTCAGCTTCTGTTCTTGGATGGCGGAGAGGCATCATGAGGCACCATCTCAGGGAATAGCCCTTGACACCCACCAGCCATTAATCCAGCCGAGCCGGAGCACTGAAGAGCCTCGGCACCTGGGATTGTCTGAGGATGTAGGCGTCATGGGAGCTGCCTGGGTACCTTGCACAAACTTACAGAATCAGCATCCCGTGATCACACACTATCTGCATGTTCATGGAGTGGAAGCCCTTCCTGTTGACAAAGGCACCGGGCTCACCTGTGGCGCCTTGATGGCCAAATGTGTTCAGTCTATTGCACCCTGGACGTGAGGGAAGCCAGCAATGGCCCTGAAGCCTCTGACTTGCTGTGCCTGACTTGCCTGGTCACAGCGGAAGTGGATGAAGGTCAATGCCCATCTGAACAGAGCATCTGTAACCTGCTTGACACAAGTGTGGACAGCTGATTGGGAGACATCGCAAAGATCACCCACTGAGTCCTGGAAGGAGCAACTGTGACCTTGTGAGCCGCTGGCATGGGGTGTCCACCCTCACAGTTAGGGGAGATCTCAGGACCAATCATCTGACAGATATATTTGACTGTCTCCCTTGAGAGGCGGAGCATCCTTTGGCACTGCACCTCAGTCATGTTGAGGCAGCTGCTTCACCACCTGTATGCCCTGGCAGCAGGATAGTGGCATTTTCTGTGGCCCCTTCCACCTTGGACAACCTCTTGGCCCTGCAACCCTTGTCCCTGTGCCTGGCCTCCCAAAGGTGGCTGCACTGGAGGCTGATTGTCCACTCCTGGCCTACTCCTTATTCTATCTCTCCCTTCCTCCTCAGAGGAGCTGTCTCCAGTGGAGATGTCAGAACCCATACCCAGGCTAAATGGAGGCCTCCAGAAAGCTGCAGGCCCAATAAAGACTACTGTCTGCAGACGGCTGAGCTGAAGCTTCAAAGTTCAGAGAAAGCCATTGGAAATCAATCTGAACTGCTAACAATCACACAGACAAGTTTAAAATACTTTCTGCATTAAATACTTCAGGAAAAACATGAACAACCACTCTGAGCCCACATAGCCCGCCAATGCATGAGTTTTGATAAAATATCACTTTCCTGCCTGCCCGTTGGGCCCTTGCGCCAAGCCGAAGTTCACATGGGCTCCTCAAAATCCTTGTTGATTGGCTAATTAATGGCAGGCATGCGTCGAGCTGCATAGCATGCCCGCCGACCTAAATATCGCGATGCCGCGCGCTGACGTCGGGACGTTTGCGAGATGTCAGCGCACGACATTTTAAGCGTTGACATGCAGGCTCTGCCACCCACACATCAGCCAGAAAATTCTGTCCTATGTCTTTAAACTTCATGATAATAAAAATCTCTCATAGCAATAAGCTTTATCAGAAACCTTTCCTGGTATCTTTACCAATAAGCACACTTTTTCTAAACTTCACCTGGCTAGGTGATACATTTCACCTATCCTATGAAAACAATCTAGTCTAGTCTATTTAAAAATGCATATGTCCTATTACTCCATGCATTCTAAACTTCCCCCATTTTTATCATGTTTACATCAAAGCCTTCAGACCAGCTGCCTTTGATCCAATTAAGTCTAATACACACATACAGACACAGATACCACTATTTTACAATAAATTCCAATTACATTGAAAATTAATATATCTTCCTGACACCCCCTCCTTATAAAAAAATGAACAGTCATAATTTAAAAAGATGGCTTCATTTTTATTAACCCATCTTATATTATCTCCTACATTTATCTATATACTTACACTATTACATTACCAGATGCATGCATTAACATAACAATATATACATAAATCCTTGGTATCAACAGACATAATTTAAGTTCAGTGTTCAGGTGTTAAGTGCCCAATTTCCCCTTTAAACTTCAAACTCTTGATAATGCATCTGCAATCAGATTTTCTCATCCCATTACATATATAATCTGTAGATTAAATGGTTTCAGTAATAAACTCCATCTGAATAGCCTTGCACTTCTGCCTCGGAATTTGTCCAGAAACTTTAAAGGATTGTAGTCTGTATAAACAATTGTATGTGATGAATAGTTTGCTCCATAAATCTCAAAATACTGCAAAGCTAACACCAAACCCAAAGTCTCCTTTTCAATCATTCAATATCTTCTCTGTTGTACATTCAACTTCTGTAAAAAATACCCTATCAGTTTTTCAATTCCAGTGTCACCTTCTTGTAACAGAATGGCCCCGATGCCTAAATCACTTACGTAAATGGCCAACTTAAATTGTTTGGCATAATTGGGTACTGCCAAAACTGGTGTCATAGTTAATACAGTTTTCAAATTGTCAAATGCCTTCTGACACTCCTGTGTCCATTGAAACTTCTTGTTCTTTTTTAATAGTTCAGTCAGTGGAGCAACCACACTGCTACAATTTGGCATAAATTTCTGATAAAACCCACTCAAGCCCGGAAATCTCCTAACTTCTCATTTGCTGTAGGTACTGGGAAATCCATGATAGACCTGACTTTCACATCTCTTGGAGCTACCTTACCATATCCAATGGCATAGGTCAGATACGTAACTTGCATTTTTGCAAATTCACTTTTAACCAAGTTCACCACCAAATTACCTTCCTGTTATTGAGTAAATAATTCTTCCAAATGTTGTAAATGCTCCTCCCACATCTGACTGAAAACTATCAAGACATCAATATAAACAGCACAATTGCTCAGTCCTACAATTACTTTATCAGTCTTTAAAATGTTGCAGGTGCATTTTTTATACCAAACAGCATGACTTTAAACTGATATAGTCCCACCTGGCATCACAAAAGCTCATATCTTGCTTGCTCTTTCTGATAATGGTGCTTGTGAATATCTTTATAGTAAGTCAATCTTGGTGACAAATTTTGATTTTCCCAATTTCTCAATACAATCTTCCAACCATGGTACAGGATATGAATCCACTTTTGTTACTGCATTCACTTTTCGATAGTCCACACACAATCTTTGTGTTCCATTTGGTTTCGGTACCAGCACAATAGGCAAACTCCAGTTACTGCGACTAGAGTCAATGATATCATTTTGAAGCATGAATTTGATTTCTTTCTGTACTTGTGATATCTTTGCTAGATTTACTCTATGAGGCTGTTGTCCTAGCAAAGATGAAACTTTTACAGACACAACATGTATGGCTAAATTTGTCTTCCCCAGCTTATTTCCACAAATATCTTTTTGTAACTGCAATTGCTTTTCCAAATCACTTTGAACTTGTCTGGAAGGTAATTCAATATTACATTTAAATTTTCAAGTACCTCTTCATTATCTAATTTGATTAGAGGAAAATCAATTTCAGAATCCTGCATTTCCACTTCTTTCTCATTATCTACCACCACTAACACCTCCTTTTGGTCCTCTTCCCTGTCAAGGTACTTTTTAAGCATATTTACATGGCGCACCCTCTGCTTCTTTCTTCTATCTGGAGCATTTATTAAATAATTTACTTCACTCAGCTTCTTTTCAATGCTGTAAGGTGCACTAAATCTTGCCTTTAATGAGTCACCCAGTACAGGTAACAGAATGAGCACTTTCTCCCCAGCAACAAAACTATGAACTGTAGCTTTCCTGTCTGCTTTCATTCTCATCACTTGCTGTGATATCTTTAAATGTTCCCAACTCACATGCTCTGTCCAATCTCTCTCTGAAATTTGATACATAATCCAGGAGCGTAGTTTCTGAATTTTGACCCATTGATTTCCCCTTGCCTCATGACCGTAAACTAGTTCAAAAGGACTAAAACCAGTCAATGGATTAGTAGTATCCCTAATAGCAAACAACAAGAATGGAATTCTCCATCCCAATCCTATCATTTGTGACATGTTCTACAGCATTTGACTACATCCCTATGCAATCCAGACCAAAAGAAAATATTTTTGTATCTTCACCCAAATGTCCCCCCACTGGAATTTCATGACCTATCCTCAGAATCTCATTTCCATATCCAAATGGTAGTACAATCTGTTGCACCTCCCTGCAGCTTTCATTTTCTGAAGCATGTTAAGGCCTCCATTTTCTCATTAAAACATTTCCCTCAAGGTAATAACATTCTGGAATACATTTTGCCTCTGTTTCTGAATAAGCTGCCTGATATAAATGTTTTATTTGCAAATCCTTTTCCTGTAACTCCACTAGCCTCCTTGAGCTAAACACTTCAGCTGAATTGTCCTCTAGTCTTTCTTCCTGAACAACCTTATCAAACACAGTGGCAGCTAATTGGATTTCCACACCTTCTCCCTGCCTTTGAACTTCCTGTTCTTCTTGTTTCAACATATGTGTCTGTGATCTCATTATTACACCTTCTGGAAACAATCCAGGATGCTCCCTCTGCAACACATCTGTTGAAAAAACTTCTAAAGGCTGCTCAACTACCATGGGCATCACCCGCATTTCAGTTATATCATTACCCATAATAAATTGACCCCCTGCAATGGGAAATTTTTCCACTATTCCAACAACCACCAAACCTGTTTTCCACTTACTCTTTACATTTACCTTCCACTATGGAATAGGTTTAGCATCTCCATGAACCTCACTTATTATCACCTGTTCCTGCAGTATCCCACAACAACTAGGATTGACTAGCCACTGTGTATCTTAACATTTTAACATATTTACCTACTCCACCCTGTACACATGGAAAGACTTTCCCATCATAGACAAAATCTCTAAACAATTCTGCAACCTGCTCCTCCAAATTCTCTTGGGTAAATTGTGAACACATTCCCATTTCTTTACTTATCTCTGATTCTTCCTGTTTTACCTGTATACAAATCACTGGTTTTTCCTATGCCTGAACCTCAGAATCCACAGTACTTTTACTTCCAGTACTTTTCTGCATCCTTATAATTCCAGCAGATTTTCCCTGCAATTTCCAGAACACAGATTTCATATGTCCAACTTTATTACAATGAAAACATCCCAATTTTCGAATGTCACTTCTACCCTCAGCACCTTCCTTTAAATTCTGAGAAAAAACTTCCTGTGAAGTTCCACTTACAGCTCTTCCCTGACTACCCACCTTCCTTTCAGTTTCTCATTTTCTATCCTTTTTTGATTTAAAAGGATGATGATAAAAATGTTTAGCTCTATGAACTAACTCACAATCATCAACTATCTCTGCTGCTTGTCTTATCACTTGAACCCTCTGTTCCTTGACATGAGTTCTCACGACTGAAGGAATTGAACCTTTATATTCTTCCAAAAGAATTACCTCTCTAAGAGCTGCATTTGTTCTCTCTATCTTTAATGCCTGTATCCAATGGTCAAAATTACTTTGTTTTACTCTTTCAAACTCAGTATAGGTTTGCCCAGGCTATTTTCTCATGTTCCTAAATTTCTGCCTGTATGCCTCAGGAACCAACTCATATGCACTCAAAGTAGCCTTTTTTACCACATCATAATTCACCGACATTTATTCTGATAGTGAAGTAAACCTCATGTACTTTACCCATCAACCTGGATTGTAACAACAATGTCCAGTTTTCCTGTGGCCATTTCATCAGTTTAGCTATCTTCTCAAATGAAATAAAGAATGTTTCTACAACTCTTGCCTCAAACTTTGGAAGAGCTTGTATAAATTTAAACATGTCCTCACTCGCTTCTGGTCTGGAAATATGTCCTTCCTCACGTGTTGGCATCTCCTTTTTAATTGTCTACATTTTAAGCTGGAACTCTCTCTATCTCATTTCCTCTTTCCTCCTTTTCTAATTTCACCATTTCTAAATCCCATTCTTGTTTTCTTTCTCTCTCTCTTTCTCTCTGTCTGTTCCCTTTGTAATTCTCTTTTTCTTTTTCTGTTGCCTCTAGCTCAAGTTTTTTCAGTCCCTTTGCTTGTTCAAGTTCAATCTTCTTCATTTCTAACTGAAGTCTCACTACCTCCAGCTCTGACTCACTAGTGCCAGGTATCACTTCCAACTTTAAATGCTATTGCTATACCTTCAATTATATCTGATTCCTTAGCTCCTGCAGGTAACTCCAATTGTAATTTATTCACCAATTCCATTAACTTAACTTTAGTTACCTTATGTAAACCAGCTAAAGGTACAACTTCAACTCCCAGACAAGTCTGAGCAACTGCCAAAGCCATATTTCAGTCTTACCACTTCAAAGAAACCTCACACTAACTCCTGAATTCAAATTGCTTCTCGTTACCTTAAGATTCACCAACTCCAAACCAATCAAGGAATTTCAAATATATCCCAGGCAAGAACTCAACTGTGTTATGGCACAGCCGATGGTAAATGAGTTGTTCAAATTCCATGGGAAACTTGAGACAACTGCCACAACTTGTTTTGCAATTTGTATAAATTTCAAGATGTGTGCCCTGAATTCAGTCGTAATAAGACCAGCAAGTCTTATAGGTTTTTACAAAACTAGATTAAACATTTATTTATAAGAGAAATAATTTTACACACATACATAGATCTACAAATTACTACTATGACTTCTAAGTCCCCTACAAAATCTGAATCCCTGTCACACTTTTGTTAAGGCAACAGTAAGACTCTAAGGTCCTAAGATCCAGGCAAGATGACACACAATTCCCTGAACCAGTCGAATTCAAAGTGGGTTTTCTTAACTTCAATTCTTTGAAAACAGCAGCTTGAGGCATAGATGCTGAAGCCTTTTCACACTTGTTAGATCTTAAAAATGGCTATCCATACACACAGCCTTCGCTCCGTTATACATATTTTCCCCTTTGAATGCAAATTCCCATTGTTTCACTATCTCTTTGGGCTTTATCTTTCTGATAATAGAAAATCTCTCATAGCACTAAGCTTTACCAGTAATCTTTGGGAAAAATAGACACAGTGTTTCTAAACTTCACCTGATGAGGTGGCACATTTTTCCTCCTTTGAAAACGATCTAGTCTGGTTTATTTAAAATGCAAATGTCTTTTTATGCCTTACATTCTAAACTTCCCCCATGTTTACCATGTTTGCATTAAAGCTTTCAGAGCAGCTGCCTTTAATCCAACTAAGTCACGCACACACACAACCCCCACTATTTTACAATAAATATTGAAGAAGTATTACATCTTCCTGGCTGTCCAGGGAAGTCATGATCGGGGCATGGCTGTCTGAAGGACGGAGCGATGTGGCTGTCCAAGGAGGTTGCAGCATGGCTATCCAATGGAGGGTGGAAGCTGCTGAGGAATGTCAGGGTATGGCTGCCTGAGGGAGGGAGGTTGGGCTGTAGCGGCTCTAAGAAAGTTCATGGGGAATGGAATGAGAGAGCTGGACAACACATGGAAGGTCAATCAATCACTACCAAGGGCAGATCAAGTAGGATAGAAGATGATCAAGGGTGATTGAGGGCAGATCAATAGGAGACTGGGAGAGTTGAGGGTAACCGAGGGCAGTTGAAAGCTGATAAAGGTTTGGTCGAGGATGATAGTTGGCTGGTCGAGGGTGCTGGAGGCCAATTCAGTGGTGACAAAGGAGATCTCTAGGTTGACAGACAGTTGATCAAGGGTGATGGTGGGTGACTCGTGGCTCACCGAAGGCAGGGGAAATGTGATGGAGGGAGGGTCAAGGGTATTGGAGGGAAGGTCAAAAGTGACTGAGGATGGGAGCAGGGTGATGGCTTGCAACTCCAGTTTCAAAGTGGGAGTGTCCAGGGACACAGCTGTTATGGCTGGAAGAGGTGGCCATGATGGGATGAGTGAAGACCAGAGTGTGGTTGATACGGAGCAGCGGGATCCCCATTGGTCCACAGTCAACAAATTAGGAAGGAGGGCCAAATAGGCTGTGACAACCAGACTTTTCCCAGCCTTCTAACACAGTTCACTGCAGGCAGAAAGGATGGGTCTTGTGCATCCAGTGCTTTTTAATGCTCTGGTGGAGGACGGGAGGAACCAGGCAAGGATGGCCCAGAGCCAGGCACAGCAATGGCCAGAAGGACAACAAGGGATGGGCGCAGAAAATCAGGCAGCTCAGGATGCTGGCAACCAGAGTTGAACACTGAACAATGACGTGTGAAGGCATGTAGCCAAATGTACTGCACGCAGAGTAACTGTCTGCAAATGTCAGAATTAATGTCAAAAATGGCTGATGGTGTCATGGCAGTCAGTCACTGAACTATGTCTTTAGCTCTAAAGAAGAGTCATACAGAATTGAAACGTTAACACTGCTTCACTTTCCACAGATTCTGTCAGACCTGCTGAGTTTATCCAGCATTTTCTGTTTTTATTTTGGGTTTCCAGGATCCACAGTATTTTGCTTTTAACAGAGTACACCAGATGCATTATCACACATTGAAACAGAGAATCCAGAAAAATGTGATATTGAATTTGTGGAAGGAGTCAAGGAGTTTGCTATAATGACAATCTATACATTAACGGCAACTACTTGAAGACTGAGTGAAATAGAGATGCTCAGAAATCAGATGTGGAATGTAAGCAGATCAGAGAATTTTGTATTAAAGGATGGCCAACATATATTCTTACATCGTCCTGTCTTGAGACCATATTTTGAGCAGGAAGCACATCTAATAGTGATCAATAATTTACTGGTACACAATGATAGAGTAGTGTTCCCAGTAATACTGAGACTTAAAATCTTACAACGTCTACAGCAAAGTTATTTGGGCATTAACAAGTGCCGACTCAGAGCATGATATTGGGTTTTGTGGGCAGGTCTCTTGAAATTATTGGATATGTCAATGATATCCAGATGTGTCAAATGTTCAATTCACAAACAGGAATCAAAAGAACCACCAATGATAGCTTCTTTTCCAACAAGGCCATGGGAACGCCTAGGAATGGATTTATTTGAGCACAGAGTGAAAACATGCATAATAGCGGTAGATTACTGCTCTAGGTGGATTGAAATGAAACAGTTACATGGGGCAGAACTTTTGCCCTTGGAAGGCGGGCTCGGCAGGGGCAATCAGGAAGCTGCCTGCTGCCTGCAATCGGGACCAGACCACGATTTCACATTGGCAGGCTAGTTAAGGCCCGCCCAGCGTGAAATGAGACCGGCAGCGGTGCCTACGTTGGAGGGGAAGGAGGGCGAGCGGGCTGAGTGCGAACTTAATGCGAGTGAGCGCTTCATAATCTCCCTGAGGCACAGAGCTGCCTCAGGGAGATGAAGCATTGTTAGAAAAAGAAAATAAAGAAAATAAAAACGTAATAAGATATGTCCTTTCATGTCACTCTGTCACATGAGCACGGACATTTTATTAATTCAATTTAAAAACATTTATTTTATCTTTATCTTCTTTAGGAAACCTCATCCCGCCTGTGGATGAGGTTTCTAAAAAATGCAAAGGCCTCTTGGCCTTTCCACCTGCCCGCCAACCACTAGTTGGATGGGCAGTGAAAAATTTAATTTAATTAAAATTTTAATTTAATTGATTACTTAATGGCCTTAACAGCCCTTTTAATTATCAGCGGGTGCACTGCCGACTCTGACGCACAACCAGCGACTGAACTATTGGCGACTGTGCATTGACATCAGCACGCTTGGCCGACATCAACGCGCGTCATTTCACACTCGATCGAGTTGGGTGTGCGTCTGCCCGCTGAGCCGAAATTTCTGCCCACGGTTGCATATCAGGAGCAGTGATAACATCATTGAAAAAAATCATAATTGAGCAATGATGTGAAAAACAGATACCCAGAGATGTCACAATCCTCACAAATGAAAGATGACAATGAAGCAGGTGATCCTGAACCATTCACTAGTTCAAATTCTGTTCAACAGAGTCCAGAAGACAGACATCAGAATGAGTGTGCCCTATCTCTACAAATGAGAGGAGAACTAGGTACAGTACCTACAGAACGTACCACAACTCTTATTGATGTTAGAAAACATGGAGGATGGAGAAGAGAGAACAAGAGAACATAGAGAGGGAAAGTAAAATGAGATTTACCTAAGAGAGCAAAAAGTTGCTATATTTCCTATGGGACTTCAGGACACTGAAATGTTCAGAATGACTAGGAGATGGAAGCATCGACTTTCCAAGAATGTCAGAGAACATTTAAGTCCAAACAGAGACCTGGGGGGGCGGGGGTTGGAAATGTAGTATAATGGAATGTTAGCCTAAGTCTCATCAAGGGTTAACTGTAATAGCCTGTGATGCCATGGAAGGAAGAGATGAACACTCGTGTGATCTGAGACTTTAGGAGAGTAAATCTGGTCATAAGCTAATGTTAAGGGGTGTTCTCGTAATGGTAAATATGTTACAATAAAGTTAAAATGTTTTGCAACCAGCAGTCTTTGAGAATTTATTGAAAATACTCCAACCCAACAGCCCAATTATATAATGTACAATTCTGTTTCCCATTGCAGTGTCACATGTGTCTCCTATTCGTACAGTTCTCAACACCAACTTGGAGAAATCCTCACTTTGCTTTGTTGACACCCCAGCTTTGCTGTCTGCAACTGAGCATCCATCCTGCTCCTTGACCAGTTCAACCTCCTCCTCCTCTGCAATATGCAGGCGTCAGGGATACTGCCACTGGTCTTTGAGCACTCCCTGATATTATGTGCTGTTTTATCCTACAGGCAGTCAGAACTATTGAGCATAATCTCAATGGACAGAACACCCTTTAAGCCATGCAGGCCTATGACAGCTAATGTCATCTCCCTAGTAAGTGTTCGACACATGTACTCTGTTGCAACTAGTACAATTTTTGTTACAACTGGAATGGGAGGAGGCCACCAATGATCAAGCCCCACTACTCTGCAGGCCAAATCATTAACTTAAATGTTAATTTTCTCACCAGAATGACCAATTGTGTACCTATTACTCTAGTACACAGAAGAAAAGAGACTCTGACCAGGCTTCTTTCAAAAACTCAGAATGATTAACTTATTTTAAAACAAAACTTATTTTAACAAGTTGCAAGTACTGGTTAGCAGACAATGGTAATCAAAAGTATAACTATCTATTTCTTCCTAAAGAATTCCCCCAGTGTACACACACAGACAAAGAACAAATAAATAGTCTCACTGCGGAGATGGGTTTTAGAGGATGGGCATTATAAAATAAAGGATAAAGTCCGCACAGTCACAACACTGTGTACCTGGAGTTCTCTAATGTTAAGACTGGTCCTGGTGGATGCCTCGAAGTTCTTACCAACTCTCAGCTTTGCAGGTCAAAATGCAGACTAGTTACACTCAGATGGGTGTTCTCTAGCTACAGGCTGATAGCCACATACAATTTTAGGCAATTTTAGAGAGTGGGAGCCAGTCAAGGTAACCTTCTTCCCTCAGTTTGTTCTCCAACAAAACTGCCTTCAAAACAAGCAGGTTCACAACCAAAGTTTTTTTTTCTCTCTGCCATGAGATTGCCTTTTTGTCTCCCAGCTTTTCATTAATTAAAGTGCTTTGCAGTTCAACACTGCAGCTCCTTCTCAAGTACCACATAGGTCAAGTGATTTCTTGGAAGAGGCCTGCTTATTTACAGTTCCAAGGTGAACTTATGATCTTCTTTTAAAAAAACATCCCAGGTTAACATCCAAATGTCCAGATCATGCCGAATCCTTTCATTTTGTAAAAGAAAACCTCAGTTTTGAGACATATAATTCTAACATGCTTCCACCCTTAAGGGATGAGACACCATTTCCAAATATGTTTCATCGCAAAGTATATAGAAAAAAAATGTGCAACATATAAACTGAATTCAACATGCACTCACTCAGCCATTCGCTCCTTATACAGAATCTGTTCAGTTTTTTGACTTTCTTGCTTTCCAGACAATTATAAACAATTTACATTCTTGATAATGCATCACCAATTATATTATCTTTTCCAGCATTATGAACAATCTTCAAGTTATAAAGTTGTATTAGCAAGCTCCATTGGAAAAGTCTGTCATTCTGATCTTAACTTTTTCCACAAAGGTCAAAGGGCTATGGTCAATATGTACAGATGTTCCTTTAGAGCCATGATGGATATATACCTCAAAATGCTTGAAAGGCAGCAACAATCACAGGGTTTCCTTTTCTAGCGGAGAATATCTCTTTTGATGCCAATTTAATTTTTTAGAAAAGCACCCCACTGGCTTCTCTATGCCCCATTCATCTTCTTGCAATAAGACTGCACATGCCCCCAAGTCACTAACATCAATTGTCAGGTTGAAGGGTTTAACCAAATTAGGGGCTGCTAATACTGGTTCATTAGGTAGAATTGCCTTCAACTTCTCAAAAGCTGTCTGGCCCTCTCTTGATCATATCACCTTTGCTTTCTTTTGCAATAAATTCATTAGTGGAGCTACTATTGTATTGAAGTTCGGCACAAGCTAACGATAGGAACCACACATCCCTAAAAATTTCATGACTTCTTGTTTAATTTTAGGGACAGAGAATTCCAACAAAGCCTGTACCTTCACTATTCTTGGCAAGACTTGTCCCTGCCTTACAATCTGCCCTAGATAAATTACTCATGCTTTCGCGAGCTCACTTTCTGCAAGGTTTATTACTGGATCTGCTGATTGTAATTGTTTAAATAAGACTTTCGGTTGTTTTAAATAGCATTTCTTTGTGTTGCTATAAACTAATACATCATCCAAGTAAACTACACAGTTAAGGACATTAGTGATCACCTGATTCATTCACCTTTGGAAAGTGGCTGGGGCATTTTTTAATCCAACTGACATTATTCGGAATTGGTATAGCCCATTTGGCGTGACAAAAGCTGATATCTCCTTAGTTCGTGATGTTAAAGGTACTTGCCAGTATCCTTTCAACAAATCTATGTTAGTAAGGAACATGACACTGCCAACCCTGTTAATATAATATTCTAGTTGGTGGGATTGGGTAGGAATATGTTTTTGTTACTGTATTAACCTTTCTATAGTCTGCTGAACCTGACTGACCCGTCAGGTTTAGTCACTAACACGACTGGAGAACTCCAACTGCTTTGACTAGGCTCTGTTAGGTAATCTTCTAACATATTCTGAATTTCTGCTGTTACTTCTGCTTGTTTCTCTGGACTTAACCGATAAGGATGTTGCTTTTTGGGAGAAAATTCCCCTATATCCACATCATGTGTGGCGAAAAGTTTATCCCCACAGATCCCTTTAAGCTCTGTAAGTAGCTTCACTTCTCTTGTTGCCCTACCTCTAAGTATGAAAATATGGCATCTAACTGTCCTAATATTTCACTGTTAGCTAACCAGATAGTAGGAGGTTCGATTTGTGAGCTGTCTAAATCTCCTTCTGCCGCACTCTCACTGTCTTTTTCATCCTCCACTATGCTTACAACCTGACATACCTCCTCTTCCCTACCTTCCTCCCTACGATGGTATTGTTTTAGCAAATTGGTAAGATACAGCCAATTCTTTTTCCTATGATCTGGAGTTTTATCAAATAATTTACTTTACTAACCTTCTTAATTACCTCATATGGATCACTGAACCGTACTTTCAAAGGTTCCCCTGTAATGGCAATAATACTAACACTTCATCCCTTGGTTGCAATGTTCGGGTCACAGCTTGCTTATCTGCCCGTTCTTTTATATTTGTTTGAGAAACTTTAAGATGTTCTTAAGCCACTTTGCAGACTCCCGTCGGCTGTTTCTGGAACACGGACGCATAATCTAGCAGGGAGGGTTCATCCTTCTCTGCTAAAAACATTTCTTTGATTAATTTCAGAAGACCTCTTGGGTGGAATCATCCCAGATTTGCACTAAGTGCAGTAGAGGGTGGGCAAATGACATTTTATCTACTGGCCATGATAGGGGGCTTCCACACCGTATCGTTCTAAACCTGCCGCATTACTTATGCAATCTCAGGAAACACAGCATTTCTGTGGCAGGCGGGCTCCGATTCGCCTGCCACACCATCACCTCACCGCTTAATCATGCCAGGCACCACATTTAAAGTACAGCCGTGCTCAGTGCTTCCAGCCCAGGACTGCAGCAAAGAAAACATTGCCCTGAAAGGCAAAAATACTGCAGCCCTTGAGTGCCATTTGGACACTGTGGAGGCCTGTTGTGATGTCCTCTACCCCTGCTCTGCCACAAGAAGGGCAGCTATATTACCACTCCAACTTGGTAGGCGATGACAGTGGTGATCAGTGCCAATGTTGCACAGAAGAGGTTGGCCATCCAATGCAGATAGAGGATGAGTGATCTCATCCATGTAGCCAGGGTATGGCAACCATTTCACCACTTTAAACTCACACTCAAGCCCATCACACATTCACTGTCATCACACTCAGTACCAGCTTTAGGGACATCACCACCAATTCTCACACATATACCCTCACATGACCATCTGGCCTCATCTCACCTGGAGACTGCCTCCTCAGCCCTCACCATCTTGACACCACTTGCACAGATCAACATGGGCCCTGACACACACCCTGCGATATCCTCCTTCCCCAGTACAGATCTTTTCCTGCAGCCTCTTCCATTGCCTGAGGCCAATTCTCCCTTTTTTCCAAGCAAGACTTTAACCTGCAGTTGTTGAAAAGCTACCCAAATATGGCTGGTCTGGTAGGTGGCAACCTATCTGTGAGCCCCCCTAAAAGTGATGTGGTTCTGTCTGTGAAGTGATGTGGTTCTGTCCGGCGCTGATGACTACGGGTGCTGACTGAAGCAAGATAGGCAATGTTTTGACACGGTAGATGATGTGTGTCAGGCGGATCAAATCCACAAGGGAAAATTGGTCACAAGGTCACAACAATTTTGCAATTTGTATTTTATTTTGAGATGCATGCCTTGAATTCAGTAATAATAAGTCCATCAAGACTCTAGAGGTTTTTTTTAAAAAGACTAAATGAAACATTTATTAACAAAAGTAAAGTTTTCAAGCACATTCATAGGTCTACAAATTACCACTATAATAACTCCTAAAACCCTTAATTAATCTGGCTTCCACTTACACCCATGTTAAGGCAATGGTAAGAAAATAGATTTAAACAGATCCAGGAAAGTCAACACAATACCCTGGACAGGAGAATTCAAAGTGGCTTTTCCCACCTTCAGTTTCTAAAGACAGCAGCTTAATGCACAACCACTGGAGGCTTTTCACACATAAACTATCCAAACCCCACTATTAACCTACTTTTATAGTAAATCACAATAATATTATGAGAATTATTATACTTTCGTGACACATCCCTCCTTATGAGAAAATGAACGGTCATAATTTAAAAAGATGGTTTTATTTTCTTAACCCATTTTACACTAACTACTATAGTTATCTATATATTCATAGTATAACATTACCAGGTGCATGCATTAACATGACAATATATGTGTAGAAATCCTTGGAATCAACAAAAATCATTCCAGTCCAGTGTCCACGTCCAATTTTCTCTTTGAGCTTTGAACTCTTAACAATGCATCCGCAATTAGTCTCATCCAGCCACATGTATAATCTGTAGATTAAATGGTTACAGTAATAAACTCCATTTGAATAGCTTTCCACTTTGGTCTCAAAATTTTTCCAAAAATTTAAAGGTCAGATATTTTCACTTGGCAGACGGGCGCATGCCTGACCCACTTATGCTTGAGATGACGCGCTTTGATGTCAGCCAAGTGTGTCGGCATCAAAGTGCAGTTGCATGATACTTTGATTGGTGGGCGTCGGAGCTGGCAGCGTACCCACCAACAATTAAAAAGCCTGTTAAGGTCATTAAGTAATCAATTAACTTAAAATTTTCACTGCTTGTCCAACCTAACAGTTGGTGGGCAGGCGAAAAGACCAAGTGGCCTTTTCATTTTTTTGGAAACCTCATCCACAGGTGGGATGAGGTTTCCAAAAGCAAATAAAGATAAAATAAAAGTTTTAAAATTGAACTAATAACATGTCCCTGCTCATGTGACAGAGTAACATGAGGGGACATGTTTTATTACATCTTTATTTTCTTCATTTTCTATTTTTTAACAGTGCTTCATCTCTCTGAGGCAGCTCTGTGCCTCAGGGAGATTATGAAGTTCTCACTCGCATGCATGCGCCAAGTTCACACTCAGTGTCCTCGCCCTCTTCCCCCCCAACAGAGGCAGCTCTCAGCACTGCTGCTCGCATTTAGGCCCACCTGTGTGAAATTGCAGATGGTCCCAATTGTGGACAGCCAACCACTCCCGCTGAGCCTGCCCATCAAGGGCAAAATTCTGCTGTAAGGGATTGTGGTCTATATAAAAAACTGTTTCTGATAAATTGTTTACAATGTAAATCTCAAAATGCTGTAACACTAACACCAGACCCCAAGTCTACTTTTCAATTGTATAGCTTTTCTGTTATACATTCAACTTTCGTGAAAAACACTATCAGTTTCTCAATTCCAGTTTCATCTTCTTGCAACAGCACAGCCCCAGTGCCTATATCACTTACATCAATGGCCAACTTAAATTGCTTGGTATAATTGGGTACTGCCAAAAACTGGTGTCATAGTCAATACAGTTTTCAAACTGTCAAATGCCTCCTGACACTTCTGTATCCATTGAAACTTCTTGTTTTTTTGAATAGCTCAGTCAGTGGAGCAACCACACTGCTAAAATTTGGTACAAATTTCCAGTAAAACCCACACATGCCCAGAAATCTCAAAAAATCTAATTTTGTTGTAGGCATGGGGAAATCCATGATAGCTTTTACTTTCACATCACTCATAGCCACCTTACCAAGACCAATGATATGGTCTAGATATGTACCTTGCACTTTTGCAAATTCACTTTTAGCCAAGTTCATCACCAAATTAGCTCATTGTAGTTGACTAAATAACTCTTCCAGATGTTGTAAATGCTCCTCCCACGTAGGACTGAAAACTATCAAGTCATCAAAATAAACAGCACAATTGCTTAGACCTGCAATTACTTTGTTGTCAGTCTTTGAAATGTTGCAGGTACATTTTTCATACCAAATGGCTTGACTTTAAACTAATATGTTCTATCTAGCATCACAAAAGCTGATATCTCCTTTGCTCACTCCAATAACAGTATTTGCCAATACCCTTTTAGCAAGTCAACATTTGTGATAAAATTTGATTGCCCCACTTTCTCAATACAATTTTCCAACTGTGGTATAGGATATGAATCCACTTTTGTCATTGCATTCATCTTTCTATAGTCCACACACAGTCTTGATATTCCATCCGGTTTGATACCATCACAATAGGTGAACTGCAGTTACCGTAAATAAACTCAATTATATCATTTTGAAGTATGAATTCAATTTCTTCCTGTACTTGTGATAACTTTTCTGGATATACTCTATAAGGATGTTGCCTTATCGAAGATGAAACTTCTGCACTCACATCATGTGTAGCTAAATTTGTCCTCCCCAGCTTATTCCCACAAATAGCTCTGTGTGACTGTAATAGCTTCTTCAAATCACTTTGACACTTGTCTGGAAGGTAACTCAATATTACATGTATATTTTCAAGTATCTCCTCATTATCTAATTTGATTAGAGGAAATCAATTTCAGAATCCTTAATTTCTACCTCTTTCTCCTTATCTACCACCACTAATATCTCATTTTGGTCCTCCTCCCTGTCAAAGCACTTTTTAAACATATTTACAAGACACAGCCTCTTTTTCTTTCTTCTATCTGGAATATTTATTAAATAATTTACTTCACTCAGTTTCTTTACAATCCTGTAAGGTCTGCTAAATCTTGTCTTTAATGAGTCACGCAGTACTGCTAACAGAACTAACACTTTGTCCCCAACAATAAAGCTACAAGCTGTAGCTTTCCTATCTGCCTTTATTTTCATCACTTGCTGTGATATCTTTAAATGTTCCCTAGCTTAACTCACATGCTCTGCCCAATCTTTCTCTGAAATTTGATACATAATCCAGGAGTATAGTTTTTGAATCTTGACCCACCAACTTCTCATGAATCAATTTCAGTGGTCCCCTTACCTCATGGCCATAGATTAATTCAAAAGGACTAAATCCAGTCGCTGCATTAGGAATACCCCTAATAGTAATGACAAGAATGGAATTTCCCATCCCGATCCTGTGGATAGTCCTGACTATACACCCTCATCATAAAAGTTTTAAAAGTTTAATACTATCTTTCCAAAACCCCTTGTGATTCAGGATGATGAGCTGTTGTATTAAACTATTTTATCACCAGGCTGTTTATTACTCCCTTAAGCAGCTGTGATATGAAATTTGAACCCTGATCTGATTATATGGTTTACCTAAAGAAATACATGGTAAAACAAATTAGTCAAGTATTCCACAATTCTCTTCATTGCAATATTTCTCAAAGGATTGCTTGTGCTTGTGGTTTCCCTATCACCTGAGATGTATGACATGTTCTATAGCATTTAACTACATCTCTATGCAATCCAGGCCAATAAAAATGTTTCTGTCTTTCTGCTTGTGTCTTCCTAATTCCTAAATGTCTCCCATTCAAATTTCATGAGCTATTCTTAGTATCTCATTTCTATGTACAAATGGTATAAAAACCTGATGCATCCCCCTCCAGTTTTCATCTGCTGAAACATGATTAGGCCTCCATTTTCTCATTAACACATTACCCTTAAGGTAATAACATTATGGAATACATTCTGTCTCTGTTTCTGAGTAAGCTGTTTGATATAACTGTTTTATTTGTGGATCCTTTTTCGGTAATTCTACCAACTTGAGCTAAATGCCTCAGCTGCATTATCTTCCATTCTTTCTTCCTGAACAATCTTATCAAAGACATTGTCAGTTAATTGAATTTCAACACCTTCTCCTTGACTTTTAACTTCCTGTTCTTCCTGTTTCAACCTGTGTGCTTGAGATCCTGTTACCACACAACTCAGAAACAATCCAGGATGCTTTCTGCAACACTTCTGTAGAAAACACCATACAGGCTGCTCAACTATGATAGGCATCACCCACATCTGTGACCTAGCTATATCATTGCCTAAAATAAATTGGACCCCTGCAATGGGCTATTGTTCCACTACTCCAACAAGCGACTCACCTGTTCTCCACTTACTCTTTAAATTTATCTCCCACAAGGGGGAGGTGATGGCATAGTTGTATTGTCACTGGTCTAGTAAACCAGAGTCCCGGGGGAATGCTTTTGGGGCACGGGTTTGAATCCTACCATGGCAGATGGTAGAATTTGAATTCAATAAAAACCTGGAATTAAAAGTCTAATGATGACCATGAAACCATCGTCAATTGTCGTTAAAACCCATCTGGTTCACTAGTGCCCTTTAGGGAAGGAAACTTGCCGTCCTTACCTGGTCTGGTCTACATGTGACCCCAGACCCACATAAATGTAGTTGATTCTGAAATGGCTTAGCAAGCCACTCAGTCATATCAAACCAGTAAAAAGGCTCAAAAAAGGTATGAAACCGGACAGACCACTGAGCATCGACCTAGGCACTGGAAATAACAACGGCATACTCAGCCCTGTCAACCCTGTAAAGACCTCCTTACTAACATCTGGGAGCTGGTGCCAAAATTGGGAGAGCTGTCTCACAGATTAGTCAAGCAACAGCCTGATATAGTCATCCTTTTGGATCATATCTTACAGATAATGTCCCAGACACCACCATCAACATCCCTAGTTATGGCCTGTCCCAGCAGCATACAGTTGGAAGGGAATTGCCTCCAGACCCCATTGACTCTGGACCCCATGAAATCTCATGGCATCAGGTCAAACATAGGTAAGGAAACTTTCTGCTGATTATCAGGTACTGCCCTCTTTCAGCTGATGAATCGTACTCCTCCATGTAGAACATGACTTGGAGGAAGCACTGAGGGTGGCAAGGGTACAGAATGTATTCTGGGTGGGAGACTTCAATTCCATCACCAAGGGTGGCTCAGCATTACCACTACTGACCGAGCTGGTCGAGTCCTAAAGGACGTACTGCCAGAATGGGTCTGCGGCAGGCGGTAAGGGAAAAACATACTTGTCCTTACCCTCACCAACCTTCCTGCCACAGATGCACTGTCCATCACCGTATCAGTAGAGTGACCACTGCACTGTCATTGTGGAGATGAGGTTTCACCTTCATATTGAGGATACCCTCCATTGTGCTGTGTGGCACTACCACCGTGCTAAGTGGGATTGATTTCAAACAGATCTAGCAACTCAGGACAGAACACTCATGAGGTGTTGGGGGCCATCAGCAGCAGAATTGTACTTGAACATAATCTGTAACCTCAAGACCCAGCATATTCCCCACTCTACCATTACCATCAAGCCAGGGGATCAACCCTGGGTCAATGAAGAGTGCAGGAGGGCATGCCAGAAGCAGCAACCAACGTTCCTTAAAATGAGATGTCAACCTGGTGAAGCTATAACACAGGACTAATTGCATGCTGAACAGCATAAGCAGCAAGTGATAGAGTTAAATAATCCCACAACCAACGGATGAGATCTACGCTTTGCAGCCCTGCCAAGTCCAATGGTGGTGGGCAATTAAACAACTCACTAGAGGAGGACGCTCCACAAACATTCCCATCTTCAATGACGGGGAAGTGCAGGACATCAATACAAAAGATAAGGCTGAAGCATTTGTTACAATCTTCAGCCAGAAGTGTTGAGTGGATGGTCCATCTCGGCCAGCTCCAAGGGTCCCCAGCATCAAAGATGCCAGTCTTCAGCCAATTCAATTCACTTCACATGATATCAAGAAATGGCTGAAGGCACTGAATACTGCAAAGGTTAATGGCCCTGGCAATAGTACTGAAGAATTGTGCCCCAGGAATTGCCGCACCCCTAGCCAAGCTGTTCCAGCACAGCTACAGCACTGGCAGCTACCTGGCTATGTGGAAAATTGTCCAATGATGTCCTGCACACAAAAAGCAGGATAAATCCAACTGGGCCAATTACTGCCCCATCAGTCTACTCTCGATCATCATTAAAATAATGGAATGGGTCATCAACAGTGCTATCAAGCAGCACTTGCTCAGCAATAACCTGCATTGCACACTGATGCCCTGTTTGGGTTCTGCCAGGACCACTCGGCTCCTGACCTCATTACAGCCTTAATTCAAACATGGACAAAAGAGCTGAACTCCGAGGTGAGGTGAGAGCGACTGCACTTAACATCAAGGCTGCATTTGTTCGTGTGTGGCATCAAGGAGACCTAGCAAAACTGGTGTCAATGGAGTCAGGGAGAAAACTCTCTGCTGGTTGGAGTCATACCTAGCACAAAGGAAGATGTTTGTGGTTGTCGGAGGTCAGTCATCTCAGCCCCAGAATATCACTGCAGGAGTTCCTCAGGGTAGTGTCCTAGGCCCAACCAGCTGCTTCAACTTCCTTCCATCCTAAGGTCAGAAGTGGGGATGTTCACTGATGATTGAACAATGTTCAGCACCATTCACCACTCCTCAAATACTGAAGCTGTCCCTGTCCATATGCGGCAAGGCCTGGACAACATTCAGGCTTGGGCTGGTAAGTGGCAAGCAACATTTGCACCGCACAAGTGCCAGGCAATGACCATCTCCAACAAGAGAATCTAACCATCGTTTCTTGACATCCAACGGTATTAACATCGTTGAATCCTACTATCAACATCCTGGGGAGTTACCATTGAGCAGAAACGGAACTGGACTAGCCATATAAGTATCATGGCTACAAGAGCAGGTCAAATACTGGTAATCCTGAGGATAGTAACTCACCTTGTGACTTACCAAAGCCTGTACACCATCTACAAGGATCTACAAGGCACAAGTCAGGATTGTGATGGAATACTCTCCACTTGCCATGAAGCTTGGCACCATTCTGGACAAAGCACCCTGCTTGATTGGAACCTCATCCACCAGCTTCGATATCCACATCCTCCACCACCAATGCACAGTAGCAGCAGTGTGTACCATCTGCAAGATGCACTGCAGGAACTCAACAAGGATTCTTTGATAGCACCTTCCAAACCCGCAACCTCTACTACCTAGAAGGACAAGGCCAGTAGATGCATGGGAACACGACCACTGGGAAGCGTCAACCTGGTTTTGCAAAAGGGAAGTAATGTTTGTCTAATTTATTGGTATTCTTTGAGGAAGTAACAAGCAACATAAAGGGGAACCTGTGGATGTTGTTATGACAGCAGTTTTTAAAGGCTGAGTTATTTAAAATCCCAGAAGGAAACTTTAAACAAGTGTCATAACCACTCATCTAAAATTTGGTACAAATTTCTGGTAAAACCCACTCATGCCCAGAAATCTCAAAATTTCTTGTTTTGTTGTAGGCACTGGGAAATCCACGATAGCCTTGATTTTCATATCTCTCAGAGCCAGCTTACCATGTCCAATGGTATGGCCTGAATACATAACTTGTGCTTTTGCAAATTCACTTTTAGCCAAGTTCGTCACCAAATTAGCTTCTTGTAGCCAAATAAATAATTCTTCCAGGTGCAATAAATGCTCCTCCCATGTCTGGCTGAAAACAATTAGATCATCAATATTAACCACACAATTGCTTAGACCCACAATTACTTTATTTGCCAGTCTTTGAAATGTCGCAGGTGCATTCTTCATACCAAATGGCATGACTTTAAAGTGATATAGTCCACTTGGCATTACAAAAGCTGATCTCTCCTTTGCTCTCTCCGACATTGCTTTATTGAAGATGAAATTTCTACACATACATCATTTGTAGCTAAATATGTTTTTTCCAACTTATTTCCACAAATAGGATTTTGTGACTGCAATAGCTTTTCCAAATCTCATTGATACTTGTCTGGAAGGTAACTCAATATTTCAATTAAATTTTCAAGCACCCCCTTATTATTCAATTTGATTAGAGGAAATCAATTTCAGAGTCCTGCACTTCTACCTCTTTCTCATCATTCACCATCACTAATATCTCTTTTTGTTCCTTTTCTCTGTCAATGTACTTTTTAACCATATTTACATGAAACACCCTCTGCTTCTTTCTTCTATCTGGAATATTTATTAAATAATTTACTTCACTCAATTTCTTCTCAACCTGTAAGGCCCACTAAATCTTGCATTTAATGAATCACCGAATGCTGGTAACAAAACTAGCACTTTCTCTCCAGAAACATAGCTGCAAGTTTTAGCTTTCTGATCTGCCTTCACTTTCATCAATTGCTGTGATATCTTTAAACGTTCCCTAGCCAACCCATATGCTCTGTTCAATCTTTCCCTGAAATTTGATACGCAATCCAGGAGAATAGTTTCTGAATCTTGACCCACCAATTTCTCATGAATCAATTTCAGTGGTTCCCTCTACCTCATGACCATAAACTAGTTCAAAAGGGCTAAAACAAGTTGATTCATTAGGAGCATCTCTAATAGCAAATAACAAAACTGTTTTATCCCCAAATTGTTCATTACTTCCTTAAACAGCTATGACTGAAATTTGACCTCTGAACTGATTGTATTTCCTTAGGTAAATCATATCTTGTGTAAAATTTAACTAATTCCTCCACAATCCTCTTAGTTGTAATATTTCTTAAAAGTATCACTTCAGGAAACCTGGTAGACATATCCATTATTGTCAGGAAATACTGATTTCCACTTTTAGTCTTAGGGAGGGATCCTGCACAATCAATCATGATCTTGGTAACAGGTTCTTCAAATGCTGGTATTGGGATTAAAGGCGCTGGCTTAATTACTGCTTGTGATTTTCCTGTTACTTGACATTTATGACAGATTCCACAGAATTTGATTACATCCTTATGCAATCCTGGCCAAAAAAATAGCTCTATATCTTTTCCTGTGTTTTCCTAATTCCTAAATGTCCCCTCATTGGAATTTCATGAGTGATCCTCAGAATCTAATTTCTAAAGCCAAAAGGGATAACAATCTGAAGCACTTCCCTCCAGCTTTCGCTTGATGATCTGACTACGGTTTCTCATTAAACTATCTCCCCGAAGGTAATAACATACTGGAATATATTTTGCTTCTGTTTCTGAATAAAGTTTGTGATATAACTGCTTTAATTGCAAATCATTTTTCTGTAACTCCACTAACCTCCTTGAGTTAAACACTTCAGCTGAATTGTCCTGTATTCTCTCCTCCTGAACAATGTTGTCAAACACAATGTCAACTAATTGGATTTTGACATCTTCTTCTTGCCTTTGAACTGCCTGCCTTTCTTATTTTTCTTGTTCTTCTCTATAAGCATTTGATCTCATTATAACACAATCAGGAAACAATCCAAAATGTTCCTTCTGTGACATCTCTGTTGAAAACACCTCTACAGGCTGTTCAACTATCATAGGTATCACCCACATTTGCAATCCAGCTATATCATTACCCAGTATAAATTGAACCCCTGCAATGGGCACTTTTTACACCACTCCAACTATAACATCACCTGTCCTCCTTTTGCTCTTTAAATTTACCTTCTGCAATGGAATAGATTTAGCATGTCTATGGACCGCACTTGTTATTACCTGCTCCTGCAATATTCCCTTTGAACAACAAATAACACTTTCCCACAACATGAAGGATTGACTAGCCCTGTGTCTCTTAAAATTTTAACATCTTTAACTACTCCCTGTACACGTGGAAAGGCTTTCTCATCACACACAACATCTTTAAACATTTCTGCAACCTACTTCTCAGAATTCTCTTGAATAAACTGTGAACACATCCCCACATCTTCACCTATCACTGATTCTCCCTGTTTCACCCTACACAAACCATTGGTTTCTCCTGTGCCTGAACCTCAGAACTGACAGTACTTTTACTTCGTGAGTGCTTCTGTACCCCCATAATTCCTACAGATTTTTCCTGCAATTTCCAACATACTGACTTTGTGTGCCCCACTGTATTACAATGAAAACACCTCAATTTTCGAATGTCACTTCTATCTTCAGCAGCTTCCTTTTTATGATGAGAAAAAACTTCCTGGGAACTTCCAGTTACTCCTTCTCTCCCCCGACTACCTATCTCCTTTCACCTCTGCACTTTTTATCCTTTTCCAGTTTGAAAGGGTGACAAACCAAATGTTTAGCTCTATAAACTAACTCATAATCATCAGCTATCTCTGCTGCTTGTCTTACAGAATCAACCCTCTGTTTCTCTAAATGAGTTCTCACTACTGAAGGGGTTGAATCTTTAAATTCTTCCAAAAGAATTACTTCCCTAAGAGCTGTATACATTGCCTCTATTTTTAACACCCGTATCCACTAGTCAAAATTACTTTGTTTTACTCTTTCAAACTCAATATAAGTTTGCCCAGGCTATTTTGTCATATTCCTAAATTTCTGCCTGTATGCTTCAGGAATCAACTCATATGCACTCAAAATAGTCTTATTCACCACATCATAATTCACCGACAATTCTTCTGATAGTGAAGCGCTAATGTGCTCTGTCCACTACATTAGACTGCAATAATAATGTCCAGTTTTCCTGTGGCCATTTTATCTATTTAGCTACCTTCTCAAATGAAATAAAGAATGCTTCAATATCTTTTCCCTCAAACTTTGGAAGAGCATGTACAAATTTAAACATCTCCCTACTGGGTTCTACTCTGGAGATAAGTCCTTCCTAACCTACTGGTGTCTCTTTTTTAACTGCCAACATTTTCAATTGGAATTCTCTCTCTCTCTTTTTCTCTTTCCTCCTTCTCTATTTTCACAATTACTAATTCCCTTTCCTGTTTTCTTCCTCTCTCCTACCTTTCTACCTGTTCCCTTTCAAAATCCATTTCTCTATCCTTTGTTTCTAATTCAAGCTTTTTTGGTTCCTTTGCTTATTCAAATTCAAGCGTCTTCATTTGTAACTGAAGTCTCACTACCTCCCGTTGTGACTCACTCAGGTTTCACTTCCAACTGTAGATGCTGTGCTTTTATTTTTTTCTGATTTCCTAGCCCCCGCAGGTAACCCCAATTTTAACTTATTTGCCAACTCTGTTAACTTTCTCTTGATTATTTGTTACAACTCAATCAGAGTTATATCTTCTCCTCCCAGAGATCTCTTAGCAATTGCCAAAGACCTCCTGCAGTCTCACCACTTCTAAAATACCTCACCAACTTTTGAATTCAAAGTGCTTCTCGTACTTGTAACCGTAACATGCACCAATTTTAAACCAGTCAAGAAATTATAAATGTTTATCCCAGGTGAGCCCCTAATTTTTAAAGGCTGAGTTATTTAAAATCCCAGAGGGAAACTTTAAACAACTGTCATAACCTATATTTTCAATTGGTATGTTTTGAGTTGTAGCTCTTAAATTCAGGAATAAGATCACTAGTTCAAGAGGTTTTTATATCAAACTAAATGAGACATTTATTAATTTAAACATATACACGTGGCTACAAATTACTGCTATTATAACTTTTAACAAATTCCCAAATTAATCTTCACTAAGGCAACAACAACCTATAGACTTTAAACAGATACCAGGCAAATCTTATAAATTCAAAATAAGGTTCCTTTCAATTTGGTTCCTTTGCAGACAGTTGTAGGCTTACAGCTGCTTTGATATCACATGCCTCTGCCTTTCACGCAAAAACTTCTCTCAGGTTATACCCATCCTGCCCTTTGAATGCAAATTCTCATTGTATCGCCAGGCCCTTTGAACTCCACTGCTTCTAACAATAAAACCCCTTTCATTGTACCAATTTTATTGGTAATATAAACATTGCTTGGTGTCTCCTAGCTAGGTGCAAGATTTCACTCCCCTTCTTGAATGCCCTATTCAACAAAATGCAAATGTACTCTTTATCTTTCTGTTTCCACCTCAAAACTACTATATATCAATGCACCCAGACTAGCTGGCTTTAGTCCAATTAACACACACACTCAAAACCTCTTTTTAAAAAATAATAATTTCCAATAACATTATATGCATTAATAGCTTCATGACAGATGTGTTGTACTTAGATTTCTAGAAGGCATTTGACAAGGTGCCACAAGGATTACTACACAAAATAAGAGCTCATGATGTAATGAGTAACATTTTAGCATGGAAAGAGGATTGGTTAGTTAACGTGAAACAGAGAGTACACATAAATGGGTCATTTTCAGGTTGGCAAGATGTGAATATTGAAGTTCCACAGGGTTCAGTGCTGGGGCCTCAACTATTTATAATTTATAACAATCATTTGGATGAAGGGATCAGATGCATGGTTGCTAAATTTGCTGATGACACAAAGATAGGTAGGAAAGTTGTCAAGAGTTCAAAAGGAGTTTGCAAAGGGACATGGATAGGTTAAGTAAATGGGCAAAAATTTACAAGTATAGTATAATGTAGGAAAATGTAAACTTGTCCACTTTGGCAGGAAGAATAGAAAAGCACTAAATAGAGATAGATTGCAGAACTCTGAGGTACAGAAGGATCTGGGTGTCCTGTACAGGGAACACAAAAAGTTACTAAGAATGTACAGCAAGTGATTAGGAAGGGAAACAGGATGTTGTCATTTTTTGCAAAGGGATTGGAATATAGGCCTGAATCTTCTGGTTGGCATATGGGCCAAAGCTTAAAATGACGCGCAGTGATATCAGGAGTGCGTCCCGACGTCACCACGCATCATTCAGATCTTTAGTTTGGTGGGCGCGTACCAGAGTCGGCTGCGCACCCGCCAAACTGTCAAAGGCCTATTAAGGCTATTAATTAACTAATTAAGCTGGTTATCTGGGCTGGCCACCCAACCTTAAGGTTGGCAGGCAGACGAAGAGTCCAGGCAGCCTTTACATTTTTCATGAAACCTCATCCACGAGTGGGATGAGGTTTCATGAAGTGTTTATAAATTGAATGAAAATTTTTATTAAAATTCATTGACATGTCTCAACGCATGTGACACTGTCACACGAGAGTACATGTCTGAATAATTTTTTTTTTTAATTTAAATTTTTCATAATCCAACTAATCTCCCTGAGGCAGCTCTGTGCAGGCCCCGCTCAGCCTCTTCCCCCTCTCGCAAAGGGAGCGCTCAGCGCTGCCAGGTGCACATCATGCTGGACAGGTCTTAATTGGCCTAACCACATGAAATGGTGGTGCACCTACCTGCACCTGCTCCCGCTCAGCACCCCGTCCAACTGGAGAAAATTCTCCTCATAAATGTAGGGATGTTTTGCTGCAGTTGTACAGGGTGTTGTTGAAACCACATCTAAAGTCCTGCATGCAGTTTTGTCTCTTTTTTTAAGAAGGTATAACTGCTTCAGAAGCAGTTCAGAGAAGGTTCACTTGTCTGATACCTGGGATTGGTGGGGTGTCATTTAATGAGGAAAGGTTGGACAGGCTGGGCCTGGATCCAATGGAGTTTAGAAGAATGAGAGGCGATCTTATTAAAACATATAAGATCTTGAGAGGTCTTGACAGGGTGGATGCTGAAAGGATGTTTCCCTTTGTGGGAGAGACTAGAACTAGGGGACTTGGTTCAAAAATGAGGGGCCTGCCATTTAAGATAGAGATTAGAAGAAATGTTTCTCTCAGAAGATCGTGAGTCTTTGGAACTCTCTTACCCAGAGAGCAATGGAGGCAGGGTCATTGAATATTTTTAAGGCAGAGGTAGGTGTTGGTGAACTGAAGAGGACACCAACCTTACTTAATACTTACTTCCAATTAACTTATTTTAGTTTATTCTTTTCCATTTTGTAAGCATTGACACTTAATTTTACTGTAGTCCTTTCCTCCACAGCCAGAAAAAACTTTGAAATCCCAAACTGTCCTACTCCATAACCCACAATTAGATCAACTTTGGATATGGGAGGGCTTTCCTCATAAGCATACCGCCCTTCGATATCATAATGGAGGAGGAATTGCAGGAGCAATGTTACCAGGCAGCATGGTACATGGCAGGAGAAGCAACTCAGCTGTTACCACCCTTCTAAACATGCACACTAGCCACAGTGGCACTACAAAGCCCTCTGAATGGAGTTCTACATTTACAACTGTGCCTCTTCAAAGATACCACTGGGAACATGTGCCAACTTCATGATGAAGATTTGCAGACTTGTTCCACTGCCACAGCTGCTCTGGCCTAGCAGTTAAAGTGATAGCAGTCTTCAACTTTTATGGCTCAGCATCTTTCTAAGCTTTAACTGGAAACCTAGCCACTATACTAGCTGTGCCTCTATGTCAAAAGGTTGAAGGTTCAAGTCCCACCTGAGAGATTTGCACATATAATATAGGCTAACAGACCTGTGCAGTACTGAGGCACTGCTGCACTGTTGGAGATGCAGTCTTTCAGATGATAATTGAAATTGAGGCTGGGTCTGCCTCTCAGGTAGACATAAAAGATCCAATAGCACTATTTCAGGATAAAAAGAGGAATCCTCCTTGTAATAAAAACAGAAATTCTCAGCAGATCTAGCAGTATCTGTGGAGGGAGAAACAGAGTTAATGGGCTGGAGTTTGCCATCGGTGAGCCGGGGGCGAGGCCTGCTTGCCAACGTGTAAAATGACATGTGGTGACATCAGGCAGAACTCCCGACGTCACCATGCCCCATTTAAATTTTCAGGAAGGCGGGGGCGCAGCAAAATCAGCTGCACGCCCGCCGACCTGTCAATGGCCAATTGAGGCCATTGACAGGATCAATTAAGCAATTAAAGGACCTGCCCATCTAACCTTAAGATTGGCTGGCAGGCCAGGAGCCCCGGCGGGAACTAGAAAAAACATGAAACCTCATCCAGCGGCGGGATGAGGTTTCATGTTGGCTTTAAAATTTTTTAATAAAGATTGTGTAAAAATTATGGACATGTCCCAACTCATGTGCCAGTGTCACATGAGGGGACATTTAATGGAAATTTTATTTTTCTACTTTTATCTTTTTTACATGTAGAGTTAATCTCCCTGAAGCTGCACTTAGCCTCAGGGAGATGAGTGCACTCTTTCGTGCACATGCACGAAAGAGCGCACTCTCGATTTTAGGATTCCCCCCCACTCGCACAGGGAGCACATAACGTTTCCTTGCGGATGTCACGCTGGGCGTGCCTTAATTGGGCCACCCACGTAAAATGGCACCACACCTCCGATCGGGGGCACCGGTCAGAAGCATGCCCGTACACACCCGCCCATCAACCTCTCCCCTGACGGGGGGAAAATTCAGCCCAATGTTTCAGGTCAAGAACCTTTCTTCAGAACTCCTTATATCCTTGACTCCTCAATCAACATCACTAAAACAAATCATCTGATCATTATCACATTACTGTTTGTGGAGCCTTGCTGTGCACAAATTTACTGCTCTGTTTCATGCATTACAATAATGGCTATATTTCAAAAAGTACTTCATCGGTTGCAAAGTGCTTTGGGATGTCCAAAGATCATGAAAGGCACTATATAAATGCAAGATCAGATCTTGCTTTTAATGTAACATTACTGTCAGGATGTGTATTGTCCAAATGACAGATACCCTTTTACTTGAAGCAGCCAAATTTCCCTCATTGGTAGTGACCCCAGGTCACAGGTGCATAGAGTCAGGGGGTTAGATTTAATGCTCCCCTGCCAATGGGTTGAAGGTGGGTGGTGGTGGTGGGGGGGCACTGCTATCCATCCACCCTGCCTCACTGTAATTATAGGGGTCAGGCAGCCTGCCCATGAGTGCATCAATTGAGGCCATTAAATGGGCAATTAATGTCCACTTAATTGCCTCACCCTGCCACCACGAGGCTCAGGAAAGCGGCCAGCTCAGCAGGTTTTCCTGTGTGGGTTGGTTGTGGGTGGAGGGGCTCCCTCCTTAACAGGTCCCTTCTGCCCATTGGAGGGTCCCCCAAAGTTTTAGCTCCCCCTCAGTTGCCATCCCCCATGGCCTTTCAACCCCAAGCCCCAAACCCCTTGCCCCCTTGCCGGGGCCTGCCAGCTTGGCACCCAGTGAGATCCTGAAACATTCACCAATTCCGATCCATTGCCGTGTGCTTCTTCCTGGCCTGAAGTTCTGGAGAGATGTTGGCCTCTGATTGGCCACTAGCTCACAGGAGCAGGACTTCCTGTCCCTGAGGGGAGGAAATCCTGCCTCCAGCCTATTAATGGCCAATGGCTGCGAGGCAGCCAGTGTCCTCCTCAGCGGGCTCCACCCGACTTTTAAGTCGGGTGGGGTGGGGAATCTATGCTGTATAATTCAGTACAGGGATTTCTATAGGATAGCTGGATTCTCCAGTGTGCCGTGCTGGCACATGTTTGACACTGGAGACCCAACCGAGGAGCTGCTGGTGAATATGAATAGGAATGGATTATATTCCCAGGAGATCCAGCCCATTTGCAATGCAAACCCGGCCATGTACTCACTTATTGCTTTAAGAAACATCAGAGAGTGGGTATTGCAGGAGGCTTCATTACCACAAGGACACATGAAGTAGGAGCAACAATAGACCATCGGTGGGAATTTCCTCACTCGCCCGCTGCCGGGACCTTTCGATCCCGCCGCAAGTCAATGGACTTCTGGCTGAGGCGCCGCCTCACCCACAGCGGATTCCGCCTGCGATGGGGCCGGAAAATAGTGGCCCATATGTTCCCTCAATGGTGTTGTAACATTCCTTTAAGGATATCAGCATGGCATTACTGGAAGGGAGGTGTGTCATGTGATCCGGTCTTAGTTTCACTTTTGCTTTGAGCAGATCACACACACAGCACTGATGCCTTCAAGCTTTATATCTATGTATAACTGTTCTCATGTGACTAGTCTTAATAAATGAACCCACAACGTGTTTACCCAATCCCTTGTGAGCAATTGGTGTCTTGTACAGTAAATAAGCCCAAGGTATTATATCATTATAAGAACACGAGAAATATGATCATGGCTGATCTTGCTCTTCAACTCCACTTTCCTGCCCATTCTCCATGTCCCTTGATTCCCTGAGAAATCAAAAATCTGTCTCTCCCAGCCTTAAATGTATTCAGTAATGGAGCAACCACAACTCTCTGGGGCAGAGAATTCCAAAGATTCACAACCCTTCGAGTGAAGAAATTTCTTCTCATTTCAGTCCTAAATGATTGGTCCCTTATCCTGAGACTGTGACCCTGTGTTTCAGATTCCGTCACCTGTGGAAACAATCTCTCAGCGTCTACTCTGTCAAACCCATTCAGAATTTTGTAGGTTGCAATGAGATTGCTTCTCATTCTTCTAAACTCCAGAGAACGTAAGCCCAATTTGCTTAACCTCTCATAGTAAGACAACCTTCTCATTCCAGGGACCAATTTAGTGAACCTTTGCTATACAGCCTCCAATGTAATTATATTATGGAGTCAAAACTGCATATAGTACTCCAAATGTGGATTCACCAAAACCCAGTACTACTGTAGCAAGACTTCTTAATTTTTGTACTCCGAACCCCTTGCAATAAAAACCAACATGTCATTTGCCTTCCTAATTGCTTATGTTAGGAAATAGATACAGTTTAAGTGAGTTATATATACTTTTGTGTGTTAGGAATGAGATTTAGCTTTAAGTTTAAGTTTGATTTGTATTTCTTTATTTGTGTGTTAAGAAAAAGCCAAATTGAGTTTTAATTTCACTTTAAAAGGTGTCTGCATTTCTACTCAGAGCTTCACAACTGTAAGCTAAGTTGAGCAAACAAAAGTGGAAAAAGAAAGTGCTGTTGCCCAGCAACAGGGATCCAGGGAGGCAGGTCCTTCCCAGAGACACATACAGAAAAGCTAGAAACAGCAGTTTGATTTTGGGAGGTATTTGAGTTCAGTTGGCTTTGAAAGTAGCTGCCATGAGGGACTGGAGCAAAGGGGGCAGATAGCCAGTCCCAAACGAAAGAAAATACCCCAAACTCCAGGGGAGTGGAACAGAGGAAAGTCTCAAGCAGACCTTCTAGTCAAAGGAAGGGCAGCAACCTGGGAAAATGTCCCGTTAAGTGAAGTTAAGAGCAAGGGGCAGTTTAAAGCTTCAACCTAAAGAGGTAAAGGCTTGAGAAAAGACAAGAAGGTTCAAAGAGACCACTGAAGGTCTGTAACTCGTGGCTACAGGCATATGAAGCAGTGGTACTGTTAACAGCTGAGTCAGTGAGAGACAGTGTGTGGAAGACAGCTTGAATGCATGTGGTGTCCCAGGGAAGAGGAACATCAGATGGAGAGTTTGAAACCCTGGAGGTGAACCCTTACAAAAGGCATCTGAGAGAAAGAGTCAGTTTGGGAAAAGGTTCCAAGGTGAGGTTTTACAGAAAGAGGTTGGAAATGCTCGTGTGAAAGACGGAGTGCAGTGAGACTGGTTGGCTCAAGTTGTAACAAGTTTCAGGGGAGAGTTGAGGAGAGATCCATAGCATCTGGTTGAGGTGACATCTGTCACTTGGTTTCAGAGTGTGGTGTGTCTGACCACAGGGTGCCATAGATTTACATGGACTTACCATGAACATTGAAGCATAAGATAGCTTTTGTAACTTATGTTATTCTTACAAATCTGTATATATCTGAAAAAGTATAGTTGTGTGTGAAGGAGTATTGTAATAAAGTTAATCTTTTCTTGTTTGATAAATATTTTATTCTTTCGTCAAAAGTTTATTAGCTGGCTCTGGTGACTCTATTCAGTGGCCCCTCTCCACATATCTAAACAAACAAATCAAAAGTTAGGATCTGTCAAGCTGGGTTCCACTCTGGGATCAGGCTTGTCTAAGGGTAACCTCTGTTGGGATCTTAACACTTGCTATACCTGTGCTAACCTTTTGCATTCATTGTACAAGTGCACCCCAGTCTCTTCGAAGGTCAACACTCACAAGCTTCTCACTTTTAAAAAAAATTCCGCCATTCTATTCTTTTGACCAAAGTGAATAACTTCACATTTCCCTACATTATAATCCATCTACCCTCTTGTTGTTCACTCACTTAACCTGTCTATACCTCTTTGCAGCCTCTCTGTGCCCTCCCCACAACTTACCTTTCCACCTAGTTTTGTATCATCAGCAAATTTAGATACATTATTCTATGTCTCTTCATCTAAGAGATGCTGCCCTGTGGCAGCACAATGGCCTCCTGTCAGATGGCATCACAGCAGGTCTCTTTGGCCTAATGGGACCTGGTTATAAAGCATGGCCTGAATAAAGAAGTCCACATCAAAGAAGTGCTCCTTTTCTTCCAAGATTTCCTTTTCATAAGGAACAAAGCACTCCCTTTTATTTACACTAAAACAATTTATTTAGATTCAAATTATATGGCTTCCCACTTTATCATGGCACTGTATTTTCCCCTCATGCTTAACCATATCTTCCTCTCTCCTATCCTGGTGCTGTTCCGAGTGCTCCCTAAGGACCTGTTGAGTAAAAGGTGATCAGCTAGTTAGGCAGTACATAGACTCATGAGAGAGGTGGACCTCTACAATTGGAAGCCTGCTATGAGAGGGAGAACTGTTGGCTGTACCACTGGAGGGTGCTCCTGGGAAGTCTGTTCTCATGCATAGCACTCTGATGGATATGCTGGAGTATTCTGGGAAAAGCATAATGAGGCAAATGGGCTTGAGTTGTTATCATTCCACTGACTATGATGTGTTATTACCATCCTTGTAATTTCACCCTGAGCTGCTGATAGGGAGAGAGGGAGCAAGGACAAAGATGGCAAATGAAAGAGGGATTTGGGAGCATAAGGAGATAAACCAGCTACTAAATGTTGACCCTAGGGCCTGGGTTGTTCTTCCTCATCATCTTCCTCTTTGTTATCCTCTGGCAGCAGTGAAGAAGGCCCTCCAGGTCATCTTTCCCCTTTACCAAAGCATGGTGTTGCTTTATTTTCAGATTTTTTGGCAGTGGTAGATCTGAGAGAAAGAATTACAAAATGTAGGAAGCAGTGAAAGATAGAGATATGTGCGTATGAGCATAAAGCTATTAGTTATGAGATGTGTGTCAATTATGATGGGAGAGGCCAAGTGAGAGAAGTAGGCGGGGTGGGAGGTGTTGTGGGAGCAACAGAATGTTAGTCTGGAGAGTGGAGAAAGGTGTTTTGGTGTTGTTTAAAGCAGTTATTTTGTTTCAGAGGATTTGTAGGTGCCCTTCCTCAGAGCGTAGTCGTGCTTTAGGTGGATGGAGTGTGGTGCTGCCCAAGGTGGACGGTAGGGTGTGGGGATGGAAGAGAGAGTGTGGTGATCTAATACCCTAGCTGGCCCTCCAACACTTTGTTCTGCACTGTTGATCAGCCTGGGTACAAGGGAAGAGGCAGTCAGTGCCAGTGCCAGTTGCCTTCATTTGGATGACTGATTTTGGAGCCTGGCTTGTTGAAAGAGAGCTCCAAGAAATGGGAGGCTCCTGTGTTGCACCTATTAGAAATCCAGTTGTTGAAATCAATAGGAGTGAGCTGCTAATTTGCAAAGGAACTAGTGAGGCTAATTGTTTTAAGTGTAACTCTTTCGAGTACAAACCCGTTTCCATCTGTTTCAGATGAAGTTACATTATTTCATGGTTTGCCATTGTGAGATGTGAACCCTTGATAATCTTTTAAGTGAAAACCAAATCAACAAAATTGGGATAAATCAGGCACAGCCCCTAATTCAGGTCAGCTGCAAAACCAAGGACAAAAATTTAAAGGAATCTTACAAACTTTAAATCAAAATGTGATTAAAGGGGTCAACAAAACACCCCAGTCCCCGCGGTGCCCACCGAGCACGGAAGGCCTCGAGCATGTCAGCAGACACCGCGTGCTCCCTCTCCAGGGACATCCAGCAGCGAACGCAGCCACGGAAGAGGGACAAACAATCAGGCGGGACTCCCCCGTCGATCGCCCGCTGCCTGGACCTGTTAATGGCCAACTTGGCCAGGCCCAGGAGCAGGTTCACGAGGAGGTCCTCCTCCTTCCCCACCCCCTTCCGCACCGGGTGCCCATAGATCAGGAGCGTGGGGCTGAAGTGCAAACAAAACATCAATAAAAGGTTTTTCAAATAACTAAAAAGGGAGTGCAGCCTACAACACCCTATGTATACATGGTCCACGGACTCCACAAGACCGCAAAAAGGGCACGTGTCCTGAGAGTTCGTGAACCTATGCATCCTCTTATTATAGGGGACTGCTGCATGCAACACCCTCCAACCCAGGTCCCCGATAGAAAGGGGGAGGACACCTCCATAGAGGGCCTCCCATCGGGGGCCTCCGCCGCCGGACGGCAACAAGGCACGCCAGGGTGTGTCCGGTCGACGGACAAGGGCGAGAAAATGGAAGGTGTGCAGCAGCAGTCCGTACAAAAAGCCCCTCTTTGCCGTGCCAAAAGGCACGGAGGGCATGTCCCCGAGGCGGCTCATATTGCGGGGCACCAGCACCTGAGGGAGAGGAGGGTTCAGGGCCAATGTGGAATTCTGTCCAAGTACAAACACATTTCCATCTGCTCCTATTCAGATGAAATTACATTGTTTCATAGTTTGCCATTGTGAGAGTTGAACTCTTGATACTCTTTTGAGTAAATCCGTTTCCATCTGTTTCAGATGAAGTTACATTGTTTCATAGTTTGCCAGTGTGAGATTTGAACTCTTGATCTTGGGGTTACAAACCCAGTACCATAACCACTTGGCTATTTAGGCCAAGCTTCTTTTAAGTGTATGTGGCTTAATCTTTGTAATTGACAATGATTGGAGTGAATTAATGGTTAATTATGCTATTCGTCACAAAGTCTTAGAAATGTATCCCAAGGGAAAACATATTTATTTCAACTGAAGCACAAGAGACCAGCAGAGAGTGATTGTCCAATTAGAAAGGTTAATGTGCAGGTCGACTGTTTTGTGCAACATTGCATCCCATCCATTACCTTTAGCCTTCCTTATGTACCACTATTATTATTGTATTTGGTTTGTATCTTTGTCCACAAACTTGAAATTTTACAAATGAGCTATGGTCTGGAATTTAATCTAGATTTCAAATGGTTAATATACAGAGTAATGAACTAGATACTGAGTGGAACCTTTCATTTTGAACAGTGACCAAACTTGACCCTGTCCACCATCACCCTTTGCCTACCAGGTTGAATTTGCTCTAACCTTGAACAGCTTCCCTTTCAACATCATGTACTTTCTTTAGATAAGAAGGAGTCACAATGAGAACCCAAATGGGTCACAACAATGCATATCTTTTTGTACAATAGGTGGAACAATTTGTTCTAATCCTACTCAGGCTGCTTCCCTGAACTCTTGCCCATTACATTGGCAACTGTATTCATGCTGCTTCCTGGTCACATTATGATCTTGAGAATTTCATTAACTATATTTCCAATTTCCTTCCATCCATCACTTTTATGATGTCCATCTTTGATTCTTCCCTTTTCTCTCTCAATCTCTGACAAGGGCCTTTCTTCATAATATTTATTGCAATCCACTGTCTCACACAACAATCTGAATTATGGTTCTTCCCATCCTGGCTCTGTTAGGACTCCATCTCTTTCTCCCAGTTTCTCAGCTTCTATCATATTTTCTTTTAAGACTCACGTTCTGCGTTACATAGGATTACATAGAATATATTTTTGGTACAGAAACAGGCCATTCAGCCCAGCCCACCCATGCCAGCTTTTATGCTCCACTTGAGCCTCCCCCAATCCTTTCTCATCTAATAATATCAGCATAACCTTCTATTCTCCCTCATATACTTACCTAGCTTCCCCTTAAATGCATCTACACTATTCAATTTAACTACTCCCTGTGGTAGTGAGTTCCACATCCTTACCCTTCTCTAGCTAAAGAAGTTCCTTCTGAATTCCCCATTTAATTTCTGTTGACTATGTTATATTTATAGCTTCTAGTTTTGCTTTTTCTAAACAAATGGAAACACTCTGGGCAGAATTTTTGATTTGCATTAGAGGTGGAAGGGCTGGAAAATTGGCCTCAGAGAGCTGCATGCCAGTTTGTGGGCTTGTTCCTGCCTCCAAACCATTGAAAAGTGGATGGTTGGGATGGCCTGGAAGTGATGGGTAACCAACTAAGATCTTTAAATGGCCCATTAAGGGCAATGGCGAGACACTGACTAGAATTTTCCAGTTGGCAGTTGGGCCCCCAGCAGTGGCCAACTCGTGGTTGAAGAATGGAGGTGGCCTCCTGTCTGCAATTCAAATTACTTTTTTAAACCCCTCACATGGCTGTGTCTGTGAGATGGTCACCGCTGTGGCTACAGTGGTCTGGCAGCTATGCCCTATAATCTTCAGCTTTATTAATAAGTCCATGTTGGGTAGTGCTGCCAAACTCTAATGACTGGACAGGTTCCTATTGGCTCTCCAATTAAGGACAGCAGGCATGCCCCTGGCCACTGATTGGCCAACTGTTCAAAGGTCAGGCCTCAGGCATTGAAGCGATGCATGCTCAGGAACTGGAAATGGTCCCAACATTCGGGATGCAATCCTAAAACAAAAATCCTTCCCTTCATATCTACTCTATCAAAACCTTTCATAGTGCTCACTACAAGTTTGGTCTAAACAAGGTTTGATTCAAGTTTACCATAACTTTGTTACTTTTCAATTCTATCCCTCTAGAAATAAATCTGGTGTTTGGTTTGCATTTTATAGTGTGCTCCCAGATCCCTTTGCTCTTCCATCACATTTAGATTCCAAATTGCCAAGTGATATGTGGCCTCCTTATTTTTCTCACCAAAATGTGATGCCTCATACTTAACTGTATTGAAATTCATTTGCAAGATATATGCACATTCTGCAAGTTTATTAATGTCTCTTTCCTTTATTCCTTCATGGGAAGTTTCTCCTTCCTTCCTGAACTGCGCCTGTCCACATGATATAAATACATTCACAGTGCATTAAGGGAAGGAGTTCCAGGGTTTCCAGCGACACTGCAGGAATGGTAATTTATTTCCAAGTTAGGATGTGTCTTGGAGGAAAACTTGCAGTTGATAGTGTTCCCATACACCAGCTGCCATTGTCCTTCTAGACAGTAGAAGGTCATGGGTTTGGAAGGTGTTGTTGAAGGAGACTTGGCGATTTGCTGCAGTGCATCTTGTATATGATGCACACTGCTGTCACTGTTTCCACCTCCAGGCAGTTAAACTGCAGCCCCTACCCCTCCCCATCATTGCAACTGGAAACTGACATTCAACTGGAAAATCCCAGTCAACTTCCATTACACACCTTTAACAAGGCTCTTAATGAGCTTTAATGCTTGCCTGCTCTGTGGTCGTGCAGGTCCCAAACATGCTACAGTCCAAATCATATGCTAGGAATGAGGTGAAGAAACTGGCATGCTGGTCCATGCCAGGATTTTCAGGCAATCTCTCTAATATTCTTGTGATCAAAGTGCTGTTAATAACAATTGTTGGAGTTTTCTGAGGTAGGGCTTAACAAAAACTTTATTCAAAACATAGCAAAGAATAACTACGTCTAGAATGAGACTTAATCCTCGCCACAAAGCTACTAGAGAGAACCGGATCATGATAGTCACATGATCTTACATCACTTCTCCAAAGATGATGTGAACTGTCTCCTTTACATATTCACATTAACCCTTTACACTACATCTCCCCCAAGTCTCTGACTTCATCTCCAATTCACAGAGACAACTACTGTAGCTGTTTCACCAGTCTACCTGACCATGTTCTCAGCTCTCTTGGAGGAGATTGAGAATTTGAGTTCTCCATGCATTCTCTTGAATTTTGTTGGGAAGAATGAGAATTGTCAGAAGATACCTGTTCACCATTCAGGCCAACTTCCAGGTCTCTTGACGAACTGGTGAACTCTGTAGAAAGTTGCCACCCTGTAGAAACCATTGGACAAATGCTCCTTCACACTATAGTGTCTTCTGACACCATAAATAGGATTGTGGATGTGGTGTTTTCTCAAGAACTTGGACTTGATGTGGTTGATCATGAATCCACACTGATTCATCAGGCTGGAGGTCCAATAGTTTGTGGTGTGGCCTGTGACGACTATCATAGTTCTGTGTTTGACTGGAATGGCACTGGTCCTCCTTCTCCCTCACCTTGTCCAAATCTGCTGCTGTCAGATGCAGCATAAGCATATATTCTTCCACAAGAGTAGGAAGTTGAGTCCTCAGCTTCCTTCGTGTTAAAAGCTTCAATGGAGTCAGACCATTCTGGAGTGGGATACAATGATAACTTAGTGCCAGGTTAACGTTGTCACTCTTTTTTAATAAAGCCTTCACCATCTGCGCTCCTCTTTTGGACTCACCATTAGCTTATGGGTATCTCGGTAAGCTAGTCATGTGGACAAACCCATAAGGTTCAGTGAACTCCCTGAATTATTTATTAACAAACTGTGGTCTGTTGTTTGAAATTACGAGTTCTGGAATCCGGTGTGTGACAAAAATATCTTCCAACGATGGAACGACAGCCTCAGATGTATGACCCTGTAGATGCTTTATCTTCTTCCATCTTGAATAGTAGTCAACCACAATAAAAAAATGTTTCCCCTCTGAGCTCAAAAAGATCCATCCCAAGATATTCCCACGGTCTGGATGGAAAAAAGGGTAGTATCAATGGTTCCCTCTGCTTCTTCCGATGGATTGCACACGTGATGCAATTGGATACCATCTCTTCTAATGACTTGGAAAGCTCTGACCAGCAGGAATTCTTGCTCTGGCATGACACTTCATGATACCCAAGTGACCTTGGTGTAACCTTTGAAATATGTCGAGTCGTAGGATTCTAGGTATAGCCCTCTCTCATCAAACATCAGCAAGTCACCCATGACACTGAGATGTATTCTTTGCTCAAAATGTTGCCTCAGAATAGATTTTTGTGGCATGCAGGGGAGACGGTGGCATATTGATAATGTCAATAGACTAGTAGCCCAGACGCCCAGGCTAATGCCCAGGAGACACTAGTTCAAATCCCACCGTGGCAGCTGGTGGGATTTAAATTCAATTAATAAAATCCAGAAATTGAAAGCTAGTCTCAGTAACGGTGACCATGAAACTATCATTGATGTCCTAAAATCCCGTCTGGTTCCCTATTCTTTAGGGAAGGAAATCTGCCATCCTTATCTGGTGCAGCCCACATGTGACTCCAGACCCATCGCAATGTGCTTGCCTCTTAGCTGCCCTCCAAAATGCCCTAGCAAGTCACTCAGTTCAAGGGCAGTTAGGGATGGGAACGATTGCTGGCCTTGCCAATGACGCCCACATCCCATGAAAGAAAAAAGAAAAAAATATTTTGGATATCCTCCGATGCAAGTACTCATGGATTTGAGCACATTTTTCATCTGACATCTGTACATTTCTGATCTCATTTAACTGTATTGTTGTAGCTGGTAGATACTTGGTACTTAGCGAAGTAAAGGTCTCCATACATGACATTGGATGAATTTCCCTTTCAACAGCTTTATTCAACTGAGATCTACACAAATTCTTAGTGATCTATTTGATTTCAGTTCTGCGACCATAGCTGAACACCAACTTGTTGGTTTTGTTATAGGTGAGATTACTCCTTGTTGTACGATTGAGTCAACTTCCTGCTTTATCTGCTGCAGAAGCAGGTGAGGAACATTCCTCGGTGTGAACAAACACACTAGCTTTGCTTTGGGACGTAAGGTGGTGTGATAGGCTGTTTTCAGCTTCCCAAGCCCTTTGAACAATTGTGAAAATTCAGCTCTAAAATCTTCAGGCTACTGTTCGTATTTCTAATTCATCGACTCTGGAGATCAATTGTAAAACTGTACAACCTCTTCTAACTAAAAGTGAACAGTCCTGGTTCTAGATTACATAAGGTTTTGCTGAGTGTCCTTTCTTTACATTGAAGCGTTGCCGTCATCTGTCCCATGACTTTAAGTTGTAAGTCTTTTGGTCCATGGAGTTGTACACTTCATGGCTAAAGAAGATCTTGCTCCTACCATGGTTCAGCATCCGAAAAGAACCGAAACTCCAGCTCCAGTATCCAACTTAAAACATATTTTATGTCTGTCAAGTAAAATTTCAGCACTCCACAATTGACCCTTTACTCTTGCCTAGGAAAACATCTTCAATTTGTTGAACTTTGTAAACCTTTAAGGGTGTTTCTTTTTGTTTCTGCAATGTAAACTCCTTGCCATGACATAATGTTTTAAAATGACCCATCTTCTTACAATAATGGTGCTCTGCAATTTTGTTGGGACAATCTCCATATTGATGCTCCCTTTTCCCTCCACATCAATAACACTTGGTTATAGCAGTTGACTTATCTGCTTTGTGCTTCCCCTGTTTCTATTCTGCCACATTTTTACTCTGATACTTAACAAACTCCATTGAGTTGGTTGTTCTTTGCAAATCAGTCACCCTGTCACCTCAAAGTACTGAACATTTCTGTTTCTTAACCTCAGCCTCTCTGATCAACTGAACAACATTGGTTAGTGTTAAGTGATTCACTCAGCTGCAAGAGGTCTGACAAGTTTTTATCTAAGACTCTTTCTTGAATTAATTCTTCCTTTAAGCTGCAATACACGCAATTTTCTGCCAGTTGGTATAGATCATTAATAAAGGAATCAACCCTGGTTGTTGGGTGCACTTATTAAACTTTGCCTGTTCAAAAATGGTATTCTTCCTGAGACTGAAATAACCAACAAACACTTTTATTACTTCATCACATGCAGCGGTTTCCTTGTCGATCCCTTGTCTGACTAGGGTATCGTATGTACAACCACCCATTGCTTACAGAAATGTACTGACCTGCTCCTTGCTCAGCTTTGTAGTGAGTCCCAATGCGGTGTGGTACCTTGCAAATCTTCGGCGCCAGTTCAGCCACACTTCAGCTTGGTTTGACCAGCAATTTGCTCAAAGTAATCTGGTAATGGCAATAACGTCCTCATTCCATTCCTTTTTTTTTCAAATCAGCTGCTTGTCCATATGCTATTCAGTTGCTGGCTGTTCATTTTCCTCCTGTCTGTATTCCTGCTGCCACTATCTAATATTCTTGTGTTCGAGGTGTTAATGATTATTGTTGGACTCTTCTGAGGTAGGGCTTAACATCAGCTTTCTCCAAAACATAACAAAGAATAGCTACATCTAGAATGAGACTTCATCCTTGCCACGAGGCTGCAAGAGAGAACCTGATCATGATAGTCATGTGATCTTACATTACTTTCTCAAGATGATGTGAACTGTCTCATTTACATATTCACATTAATTCTTTACATTACACCGTCCTGCTCCATTCCTGACCTTGGCAGGGCCTGAAAATATTACCCAAAATATTTGTTCAAAGTCTCTGCCATTTTCTGTCCCATCAGTAATTCCCCAGTCCTCTAAGGGATCATCAGTTACTTTAACTACTTTCTTTTTATATACTTGTCGAAGGTCTTACTGTCTATTTTTATTTTTCTTGCTAGATTACTCTCATAATCTATTTTCTCCCTCATTTTTTTTATCGTCACCCTTTGCTGGTCTCTAAAATTTTCCCAATGTTCTGGCCTACCACTACTCTTGGCAATATTGTATGTCTTTTCTTTCATCTGTCAGCTTTTGAATCACGTTCCATACATTTCAGTCAAAATCATTGATATATACCATGAAAAGCAAAGGACCTAAACATCTGTCAACCATTACCCTTTGCTGCCTGTCGCTGAGCTAATTTTGCATCCAGCTTGCCACTCCCTTTGAATCCCATGGTCTTTTACATTTCTATCATTTGTCCACCTATTCCATCAATCTGTCTATGTCCTCTTGAAGTCTATTACTATTTTCCTCACTGTTTAAGCCTCCAAGTTTCATGTCATCTACAGATTTCCAAATTTTACCCTGTATCCCCATGCCCAAGTCAAAAACAGCAATGGTCCAAATACTGAACCCTGGGAACTCTATCCTTTCTCCAGTTTGGAAAACAGACATTCACTACAACTCTCTGTTTTCTATCCCTTTGCCAATTATGTATTCATGCTTCTACTGCCCCTTTTATCTGATGAGTTTCAATTTGTTAACAAGTCTAATATATGGTACTTAATCAAATGTGTTTAACTGCACTGCCCTCATCCACCTATTCTGTTACCTCATGAAAAATTCAATCACTTTGGTTAAACATAATTTGTCCTTAACAAATCTACGTTGACTCTTGGTTATTAGTCCATGCTTGTCCAAGTGGCTGTTAATTTTCTCTTGGATTATTGTTTCTAAAAGCATCTCCACCACTGACGTTAAACTGCTTGGCCTGTAAATGCCAGGTTTTTTCTTCCCCCTCTTTTTTAAACAAGGATGTAACTCTTTCAAGTACAAACCCATTTCCATCTGTTTCAGATGAAGTTATATTGTTTCATAGTTTGCCATTATGAGATTTGAACTCTTGATCTTGGGGTTACAAACCCAGTACCATAACCACTTGGCTGTTTAGGCCAAGCATCTTAAACAATGATGTAGTAGCACTGCTCCCAATCTGCATATTTAAAAAAACAACACTACCAGCTTAGGGTCAGTGTCCTTGTCAGCTGCAATTCAAAGTTGCAGTCAGCCACATCAATGTGGCAGAGTGGGTAAGTACCACACCTCACTTCAATTTAACTGCCCCCCTCCCACATCCATTTTCAACTAGGCAGAGGGAATTACAATTGAGGCTTTGGGAGAAGTAGGTGGATACCTAGATTAGACTCAATGTGAAAATGTATCAACACCGGAAGGTCGAACAGAACCCAAGTGCCTATGCAGAACAGAGGGACCAATACAATGAATAGTGGCTTGTGTCTGCTGTCACAGCAAAGATTATTAACTGAATTTTATTTATGTTCTGTTGCTGAGGGAATAGACAGAATAGTCCCCATCATGCTTGCATATGGCAATGGGGCCTCACTATTAGGTCCATTGCTGCCTCTTTTGCTGCTAGTACAGGACAGACTGCACTAACCTTTAGAGTTCAGAGCAGTGAGTCAGTGGTAAAACACAGATAGTAATTACAGGAGTGCATGGAGCATTGACCCCCCTGACAGAAAGCCCATGTCTTCCAGCTGACATATCAGGAGAGCTGTCATCAATGATCCTTGGGTCACACCTCTACATTTTCTCATTATAGAATACATGAGTTTAATATTCAGACAAATACTACAAGGACACATATTGGCCCAAAATTTCCTCAATATGATTTATATTGCTACTGAATCTTTAAAATAAAACATTGTATCTGCTACTGACCTTTAGAAGGAGATCCACAGAAGTTTCCAGAGTATAAGATTTACACATCTATTAGTACAAACATTGGTGTAACACTGATGTAAACAGAAGTGGCTGATCCAGAAGGAATCTTGTGCGCAACCTTTTAATTGCACAGCTCACTCTGCGATTTATGGAGAGCACTGAGGACGAAGAAGGTCAGAAATTGAGAATAATGGATAGAGAATTAACCCCATAATGGTGAACTAGGCTTTTTTGAGGCAAGTGTTGATTTCTTTGGGAGGAGAACGCAGGTGAAGTTTCTTTTGTCCTTGATTTGAGACTTAGGGCAGAATGGTCCCAGATTGGCATGAAGTGCGATAGTAGGCTGGTAAAACCACCTTTTACCCACTGCCCATGATGGCAAGTTTGTATCATCCCAATTCCGCCACATTATTTATACATTCCTGGGAAACATGCCATTTCTATGGCAGGCAGGCTCTCATTCACCCACCTGCCATCACCTCGCCGCTTCATCACGCCAGGTACCATATTTAAAGTCCAGACACATGCTCACATCTCAATGCTTCCAGCCCACAGCAACTGCAGGAAAGATGTCCATGAAAGGCAAAAACGCTGCATCCCCCAGATTTAAAAATGTAAGACTTTTGGATGCCGTGGAGGCCCACTGTGATGTCCTCTACCCCTGCTCTGGACGCAGGATGGGCATTACTAACCAGATTTGGGAGGTAAAGGTAAGCCCCAATGCCCTGCAAAAGAGGACAGCCTCTACAGGATGAATGATCTCATCGGTTCCATCAGGTTAACTCACTCTTCTCATCACTCCCAACTCACACACTCACAAACCGCATCCATCGGGATCTCACAACACCACTAACTATCATACAAACCCTCACATCTCCATGAGGCTCATATCCTCTCGAACCACCTGCTGCAGACCGAGTCTAGTAGCTATGCCATTTAGGACTTGGCCAGAAATGGTATAACTGAGCCACTCTTGGTGATGGACATTGAAGTCCCCCAACCAGAGTGCATTCTGTTTCCTTGCCACCCTCAGTGCTTCTTCCAAGTGGTGTTCAACATGGAGGAGCACAGATTCATCAGCTGAGTGAGGGTCATATGTGATAATTAGCAGGAGTTTTCCATGCCCACGTTTGACCTGATGCTATGAGACTGGTGCTGATGTTGATTACTCCCCAGGCAACTCCCCTCCAACTGTATGCCACTGTACCACCACCTCTGCTGGGCCTGTCCTATATTACCTGTGCGGCACTGTGTTTAGACATACCCAGGGATGTCTGGGACATTATCTGTAAGATATGATTCCATGAGGGTGGCTATGTCAGCCTGTGAGACTCCCAAGTTTGGCATTTGCCTCCAGATGTTAGTTGCAGTGCTGACAGCATTGACTTTGCCATTGTCATTTCCCATGCCTATGTCGATCCTTCCAGTTTCATTCCTTTTGTCACAGTTTGATACAACTGAGTGGCTTGCCATTTCAGAGGGTATTTAACCATCAACCACATTGCTGTGGGTCTGGAGTCACATGTAGACCACACCAGGTAAAGATGTCCCTTAGGGCATTACTGAACCAGATGGGTTTTTACAACAATTGACAATGGTTTCATGGTCATCATTAGGCTTTTAATTCCAGATTTTTTAAAAATTGAATTCAACCATCTAGGATTTGAACCTAGGTCCCCATTACATTACCCTGGGTCTCTAGATTATTAATCCAGGGACAATATCACTATGCCATCACCTCCCTTCACTGCACCAGGTTATATCTCAGTAACTGTAAAAAGCATTACACTGTATTGCAGTCCCTGTTAGCATATCAGATCAGAATGCACTACCTATTAATGTATCAGATTGGAATGTATTACTTGTTAATTTATCAGGTTGGAATGGAGTGCCTGATAATTTATCAAGTCACATTGGTGGCCCTCCTAATATTGTTCATTATAATGTAGTCACTATTAATTTAGCATACTATTGTGACCCGGTGTAACTGGAGCCCAACCTATCTTGTGGCAGCACAGACTCCCACTGAGGTTTATGTAGATTCCGCCATCAATGTCATACATTTTCTGGGCCAATACATCTTAGTAGAATGCATGATAATACAATGGGTAGAATTTTCCCCCCATTGGGAGGGATTGTGTGGGGGTGGGCACGGGTGGGCGTGGACCTGATCGGCGCCCCCAATCGGGTCCATGCTTCTATTTTACTTGGGTGGGCCAATTAAGGCCAGCCCAGCATGACGTGCACCTGGAAATGCTAAGCGTTCCCTGTGCAGGTGGCGGGTGTTCCCTGAGTCGCACGAAAGAGCACAGAAATCATCCTGAGGCACAGAGATGCCTCAGGGAGATTAGCTTTAAGTTTTAACAGTTCAATAAAGTGGTGAAAAAAATTTTATGACATGCCCCCTCATGTGAAATTGTCACATGAGCTGGGACTGGGACATGTGCATTAATTTCAATAAAAATTTTTGAGAAAATTTAAAATCATTCATGAAACCTCATCCCACCCGTGAATGAGGTTCCATGAAAAATGCGAAGGCCACCTCTTCGCCTACCCACCAACCTTAAGGTCAGCTCCATTAATTATTTGAATTATTAGATAAATGGCCTTAGTAAGCCTTTGGCAGTTCGGCGGGCACGCAGCCTGCTGAACTGAAAATCTAAATGACACACGGTGACGTCGGGATGCACACCCAATGTCGCCCCGCGTCATTTTTCACCTCAGTGAGTGGGCCCCGCCCCCACTTGCCGAGCCGAAGATTCTCCACAATGTACCTCAAAGTTATCCTTGTTAACATAATATACTCTAGTGTACCTGTTAGCAAAATACATTGCTAAGATAGTACACTGAAATGCAATATCTGTTGCCATGCCACATCATAATTTAAGGCCAGTGAATTATTTTTGAAGTGTCGTTAACGTTATGTAGGCAAAGGAAGTTTATACATAGAAAGGTCACAAAAACAAACAATGAGATAAATGACTTATCAGTGTTGGTTGAGGGATAAATATTGGGCTGCAAACTGGGAAAACTTCGCTGCTCTTCTTGAGATAGTGTCATGAAATGTTTTCTATCCATCTAAATAGGCAGGCAGTGCTACAGGTTAACTTCCCATCTAAAATATAGAGAATGTGGTATAGTAGCATAATACAGTATCAGTTAATGCATTCTTTAAATCATCCCTGCCCAAAGCAAACCCTCTGGCACAGCATTCCATGCTCCAACAATCACCTGCATATAGAAATTTCTCCTAACTTCTCTCTTCACTCTCTTTGAAATAATTTTAAATCGATGACCCTTTGTCATTGACCTCAACCCTATCAAAACCCTTCACCATTTAAAAAATCACTGTTAAAACTTCTCTTAGCCTCTTCAGCTCCAGTAGAAATAATCCCAATATCTCAGTTCTTGAAAAGTACTGTGTAAGTGTCATTTTGTTGTTTTTAATTGGATGGGGATATATATTAATTGGATATATTCATGCGCACTGGAAAATGCACCAAATAACTTTCTAAAAATTGCAAAGCATGATCGGGGTGGGCTATTGGGAAACTTCAGCTAGTTTACTACATTGGCATATATGTTTAATTTGTTCTGTACTGAACTTGCGAGAGTCTGATGGCAGTGTAGTGGAAATTACACTCTGCATCTCATTGAAGTCCCTATCCGCTGAGGAAATCCTCGCTCGGCATCATTGACGTCTTTGGGAATTATTATCCCTATTGAGTTTGCAGTAAATATATCACACCCAGTTCATGCTGATGCTTCTGTGAACTCAAACACTAATCAATCCTTTTAACAGGACAGAGTTAGTAAGATTAGTGATCATGTCATTTCCAATAGTTTTCTCCACAGGTTTCTTCCTCGTTTTTCAAACTTGATACACTGCTTTCAGGTCAGGAACAGGGCACCCTTGACATTTCAAATAGTCCCAATATAAGCCCACTGTTCACCATGGCCAGGTCTGTGGGACAATTGACTGATTTTCACTGGGTGACAAATGCACTATTGCAGAAACTCAAAATGCAATTATGCATTAATATGGATACCCAGTTTTAAAACACTTCCACCCAGGGTCAAAAAAGGGTAACATGCATGCCACACAAGTGCCAGGCAATAACCACCTCCAATAAGAGAGAACCTGGCTTTACTAGCTCAGAAATGTAACTGGACCAGTCAGAGGCTGGGAGTTCTGCAGCGAGTAACTCACCTCCTGACTCCTCAAAACCTGACCATTATCTAAAAGGCACAAAGCCAGGATTGCAATGGAATACTCTCCACTTGCCAGGATGAGTGCAGTTCCAACAACACTCAATGAGCTCAGCATCATCCAGGACGAAGCAGCTGATTGATCGGCACCCCATCTACTGGCACCTTAAACAGTCACTCCCTCCACCATTGGCACACAGTAGCAGCAGTGTGTACCATGTACAAGATGCACTGCAGCAACTCGCCAAGCCTCCTTTGACAGCACCTTCAAATTCATGACTTCTACCACCTAGAAGGGCAAGGACAGCAGACACATGAAAGCACCATGACTTGCGAGTTTCCCTCCAAGGCACAATCATCCTGATTTAGAACTATATCACCGTTCCTTCACTGTTGCTGGGCTGAAAACTCAAACTCCCTTCCCAACATCACTGTGGATGCACCTGCACCAGATTCATTGCAGCAGTCAAGAAGGTGGCTCTTCAATTCACCAGCTTCTCAAGGGCAGTTAGGAATGGGCAACAAATGCTGGCCATGAAGTGGACATTCATGTTCCATGAACAAATAAAAAAACTTTATCTTTGCCACCTACATGGTAATCTGGCAGAGCAGACCACGTGCCCTAACAGAATTTGACCAATTTTCATTCCATTGATTCCAATAGAACAAAACGCGAGGCGTTCTATAATGGACCATCAATCTATTCCGTTAGTGGGAATTTGAAATTGCTACCAAAGCATTCTAACATGAACTTTTAGAGAAACAAATCCACTGTGTAATTGTTGTAGTTTAGAGTCATTAGGGCATGGAAGAAACCCATTTGTCCCATCAAGTCCATTGCAGCTCTCTGTAGTGCAATCCAATCAGTCCCATTCCCCACTCTATTCCTGTAGCCCTGCAAGTTTATTCCCCTCTATGTTCCTTTTGAAATCATTGAACTTCTTCACTTCCACCACCCTCATAAATAGCAAGTTACAGGTCATTACCATTGTTATGAGGCCGTGCTTTTTAAAAATACACTTTTTCTGGCAGCATTTAGAAAAAAACTGGGACCCTCTGAAGACAATGGAAAGCTGTCCAGATTGCTACAACACACACAAGTTTGCATTCCACCAAATGGGATGAACAAAAGACACAGCCCCCTGGGGAGCATATAAGACCCCATCCACTTTTGGCTTCACACCATCATGACACTTTTTAAATGTTTCTGAGGTAAGACATTAAAATTCAATTTCCTGTCCTGAAACAATAACTGCAGTAGACATGAATCAATAGAATTTCTCTGAAACATATATCCAGAAAGGTAATTTAAGGACTCCTTACCAAGCAGGAGAGAGAGAACAAAAAGACAATGCTGTACTGAACACAGGCTGTTGAAGCTGCATGCCCTCTCTGTCTCTCTGTCTCTCTCTCTCTTGAAAGTGCTGCCTGGTTTGCAAAATAACCATCCTGAGAAGAGAAATCTACTGTGAACCGAGAACTGTTTGGGAAAAATGTTGAAATCTTCCCCATACAATTACACCCAGGAAAACAACAGAACAAAATGGCCACAACATATTATCACCGCACTGAGACCAGCAAAGAAACAGCTAACCGTATACTCCTTTGCTTTATCTTTCATGAATTGTAAAAAAATCCTATAAGTCTATCCTCTTACTTTGCCAACTGTACTAACGTGTGTAACCCAGACAAATGTGTGTGATGTATGAATGGTGGCTGCGATTTACCTAGCTTTTTTACATTCAAGAAATAGCTTCATTAAACTTATCTTGCTCTTTGTTTTACCTCAGAAAACTTGTCTGACTAATTATTTACAACTAATTATTTACAACCAAAAGACATAAATAGTGGGTCTCTTACAGAATTGACTAAGCACATCCTCTCTAAATTCACAAAAAAAACCCCTATTATGGTCAAACCTGGAATAGATGAATGGGGGAGTCATTTCACTCCTCCTCACATGGCCGTAACACCATTAGCTGCATAAGAACATTCTTTCTCAAATCCTTCCTGTATTCTTGCCCAAAGTTATGTCCCCTAGTGCTTATACCATCATCTAATGGGAACAGCTTTCCTTTGTCTACCCTACCTAAACCTGTCATAATCTTGTACACCTGTATCAGCTCTCCCCACAATCTCCTTTGCTCCAATGAGAACAACTCCAACTTCACCAACCTAACCTTGTAGCTAAATCCCCTCACCCCAGAAACATTCTGGTAAATCTCCTCTGCAGTCTTTCAAGGGCCTTCACAGAACTTGGTGCAATACCCCAGTTGTGGCCTACCCAGAGCTTTATAAAGGTTCAGCATAAGCACCCTGCTCTTGTACTCAATATGTCATTTATGAAGCTCAAGGTCCCAAATACTTTAATAATAAATGTTGCGATGAAGGGTCATTGAACTGAAATGTTAATTCTTAACCAAATGGATTCTCAAAGACATTCCCTGTTTCCAACACCACAATGTCTCTCCTATTCAGGACTGCCACCTAACTGCCTTTGTACCTTCCCTATCTTTACTGAATACTATGTAGCCCTAAATAATAAGCAGTCAGTCCTCACCATTTTAAGCCACATTCCCATCATTGTCACTATTCCCACATGGCTATTTGTACTTGTAGCTCACCAATGCCATTCACTATGCTTTGTCCATTTGCATACATACATTCTAAGCCTGTCTTTTTATTCCTTGTAGTCATTTTTAGGCTCCTCCCATCTAATATGGGATTACTTCCTTCTCTAGTACCATCCAACACATTCACTCCTTTATGAATTTCATTCCTCTTTTCTACTTCTATATGGTGATGCCTTTCCCTGTATCAATTTAGTTTATGCTCTCCCCAACCACACCGGTGAACCTCCCTCTGGGGGCAAAAAACATTAGTGGGAGTTGCCTATAGGCCTCCAAATAGTAGTGATCAGATAGGGGATGACATTAAACAGGAAATTAGAGACACATGTAACAAGGGTTCTACAGTAGTCATGGATGACTTTAATCTACATATAGACTGGGCAAACCAAATTAGCAATAATACTGTGGCGGTTGAACTCCTGGGGCAGAATATTGTCGTCAGCATGTAGAGGTGCGCCCGACACTTGGACGCATAAAATGACATGCCCGCCGAACTGTCAACGGCCTATTAAGGCCATTAAAAAAGCAATTAAAGTTGTTAGCAATGCTGCCTGTCCAAGCTTAAGATTGGCGGGCAGGCGAAGAACCCAAGCAGGCTTCGCGTTTTTCAGCAAACCTCATCCACGGGCAGGGTAAGGTTTGCTGATGGCTTTATAAAATAATTAATTACATTTTGCAAAGTTCACAAACATGTCCCAGCTCATGTGATGCTGTCACATGATGAGACATGTTTAAATAATTTTTTACTTCCTCTATTAAAAAGTTTTATTATCAACTTAATCTCCCTGAGGCACGGAGCTGCCTCAGGGAGATTGCTGCGCTCTTTCAGCCGCATGCACGAAAGAGCGCAGGCCCCAACTCTCCTTCCTTCCCCTGCCCGCACAGGTAGCGCTGAGTCCTACGGAACGCATATTACGCTGGATGAGCCTTAATTGGCCGTCCTGCATAAAATGGCGATGCACAGCTGATCGCAGGCAACGATCAGCTCTGTGCCCGCCCCCGCCCAGCTTGTCCGACGTAGGTAAGATTCATCCCCTGTAATGTGTACGAGATGGTTTTTAAAACCAGTATGTCAAGAAACCAATTAGGGAACAGACTATCCTAGATTTGGTATCATACAATGAGAAGGGGTTAATTAATAATCTTGTTGTGCAGGGTCCTTTAGGGAACAGTGACCATAACATGCCTGAATTCTTCATTAGGATGGAAAGTGGAGTTGTCTGATCTGAAACTCGGGTCCTACATTTAAAGAAAGGAAACTATGAAGGTATGAGGCATGGGTTGGCTAAGATACATTGGAAAACTTCATTAAAAGGCATGACAGTGGACTTAGCAATGGCTAATATTTAAGGAACAAATGTATGCAATGCAACAGTTATACATTCCTTTCTGGTGCAAAAACACCACAGAAAAAGCAGTCCAACCATGGCCAACAAAAGAATTTAAGGATAGTAGTAGATCCAAAGAGGAGTTATATAAAGTTGCTCAGAAGAGTAGCAAGCCTGAGGATTGGGAGCAGTTTAGAATTCAGCAAAGGAGGACCAAGAGATTGATTAAGAGGGGAAAAATAGAATATGAGAGTAATCTTGTAAGGAACATAAAAGTGGAAAAGCGTAAAAGCTTTTATAAGTATGTAAAAAGAAAAAGATTAGTGAAGACAAATGTAGATTCCTTACAGTCCAAAACAGGAGAATTTATAACAAGGAGAACAAGGAAATGGCAGAGCAATTAAACAACTATTTTAGTTCTGTCTTCACGGAGGAAGACATAAATAACTTCTCAGAAATACTAGGGAACCAAGGATCTAGTGAGAAGGAGGAATTGAAGGAAATCAGTATTACTAAAACAATATTGCTGAAGACGTTAATGAGACTGAAAGCCGATAAATCCCCAGGGCCTGATAATCTACATCTCAGGGTAGTAAAGGAGGTGGCCATGGAAATAGCGGGTGCGTTGGTTTTCACCTTCCTAAAGCCCATAGATTCTGGAACAGTCCTTGCAGATTGGAGGGTGGCAAATGTAACCCCACTATTTAAAAAAGAAGGGGGGGCAGAAAACAGCAAATTACAGACTGGTTAGCCTAACATCAGTAGTAGGGAAAATGCTAGGGTCTATTATAAAGGATGTGATAACAGAACACTTAGGAAATATCAATGGGATTAGACAAAATCAACCAGGATTTATGAAAAGAAAATCATGTTTGCCAAACTTACTGGGGTTTTTTGAGGATGTAAATAGCATCGTAGATAAGGGAGAACTAGTGGATGTGGTGTATTTGGATTTTTAGAAAGCTTTTGATAAAGTCCCATCTAAGAGGCTAGTGTGTAAAATTGAAGCACATGGGATTGGGGGTAATATATTGGCATGGGTTGAGAATTGGTTAGCAGACAGGAAACAGAGAGTAGGAATAAATGGGTTTTTGCACGCGGTGACTAGTGGGGTGACCAGTAGGGTGCCACAGGGATCAGTGCTTGGACCCCAGCTATTCACAATATATATCAATGATTTGGATGGAGGAACCAATTGTAATATTTCCAAGTTTGCTGATGACATGAAACTTGGTGGGAATGTAAACAGTGAGGAGGGTATTAAGAGGCTTCAAGGTGATTTACACAGGTTGAGTGAGTGGGCAAAAACATGGCAAATGCAGTATAACATGGATAGGCGTGAAGTTATCCACTTTGTTAGGAAAAGCAGAATGGCAGAGCGTTATTTAAATGCTGATAGATTGGGAAATGTTGATGTATAAAGGGATCTTGGAGTCCTTGTACACCAGTTACTAAAAGCAAGCATACAAATGCAGCAATCAGTTAAGAAGACAAATAGTATGTTGACCTTCATTGTGAAAGAACTTGAGTACAGGAGCAAGGATGTCTTACTTCAGCTGTACAGGGCCTTGGTAAGACCACACCTGGAGCATTGTGTGCAGTTTTGCTCTCCTTACATAGGAAAGGATATACTTGCCATAGATGGAGGGCAGCGAAGATTCACCAGACTGATTCTTGAGGTGGCAGGATCATCATATGAGGAGATATTGGGCCGACTAGGCCTGTATTCACTGGAGTTTAGTGAAATTAGAGGGGATCTCATTGAAATGACTAAAATTCTGACAGGGATGGACAGGCTGGATGCAGGGATGATGGTTCTTCTGGCTGGGGGTTCTAGAACAAGGGGTCACAATCTCAGGATACTGGGTAGGCCTTTTAGGTCTGAGATGAGGAGAAATATCTTCACCCAGAGGGTGGTGAACCTATGGAATTCTCTATCACAGAAGGCTGTGAAGTCCAAATCACTGAAAGAAATAGAGAGATTTCTGTGCTCTAAAGGCGTCAATGGGTCTGAGGAGGGAGCAAGAATATAGCGTTGAGATAGAGGATCAGCCATGGTCATATTGAATGGCTGAGCAGGCTTGAAGGGCAGAATGACCTATACCTGCTTCAATTTTCTACGTTACGATCCTTCTATGACCTTTGTCCCAGACCTGTTGAGGTGCAACTCGATCATTTTGAATAGATGCCTCTTTCCCCAGAACTGGTCTGAATGGTCCAAAGATCTGAAACCGTCTCTCTTGCACCATGCCTTAAACCTCATATTGATCCTCTCTATCCTCCTACTTCTGTTCTCACTGAAATTACCACCTTTGAGGTCCTATTTCTTAACTTCCTCCCTAGTTCCTGAAAGTCTGACTGTAGGACTTGCATACCTGCCTTGCCTATATCATTGGTACTGACTTGTACCATGACTTCTGGTTCACTGCCCTCCCCCTGCAGAATATTCTTCATCCATTCAGTGATGTCAGTGATGTCCTTTATGTTGACACCAGGGAGATAACACACCCTGTGGGACTCACAATGATGGTCACAGAAACACCAGTCAGCCCCCTAACTATAGATTCCCCTATAAAAACTGCATTTCCACACTTTCCTGTCCCCCTACTCCACCCTTGTAGCTCCTTGCCCATTGGTTCCATAGTCTGGACTGCAGTTCTTTAGGGTTTTGTCACTCCCAGCAATCCCCAGTGCTGAGTGCTGATTTGAAAGTGGCACACACCCCAAAGAATCCTGCTCTTCCTCCCTCTTCCTACTCTTCTGGGTGGCCGCCCTATCCACTATCCTGATAATTCTCTGCCTGTGGGGTGGCCACCTCCTGGAACATGCGAACCAGGAAACCCTCAGCCTCCCTAATGCTCTGTAGTGACTCCAGCTTCTCTTCAAGCTCAGAAACCTTGAGCTGAAGCTCAAGCAGCTGGAGACACTTCCTACACACTTCCTAAGACACATGAAGTGTTCTCAAGTTGCCACATAGTGCAGGAATTGCACACAACAGGTCTCAGCTGTCCGTCCATGATCTTAATAAACTAAATAGATTCTAAAGGAGAGAATGGATTTGTTTTTTAAGTAATTTTTGCTGTGTGGGCCTATACTAAGCTGCTTTTTAATCAGCTTGTCAAAAAACTTGCTTCATGCCAAACAATGATTTTTAATCCACTGGCTGTAAAACTGAAATGAACTTTTAAAAAAAGAGACATTTTAAAACACAGGCTATAATATGACTTGAGCTCGCAACAAAGATGGCTACTTCAATTTGCATTACTGTACTCTCCGCATTGCAACCCTCTGAGATGGAGACATAGCATGTACAAAGGCCCATCAATGAAAATGGCCTCAGAAGAATATGAATGAGCTACATATCCTTTTCCCATTAGCAAAGCATCAAAGCAATCACCTGGGATACTCAACAGGGGTTCCAGACATGAATTGATTAAGTTACAAGAGGGAATACACTAGTCATGACCATGTTTGAATCACTGGGTAAGAGTCATGTGACAGACCCACCCTTTGCATGTTTAAACTTCTGTTTGTAAGCAGGACAAGCAGCTGAGAAGCTGATGAGAGAAGACCTGAATATGGTCCCTCCTTCACCCTCTCCAACCCACCTTGCAAGCTTCGAACCTTTTTTACTGACGATGACCATCCAGGGATGCCTCTGCTGCATACAGAAACTTATTAAAATAATCCAAACCAGCACTGCCGTCTTTAGGAGAACAGCCAAATCAGCTGTCTACATTTTTAAATCAGAAGAATTGGGACAACCAAAGGAAAGTTGCAAGGCCACTGAATTCAGCCTGAAGTCAGCAAAGTTACCACATTACCAATTGTATATTCCTTTTATTTTTATAGACCCTATTCTGACCAACCTGTCCTTCCCCACTCTGTAACCTATTGGTGCACATGTGAGAACTATGAGTGTGTATGTGTGTGCATGCAATCAGTTTTAGTATAATAAAGTTAACCTCTTTCTTTGTTAAACTGAAGAAAACCTGTCTGATTGGTTCTTTTATGATCACAGCATGTAAACAGTTAAACACTCACTGACTTGGCAGTATATCATTTTCAAAAAAAAACCTGCTGTGGTCAAACAGGAGGGAAAAGAGGGCAGCTCTTTGACCCCGCCTCATCTGATTGTACCCATTGGTCTGAATTTTACATGGGTGTGCGTAATCGGCAGGCCCAGGAGCGGCCAGGGAATGGACTGCCGACCGCGATCAGCCACTGATCACGATTTCACACAGGCTGGCCAATTAACGGCCAGCCGACATGAAACGTGCGCTGTAATGCTCAGCACTGCCGGGGTGGAGACAGGAAGGGGACGGGCGCCGACATCACCCCGGGTGCGTGTGAGTGCTGCAAGAGAGCCCCCTGAAAGCAGACCGCTACCTCAGGGAGCTGCTGACCTACAAATAATGAAATAAAGCTGTAAAGTGTTGCAAAAAAATGCCCATGCGGTACAATCAAGCACCAGAAAGCATACCTCATAAAAATGCTGTCCCCAGATATTTCTTTTTATTTTATTTCCTAAGGGAGATTTCATCCCGCCCTTGGATGAGGTTTGATGAAAAATGAAAAGGCTGCCTGGGCCCATGGGCCACAAAAAAATCGCAAACAATTGCGCCATTAATGGGCATAATCGCCCTCATAATTGTCAGTTGGCCACTTTCGACACACGCGAGCCCGCCGAGCAAAATATTGTGCAAGTGCAGAATGACGTTGGGACATTATCTCGTGTGATTTCACACCCGATCAGGTCAAGTGCATGCTCGTGCGCAAGGTGTAAAATTCTGCCCAATTATGTTACCAGAGTTGTTGATTTAGAATCGTTTGGACTTCAGCATAGTAAAAGGCCAGTTCTAGCTCCTCAGTGAAACCATCCACTTTATTTCCAAGCTCTTTCCTTACATTCTTTAATTTTTATCTTCAATAGTTGTTTAATTTCCTCCTTGATTTTGGGGCCAATTTTACTCTGGTTTGAACCCAGAGCCTTGATATCAACTTTCTAACCCCTTTATATTTCCCTGAGATTTTTAAGTTTCCTACAGGGATCTGCAATATACTTAGAGTTGTCAGGAAAGAAATAGATGAAGGATTTGTGGGCCTGTAACTTAATTTTTCTCCCCAAATACTGGAGAGAACCCAATTTGGGTGGAGGAAGCAGCGAAGACAACAAAACTACCTTACAGCAATTTCTCTATCCATGCTTACCATTAATAGCAGAGGCCTTTATCTACACAGCTTTCATGTGGACCTTTATTGAATGCTCCTCAGGGCCCCATGAGGAAACACTGGATTTCCCTAACCCCAACTTTCCCCCTCTCCCCAATCGGGCCTAGGGACTTTTCCCACGGGTTCCAGATAGTGGCCTCCTGCTGCCCAAACTCCCAAGAGACCTCTGTCATTTGAAATGAAGTTTGAGCTGGGCACAAAAACAAACTTGCCTCTACAAACTGCAGGCAGCAGCTGTCACCATAGCAACAGAGAAAAGGGAATAATCAAATCTGCAAAAATGAGGAAGGATGAAGAGTGTGAGGGAAAATCAATAATCACTGTCAGCCTGACATATGCTTACCTGACAAGCATGGTGTTACTGCAGGGAACAATCACAATCCATTTATAGATTTTAAATATCACACAAACTCCCATACAGATATCTAGCTCTTCAGAATTCTGCCTCTTTTGCTTTCTAAATTAAAGAATAATGCTGAATGAGGAGGAAGCTTTCTGTGTGTCCACGTGTAATTGAGTATTAGTGAGCTATTGGGTATGAGAGTGGGTATGCATGTGTGTTATAAGTAAATACTTGTCTGTGTGGGTGAGATCGTTTTTATTGTTTATTTGCTGTAATTGGATGGTGCTGTTAATTCCTCATTTTGTTTCCCCTGCTGGGGGATAGTGATGCGCCTTTTTCTTGAACTGCTGTAGTATTTGTGCTGACGATGTTCCCATGAAGGTGTGAGGTACAAAATCTACAAGTTTTCCTCAGCAACAATAAAGAAATAGCAACATATGTCGAAGTCAGAATAGTTTATAACTTGCATGAAAACTTGGAGGTGATGATATTCCTATGTTTCACCAGTGCCTATTGCAGAGAAAACCCATGAAATGAGGGCACATTGCAAAGGAAGCATGTGTATAGCTTGAGATCTTTAAACTAAAGAGAAGTAACTAAATGATAATCTTACAAGAGTTCTACTGATTGACCTGGTGAAGATGCAAACATCTCGCTTTCAACTTTCTCAGGTTTCTTGGCTCTTTTCAAGGTCACTAAACTATGCTATAATTAAGTCTCAATGGGTTAGTGCCAAGCAGTACCCTGTTCAAGATTCAGAAAATGATAAGATGCCAGGTGGGATCTACCTTTCATTAAAATGGTGATGTGACAGAGAGTGGAACCTCTGCTTTATTGCTTCCACTGTTCTTTAAACTACCGAAGCCAACAGTTTATGTATTTAACCCTTTCTATCCATGTATCCAAATGGCATGCACCTCATGCTCTATTTAAGTGTGGATTTTTTTCTTCAGCTGGTGTCTCCTTTCCACAAGAAATGACATGAAGCTAAAATAAAAACAGAAAATGCCGGAAAAATTCAGCAGCTCTAGCAGCATCTGTGGAGAGAGAAATGGGGTTAGCATTTTGAGTCCAATATGATTCTGCTTTGGAACTGAATGTTGTGAAGCTGTTTCCCTGGTAAACATAGCATCAGTCATGTGTTTGATGCAAGTTGTTATGGTCATGTCATATGCCCGTAATGTTTATTGGGAGATGGACAATAAGAGTAGAAAGCGGGATGAGCCAGTGACAGATGGCCCTAGTGCGGGTGGGATGGGGGGAGGGGACAGTAATAGAAAAAAGATCGAAAATAGGCTAAAAGGTGGGGATAAAACAGTGAATGAAAATGGAAATAAGTCTTTTAAAAATAATGAAAATAACTGGGAAAATAAATAAATAAATAAAAATTGAAACATGAAAACGAATATGCCAAAAAGGGTATCAAAAAGGGGTGAGGATGGAGGAGAGAGTTCAGGGTCTGAAGTTGTTGAACTCAATGTTAAGTCCGGAAGGCTGTAAAGTGCCAAGTCGGAAGATGAGGTGCCGTTTCTCCAGTTTGCGTTGAGCTTCACTGGAACATTGCAGCAGGCCAAGGACAGACATGTGGGCATGAGAGCAGGATAGGGTGTTGAAATGGCAAGCGACAAGAAGGCCTTGGTCATGCTTGTGGACAGACCGAAGGTGTTCCGCAAAGCGGTCACCCAGTCTGCGTTTGGTCTCTCCAATGTAGAGGAGACCGCATTGGGAGCAACGAATGCAGTAGACCAAACTGAGGGAACTGCAAGCGAAATGCTGTTTCACTTGAAAGGAGTGTTTGGGTTCTTGGAGGGGAGGGGGAAAGTAAAGGGGCAAACGTTGCACCTTGTGCGATTGCATGGGAAGGTGCCATGGGATAAGGTTGATGTGTTGGGGGTGATGGAGAAGTGAGCCACAGTGTCCTGGAGGGAACAGTCCCTACAGAATACCGACAGTGGGGGGTGAAGGGGAGATGTGTATGGTAGTGGCATCATGCTGGAATTGGCAGAGGATGATCCTTTGAATGCAGAGGCTGGTGGGGTGAAAATCGAGGACAAGGAGGGACCCTATCATGGTTCTGGGAGGGAGAGGAAGGTGTGAGGGCAGAGGCGCAGGAGATGGGTCAGACATAGTTGAGGGCCCTGACAACCACCATGTGTGGGAAACCTTGGTTAAGGAAGAAGGAAGACATGTCAGAAGCACTGTTTTGGAAAGCGGCATCATCAGAACAGATGCGACGGAAGTGAAGGAACTGAGAGAATGGGATGGAGTCATTACAGGAAGCAGGGTGTGAGGAGCTGTAGTCAAGGTAGCTGTGGGAGCTGGTGAGCTTGTAATGAATATTGGTGGACAGTCTATCATCAGAAATTGAGGCAGAGAGGCCAAAGGAATGAAGGGAAGTGTCGGAGATGGACCATGTGAAAATGATGGAGGGGTGGAAATTGGAAGCAAAATTGATAAATTTTTCCAGGTCCAGATGCGATCATGAAGTGGTGTTGAAACAGTCACTGATGTACCAAAGAAAGAGTTGTGGGAGGGGGCCTGGGTAGGACTCAAACAAGGAATGTTCCACATACCCCATAAAGAGACAGGCATAACTGGGGCCCATGCGGGTACCCATAGCCACACCTTTTATTTGGAGGAAGTGAGATAAGTTTAAGGAGAAATTGTTCAGTGAGAGAACAAGTTCAGCCAGACGGAGAAGAATGGTGGTGGATGTGGATTGTTCGGGTCTTTGTTCAAGGAAGAAACAGAGAGCCCTCAGACCACCCTGGTGGGGGATGGAGGTGTCAAGGGATTGGACGTCCATGACGAAGAGGAGGCAGTTAGGGCAAGGGAACTGGAAATTGTTGATATGATATAGGGCATCAGAGGAATCGCGGGGGTAATTGGGAAGAGACTGGGCAGGAGGAGAGAGAACGGAGTCAAGATAGGAAGAAATGAGTTCCGTGGGGCAGGAACAGGCTGACACGATCAGTCTACCGGGACAGTCCTGTTTGTGGATTTTGGGAAGGAGTCGGAAGTGGGATGTCCGAGGTGGGGAGACTATGAGGTTGAAAGCTATGGAGGGAAGATCTCCAGAGGAGATGAGATCAGTGAAGTCCTGGAAACAATGGCTTGATGTTCAGTGGTGGAGTCATGGTCCAGGTGGAGGTAGGAGGGAGTGTCTGAGAGTTGGTGCTCAGCCTCTGCAAGGTAAAGGTCTGTACGTCAGACAACAGCATCTCCCTTGTCAGCAGGTTTGATAACAAAGTCAGGGTTGGACCTGGGAGAACGGAGTGCGGCAAGTTCAGAAGGAGACAGGTTGGAGTGGGTAAGAGGAGCAGAGAAATTGAGATGGCCGATGTCACACTGACAGTTCTCAATGAAAAGATCAAGAGCAGGTAAGAGGCCAGAGGGAGGGGTCCAGGTGGAGGGAGAATACTGGATGTGGGCGAAAGGATCCATTTAACGGGGGGAGAACTCCTGCCCAAAGAAGTGAGCACAGAGACGAAGGTGGCGGAAAAAGAGTTCAGCATCATGCCGAGCCTGAAATTCATTGAGATGAGGGCATAAGGGTATGAAACTGAGTCCTTTGCTGAGTACTGAATGTTCAGAATCAGAGAAGAGAAGGTCAGGGAGTATGGTGAATACATAGCAAGGGCTGGGATTAGAAGACGGGATGGGGTCAGAGGGACAGGAAGGGGTCGAGGGTCCAGAATGGGCGTTGGACCCTGGTCCACTCCTCCATCACCGCCAACACCTCAACCCTTACCCACGGCACCTTCCCATGCAATCACAGAAGGTACAATAGCTGTCCCTTTACTTCCCCCCTCCTCACCATCCAAGGGCCCAAACACTTCTTTCAAGTGAAGCAGCGCTTCACTTGCACTTCCCTCAGCTCGGTCTACAGCATTTGCTACTCCCAACATGGTCTCCTCTACATTGGAGACTCCAAATGCAGACTGGGTGACCGTTTTGCAGAATACCTTCGGTCTGTCCACAAGCATGACCCAGACCTTCCTGTCGCTTGCCATTTCAACACACCACCCTGCTCTCATGCCCACATGTCCATCCTTGGCCTGCTGCAATGTTCTAGTGAAGCTCAACGCAAACTGGAGAAACAGCACCTCATCTTCTGACTAGGCACTTTACAGCCTTCCAGACTTAACATTGAGTTCAACAACTTCAGACCATGAACTCTCTCCTGCATCCTCACCCCTTTTTTCCACATTCATTTTTACTTTTCAATTTTTATTTATTTATTTTCCCACTTATTTTCATTAATTTTTAATAATTTATTTCCATTTTCATTCATTGTTTTATCCCCATCTTTTAGCCTATTTTCAATCTTTTTTCCTAACATGTCCCCTCCCCCACCCCACCCCCACTAGGGCCAACTGTCACTTGCTCATTCTGCATTCTACTCTTAACGTCACCATTATCACCTCCTTTAGCCAGTACCACCATTATTAACACCCTTTTCAGCTTTTGTTTATGACATCTTTGGCAACATCTCCTCTGCCTTCACCTATCGCTGGCCTTCTATCCAGCTTCATCTGTTCCACGCACCTTAAACAGTATATTTCACCATATTTTGTACTTCTCTTTAGCTCTGAAGAAGAGTCATATGGACTCGACACATTAACTCAGTCGTTTTCTCCACAGATGCTGCCAGACCTGCTGAGTTTTTCCAGTATTTTTTGTTTTTGCTTCAGATTTCCAGCATCTACAATATTTTGCTTTTACCTTCCATTGTATGTTGAATTGCTTAGTTATCAACCCATTGTGTGGACAATGGAAAACATCAATACTGGTGTCACATGACAGAAACTGGCTTGTGATAAAAAATAGCTGAAAGTACCTTATTAATCCACAAGGACAACCCAGTAGCTCAATCTGGGATATAAAGACTCAAGGAACGCTTTTGCCCAGCACAAGGGCGTGCCTCAAAAGTCCCCTTAGGTAGAAAATTGGGGCTCATTCATTTTACCTGCCAGAGTATAGTTCTTCATTACAGGGGCTCAACCAATTTCAACTGAAAAGCCTGAAGCGTGCTGTTGTTTGGCGTGAACCAGTATGAATTCATCACCAGAAGCCCTCGACCCTTATTTTTCTTCAGTGTATCAAAAGGGAATCCTTCAGGTCTGCAATGTTTCAACTACCATCTGAAGGATTGATTAGAGTGACATTTTTCAGTAATTTAAGCGCGTGCTACATCTTTAGAAATCACCTGTTCTTTGTGTTTATGTATCTAGAATGTGCGAGAACTGAGCATTGTTATGATTACATTTTGGGTGTTGTGAGAATTAAACATTTATCCCTTCTTTTGATTTAAACTTACAAGAAAGCCTGTTTTGCATCTATTCTTTAAAGTCACAGCACTTAAGGGGTTAAAAAACTCCTTCTCAAAAATACATATTGTTGTAGTCAGCTGAGAGGTGAGGGAAGGGGGAAAATTATTGCACATCTCGCCCCATCTGTAGCAAAGTATATAACACAAACTGAATTATCTCAGGAGTGACCTGAGAGGACCCTACATCATTGAATGTCAATGTTATTGTAATTTTCACAACTTGGAGAGTGTCATCTCAGTCCTTGAAGTAGTTTGTAGGTCATTCTGAAGCAGATAATGCATGTTGATTACTGCTTTATTGAAGAGGAGGTGCCAAATTCAGTTATTCTCTGATAGGTCAAGCTACTCCTAGCTGGATCCTTCATCCTTCATGAGAGTTCTGCCTGAAGGCAGGTTCTTGGCTCATTGTCTGCTGATGCTTCATCCTGAGCCATTTTTCTTTGCAGTTTTTGTCAGTGGTACTTTGCCATTGTCCTAACTGGATATATTAATACAAATTCTTGTGCTGAACATGTGTGGTTGAATTGTTATTGAAACTGAAAATTTTGCTCCTTCACAAAATTGGCCTAGTTCATGCAGTTCAATAGAAACACCCTATGGGATATCCATTTTCAGAACTTTGTTCACTGTAAACTGTAAGCTTCAGCTATAGTCATGAATGACATTTTCTACAACCGTGATTGTGGTACATTGTCCCTCTTCATTTCCCTGGATTTCTCGACAATGTTTGGTTCCATTGAAATCACCTTTATTCCTCCCAACACTTCACCATCAACCAATTGCATTAGACTCCCTTTGCACGCTTCCATTCCTCCCTTTTGACAGGTTTGCTAGAGCAACCAGCAAGGGATTCTCTTCACACATTGTAATACTACCTTCAAAGATTTATTCTTGGCCTGGTTCTTGCTCTTCATCATCTATGTACTGCACTTCAGTGGCATAATCCATAAGTATGAAAACAGTTTATACAAGTACACCAACTCTACCATCCCAGTTACCTCAGTGGTTTCAGATTGTATGTTTATCTTTCAGGCATGGATGAATTCCAACTTTCACAAATACAGGATTCTCTATTGGTACAAGGTGAGCAGTGTGGTCTGCACTCCTGATATCACCTGCCTCTTTCTTCTACCTTACTCCTAAGCCACTGAAGCCTCTCTGCTTTGCCAGATTTTCCATGCTTTCTTCTTCTGCTGTTACCATTTGTACATCCTCTGGGGCCTGGATACAACATTTATTTCTCAAATATTTCTCATTATTGCCTCCTTCTGTCTATTAGCTCATTTTGTCTTCTACAATTAGCATTCTCTCATTTAATCATCACCTGTCCTCCACCTAATTAAGAATCATTCTTCATTTTATTCTACCCTTCTCCTTTTCTCTGACTTGGGGCAGAATTTTTTGTCCCATGTGCAGCCCCGTGCCTGACCCGAACAGGAGTGAAATAGTGTGTGACGACGTCGGGCAAGCGTCCCGATGTCATTGTGCACTCTCGCGATATTTTGGTCGGTGGGCATACGCAAGGGGCAGCAGCTCACCCGCTGACAATTAAGAGGCCTATTAAGGCCCTTAAGTAATTAATTAAATTGCATTTTTTGCTGCCTGCTCAACTGTTCAGTTGGCAGGCAGGTGAATAGGCTAGCTGGCCTTTGCATTTTGGATGAGGTTTCCAATGGTGACTAAAAATAAATTAAAAATTTTTAGGATCCTTTTTTACATGTCCCTCTTCATGTGACTGAGTGACATGTGGGGACATGTTTATATCATATGTAATAAGCTTATTTTGCGTCCTAAAATCCTGAAGCTCCCTAAGGCAGCTCTGTGTCTTCAGGGAGCTGTCAGTGCATGCTCCCCTATGCATGCGCACCTTCAGCACTCATGCTCTTCCCACCCCCACCCCGGCAGTGCTAAGGCCCTTAGCGAGCCTGTCATGCTGACTGGCCATTAATTGGCAAGCCAACATAAAATCATGGTCGGTGCCCAATCGCAGGTGGCAGACTGTTTCTCGGGCATTCCCACCACCTCAGCCCGACGAGGGGAAAATCCTCCCCTTGGTTTCTGTTAATGAAGTCTTCATCTCTAACATCTCGCTGTTCAAGTATAAGGCCATGTCCTGGAACAATGGGCAGGGGTTTCCACACTCACCTGCCGCCGGGATCGTCCAGTATCGCTGCAAGTCAATGAGCTTCTGGCTGGAATATCCCAGCCATTAACTTTATCTCCCCTCTCCAGATATTGCCTGACATGCTGAGTTACCAGGAGTTTTTGTTTTCGCTTTATATTTCCAGCGTCGGCAGCATTTTGATGATTTAGGCACCCCCCCACCTCAAGTGTACTTCAGGTGCTTGGCATTGGGGAAAGCACCAGTTTGCTGCCTGGGGTCCCACTGGAGGCCTAGTCCATTTAGGTCTCAGTAGCATTGGCACAGCTGGTTGCCAATGTTGATCCAGCACTTTGGAACACATAACTCTGACCCGCCACAATATATGGTGGATCTCCCGGCCTGTGGGGTTGCAAGAAAAGAGGCCCGTTGGGCAGGGTAACAGTCTCTGGTATCTGGAAGATGAGGGTAGGGATAGAAAAATAAAGGGCAACTTAAACTTTTAGGATCCTCTGAAGCCAGGCCACCAGCTGACTGCTTGGAACTTACATAGCACGCATTCTGCTCAGTTAGGTTTAGTAACGGGAATCATAGTTCAATGTGCATCAGAGGGCCTGATTGGCATTTTAAATGGACCAAACAATAAGCCCAGTGGAACATTGTTTTGGATGCAGCTTTGGCAGCAATGGAGTAGGTCATTTCCTTTCATTTTCTCCTGGGCAGGAGGCTTGAGAGTGCTCCCCATTTATGTAAAACAGTAATTCATTCTCTGCTGGCTGAAGTCTATTTTCAGCGCAATGGATGGAGCAGTTTATCTTAAACCACTTGGCTAATACAGTGTAGAAGCTGCTCATTAAAGGAATATCTCTAACTTTCATATGGAAGCTGATATAAATTATTAGCACTTACTGATGTTAAGAATCTAATAATGCTGTGACTGTATTAAATGCTGTTTGTGTAAAGGTTAGTGTGGGTAATTTAGTACTAATGGCCAGTACACTTGGAACAGATGCACATGATTTCTACCTGCTGTAAATTTGTCACAAAATGTCCTAGTGTTTTAAGCATATGGTGCCCTGTCTGTCTATACTATACCATAGCTTTGATAAGCAAGCCAAGTAAACCAATCATACTCAAAGAGCATAAAGCCCTGGTCCAGTTGGATTGCATCTAAACAACCAGAATCTGTAACCTAATGGCTCTGTATATCCTGCAATCTACCATTATCTTAAACCAGGGGATCAATCCTGGTTCAATGGGGAGTGCATGAGAGCATGCGAGGAGCAGCACCAGGCATACCTGTAAGTGAGGTGTCAACCTACTGTTACAGACAGGGGGAGGAGAGAACCTTGTACCATTTCCATTACTGCCCACTATCAGTGTACTTTTGGAAAGGATAGTGTATGTTTCTCAAACCCTGAGTGTGTGATCCATTTTTAAAAAATCAGCTGCAAGCTTTCGTGGATTTAAATAAAGAGGATTATTTATTCACACATTGACCCCGAAACTTCAAACACTACATCACACATACACACTCACACACATACTCGAGAAAGATACAGGTCAAGAGGGTAGTACACTTTTAGAAGCTGTTATCAAAAGTTCATAGTTCACATGTTTGGCTTGTCATAGGAAGTACAGTTATTGTGGGCCCATTGAAGGTGTCATTTTCTCTCTGAAAGAGTAGTTTAGGCGGGTTCAATAGCTGGAAATGTATATTAGGATTATTGCAGGATTCCCTTGAAGAAATGGATGTTCAGCAGGTCGCGAAGTTAGCAACATATAGTTTTCTTGCCAGGAGGTCAAGTTACTTTATGGGTGGACTTGGAATAAGAATAAGGCTGGGAGACTTAAGATGTAGCAGTGTCTAGGTTTAAAAAGGCATGGGTGTTACTACCCTATTCTGCAGCTGGAATTCTGCAGTGGGTGTTTTTTGCAGACTGCCCAGGTTCTCTCTGGTTCCTGGGATAATAGATTTGTTATCTGTAGCTGGTTATGGTCACATAATGGCAAGTTTCAGTGCTTTCCATTGCCTGCATAATGGGTTGTAGCCAGGGTGTTGATACACAATGATGGAATGATTGATAACCTATAACGTGCCAGCTATGATTAGCATTAGCTCAATGGAAGATCTTCTTTGATATTCCATCCTCATGGCTCCAACACATCTGGCAGCCATTGTTTGTTCGATCACTTCCATTGAGTTGGTAAAAAGAATCCTTCTGCACCTGAGAAACCCATTTGCATTTGAAACCTTTCCAGAGGCATTTTCAAACATGAGTTAATCCTTTGTCTGTGCAGAAATTGCAAAAGTCACCTGACCTTTGGCAGCCATCTTAGAAACCTATTCAGTGTCTCTTTTGAATTAAAAGACAGTTCCAGAAAATTATATTCTGAATGCAGTCCACAATTAAAGCCACGAATAGGGCATGCCTTCACTGAGCATGACACTGGTGAAGCTGCAACATAGGACTACATCCGTGCTAAACTGTGGAAGCAGCATGCGGCAGACAGGGCTAAGCAATCACACAACCAATAGATCAGATCAAAGTTCTGCAGTCCTGCCACATTCAGTCATGAATGGTTTGAATAATTAAACAACTAACTGGGGGAATAGGCTGCACAAACATCCCCAACCTCAATGATAGGGGAGCCCAGCATATCAGTGCAAAATACATGGCTGAAGAATTTACAACTATCTTCAGTCAGAAGTACAAAATGGATGAACTATCTTTTTATCTTCATGAGGCCCCAAACCTCACAAAGCCAAGTCTTTAGCAAATTCGATTTACTCTATGTGATATCAAGAAAAAGCTGAAAGTACAGATTAAAGGCTATCAGCCTGGAAAATATCCCACTTAAGGACTGTACCTCTAGCACTTCTAGCCATGCCGTTCTGCTACAGCTATAATGCTGGCACCTACCCAAAAAGGTTGAAAATTGCCTTTGTAGGTCCTGTCCACAAAAGTAAGACAAACCCAATCTGGCCAATTACTGCTCAATCAGTTTACACTCAATTGTCAGCAAAGTGATAGGTGTCATCAACAGTGCTCTCAAATGGCATTTACTCACCAATAACCTGCTCACTAATGCTCAGTTTGGGTTCTACTATCCCATCAAGCTTTAGATCTCAATACAGCCGTGGTCCAAGCATGGACAAAACAGCTGATTTTCAGAGGTGACACGAGAGTGGCTGCCCTTGACATCAAGGCAGCATTTGACTGAGTTTGGCATCAAGGAGCCCTAGAAAAATTGAGGTCAATGGGAAGCAGGTGGAAAATTCTCTACTGCCTGGAGTGATACCTAGCACAAAGGAAGACAGTTGTGGTTGTTGAATGTCAATCATCTCAACCCTAGGGCATTATTGCAGGTGTTCATCAGGGTAGTGTACGTAGGCCAGCCATCTTCAGATGCTTCATCAATAACCTTCCCTCCATCATAAGGTGAGAAGTAGGGGTGTTTGCTGATGATTGCATAAATGTTCAATACCATCGGTGACCCTCAAGTACTGAAGTAGTCCTTGCCCACACGCAGAAAGATCTATATGACATTCAGGCTTGGGCTCATATGTGGCAGGTAACATTCACGCCCACACAAGTGCTGGGCAATGACTATCTCAAACAAGAGAGAATCTAACCATTTCCCCTTGACATTCAATGACATTACAATCACTGAATCTTCCACTGTCAATATACTGGGGGTTGCTATTGACCAGAAACTTAATTGGATCAGCCAAATAAATACTGTGTCTACAAGAACAGGTCAGAGGCTGGGAATTTTGTGGAACACCATGGTGACCGCGTGAACCACATACAAGATGCACTACACCAACTCACCAAGCCTGCTTTGACAGCACCTTCCAAACTCATGACCTCTACCACTTAGAAGGACAAGGGCAGCAGGCACATGGGAAAACCATCACCTGCAAGTTCCCCTCCAAGCCACACTCCATCTGTGGAACCGTATCACCATTATTCGCCGTCGCTAGGTCAAAAACCTGGAACTCTCTTCCTAACAGCTGTATAAAAAAACCCCAAAAGCAGCTCTCCAGCCCTCACCCCTCACATCCTCCCACCACCTATTCACTCCCCATTCTCATCTATGGCAACTGATGCCACCTCATGGCCCTCTACCTGTCCCCTATGACCACCTTATACCTTCCATGCCAACCTATAGCCCTTTGCACACCCCATGGTCCTTTATAGCCCCTATGCTAATTTAGTGCCAACCCATGCTAATGCATGACCCACTAGTCTTTCCCATGGCCCTCTAAAGCCCCTATGCCAACTTAGTGTCAACTCATGCTAACCCATGCCCCCCACCCACCAGCTTTTTCCCTTACACCCTCCATGCCAACTCATCCAATACCTACCATCAGCAGACCTCACCAGACATGGTGAGATGAAATAAAATAAAGTTTTAAATGACTATTGATGACACTGCTTAAAAAGTACTCTCAATCTAAAAATCCATTCAGTACATTTAAATGCATCAAGTACTTAATCCCTGATGAAAACAAACATTTGTATTCATAGCCCCATATTAAAGACTTTATAAACACTTAAAGCTGTCAATCAAACTGTGAACTTATAGCACCACCCCCCGCCCCCCCGGTACCAATGATGGCTTGTGGAATTAGTCATGCAGCAAAAAACCTATAATGGTAGCCCTCAGGGTAATATCAACAGCTCATGAAATTGTAAGTATTGATTTTTTTCAAAAGCATGCTTTTTTTTCCACAAAGCTAAAGAGCTTGAGGATTTAAATGCCTTGACAGCTTGACAGTTCCACTGAGTTTATCCACTTTTTACAGACAGTCATGTCTAATTTTAACAATTCCAAAGGGCACCTGGCCTCGGGACACTTGACCTCTCCCAAAGGGCACTTTACCTCTTCCAAAAGTATAGCTGGACCTGGCCAAAAGGGTACCTTACTGCTCCAAAAGGCTACCTACCTCTGCAAATAACTAGGGGCTTTAGAACTTTAGTGTAAATGTCTAAAACCTGCAAGTCATGTTTAGGACATCTCACTAACGAAAATTGCATGTGTTTGTATTCAGTTTCACATTTACATGTCTAGCCGCTTTGTGAACTATGGATATGTAAACTACACCCTGCCTCCTTTCCCCCCACCAGCAAAAATGATGGGTGCCGGGTTTGGGGATAGAACTTCCAGAATTGGGACTCCGGTGCCATTTTGACTAAGGTATGGACCCCTTCCATTGTTGAAAAAATCTGGGCCTAAAAGTTGAGTAACAGGTTAGCAAGGCTATTGTTTGACAAACCAAGTACCAGGCTTTATTTCTAGAGGGATAGGATTGAAAAATAGGGAAGCTATGCTAAACCTGCATCAAACCCTGATTAGACACAGGTTAGCAAGGCCATAAAAAGGCAACCAAGCACTAGGCTTTATTTCATGAGGGATAGAATTGAAAAGTAGGTTAGATATGTTAAACCAGTATCATGGGCTGGTTGGGCAGAATGGCCTGTTTCTGTGCCGTATATCTATCCTGTGTAATCTCAGGAAGCAAGTTAATTTCCAGATTATTGCTTGTTTCAGTCTTCGTGTATTGTATGTGTCAAGCTCAAATTCCATTGATATAAAGTGCACAACATAGCTGGTTGGATCAGATATGGTGAGGATCAGAAAGAAACTATAGCAATTTCATGAATACAGAAACAAAATAGTATAGATGCTGGAAGCCCAAAATAAAAACAGAAAATACTGAAAATACCCATCAGGCGAAGCGGCATCTGTGGAGAGAGAAACAGAGTTAACCTATTGGGTGTGAAATGTCAACTCTGTTTCCCTCTTCACAGATGCTGCCAGGCCTACCGAATGTTTTCTCTATTTTCTTTTTTAACTGCAACAGTTTCACTTAATTTTTGCAGCCAAAATGACTTCAAATTTTCCTGACGTAATTCATTCTGCAATTGTTACTTCAAAAATTGCTATTTGCATGCTCTGGTTGCCAGTAGAGGGAGGTACATGCATGTTTCTTGGGTGTCCTTATTTGAATATGCATTGCTGCAAGAATTGATGTAAAATGGATGTAAGTAGCTACACCTTCAAGAAGATTCTGCGCAGTCTTTTAAAAACACTGCTGAGACTGTGGTCTTCAGAAGCACTTTGGAGTGCAAGCAGGTAAAACTGGGACAGTGCTTCACTCTTTCATTTCTCTCTCAAATTTCTATGTTTTACCATGGGCAAAATTTTATGTCTCGTGGGCGGGCAGCGCCTGACCCGATTAGGCATAAAATAGCACACGATGATGTTGGGTGAGTGTCCTGACGTCATTGCGCACTCGCGCGATATTTTGCTGAGCGGGCGTGAGGGGGTGGCAGAGCCGCACCTGCCATTAATTAAGAGGCTACTTCAGGCCACTGAAAAGCCAGTTGACGGCGATTTTTCATTGCCCATGTGATTTCACGCTCATCACACAGCCAAAACAGGTAAGCGGCTAGCTGACAATTTCAAAACCTCATCCACAGGCAGGATAAAAGGGGTGAGCAACATTGTCAGTGTCAGTAGTGGGGAGTTTGGTACATAGTTTGCTGCACGTGACTTGGTACTTGGCAGTTTCATCCCTGTTAGGAGCTTCATTGTTAGCATTTCCAGGCTTCATTTCAGGAATTATTGATGTCTCAAAGAACCCCAGAGGGTTCAGACCATGTGGACACTTCCAGGTGTCAGACAGCCTTCTCTTAACCTGGTAATGGAGATTGTGGTCTCCGCTGATGGTGCTTCCTCTGAGGAGGAAGAGAAGGGCAGAAGGGAGAGGATGCCAGGTGTCCCTATGCAGCTTCCAGGGTAGGGACCCATGGGAGGAGAGACTCAAGCACAAGGGGTGCCAGCAGCAAGTCCAAGGTGGAAGGGCCCGCAGAAGGTGCCACTATCCTGCTGCCAGGGTTTACAGGCAGCTATGCAGCTACCTCAATATGTCTAAGCTGCAATGCCAAAGGAGGCTACGCCTCTCAAGGGAGACCGTGACCTCCATTTGCCAGGTGATTGGGCCTGAGATCAGCTCCAACTGTGTGGGTGGACACCCCATGCCCATGGCTCTGAAGATCACTGTGGCCCACAACCTCTATGCCTCCGGCTCTTTCCAGGTGTCAGTGGGGGAATTGTGTGGAGTCTCCTAATCAGCTGCACATAGTTGCGTCAAGCTGGTGACAGGAGCTCTCTTCAAGCAGGTACTGACCTTTATTCTTTACTGTACAGATGAGGCCAGCCAGGCTGAGTGAGCCAGAGGCTTTGCAGCGATTGCTGGCTTCCCCCGCTTCCAGGGTGCCATTGACTGCACACATGTGGCCATCAAGGTGCCAGCGGGTCAACTGGGTGCCTTCGTTAACAGGAAGGGATTCCACTCCATGAACGTGCAGATAGTGTGTGACCACAGGATGCAGATTCTGCAAGTGTGTGCAAGGTACCTTGGTAGCTCTATGACACTTACGTCCTGAGACACTCCAAGGTGCCATGGTTCTTCAATGCTCCAGCCTGACTGGATGGATGGCTGGTGTGTGACAAGGGCTATCCCTTGAAGAGGTGGCTTATGAAGCCGCTCTGCCACCCAAGGACAGAGGCAGAGCAGTGTTACCATATGAGCCATGTCTCCAAAAGGGTGGTGATAGAGAGGACCATAGGTCTTCTCAATATGCACTTTCAATGCCTGGGCTGTTCAAGGGGTGCACTACAATACCTCCCAGAGTGGGTGTCACTGATAGTGGTTGCATGCTGCACTCTCCACAATCTGGCACTGGTAAGGGGAGACCCACTAGAGGAAGAGGGACTTGACACAGCTGCACAGGCCACAGATGATGAGTCCAGCAGTGAGTCAGAAGAGGAGCACGATGTTGGGAACGCTGAGGGCATGGAGGCAGACCTCAACAACCTCCAGGGAGGCAGGGACAGCAGGGATGCCTTGATCCAACGCTAGGTTACCAAAGGTCAGCTTCAACCACATGCCAGGGCTGCCGCCTCCATCGCAGATGTCTGAAATGACCCTTTCATTTGTACTCAAAGTCCACTCAATGCCTGTGCAATAAAGTATCCAGGCACTCACATCCAGCATTACATACTGGCGTACACTGCACTGGAAAGAAAAAATGTGAAGCATACTCAGGCCATCAGAGCCAAAACAAATTTAATGTTACTGTTACATTGAAATCATTACAATTATTGGTGTTGATGTCCACACCAGCAGACATATAAACCAAACATAAATGAACAGAAAATCACACGTGAACTGTCCCTCTCGTGCTCATGATGCCTTTAACTTACATTTGTGAGCACTACATCTATGTGCCCCACCACCTCCCCCCCGCCCCCCACCACCCCCACCCCACCACACCGGCCCCCCGCCACCACTACTGGCTGGGACCGGCACTTGAGGCAGCCTACTGACTCTGGTGCCTTGTTGGCCTTGATGACCTTAGCAGTCGTCCTCTGGCCAATGAAGCCTATGCTGGCGCTGCCTGGGAGGAAGTGGCCAGTGCCATGGCTGGTATCTCCCCAGGCATCGCAGCTTCATTCAATGCAATGGTCACTGGCAGAGGGGCGGAGGAGCTGCTGCCGTCATCCAGAGCACACTTAATTGGCTAACTAGCGTGAAATCGCATTTGGGGGCTGATCACGGGCAGTGGGCTGTTTACCAGCCACTCCTGATACCACCGACCATTCCTGCCCACTGACCTCAAAATTCTGCCCCACAATTTTGATTATGTTTGAGTTTTGCAGCAGGGGAATAAGTTCATAAACCATTCTGCCTCTCCACTCAATCCCGACTCTACTTTTTAATTTCTCCACTTTATCTTTGGCTTTTTTGTCTGATTATGCCTCTGCAAAACACCTTGGAACGTTTTTCTATGTTAAAAGTGCTATATCTTGTTATTAATGAGAGCAGGAATAAAGGGATGCCAAAAACGTCAGATGGTACTGAAGGTGTTCTGGCAAGGCAGGCATTTACAGTATTGTGGGGAGATAGTGGTGTAGTGGTAATATCACTGAAGTAATAATCTAGAAGCCCAGTTAATGCTCTGGGGACACAGATTCAAATCCCACTATGGTAGCTGGTGGAATTCAAATTCAATTATGTTGGATTCCTATGATATGAAAAGAAATCCAACACTGTACATATCAAAACTTTCTTTTCTATCTTTAAAATGGACTTCCTGCTAAACCAAAAAAAAAGGCTGCTACAATTCATATTAGCCCCTTGTTCTGAAAGCTAACAATAGCAGTTACAAGAAGAAACAAATTGCCCTCTCAAATTCCTGTGGAATCTGACACCTCATTGTACAGACCCATTGTAATCACAAAACCAGGAGACTTGCACACCAAAACTTGTTCTGCCTTCAGAGCTGCTAACAGACTCATCTCACATCTGTGACTGTCCAGGTCCATTTCAAAATTGTACCATTGAGGGGACCAAGGGACATCATTTGCATCTGATAAACTCACCCTTCTATCAGAGTCAGAGAGTCTGCTGAAGCAATGGCTTCCCAACAAAAGACCCTCAAAATGGATGGTAACTCTTTCAACAGCTAATAACCGGGACATTATGAGTCCTGAAATCAAAGCCAGTTCCAGACATTGATTAAATATCCCTTTTGAAATCATTGTCGAGAAAGGTCACATGACTTGAGTGACCATTTTGAAATCTCTATATGCCGTTGAGAACTAAGAAATCCTCAGTCTGCTGTTTAACATCCAACCAATGAATGTAAGAAACCATAAGCCAGACAGAACAAAAGCCTGCACCTTGAAGTATGTCTCCATTGGAAAATTTCCTACCATCGCCTGCAGAACTGACCCGGTCTCTGTGTACCAATTGCATCTTACGGTATCAGCATGAATTGTAAAGCAAATTCTACAACTCCAGTCTTGATCCAGTTGAACTCAAGTTCCTATGTGAAAGAACTTCTCAGTGGGCTCTGATTCTGGACTCTGGAAAGCATGTGAACTGATATTCATTTCTGTGGTTCTTGTACTATTACTATCCATGGTTGTGAAACTCTTTTGTCTATTCCCCTCCTCCCTATGTGTGTACGTAGTGGATTGGGAAGTTGCGAACAGTCCTCCCCTAGGTTTTGAATGTGAAATAAACTAGTCTTCTGAGTTAATCAAAATGCGAGTTATTAGTAAATTGGATCAGACAAACTGAGGGTTTGGGAAAATATGCCACAGCGTACTTTAAAAATTGTTCAAAACACCTTCTGCTTACAGACAGTTGGTGAGAGAAAATAAGTACAGTCTGCCTGTCTCTCTCCTGTCTATAACAATTAATAAATCTGGAATTAAAAGCTAGCCTCAGGAATGATGTCCATGAAACCCACTGTCGATTGTCATAAGATCCCATCTGGTTCACTAATGTCCTTTCGGGGAGGAAATCTGCCATCCTTATTTGGTCTGGCCTAAATGTGACTTCAGGCCCTTAGTAATGTAGTTGACTCTTAACCAGCCTCTGAAATGATGTCGCACGTCACTCAGTCCAGGGGTAATTAGGGATGGCCAACAAACTCTGGCCTTACCTGCAACATCCACATCCCATGAAAGAATAAAAAATAAAGCCCTCAGTTATCTTTTAGAAGATGATTGTGGTCCTTGCTTTTGAACGGCTCACACAATGATGTTAAGTAGGAAGTTCATGAACTTGACCCAATGATAATGAATGAATGGCAATATATATTCAGGTCATATTGTTACCTGGCTAGAAAGGAAATTTGGAAGTAATGGTGTTTCCATGCACCTGTTGCCCTCTCATTGTCCTTCTCGGTGGTTGCGGTTCTGTCAAAGAAATCTTGCCAAGATGCTGCAGTGCATCCTGTAGATTATACACCCTGCAGCCATGGTATGCCGATAATGGAAGGTGTAGCTGTTTAAGCTACCCCATGGTATGCTGACCAAGCAGACTGCTTTATCCTGGATAGTGCTGAATTTATTTTAGTGCTATTGCAGCTAGACACATCCAGGAAAGTGGAAAGTATTCCATCACACTCCTAACTTGTGCCACGTAGATGATAGAAAGGATTTGGGAAGTTAGTAGATGAGCTACCCACTAATGCCCAGGCTCTGACCTGCTCTAATAGCCACAGTATATATGTGGCTGGTTCAGATCAGTTTCTGGTCAATGGTAGCCCCAGGTTGTTGATGTAAGGGACTCAGTGATGGTATTTATCTGGACAGGTGAAGCTGCAATAAAACTCAAGAAGCTGAACACCATCTAGGACAGAGCACTTCACTGGGTTGAATATCCAGCCTCTACACCATCACACATTATGGCTGCATTATGTGATATCTAGAAGATACACTATAGCAATACACCAAGTTTATTTAAACACCCTCATTCTGACCTGTGACCTCCAGCAGCAAAGGCAACTGCAGCAATATAATAGAAGCACCGACATCTCCAAGTTCCCCTCCAAGTCATCCTTACGTGGACATATTTTACTGCCTCTTCACTATCACTCAAAGTCTTCTAATTCTGTATTTAGCATCATCAGGTGAATACGATCCGAAGAACTGTAGCGATTCAAGAAGTAAGTCCTTCACCATCTTGTGAAAACCTCCGCTTTCAAAGGATCATCCTCCGCCATTTCCGCCAACTCCAGCATGATGCCACCACCAAACACATCTTCCCTTCACCCCCCGGCAGCATTCCGTAGGGATTATTCCCTCCAGGACACCCTGGTCCACTCCTCCATCAACTCCTACTCCTCAATCCCCACCTATGGCACCTCCCCATGCATACGCAAAAGATGCAACACCTGCCCCTTCACTTCCTCTCTCCTCACCGTCCAAGGACTCAAACACTCCTTTCAAGTGAAGCAGCATTTCACTTGCATTTCCCCCAACTTAGTCTACTGCATTCGTTGCTCCCAATGTGGTCTCCTCTACATTGGAGAGACCAAACGTAAACTGGGCGACCGCTTTGCAGAACACCTGCGGTCTGTCTGCAAGAATGACCCAAACCTCCCTGTCGCTTGCCATTTTAACACTCCACCCTGTTCTCTTGCCCACATGTCTGTCCTTGGCTTGCTGCATTGTTCCAGTGAAGCCCAACGCAAACTGGAGGAACAGCACCTCATCTTCCGACTAGGCATTTTACAGCCTTACGGACAGAATATTGAATTCAACAACTTTAGATCTTGAACTCCCTCCTCCATCCCCACCCCCTTTCTGTTTCTTCCCCCTTCCTTTTGTTTTTTCCAATAATTTATATAGATTTTTCTTTTCCCACCTATTTCCATTATTTTTAAATCTTTTATGCCCCCCACCCCCACTGGAGCTATACCTTGAGTGCCCTACCATCCATTCTTAATTAGCACATTCGTTTAGATAATATCACCAACTTCAACACCTGTGTTCTTTTGTCTGTGACATCTTTTGATTATCTGCTCCTATCACTGCTTGCTTGTCCCTACAACCACACCACCCCCCTCCACTTCCCTCCCCCCACCCAACCACCACCCCCCCCCCTCCACCTTAAACCAGCTACCAGCTTATATTTCACCCCTCTCCTTGGATTCATCCAGTTCCGCTGAATGGTCATGAGGACTCGAAATGTCAACTCTTTTCTTCTCTGCCGATGCTGTCAGACCTGCTGAGTTTTTCCAGGTAATTCTGTTTTTATTTTGGATTTCCAGCATCCATAGTTTTTTGATTTAAACTCTGATCATTATCCTGACAAGAATATCCATTAACGGCATCACAAAAATTCTATTACCTTAACTTCTCAGCAAGGAATCAAGCGGGGATTATCATCCAGTTTATGCCTCAAGTTAAAGTTGTCTGAATTTAACTTACCAAACTGATGAACATTATCTACTTTGAATTGTATCAGTATCTGCACTACCAAACTCTCATCAGGATTTGTACAAGCTATGGAATGAGTTAATTAAACCTTTTTTGCCAACCATCATGAAGAAATCATGAGCTAATAATTGTTTATTGACCTTAGAATCATCAGGGTGAATTTTCATGTGCCCAATTCCATCAGGCAGATGGCAGGTATTCCAAGCCAGCCCAATGGAATCAGTACAAGGTCTGAAATTTTCATGACTAGGTCTCATTTGAATAATATTGGCTAACTGCCAGCACTGAATTGGTGCTGACTGACAACTCACTAGTTTAGGTGCAGGAAATCCAATGGCCAGGAAGATTTGTGTTACCAGTAGAAGCATTCATTGCCCCACCTTAATGAACAGTTTCCGGGCAAATTGTCTTGTTGGTTTGTTTTTGTATCCCTTGTATAAGCTTTGATGGTTTAATTAGCATGAATTCTTTCCTTGCCTGTGATTCAGTTTAAGGACTGACCGCATTTTGATAGCACACTTGAGACAATTGTTAATTTCCCCTGCAACCTTCTTAGGTTAAGTAGAGGTGGGGAGTAAATGTAGTCTTGCCAGCAGAGCTCACATTTTTAAGAACATATGAAATGAATCTCCAACCAAGGCAAGAGCAGATGCTGATATCAGAGTATAACTTCTGAAATGCCAGTGTAACCAGGCGGGCAGGTTTACCAGGTACCACAGTGCTTTACATTCAGCTAAATGTTTCACTGCTGGTTATGCATAATTAAGTGGTCCAAAACTCCACCAATTTTAACTCCAGGTGAATTTTGGGCAGATGGGTAACTGGGTAGGTTCTTATAGGTAGGCAGACCCTGCTCCCAATCCTCATTTAGATCACATGTGCAGACTTACTACGCAATTCACTGATGTGTCTGGAAACAACCAACGTCATAGAAGCATAGATAAAAGCATAGAATCATAGAATAGTTATCGTACTGAAGAAGACCATTTGACCCATCATGCCCATGCCAGCTCTCTGCAAGAACAATTGAGCTACTTCCACTCTCCAGGACCTTTCCCATATCCCTGCAATTTTTTTTCTCTTCAGTTACATATCCAATTCAATGGCTGGAGCATATTTTCCAGAAGGTCAGCCAGAGAACTATTTAAAATGGCAATGTATCTCTTAAAGCGGGGCTGCATTTCTTGTCCCCTAATTATACTGTTGAGCAGTGCAGAAAGAAAGAACCTTAAGGTGAATTACAGGTAACCCTTTGGCTTTCTGAAGCCTCTCTTGAGTCCTTGTTGGAAGAGGTCAGGGCGAATAGAGATGCATTCTTTCTAGCAAATGGGAGCAGAATCCTGAAATTCCAAATCACCACCATGCATGTAAAAATATTATCAGATCCAGAAGTATCATCTCCAGATGCAGTGCAGGAAGCACTTCAATTACCTCTGAAGAGTAGCAAGGATGAGTATTGTTCTTCACTTCTCCATCTTCCTCAATGATAACAGCAGTCCTTTACTGTCTTCCTGAACATTCTCAACATTCTCCTTTCCTCCATAACATCCTTCACTAAACAGTGCAAATTCACACAATCCCCTCTCATTATCATTTCAAACACGTACCTCTTCCTCATTCCTCTAACAGCTTCGACTACCAGCATTCTACTCAGAATTACGTAATTCTCTCACGGTCCTTCCTTGCTTCACACTGCTTTTCATGCTCATGCTCATGTGCCTGTTTGCACATGTTTTCATTCCACACCTTGCGTCCCGATTATATCTTGCTTCTTTTCCCTCACAGCAGCTGCAAAACAAGCAGAAGCTCCACAAATGGGCACAGTCCTTTTCAAGAAATGCTCGCTAACCTTTCCTTCTTTTGTAGGACAGGACAACATGCAGCACAAGAGAAAAGTAAAACTGGGGATGACCATCCAACATTACTTTCTGAACTGTAGCAACAAGTGCTGGAAATTAATGGCCCCTTCTGAACTGTGAGGATAGAACATTTCAAGACTGGGAGTTTCTCTGAATAGACTCACACTTTTTGATGAATCTGAACCCCTGATTAAAACAAGCTGTGTTGTGATGCCTCTCTTCTACACTCAGTGTCATTCAAACTTTTGTCCCTTTTCTCTTCTCTAGGCCTTTCTCAACAGCACAGCCCACAGAAGAAGACAACACAGAGAAAAAGAATCCTTGAATTCTCTTGAAGATAATATCCAGATGTCTCATCCATGAATACCTAATTGGCTGGCTACCATGTGATTACACGTGACCAGCTGTGCCACTTACAAGCGGAAGTCCCACACACTTCTGGTCCCCCATCGGGATACCCAATGCTACAAGAGTCTGGCCCATAGTTCACCAAAACTATCAAAGCGACATCCAGCAAAATTAATTGAAATAAATGCAGTATAAAAATACTTTGGTGTCAACACCTCATTCAAACTAGTAACTCATCACTTAAATAGTTATCAATAACTGTCAATGCATGTGCACTGAAACCAGAGGACAAAAACCATGGATCAATTCAGAGAACCTCCTTTCTCATGAATAATGTTGTGTTGCAGGTGCTTTCAGGTAACTCTTATGCTTGTCAAGGTGAAGGGTGTTACTTCTTTGAAATGAAATGTTTTCCATTTTGAATATCTTCTTTCTGCTTCAAGAATTTCCAGGCCAGTTACAGTACAGATTAGATGAACAGTAAAGTGCATTGGAATGTATGCTACTACAACAATGTGCTTCAGCCCCAACCTCAGAACAGCACCCTATAATACCAATGCGATATTTCAATTTCTAATATCAACTGCACTTGTGGTCGGTCTGGATGAGATTGGGAATACAGTGCCACGTTAAAGACACCTTTGTGTTGTGGCCCATCCCTACCTGGAATTGAAACTGACAATCTCACTTTGTGTGAAATGGTGACATTTTTATTGAAACACTGAACAGCAATTAAAGAAGTCTCAGGGTAGTGAGCCAAACATGCTAAAATACTTTCTACCTGTCAGTGAGGATAAATGGCACAAACCCAACTCTTTATATATCTCACTGTAAAGCGAGTATCAATGTTTGCTTGTGGTGGATTAGTTCTGACCCTGCATGTTTTTTGACGACAGACGCATACTTCAATAATGTTAATCGTTTAATTTAAATAAATAAACCCCTCAATTTCTACCAGTCACATTTACCTTTTGTTCACACAATAACAATTTGCCTATATAGCATCTTTAACATAGTAAAACCTCTCAAGGCACTTTACAGGAGTGTTATAAAACAAATTTTGGCACCGAACCATTCAAGGAGATATTAGGGCGGTGGCCAAATTCTTGAAAGAGATAGGTTTTACGGAGCATCTTATCTGAGGAAAAAATGGTCACGATGTTAAGGGAGGGAATTCCAGAGCTTAGGGCCTTGGTAGTTGAAGGCACGTTCGTCAATTGTGGAGTGATTAAAAATTGGGCATAGTCAAGAAACCAGAATTGGAGGAGCACATATATCTCAGAGGTGTGGGGCTGGAGGAGATTACAGGGATAGGAAGGGGTGAGGCCATGGAAGGATTTGAAAACAGGAATGAGAATTTTAAATCGAGGTTGTGCTTATATAGGAGCTAGTATACAGTAGTGAACACAGGGATGATAAGTGAATGGGAGTTGGGCAAAGTAGGACACAAGCAGCAGAGTTTTGGATGACCTCAAGTTTATGGAGAAACCACCAGCTGGGAGTGTGTTGGAATAGCCAAGTTTAGAGGCAACAAAAGCATAGGAACAAACTTCCATTCTTTAAAGTTTCTGTTACAGTGAGAACCAAGTAAAACTTATTGCTATTTTCTACACAACAACCTTCTCATTGAACTCATGGGAGGTAATTTTCAGTTTGGATGTGGGCAGAAAACTGGTGGTTGCAAATTAGCTGTCCATTATGCACCCTACCTGATTTTTCATTCTATTGACATTAGACTGAAACTTTTGCCCACAGTATTCTACATGACAACAGAACACAGACACTCTTTAACATGGGGCTTGTCTTAGCCTACTGTTCTAAACTAAATATATGAAATGATCTAAACACAGAATTTAATAAACGGGTCAACATGTGATATAAATAACTATGGAATGGAACCTAGCGTCATACAGAAGTAAACCACTATGCTCAGCATAAGAGATACATTTTTGAGCAAACAATAGAGTCCCATTGTATGTTTTATATGACAACATTTATTTTTTGCATTTGCACTGCAACAACTCACAGGAAATGATTCATTGTGTGTTATTGTGCAGCCTGGGCTCTAAACTGGTGGTACTTAATTCAAATAAAAATAGAAAATGCTGGAAAAGCTCAGCAGGTCTGACAGCATCTGTGGAGAGAGAAACAAAGTTAACGTTTCGAGCCCGTAAGACTCTTCTTCAGAGCTCTGAAGTCATACAGACTCAAAACGTTAACTTTGTTTTTCTCTCCACAGATGATGTCCGACCTGCTGAGTTTTTCCAGCATTTTCAGCTTTTATTTCCGATTTCCAGCCTCAACGGTATTTTGCTTTGATATTTAATTTAAATTGGGTCAAATGATATTTAATCAAGTGATTGCCAACTTGGAACATAATTTCTTAGAATTATCTGCCACTTCATCTTTACAAGATACATTGAAGAAATAGTTTCATGCAGAGTAGACTGAAATTTTTTAAAAGTCATTTAGGACCCCCTATTACTCACCACAGTCACACATACATTTGTGACATCATGCCATTTATGTTCCTCTTAGAAGTGAAATACTGCTTATAGTTGTCCAAAATTGATCAGAATGATACTGGCAGAGCCTCAGGCACCGAATTTATGTCGCTCTTGTATTGAAACACCACAAGCTGTTTCAAATGTAGGAAATTGAGAACGTGAAGACTAATGCTTACATTTCAAAATGAGGTCACAAATGGACTTTGCAACACCAAAATAATTATGCTTCTAGAATACAGTATAAACCCCTATTGTTTTGTTACAGTTGTCCCCTCTCTCTTGTCCTTCTTCATCGCTTTAGTCATTCTGCAATCCCTGTGCAACTACTGTACAGACAGTGGGAAATAATAGTAAGATAATTTTTTTTATAATTTGTGCAATTTATTCAGCTTCAGGAAGTGGAATTACTATCCCTTCCTCCCTCAGCTCCTGTAATTACTTCACATGCAACTTGTAAAACATAATATTTGAATAATTGGTTTCTGACTCACTGGGGCTATAAATATTCATAAATATGAATTTAACTTCTCAGCTTTAAGTGGTGGGAAGAGCAGGCAACATTTGGAGCTTTTGATATACATATTTTAAAACAGATTTTGTCCATCTTCTAATGATAGCGACGAGAAGTGATTAATGATGGAATATTAAAGTATTGAGGTAATTTTGATCTACTTGTTATCCTCATATTCCTGTTTTTTAGTAGTATGTACAAAGTATATAATCTCTTACTTACATAGCCAATTGGACTATTGGAATTGATTATCCCACTGAGCAGCATTTAAACATTTGTGTTTGTATAAAGAAGAAAGGGTTAGTGCTTAGCAATTACAATGGCCCAGACCTTCCAGTCGGTGGCAAATCTGTTGCACTTGCCACTGACTACGATTAAAATTGTGGCCTTATCTTTTTGCAATGGATCTTTAGGGACTTCTTGTCCTAGGTGAGGGATGGAGTCATCAGCAAGGGGAAACACGAGGGTTAGTGGTGCAGAAGTGCCGAGGCCACATCCCTTTTGATGTCAGCATCATAAGGAGTGCCCCATAAAAATTATTTTTAATCCTTCAAAGTCTTTTAATTTACTTTTTGACTTTATGAAATATTTAATTTAATTTAAGTAAATGTTGAAAAGTCTTGACATGAATTGAAAAATTACTTCAAATGAAATAATGGTAAAGTGTATAGGTCTCTGAGTGTCTTGATTTGTTTTATTATTTGTTTACCCAATGGATTATAAGTGGACACAACTGTTTATTAGGTCTCTGAGTCCATTGATTTTTTTACAGAATAGATTAGCAGTGGAAAGAGCTATTTACAAATAGGGTGGTGGTTTGGGGTGGTGGTTGGGGGCAATGCTTGGGCTGGGTTGGGGGTGAATGTAGATGGTGGGGGCTGGGCTGGAGGGTGGGGGGTTAGTGGAGAGTGAGGAGCTGGGTAGGGGGTGAGGGAGTGGGCGGAATTGTGCTGTTGGGAGGGTGGGTGGAGTTTGGGGATCGGGTGAGGTGGTTGGATGGGTGAGCAGTGTCAGGAAGATATGATCATTTCCATAATGTTATTGGAATTTATTGTAAAATAGAATAATGTGTATGTGTGTGTCTGTGTGACTTAATTGAATTAGAGGCAGCTAGTCTGGGTGCTTCAATGTAAGAAGAGAAGTTAGATTTGAAATGTTGATGCGGTAAACATGGGGAAGTTTCAGAATGTGAAGTATAAAGGGAACATTTGCATTTTTAAACAGACTATAGTGGCTCAAATTCAAAGGAGAGGGTGTAACATATACCTAGTCAGTAGAAGTAGTAAGAAATAGTGTGTTTATTTATTTTTACCAAAGATTACTGATGCCATTGTTATTATGATAGATTTTTTATTTGTAGAGAGGTAAAGTTCAAAAGACATAGTGAAACAATGGGAATTTGCATTCAAAGAGGAAAATATGTATCAAGGAGAGAAGGCTGTTTGTAAGGGAATCAGTTTAAGATCCAACAAATGTGAAAAGCCTGTAGCCTGTATATACCAAACTACTGCCTCCAGTGACTGAATTTAAGAGAACTCACTTTGGATCTGACTGTTCAGGGTATTATTTATTTTGCTTAGGCCTTTTACAATCTATGTGTCTTACTGCTGTCTTAATGAAAGTGTAACTGGGAGTTAAATTAATTAGTGGATTTAGAAGTTATTATAGTAGTAATTTGTAGACATACCTATGTGCTTACAATCTTTTCTTTTATTAATAAATGCTTAAATTAGTTTTATAAAAACCTCTTAAGACTTGGTGGTCTTATGACTGAATTCAAAAGCCACATCTCGAAACATACAAATTGAAAAGTAGTTGTGACAGTTATTTCAAGTTTCCCTCTGGGACTTGAATAGCTCAGCATTTACCATCTGCAGTGTCATAACAAAAATTGGGGGTTCTTTGCGAGATATATTTGAAATTCCTTGATTGTTTTGGAGTTGGTGAATCTTAAGGTTACGAGTACAAGGGCACTTTGAATTCAGGAGTTGGTGTAAGGTTTTTGTTGTAGCAGTGAAACTGCAACATGGCTTTGACAATTGCTAAGTATTGTCTGGGAGTTGAAGTTATAGCTTTGTTTGGTTTACAAAAGGTAAATAAAGCTAAGTTAATGGAATTGGCAGATACGTTACAATTAGGATTACCTGCAGGGGTGAGGAAATCAGACAGAACTGAAAGTATAGCACAGCATTTGAAATTAGAAGGAATACCTGAGAGACCGAGTTCTCCATGGGGTGGTTCGTTTGAATGGGCTCAAATTCAGTTGCAAATGACAAAAATGGAATTAGAGGCAGCAGAAAAAGAAAAACAAAGAGCAATTCAAAGGGAATAGACAGAAAGGCAGGAGAGAGAAAGAGAACAAGAAAGGGAATTAGAAATGGTGAGGTTAGAAAAGGAGGAAAGAGAAAAAGGGAGGGCGATTTCCAGCTTAAAATGCAGACAGTTAAAAGAGATTTGCCAGTAGGGGAGGAAGGACTTATTCCCAGATCAGAACTCAGTGGTGGGATGTTTGAATGGGTTCATAATTTACCCAGGAGAATTTTGAGGAGCAGGTTGCAGAGATGTTAAAAGATTGTGTATGTAAAGGGAAAGCCTTTCCATGTGTACAGGGTGGAGTAGGTAAAGATGTTAAAATTTTAAGAGGCAGAGGGGTTAGTCAAGCCTTAATGTTGTGGGGTAGTGACACTTGTTGTTCAGAGGGAGTATTGTAGGAATAATAAGTGGGGTTCATGCAGATGCTAAATCTATTCCCTAGTGGAAGGTAAATTTAAAGTGTAGGTGGAAAACAGAAGAAGTGATTGCTGGAGTGCTGGAAAAATTGCCCAGTGCAGGAATTCAATTTGTCTTGGGTAATGCTATAGTTGGATCACAAATGTGGGTGATGCCTATGGTTGTTGAGCAGCTGGTAGAGGCATCTTCAACAGAAGTCTTGCAGAGAGAGCATCCTGGATTGTTTCCAGATTGTGTGATAACAAGGTCACAGGTTTATAGGTTGAAACAAGGAGAACAGGAAGTTCAAAGGCAGGGAGAAGATGTTGACATCATTTAGCTGACACTCTATTTGGTAACATTGTTCAGGAGGAAATAACAGAGGACAATTCAGCGGAAGTGTTAAACTCAAGGAGGTTATTAGGCTTACAGAAAAAGGGTTTGCAAATACAACATTTATGTCAAAGTTTCTGATATGGTAAAAAAAAGGCTATTTTGATATAAGAAAACAGCCCGGGGAAACTTATTGAATTTGAGAGAGTAAAACAAAGCAATTTTGATTGGTAGATATGGGCATTAAAAATAGAGATGACATATACAGTTCCTACAGAAGTAAATCTTTTGGAAGAATTTAAAGATTCAATTCCTTCAGTAGTGAGAACTCATGTGGAGGAACAGAGAGTTGGAACTGTAAAAACAAAAAAGCTGCGGATGCTGGAAATCCAAAACAAAAACAAAAACAGAATTACCTGGAAAAACTCAGCAGGTCTGGCAGCATCGGCAGAGAAGAAAAGAGTTGACGTTTCGAGTCCTCATGACCCTTTGACAGAACTTGAGTTCGAGTCCAAGAAAGAGTTGAAATATAAGCTGGTTTAAGGCGTGTGTGTGGGGGGGCGGAGAGAGAGTGAGAGAGAGAGAGGTGGAGGGGGTGGGTGTGGTTGTAGGGACAAACAAGCAGTGATAGAAGCAGATCATCAAAAGATGTCAACAACAATAGTGCAAAAGAACACATAGGTGTTAAAGTTAAAGTTGGTGATATTATCTAAACGAATGTGCTAATTAAGAATGGATGGTAGGGCACTCAAGGTATAGCTCTAGTGGGGGTGTTTTTTTTTAAAATAATGGAAATAGGTGGGAAAAGGAAAATCTTTATAATTTATTGGAAAAAAAAGGAAGGGGGAAACAGAAAGGGGGTGGGGATGGGGGAGGGAGCTCACGACCTAAAGTTGTTGAATTCAATATTCAGTCCAGATGGCTGTAAGGTGCCTAGTCGGAAGATGAGGTGTTGTTCCTCCAGTTTGCGTTGGGCTTCACTGGAACAATGCAGCAAGCCAAGGACAGACATGTGGGCAAGAGAGCAGGGTGGAGTGTTAAAATGGCAAGCGACAGGGAGGTTTGGGTCATTCTTGCGGACAGACCGCAGGTGTTCTGCAAAGCGGTCGCCCAGTTTACGTTTGGTCTCTCCAATGTAGAGGAGACCACATTGGGAGCAACGAATGCAGTAGACTAAGTTGGGGGAAATGCAAGTGAAATGCTGCTTCACTTGAAAGGAGTGTTTGGGTCCTTGGACGGTGAGGAGAGAGGAAGTGAAGGGGCAGGTATTGCATCTTTTGCGTGGGCATGGGGTGGTGCCATAGGAGGGGGTTGAGGAGTAGGGGGTGATGGAGGAGGGGACCAGGGTGTCCCGGAGGGAGCGATCCCTACGGAATGCCGATAGGGGGGGGTGAAGGGAAGATGTGTTTGGTGGTGGCATCATGCTGGAGTTGGCGGAAATGGCGGAGGATGATCCTTTGAATGCGGAGGCTGGTGGGGTGATAAGTGAGGACAAGGGGGACCCTATCATGTTTCTGGCAGGGAGGGGAAGGCGTGAGGGCGGATGCGCGGGTGATGGGCCGGACACGGTTGAGGGCCCTGTCAACGACCGTGGGTGGAAAACCTCGGTTAAGGAAGAAGGAGGACATGTCAGAGGAACTGTTTTTGAAGGTAGCATCATCGGAACAGATGCAACGGAGGCGAAGGAACTGAGAGAATGGGATGGAGTCCTTACAGAAAGCGGGGTGTGAGGAGCTGTAGTCGAGATAGCTGTGGGAGTCGGTGGGTTTGTAATGGATATTGGTGGACAGTCTATCACCAGAGATTGAGACAGAGAGGTCAAGGAAGGGAAGGGAAGTGTCAGAGATGGACCACGTGAAAATGATGGAGGGTTGGAGATTGGAAGCAAAATTAATACATTTTTCCAAGTCCCGACGAGAGCAAGAAGCGGCACCGAAGTAATCATCGATGTACCGGAGAAAGAGTTGTGGAAGGGGGCCGGAGTAGGACTGGAACAAGGAATGTTCCACATACCCCATTAAGAGACAGGCATAGCTGGGGCCCATGCGGGTACCCATAGCCACACCTTTTATTTGGAGGAAGTGAGAGGAGTTGAAGGAGAAATTGTTCAGCGTGAGAACAAGTTCAGCCAGACGGAGGAGAGTAGTGGTGGATGGGGATTGTTCGGGCCTCTGTTCGAGGAAGAAGCTAAGGGCCCTCAGACCATCCTGGTGGGGGATGGAGGTGTAGAGGGATTGGACGTCCATGGTGAAGAGGAAGCGGTTGGGGCCAGGGAACTGGAAATTGTTGATGTGACGTAAGGTGTCAGAGGAATCACGGATGTAGGTGGGAAGGGACTGGACAAGAGGAGAGAGAAGGGAGTCAAGATAACGAGAAATCAGTTCTGTGGGACAGGAGCAAGCTGAGACGATCGGTCTACCGGGGCAGTTCTGTTTGTGGATTTTGGGTAGGAGATAGAAGCGGGCCGTCCAAGGTTGGGAGACTATCAGGTTGGAAGCTGTGGGAGGGAGATCCCAAGAGGAGCTGAGGTCAGTGACAGTCCTGGAAACAATGGCTTGATGTTCAGTGGTGGGGTCATGGTCCAGGGAGAGGTAGGAGGAAGTGTCTGCGAGTTGACGCTCAGCCTCCGCGAGGTAGAGGTCAGTGCGCCAGACAACAACAGCACCACCCTTGTCAGCGGGTTTGATGACAATGTCAGGGTTGGACCTGAGAGAATGGAGTGCAGTAAGTTCAGAGAGAGACAGGTTAGAATGGGTGAGAGGAGCAGAGAAATTGAGACGACTAATGTCGTGCCGACAGTTCTCAATGAAAAGATCAAGAGAAGGTAAGAATCCAGAGGGAGGGGTCCAGGTGGAGGGAGAATATTGGAGATGGGTAAAAGGATCCGTTGAACTGGGGGAGGAGTCCTGCCCAAAGAAGTGAGCCCGGAGACGAAGACGGCGGAAGAAGATTTCAGCATCGTGCCGAGCCTGAAATTCATTGAGGTGAGGGCGTAAGGGTATGAAACTAAGTCCTTTGCTGAGCACTGAACGTTCAGCATCGGAGAGGGGAAGGTCAGGGGGTATAGTGAATACACGGCTGGGGTTGGGATTGGAAGATGGGGTGGGGACGGAGGGACAGGCTGGGGTGGAGGGTCCTAGATGGGTGTTGGTGTTGATGAGTTGTTGGAGCTTGTGTTCCTTAGCACTTGAGAGAAAGAGAAAAAGTTTCTTGTTGAGGCGTCGGATGAGCCGAAGGATAAAATGAAACTGGGGCCACGCGCAGCTTTGAAAAAGGGTACGGCGGTGCTGCTGGAGGGAGAGGTCGAGTGTGTTCATGTGGCGGTGCATGGCACTGAGTGTGGATTTCCGAATGTGACGGGAACAGCAGTCCGAGAAACGTTTTATGTCCCGGAGATACCTGTAATCCTGGGTGGGTTCGAAACATGAGGGGTGGAATTTCAGTTGAAATCCACGTGGGGTAAGTCGAAGATGGAGACAGTCACTGAGAAAGGAGATGTGGCTGTGAAAGCGGGTTTTAGTAAACACCTTGTCAAACACCAGGAGGGAAATGGGAAGCAAGGAAGGTGAGCAGGGCAAAAGAGAAGTACGGAAATCCTGTCGCAGAGAGGAACAGAACTTCTTCAAGGAGGTAGGCATTTCTTGAAGAGCAGTGGCAGTCAATTAAACACAGAGATAAAACCAAAAAAGCTGCGGATGCTGGAAATCCAAAACAAAAACAAAAACAGAATTACCTGGAAAAACTCAGCAGGTCTGGCAGCATCGGCGGAGAAGAAAAGAGTTGACGTTTTGAGTCCTCATGACCCTTCGACAGAACTTGAGTTCAAGTCCAAGAAAGAGTTGAAATATAAGCTGGTTTAAGGCGCGTGTGTGGGGGGCAGAGAGTGAGAGAGAGAGCATGATAGGGTCCCCCTTGTCCTCACTTATCACCCCACCAGCCTCCGCATTCAAAGGATCATCCTCCGCCATTTCTGCCAACTCCAGCATGATGCCACCACCAAACACATCTTCCCTTCACCCCCCCCCCTATCGGCATTCCAAAGGGATTGCTCCCTCCGGGACACCCTGGTCCCCTCCTCCATCACCCCCTACTCCTCAACCCCCTCCTATGGCACCACCCCATGCCCACGCAAAAGATGCAATACCTGCCCCTTCACTTCCTCTCTCCTTACCGTCCAAGGACCCAAACACTCCTTTCAAGTGAAGCAGCATTTCACTTGCATTTCCCCCAACTTAGTCTACTGCATTCGTTGCTCCCAATGTGGTCTCCTCTACATTGGAGAGACCAAACGTAAACTGGGCGACCGCTTTGCAGAACACCTGCGGTCTGTCTGCAAGAATGACCCAAACCTCCCTGTCGCTTGCCATTTTAACACTCTACCCTGCTCTCTTGCCCACATGTCTGTCCTTGGCTTGCTGCATTGTTCCAGTGAAGCCCAACGCAAACTGGAGGAACAACACCTCATCTTCCAACTAGGCACTTTACAGCCATCCGGACTGAATATTGAATTCAACAACTTTAGGTCGTGAGCTCCCTCCCCCATCCCCAACCCCTTTCTGTTTCCCCCTTCCTTTTCTTTTTTTTCCAATAAATTATATAGATTTTCCTTTTCCCACCTATTTCCATTATAAAAAGAGAAAAAGAAAAAAAATATATATTTATTTATTTATTATTTTTTGTTTTTTTTTACATCTTTTACGCTCTCCCACCCCCACTAGAGCTATACCTTGAGTGCCCTACCATCCATTCTTAATTAGCACATTCGTTTAGATAATATCACCAACTTTAACTTTAACACCTATGTGTTCTTTTGTACTATTGTTGTTGACATCTTTTGATGATCTGCTTCTATCACTGCTTGTTTGTCCCTACAACCACACCCCCACTCCACCTCTCTCTCTCTCTCTCTCTCTCCGGCCCCCACACACACGCCTTAAACCAACTTATATTTCAACTCTTTCTTGGACTCGAACTCAAGTTCTGTCGAAGGGTCATGAGGACTCGAAACGTCAACTCTTTTCTTCTCCGCCGATGCTGCCAGACCTGCTGAGTTTTTCCAGGTAATTCTGTTTTTGTTTTTGTAGTTGGAACTGTAAGGCAAGCAGCAGAAAAAGCTGATGATTATAAGTTAGTTGATAGACCCAACCTTTATTTCATCACCCTTTAAAATCAGAAAAGGATAGAAAGTGGGAAGGTGATAGGAAGATGTGTAGTCAAGGAAGAGAAGGAGTAAGTGGACATTTGCAAGAAATCTTTTCTCAGAATAAAAATCAAAAGGTCAAACAGTTACTCAGAAACAGAGGCAAAATGTATTCCAGAATGTTATTACCTTAAGGGTGATGTTTTAATGAGCAAATGGAAACCAGATCATGTTTCAGCAAATGAAAGCTGGAGGGAGGTGCATTAGATTGTAGTTCCACTTGAATACAGAAATGAAATTCTGAGGATAGCTCATGAAATTCCAATGGGGGGAGATTTAGGAATTAGAAAGACACAGGTGAAGGCATTTTTTTTGGCCTGGATTGCATAGGGATATAGTCAAATTCTGTAGAACATGTCACACATGTCAGGTGATAGGTAAATCAAAACCAGAGATTAAGCTGGCACCTTTGATTCCAATTCCAGCATTTGAAGAACTTTTTACGAGGGTCATGATTGATTCTGTAGGACCCTTCCCTAATACAAAAAGTGGAAATCAGTACTTACTGACAATAATGGGAATGTCTACCAGGTTTCCTGAAGCAATATCTTTGAGAACCATTACAACAAAGAAGACTATGGAAAAGTTAACTAAATTTTTTTTACAAGATATGGTTTACCTATGGAAACACAATCAGATGAGGGTTCTAATTTTAAGTCACAGCTATTTAAGTAAGTAATGAACAGTTTGGGGATGAAACAGTTCAAGTCAACAGCTTATCATCCTGAGTCACAAGGGGCTTTGGAAAGATGGCATCAAACTCTAAAAACTATGATGTGAGCATAGAGTCAGGATTATCCACAGAATCGGGATGGGAAAGTTCCATTCTTGTTGCTTGTTATTAGGGATGCTCCAGATGCATTTGGCTGGTTTTTAGTCCTTTTGAAATAGTCTATGGTCCTGAGGCAAGGGGACCACTGAAATTTATTTATGAGAAATTAGTAGATCAGAACTCAGAAACTACTCTCCTGGATTACAGGCAGAACTTTCCAAAATTTGCACTAAATGTGGTAAAATAGCGTTCCACCCACTGATGGCAATGGTGGGTTTTCAAGCCATATCAGCCCAAGCCTGCCAAATTACTAATGCATTCCCGGAAAACATGCCATTTCCATGGCAGACGGGCTCTCATTCGCCCAACTGCTATCACCCCGCCATTGCATCATGCCAGCCACCATGTTTAAAAGGCACAGCACAGCGCTCATTGTTTCCAGCTCACCACTGTTGCATGGAAAAAATGGTCAGCCAAGGGAAAAAGACTGCAGCCCACCTCTTCAATGACAGGTCCCTCCAGCGACTGCTGGGTGCCTTGGAGGCCCACCAGGATATCCAGTACCCCTGCTCTGGCCGCAGGATGGGCAGCAATGTGGCCAATTCAGCTTGGGAGGTGGTGGCAGTGATGGTCAGTGCCAACACCCTTCAGAAGAAGCCACCCAGTACTGCAAGGATGTGAATAATCTCTGTTTCACCAGGGTAAGTCACTATTCTCATCACTCTCAACTCACACACTCACAACCCATCACACAGCCACAGGGCCCTCACTCATTGCCAGTTCAAGAGGCATCACCATTCACTCTCTCACACTCACTGTCATTGTCCTCATCCCATCTATGGGACCACTCACTACCCACACATGCCAGGCATACGTATCATCTGGCCTGGCAGGTGTCCTGCTTACACTTTTCCATCTCTATCCATGCAGGATAAGCTGGCACACAACAGTGGCAGAATGCCTGAAATCAAGGTACTCACAGATATTGAAAACAGAGCCATCCAGCTGGCCAGCAATGACCAGGACCGATCCTGTGCTGACGGTGAGTTTGGCGCTGCTCTACCAAGTGAGGATCCAGCAGTGCAACATCCATCAGATAACCATGCTGTGAGCAATATGTCCTCTTTCACAGGCCACTGCCATGCTCTAATTATCTCCCCTTGCTTTCACAGGCACTTCTGCCAAACTGCCGACAGAATCCATGGCCCAGGGCCTCCAATCAAGCCCTGAAGAAACCTCTGAAGAGGAATCTGGAGACATCTTGCCTTGAAGTTCCATCACAGTGCTCACACACAGCCTCCACCAGTGCAGAGACACATACCTTGGTGGGACCTAGCTTTAGAGTAGCCCTGGGATCACAATCTGGTGAGCACATCGCACTTTCTGATCCACAGCAGGCGGTGGCAGGGACATCCTAGGTGTTCAGCACTCAGAGGACTGTTGGAGGCCAGGACGTTGCTGAGTTCCAGTCAGATGATGAGCCTCTGGACTCAGTCATGTCACAGTTGCTGCAGCTGCAAAGGCAAGCTCTGGAACATCAGGAAGGGACGTCCGCTGCACTCCTCAGATTGCAAGGCATGATGGAGGAGTCCGTTTGTCTTCAGGCTGAGGTGATAGCACCGGCATGCCAATGCACTGAGGTCAACACTGCTAAGATGGTGGCCACACAGGAGATCTTGGTCCAGGACTTCACTCCTGCACAGCTGCGTGAGCTCAACTCCATCACTGATGCCATAGTTGGCCTCCAACAGTGTGTATGTGAGAGGGGTGACGGGCAGCTCAATCTCACTCTAGCTACCCCTGCTCCTCAAGGAGTCAGCCTGTGGCCCCTGGGCACCTATGGGGAGGAGGATCAGCAGGTGCACACACCAGGCTCGTCAATCCAGGTGACTCCGAGTGTGCTCGGCCTATCCGATTCCCCTCTTCCTGTGACCCCAACAGCTCCAGCTTCCCAGGCCGAGGAGGGTGCCTCTGCCACAAAGCAGGACACTGAAAGCAGGCCGGGGCCCACCAAGTCTCAGTCCTGCAGAGGACGCCTGCAAAGTCATCATAGAGAGGGCATCACAGTCAGCAGGCTGCCTTCACCTCCGCTGTAGATGTACAGTGAGCACCTAGACATAGCGACAGGGTTAGGAAAGTTAAGGAGAATTAGTTGCATAGCCTGGGCACGGGTGTTAATTACTTGTACATACTGTTCACTATTGTCAATAAACTCCCAACAATGTCTCCCTGCCAATGGCTCCTTGTTCTGATGAGCAGTGTTTTTGTCACTCAGGTGTGAAACCTTTCTGCACAAGATAAAGGCAGGTGTCTCAGTCCAGGGCCTTTTCCCTGTGCTCTGTGCAGCTTTCAGACCACAATGATGGTCCAGCCTCACACTCCCTGGAAACATTACTGATGCCTGCACCTCGGCAGTGCTGGTCATTGCTGGCAGAATGTAGTGGGCAGGCACCAGAGAGTTCTCTCATTCTCTTGATGTGCTCTCAGCACCTTTGAGGAGGGGCTGGCCCCCATCTCTTCAGCATCCGCAACTAGTGATGCTGTGCTCCAGCTCCTGAAGGGCTCAGGCGCTGAAGATGAACAAAGCATCAGAGACTTCTAAAGTTTCATGGCTGCGCCTCTATGATATGACACTGATAACAGAGCCAGACAGGAGTCAGACATTTTCAGAGGCTATGTGGAGATTTTATGGAGTGTCCTCATTGCATGTCATCATCATCCTCCTGCAATTGAGCGACTATGAGGGCCTCCACTGCATCTCCATGACAGGAGCATTCTCATACAGGATATTCGTGCTGCAATATGCCAGGCTGGAGTCAAACTTTCAAAAATGCGACGTAGGGATCTATGGGTTCACCTCACTGCATGTCGTCGTCATTATCCTCCACAAATCTAGCAGCTATGAAGGCCTCCTTAGCACACCTGTCTCATCTAGCCAGTGCGAGGGCCTTATCCCTGTCATCGTCACCTCCGAGGACCTCGTCAACCTAATCCCCATCAGCATCCTCCTCATCGGAGGAGATATACAGATCTTCCATCTCCTCCTCAGCCAGCTTGTGTCCCTGGTGCAGTGCCAGATTGTAAAGGGCGCAGCAGATGACGGTGATTCATGACACCCTCTGTGGACTGTATTGTAGGGCTCCACCAGACCGGTCCAGGCACTGGAACCCACATCTTCAGCTTTCCGATGGTTTGCTCCACCGAGTTGTGAGTTGCAGCATGAGCCTCATTACAGCATCACTCTGCTGCAGTCTGAGGCCACCACAGAGATATCATCAACCACAGTCTCTGTGGGTAGCCCTTGTCCCCAAGGAGCCTTCCTGCAGCTTCTGTGGACCCTGGAAGACATCAGGGATCTGTGGCCAACTGAAGGTGTAGGCATCGTGCATACTCCCTGGAAACTGTGCACACATCTGTAGGATGCGTTTCCGGTGATCGCACACCAGCTGCGCATTCAGTGAGTGGAATCACTTGTAGTAGATATAGTCCACCATGTGTAGGGCTGTAGACCTGAGCACCACATGGGTGCAGTCAATCGCACCCTGCACCTGTGGGAATCCCGAGATCTGGGAGAATGCAATGGCCCTTGCATCCTGGCTGTCCCAGCCACAGGCGAAATGCACAAAGCTATATGTCCCCGGGAAGATGGCATCCATGATGTCATGGATGCATTTGTGGGTGGCAGCTTGTAATATCCCATAGAGGTTACCTGTGGAGCCCTGAGAGGAGCCACTGGCATAGAAATTGAGCACCATGGTTACTTTCACAGCTACTAGAAGTGGATGCCCTCCATGGCCCTTGGTGAAAGTCCTGCAGTAAATGGCTGTGAAACAACCAAGTCCCTAGACATGTGCAGTCATCGGCGACACTGGTTCTTGATAATCTGTAGGAATGGTGTCTATAGACCCTGGTGTTGCTAGGCGCCGATCAGCCATGGCTCACTGTCGCTCCTGGGCAGCATATGCGGGAGCTCCTGCTCCTCCTTCTTCCTGAGGATGCTGCTCCTGCCTTTGTGCAGCCAGGAGCCTCAGTTGTTCTCTCCTCCGTGTTGTCCACTCTCTGTAGGCCATCAGGCATACAGCTAGGTCACCAGGATCCATGATCCTGATGTGGTCCTCCTGTGACATGAACGAGAAAGAGACGTGTTTAGCATGGGTGTACTCAGCACCTTTTCTGGCTTTGTGTGACAACCCCTTAATGCTTCCCGGAGAGTGATGGCTAACCCTCAGATGGTAATAGATGAGCGCACTGCATGGCGGCCCTGTCAGCCTGCGACACTTGGGGGGGGTACTGTTCCTAACTGGGATGCTGAGATTGCATGGGGCTGTGAGTGCCTCCAGCAGTGACTGCTACATGGCTAGTGTTGGCAAGGAGATTGTACAATGTGCAGTCCAACTGCTCCATGGTCCAATAAAGTGGTTGCAGATTCATAGTCCCATGCTGGGGGGAAGTGGTGGTAAGGTCTGGACCACATTGTGGCACTTTGGTGCCTCCATTTTGCTTGCGTGGGTGGACAGACTAGGCACCCGCCCCAATCATCTCACTGTGGCTGCGCCTGAACTGTCTCAGTTGCAGAGAAATGGTCAGCTCATACAGGCGTCCCTACTGCATGGCCACTTCCCTCGCCTACCATGCCCCCCACCTCAATTTCTTGTGCGCAGGGTCCAATGCCAGGGCAGCAGTTGCCCCCAGGCACCCCCCCAACAATAGTTACCTCCGAGGCTGCCCCTGGACACCACCCCCCCCAACCCCACCCACCCCCCATCCCCGACAGCAGTCGTCTCCAAGGCTGGGCAGTAGTTGCCCCCAGACACCACCCCCCACCCCCGCGACAACTGTCACCTCCATGGCAGGGCAGTACTTCACCTGGCCCCCTGGCGCCCCTTAAGCCTGCAAAGCAACAGGTGACCCTGGTGGGTTTGCAGAACAATGCTGTTCAGTCACCTCCAGTTCCCCCAAAGTGAAGGCTGCCAAGTGCACATCGCCTGAGTGCTGTTGTGAAACATGTCGACATGCTTTCTCGCTGACATGGATGGACAATCTGGAGGGGGTCCAAGAGCCTAGTGGGATGGCATTTTAATGATATGCTGATGTATTACAATAAGCTCCCCAATGACTGTTGATGGGAAACGTGGCCCACCATCAGCAGACTGAGTGGACGATCATGACCTGCCTTCCTGCTGTATTGAAATATATCGCGCCATATTTTCTGCGGATGCTACCCATCACGCCGGGTATGGAAAATTCCGCCCTATGTATCAAACTTCAGAGAGAAATTGGATAGAGCATGTGAGTTGGTTAGGGAACATTTAAAGATATCACAGCAAGTGATGAATGTGAAAGCAGACAAGAAAACTACAGCCCAGAATTTTGTTGCTGGAGAGAAAGTGCTAGTTTTGTTACCAGTATTGGATGACTCATTAAAGACAAGGTTTAGTGGGCCGTACAGGAATTAAAAGAAACTGAGTGAAGTAAATTATTTAATAAACACTACAGATAGAAGAAAGAAGCAGAGGGTGTGTCACGTAAATATGCTTAAAAGGTACTTTAATGGGGAAAGGACCAAAAGGAGGAATTTTTGGTGGTAGATCAGGAGAAAGAGGTAGAAATGAAGGATTCCATAACTGATTTTCCTCTAATCAAGTTGTATAATGAGGGGGTACTTGAAAAATTAAATGTAATATTGAATTACCATCAATGTGATTTGGAAAAGTTATTGCAATCACACAAAGGTATTTGTGGAAATAAACTGGAGAGGACAGATTTAGCTATACATGATGTGTCTGTAGAAGTTTATCTTTGGTAAGGAAACATCCTTACAGATTAAATGCAGCAAAGTTATCACAAGTACAGAAAGAAATTGACTTCATGCTTCAAAATGGTATCATTGAGTCTCGTTGCAGTAACTGGAGCTTGCCTATTGTATTGGTACCAAAACTGGATGGAACACAAAGACTGTGTGTAGACTATCAAAAGGTGAATGCGGTGACAAAAGCAGATTCATAACCTATACCTAGGTTGGAAGATTGCATTGAGAAAGTGGGGCAATCAAAATTTATCACCACGATTGATTTGCTAAAAGGATAATGATAAGTACCGTTATCGGAGAGAGCAAAGGAGATATTGGCTTTTATGATGCCAAGTGGACGACATTAGTTTAAAGTCATGCCATTTGACATGAAGAACTCATTTGCGATATTTCAAAGACTGATAAACAAAGTAATTGCAGGTCTGAGCAATTGTACTGTTTATATTGACAACCTGAATGATTTTTAGTCCTACGTGGGAGGAGCATTTATAACATGTGAAAGAATTATTTACTCAATTACAAGATGCTAATTTGGTGATGAACTTGGCTAAAAGTGAATTTGCAAAAGTGCAAGTTACATATCTAGGCCATACCATTGGACATGGTAAGGTGGCTCCAAGAAATGTGAAAGTCAAGGCTATCATGGATTTCCCAGTGCCTACAACAAAATGAGAAGTTTTGAGATTTCTGGACATGAGAGGGTTTTATCAGAAATTTGTACCAAATTTTAGCCAAGTGGCTGCTCCACTGACTGAACTATTAAAAAAGAACAAGAAGTATCAATGAACGCACAAGTGTCAGAAGGCATTTGACAGTTTGAAAACTGTATTAACTATGACACCAGTGTTGGCAGTACCCAATTATGCCAAGCAATTCAAGTTGGCCATTGACACCATTGAGATAGGCATTGGGGCTTTACTGTTACAAGAAGATGACACTGGAATTGAAAAACTGAAGTACAACAGAGAAGATATTCAATAATTGAAAAAGAGGCTTTGTGTTTGGTGTTGGCTTTGCAGCATTTTGAAATTTATGTGACAAACAATTTGTCAGGAACAATTGTTTATACAGACCACAATCTTTTAAAGTTTCTGGTCAAATTTCAAGACAGAAGTGCAAGGCTATTCAGATGGAGTTTATTACTGCAACCATTTAATCTACAGGTTATACATGTCGCTGGATAAGAAAATCTGATGGCAGATGCTTTCTTAAGAGTTTGAAGCTTAAAGGGAAAATAGGACATTTAAAACCTGGACACTGAACTGAAATGATTCCTTTGATGCGAAGGATTTGTATATATATTGTTTTGTTAATGCATGCATACTTACACTATGTAAGTATATAGATAAGTATAGGAGATAATATAAGATTGATTAGTAAAAATGAAGCCGTCTTTTTAAATTATGACGGCTCATTTTTCAACGCAGAGGGGTATGTCACAAAGATATAATAATTTCCATAAGGTTATTGGAATTTATTGTAAAATAGAATAATAGTCAGATGTGTCTGTGTGTGTTTGTGTGTACGTGTGAGATTTAATTGAATTAGAGGCAGCTAGTCTGGGTGCTTTCATGTAACAAGAGAAGTTAGGTTTGAAATGTTAATGTGGTGAACATGGGGAAATTTTAGAATGTGAAGTGTAAAAGGAATATTTGCATTTTCAAACAAACTATGGTAGCTTGAATTCAGAGGGAGTGTAATATGTACCTAGTCAGCAGAAGTAGTAAGAAATAATGTATTTATTTATTTTACCAGGTTATTGGTGGAAATGATACTATGACAGACTTTTTATTAGTAGATAGGTAAACTGCAAAAGGCATAGTGAAACAATGGGAATTTGCAGTCAAGGAGGAAAATATGTATCAAGGAGAGAAGGCTGTTTGTAAGGGAATCAGTTTAAGATCCAACATGTGTGAAAAGCCTGTAGCCTGTATGTACCAAACTGCTGCCTCCAGGAACTGAATTTAAGAGAACTCACTTTGGATCTGACTGTTCAGGGTATTATTTATTTTGCCTGGGTCTTTTAAAATCAATGTGTCTTATTGTTTCCTTAACGAAAATGTAACAGGGAGTTAAATTAATTAGTGGATTTATAAGTAATTATAGAAGCAATTTGTAGACATATCTACGTGCTTACAATCTTTTCTTTTCTTAATAACTGTTTAATTTAGTTTTATAAAATCCTTTTAAGACTCAGTGGTCTTATTACTGAATTCAAAACCCACACCTTGAAACATACAAATTGAAAATTAGTTGTGACAGTTGTTTGAAGCTTCCCTCTGGGACTTGAACAGCTCAGTATTTACCACCTGCTGTGTTGTAACAAAAATCGGGGGCTCTTTGCAGGAAATATTTGAAATTCCTTGATTGGTTTGGAGTTGGTGAATCTTAAGGTTACAAGTACGAGAAGCACTTTGAATTCAGGAGTTGGCGTGAGGTTTTTTTTGCATTAGTGAGACTGCAACATGGCTTTGGCAATTACTAAGTCTTGTCTGGGAATTGAAGTTATAACCTTGTTTGGTTTACAAAAGGTAAATAAAGCTAAGTTAATGGAATTGGTAGAGAAGTTATAATTAAGATTACCTGAAGGGATAAGGAAATCACACATAATTGAAGGTATACCACAGCATTTGAAATTGGAAGGAATACCTGAGAGACCAGGTTCTCCAAGGGGTGGTATCGCACAAACTCATGAATGGGCCCAAGGCTATCACTTTCAGCCCTGAAAAGTGCCCAGTCTATCTCAGATTACCCTGGAATGGCAAGCTATCTCAAAAATTTGAGCAACAGGTGAAGCTAGCTGTTTCATACCTCTACTATGCAGTAGCAACACAAGAAGTATTTGCCACTAACAGGATGCTGCTGTCAAGCCAAAAATATGTTCTGCCTATCACATAAATGAGTAATGTGGTGTATGAATTTCAGTGCCAGTATGATTCTAGCTATGTAGGCTATACATCCAAAAGGCTGGCAGGTCGTATCAAATAGCATGTCCTTCTGCTGTTTGTAACAGGCAAGGTACAGACCGTACCCAACCAGCTTGTGCTTGCAAAACTCAAAAACACAGTGTCCAACATTAGATGTGATTCCACGATTAGACAACATTTGCTAAATAATCCTCAGTGTGCTAAGAATTATGCTGACAACCAATTTAAGATCATCAGTTAGGCTTGGAGTGTGGTTTATTTATGTGTACTGGATGCTACATGTGTTAGCACACAGGGCCCTGTTCTTTGCAGACAGGAAGAACATGTATATGCATTGTGCCTGTTTCAGCTAAACAAAATAAGTGATATCATTTGCTGGTTCATTCCCCAGGGCAATGTCTTGACCAATCAGTCAAGCTGCCTGGTTTAACCTTCAAGCAATGCTTGGCAGTTAACTGCCAGTCACCATCAACAGGTGCATTCTCCATCGTAATGCCCCAAGCAAAGTCCACTTGCCAACCAATCAGCACTCTCTTCTCACATGGTATAATATGTTGTTTCCCCTGACATTGGTATTTTCTTGTGAATTGTCCTGAAGAGTGCAAGATGAAAAGCTTCAACAAAAAATGTTTCCTTTTTCAGCAACACTCATGTTCTTTTCTACCAAATGACTATTTGCTAATTCAATTGTAAGATCTAGGCCAATATTTGTGTGCAAGGGAGACTAGCAGAGTGAGAATCATAAAATATGGTAATGAAGCACCAGAAGTCCTACTCCATGAAATGTGGTGAGCTGTCTTATGTGGAACACAAGGGCGCAGTCTTGAAAACAACTAGTTTAGCAAACTCGGAGGTAGATTGGTGACATATTTAGTGCTATTTGTAGAACACAGATCTGGAAGAAGATGACTGGTTCAAAGAAAGGTGGTAAGTTAAGACTACAGCTTTCATGACCCAAGTGAAATGCATTCTCATAACCTGTAACTTACTTTGAATTCAACCACCCTTGGATTCTATAAAAAGTTACAGTGTTGTGTTCTCCATGAGAGTATTAACCAATTGCATACTTAAAATGCATGACTGTCCTGCAGTATGAGGCAAATATATTAGTTGCTTATAACTAAAACTGTAATCAGACAGAAACCCTAAAGGGACTTGACAAAGAAAATCCTTGTAATGTTTTTAACCTTTGCTTGTTATGTAAGAAAATATGATTCTTTGTATGTTTTCTACATTACAACAGTGACTATGCCTGAAGTACTTCATTGATTGTAAAGTGCTTTGAGACACCAAGTGGGCTTGAAAGGCACAATATAAATGTGTGTCTTTTCTTTCTTTCTATATTTTTTCTTTCCAAAATAGCCACCTTTGTTGAGAATTGGCCCTTACAAAATCACAGTTTTACTGTGGTTGTGTGAGATAATCACCTGATAGAGAATGTGCCTTAATGGGATTGTGCCAGTGTGTTGTGCTTCACAAGCTTGAAGGAAATGTAATTACAGATATACAGCTGAAAGGACACTGGTTACTCCTGCAGAAGAAAATAAAGAGATAAAATCCAGAGCCCACTTACCTGTAATGCTCTTTGGTGTAGTGGCGGTGTCTATGTTTTCAATATCCAGTACGTAATAGTGACAACTGGAGACCTTTCTGTTTCCATTTCATAAAATTATTTTCCCAATTTCTTCTACCAAATGTTTCCTTTCTCCTCCTCTCTTTACAGCATTAGCTACTTGGTTCCATATATTCTGAATGCCCTCTGGTACCTTGCCTGATTTTTGGAAGTTTTTCCAACAGCGCAGGCATTTAACGTCAATATATTTGCATTCCAAGTTCATAGTGCAGCTCTGTCTCAGATCAGGAAATAAATGCAAGTATGTTATTCAAGGCAGGAGTGCAGCATTCACATGTTTGTTAGGATTGTCTGCTTCCAGGCTGTACTCTTTTATACTCTTTACAAAATCATTTTTATGTAGAACCAACAGTGGGAAAAGGTAATAACTGATTGGTTCCAACAGGGTAGGGTCCAGTGCCATCCTCCAACTAGAAATTAAATTTCTATGGCACTCGTCATGTTTAAATGATGGCAGTTTACAGGCGTTGAAAAGCGTCAGAAGGTTGAGGGGGGAAATGTATCGACAAAGGACGAGGTTTTCCTCTCCAGAGACTAAGTCAGGTGATGGGTGGGGCAAGTAGCGTATCTCCTGCTGGCCTGAATGGCAGGTTTGAGTGCTAGATCATCCGCTTTTCAGCTCATTATATATGCAGCAATGTGATTCGCATTGGATCTTGTGGTAGTGTGAGCTGCAATTCGTCCGTTCCACTGTGACCTCGTTGGATCATCTTTCTGGGCCCCATATTTAAGCCACACCCATGAACATCATTCACTCTCTGCAGCCCAGGACTGGTTGTGACGAGTGATGGTCCCCAAATGAAAGCAGCCGGCTCTCCACGGTGGAGGCAGCTCATGGCCTCAGCCCTTACACAGGTCTACTCAGGACCTACAGAGGGCAGGCATCCTTATTGCCTGCCTTGGCATCGATCCTGCTCACAGTCTGTCCATCTGTCTTTATCACCCACAACAACATAAGACCATAAGACATAGGAGCAGAAATTAGGCCATTCGGCCCATCGAGTCTGCTCTGCCATTCAATCATGGCTGATAAGTTTCTCAACCCCATTCTCCTGCCTTCACCCCGTAACCTTTGATCCTCTTAGCAATCAAGAACCTATCTATCTCGGTCTTAAATACACTCAATGACCTGGCCTCCACAGCCTTCTGTGGCAATGAATTCCATAGATTCATCATTCTCTGGCTAAAGAAGTTTCTCCTCATCTCTGTTCTAAAAGGTATTCAACTTACTATGAGGCTGTGCACTCGGGTCCTAGTCTCTCCTACTAATGGAAACATCTTCCCCATGTCCACTCTATCCAGGCCTTTCAGTATTCTGTAAGTTTTAATCAAGTCCCCCCTCATCCTTCTAAACTCCATTGAAACAAAAGGGAGAAATCTCAGGCTAGAGGGGGGGTTACCTGAGCTCAGGCCCCTCACAGAGGTGTGAGGAGCGTGCGGCAGAGCTCACCAGTGAGGAACGCAACCATGCCTGTGCCGAGGGTGAGACCAGTGTCTCTAACTCAGTGAAGACCCATTACCAACTCGCCCTTCAGCCGACAAAACTGTGAATGCTTTGTTATAAAACAAAAACAGAATTACCTGGAAAAACTCAGCAGGTCTGGCAGCATCGGCGGAGAAGAAAAGAGTTGACATTTATTATGTTGGTTATGCAGATAATCTCTCTTTGACAGGTACCAGCATAAACAAGAAAAGAGGCACAGGCAGGCAGCCCATCAGCCCCAGCTTCCACAACACCTCAGCGGAGGATCCAGAGGACCCATTAGGTGAAGACCCATCACAGCATTCACCTGTGCTCTCTGCCCACGCAGAGATGTACACCTCAGTGGGTCCTAGTTCTAGAGCAGGTTCATGGTCACAACCTGCTGTGCACAGCACAGATTCGGATCCACAGCAGGCAGAGCCAGGGACATCCAAGGTCACCAGCACTCGGAGGACTGTTGAAGGCCAGGCTCCTGCTGAATCTGAGTCAGATGATGAGACTCTGGACTCGGCCCTAACACAGATGTTGCAGCTGCAAAGACAGGCATGGAAACATTAGGCAGGGTTGTCAGATGCAGTCATCAGATTGCAACACAAAATGGGGGAATCCATCCAGATTCTGTCTGATGTCATTGTTGCAGAATGTCAGTGCAACGAGGTCAAAACTGGTAGGCTGGTGACCACCATGGAGACCTTGGTGCAAGACATTGCATCTGACATATGGCAGGACCTGCATTCCGTTGCTCCAGCCATAGGTGGGATCCATCTGTGGCTAAGTGAGAGAGGTGCCTCTTCTCCTCAAGGAGTCAGCCACCCTTTGGGATGAGAACCAGCAGCTGGACACCCCAGGGCCATCCATCCAGATAACTCCAAGAGTGTCTAACTGATCCCAATCCCCTCTGGCTGTGACCCCATCAGCTCCAGCTCCATAGGCCAAGGAGGGTACACCAGCCCCACAGTAGGAGATACCAAGTAAACTGGGGCCCTCCATGCCTCAGCCCTCCAGAGGACGCAAGCCAAGGTCATCCCAGACAACAGGGTGTAACTGTCAGCAGGCATCCTCCACTTCTGCTATGGATATTGGGGAAGCACCAAGACAAAACAGTAGGGCTAGAAAAAGTAAGAAATACTAGGAGCACAAAGATAGCATGGGTGTCCACTATCTGTATATTCTTTGCACACATGTAAATATTTCCACTCATTCCACTTCTCATGTTATATTTGCCTCTTCTTCCTGATAATATACTCCATGTTCACTCAGGTGTCACTGATGACACCCCGCCACCATCTTCCCCGCCAGCCCCACTCCTCCCAGATGTTCCACCGTCTGACTCAGCTCTATGGTCTCTACACCCATCTCAATACGGTGTTTGTCTGACCTCTGCTCAGTAGCAACCTACATGAAACGTTGTGGTTGGTCAGATCATGAATAGACCTGCCTCACAGTCTCGTGTCATGGTGCCTCATGAGTTCAAAACCTGCAGGCTGCTTTCGCTCCCCCATGCTTCTGTGTTGTAGAGTGATCAATGTGTATCCTAGTGGATTTAATGACAGCATGCATGGAGTTGGTGCTCTTATCTTTGGCCTCCATGTAGCTTCCGACAGGCTTGGGCGCGCGCTTGATTTGGAATGAAAACTCACATTTCTTATGCACTTCTGCCTGCTTGCAGCATTATCTCAGACCCATGTGTACATCTGAACGTCACCCCATTTTCAGTCCTGACCTTCCCAGCTTCATGATGCAAAGCTAAGGGCCTTGTAGAAACACGATGAGCCTTGTGATTCCTGCCAAAAGGTTTCAAATGTTTGGCTTAGAATGGGAGTACAGAGGCTCCAAGAAGCTCACTTGGACATGAAAGAATGGAACTCAGGGTCAGGAGGTGTGTCTACCATCTTGTGACATTAACCCTCTGCTTTCTCTCACATGGTTAATTGATAGCTACTTACAATAACATCTGTGTGTCTGGTTTCAGTGATCATATGTTAGACTTGGAATGGAAATGTGGAGTCCTCAAAAGGGATCAGAGTGAGGCTGTGATAGATCTGATGTGTGCTCTCTATTAGCAATGATTTGGATACTTAAGGCGTAAATGGAGTGTTATAGCATTTTCAAGTCAACAAAAGCGACAGCTGGGCAGCGTGGAATGTTGGGAAACTGAAAATGGAGGCATGGTCAGGAGTGCCTCATCTATATCAAACTATGCATCTCCTGAAACATTTGTAGTTCACTGAGAGGTGAGTTGAATTGCAGTATTGCATCCATCACTGAGGGTTACGGATGACTGTGTCGTCAGGATGTATGTAATGCTGGGTATTGAGTAAGATGAAGGGGCCTGAGAACCTGTCTTGCAGGAATGATTGCCTGTGCGGAGAAACTGTTAGGCGGATTCACAATGTATCTGAGACTTGAAATAGATAACCAACGACTGATGACTGTCATCCTTGAGGCACCTTGCATAATGCAGGAATTCTGCCACAAGAGCAATGAGGATTACACAGCTGCTCATGCCTCTTGAAGGCCGCTGTCAACATTGGAATGTCACTGGGCTGCTTGTAGACGCTGCACTATCTGAAGTCTGCTCACCAAATGCCCTGTTGCGGTTATTATCCCATGACAGAAAGGCCACATGCTCCCGAGGCTGCATTGCCTTCCAAGGTTAGGACATTGTGACGCTCATATAAATATTCACTCAGAGACTGATGTGCTGCGTTCACATGATGAGGGTTGCAACAAAGGTGGTTACGTGGACAGAGCATGGGGGGTACAGATCAAAGAGGCTACTAATTATCATCTTCTTCCTGCAACCTGGTAGCTATAAGTATGTCACATGCATACCTGCCTCATCTGGCCCGTGCTATGGCCTCTTCCTTTGGAGCCACTACTTTCTCGCCCTCATCGAGCGAGCTCAACCCTCTCAAAGTCTTCACCATTGGAGGAGACATATAGTTCTTCCATCTCTCTTTCTGGAAAGACATCCTCTCTTTGTAGCGCCAGGTTATGTAGAGCACAGCAAGCCACGATGATGCATGATACCTTCTGGGGTGAGTACTGTAGTGCACCACCTGTCCTGTCCAGTCATCAGAAACACACCTTCGGGATGTCAATGATCTGTTCAATCAATGAGCATGTTACAGCTTGAAGAGCATTGCACCTCTTCTTGGAGGCACTTTGTGGGCACCGAAGTGCCATCATCAGCCATGTCTTTAGTCTTTGTCACCCAGGGTGTCTGTAAATGCTTGGATGCACTTGTGAGCAGATGCTTGAGAAACCCCACAGAGGTCCTAGTGGAGCCCTGGGATGAGCCACTCATGAAAAAGTTCAGAAAGGCGGTTACTTTGAACGCCACTGGCATAGGATGGCCACCCAATCCCTGCAATGTCAACTCCTCCTGGAGAATCTGGCAGATGTGAGCCACCAGTTCCCTAGATATGTGAAGGCATCTACAGTACTGTCTCTTGCTCATCTGGAGGAATGAGAGGCCTGTATCCCCTTGATCTTGCCAGATGCCTACACACACACTGTCTCTGGCAGCCTCTGCTTCTGGGTGTTGAGCGGGAGCTGCTGGCCCTTGACCATAAGGGTGAGGCTCTTGCCTTTGCCCAATCTTGCGGTGACAGGCTCTTCTCCTCCTTCTTCTTTGTTGCCTGATTGCCAGCATGGACGGAACGTTTCCTGCTCCATCCATCATACCCTCGTGCTCGTCTCTGTGGAAGCAATGAGCAGAAACATGAATGAATATAAGGCTGCAGTAGTCACCTTACATTCACTAACTAGGGGGTCTGTGTGGAGCCCATAGGCTCCTATCATCCCATCCATTACATCCACACTTAGTCCCTTTGCAGCGCTATTACGTTCTTCCAGGTAACCGCTAGCGCGCACGCACCACCCCCTTCCCAAAATGATACATATTTGACATTGCTTTGACATAGGGGCTTGGATAGCAATGAGTTCTGCCAGGTGGCAGAAGCCTCATTCAGGGCATTGTCAGACTGCAAGCTTTGGATTACACAGGAGCCCAAACTTGCAATCATGGTATGATAGTTTTGGGGGGGCGGTGGGTGTTGGTGGAATGGGATCATAAATTGAACATGACACCTGCAAGGTTTAGAGATCTGAGGGCCATTAGGCTGATGCATTTTGACCCATGGCCACTTTTCAACTGGTTCCTTCTGACCATTGGGATTTTCCACAAGAGGAACAAAGTGTTTTGCAAGCCAATCCTACAATGGCCCAAATTGGGGGGGATTATACTCTTGCATGAAGTCGCTACAAGAGTTAAGGTGCCTCAGCTGTGCCTTCCTCTCAATTTGGAAAAGCAGAAATGAATTGGGTACCCCTTCAATCATCCCATTAGTACAGTGGTCAGCTCCTCCCACAAACCCTGAGAGCCCTCCCCGGCACTTTTTTTCCACACTTGCTTTTCAACTGCATCATTGGATCAGCTTGAAAAATGGTGGTGTTGATGTTTTACTACCAGACCAGCTTCAACCCCTCCCCCATCCTGTGACCACTGAGACCCCTCCCATTGTGCTGGAGAAGCATCACATTCAGGTTTCCCTCCCTCCAATCACTCTCCTTCCTCCTCCATCATCCTTAATTCCATTGTGATTGTTATTGATATACCTGTCCTCCTACATGAACCGTTTTACATCGATGTCCCGATGCCCACTGTTGACCTGACCCATCCCCCAAGAGACCATCAGGTGCCCGCCCCTACATTATCTCTTCCCCATCTATAGGCTGCAGATGCTGCCCCTGACTGTGACTGAGCCATCTGCGGCTCAGTATGAAGCCACCAAACCCCAGGCCCGACATGTGTTAGGGAATGACCACACCCTGCACACATCATGCAGGGCATGACTGACAGAGGACTGACAGGCCCTCCCTCTCCCTGGACAGGGACCAGGACAGGTGTGCCAAGCACAATCCTCCAAATTGTAATGCAGATCCACAGGATTGCCGAAGCTTTCTGTCTTTGACTACTTCTTGTGCAATTGCCCAGGACTGTCTAAGCTTTCTGGCCTTGGCTGCAATTAAACCGACACTGCCAAACCACAGGCCCCCCACTATGATGTGCACCCTTTCCCAGTCTTCTCCGCCTCCCCCTCAGTCAAGCCTTTTCCCTCCAGCCCCTTTCCTTCCCTCTGTCTTGTCTCACCTTCTTCACCAGTCGAGCTTTTACCCTCCAGCCCCTTCCCTTGCCTCCTTGTCACCTCCCCCAATCCCCCGCCTTCCTACTGGTCTGGAATGGTAAACCTTAGCTCAGAGAACCTCCTTCCATTGGTCCTGTCTGTGCAGCCTGGCTTGGAGTCAGAGCAACCACAAGCGCAGTGCAATGAAAGGGAGGTGAAGGTACCTCGAGGTCATGAGTGAAGTGGAGCTCGTCCAGTTTATGTCACCTTTGTCCAGTCGTGAATCATGCTAGTCTACTTAGCTGCTGGTATGGCTCTATGATCTGGAGTGGGGTGTGATTCTGGCAAGCTGCGTTTATAATGAGTATTCATGAAAGTCAAATGAATGCAACTACAGTTCCCGACTTGGAACGGTGGGCTGCCCGACCCACCATGAAAGTCAGGAGTGGACAATTGCAAACTTTTTTCAACCCGTGGGAAACAGACTTTTGGCCCTCCTCCACATTTCCCTAGGCCGACAGGCCTGGAAAATCCTGCCCAAAGAGGAAAGTCTTTAGGAAACTTTTGAAACAAAAACAACTTGTTTTTAATGTGGCAAAATATCCCAAGGTGCTTCACAGGGCTGTTATCAAACAAAATTTGACTCCAAATCACATACGTAGCTGTTAGGGCAGGTGACTAAAAGCTTAGCCAGAGGAAGTTTTTAACGTTAAAGTTGGAAAGGGAGGTGGGGAGGTTTAAGGAGGGAATTCTAGAACTTAGAACCTTGGTAGCTGAAGGCATGTCCAACAATGGTGGAGAAAAGACAAGCTGGGATGCTCAAGAGGCCAGAATTGGAAGAGCGCTGATACTTTGGTGGGTTGTAGGGCTGAAAGAAATTACAGATATCAGGAAGAGCCAAGGCCAAGCAAGGACTTGAAATGAAGGATAAGAATTGTAAAATCAAGGTGCTGGGTAAACAGAGCTTGGTACAAATTAGGGACACGGATTTTGGATGACCTCAAGCTTATGGAGGCTAGAACTTCATTGTAAAATAGTACGGTTTGGACGTAACTGATGCATGGATGAGCATTTCCGCAATGGATGAGATGAGGTAAGAGTGGAGTCAGGTGATCTTACAGAGGCATAAATAGGCTGTTTTAGTGAAGGCAAGCGTATGTGGTCAGACACCAATCTCAGGAGAAAATATGACATTAAAGTTATGAGCAGTCTGGTTCAGTCTCATGCAGTTGCCAAGGAATGGGACAGAGTTAATTGCTGAGAATTGAGTTTGTGGTGGAGACTGAAGACAATGGGCCATAACTTCCATGGGGTGACAATCACTTTTAGATTGCCACTCCAATCCTATTTACTTACGCTAAAATGCAGCCGCATCTTTCTCACCTAACCTTCCGACTCAGGCCGTGTGAGAAAAGTGCAGTGCAGCTGTCCAGGAATTGTCTCAGTCGAGTGCAGGAGAGTTGGACAAAAGGAAGACATGCTCCCTTTTATACAGCACCAGCTGTCGTAAAGCAGTTTAAAGTCCAGCCACTTTGAGAAGCCAAGGAGAAGGTGAGTTTGTCAGATAAGTTGGCAGGATGGGTTGGGGGGTTGGGGGTCGGAGGGGGTGTGGGGGGGGGGGGGGGGGGGGGGGGGGGGGGGGCTGTGGTAGGATGGGTTGAGGGGGTTAGGATGTTCGGAGGGCAGGATGGTCAGGGTGGGAAGGATGGTCATGGGGGGGGAATAGGATAGTCAGAGCGGGGTAGGATGGTGGGGTAAGTGGGATGGCCATGGGGGCTTTGGGTGGTCAGTGGGGGCAAGTCGGTGGTCAGGGGAGGTCGGACAGCCATTTGGTGGGGGGGTTGGGTGGTCAATTTAGGGACATTGGAGGGATTGAGAGAGTTGATGGTGAGGCAGACCTGGATGTCATCAGCATACATGTGGAACCAGATGCTGTGTTTTCAGATGATGTCACTGAGGGACAGCATGAAGAAAAGATAAAGAAATGGGCCAAGCATAGCTCTTTGAAGGACATCAGGGGTAATGGTATGTGAGTGGCAGCCATTCCAGCTGATTCTATGGGTATAATAGGATAAATAAGAATGAAATCAGGCAAGTGCAGTCTCATCCAGCTGACTGATGGTGGAGAGGTATGAGGATAGTGCTTCAACTGTGTGAAAGGCTACAGGCAGGTCGAGAAGGATGAGGAGGCATATTTTACCTTTGTCACGTTCACAGTCACATAAACATGATGGCTGGTGAAGACACGTATCAGGATTCGGTCTTTCTTTCCCACACCTCGATTGATTGTATTAGGGCTTTTGGATGAAGGTATGAATTCAGTGTTTGTACTGTAACCATTTATGTGCTGATTTCAAAGAACTCAGTCTGACAGGTTTTCTTGAGTTTAAACAGAAAGGGGTTACTTTTTATTGTGCTAAAAACTCATCCAGGTAAAGATATAAAGATACTTCAAAAGGTAAACCCATGTCCTGACCTTCTCATCACACACAAGCATGCAAAATTGCAAATTATAATGTAGAGGAGGTTAACTTTTGGGCAATTTAAGGTTCAAAGATATAAAGGCAAAAAGTTTAGAGTTCACTGTTTATGATTCCTTTGCTGTTGCTCAAGGCTGAAGCAGTTTTTAAAATGATGGTCCTGGCATTTCCCCAGGAAATGCTGCTTTGGGGTTTTGAAGTGCCCTTCAAAGTTCTCTGTCTGTTGACTCCAGAATGATATAAGCAAGCAGAGATCCTTTTGATTAAAATTCCCTATATCTGTTTTGTATTCCAAACTGTAACATGGTAGGGCTCTGAACTTGAGAACAACAGGGAGTGAGAGAGGTGGTGTTACTGCTCCATTTGTAGATTTCTTCTTCAGACTGCCCAAAAACAACCAGGGGGTTGTAATGAAAGATATTTCAAAATGATGATTCTGGTCATATGACCAGGGGTTATCTTTGTACTCCAGGATCATCCTGGAATAATGATCAATTTTGGCAGCTGAGAGCAGTTCAACTGGAGAGTGTGCTCTGACCATTATTAGCCAATAAATTATTCAGTCAATCATTATAAGTTAGAGGAGGCTACTTTATATTTGGAACATTCTCACAACATTACACCACCACCCCAACATTATTGTTGTTTCTTGCGCATCATCTTAAAATTGGCATTAATGAACAATACGGAAGCAAGTCCGGTGTACTTGGTTTAAATCCCTAGCACATTGGTATGCTGAACATTATACAAATATGTATACATTTTAATATTTCTGAATGAAATCTATTTCCCTATCTTATTTAATCAGTTCATATTTTATTCTGATGCCCAGTTTTGCCTTAGCTCCCTTTAATTGCCTGACTTCAACCTGGTGTGGCTAAAATTATCTCTCCACTTCAGTAAATTCATCTGCTATTCCCTAACTTTGATAACTCAAGAGCTTTCCAACTTTATATCTATCATTATTGCATATCCCCTCATGAAATCTGGCACAATCTGCTTCCTACAAGTATCTTCATGCAGTCTGAACTGTATATTGTGAGCGGAATTTTCCCAGATTTGTACTAAGAACAGTAGTGGGCGGGTGAAACAACATTTTACCACCGACTGTGATGGCGAGTTGTCATGCCGTATCATCCTAAACCTGCCTCATTATTTATGAGCTCCCGGGAAACACATCATTTCCATGGCAGGTGGGCTCTCATTCATCCGCCCGCCATCACCCTATCGTTGCATCATGCCTGGCGCCATGTTTAAAGAACAACTGCCAGCACAGCACCCATTGCTTCCAGCTCACCACTGCTGCACGGAAGACATGGCCAACAAAGGAAAAAAGACCATAAGCCCCTGCTTCAATGACAGGTCCCTCAGGCAACTCTGGATGCTGTGGAGGCCCACTGGGATGTCCTGTTCCCCTGCTCTGGCCGCAGGGTGGGCAGCAACCTGACGAATCAAGCTTGGGAGGCGGTGGCAGTGGTAGTCAATGCAACACCCTTCAGAAGAGGACAGCCACCCAGTGCTGCAAGAGGATGAATGACCTACTCCGTTCCACCAGGGTAAGTCACTCTTTTCATCATTCTCAACTCACACACTCACACACCCATCACACATCCACAGGGATCACTGCCAGTTCAAGGGACATAATCATTCCTTCTCTCACACACACCTTCATTGTCCTCATCCCATCCATGAGACTCACCACCCACACAGGCCAGGCATACTTATCATCTGGCCTGGCAGGCATCTTGCTTACTCTTTCTCCATGCAGGACAAGTTGGCGCACAACAAGAGAGAGAGGTCGCAGACCAGTGGTGGAATGTCCGAAATCAAGTCCCTCATGGAATTTGAAAACAGAGACATCCAGCTGGCCAGCCACAATCTGGACCGGTCCTGTGCCGATGGCGAGGTCAGCGCTGCTCTACCAAGTGAGGATCCAAAAGTGCAACATCCATCAGATAACCATGCTGTGAGTGATGTGTCCTCTTTCACAGGCCACTACCATGCACTAATTATCTCTCCTTGCTTTCGCAGGCACATCTGCCAAAGAGCTGACAGAGTCCATTACCCAGGACCTCCAACCAAGCCCCAAAAAAACCTCTGGAGAGGAATGTGGAGGCACCGCAGAGTTCTTTCATTCTCTCGATATGCTCTCAGCACCCTTGAGGAGGGGCTGGCCCCCATCTCTTCAGCATCTGTGACCAGTGATGCTGTGCTCCAGCTCCTGATGGGCTCATGTGCTGAAGGTGGACAAAGCATCAGAACTTCTAAAGTTTTGTGGCTGTGTCTCTATGTTATGACCCTGATCATGGAGCATAAGCGAGCTGCCCTCAGCCAGACAGGGGTCAGACATTCTCAGAGCCTATGTGAAGATTTATGGAGTGCCCTTAATGCATGTAGTCATCATCCTCCTACAATGAAGTGACTATTAGGGCCTCCACTGAATCTCCATGACAGGAGCATTCTCACAGAGGGTATTCATGCTGCCATAAGCCAGACTGGAGTCAAGCATTCACAAATGTGATGTGAGGATCTCTGGGGTCACCTCACTACATATCGTCATCATCCTCCACAAATTTAGCAGCGATGAGGGCCTCCTTAGCATGCCCATCTCATCTAGCCAGTGAGAGGGCCTCATCCCCATTATCGTTCTTTCTCTGGACCATGTCACCCTCATCCCCATCGTGTACTCCTCATTAGAGAAGACATGCAGCTACTCCATCTCCTCCTTAGCCAGCTCATCTCCCCATTGGAGTTCCAGATTGTAAAGGGCGCAGCAGACGAAGACGATGCGTGACAACCTCTGCAGACTGTATTGCAGGGCTCCACTAGGCTGGTCCAGGCACCGGAACCTCATCTTCAGCATCCCGATGGTCTGTTCCACCAAGTTGCGCGCTGCAGCATGAGCCTAATTATAGCGTGTCATCAGCCATGGCCTTTGCGGGTAGTCCTTGTCCCTGAGGAGCCAATCCTGCAGCCTCTGTGAAACCCTGGAAGACGTCAGAGATCTGTGACTGGCTGAGGATGTAGGCATCGTGCAGTCACTGGAAACTGCACACACACCTGCAGGGTGTGTTTCTGTTGGTCGCACACCAGCTGCACATTCAGTGTGTGGAATCCCTTGCAGCTGATGTAGTCCACAATGTATAGCACCATAGACCTGAGCACCACATGAGTGTCGTCAATCACATCCTGCGCCTGTAGAAATCCTGAGACCTGGAGGAATCCAATGGCCCTTGCATCCTGGCTGTCCTGGTCCCGGGCGAAATGCACAAAGTTGTGTGCCCTCGAGAGGATGAAGTCACAGATGCATTTGTGGGTGGCGGCTTGTGAAATCCCACAGAGGTCGCCTGTGGAGCCTTTAAAGGAGCTACTGGAATAAAAATTGAGCGCCACGGTCACTTTCACAGCCACTCGCAGTGGATGTCTTCCATGTCCCCTTGGCGCCAAGTCCTGCAGTAAGTAGCAGATGTCAGCGACCAGGTCCATAGACATGCACAGTTGTCAGCAACCCTGGTTCTTGGTCATCTGTAGGAATGACTGGCGGCGTCTATATACCCTGGGTGATGCTAGGCGCTGACCAGCCACAGCTCGCTGTCGCTCCAGGGCAGCGTGTGCGGGAGCCCCAGCTGTCCTTCTTCATGAGGTTGCTGCTCCTGCTTTTGCACAGCCAGGAGCCTCAGTCGGTCTCTCCTCCATCTTCTATGGTCTCTGTAGGCCATCAGGCATACAGCTAGGTCACCAGGATCCATGATCCTGTTGTGGTCCTCCTGCGGCTAAAAGAGAGAGAAATGTGATTAGCATGGATGTACTTAGTACCTTCCCTGGCCCTGTGTCATTGCCCCTTAATGCTTCCCAGAGAGTGCTGGTCACCCCTCAGATGGCCAGAGATGAGCGTGCTGCATAGCTGTACTGCCAGCCTGTGACGTGGGAGATACTGGTCCTAACTGGGATGCTGAGATTGCAAGGGGCTGTGAGCGCCTCCAGCAGTGACTGCTACATGGCCAGTGTTGGCGAGGAGATTGTACAATGTGTGCAGTCCAACTGCTCCACAGTCCAATAAAGTGGTGGTGGACTCGCAGTCTGTGCCGGGGGGGGGTGGGGGGTGGTGTGCGTGTTTGCTGCGGTGGTGGTGATGGTGATAAGGTCTGGAGCGCTTGGTGGTGCTTTGGTGCCTCTGCGTTGATTGCGTGGGTGGGCAGTCTTGGAGCCCAAACTCAAGCATAGCACTGTGGCTGCACCTGATCTGTCTCAGTTGCAGGGGTATGGTCATTTAAATATAGGTGTCCCTATGGTATGACCACTTCCCTCACTTACCCTGCCCCCACCTCAATTTCTTGTGCGTGAAATCCAATGCCAGGGCAGAAGTTGCCCCCAGCCCCCCAAATGACAACAGTTGCCTCCGAGGCTGGGCAGCAGTTGTCCCTGGACATTCCCCCCCGACATCAGTCGTCTCCAAAGCTGGGCAGCAGTTGTCCCCAGAGACACCCCCCGACAACAGTTGACTCCAAGGCAGGGCAGCAGTTGCCCCTGAACACCCATCCCCCCGCCCACCGCCCCCCACCCCCCACCAACATTTGCCTTCATGGCAAGGCAGCACTTCACCCCGGCCCCCCAGCGCCTGTGAAGCCTCCAAAGCAACAGGTGACCCTGGTGAGTTCTGCAGAATGATGTTGTTCAATCACCTCCAAAAAAAAGGCTGCCAAGTGCATGTCGCCTGTGTGCTGTTGTGCTTTCCCGCCAACGTGGATGGACAATCCAGCGGGGTCCAAGATCCTGGTGGAATGGCCTTTTAATGACATGTTGATGTTTTACAATGAACTCCCCGACGACTGTTGGCGGGAAACATGGCCCGCCTTCGGTGGGCTGTGCGAACGATCGCGACCTGCCTTCCTGCTGTCATGAAACCGATCGTACCATATTGTCCATGCATGCCACCTATCACGCCCGCTACCAACGGGAACTGAAAATTGTGCCCTGTGTCTTTTGGTTCCCTGCTACTTCAGTCTTTTCAAAGATGGGTCCCTAAAACATTTGGTAAGATGAGGTTAGATAAAATCATTCATCTGTTTTATTTCAAAGTAACTGAGCGTGCAAAGCAAAAGTTATGCTCAGGGTTCCAACGAGGAATTTAGGAGAAATGTATTTGCTCAGAGAGTGGTGAGACTACAAGGAGTAGTCAAGGTGAATAGCACAGGGGGAAGCTAGAAGAGTACATGAGAAAGGAATAGAACAATAGGTTGACAGCATGAGATGATAATGGAGAAACAACATCAAAGCTTAACTCATTAACATTTTAACCACCTATCATCTCCGTGTCACTTTAAATCAGCCATGCTTTTGTTACCTTCAGTCTTGACTATTCAGATGTACTCCTGGCTGGTCTCCCACATGAGGCCATCCAAAGCTCTGATGTCCCTGTTTTAACTCGAAGCAAGTCCCATTCCCCTATCACTTCTGTACTTGCTGACCTATGTTGGCTCCTGGTCAAGCCATATCTTGATTTTAAACTTTTCACCCACGTTTTCAAATCCCTCCATGACCTTGTCCCAACCTATCTCCTAAACATTCTCCAACTGCACAACCCTCCAAGATACTTATGCTCCTCTAATTCTGGCCTCTGGTGCATTCCCAATCATAATCGCCCACCATTGGTGGCCATGCCTTCAGTTGCATAGGCCCCAAGCTCTGGAATTCCTTCCCTACGCCTCTCCACTTCTCTACCTTACTTTCCTCCTTTAAGACATTTCTTAAATCCACCTCTTTTACCAAGTTTTTGGTTATTTGATCTAATATCTCCGTATGTGTTTCAGTGTCATACTTTATCTTATAAAGCTTCTGTGAAGCGCTTTGGGATGTTTTATTAGAGGCACTATATAAGTATAAGCTGTTGCTGTTAAACTCTTCCTTACTGACTCTTTTTGATACTTAAATATTGTGGAAATCGGTGTTTTCTTCCTTCTAAAGCTTGCATTTGTTTAAAAAGTCAAGCTTGGGAGTTAGAGAATGAAGATTGTAGGGGAAGGGTTGAATGAGAGATAAGCATTACTTATTTATGTTTTCTATTTAACCTCGATGGTGTTTTACACTATGAGCCTTAGCTTGGTTTTTTAATAGGAGAAAAGGCATGAGAACAAGTCCGCTGAAATTGAGTCACCTAGTGCTGAATGCACTGAAAGTGACATCATTTCAATAGTGAAACCAAATACGGATGTGCTGGCCCTGTTTGAAAAAAAAATCATTCCCTTTAAGGGTTTGAAAAGAATTATATTGTTGGAGATTTTTCATAAATAATGTACAAAATATCTGAAAAGAACTGCCTTCTAACATCATTCCATTGAAAAAGGTGGATGGGATTTTTTAAATATTAAAACCTTTTTTAAGTGGCATCCAAATAAATTGGGCTGCAATATAATTCCTCTTGAACGCTTAGATTCAAAGGGGCATCAGCCACTTTCATGATTGCTTCTGTTCACACTCTTTTTCTCTACTCCACAATTGGAGACCAATCTTCCGGGTATTATAGCTTTACAGTTTGAAAATCTGTCCCAAAATCACTTTGCCTTGCTACTTCTTCCTCCTACTTCCCCAGCTTCCTAAAATACATTTCTTTGAGCTTTGTAATTCATTCAGGGATGTTCGCGCTTGGTGCTGTCTGTGAAAATTCTATGTGTAAACTGAGATATGCAATAATTAAATTGACAACGCTGGCAAAATCTACTGGGTCGCTTTTAAAAATGTATCTGATAAAGCAAAGATACTTACTGTAGGGCAGTAGGTGCAACATTTTGCAAGACCTTGAAAATTTCAGAAAGAGCCCATGGATTTGTAAAGGATAGGTTGAAGTTTTTGAAGAGATTATGAATATTGTGGACTCAGGAATGGTATGGATGTTACTTATATGGAATTCCAGGAGGCATTTGCTAAAGTCCCTCAAGTTAGGCTGTTCACTGAAGTTGAAGCTCCTGGAATTGAGGAAAAATTATTAGCCAGGTTAGGAAATTGTCTGAGCAACAGGAGGCAGAGAGTAAAGGTAATTGGCAGGAAAAATCAAATAGGAAGGATGTGGCTTGTGATGTCCCAGAAGGATCTGTGTTGGGGCCTCATCTATTCATCACATTTATTAGACGATACGATAGGAACATAGGAGCAGGAGGCCATTCATTTCATCGAGCCTGCTCCGCCACTTAGAAATCTGTCAATCTCTACTTTAAACATATTCAATGACTGAGCTTCCACAGCCCTCTGGGGTAGAGAATTCCAAAGATTCACAACCCTCTGGGCAAAACAATTTCTCCACATCTCGGTCCTAAGTGGCTTCTCCCTTATTTTGAAATTGCGTTTCCTTGGGCTAGACTCCCCAACCAGGGGAAACATCTTACCTGCATCTACCCTGTCTGTTCCTTTAAGTTTTTTGTAGGTTTCAATTAGATCACCTCTCGTTCTTTGAAACTCTAGTGAATACATGCCCCGTTTCCCCAATCTGTCTTCATAGGACAGTCCCACCATCCCAGGAACAAGATTGGTGAATCTTCATTGCCACTCCCACTGTGGCAATAATATCTTTCCTCAGGTAAGGGGACCAAAATTGCACACAGTATTCCAGGTGTGGTTTAACCAAGGTTGTTTACAATTGAAGTAAGACTTCACTACTCCTGCACACAAATCCTCTTGTGATAAAGGCTAACCATTAGCCTTCCTGATTGTTTGCTGAACCTGTACTTTAGCTTTCAGTGACTTATGGATGAGGACAATCAGATCCCTTTGTACATCTATACTTTCTAATCTCTGACCATTTAAGAAAAACTCTGCACATTTGTTCCTCCTACTAAAGTGGATAACCGCACAATTTTCCACATTATATTCCATCTGCCATGTTCTTGCCCACTCACTAAGTCTGTCCAAATCCTCCTGAAACCACTTTGCATCTTCCTCACAATGCACATTCCCATCTAGCTTTGTCATCTGTAAGCATGGAAATATTACATTTGGTCCCCACATTCAAATCATTGATATATATTGTGAACAACTGGGGCATAAGCACTGACCCTTGCTGTACCCTATGAGTCACAGCCTGCTAACGTGAGAATGACCCATTTATTCCTACTCCTTGTTTTCTGCCTGTTAACTGATCCTTAATCCATGCCAGTATATTACCTCCTATCCCATGTGCTTTAATTGTGCTAACCAACCTCATGTGGGGGACTTTATCGAAAGGCTTCTGAAAATCCAAGCACACTACGTCCACTGGCTCCTCCTGTTAGTAACATCATTAAAAAACATGCACAGATTCATCAAACATGGTTTCCCAATCACTATCAGGGAGATGGTAGTGGCACAGTGGTATTGTCACTGGACTAGTAATCCATGGACTCAGGGGACGTAAGTCCCAATAAGAATCTGGAACTTAAAGTCTAATGATGGTTATGAAATGATTATTGATTGTCATAAAAAATCCATCTGGTTCACTAATGCCCTTTAGGGAAGGAAATCTGCTGCCCTTACCTGGTCTGGCCTACATGTGACTCCAGATCCACAGCAATGTGGCTGACTCTTAAGTGCCCTCTGGAATGGCCTAGCAAGCCACTCAGCTGTGTGCAATCACTAAAAAGTCAATAAAAATAAATGAAACTGGAAAGACCATCTGGCATCGATCTAGGCATTGGAATCAATGATGGGCAAATTAAGCCCTGTTGACCTTGCAAAGTCCTCCTTACTAACACCTGGGGGCTTGTGCCAAAATTGATAGAGCTGTCTCACAGACTAGTCAAGTAACAGCCTGACATAGTCATACTTACGGAATCTTACAATGTCTCGGACACCACCAGCACCATCCCTGGGTATGTCCTGTCCCACCGGCTGGACAGCCCCAGCAGAGGTGGCAGCACAGTGGTATACAGGAGGGAGGGAGTTGCCCTGGGACTCCTCAACATTGACCCCAACTCTGGAACCGAAGAATTCTCAGAGCATCAGGTCAAACATGGAGAGGGAAACCTCCTAATGATTACCATGTACCACGCCACCCCCTCTGCACCGCAGCTGATGAACCATTGCCCCTGTGTGTTCAACACCAATTGGAAGAAGCATTGAGGGTGGCAAGGCTGCAGAATGTACTCTGGGTGGGGAACTTCAAGTCCAGCATCAAGAGTGGCTTGAGCTGAGCAAGACCTAAAGGACATATCTGCTAGACTGGGTCAGTGACAGGTGATTAGGGAACCAACAAGAGGAAAAAACATGCTTGACCTCATCCTCACCAATCTGCCTGCCGCAGATGCATCTATCCATGACAGTATCAGCAAGAGTGATCACCACACAGTCCTTGTGGAGACAAAGTCCCATGTTCACATTGAAGATACTCTCCATCATGTTGTGTGGTACTACCATTGTGCTAAATGAGATAGATTTCAAATTGATCAAGCAACGCAAAACTGGGCAATCATGAGGTGCTGTGGGCCATCAGCAGTAGACTTGTACTCAACCACAATCTGTCACCTCATGGCCCGGTCCTATCCACCACTCTACCAGGGCCACCAAACCAGGGGATCAATCTTGGTTTACTGTAGAGTGCAGGAGGGAATGCCAGGAGCAGCAGCAGGCACACCAAAAAATGAAGCGTCAACCTGGTGAAGATACAACACAAGACTACTTGAATCCAAACAGCATAAGCAGCAATGATAGACAGATCTAAATGAACCTGCAGCCAACGGATCAGATCTAAGCTCTGCAGTCCTGCCAAATCCAGCCATGAATGATGGTGGACAATAAAACAACTCACTGCAGGGGATGGCTCCACAAATATCCCTTTCCTCAATGATCGGAAAGCCTAAAACATCAGTGCAAAAGATATGGCTGAAGCATTCACGCTAATCTTCAGCCAGAAGTGCCAAGTGGCTGATCCATCTTCACCTGGAGGTCCCCCGCATCACAGATGCTAGTGTTCAGCCAATCTGATTCACTCCACATGAGATCCTGAAACAGCTGAAGGCACTGGATAGTGCAAAGGCTATGGGCCCTGACAATATTCTGGCAATTGTACTGAAGTCTTGTGCTCCAGCCAAGCTGTTCCAATACAGCTACAACACTGGCATCCACCCAGCTATTGCTCAGGTATGTCCTGCACACAAAACGTAGGACAAATCCAACCCAGTCAATTACCGTCCCATCAGTCTACTCTTGATCATCACTAAAGTGATGGAAGGGGTCATCGACGGTGCTATCAAACAGCACTTGCTTAGCAATAACCTGCTCACTCACACTCAGTTTGGGTTCCGTCAGGGTCACTCAGCCCCTGACCTCATTACAGCCTTGGTCCAAACATGGACAAAAGAGTTGAACTCCGACGGTGCGGTGAGAGTGACAACAAGGCAGGATTTGACCGAGTGTGGTTACATGGAGCCCTAGCAAAACTGGAGTCAATGAGAATCAGGGGGAAAACTTTCCATTGGTTGGTGTCACGTCCTGACTTGAACTCACCTCCTGACTCCCTAAAGCCTGCCCACCATCTACAAGCCACAAGTCAGGAGTGTGATGGAATACTCTACACTTGCCTGGAAGGGTGCAGCTCCAACAACACTCAAGAAGCTTGACACCATCCCTGACAAAGAAGCCCGCTTGATTGAGACAACATCCACAAACATTCACTCCCTCCACTACCGACCCACAGTAGCAGCAGTGTGTACCATCTACAAGATGCACTACAGGAACTCACCAAAGCTCCGTAGGCAGCACCTATCAAACCCATGACCACTGCCATCTAGAAGGACAAGGGCAGCAGACACATGGGAACACCATTAACTAAGTTCCCCTCCAAGCCACTTGCCATCCTGACTTGGAACTATATCACCATTCCTCCACTGTCGCTGGGTCAAAATCCTGGAACACCCTCCCTAACAGCACTGTAGGTGTACCTACACTACACAGAATGCAGCGGTTCTAGAAGGCAGCTCAGCATCACCTTCTCACGGGCAATTAGGAATGGGCAATAAATCCTGGCCTAGCCAGCGATGCCCATATCCTTTAAATGAAAATAAATGAAAATAAATCCATGTTGACTATGCCCAATCAAATCATTATTATCCAAGTGTCCATTTATCACATACTTTATAACAGATTCCAGCATTCTCCCTACTACTGATATAAGGCTAACAGGTCTGTAGTAATCCGTTTTGTCTCTTCCTCCCCTTCTCAAATAGTAGGGTGACATTTGCTACCTTCCAATCTGCAGGAGCAGTTCCAGAATATATAGAATTTTGCAAGATGATCACCAATTCATCCATTACCTCCATAGCTACCTCTTTCAACACTCTGGGATGTAGAACATCAGGACCCGGGACTTATCAATCCTCAGTCCCATTAATGTCTCCCATACAACTTTCTTACGAATACTAATTTCCTTCAATTCCTCATTCTCCCTAGTCCCTTGGATCTCTAATTCTGGAAGATTTCTTGTAACTTTCTCAGTGAAGACAGACCCAAAGAAGTTTCTCTGCCATTTTTCTATTCCCTATTATAAATTCTCCTGACTCTGCCTGAAATGGACCCACATTTGTCTCAGCCAAACATTTATTTTTTTACATACCTATAGAAGCTTCTAGTCCCTTTTTATGTTTTTTTGCTAGTTTACAGTCATAATCTATTCTCCCTTTCTTTATCAGTTTCTTGGTCCTCCTTTGCTGTATTCTAAAATGCTCCCAATCCTCAAGTTTATTATTTCTGGTAACTTTATAGGTTTTTTCTTTTTAGTTTATACAATCCTTAACTTCCTTTATTAGCCATGGTTGACTGAGTTTTCTTTTTGGGTTTTTGTGCCTTGAAGGTATGTTGTAAACTATGTAATAATTCTTTAAAGACTATCTATGTCCTGTGTACCATCATACCTTTTAATGCATATTCCCAATCTACCAGAGCCAATTTGCCCTTATATCTTCATAACTTCCTTTGTTCAAACTTAGTACCCTGGCTTCAGATTGAACTAGCTCACTTTCAAAGAGAATGTAAAATTCCACCATATTATGGTCATTCATTCCTGAAGATTCTTCTACAACAAGATTATTAATTGGTCCTTTCTCGTTGCATAACAGTAGTTCTAAAATATCTTGTCGATTCAACATACTGCTCTAGAAAACTATCCCTAACAAACTCTAGAAACTCACCCTCTATAGCATTAATGCTCATTAGATTTACCCAGTCTTAATGCAGATTGAAGTCACCCATGATTACAGTATTACCCATGCTACATGCTTCTCTAATCTGATTATTACCTTGCTCACATTATCATTATGTTTGTTGGCCAATAAACGACACCTACCAAAGTTGAAACAAAAACAGAAAATGCTGGAAAAACTCAGCAGGTCTAACAGCATAAAAATATGATGAAATGTGTACTATTTAAGAGGGTGGAGCAGGTGAAGCTGGATAGAAGGCCAGCGATAGGTGGTGGCAAAGGAGAGATTGCCAAAGATGTCATGAACAAAAGGACAAAGGGAGTGTTAATGGCAGTGGTACTGGCTAAAGGAGGTGCTGATGGTGGCATTAAGGTCAGAAAGCAGAATGTGATAAATTACAAGAACTACCCTTGTCCTGCTATTACCTTAATGCCACCATCAGCACCTCCTTTAGCCAGTACCGCTACCATTAACACTCCCTTTGTCCTTTTGTTCATGACATCTTTGACAATCTCTCTTTTGCCCCCACCTATCGCTGGCCTTCTATCCAGCTTCACCTGCTCCACACTGCCACCACCCCCCCCTTAAACAGTATAAATTTCATCATATTTTTACTTCTCTTTAGATACGGACTCAAAATGTTAACTCTGTTTTCCTCTCCACAGATGTGGTTAGACCTACTGAGTTTTTCCAGCATTTTTTGTTTTTGTTTCAGATTTCCAGTTCTGCAGTATTTTGCTTTTATCCTACCAAAGTTTGCTGCCCCTTTCAGCTGCCCCTTGCAGATAGGGAGCCATGTATTCAGGTTTGAAGGGATGACTGAAAAATAAAGAGACAAAGATGTGTGCTGTAAGCAGTGTAGATGGAAGCATAAAATTAGAAAGAGATATCGAATGGGCAAAACTGTAGCAAATGGATATCAATGTAAGCATGAATGAAATCATCCATTTTGGATCTAAAATGGATAGAACAGGGTACTCTCTAAATGGTGAAAAATTTGAAACAGTGGAGTTCCAAAGAAACTCGGGGGTCCATATATATAGATCATTAAAATGCCTTGAACAGCTATAGAAAATAAACAAAAAGACAATTGGAACACTGGCTTAGGTATCTAGTGGACTAGAATGCAAGGGGACAGAATTCATGTGGCAGTTAGATCACACCTGGAGTTCAGTTTTGGTTTCTGAATCAGAGGAACAGAGGGGTGGGATTGGGGGTTGGTGATAGGACAGGGTGAGTTGGACAGGGTGAAATGCTTCTGTGAATGTGGGTCTAGAAGGGGTAGATGTTTCTGAGTATTAAGGAGAGGGGTGGGTCAGGTAAAATACTATGAATGGGCAGATGGGGGTTTGGATAGGGGACAATAACTGTTGAGGTAGCATTTGAGGAAATGACAGTGTGACTGTTTACCGCAAACCCGAATGCCACTTCTTTTTCCTTCATTTTGGATTAAAATTCTATGAACCATTAAGTAAAATACAGTCAAAGATTTCTGGGGCGGCATGTTACTGGACTGCTCTCCCAAAAAACCTTGGCACACAGCTACATGGGATGAAGACAGCAAATAGATAATTGTGCACAATTCTACAGCTGCATGGCTACAGCTCTCAATGGATTGATCAAGAAGGCTAAGCTGGAATCCTTTATTTGTAGGTACAGGATAAAAAAAAAAAAATTCTTCCTATAATAGATTTTATGCCTCAACTGGGAGAACAATATTTTACAATATAACAAAAGGTAACTTGTTTCCAAATGGAAGTAGTGTTGCTGACACTTGTGTTTGGTTCTGAAAAGTCAGTGGATCATCCTTGTTTACCAATAATGGTCCAGGTCTTCCGGAAAGTACCCCTAAGATACGCTACAGGACTGCTCAGTAGTCCCAACACAATGACTCCGTGGGAATTGCATGGGAAGTTAGAGTATCCAATGGTCAATTCCCCTGCTCTTCAGGGCACTCTGAGTTAGAGTCGGAGACTTTGAACAGTTCCGACTAAATTACCAGGGTAATTACCCAGGAAATGTTAGACAGATTAAAACCTTGTCTAACACCTTGGTAACTACAGAACTGAACTTCCAGTCACTAACACTGACCGCCCCCCACCCCCCCCCAACTCGCTCCTTGACCCCCTGACTCCCCCTCCAGATCCTTCAACTCCCCACCAACCCCCAACTCCCCCACTTTCCAACTTGACTAGCCTCCACCCCCTGACACCCCCTGAAACCTCCAACTCGTCCCCTGAGCCTCCGACTCCTTGCTGACCCGACCGGACTAGCCCCCAATACCCAACTCCTCAACATCCCAACTTGGCTAGCCCCCAACACCAGACTATTCTCTGACCCTCCGACTCCCCTCTGATGCCCCTGACTCCCTTCATCCTGACCTGACTGGTCCCCACCACCTGACTACTCTCTAACCCCCTGAATTTCCCTCAACACCCTGACTCCCTGCAACATGACCTGAACCAATCTCACCCTTACCACCTACCACCCTACCTTGTTACCCACCTTACCCCTTGCTCACCCTACTCCATACCCTCTTGTCTTACCCACTCTATCCCCTTACACACTTACCCCTCACCCACCCTACCCTTTTACCCTCTCTACCCCTTTACCCTCCCTACCACCTTACACACTTATCTTCTCTTGTAGCTTTTCAAAGAAGCTTGAGGCTTTCAAATTCTTACCAGAATACGGCAGCTGGTAAAAGGGTGTGGTTTCTCCACGGATTCTCTCCGCTGCTCCCTCAAGATTTCCTGTGCTGACTGAGTTCTGCAGGGTCCTCCATTGGAAGATTTCCCTGAAAAATCAGAGGAAGGTAAGTGCGTTTTTTGTCTGATCAGGGTCAGAAATAGGGTTTCTGAATCTGAACAGAAGATTTGGGCCAATATCTCAAAACCGTTCTGTGCTAGGAATCACCTAGGTCAAAAATGTGATTCCAGAGACTTCAGGAGAAACCTTTTGAGGGTAGCTATGGGCAGAGCAGAAGTTTCACTTGCCTCATGGATATGTCCTGAACCTGTTTCCTAGGCTGGACTCAAGGATAATTGCATATTGCAAGTGGGCATGTGCGCTATTTCTAACCTTATTAGTTTTAAATGTCACCCCAACCCCTTGTAATGTTGAATCACATGGAAACATAAGTGTCAGTTCTGCCCTCTGTTGCCTTGGCACAATTGTGAGAAAATATATTGTGTTGCTATTTCACTTATTTGCACAGTATCAAATTCCATGTTATCATCTGTCCCTGCTTCACTTGCAATTTCTGATGGGAAGGGGGAGACACGGATAACCTGGTCACTTCCAAGTTCCACCACCATTATCCCAGAAAGCAGCAGTTTTTTGCCCCCTCCCCCACCCTTGAAATTTCCAGACTGTGGTATTAGTCACTCCTCTAGTTTCTACTGTTGTGCCTACTGTTATGTCAAATGATATACAGAGAGACTGGTTAAAAAGGAGACCACTTTTGAGTCCTGGAATATATGGGAGGATGTTGGAACTCTAGAATACTTTAGGTCATTAGGAGGAATTTAAAGTTGGATGAGCGAGTGAGATTAGATGTGGATGGGGGCAACATGTTAAATAGGCAAAAAATTCTGAGCATGTCAGGAACCTGGTTCCAACCCTTCAACATCTGGGTTTTACTGAAGAGAGAAAGTGGCTCCCAGGAGCCGCATTATATTATAATCATGTTAACAAGGCTGGAAGGTTCAGTTTTAATCTGCTCTGCCAACCAGGTTTCTCATGCTTCTGAGGCCTGACAGCTGCAGCAAGGCAAGGACAGTCTCCAGGAGGTAGCAAGCGTCTTCACAGCAATATTTACAGGCCAGGAGAAGCAGGAGTGCTTGCTCCTGACCCCCCCAAGCACCCCACCATCATACCCAACTCCCATGCAACCTCCCCAGTTCTTCCTAGGATTGCATCCAAAACACTAGCCCACTGGCCCCCACACACCAAACATCCCAGGGTCAGTGATCAGGCTTAGCTAGTTCTGCTGCACTTTTCAGATTGCTTGCCAACCAGCCTGACTTCCAAGTGGAAAACCTGTCACTGTCAAAAGTCACATGTTGCAGAATTAACACTTCACAGCAGGCAGGAAAACTCAGATTTCCAGGATTCCCATGTGCAACTGGGTTGCTCCCACCTCACTGACAAGTTAAAAACTCCCACCATTGAAGTTTTTGGGCAATATAGTGGTATGTTTAAGCCCTGGAGAATATAAGGATCCTATCTGAGTACTGAAGCAAATTGGAAGAATGCTTGAGCTGAAAGATTGTAAAGCTAACATCATACAGAGCAGAAAAGGTTAAGGTTTTGATTTTGTAAATATGAAGCTATCATGAGACTTTTGCCGATGTTTTTAAATCACATTGGATCAGATGAAGAGCAGCAGCTGGCTGATTCTGCGTTGTAAGAGTTTTTTTTTAATGTTGTGAACTGGTTGAATCATCTCTTCATCTCACGCTGTGGACTCCAAAAATTACAGGAAGGAGAAGTCCAGCTGGAGTCTGTTTTTCCTGTTAGTCATAATAATGTACAGCTTGTGAAGTTTCTGTTCTCAGGCAATAATCCACACTAATGGTACAACGTTTCTCAGTTTCCAAGTAAATGATTTATGGCTCATATTTCCCTGGTAGAAAAAGCCAACATTTGGAAATTTCCTGGGAACTCCATTATTCTCATTTACTGAGACTTCCTCCTGTTTATATAATTTTGAGGTGTAATTAATGAAAGTGCTGAGTAAAAGATAAAGCTTGTCAAAGGCTCATTTATTGTACATTCATGATCAGAATGGGCTTGCTGATTTTTCTTTGTATGGAAACAATTGTTGCTTCTCTCAAGGTGCAAACAACTTGAGCAGAGTAATATTCTCATCTAGTTAGATCTTTAGACAGAAGTTAAACTGTTCAAATTCATGTGGAACACACTGGCCTGGAATTTCCTCTGTGGATGCAACCCAGAAGTTAAACCCAAAAATGCACCTATGTTGCCCCCACTTTGTCAAAGTTAAGTTTTACCCAAGTATCCTCTGAACCTCAATAGAATATGCCTGCTTAAAATGGAAGTAAATCAGCTTAATGATAGCACTGAGCACTTCTTTAAGTAGGCAAACTTAAGGTTCCACAATTTCAACCACCATTCATACACATTGGGCATGTTTCAAAGCTGCAATCAGGAAGGCTATTCAATTTTAATGTGATGAGTGGAGTCCCACAGGAGGCTGGAACCTCAACTTTTTACAATTTACAGCAATGATCTAGATCAGGGGAGTGAAGGCATGGTAGCTAAATTTGCAGACGGCACAAAGATAGGTAGGAAAGTGTGTTGCGAAGAAGACACAAGGTGTCTGCAGACGGATATTGATAAGTTGAGTAAATGGGCAAAAATCTGGCAGGTGGAGTATAATGTGGGAAAATGTGAAGTTGCTTGCTTTGGCAGGAACAATAAGAAAAGCCGAATATTACTTAAACGGAGAGCAATGGCAGAATTCCGAGGTGCAGGGATCTAGGTGTTCTTGTGCATGAGTCACAAAAAGTTGATATGCAGGTACAGCAAGTAACCAAGGAGGCTAATAGAATGCGATCCTTTGTTACGAGAGGAACTGAGCATAAAAATAAGGATGTTATGCTTCAGTTATACAGGGCATTGGTGAGACTGCATCTTGAATACTGTGTGCAGTTTTGGTCTCCTTATTTTACGAAGGGTGTAAATGCGTTGGGGGCAGTCTATTAGATTGATACCTGGAATGAGAGGATTGTCTTATGAGGATAGGTTGGACAGGCTGGGCTTGTTTCTACAGGGGTTTAGAAGAGTGAGGGGTTACTTGATTGAAGTGTATAAGATCCTGAATGTTCTTGACAAGGTGGATGTGGAAAGGATATTTCCTTTTGTGGGTGAATCCAGAACTAGGGGGCACTACTTTAAAATTAGGGGTCACCCTTATAGGACAGAGATGAGGAGAAATATTTTCTCTCAGAGGGATGTGTGACTTTGAAGGCGATAGAGGCGGGGTAACCAAATATTTTAAGGCAGTGAAAGATAGATTGTTGTTAGGCAAGGGGATCAAGGGTTATTGGGGGTAGATGGGATTGTGCAACGCGAAACACAAGCAGATCAACCATGATCTAATTGAATGGCTGAGCAGGCTTGAGGGACAAAGTGGCTTACTTCTCTTATTTCCTATGTTTGTATGTAAAAGATTGAGGAGATTTGGGTATTTGTATTTGAGTGCATAACCACACCAAAACTTCTATGGGGCGGGATTTTGACGATGGAGTGCGATACAGTCGAGCGTGAAATAGCACGTGATGACGTCGAGCAAGTGTCGCAACGTCATCGCACAATCGCCTGATATTTTGGTCAGTGGGTGTGCATGAGAGTCGGCAGTGCACCCGCCAACAATTAAGAGGCCTATTAAGGCCATTAAAGCAGCAATTGATGGCAATTTTTCACTGCCCGTCCAAATTTACAATTGGCGGGCAGGCAAATTAGCAAGAAGGGCCTTTGCATTTTGAGGAAACCTCATCCAAGGGTGGGATGGGATTTCCGTGATTAATTTTTAAAAAGATTAAAATGTTTAGAAAAAATTTCATCATCCGTATGTTGAGGTGTCTCATTCTGACACGTGGGCTTTTTTTTTCCCGATTTTAAATTCTGCTTTTATTGATTTTAAGTTCGTCAGCTCCCTGAGGCAGCTCTCTGCCTTCAGGGGGCTTTCCTTCCGTGTTCCCCCATGCCCGCGCTCACTTCAGCGCTCACCCTCCTCCTGCCCCAACCCCAGCAGAGCTGAACCTTTCAGTGTGCCTTTCAGCACCATTCACGACTCCTCAGATACAGAAGCAGTACATTTCCAAATGGAGTATGACCTGGACAATACCCAGGCTTGGGCTGACAAGTGACAAGTAACATTCGTGCCACACAAGTGTCAGGCAATGACAATCTCCAGCTAGAGAGAATCCAATCATCGCCCCTTGATGTTCAATTAATTGGCCAGCCAGCATGAAATTGCAGTTGGGGGCCAATCGCGGTTGGCGGTCTTTTGTTGGCCACTCCTGGGCCCACCGATTGAGGCTGCCCGCCAACCCAAAAATTCTGCCCATGATATTTTTAAGGCACATAATTGGTTTGCATCCAGATTACATGCACATCTGGACATAAATGCAAAGGAAGTTCTAGGCTATTATCTGAAATGGCCAGTCATCTCAGCTCCAGGAGCTGAGTTCACTGCAGGAGTTCCTCAGGGTAGTGTCCCCGGCCCAACAATCTTCAGCTGCTTCATCAATGACCTTTCTCCCAAAATAAGGTCAGAAGTGGGTTGTCTTCTGATGATTGCACAATGTTCAGCACCATGCACGACTCCTCAGATACAGAAGCAGTGCATTTCCAAATGCAGTAAGACCTGGACCATACCCAGGCTTGGGCTGACAAGTAACATTCGTGCCACACAAGTGTCAGGCAATGACCATCTCCAACAAGAGAGAATCCAATCATCGCCCCTTGATGTTCAATGGCATCAACATCACTGAATCCCCCACTATCAAAATCCTGGGGGGGTTAACATTGACCAGAAACTGAACTGAACTAGCCATATAAATATTGTGGCTACAAGAGTAGGTCAGAGGCTCGGATTCATTCAGCGAGTAATTCACCTCCTGACTCCCCAAAGCCTGTCCAACATTTACAAGGCACAAGTCAGGAGTGTGATGGAATAACTCCCACTTTCCTGGATGAGTGCAGCTCCTGCAACATTCAGGAAGCTTGACACAGTCCAGGACAAAGTAGCCTGCTTGATTGGCACCATATCTACAATCATTCACTCCTTCTATTACCAACATTCAATAGCAGCAGTGTGTACCATCTACAAGATGCAGTGCAGGAATTCACCAAGACTCCTTCAACAGCACCTTCCAAACCCATGACCACTACCATCTAGAAAGACAAGGGCAGCAAATAGATGGGAACACTACCACCTGGAAGTTCCCCTCCAAGTCACTCACCATCCTGACTTGGAAGTATATCACCACTCCTTCACTGTCGCTGGATCAAAATCCTGGAACTCTCTTCCTAACAGCACTGTGGATGTACCTACACTACATAGGCTGCAGTGGTTCAAGAAGGCAGCTCACCACCACCTTCTCAAGGGCAACTAAATACAATAAATGCTGGCTCAGCCAGGAAAGCGCACATCCCGTGAATGAATTTTAAAAATAAATAACATTGTGTTTACAGAGAAAGCAAGTAATCCTCCTACTGTTGTATTAAAGTTGATGCTCTTTTAACATGAAATACTGTTTTTGAGATACGGTAAGGATCTTCCATGCTGGGCAAGTGTCCACTTTATGCAAATTAAGGCTAAATGCTTCGTTGACTTTGGAAGTGTTTCCAAATTGAGAAGTCCCTAAGTTGACACAGTTCTTTACATATGGTCAAGATGGTGAAGCGTGGAATGGGACCCTGCAGACCTCTACAATTCATTGCAGGGCATTTCTCATGACATGCAGAACATCCTGTCGGCAATCTTTCCTTCTTCTTAGGCAATCCCTCGGGATTGTGGATGACTTGCTTCCAATCCAGTTCGCTGGGTTTCGATATGCTTGCTAAGTCCAATGCATGATCTGCAGACTCTACCACATGTACGGCTGCTTGATGGGTTGAGCAAGGGAGATATTTGGAAGCTTGTGTGCTCTCTCTAATACCTCACCTCTGTATCTGTGTGCTCCCAATGAAATCATTCTGTGTGCTCAGTGCCTTCCCAAATTAATCTTCTCCATTTTGGTCGATCTCAAGCCAGGGCCTCCCATGAGTCGGCGTGGATATTTGATCTCTTCAGGAATTCTTTGAGGACATCTCTGAAGCGTTGTACTCCTGGGAGCAGTCTGCAATGACCGAGTTCCGAGTAGAACAATTGCTTTGGTAGTCAGGTGTCAGGCATATGAACGACATGTCCAGCTGGTTTTGAGTGATTAGCACCTTGATGCTGGGGCATATCGGCTTGGGAGAGGATGCTGTTGTTGGACAGCCTATCTTGTCACCAGAAATACCTGGAAAAACTCAGCAGGTCTGGCAGCATCGGCGGAGAAGAACAAAGTTGAAGTTTCGAGTCCTCATGACCCTTCAACAGAACCTAGTAAAAATAGGAGAGGGGTTAAATATAAGTTGGTTTAAGGTGGGGGGGAGGGGGGTGGGGACAGAGAAGTGGGGGGTGTGGTTGTAGGGACAAGCAAGCAGTGATAGGAGCAGATAATCAAAAGATGTCACAGACAAAAGAACAAAGAGGTGTTGAAGGTGGTGATATTATCTAAAAGAATGTGCTAATTAAGAATGGATGCAGGACACACAAGGTACAGATAGCTCTAGTGGGGGTGGGGTGAAATAAAACTAAAAGGGCATAAAAGGTATAGATTTAAAAATAATGGAAATAGGTGGGAAAAAATCTATATAAATTATTGGAAAAAAACAAAAGGGAGGGGGAAGAAACAGAAAGGGGGTGGGGATGGAGGAGAGAGTTCAAGATCTAAAGTTGTTGAACTCAATATTCAGTCCAAAAGGCTGTAAAGTGCCTAATCGGAAGATGAGGTGCTGTTCCTCCAGTTTGGATTGAGTTTCACTGGAAAAATGCAGCAAGCCAAGGACAGACATGTGGGCAAGAGAGCAGGGTTGAGTATTAAAATGGCAAGCGACAGGGAGGTTTGGGTCATTCTTGCGGACAGACCGAAGCTGTTCTGCAAAGTGGTCGCCCAGTCTGCGTTTGGTCTCTCCAATGTAGAGGAGACCGCATTGGGAGCAACGAATGCAGTAGACTAAGTTGGGGGAAATGCAACTGAAATGCTGCTTCACTTGAAAGGAGTGTTTGGGCCCTTGGACGGTGAGGAGAGAGGAAATGAAGGGGCAGGTGTTGTATATTTTGCGTATGCATGGGGAGGTGCCATACGTGGGGGTTGAGGAGTAGGGAGTGATGGAGGAGTGAACCAGGGTGTCACGGAGGGAATGATCCCTACGGAATGCCACCAGGGGGAGTGAAGGGAAGATGTGTTTGGTGGTGGCATCATGCTGGAGTTGGCGGAAATGGCAGAGGATGATCCTTTGAATGCGGAGGCTGGTGGGGTGATAAGTGAGGACAAGGGGGACCCTATCATGTTTCTGGGAGGGAGGAAAAGGCGTGAGGGCGGATGCGCGGGAGATGGGCCGGACACGGTTGAGGGCCCTGTCAACAACCATGGGTGGAAAACCTCGGTTAAGGAAGAAGGAGGACATGTCAGAGGAACTGTTTTTGAAGGTAGCATCATCGGAACAGATGCAACGGAGGCGAAGGAACTGAGAGAATGGGATGGAGTCCTTACAGGAAGCGAGGTGTGAGGAGCTGTAGTCGAGGTAGATGTGGGAGTTGGTAGGCTTGTAATGGATATTGGTGGACAGTCTATCACCAGAAATTGAGACAGAGAGGTCAAGGAAGGGAAGGGAAGTGTCAGAGATGGACCATGTGAAATGATGGAGGGGTGGAGATTGGAAGCAAAATTAATAAATTTTTCCAGGCCCTAACGAGAACATGAAGCAGCACCGAAGTAATCATCGATGTACCGGAGAAAGAGTTGTGGGAGGGGGCTGGAGTAGGACTGGAACAAGGAATGTTCCACATACCCCATAAAGAGACAGACATAGCTGGGACCCAGGCAGGTACCCATAGCCACACCTTTTATTTGGAGGAAGCGAGAGGTGTTAAAGGAGAAATTGTTCAGTGTGAGAACAAGTGCAGCTGGACGGAGGAGAGTAGTGGTGGATGGGGATTGTTCGGGCCTCTGTTCGAGGAAGAAGCTGAGAGCCCTCAGACCATCCTGGTGGGGGATGGAGGTGTAGAGGGATTGGACATCCATGGTAAAGAGGAGGCAATTGGGGCCAGGGAACTGGAAATTATTGAAGTGATGTAAGGTGTCAGAGGAATCACGGATGTAGGTGGGAAAGGACTAGACAAGGGGAGAGAGGATTTCCAGCATCCAGTTTTTTGTTTGTATCTTGTCACCAGATTTGAAGGATCTTGCAAAAGCATCACTGATGGTACTTCTCTAATGCTTTGAGGTGTCAGTAGATTGTCCAAGTCTCCGAAGCATATAGGGGCACATGGATAAAGTAATTGTCAAGGAAATGTAGACCACAAAAGAGTTCCAAGAAAAGGCTCTTGGGTCATTCTTGGGTTCTGAGGTGACAACTACCTGATTCAATGATTCCTTTGAGAGTTAGTGACAACATGACACATTCATTGGGCTTCCAAGAATTTGTTGGGACTACTTGATCTGGAGTGACACTGACTACATCTGAGTCTGTGGTCTGCACCAGTAGACTGCAAGAAGTGCTCATACATGTTGATATCTCTCTCTCCTTCTGTTTTTCTCTCTCTCATGAAGATAACGTTCCTGTTTTGCTGAGGTCTGCTCAATAGCCAACACCTTTGGGATCTTTGAAGCTGGGCCCAGCATCCCTTAACAATCCAAGAGAATGGTAACTGGATGCAGGTTTGTTAGGGATGGCAGTTTCACTGAGACAAATGTCACCTCAGTCCTTTAAGGCTTTAGACTTTTCCTAGAGTTTTTCTCTCAAACTTATGCTACTCAGGGAGTACCTCATAAAGTGTAGGTTAGTAGCTATAAGGAAGCTGCATGAATAGATGTGGTAGTAAGAACTGGTTGTAGCTAGACCATCTGAGCTTCTGGTGAATGTTGTTGATGAAAGGAAAATTGTGTGGCCATATATGCTTAAAGATTAGTTTCTGTGGATATGCGTAGCTTGAGTTCGGGTTTGAGATTTTTAGAATTTTTACATTTCACCTGACCCCAAGCTACTGGTTTTGGGGTGATTAAAATTTACCCCTGAGTGTTTTCAATTGGAATACTTCAATCATACGAACAAATAGGTATATGAACTAGGAGCAGGAGTAGGCCACTCAGCCCTTCAAGCCTTCACTATACAATAAGATCATGGCTGATCTGGTTGGAACCTCCCATTTACCCCTGATAACCTTTCACCCCCTTATTAATGAAGAATCTATCTAGCTCTGCCTTTAAAATATTCAAAGAGTCTGTTTCCACTGCCTTTTCAGGAAGAGAGTTCCAAAGACTCAAGAACCTCTGAGAAAATTTTTTTTCCTTATCTCTGTCTTAAATGAGCGACCCATTATTTTTAAACAGTGACCCCTAGTTCTAGATTCTCCCACAAGAGGAAACATCCTTTCCACATCCACTCTGTCAAGACCCTTCAGGATTTTAAAGGTTTCGATCAAGTCACCACTTTGTCTTCTAAACTCCAGTGGATACAAGCCTAACCTGTCCAGCTTTTCCTCATAAGACAACTGCCTATTCCTGTTATTATCCTTCGGAAATGTAAGTACAGTACATCCACCAGTTCACTTTATCCTCAGCCCATGTGACTCCTTCAAAGAACTCCAATAAATTTCCCTTTCACAAAACCATGTTGACTCTGCCTGATTGCCCTAAAGTTTTCTAAGAGCCCTTCTATAACATCTTTAATAATAGCTTCTAACATTTTGCCTATGACAAATGTTAACCTAACTGGCCTGTAGTTTCTTGCTTTCTGTCTCCCTCTCTTTCCCAATAAAAGAGTTACATTTGCTATTTTCCCATCTAATGGAACCTTCCAAAATCTAGAAAGTTAAAACCAACGCATCAACTATTTCACTAGCTACTTCTTTTAAGGCCCTAGAATGAAGTACATCAGGACCTGGGGATTTGTCAGCCCACAGCTCCAACAATTTTCTCAATACCACTTCTCTGAATATTGTAATTTTCCAGAGTTCCTCCCCCCTTCCATTTCCTGATTTACAGCTATTTCTGGGATGTTACATGCATCCTCTATGGTGAAAACCGATGCAAAATACTTGTTCAATTCATCTGCCATCTCCTTATTTTCCATTATTAATTCCCCAGACTCACTTTCCAGAAGACCAATGCTCATTTTGTTAACTCTTTGCTGATTTAAATATCTATAGACACTCTAACTACCCATCTTTATAGTTCCACCTAGCTTTCTCTCATTCTCTAATTTTTCCCTCATTAATCATTTTGTCATTCTTTGCTGTTCTTTATGTTTGGTCCAATCTTCTGACCCGCCACCCATCTTTGCACAATTACATGCCTTTTCTTTAAGTTTGATACTACCTTTACCTTTTTTAGTGAACCACAGATGGTGGGTTCTCCCCTTAGAAGTTTTTTTTTTCTCAGTGGAATGTATATGTGTATTCTGTAATATCCCTTTAAGTCACTGCATCTCTGTGGACCTATCCTTTAACCTCATTTGCCAGTTCATTTTAGCTAGCTCTGCTGTTATGTCCTCATAATTGCCCTTATTTAAGTTTAAAACACTCGTCTTGGTATCCACTCTTCTCTCCCTCGCACTGAATGTAAAATGCAATCATATTATGATTGCTGCTACCCAGGGGTGCCTCCACTATGAGGTTATCAATTAATCCCATCTTGTTGCAGAGTACCAGGTCTAGTATCAGTCAATCTGATCATTTGAAGAGACGTGCTGTGCTTGTCCTATCCCACATGCCACAAACCCCCTATAGATGGTGCTGGGTCAAAAAGAATTTCTGGTAATTATATGTTGCTGCTCAAAATCCCACAAAAAGCCTGTGGATAAATGTAAACATAATGAAGTGCAAGTGCCATTTCTTTGTTGCTGAATGCAAAATCTAGGCCATCATCATTTCTTTCAATTTCAGGAAGTACCAATCCTTTGCACTAGCAGGAATATTATACTTGGGCAGTAGATAGAATGTTTGAAAGTCAGAGCACCAAGGCGGACCTTTCAAACAGCTCACCTCGGCACCCAACAGCCCTTGTGGCTGCCTCTGTGCTGTTTCCAGGGGCAGCAAGCCTAACTCCAGTCAGCGCCTGCCCTAGCCCCAACCCCACCGAATAAATATCCGACCAGTCGGGGCACCTTCTTGTAAGTCCAGCTTGTGGAGCGGGACTTCTTCTGACTCAACGTTCCCAATCCTTGGAGCGAAAATTTAGCCCATAGAGCTCAACAGCAAGGAAGTTATGATGAACATTTACAAAACACAGGTTTGGCCTGAACTGGAGTAACGTGTCCAATTCCAAGAATGACACTTTAGGAAGGATGTGATGACTTTAGAGAAGGTGCAGAAAAGATTTAGAAAGGTGATTGGCAGAAGGATCAAAAGTGTTGTGAGGAAAAACATTTTTACGCAGTGTGTGGTTAGGTTCTGGAATGCATTGCCTGAGAGGGTGATGGAGGCAGATTCAATCATTGCTTTCAAAATGAATTGGGTAAGCACCTGAAGGTAAAGTACTTGCAGGGCTATGGGGAAAGGGTGGCAGATTGTGAGAAGCTAAATTGTTCCTGCGATGAGCTGGCACAGATTCAATGCACTAAATGACCTCTTTCTGTGCCGTAACAGTTCTGTGATTCTATGATTCTAATTCTGTAGGTGATCGATATTCACTCAACCAATTGGATTAGTGAGCCTGATTACATCATCCAGTCAGCGATGGCCACTGTGACAATCTCTGATTAAAGGAGCAGAAAAACTCTAAATTTAAACTGGAAACATGGTGTGACTTTTAAATACATGTTGGTGAAGCTTTTCATCTTGTATTTATCAGGACAATCTCAAGAATACCAATATCAGGGGAAGCAACAATTTTATACTGTATGAAAATAGACTGCTGATTGGTTGGCAAGAGGACTCTGATTGATAAAGGCATTGCCATGGTGAATGCACCAGTTAATGGTGACTAACAGTTAAATGCCAAACATTGTTTGAAATTTAATCCAGGCAGCTTGATTCTGATTGGTCAAGGTGTTTCCCTGAGGAATGAATCAGTGAATGGCTATCACTTTGTTTAGCTGAACCAAGCTCAAGATGTGTGCATCTGCTTTCTATCTGCAAAGAACAGGGCCCTGTGTATCAATATATGTAGCTTCTAGTACTGCAAACCTACTGGAATCTACACCAATCAGAGCCAAGCTGCTTGATTACATGTTTTGCAGTTAACTGTCAGTCACCATTAACTGGTGCATTCTCCATGGAAACGCCTCTACCAATCAGAGTCCACTTGCCAATCAATCAACGCTCTCTTCTCATACAGTATAATGTTGTTGCTTCCCCTGACATTAGTATTCTTTCAATTGTCCTGATGAGCGCAAGATGAAAAGCTTTGACAAAATGTCTTTTTTCAGCAATACTCAAGATCTGTATTACCAAACGACTATTTAATTACGTCACCTGTATCATATACTAATAGGTATTAGGTATTAACAAAAGTAACAGAAGCTAAGATGAGAGCTTCAACAAGAAATATCTATCGTGTAGCAATTTGACAGTGTGGTGAACTTTGCTGCCTTGCAGTTCATGGTGAAGGAGCACTATTAGAGAAGCTTGTGTATAATAATCACATTATATCTCAGGAAATTCATAATGAATAATGTGACTGCTCATTGAGGCTGATGAGTCTTTTATAGAGTGACAGGTAGCAGCTTGAGACAACCTGCTATCAGATATAAAGGTCAGGATATAAAGGTCACTTGAGCCTCAATTCCATTTTACACAACAAACATACTTCAGGCACAAATATAAAATGGCTTTATTTTCTAGATTTAAGAGTCTGCCTGTCTGGCACAGTGGGTACTCCTCTCATCTCAACATCAAACTGCTCTATGTGCAGCAGTCTTTAGGGAAGAATCTTATTTCTATTGCTACTGCTGGCCTTAACCTCAATGTTATTTGCAACTGAGCATTCTGACAATATACGGTATGATGTACACTATAAGAGCAACATGCAAATCATTGCTTGTCAATGATTGTGGAAGGTTCTTGCACCTCATTTATCAGTGAAATGCTGCAGACTGAAAAAATCTTTATTTTGAGTGGATATAAACACAGAACTCATCTTGGATCCCTGCCCAGTCACAGACAGAGCACCTGCAGGCACAATCATTAAAGACCTTTGAAACAAAGTGTTAAGTCAATATTTAACGTCTTTCGATGAGAAATTGTGATCACTTGCGTCCATTTTTTGCAATGTTACAGGTGCCCTTAGAACTTCAAAATACAGTCCAAAGCATGCACGCACAGTTGTGGGGCAAATTGTGTAGGATGCCATATCGATGAGTATATTAGAATGCACGCAGTTGACGTCTACTGGAAGTATGCAGAGCTGGCCATTCATGACATTAATCAGTATGCAACGTTGATTTGACATTGGCAGTGCCATTTTGGAGATCAAAGCTCCAGCTAATGCCCTCTCTTAACCTCAAAAGGCTGAACATGCATACATCATCAAGAAGAATCATTGGTACAATTATGACGTTTTCAAGATTGTTATGTTTCGGAACTGTATCTTTACATTTAAGTTAAAATGAATGGAGTCAGATGGCCTGGTCTGAAGTCTGTCTGACAGTAAGACTGGGTAGTTTGATTGGTAGAGATCAAAGGAATTCTTCAGTTGTTTTCCTGGGAAAATGTCCAAGGTATTTACACTTGGAGACAATGGCAGCAACCTGTGTGTTAGCAGTGGAGACTGTAAGTCTTCAAAGTCCCAAAAAAGTGTTGAAAATGCTGGGTTGTAAATGGTTTGCTTTAAACTATCAATTTAGTTCCGAGATGAAAGAGAGTTGAGCTCTCAAGGATAACTAATTAGCATTTCTAATGAGATACAAGGACCATGTGATTCATGTCGCCATGGGGAAGGATGCAGAAGTCATTGTAAAGATTAGGTATAGGCTTTACTAGAATACCACTGAATATCACACACACTGTTTAGAGACTGCCTGGATCTGGGATAGAGGGGGCAGCTAGAAGTCAAAAAAATCTCTAAGGTTTGCTGTGCAGGAGTATAGGTGGAAGCTTATGTTTGGGTTGAAAAGATCAAATTCATGGTAGTTAAAACAAAGCTGAAAGTGTCAACTAGCTTGGGTGAGAGGGAGAGTCTCCCAGAAAAGGAAACCTCTCTGTGAAAGACAGTTCTAAGATTGCAAGTTACCAGGCTGAGAAAGGAAAAGAACAGGAATAAATCCTCGAGAGCTAAGAATCATTTTGGATTGATTCTGGGAAAATTGTATGTCTATATAAAGGAGAGTGTAATGTATACCTGTGAAGTCTTTTTTCAGTTGTGCTAAGAATAGGAAGAGGGGCATTCTGTTCTGTGATTTAAAGAATAGGTTGCCACAAAGGATCATCAACTGCTTACAGGTTAGCTGCTGATTGATTTCTTCTTCTTGTTTTGACTCCATAAGTTTTGGTGCTTTCTATAGTTGGTTTCTGATGCACAAGCCTACAGGATGTGGTGTGGCAGGTCTTGAGTTTTGCTGACTGCAAGACTTCTACACAAACCAGTTGCTCCCAGAAATGGATGCAGAAGTGGGCATTCCCCTTGGAATTCTCCCACAACTGGGAGCATGAACAGAGTTTGCACAGAGCAGGACAAGCTGCCGAGAGATGGAGGAGGAGGGGAAGAAAAGTTTCCATCAGGATGCCTTGTTCACCTTGAGTGTTCAGGGAGCAATTGTGAACATTAGTGAGGAACAATGTGCAAGATGCTTGCACTTTGCTAAGGACATCCTCAATGAAACCTGCCACCTGACCCAGCCACAGCTGCAAGCTTAGAACAAGTTGAAGACCACATTGCCAGCAGCTGAGAAAGTGGCTGTGGCGATGAGTTTTTATGTATCTGGTTTCTTGCAGACTGTAGCTGGAGACATTTGCAACATTTCACAGTTTGTTGTCCACTGTTGCATAGGGCCCTTCATTGAGGCTTCCTATTCAATGTGAGTTAATTATATTGCCAGGGCAGAGTGAGTATGCAGTTTCGCTAGGATTATTTTACTGATGACTACACACACATCATTTTAGGGATGCTGCTGGTCAACTCAGCCCAAAACAAGAAACAAAAGAGATCCCACTTCTTCAAAGTCCACCTGATGTGCGACAACAGACAGTGAATCATGCAGGTCATTGCTCAGTATCCTGGCAGCAGTCATCATATCTTCATTCTGTACATTCGAGTCACATGTCAAACCAAAGGGTGGCTATTAGGTGATAAGGCTTTTCCATTGAAGACTCTGCTCCACAACTTATGCACAGCAAGCATACAATGAAAACTGTGCTGCTGCATGATATAGTGGGCTGAAACAATACTTCAAAGATGAGTGCAAGAGTGCATGCAAGGAGCAGCACTAGGCATACCTAAAAATTAGGTGTCAGCCTGGTGAAGCTACAACTCAAGACTACTTGCATACCAGATAGTGAAAGCGGCACGTGAGAGACAGAGCTAAGTGATCCCACAACCAGCGGATCAGATCTAAGCTCTGCGGTGCTGCCACATCCAGTCGTCAATGGTGGTGAACAACTAAAAAATCTCACAGGAGGAGGAGGCTCCACAAATATCCTCAATGATAGGGGAACCCAGCACATCAGTTCCAAAGGAATGAAACATTTGCAACAATCTTCAGCCAGAAGTTCTGAGTGATGATCCATCTTGCCATCCTCCTTAGGTCCCCAGCATCACACATGCCAGTCTTCAGCCAATTAGATTCACTCCACGTGATATGATATCAAGAAATGGCTGAAGGCCTACATATTGCAAAGGCTATGAGCACTGGCAATATTCAAGCAATAGGACTGAAGACTTGTGCTCCAGAACTGTGTCCTTAGCCAAGCTGTTCCAGTACAGCTACAACACTGGCATCTACCCGACAATGTGGGAAACAGCCCAGGTATGTCCTTTCCACAAAAAGCAGGACATGTCCAACCCGGCCAATTATTGCCTCGTCTGTCTACTTTTGAATATCAACAAAGTGATAGAAGGGGTCGTTGACAGTGTTATCAAGTGGCACTTACTCAGGAATAACCTGCTCATTGATGCTTAGTTTGTATTCTACCAGGGCCACTCAGCTCCTGACCTCATTACAGCCTTAGTCAAAACATGGACAAAAGAGCTGAACTCCAGAGGTGAGGTTAACATCAAGGCAGCATTTGGCCTAGTGTGGCATCAAGGAGCCCGAGCAAAACTGGAGTCAATGGGAATAAAGGGGAAAACTCTCCACTGGTTGGGGTCATACCGAGCACAAAGGACAATGGTGGTGGTTATTGGGGGTCAATCATCTCAGTTCCGGGACATCACTGCAGGAGCTCCTCAGAGTAGTGTCCTAGGCCCAACCATCTTCAGTTGCTTCATCAATGACTTTCCCTCCACCATAAGGTCAGAATTGGGGATGATCGCTGATGATTGAAAAATGTTCAGCACCATTTACGACTCCTCAGATAATGAAGCAGCCCGTGCCCATATGCAGCAAGACCTGGACAACATTCAGGCTTGGGCTGACAAGTGACAAGTAACATTCATACAATATAAGTGTCAGGCAATGACCATCTCAAACAGGAGAAAATCCAACCATCTCCCCTTGATATTCAATGGCATTAGCATCGCTGAATCCTCCAATATCAACATCCTGGGTGTTACCTCGACTAGAAACTGAACTGGACTAGCCATATTAATATTGTGGCTGCAGAGAGGTGATGGTGCAGTGGTATTGTAGTAATCCAGAGATCCAGGTTAATGCCCTGGGGCCCCAGGTTTGAATCCCACCACGGCAGATGGTGGAATTTGAATCCAATAAAAATCTGGAATTAAAAGTCTGATGATGATCATGAAACCATTGTCAATTGTTGTTAAAAACCCATCTGATTCATTAATGTCCTACAGGGAAGAAAATCTGCCATCCTTACCTGGTCTGGCCTACATCTGACTCCAGACCCACAGCAACATGGTTGACTCTGAAATGGCACAGCAAGCCACTCAGTTGTATCAAGCCACTACAAAGTCTCAAAAAAGGAATGAAACTGGATGGACCATCTGGCAGTAACCTAGGCAACAGAAATGACAATGGCAAACTCAGCCCTGTTGATCTTACAAAGCCCTCCTTTATATATAAATTTTCTTCCCACCTATTTTTATTATTATTTTAAAAATGTATTTCCATTCATTGTTTTATCCCCACCTTTTAGCCTATTTCGATCTTTTTTCCCACACCATCCCTTCCCCACACCCCACACCCACTAGGGCCACCTGTCACTTGCTCATCCTGCTTTCTACTCTTAATGTTACCATTAGCACCTCCTTTAGCCAGTATCACCAGCATCAACGCCCCTTCGACCTTTTGTTTTTGACATCTTTGGCAATCTCTCCTTTGCCTCCAACTATCACTGGCTTTTTATCCAGCTTCACCTGTTCCACCCCCCTTAAACAGTATATATTTCGCCACATTTTTACTTCTCTTTAGTTCTGAAGAATCATACAGATTCGAAATGTTAACTTTGTCTTTCTCTCCACAGGTGCTGTCAGGCCTGCTGAGTTATTCCAGCAATTTTTGTTTCCGATTTCCAGCATTTGCAGTTTTCTGTCGTATTTAACTAACCATTTTGAATTTTTGATAAAGAAACAGAAAGAGTAGACAAAGGCAATGTCTAATATGTCTGGATTTTCAGAAAGCCTTTGATAATGTATCATATAAAAACTTATGACTAAAGTCAGTGGGCAGGATTTTCCAGCCTCACCCACCACCAGGATCGTCCGGTCCTGCCGCAAGTCAATGAGCCACCGAATCTTCCGGGGCAGGTACGGCCACCACAGGCTGGAAAATACTGGCCAGTGTGTGTGGAGTCTGGATTAGGGTGCAGAATGTTTTGAAAAATGGCTAGAAAACAGAGATAAGGGAAGTTCCTTGGACTTGTGGAAAGTGATGTTCCACAGGGGTCTATGCTGAGATAAATGTTTTTCTTCACACATTCGCACATGAGTTGAACTCAGGGGTTTAGGTACAATGTCCAAATTTGCATTGGACCAGTTCATAATGTGAGGAACTGCACCAAAACATGGGAGTGGGTTGGTATGTGGCAAATAGAATTCCATACAGCATTATGATCCCTGTAGAGACCGTTAACGGTTAGAGAAATTCAAACAGCCAGTCACAAGATTTCACGATTTTAAACAAAAACAATCCTTACAGCATATAAAAGATTTAAACTAAACAAGCACTACTAACTTAATATTATGATTTGTTTATAGTTCGAGCATATTCATTTCTCCTTTTGGAATTCAAACCAAGTATGCCACAACTCCCCAGAATTCACTTCTATTTCTCTTCAGTGTTCCCGCTATTCTTCAAGGTGCAAAGTTTCAAGAGAATCCTTCCATTATCTTTTATCCAACTGATTCTTCAACTTCGCTTCAAAATCTCATGGCTGTGGACTTCTGAGCTCAAGCTTAGACTTGACTACATTTGGGCTCAGCGATTTAAAAGTCAAGAATGCCTCTCCTTTCACCCCACCCCCATCCCCAGCAACCGCCTCCCACCCCGCACCCCCCCCCCACCCCGCCGCACTACTTCTGGTTCCTAATAGCCGCTATGCCCTTTTTATTGGCTTTGGGCAGACATGGCTCCTGAACGTCTCTCTCTCTCTCTCTCTCTCTGCCTTCTCCAAACTAACTGCTTATTTTCCTGTGAGGGTTACTCTAGATCTTTTCCTCTAGGTCCAAGCTAGGCAAATCTTCCAGTCTCTGTCCAAAGGCTCATTAGACTGGTCTCTGGGATGAGGGGCTGATGATGAAAGGGTGAGAGGCTCTGATGAGAGGCTGAATAAATTGGTCTTATATTCTCTGGAGCTTAGAAGAATGAGAGGTGATCTCACTGAGCCTACAAAATTCTGAGGGGGCTTGATAGGGTAGATGCTGAGAGATTGTTTCTGTTAGTTGGTGAGTCTAATACACAGGGGCACAGTCTCAGGATAAGCGGCCAATCATTTAGGACTGAGATGATGAGTATTTACTTCATTCAAAAGGTTGTGAATCTTTGGAGTTCTCTACCTCAAAGGACTGTAGATGGTCTATCCTTGAATACATTTAAGGCTGATATAGACAGATTTTTGGTCTCTCAGGGAATTAAGGGACATGGGGAATGTGTGAGAAAATGGATTTGAAGCCCAAGATCAACCATGATCATATTGAATGGTGGAGCAGGCTCAATGGGCTTTATGGTCTACTCCTGTTCCTATTTCTTGTGTCCTCGTGTTCTGTTAACCCTCATGAATTCTCTCCCAGTTGAACTTGAGCTTCCATCCCCATTTTGTGTGCTGAACGACAAAGTTAGAATTTTCTCTGCTTAAGGTGCAGATTTCGCTAACATTTATCTCTTTTGCTCTCTTGACTAGGTGAACTGCAATTGTCTCTGTCTGTTCCTAAACTGAACTGCTGACTGCATGGTTCTGTAAGCCAACATGCAGGCAGATAAATTAAACCAAAGGAATCTGCCTAATCCCCACAGCCTATCTCATTGGAAACATGAAACATGGGATGTTCCATGAAACATAAAAGATGTGGGGTTTGCTTATGGGAGTGATCAGTAACTCTGAACCCCTGTAAGTATCTAGTGCAGTTTAAAGTTTGTAACAATGGCTCAAATTTGGATCTAGTGGAAAACACTCACTACTTTATTACCATACTATTATATTTCACTGACTTCAACAAAGAGCAAAAAGGCAATGGAAGGTTGTAGCCGTCGCTGATAGATTTAGTAAATTACTAGCTTCGCCGGGCAAGTTTCAACACTCCAGGGCAGTACTGATGATTGACAAGCCAGCCTAGCAATGGATGCTGATGGGCGAAGTCTCTCACTGGGGCAAGCCAACACCATAGAACAGCCATAGAAAAGTTACGGTGCAGAAAGAGGCCATTAAGCCCATCATGTCTGTGCTAGCCAAAAAGAGCCGTTCATTTTAATCCCACTTTCCAGCACCTGTCCGTAGCCTTGCAGCTTGCAGTACTTCCGATGCAGATCCATGTATCTTATAAATGAGTTGAACCTTTCAGCCTCGACCTCCAACTAAATCTGAATTTCAGATGCCCACCACCCTCTGGGTGAAAAAGTTATTCCTCTAATCCTTCTACCAATCACCTTAAATCAATGACCCCTGGTAATTGACTCCTCAGCTGGAGAAACAAGTTTTTCTTGTATACCCTATCTAGGCCACTCATAATTTTGTACACCTCAATTAAGTCACCCCTTAGCCTCCTCCATTCTAAGGAAAAGAAGCCCAGCCTATTCAATCTCTCCTTATAGCTTCAATTTTCAAACCCTGGCAACATTCTTATAAATCTCCTCTGCACTCCCTCCAGAGCAGGGGTAGTGGTATTGTCGCTGGGCCTGTAATCCAGAGACCCGGTGTAATGCTCTGGGGCCCCAGGTTGGAATCCTGCCAGGCCAGGAGGTGGAATTTGTATTCAATAAAAATTGAGAATTAAAAGTCTAATGATGACCATGACACCATTGTTGCTTGTTGTAAAAATGAATGTCCCTTTGGGGAAGGAAATCCGCTGTCCTTACTTGTTCTGGCCTACATGTGACTCCAGACCTATAGCAATGTGGTTGACTCTTAAATGCCCTCTGAAATGGCCTAGCAAGCTACTCAGTTGTATCAAACCACTACAAAGCCTCAAAAAAGGAATAAAACCAGATGGGCCACCCAGCATCGACCTAGGCACCGGAAACGACAACAGCAATTTCAGCCCTGTCAACTCTGCAAAGTCCTCCTTACTAACATTTGGGAGAGCTGTCTCACAGACTAGTCAAGCAACAGTATAACATAGTCATTCTCAAAGAATCATATCTGACAGATAATGTCCCAGGCACCACCATCACCATCCCTGGGTATGTACTATCCCACCGGGAGGATAGACCCAGCAGAGATGGTGGTACAGTGGTACACAGTCAGGAGGGAGTTGCACTGGAAGTCTTCAACATTGACTCTGGACCACATGAAGGCTCATGGGATCAGTCAAACATGGTCAAGGGACCTCATTCTGATTGCCATGTACCACTCTCCCTCAGCCTTTGAATCATTGCTCCTCCATGTTGAAATCCACTTGGAGGAAACATTGAGAGCGGCAAGGGTACAGAATGTACTCTGGGCAGGTGACTTCAATGTCCATCACCAAGAGTGGCTCAGTAGCACTACTACTGACTGAAGTGGCCGAGTCCTAAAGGAAATAGCTGCTAAACTGGGTCTGCGGCAGCTGGTGAGGGAACCAACAAGAGGGAGAAATGTACCTCATCCTCACCAACCTGCCTGCTGCAGATGCATATGTCCATGACAGTATTGGTAGGAGTGCCCATGGTCCTGCCGTTGTGGAGGCGAAGTCCCATCTTCACATTGAGGGTACTCCCCATCATGTGTGGCACTACCACCGTGCTAAATGGGATAGATTATGAATAGATCTAGCAGCTCGAGATTGGGCATCCATGAGGCACCGTGGGCCACCAGCAGCAGCAGAATTGTGCTCGGACATAATCTGTAACCTCATGGCCCGGCATAACCCCCACTCTACCATTACTGCCAAGCCAGGGGAGCAACCCTGGTTCAATGAAGAGTGCAGGGGGGAGGGGATGCCAGGAGCAGCTCCAGGCATACCTGGAGTCAGGTGTCAACCTGGTGAAGCTATAACATAGGACTACATGTGTGCCAAACAACATAAGCAGCAAGTGATAGACAGAGCTAAGTGATCCCACAATCAACGGATCAGATCTAAGCTCTGCAGTCCTGCCACATCCAGTAGCAGACAATTAAACAACTCATTGGAAGAGGAGGCTCCACATATATCCCCATGTTCAATGACAGAGGAGCCCAGTACATCAGTGCAAAAGATAAGGCTGAAGAATTTGCTACCATCATTAGCCAGAAGTGCGTAGTGGATGATCCATCTCGGCCTCCTCCTTCGGAGGTCCTCAGCATCATAGATGCCAGTCTCCAGCCAATTCAATTCACTCCACATGATATCAAGAAATGGCTGAAGGCACTAGATAGTACGAAAGCTATGAGCCCTGACAATATTCCAACAATAGTGCTGAAGACTTGTGTTCCAGAACTTGCCATGGCCCCAGCCACGCTGTTCCAGTACAACTACCATACTGGTATCTACCCGGCTATGTGGAAAATAGCCCAGGTATGTCCTCTACACAAAGAGCAGGCCAAAACCCACTTGTCCAATTACCACCCCAGTGGTCTACTCTCACTCATCAGTAAAGTAATGGAAGGGGTCATCCAACAGTGCTATCAAGCAGCACCTGCATAGCAATAGCCTGCTCACTGAAGCTTAGTTTGGGTTCCATCAGGGCCACTTAGCTCCTAACCTCATTACGGCCTTGGTTCAAACATGGACAAAAGAGCTGAACCCCAGAGATGAGGTAAGAGTGACTGCCCTTGACATCAAGTCCACATTTGACTGAGTGTAGCGTCAAGGAGCTCTAGCAAAACTGGTGTCAATGGGAATCAGGGGGAAAACTCTCCACTGATTCGAGTCATACCTAGCACAAAGGAAGATGGTTGCAGATGTTGGAGGTCAGTCATTTCAGCTCCAGGACATCACTGCAGAAGTTCCTCAAGGTAGTGTCCTCAGCCCAACCATTTTCAGCTGTTTGATCAATGACCTTCCTTCCATCATAAGGTCAGAAATGGGGATGTTTGCTGATGATTGCACAATGTTCTGCACCATTTGCAACTCCTCAGGTACTGAAGCAGTTCATGTCCAAATACAGCAAGACTTGGACAATATCCAGGCTTGGGCTGACAAGTAGCAAGTAACATTCGTGCCACACACGTGCCACGATCTCCAACAAGAGAGAATCAAACCATGGCCCCTTGACATTCAATGGCATTACCATCACTGAATCCCCCAATATCCAAATACTGGGGGAATACCATTGACCAGAAACCGAACTGGACTAGCCATATAAACATTGCGGCTACAAGAGCAGGTCAGAGGCTGGGAACCCTGCAATAAGTAACTCACCTCCTGACTCCCCAAAGCCTGTCCACCATCTACAAGGCACAAATCAGGAGTGTGATGGAATACTCCCCACTTACCTGGATGAGCGCAGCTCCCACAACACTCAAGAAGCTTGATACTGTCCAGGATAAAGCAACCAACTTGATTGGCACCACATCCACAAACATTCACTTCCTCCACCACCGACGCACGTTAGCAGCAGTGTGCACCATCTACAAGATGCACTGCAGGAATTCACCAAGGGTCCTTAGAAAGAATCTTCCAAACCCCTGATTACTACCATCTGGAAGGACAAGGTCAGCAGATAGATGGAAGACCACCACTTAGAAGTTCCCCTCCAAGTCACTCACCATCCTGACTTGGAAATATATCACCGTTCCTTCACTGTAGTTGGGTCAAAATCCTGGAACTCCTTCCCAACAGCACTGTGGGTGTACCTACACCACATGGACTGCAGCAGTTATCAAAGGCAGCTCACTACCACCTTCTCAAGAGCAACTAGGGATGGGCAATAAATGCTGACCTAGCCAGCGAAGCCCACATCCCATGAATGAATTAAAAATAAAAGGTTAGTATCTAGGAATCTTGTGGCAAGTAACTCATCTCCTGAATCCCCAAAACCTGTCCAGCATCTACAAGACACAAATCAGGAGTGTGTTGGAGTGCTCTCCACTTGTCTGGGTGAGTGCAGCTCCAAGATCCCTCAAGCAGTTTGACACCATCCAGGACAGGGCAGCCTGCTTGTTTAGCATCCCATCCACCACATTCAATATCCACTCTCTTCACTACCAACACACATTGCTAACAGTGTATACCATCCTGTAAATGCACTGTAGCAATTCAATAAGGCTCCATCGACAGCACCTTTCAATCCTGCAACCTCTATCACCTAGAAAGACAAGGGCTTTAAACATATGGAGACATCACCAACTGCAGTACCTCTCCAAGTCACACACCATCCTGATTTGTAAATATATTACCGTTCCTTCTCTGTTGCTAGGTCAAAATCCTGGAACTCCCTCCCTTATACCACATGGACTGCAGCAGTTCAAAAAGGCAGCTTAGCACTACCTTTTCAAGAGCAATTAGGGATGGGCAATAAACGCTGGCCTAGTCACTGACGCCCATATCCCATGAAAGAATTAACAAAAAGCTTCCACGGCCTGCACTGTCCTGGAGGATTCCTGCAGCAATCGACAGAATGGTTGTGAAGAATCGTGATGGTCTGCTCCATGCTGTGTAACCTCACCATTAAGATGCAGCAGGCCTTGCCATGAACTATGCTGCAGGATAATGAGAAGAAGGAGGAAGAGGAAGTGAGGAGGCAACCTAGATCGATAAAAGCAAAATAATGCAGATGCTGGAAATCTGAAATAAAAACAGAAAATGCTGGAAAAGCTCAGCAGGTCTGGCAGAATCTGTGGAGAGAGAAACAGAGTTTACATTTCCAGTCCAATATGACTTCTTCAGAACTCCCGAAGAAGGTCTGAAGAAGAGTCATGTTGGACTCAAGACGTTAACTCTGTTTCGCTCTCCACAAACGCTGCCAGACCTGCCAAGTTTTTCCAGCATTTTCTGTTTTTGTTATGGCAACCTAGATAGCTCTTTACTGGCTGGGGAAGAACTCATCCAAGTGTGATACCAGTAACTGCAACCCCAATTTCCCTTTCACTAACAGTCCCATCTCTTTTCTTCTCCCTGTCACTGACCATCAGTGTGTCAATGCACACAATTAGCCACAATGCAAACTTAAAATCTACCATAAAATAAACATTGTAAGCCAAATTTATAAATGTAATCATGCAAATTGCACATGAGAATCAACTAACCACCAGTGCATTCCCTTAGAGCCTGTCTTCCATGTAGTTTTGTCTGTCCTACATAGTGCTATGCCAGTGGCTACAGCATGACTGATGGAAAGCTGCTGACTTTCAGTGGAGAAGATTTCAGATAGGGGGAAGGCCTCAAACTGCTTTGGGCTTAGAAGGCCTGGCTGCGGACTGCTCTATCTTGCTTTTAGAAGCAACGGGCTGGGCTTGATGGCTGATGGTACATACCATGTAAAAGCACTGGCAGAGTGTCAGGGGTGACAGGGTGAATACTGACATCCTGAGAGAGAGAAGCAGGTCCATGCTGCATGGAATCTCTGCCATTGCCCTAATGCAGGGTTTCAGCAATTCCAGCAATCTGTTGGAAGACAGATTGCTGAACTGATGTGACATTCTACATCCCCTTTAGTACACTGTAAACCACAGCCATGAAGTCAGCTGTCCGAACTTGCATTGAAGCAAGGTGGACATGCTTGACAACAGCCTGAGCTTCCACTGCAGCACTCAGATGTTTGGTGTTTTCTGTTTGTTTTGCATAGAAGCTGTCACATCGGCCATGAAAAGTTGCATAATGGTTGGACTGACAATCTGTGAATGAAGTTAGCCACCAATTCAGTTGGACCCATCCATTCTCCTTGACATTCAGCACAGCCTTACTAGCAGGCTTCCAAATGTGCCAAGTATTTTATCATACATACCCATTAGCGTTCTTCTGTAAACTGTGCCATTGCCATGTTCATCTGAGTCCTCTGTAGCAAAATTGGCATACAATCTCGCTCTCTGGGAAGCTGGTACCTATGCTATTCTTGCCTCTTGTCCTGGCTGCCGGACACTCATGCCTGTTGTTTCACCAATTGCAGACCCTGTCTCATAAACTCAAGCATTTACAGCGCAGAAGGAGGCCATTCGGATCAGTCAACCTGACTACACTAATCCCATTTTCCAGTGCTTGGCCCATAGCCCGGGAAGCTATGGCAATCCAAGTGAATATCTAAATACTTCTTAACTGTTACGAGAGTTTCTGACTTGACCACCCTTTCAGGCAGTGAGTTCCAGACTCCACCACCCTCTGGGTGAAAAAATTTCTCCTCAAATCCCTTCTTGCCCTTCTACCTCTTACCTCTATGCCCCCTGGTTATTGACCCCTCTATTAATGGAAAAAGTGCCTTCTTCTCCACCCTATCCATGCCCCTCATAATCTTAAAAACCTCCATCAGGTCCCCTCTCAACCTTCGCTGCTCCAAGGAAAACAACTCCAGCTTATCCAATCTTTCCTCACAGCTCAGATCCTCCAGCCCTGGCAGCATCCTGGTAAATCTCCTCTGCACCCTCTCCAGTGCAATCAAATCCTTCCTATGATGTGGCGACCAGAACTGCACACAATACTCCAGTTGTGACCTAACCAGCATTTCATATGGTTCCAGCATAACTTCCCTGCTCTTGTATTCTATGCCTCAGCTAATAAAGGCAAGTATCCCATATACTTCTTAACCACTTTATCTACCTGCCCTGCTCCCTTCAGGGATCTGTGAATATGCACACCAAGGCCCCTCTGATTTTTAGTACTTTCCAGTGTCCTACCATTCATAGTGTAATCCCTTGCCTTGTTAGTCCTCAAGTGCATTACCTTACACTTTTCTGGATTGAATTCTAATGGCCACTGCTCTGTCCACCTGACCAGTCCATTGATATCCTCCTGCAATTTACAGCTATCCTCCTAACTATTTATCACCTACCAATTTTTGTGTCATTCGCGAACTTCTTGATCATACCCCCTACAACCAATCTATCCTCTGCAATACGTGTCAGGATATGAGCTGGTGGCTGCATGTGTGAAATTGTGTGATGGTGCGCCTTCACATCTCAGTCTTCTTGTTCTTCCATCTTACTGGCCAGGTTGCACTTCTTGCTTATCTGAAAGGAAAAAGACACATGGATAATGTTATGGTGCAGGAAGGGGGCAAAAGTAAGAGGTGCATGATCACATTATCTACGGCTTTCAAATCATTAGAGAGTTTGGGAAGAGGAAGAGGTTGTATGTGAGAAGAAGGATTAGTTATAAGGATACCATCACTTTTGATGGTTTCAGCCCCTTTGCTGGCCATGACCTCAGCAGTGATCATCCCAATAATGGCCAGCACCATCTCCTCCATGGGGGTTAGAGCATGCAAGTTCACATGTCCCCTTCCAGTTTGCTCCTGCTGCCTCCACTTGTTCACCACATTGTCCTACAAGAAAGAGGGAAATGTAATGAGTGTTGTGTAATCTGGTTGGGTGATGTGGCATTAATGCTTGAATAGTTGGCAGTGTGTGCAAGCTGTTAGAAGTGGGTATGTAGTTTCCAAAGGTGCTAAGTGTGTAAGGGTGCAACAGAGCACAGGAATGTCAGATATAGTTAAGCTTAGTAGAGATTGTTGGTAGGTGTGGTAAATTAAGCAGTGTTTGAGGCTAATAGCACAGTTGGTAGGATATAGCATTTGAATATACATTCATACCCTTAGCTGCTCATATGAGATCATTGAAATTCTTACGACACTGCATCCAGGTTTCCAGGTTCCCAGGACTTGATTCATGACATTGAACTCCACGGCTCTCTGCTCCCACTGCCTTCTGACCATGTGCCTGGAGATCTTCCTGGCCCCCTGCAGATAGAGAACATTTCTGTCCTTTCCACCTCCCCCACCAAGGCCTCCAGTGCAGTGTCCAAAAACATTGGAGCCTGCTTTCTCCCATATTTCCCATGTTGTGCCATTCTTCTGTGTTTTCTACGTCAGAGTCACATCCTCCTAGCACCTGCTCCAGCCAGAAGGCAATTCCCCTTTAAGAGGTACTTGCTACTGTCCTCATAGCAATTTGAGAACATGTCTGTGGGATTTCGAGAAGGTATATCTCTGATTGGCCCAGTGAAACCTGTATATGCAGAGAATAACACATAGGTTCAACTTTGGACTTAAAGTGGGTTCTGCAGGTGCCAAAGCAAATGCTAATTAACTTTTGGGATCAGTTATGATGGAGGAAAAATATTTGTAATTACAATTTTGCTGCTTTACCTTTGTGGTCTAAGCTGCTTCAGGGTTGCCCTCTTGGAGTAGTTCCCTAGGATTTAGGATGGGGTTACAACATAAAGACGTTCTGATCTGCTGCATCCCTGACAGCTCAACAGGAATTTCTAAACTCAACTCTTTGAAAGTTTTTTTTTGTTCCCTCACTCTCCCCATACCCCAGGTCTCTTCTATTCCTGCTCAATCCTCTCTCCTCCTTATAGCTATGTGCCTTGAGACATTCTTCTACTCAAGAGGCTCTGTGCAAATGTAAGTTATGATGAGGTAGCATGAATATCATGGTTGAACTCCTTATCCCTAGGACTGACCTGTTCAGTCAGTGATCTGTGAAGGCTATTGGTCATAGTTTACTCTTACCACTGTCATATTCAGGTTTGTAAGGGTTAACATGTGGGACTGTGTAAATAGCATTTCCCATAATGATGATGTAAGAGAACACATGACTAAAAGTCAAAAGGGGGAATGTTCATGGCTTCAACAGTATAACACCTAGTTATGGATAGCTGTATATAGTTTAGTTGTATAAAATAAACCAGTTGTTGTTTGAACATACCAACTTCTCAGTAAATATTCTTCAGCTAGACTAACCAACATGCAACATGGCGGCAGCAATGATGGACCCCAAAATGCTGAAAATTCAACTTTAAAGAAGATTAGATGTCAGACTTTTAAAAGCGGTGCCAAAATTGCAAAACTCTGTAAGGCATAGTTGAAGAATTCCAAAGCTGCTTTATAGACGAAGCAGAGGCAGGAAGAGTCAGAAAATCAACTTCTAAAGTCATTCAGGTTTACACCACAGCACCTCCACAGTAGTCTGTGAATAAAAACCCTATCCAGCGATTTGAGTTGGACAGCCAAGCAAAGATCGTGGAACTGGTGAGCAACTGTTAAAAAGAGTAAAACATGATTTTAATGGCGCACTGGGCAGACAGCACTGGGAAAACCAGATCCCGAGCAAGGACGACATGTGTAAAACTATGCAGTCTGGGTTCAAGGTCAGTGCTATTACACAGGGTGACCATGAGGCAGCACAAAAGAGACATTTTTAAAAAGCAGCTGTAAATACTTGATGTTCCAGGGGAAACGAGTGAAGGGATTGCTGAAATAACTTAAAGCAAAGGAGATTTTAAAAGCTTAACAACATTCAACAAATAAATGCCAAATCTAGCTGGGAGATCCCCCAGGGAGAGAAAATGGGCAGAATTCGCCCGTGCCCCATCGTCAGGATCAATGGCGGGCAGGGGGGAGAATTCGGCAGGAGGTCCAAAGATCGGTTTCATGCTGCTGTGAAATGCAAACGGATCTTCCGATACTGCCCCCATGGCAAATCGTTATTCTTGCTGGAGGCAAGTATGAAACTGATTTGTATCCCGCTAATGGAATGCAAATGAAGGCCTGACCAGGATCTTCCACCTGCCCCCCCACACTCAATTCTCCACAACACCAGATGGAAAACACACCAGTCCAGGACATGTCTGGACCAAGGTGGTGTGCAAAAGTCTGGATTACCTTAAAGGCCTTGGTCAGCTTGTGACATCCGATGACAAGATGGAGGCCTCCAGCTACCAGATCCTAGAGAACCACATGCAGCACAGGGTGGGTGGAGCTTCATCCACATGTCTTCTCCTCAAAGTGCTGACCAGAAGGTGAGAGTTCTCCAGGCAGCAGCCTCCCTGAGGCTTCAGACCTTCTTCCAGGGACTTCACCATGGGTTCAGACATTCTTCCAGGGATGTCGCTATGGTATCGGATCCTCAAGCTGAGGGATGGAAGACAGCAGGAGGACTTGTCGGTGGGTGGGGGGGAGTGAGGGGGTGATTAAAGATGGTAGGAGGACTGCAGATGTGGTGGGGAGGTGGGGGGGCCAGACGGGTGTGTTGTGGGTAGGGGTGCAGGGAAGGGTTTTACAGGGGTGTTGCCAAGTGGTACAGGGAACAGGTGGAGAGGTTGGGTAAGCGCTGTGTTGCATACCGGGTGGTGGGGAGTTAATGTTGTTCAGGTGCGTGAATGTGGTGGGGGTTAATGTCTAGGTGTGGGGGGGGGGGGCCGGTAGGGTGTAATGTCATCCAGGTGTGTAAAGGGGTGGGGGGGGAAGATAATGTCATCCAGGTGTGCTTGGGGGGAGTCTAATGTCATCCAGGTTTGTGAAGGGGGCGTTAATGTCACGCAGGTATGTGTTCGAGTGGGGCCTAATTTCACCCAGGTGTGTGAAGGGCTGGGTGGGGGCGGATTAATGTCATGCAACTGTGTGTGTGGGGGGGGCCTAATGTCACCCAGGTGTATGAAGGGAGGGGGGATTAATGTCATGCAGGTGTTTGTGGGAGGGTCCTAACGTCGCCTCAGTGTGTGAAGGGAGTGGGGGGGGGCGGGGGGCAGTGTAATGTCCAGATGTGTGAAAGTGGGTGCGGTATAATGTCATCCAGGTGTATGAAGGGAGGGGTGATGGGGACAGTGTAATGTCATCTTGGTGTGTGAAAGGAGGGGTGGGGGGACAGTGTAATGTCGTCCAGGTGTGTGAAAGGAAGTGGGATGCAGTGTAATGTCATCCAGGTGTGTGAAGGGAGGTGGAATGCGATGTAATGTTGTCCAGGTGTGTGAAGGGAGGTGGGATGTGGTGTAATGTCCAGGTGTGTGAAGAAAGGTGGGGGTGGGGGGGAAATTTCCTGGTAGATGAAGTGTAGTGTCCAGATGAAGAGGCTCAAAGGGAGGGGTCAGTGGAGTCAGTTGTTGACTTCTGGAGAGAGAACTCAGGGTGGGTGTGGTAGGAGGGAATGGTCATGGATACAGGGGGCAGAGGGACCCAATAAGGTGGCAGGGCGAGGGTGCAACGGTGTCACATTAAGGAGCAACAAGGGTCGTTCATGTGGACCTGGAGGTAGGCACGGACTCTGGAGGTGGGCAGGAGGCTGGGGAGATCAATGTGCATGGGGGTGGCATTTTTGGGTAGGAAGGGAATGTGAACGTTTACCTGGTCATTTTCAAAAGAAAAGGATCCATGTTGGAGGGTAACAGTGGGGAGGTCGAAGGTAATACTGGTGGGATCAATGGTGATGGGGGAAGTGGCATGGGTGACTGGGGGAGGGGAAATGATGCCAGAGCACAGAAAAAAGCTGACAACTACCATGCCAGTCAAATCGAAAGTAAGCAGAGCCTCATGTTGGATGGGCTGATTTGCTGCATGAGAATTGGAACAGTGGGTGGGCACAGATGGAGGTCACCTCAACTGGACAATTGAAAGGGAATCCCAGCATGCAGTATTGACTAGGGGCCTGGAATATGATTTTGGTGGACAGTTCAGAGTGTGCAGGACAGTGCTTGTACATGGCTTGCAAAAGACCTACCACATGCCTTTCTCCCTGCAGACTCCCTTGGGGGTCAGTTGTGTGCAGGAGAGGTGCTGGGAGCAAGGTGGGGGAATGGGTGCGTTTGCTAAGCCTTAGAACCAAGCTGAAAAGGGACAGTAGATATTTAGCAGTGAAAATGATTATATTTACATGGGTTAGAATTGTGACAATCAGCTGTTCGCCTATGCAACCAATTGTGATCAAAATTTCTTTATTCTCCTACTACTTCTAGGTGTTCCCTCAACATTTGCAGCAGGGGTGGAGGCAGCCTGCTAACTAGTTTGCCCTGTTGCCTTTGAAGACTTTGGTGGTTGTCCTCTGGAGAGCAGTGGCCTGGAGGGCCCCAGCTTGCTTTGGCTGTTCTCCTGTGGGCCAGCTGCTCTCTCTGAGGTGACAGAGGACGACATTGAAGTGGTCACAGGTAAAAGAGATTTGGAGGGTGCAGACAAGCTCTGAGATTTCTGAGTGGATGACCCAGAGCTGTCCAGCTGATGTTCCTCCTCCCTGCAGGTGCCCGAGGGTCCTGGCCTGACTCCTTGAGGGGAAGGGTAACCTGGAGGGATGTTGAGGTGTCCCATCCCCTCTCACGTTGCCACTGCAAAAACTCACCCATGGCTACAGTGATGAAGTGCAAGTCTGTGTGCATCTCCGGCAGAAGCTGAGCGGCCTGCTGGACCAGGTTCTCCAAGGTGTCTGCCAACTTGATGGTGACTTCGACGCGCGCACATATGGGCATCACTTCATCAGAGAGCAGGTGACGGACTCCTCTGACTTATGTGCCACTCTGTTGAGGGCCTCCAACACCACTGCCTGATATTGCCCAGCCTCTTGTTGACTCTCCACCATTAGTTGGAAGACTGATTCCAGAGGCTTGTCATTGGACTCAGACCTTGCAGATGCCTCTCCCTCAGTCGTTCTCTGAGTGCTGGTGAGCTTGGGTGACACTGCCTCCTCCTGCTGTGGACACGTGTTCATGCGGTGGCCACCAGATCGTAATACCTGTCCTAAGCTGGAAGTAATACCTGCTGAGGTGTTTCTCCCTGGGCTGGTGGAGGGTCCAGGTGTCTGCTGTGACCATCTTTCCTCTCTCCTGGCTTTTCTCTGCTGAGACCTAGACTCTTTCTCATAGCACCTGTAAGTGAGAGAGGAGAGTGCATGTGGCAGCATGAGCTGCCTTCAACATGGAGGCACATTTGATCCTCAGGTTTCTTTACTATGGATGGATCCTTACTGAGTGGAGGCCCAAGTCTGAGTTCCCATTGCCAACTGCCCAGCCCCGCTCCATGCCTGCCAACTGAGCTATGCTGCAAGTTGTCCAGAAGGGTTGTGGGTCGGCTCCCTCAAGAGCACTAAGCTCATCCACATGCAAGGAGAAGGCACAGATAAGTATCAGATTCGCTGGTGCTGGCGCCATCTGCGCCTAAAACTAATTTCAATTTCCCAAACCCCACCCCCCACCTCCCCGGCCCCCAACATCATTCCATACTGTGTTCTCTGTATGTGGAAGAGTGAAGGAGGCACAGTTCTCACTCCATGCAGAGTGGGTGCACTGCACTGGGGCCCTGAGGCATGACTATGCCATTGTCACTGAAGCCCATGTACCCTGACATATTAGTCATGTGGTTTATGTGACAAGCCAAGGATTTACTTACACTGATGGAGGGGATGAGATCATTCATCCTCTTTGGCATTGTGCTGCCTTTTAAATATGGCACCTGGACATGATGGTGGGGCACATGCCATCCAGCCTACCCTGCTATGGGAGATGTTGGGAAACCCCTGGCTGCATAATTGTTGACGCCAGGGATGGAAGATATCACAGGATTTCCCATTGGCCTCTGCAGCAGGAAACATTCCCCGTCCCTGCTCCTGCCATTAGACTTAGTCCCATGGATGCCCAGTGCCCACAGCGGGTCTCAGTGGGGAGCTGACAGTGCAGGAAAGCTTCAAAAGTGGGAGCAAAATTTTAAAACTTCAGGTAAACTACCTAAAAGCTTAGAAAAGCCTTGGATCCTAAAATTATGCTACCTGAGTGTTTGAACACACAGGCCAGTATTTTACACTCCTGCACACCACCCCCCCAACCCCAACCCACACCTGGTGCGTTCTAAGGTGGGGGGGGGGGGGTGCGTGAAATTGCACGGACAGGCTTCCCTTGGGTTCCCACTTGCCCCGACCTCAGAGCGATTTCATGAGGGGGCGGGCAGGGCCTCGAATGGGAAGCCCACTCTCCCACTAAGGCCCTTAAGTAGTCAACTAATCGGACGTTTCCCACCCAGCCTAAATTTTTATGCTGGTGGGTGGGTGACAACTCAAAGTGGGAAGGACAGAAATGAAGGGAGTTAGATCTCGGGTGGGAAAGTGGGGGTGCGCCTCCATCAGAAGCTCCCTGGGGCCACCTTCCACTTAAGGCTTGGCGGCTTGTGGACCTCCCTACCCCCAATTCCCAGCCTATCCCCTGAGATCCCGATCGTCCCCCCCCACCCCCAACCCGGGGTCCCCCAGGCCCTTCCTAACCTCCCCGCCCGGACCCCTGACACCTTTTTCTCCAGTTCCCAGGGCTTAGGCTCAGGCAGCTTCTTATAGTGCCTCCTCTGGTCATCAGATTGACCAGCAGCTCTCCAAGGCAGGATTTATTCCCAAGTGAGGGGCAGAAGTCCTGCCTACTGCCAATCAATGCCTGTTAGAGTGTTAAATGGCAGCGGGGCTCTCAGAGTTGGTGGGACCTCTTTGCCACAACCATCCTAACAATTCTGGCCATGGAAGGCCCAAATCAAACTCCAACTGAGCACTTTGGAGAAAAATATTCTTCAGGTTCTGAATTGCTTCAGGAAGGGACAGTAAGTCTGAAGCTGAAAAGGACAACAAGTTACTTTGCTCCTGATGATGTAGCAGATGATGTTATTGCATCAAAGAGACCTCTGATAAATTTGAAGAAGTCTTAAAAGCCTTCAATAACTATTTCAACCTGAGGAGCAATAAGATTCTGGAAAAGGCCACATTTAACAAAAGGCTCCAAAAAAACAGGTGAACCAATAGATGTTTTTATTAATGACCTTTACAGGCTGGTTGAAGGATGCGAGTAAGGAGACCTAAAAACAGAATTAATATAACTGCACTGTAGTCACTTTTACGAATAATCCCTATCAGATTTACTGCAATCACCTTGGAAAAAGCAATATAGCAATACAGAGATCTGTAAAGAGAACAGGACAATACTGAGAAGTGGAGAAAAACCTTAACTAAGGGAACCTCCAGTGACCATACAGTTCGTTAAGCCCAGGAATGTAAAAGAAGCATCAAAAAAGAAGGGACAATTTGAAGGGAAAGTACAAGACTCTATGAAACGCTGCCAATGCTGTGGCGCCAAAAAGACCCACAGGCACAAACAGTGTCCAGCAAACATTGCAGAATGCTTTCTCTGCAGAAGGATTGCCAAAGTCAAACCTCTAACATCACAGGTTTCAAAAAAAAAAAGTCTTCATGCATAAGGCTATTCATGAAGGTGATAAATTTCCGCCAGATGAGGAACAAAAATATTTTCTGGATGAGATCGATAACCCCAATCGTATGCTCTGGAAAGCAGATATATATATATCAATGGACATTTCACCAACTTTAAACTAGACACTGGAGTGAATGCGATGGTTTTGTCAGGCAATGAACTATGGTTACTAACACATTGTCTGCAGCCAGCTTTGTGGTCCAGGAGGGATCAAACTAAAAGTCAAGGGAAAGATATAGACAACACTCTAGTACAAGAGAAAGCAAATATTGGAAACATTGGTCAGGATTTTACGGCCCCCCGCGGCGTGTCTCCCCCAGCGGATGCCGCTGAGCCATTTAAATCTCCATTCAGTTCGGTGGGACCATAACATCCCGCCGGGCGGGATGGGCCATAAAATCCTGGCCATTGTATGCTCCACAGAATCAGCAAATCTCTTTTTTAAGTAGAAGAGCTTGTATTCACCTCAATCTTATCAGGAAAGTGGGAGAAGTCAATTGGCAAGGGTCCAAGAGTGACTTCAGAAATGAATCCCTGAAACTATCCAACTGCAATGAAGATCTGGATTGCAATTTCAGTGCTGACTTCTAGACTTTCTGCACAGTCCAACTGATTTGCAAGAGGAAATCCAGGAGGGGGAAGGTCCATTCACTCACAATGAATGCACAGTGAAAATATTAGACCAGAAAAAAACATGAGAATGAGAGTGATCACTCATCACTTCGCAGTATTGCTTTGAAAGTAGAAAATGAAAATCTGGTGACAGAATACTCAGTTCAAATACCACATTCATCCAGCCGTGGTGACCTTCTAGACAGTACATCTGCCTCCCTCCATCCATCAGAAATGGTCATCAAGAATGCTAGCAGTCAAAAACAAAACAAAGAACCAAGCCAACGTCCGCCTTTTCTACTTGGGAAGAAAGTGAACTTACTGAGAAACCAGGTCTGCTGGATTTTGAGGGAAGCCAAGACATTGATCAGGTAGATTCCTCACAGCTTCCCATCCTACCCAAAGAACTACTTATGGAGCTAGAAGTCCAGGACTATCCTAGAGTTCAAGAACAAGAGGCTGCAAGAAGCCATCACTCCAGAATTAAGGAAGGATAGAAAAAACAGCCAAAGGAAAGAGGCCAAACTCAAGAAGCAAGGATAGGAAGATGTGAAACACAGAGAGGGATAAACTTGCAAAGTCAAATAAAAAGGAAAGTATAATCAAGAAAAGTATAACAGTAAAGAGAGGAAGAATCCAGATCCAGAAGTTGAACCAAAAGAAAGAAGGACTAATAGTCCAGAGAGATGACAATCAACAGAAATTTTATTTAGTGCATACTTCAGAATGCATTATATGTAGAAACAGGAGGAATCTTATTTCTATTCACCAAAGATGACAATAAGTCATACATCTGGAAGAACCAAACGTTGAGTCAGCAATGAATAGAGAACCAGATACTACAACTCTCAATGAAAACAATCTAAGTCAAGAAGGAGTTCAAAGAGAGACTACTGATCTTCCAAGCCTAACAAGAAAATGATCAGGGAGAGTTGTGAAGCCTCCTGACAGATTGAATCTGTGATGTCAGTTTTGCAGGGAGATGTGGGAGTATTTAGATGTGAATGTAAAAAAGATGAAGACTTGGGGGAAGATGTAGTATTAGGGTTTGTAAGGGTTAATGTGTGGCACCTCCCATGATGATGACATAAGGGAACACGTGGTTAAGAGTCGAAAAGGAGAATGTTCATGGCTTCAACAGTATAACACCTAGTTATGGATAGCTGTATATAGTTTAGTTGTGTAACGTAAACCAGTTATTGTTTGAACATACCAATGTCTCAGTAATCATTCCTCAGCTAGACTAACCAACACACAACAGTTACATGTTCCACGAGTGATCAGCAAGCCAGTCAGCCTAATGCTGGGAGCACTGATTGAATAGCATTGACTTGTGTTTTTCAGCTAATCATAACTGAACCATTTCCTTCCAAGTATTTAATATAAGGAAAGATGTCATCCTAAGAAACATATTACAGAGCTGGTAATGCAGATACATGCATTTCCCTGAGATTAAAGTAAAATACTTCATTCTAGAAATAACACTTCTGCACTACAGCAAAGAATGAATCATTTTACAATGCCAGCTCATGGGAATCAATTCAGAACAAATGAATGGCTGGAAATCTGCAAATGTCTATGAATGTTTCAGTTTCACTTTCCTGATATACCATTAGTTGTTCAAGCCTCTGTGCTTTCACAGAGCTCCATTGGGACTGGTGATTATTTCAATATTAAGTAATTCTCAGACCTGCTTGGCTGTCTGTAGTAAGATGTAATATCTGCTGTGAATGCAACACTATAAGTATCAGAGGGAGGCCTCATAAACTCATGCTAGGTGGTAATGTTAAATCCTGTGCTCAATCTCTTATATTCTTTCTCTTTTGACCAGAAAATTATTCTGCTCAAAGATATTTGATATTTTCCAATTCCCAAATGGACATGATAAACCCAATGAAAATTTTAGTCTAGGTCTTCTGGTCTCTAGATAGTTAGAGACTGGACGCACCACAGAAGATGTACTGCAAAAGTCACAACAGAAGGACTTTTTGGGAATTGCCCAGCAAATCTGAACTTTCATTGGGCAATCCCCCTGTTCCCCGGCCTCTCTGAAAAAGTGTAACTCTGAGTAAGACTTGGATACTTCAGATGGTCCCGGCTTACTTACCTGGGAAGTTAACCAGGAAAAGTTAGACAGGAAAAAGCCTGGTCTAACATCTGGGTAACTATACAACTGACCCCCCATTACTCACACTGAGCTCGCCCCACCTCCACCGACTCCCTCACAACACGACCCGCCTAGCCCCCACCACCTGGTTCTTACCCTGACCCCCTAACTACCAGACCCCCCAAACCCACCTGACCAGCACCCAACCTGAACTGACTAGCCCCACCGACCTCCCAATACCCCCCAACTCTACCTGACTAGCCCCCACCAGCCAACTCCCCTCCTGGCCACCTGACATCCTCCGACCCAACCTTACTAACTCCCACCCCTGAAAACTCCTGAAACCCCCCACAAACTTACCCCACCTCCGCTGGCCCCCAACCCAACCTGACTAGCTCCCATGATCTGACTTTCCCCTTACCCTTTGACTTCCTCCCTAGGCCAGGCTTAACCTGACTAGGCCCCCAACTCACCTACCCACCTGCCCTTCACCACCTCACCCATCTACCACCTCACACCTACACACCTGCCACCCCACTCATTCAACCCATCTCCCTGCTATCCTATCTATGCCGCCCACTTGCCACCCTACCCACCTGCCACCCTAACCACCTGTCACCCAGCCCTTAACCCACCCTACCCCCTCACCTACTTACCTTGCCCATCCCACCTCCTTACCCGGTCTCCTTACCAGCCCTACCCCCTTGACTACTCTCCTTACCGCCCTACTCCTTAACACACTTACCTTACCCTCCTATTCCCTTAACCGCTTAACTGCCTACCTCCCTACCTAACCCATCCTGCCCAATTACCTTGCCCACCTTACCCTGCCCACCTTACCCCCTTGCCTACCTTACAGCCTTACCCACTTACCTTCTCTCTGTAGCTATTTTCAAAGCAGTTTTGGGGCATTTAAACTCATTATTTACTGGAATATAGCAGCTAGAGCCATAAAAAGGTGCGGCTTCTGCGCACTCTCTCTGAGCTGCTCCCTGTGAGGTTTGCTGACCTGGGTCAGTTGTGAAGGATCCTCCATCGGAAGACTGCCCTGAAATATCAGTGGTCTGATCAAGGTCGGCAATAGGGGTCTGAATTTTGCGCACGTCCTGTGCGTGCGAATGGTGGGCCCTGAAGCAGATGCTTATCCACTCCCACCCACAGTCACAACCCAGATGCGATTTCATGCTTGCTGGCGAATTAAGGGCCGGCCAGCATGAAACACACCCACACATTGGCTCAGCACTTCCAGTGGGGACGGGAGCATGGCAGGTGCCGGGTTCAATGGTGACCCAGAGGGGGCAGCTCCCTGAAAGCTGCCAGAAGTTGGGGAGGAGCCTCAGGGAGCTTTCCACGAGAGAGCATAAGATTGTATGCTTGGCAGGAGTGACGGCCTCAGCACCTGTTGAGCATGCCTGTGGGCACTCTGCACCCCCCCCCGCACCCACCACCTCCCACCAGTACTCTGATGAGTGCCTGCACGTTCTAGTGGAGGCAGTGAGTGCCTGGCGTGACATGCTCATACCAAGAGATGACTAGAGGAGGCCACCCCACCAGATGAAGAAAGCTGCCTAGGTGAGCAGGCATGATGTTGCGCGCCTCACATGGATCCAATGCCAGAAACAGTTCAATGATCTTCTGTGTTCCGCAAGTAATTGTGTATAGATGTCTTGGAGGTCAGTTGTTCTTCATGGTGGTCAGGGGTTGGAGATACAGAGTGCCAAATGCCACATATACCTGTGCGTGCCAAGGCTGGGAGATGTGCCTGCTTGCCTTGTGTATATAGAAGGGTGAGGTGTGCTAATCTGATGAACACTTCAACCTGCATCTCCTTGGGGTGGCTGCAAGGCTGAGATGGTGTGGCAGGTAGAGGGTGTTTGAACGAATGTAGTTTTGCCTGTACAGGAGAAGAGAAGCCATTATTGCACTGGAGCATGCCAAACAGATGGTGGGGTCCCCAACATACTGATACTTTCCAAGTTTGAGAAGGATGCCCTGGATATGGAAAGCGAGCATGGAGCAAGGTCCACAAGTTGCGGGCAGGCAGGGATCATGGAGGAAGGTAAGAGTCCAATGGATAGGTGAGAGGCTAAGGAAGTGTGTAAGAGATGAAGAGTCGTGGCACCTCCAATGAGAAGTTCTAATCAACAGTCCCCATTACCCATCCAATCACAGTGCCTGAATGAGGTAATTGTCTATTCTGACAAGCAACCATAGTTCATGCACTGTCACTTTGTTACAATGTGATCAACTGACATATTCTGTCTCTCTCTCAGAAGGGCCATCCTCACGATGCCCAATAGAACTTGAGAACCTCTCGTGCCACCAAGGAGGAGGCGTGGATAGATGCACCCGTGTCACATCAGCTCTCCAATCCAAGCATCAGCACAGATCCAGACACATTGGTGGACAATCAAGCATTGGATTAGTTGGTAGTGCATAGTGGTGGGGGCACATTACACTTGCTTGGAGAGCTGGTGGAGACAGAGAGTGTCCAGGGCGCCGGCGACTGGAGGACTGCTGGAGACCAGGACCATGCTGAGTCCGAGGCAGATGATGAGCCTCTGTAGCCGTCCATCAGGCAGCAGATGCTGGATGTCGAACGGGATGCACAGGAGGATCTGGTGGAGATCCCTGAGGGTCTGCATGGCATGGTCTCTGTCATGGAGGAGTTCATGCAGAATGTGAATACTGCATTGGCCCAAAGCTCCAAGTATAAGTCTCCTCCATTGAGAGAGCGGTGACTCTCGTGTAGAGGCAGCTCCGGGAACATAATCAGGGGTTTCTGGTGCTGTGCTCAGACCTGCAAGCCCACAAACTGGCAGTGACCTACCAGTGAGAGAGATGGATGAAGCACCTAGTCACTCTGCTAGGTGCCTGTCCATCAATGGTGATGTAAGATTTTTGGATTCTGGCCCACAGACACCTAAATAGGCAGTCGGCTATTCATAAGTAATTTTAAGATGCTTTATTAAGTTGATTAAGAAGCAACAGTTTAGATAGAATGCATTAATTAATTAGACAGAAAAAGTATATGACCTTAACAGTTGAGAGCAGTTTATCGATCCTGGAGGACAAATGAATGGTTCACAGAGTATGTTGATCTCAGTAGCTTGTGATAACAACATTCTACTCTCTAGGTGAAGTGTTAGGAAATGCTTCCCTTCATCTTCCTCCTCCTCCGTTGGTCCATCGTCCATCTGAAGAAGGCAGCTGCCCAATGAGCACTGCCACTTTACCAGCACCTCAGCCCTCTGCATATAATATATATATAAAATATACACACACCAGTTTTGTTGCGGGGGGGGGTGGCTGGTAGCTTACCCAGTGTCAATCAGTTATCTAACTATTCTGACTAATGGATACAGGACAGGTACTCAAAACGTCCAGGTAGTGAACCCAACCCCCCCACCCTCCCACCAGCCCCCCTTGTTCGTCACCCTGCTCGAGGTCAGCTTTTTAGTTTATATCATGCTGAGGGTCAAATCCTGGCCCTTCCTAAACACTTGCATAGATAAGGAGGTGCACAAGGCGCCATCCTACCAGCTTAGGAATGTTAAGGTGGTAGCCTGAGCTAAGACTGTTTAAAGGTCAAAGTGTTCAGAAACCGTCTTACCAGAGAAAGAATCAATGCTGTTTAGAAAATCATTTAAAGGTTCTTTATTATGCAGAAAATACCTGTTTATTCAATACCTCAATTTCTTAGTGAACAAGGAGGTTCAAACCAACCTCACACTGGCGCACCAACTGCATGTCGCATCGGCAGGCTCCTCTCAGGGTGCTCCAGACGAAGGCAACAACTCCTCTGTCAGTGCCCGTGGCATCTAATGAGGCCGTGGTACTGAAGAGTGCCCAGCCATGGCACTGGACGCTCCCTCCCAGGTAGTGCCTGCACAAGCTCTGCCAGCCAGAGGATGTCCACTAAGGTCATCAGGGCTGACAGGACATCAGTCAGCAGACTGCCTCCAATGCTGCTGCCAGTGAAGGGGTGAGGGGGCACCAAGGGGCAGCACTCGCAAGCTGAAGTTTATGGCATTATAAACACGAGGGGTGATATTTCTTCAGTTGAAACGTATCCTATGTTCAAAAGGTGTAGAGATGACCACCATTTGAGGATGTTATTGTTTCATGGTCTGAATGTGCTTTGTTTCTCATAGGCATTGGGCATGTGAGTGGTTTGTGACAGACGAGAAAGGTTGAAAACTTTATTTCAGAATTTGTTGACAAAGGGGTTACAGGATGGACTCATCAGGAACATTCAGCAAGGAGGCATCATCCTTGCCCGCACTTTCAATCCATGCCTTGGATGTCTAGCTGAATCAACGGAGAATCAAGGCCTCCCTGCTTCCCACAAGATTCATCCCTTCTGCAGCCACGTCCTCACCCTGGGCCTCCTCCAGCTCCTCATCAGACCCATCAGCTGAGTCGTCCTCTGCAGCCTGGGGAGCTGCCTCAGTCTTCATTCTCCAAAGTGTCTCCCTTTGACAGAGCCAAATTGTGCAGAATGCAGCTCACAACGACAATAAGCAAGACATGCTCGAGGATATTGCAATGCTCCCCTTGATCGATCCAGGCAGTGGAACTTCATCTTGAGCAGTCCAATGGTCCTCTCAATTACCGTCCTTATAGAGGCACGACTTCTACTGTACCTCTCCTCTGCTTCTGTCCTTAGGTGTTGGAGTGGCATCAGGAGTTTCCTGTTTTCTGCCTTCCTCCCTTCTTGAATTTGCTACTTTCCAGTCGGATGGAACCTTTCCAGAATCTAGAGGATTTTGGAAAATTAACACCAATGCATCTACCACATCTTTTCAGACCCTAGGATGAAGTCCATCAGGACCCGGAGACTTGTCAGTCCAGAACTCCATCAGTTTGCTCAGTACCGCTTTCCTAGTGATTGTAATTACACCAAGTTCCTCTCTCTCCTCCACCTCCTGATTTACAGCGATAACTGGAATGTTTTTTGCATCCTTTAAAGTGAAGACAGAAGCAAAATATTTGTTCATTTCATCCGCCATTTCCTTATTATCTACTATTAACTCCCCATTGTCACTTTCTAGAGGACCAACACTCACTTTACTTACTCTTTTCCTTTTTAAATACTGTAGAAGCTCTTGCTATCTGTTTTTACATTTGTAGCTAGCTTCCCCTCATACTCTAATTCCTTTCTCCTGAATAATCTTTTAGTCATTCTCTGCCGTTCTTTATATTCTGACCAATTTCCCTCCCCTGCTTGCCCTACTTTCATTGAAAAATTGAGGCAGGGGAGGAAATCCCAGCTGTACATTTAAATCTGAGTTCATACCATATATGATGAGATAATTTCCGCTAACTATCACATTTCAGAGATGGATCCAAATCTGCATTCGAGCAGCAGTGTGAAAATGGATTGTCATCACAACCTTAGTTAAAAAAAATGTCTTTTCACCTCATTAAAGTGAAGAATGTCAATGTGGTGAACTGAAATCCTTCTCTTTATAGTCAGCGGAGTGGAAACTTTAACCTGCATCCAGCCCGTTACGTACATGAGCGGGAATTGAGTTATGGAACAGTGCTTGCAAATAATGTTTAAAATGTTCAAATCCATAACACATTCTAACATCACAATAAAGATAGAACAGAAAAGTCTCAAGATAATGATGAACCTACATAAAGATATAAAGATTTTATAGTATCTCATGCTGTGTTGGGTTCCACATTACAGGGCAGATATGGGCCCAGATGTTTACTGGGAAGGGAATGGCGCATGGAAGTGATAGGTTAGTGGAAGAGGATTTTCGGGCGGGAAAGAGTTTTGGATATGGCCTGCTGAAATAAATTATGAGATGCGAATTACATTTTTTCAACACATTTCCTGCCCACAGCCAGATTGACAGGCTGGCTGCCTTCTGGTTGGAAAAGCAGCAGCGAGGCAGATGTCAGGGAAGTCTGACATAATGTCGGGGGATAGGCGTGGGGAGATCAGACATTATTTTTGGTGGTGGTGGGACATAAGGGCAATTGGATATTGACAGCCCATGGGTGAGGGGTCAGACATCATGGGGGAAAGACATTGCAGATGGGTGCATCAGGTATCAGCCAGTGGGGAGTGAATCTGATATTGCGGGGAGTTGGGGGTTATTCTCAACCTACCAGTCGAAATTCCCTGCATTGAGACTATGGCCGGAATTTTCCAGCCCCCCAACCCCCCCCATAATGGGTTCTGCTGTGGTGGGTCCAGTGAGCCACTGAAATCTGCATTCACATCGACGGGATCAGAAGATTCTGCCGGCGTGAGGGGCTGGAAAATTCCAGCTTATGGGTGGATTTTACGCTGACCCGCCGGTGGGTTTGAATTACGGGTCACTGTTTAAAGATAAGGGGTCACCCATTTAAAACTGAGATGAGGCAAAAAAAATTTCTTTCAGAGGATCGTGAGTCTTTGGAACTCTCTTCCTGAAAAGGTGGTGGAAGCAGAGTCTTTGAATATTTTTAAGGCAGACGTGGAGAGATTCTTGGTAAGTCAGGGGGTGATAGGGTATCGGGAGTGGGTGGGTTGCAGATTTGAGGTTACTATCAGATCAGCCATGATTTAATTGAATGGTGGGACAGGCTTGAAGGGCTGAATGGCCTACTCCTGTTCCTTGTTTAAATGTTTCACATCATGGTGCCTCCCCCCGCCCCCCCCCAATGCCAGACATTTTAGCTGGGGGGGGGGGCGGTGGCATGGACCCTGGTATCTCATAAAATCTAGCCCTATAGAGAGAATACAATCCCAATTCACTAGGATGGTGAGGGTATGGGGAAATACAGAGATTAAGAATGGCTTGAAAAAGTTTTTTTATATCAGTAGAGCAATACAGATTGTGCAGCAACATGAGCTGAGTGTTCAAAATTATTAAAGGCAGGGTAGATAGGATCAGACTATTTCTAATAGTTGAAGGATCTGGAGTTAGAACCCAGACTTCTTCACAGCTCCTTCCAAACCAGCAATCTCCTAGAATGACAAGGACAGCAGATGTAAGGGAACACTCTCACCTGCAAGTTCCTCTCAAGCCACACACAATCCTGACTTGGAACTATATTGCTCTTTTTCACTGTTGCTGGTTCAAAAACCTGGCATCTCACTAACAGAACTATTAACAAGGACTGCAGCCATTCAAAAAGCAGCTCTCCACCTCCTTCTCATGGGCAATTAGGGATGGCCAACAAATCTTAAACTTCTAACAACTAGTTGGTGAAGGAAGGGATCAGAAGTCAATATTTATTCAGATTTAGATTTATTCGCAAAGTGAAACATCACAAGAATACAGCTCCTCACCCTACTCACCGCCCCGGTATCAATAAGTATCTCTTTATGGCTTCAAATAATGAATGTCCTCTACCTGTTTATCCTTACCCTTAATTAATACAATTAAGAACAAATGCTAACCTTGCCAGCAATGCTCAAATCCCATGAAGGAATAAGAAAAAATATGAGATCATCCGTTTTGGTAAAAGCAAAATACTGCAGATGCTGGAAATCTGAAATAAAAAGAGAAAATGCTGGAAAAAGTTATCAAGTCTGGCAGCAACCGTAGAGAGAGAAAAACAGAGTTAACATTTCGAGTCCGTATGACTCTTCTTCAGAGCTAAAGAGAAGTAGCAATATGATGGATTTTATACTGTTTAAGAAGGGGCAGAGCAAAATAAAAGGTCAGGAATAGGTGGGAGCTAAAGAGAAATTTGATAAAGATGGCATGGACACAGGACAAAGGGAGGGTTAATGGTAGTGTTAGAGGCTAAAGAAAGTGCTGATAGTGGCATGAAGGTAAGATAGCAGAATGTGTTAATATAGAACAAGTGTTTGCACTCTGTGAAAACAAAACATAAAAACAAGTGACAGTGGTCCTGTGGCAGTGGGGGCGAGGGGAGGTAGTTGAGGAAAAAGGAATAAATAAATAAAATGAATAAATAAATTAAAAATTGGATTAAAAAGGGGTAAAGATGGAGGAGAGAGTTTATGGTGTGAAGATGTTGAGTTCAATGTTAAGTCCAGAAGGCTGTAAAGTGCCTAATCAGAAGATGAGGTTCTGTTCCCCCAATTTGGATTGGGCTTCACTGGAACATTGCAGCAGGCCAAGGAAGGACATGTGGGTATGACAGCAAGGAAATGGACCCAAAAAGGGTAGAACAGGGTACTTTTCAAATGGTGCAAATCTAGAATCAGTGGTGGTTTGAAGACACTTAGGAGTCTAGATAATGTATAATTAAACTGTCAAGAGCAGGTACAGAAAGTATTCAAAAATGTTACAGAATCACAGAATCTTTACAGGCAGAAAAAGTCCATTCGGTCCATCAAGTCTGCACTGGCTTTCTGAAAGAGCAAACTTCTTCGTCCCACTGCCCTGCCTTATCCCCATAATCTTGCACATTCTCTCTTTTCAGATATCAATCCAATCCCCTTTTGAATACCTCGATTGAACCTGCCTCCACCACCTTTTCAGGAAGTATGTTCCAGGCTCCAATTTTTTTTTCCTCATATCATTATTACTCCTTCTGCCAATTATTTTGAATCTGTGCCCTCTAGTTCATGATGCTCTCGAGTAGGAACAATTTCTCATTACTTACCCTGTCCATACCTCTCAGAATCTTGAATACCCCTATCAAATCTCCTCTCAGCCTTCTTTTCTCTAAGGAAAACATTCCCAACCTCTCCAATCTATCCTCATAGCTCCAGTTCTTCATCCCTGGGATCATTCTTTACAATCTCCTCTGTACTCTCTCCAATGCTTTCACAACCTTCCTCAAGTATGCTGCCAAGAACTGGATGCAGTGCTTCAGAAGAGGTCTAACTAGTGTCTTATACAAATTCAATATCACCTCCTTGCTGTTACATGTTACTGGCATGCTTGTTCTTATATCTACAGGACTAGAATGCGAAGGGGTAGAAGTCATGCCTCAGCTGCACAAAGTTCTGGTTAGACCACATATGGCATACTATAAGCAGTTCTGGACACCTCACCTTAGGGAGGATGAATTGGCTTTGGAGGGAACACAGCACTGATTTACCAGAATTATACCTGGATTCCAAGGGTAAAACTATGAGAGATTACACAAAGTAAAGTTTATTCCCTGTGATTTAGAATGTTAAGAGATGATTCAATTGAAATTTCTAAGATAAAGGGGAACAGATAGTGAAGACAGAGAGAAAGTATTTCACTGGTTGGGAAGTCTGGGATTTGGGGGTATAGTCTAAAAATTAGAGCCAGACCCATCTGATGTAAAACTAGAATAGTAGAAAATGTGGTAGAAGGTTGGAATTCTCTTCCATAAATGGTAATTGATGCTAGATCATTCATTAATTTCAAATCTGAGATTGATAGACTTATTAACCAAAGGTATCAAGTGATATGGAACAAAGGCAGGTATAAGGAGTTAGGTCACAGTGTTTGCTAAAAGCACAGTATGACCATGTTGAAATTTTTATCGTGGCCATCACAATACATTTGTTCTGTGGCCCATGAGTAATAATAATAAAAAACACCTTCCATTCATATAGTGTATTTAGTCTAATAAAGTACCCCAATGTGTTTCAAAGTAGTTCTATCAAACAACATTTGACACTGAGTCACATCAGAAGATATTAGGGCAGAAGCTTGATCAAAGAGATAAGTTTTAAGGAACTTAAGGACTTGGGAATCGATGTTTAGGCACTAGTGGGGGCGAGCATGGAGGCAAGCACGGAATTTCACTCTGCTAACTGGCATGCCAGTTTCTCAGCATCATTCTGCTTCGGAGCCATTTTCCTGGAGGTGGGAGTGGAGGGCAACAGAGCCAACCATCCACAAGTGGCAAGAAACCAATTAAGACTTTTTAACAGCCTATAAGGCCTATTGTCAGAGTCCAACTGGCCTCCAGGCACCCAGGGACATTGGGAAACAGTCCAGTCTTCCACTAGCAGCCTAGGGGACCAGCACTCCAGGCAAGCTTTGCGGCCCTCCCCATCTTCAGGCTCAAGCTGCAACTCCAGGCAGCCCTGTGGAGAGACACTCTCTCCACAATGGTGGCCTGGCTACAAAGGGCTTCTGTCCCCCATTTGACCCTGACATCAGTGTACTGAAGCCAATGGGGAAAATCCTGCCATTGTTGCGTGTTGGGACACGGGCTTCAAAGTCTTGAATGACCTTAAGTTTACAGAGGGTGGAATGGAATGGTAAGCAACAAGCACAAAGCGTATTCACCCAGCTGTGAAATCACAGACTGACAAAGGATGGCTGCTGGTTTGGGCACTTGGACAACACCTATATTCTTATTCCAATTTTTGTTTCTTTTTCTAACTGCTGAAAGAACTGCACATAGCAGGTGAAAAAATATGCAGATGGGTGGGGCCACTTTATATATGAGGACCTTGATTCCTACAAGGCTTTGGCCCTGAGATTCTAGGTCTGGAAACAATAGGAGGAATTAAGTAGGGAGGCTGGAGGTCTCCTCCAAACTTAAGGTTAGATTACTCCTTTGCTTTTCATTCCCCAGCAGGGATGCAGTGGTATAGTGTTATAGTGGTATTGCCAGTGGACTGGTGACCCATAATAATTGCTCAAATGTCTTAATAAAGGAGGTTCATAGAAGAGCTTTTGACCAGCTCTCCAAACTCCAACCTTTTGGGTCTATTTCCATATAAACAATGCACTTCAGTTAGTGAAGCGCAATTGGTCGTGAATCCATTCATGCGCTATAATGAAACAGCTGCTATGAAGAGGTGGAGACCTTAATAAAGAGGACAGAGGCACCCTGAGAGTTTTTCCAGTCTTATTGTTCAGAGCGGGCTGAGATCTTCATGTGGTGAATATTGGGGTACAAAGTGGAGAGGTGTCCATTACTCTACCCATTACCTTGCCACCAATGCCCCAGCCACTGTTCTTTTTGCAGTCACTAAACATGGCAATAAGCAGGGAAGATTGGAGGGAACCTGACCTCTGTTTCCCTTTTGTCATTTATATCCAGCAAGAAACATGGGCTTGGATGCATATTTCCCTGTGACAAGAGGAACAAAAATCCAGTTTGGAGATGGGAAGAATGGGGGTGAAACCGTAAGTTTCTTCACCCAGTGTTTTGCTGAGATAAAATAGGTGAACCTCTTGCCAGCACCTGGTGAGGATGCTTCTTGTTTGCATCCTGTAGTTTGGAAAAGTTATTTTAGGCTCTATTTTGACTTATTACCATTTTTAAGAAATCTGTTTTGCTTCAGTGCTAAATAGAGATGGATTACATCTGACCTTTGTTTCACCCAGATTAAAAAGTTCTCATTCAACAACCTGGGTTCTCCAATGAGGGTTCTTTTGTTCACCATATTAATAGCCAAGGTGAAAGGGTAAACTAGAAGGGAGAAAAACAGAGTAAAAAAGTCAGACAGCATGGCCAAAATTTCCCCGTTGGCGCGTGGGGGCGGGGCCCATATGTCGACGCGTAAAATGATGCGCGGTGACGTCAGGCTAGCATCCCGACATCACCGTGCGCCATCGCAATATTTAGGCGGGCAGGCATGCGATGTTCTCGGATGTGCATGCGCATTAATAATTCAAGTACTTAAGACCCTTGAGGCAGCAATTGACTGCAATTTTTCGAGGCCATGTGATCTTCAGGATGTTGCACAGGCACAATGGGCAGGCGGGTGTAGACATTTGTATAAACCTCATCCATGGGCAGGATAAGAGGGCATGAGTGGGGTTGTGAATGTTATCATTCAGGTATTTAAGTGTGAAAGTTATTGATACTTGCTTGTGTGAGCAGGAATACTTCAAAACTCATACCAGCTGCTTGGACAGGAGCAAAAAGCCTTCAGGTCAGGACTCTATAGTAAAGATCATTTTTGGGGTCTGCAGCTTTCAGGAAGCCTTCCCTTAGCCCGGGAATGGGAGTTATGCTATTCACTGGAGGCACCTCCTCTAAGGAAGAAGGGAGGGCCAGAGGGGGAGGAGGCCAGGAGTCCATATTCAGTCTCCAGGGGAGCCACCTTTGGGAGGAGAGGCACGAGCACAAGGGGCGCAGGACCAACAGGAACTGCAAGGTGGAAGGGGCCGCGGAAGACGCCACTATTCTGCTGCCTGGGTTTACAGGCAGCGAAGCAGCTACCTCAATATGTCTGAGGTGCAGTTTAGAAGGAGGATCTGTCTCTCAAGGGAGACAGTCACCTCCATTTGTCAGATGATAGGCCCTGAGATTTCCGCAAGTCTGTGCAAGGTGCTCTGGCAGATCCCATGATTCTTACATCCTGAGACACTCGCAGGTGCTGAGGCTATTCAGTGTTCCAGCAGGAGATGGCTGCTGGGTGACAAGGGCTATTCCCTCAGAAGGTGGCTCATGATGCCTCTCCACCATCCAAGAACAGAAGCTGAGCTGCTCTACTATAGGTCCACGCCTCCACCACGGCTGTGGTGGAGAGAACCATCAGTCTTCTCAAAGTGCGCTTCCGTTGCCTGGACTGCTCAGGGGAGTGGACTCCAATACCCCCCAGATCATGTGTCGCTGATAGTGGCTGCATGCTGTACTCTCCACAATCTGGTGCTGGAAAGGGGTGATGCAGTGGACAAGGACGGGGACGGGGAAGATGTAGATGCAGTTGCTCTGGATGTACACAATGAGTCCAGCAGTGAGTCTGAGGATGAGCACACACAGGAGAATGCTGTGTGGGTAGACACTGACTCTAGGGAGGCAGGGACACCTGGGAAGCTTTAATTCAAAGAACCTTCAGCTAGCCCACTACAGATGGACCTTCAACACACACCAGGGCTGCAGGCTCCATACTCGATACCTGAGTGCTAAATCTGCCAGGATAGTAACATTACCTAAGGCCCTTGTCAATAAAGCTCAATTTCAAACAACTCACTCATAACATCATGGGTTCCCATTCACTTGCAGAAGGGATCATCCTGAGGCATGGCAACACGTCAAAATTTATTGAGAGAACAAATGTAAACAAAAAAAGTGTTGCACATCACACCAAATCTTCAATAAACTACTATGGGCCAACATATAAGCACCAGTGAGAAACCCGTGGTGTGCCTAAGGTGCCTTAAATTTTCGCTTATGGGTGCTACGTTGAGGTGCTGTCCCCTCGCTGACACTGACATCTGAGACAGCCTGCTCACTGTGCTGTCCTGTGGGCCTCGATGACCTTGGCAGAAATCCTCTGGCCTGTGGAGCCTTTGATGGCCCCGCCTGGGAGGAAGCGGCCATTTCCACAGCTGGCATCTCCCCAGTCGCCGCAGCTTCATTGGATGCCATGGTCACTGGCAGAGGGGTGGAGGAGCTGCTGCCCTCAGCCGGAGCACCCTGAGAGGAGCCCGCAGAGACGGCAGTATCTGCTGCACCAGCGTGAGGTTGCTTCAGACCTCCCTGCTCACCGCAGATGGATGGGCAGCGAGCTAGGATGCTTGGTGCCCAAACCATCTCAGAAAATGGACAATGACCAGCTGAGGTCAATACTGCTGTGAGGGCTTGCAGGTCTGAGTACAATCCCAGGAGGCTCTGATTGTTTTCCTGGAGCAGCCTCTCCATGAGAGCCGCCACTCTCTCCATGGAGGAAGTATGGTGCTCAGCTATGAGGTTCAATGCATCGGTGATGCTCCGCGTGGACTCCTCAAGCACGGGCACCATGCCATGCATAGCTTCATATATTTCTGCAAAATCCTCCCACATACCCTGCTGAACTTCGTGTTTTCTGCCTCACGGATGACTCCAGAGGCACCGACCGAGCATGTGTCTGGTCCCTAGCAGTCCTCTGACTGCCGGACACACTCTGTCCCTGCCCTCACCTCAAGTGAGTGTGAAGTGCCCTCACCACCATGCCCTGGGATGCTAGCCAAAGATCTAATTCCCACTGAGGTGCTGTTATCTGCGCTGGTGCTTGCCTGGCAGAGATGGTGTATCGCTAGTGAGTGGATTTCCTCTGGGCCCTCAGGTGTGATAGGTGGCCCCTCTGACTCCTCCTCCCGGCTCTGCTCCTGTGATGCTGAAAGGAAGAACAAGGACATTTGATTAGTTACAGTGCACACAATGTCAATTTGCATGCCAGTCCCCTGGATCATTATGCGTTCATCCTTCCATAATCAATGTTCAATCCATGTTACAATCACTGAGCATTCAGCCATGGCTTCTGGGACACACATGGTGACCTGAGTGCTCGCCAAACATATCTCCCCGTGGCACTCCAGCCTCATCGTCACTGGTGCCTCTCCAGATCCATGGCCTGCTGCTCATAAGGTGTCAGGATCGCCAACTGGGCCTGGCCTCTGCCAGTCTGCACTGCTCTGCGGAATTGTGCACCGTCTTCTCCTGAAAAGAAGAGAAGAGCACTGATTAGTTCAGCCTGTACCTGGGTTCCCATCGCATCCCTGCCAACCCAACCAAGGTAGGACATTGCAGGACTCCTGTTCTTTGTTACTCCGCAGCTGCTGCACACTCACACAAAGAAGCCAGGGCTGACCACCCAACTCTTGCCCAAATGCTGCCTCCTTCACATGCGGTACCACAGAGTGTAACTTTGCTAAGCAAGGAGGCACAAGCAAGTGGAGTGCAAAGACCAGCAGATGCATTGGTGCTCAGCCACCTGGAAGCTCCCCTCTCAGCATGTTAGCACCCTGACTTTGACATAGTTCCAGCACTATGCCTAGGTGCAGATCCTTAAGTTTCACCCACATTCTATACTCTGGGTGTCAGTGCCACACATGCTGCAGGTGCAGAACCGATCTTAATCCAATCCTCTCAGGGTGAACTAGACATGGGCAATCTCTGCTGGCACACCCAGCGAGGGATACATGCCATGAAGGATTCAATGCCATTACTGTACTCAAGGATACTGGGTGGGGGCTGGGGGGAAAGACTGATGGCTGCTTTAAGTGACCTCAGCCAACATGGTACTCACCCTTCCCGAGTGCAGGAGGTCATTGAGTCTTTTATAGCACTGGACACATGTGCGCCGCACCACATAATGGGAGTTCACACTCTCAGCCACCTCCTCCCACATATGTTTGGTCAGGCAGGGAGGCCTCCCACCTCCCGTCCCTCAGAATCAGGAACTCCTGCCACGCTGCCACCTCTTCCAGGAGGGCAGCTAAGCACTCAATGGAGAAATGAGGGGCACACTACCCCGCTGACCTATCATCCGGCCTGGCCTGCCCCACGAGACTATCCTCCAGACTTGCGTGATGCACAGTAGCCTCTGCTGTGCTCTTCTGGCGGCCATTGTGAGCAGCCTTGTAAAGGCCACCAGGTCTTCATTTAAACAGGCCATGGGGTCACCACTGGACCTTGCGGTCTGTGCACGCCTGCTGCCACCTGCCCACATCCGTTATCCTCGGGAGTTGAGAAATATGGTGGGCGGGCCTTAATTGGCCCGCCCGCGTAAAATGGCGGCATGGACCCGAACAGGGGCAGCGATTGGGTCCGCGCCCGCTCGGCCCACCTGACATGGGGAAAATTTTCCCCCATCTGACGAGGATGCAGATAAGCAGACATTATCTCCTACAAAGAATCCATAGGCTTAACAGATTTATGGAAACCTGAGTGAAGATTTAGAAGAGAAGAATGAGGGTCACCAATGAAGCTGCAGCTGAACTCTGCCAACCGCTGCAAGAAGACACACAGCTAAGATTATTTGCTTAACCAGCTTTGCCAACAGCTGTCAAAGTCACTATGACAATCAATTTTTTTGTTATGGCCTCATTTCATAGCAGCAATGGACTATCATTGTAATGTTACCCAAGGTACTGTAAAGTCAGGCATTTGCTACATCACAAATACAGGCCCCAAATTCCTGTGATTATGAGTAATCATTCAAATTATGCCCTTTAATGGGATTTCTTTCTTATTCCAATTCATTTAGCTTCTTTAAACAATGGCGCACACAGCCATCAATGTAACATCCTGAGAAGCAGACCTTTAATGAGACACCACAGTACATGATCTAATTTGTACATGGGTCTTTATTGAGGGCAAAATTCACAATAAGTCAGTGCAAAACACTCCACATTCCAGTATGACTACAATGGTTCTCTTGAAACACTTATATAAAATCCATCTTATATCCTAACATTCCATGCATACGAACACAAAATCACAATATGTCAAAAGGCACATTAAGAATAACTACAGGGAGCAAGAAAGATGCACTTAGATCTTCTCAATCTCTCCTAATCATTCTGATACTACGGTTATATGGTCCACTTCATACATTGGGTATGATGCCCATTTTGTACTCTGCTCAATTGGCTTCAATGCAGAGTAACATAGGATGTAAGATGGGCTTCTGACCCAAAATCTTTCCTTTTCCATTGGGTGAATTCAGTGAAAATCTTGGCAGTGATTTTAAAAAGCAAACAAAATATATTTCACGACAAAATTATTAAGTTTACCCTTTTGTAAAGAAAATAAGGAAATTGACATAAATTTTAGCCTGCATGCATCCATTAAACCAGCATGTCTTGGGAAGCTTGAAATAGCGCAGGTGAAAAATGCTTGTTTTTCAGTGTTTAAATTAAACTTACTGAGTGGTGATAAACTGTGAAATTAAACAATGCTATCAGGGAGGAGCAGAGATAGTACAGGCAAAGAGGAACATTGGTCCTTGGATTTCTGAGCAACAGACCTTGCGACTGCACAAATTAGATAACAGGTTCTCTTGGTCTGTGTGAAAATGCCGACAGAGGCTTGAATCCAGAAGTCCCGCTCCAAACGCTACCTCTGCAATTTTTGCTGGGGGGGGGGGGGGGGGGGGGGGGGGGGGGGGGAGTGCGCGAATGGGGGCAGGTTCTAAATTGCACATCCGTGGTTCATAGAGGTGGCTGCCCATATAAATAAGCAGCTGCCTCCACTCACGTGTGATTTTGGTGAGATAGGTGTTTGAAACCCAAGGGGCATAATTCTGAGTTCGGCGGGCAGACGCGGTTGGCAAGCCTGGGAGCAGCCGGGAAACGGATCGCCGACCACGATTCCACACTGGCGGGGCAACTAAGGCCCAGCATGAAACACGGCTCCCCACTAGTTAGGAAGGCCGGGTGGGGGCAGGGACTTGTCGGCTGCCAGGTCCAATGGCAACCCTGTGGCCAATTTAAGAATGGCACAAGTAGCTCCTGGAAGGCTGCTATGGAAAAACCTCTGTTCTGCATTAGCAAAGTGAAGCAATCCAGGGCGGTTGGAGATGCCAGGTGGGAGGGCAGGTTGAGTGGGCACTCGGCCCTGCTTTTCAGATGAGTGCCTCATGGTCCTTCTGGAGGAGGTGGCTGCCAGGAGGGACACCTACGTCCCCAGACCGGGGAGGAGGAGGCCACTGCACCTCACAATGAGGGTATGGGAGGAGGTTGCAGCGCTGGTTAGCAGCCATGTTGTGGTACAACGCACGAGTGCAGTACCGGAAGCAGTTCAATGACCTGCTGCGCTCAGGAAGGTACCATGTTGGCATGGGTCAGTGTGCAGAAATGTTAAGGTGTGGTCATCCCCCCGTGGACATCATGGGTGCTAGAGTCTGAGTGCCAAACATCAAAGATGCCAGAGCTGAGCCCTGGCTGCTTGGACTAAGTGCCTTGCGGTTCCAGGGCCACGGCTCAGATGTGTCCTGTGAGGTGTTCCTCAGCCGGGGTTGGCCATGCTGCAATTGCATTGCAGGTAGAGAGTGGACTAATCATTGCTCCTCTGTTCTTTCACGAGAACATGAGCCATAACCAATCAGAGAGGCCATGTACAGGTGGAGGCCGACCAACTGCTGCTGCTCACCAGGTTCAAGCTGGACGGCCTTGAGCTGGAGATCTGGCACACTCCATGTGCAACTGGACATGGAGAGGCAGGGGTGCCAGGCGAAGGTAAGAGCGCCGTGCACAGAGGTGAGAGTTTCAGATTGTGCAACCATTGTAGCGTAGTCTCTTCATTGATGGGAGCCTCAGGCCTGGAATCTCCATTGATCATTGAAAGATGATGGCACCATGATGCTGATCTCCATTGTCTCATCAGGGTACCTGGCATGCACAGTGACAGTGTGGTGACTTTAACTAACGACATGTCCTTGTTCTCCCTTTTAGATTTGCCAGCTGTCTGGATCCCGAATGACCATCCCTGATGCCGGAGGGCCACGGGGCTTCATTCACTCTCTGAACCAGGCACCAGCACAGATATCAGCACCTTGGTGGGCATTAGATTGGTGGCTGGAATATCAACGCACAGCGGCGAGGGCACGTAACACTTGTTTGAGGTGCAGGCGGAGGCAGACAGTGCCCAGGGCGCTGGCAGTCGGGAGGGCTGCTGGGGACCAGGATGATGCTCAGTCGAAGGCAGATGATGATCCTCTGGAGTCATCCATTAGGCAGCAGATGCTGGATGTCCAGCGGGATGTGCGGGAGGATCTGGCGGAGATCCATGAGTGTCAGCGTGCCATGGTCTCTGTTGTGGAGGAGTCCCTGTGCAGTGTGAGTACTGCGCTGACCCTGATGGCTTAGCACACTGCCCCCTGCATTGAGACAGTGGTGACTCTCATGGAGAGACAGCTCTAGGGTCAGAATCAGGGGTTCCTGGGGTTGTGCTCGGACGTGCAAGCCCTCACAAAGGTACTGACCTCAGGTGGCCAGTGCCAGTGTGGGAGATGGATGAGACACCCAATATCCCAGGTAGGTGCCCATCCATCAATGGCAGGCGGGGAGGTCCAGAGCGACATCACGTTGGCGCATGACCTGCTTGTCGTCTCTGTGGGCCCCTCTCAGGGTGCTCAGGATGATGGCAGCAGATCCTCTGCCCCTCCATCAGTGACTGTCGCATCTGATGAGGCTGTGGTGACTGGAAAGATGCCAGCCATGGGACTGGCTGCTCCCTCCCAAGTGGGGCCAGCACAGGTTCCACTGGCCAGAGGATGACTACCAAGGTCATCAAGACAGCAGAGTCAGCAGGCTGTCTCCAATGTTGGTGCCACCGAGGGAGGCACGAAGTCGTAGCACTTGGGAATATAAGTTAAAGGCACCATGAGCACAGGCATTGAGTGGACTTTGGTGCAAATGAAAGGGTAATTTCTGACATCCAAGATGGAGGCGGCAGCCCTGGCATGAGGTTGAAGCTGACCTTTGGTAACCTAGCTGAAGGGGCGTTGGATCAAGACGTCCCTGGTGTCCCTGCCTCCCTGGTGGTTACCGAGGTCTGCTTCCATGCCCTCAGCATACTCTTCAACGTGCTTCTCTTCTGACTCACTACTGGACTCATCATCTGTGGCCTGTGCAGCTGCATCAAGATCTTCTTCCTCCAGTGGGTCCCCCTTACCAGTGCCAGATTGCGGAGAGTGCAGCATGTGACCACTATCAGTGACACCCACTCTGGGGGTATTGCAGTGCGCCCCCTGAACGGTCCAGGCATCATAAGCACATCTTGAGAAGACCTATGGTTCTCTCTACCACTGCCCTTGCGGAGGCATGACTCATATTGTAATGCTGCTCTGCCTATGTTCTTGGGTGGTACAGAGGCATCATAAGACACCTTTTCAAAGGATAGCCCTTGTCACCCAGCAGCCATCCATCCAATTGGGTTGGAGCACTGTTGAGCCTCGGCACCTGGGAGTGTATCAGGATGTAAACATCATGGGATCTGCCAGGGTACCTTGCACAGAGTTGTACAATATGCATCCTGTGCCCACACACTATCTGCACGTTCATGGAGTGGAATCCCGTTCTGTTGACGATGTCACCTGGCTGACCCGCTGGCGCCTTGATGGCCACATGTGTGCAGTTGATGGCATCTTGGACACAGGGGAACCCAGCAATCGCTGCAAGGCCTCTGGCTCGCTCAGCCTGGCTGGCCTCGTCCGTACAGTAAAGAACAAATGTCAGTACCTGCCTGAGCAGGGCTTATGTCACCAGCTCGATGCAACTGTGGACAGCTGATTGGGACACTCCACAAAGATCACACACTGACCCCTGGAAAGAGCCGGAGGCATAGAAGTTGAGGGCCATTGTAACCTTCAGAGCCACTGACATGGAGTGTCCACCCACACAATCAGAGCTGACATCAGGCCCTAAGATCTGACAAATCGAGGTCACAGTATCCCTCGAGCTGGAGCCTCCTTCGGCATTGCACCCCAGATATATTGAGGTAGCTATATTGTTGCCTGTAGACCCTAGCAGCAGGATAGTGGAATTTTCTGCAAGTCCTTCTGCCTTGGACTTGCTGTTGGCCATGTGCCCCTTGTGTCTGTGCCTCTCCTCCTACAGGTCGCTCCCCTGGAAGCTGCATTGGGACACGCGGCCTCCTCTCCCTTTTGCCCCTCTCTTCCTCCTCAGAGGATGTGCCGCCAGCAGAGACCACAATCCACATTACCAGGGTAATGGAAGGCTGTCTGATACCCGGAAGGGTCCACACGGTCTGAACTCTCTGGGGTCCTTGAAGACACCAATGAATCCTGAAATGAAGCCTGGAAATGCTAACAATGAAGCCCTGGGCAGAGATGAAGCTACCCAGTACAGTGAAGCAACCAGCAGCAAACTATCTCCAAAACTCCTCACTACTCACACTGGCAATGCTGCTGACCCTTTTTATGGATGAGGTTTAGCAAATTGTCAGCTGCCCACCTGCCCGTTTTGCCCATGCGACAGGCACAAAATTGCACAGATGACGTAAAATCCAGCTTAGTTGCCTTTTTAATGGTCTTAACAAACCTCATAATTGTTGGTGGGCACGGCTCCGACTCTCATGCCGGCCTGCTGACTGAAATAGCGCACGAGTGCGTGATGATGTCGGGACACTCACCTGGCATCATCACACGCTATTTTACCCTCAAGCGCCTGCTCAGCGAAACATTCTGCCCAATGTGTGCAGATTGGACCTGGTAGATGCAGATTTGAACCTTGTGGATTTGTTTGGACAGCCAGGCCTTTGGAGTGGTAATGTAAGTTGGCATATAGGGTATTAGAGGTTATGGCTGGTAGATGGAGGACAAGACATGGCATACATGATGCATGTGGTATGGGAAGTGTGTCGGGGGCTGAGGGAGCGTGAGGACTGAGGGCTGGGTGGCTACTGTTTGTTTTCAAAAACATCAACAACATTCCAGGACCAAGGCAGGCCTTCCGCCCCGCACTCCTCCGCGGCCAGAAGTGTCCACGGTCATCCCAGGGAATCCTGCCATCCTGGAACGAAAATCCCAACTTCCAGGGCACACTCTCCCGGGTCAGGTTTGTGGAGTTGGGAATTGTCCCAACTCTGCGCTCCCTGTCTAAGAGTGAAAGTCCAGGAGCAATAGCTTCATACAGCCATTTGGCCCTTTCAATATAACAACCCAGGCCTAACCCCTGAAAAAGGTTACAGAAGTTTGAAACTGTGATACCTCAGGCATCAGGGGACCCTGACAATGTGTTGGAAGGAGATCTGTAATCAACATAAGCTGGCCACTTCAGGGTGATTGCTTGACTACTTAATGGCAACATATTTGAGCATTCTGATGATAGGTATTGTTGAAGTATTTATTTGCGGGGAATAGAGCAACAAAGCAGTTTTGTTCATTTTTATTATTTTCTTTCTTCGTCTTTCTCAACCTGTTAAATTTGTAATCATTTTCCGCAATCATTTCAATTCTGTGTCTGTTTGAAATCTATAGTCATGGGTACAAATAAACTAACCCCATTAAGTAGAACAGCCTTTTGGGTGAGTCATCAATTTGTCTCTTGTAATTCGCAGATCAACAAACTCTAAGCCCAAGTGAGTGTTTTTAAAACAAAAAAGCTTACACTGAATTTTCTTGTCATTTGATGCTTTCCTTAAAGCTTTTACTTTAAGTTCTCAGCCTCTCAAAAGTCTTAGCTTTAGACGGAGTTTTATTAAGACATTTGGACAGATATAAATGCCACTTATTTATGGTTTTCTCAGAATAATGGACAGTCATGAAATTCAATCACCAAAACATCAATAAAACTCCATGAATACCATTTCAAAAAATGAAATTTTACTTATTCAGTGTATCTTGATATCATCTACATCTTATAAACACTACAGGCTCAATTGGAAATATTTACGTAGGCAGAAATTGCAATATGCAATTACCCTACGCTCGGTCTCGTGATGCAGGTTGCATGCAAACTTCTTGCTGCCTGCTCATCTGTGGCGTGCAACCAGCACTAATTGCACTGTTGACTGGCTGCATGCTCAGCAGGGACCCAGGTTCTTGCAAGGCTAACACCAAGGACAACTAGGCTGCACTTCTTAAAGGCAATCTGCTCATCTTAAAAGGGACGAAAACAAAAAATGCTGGAAAAACTCAGCAGGTCTGACAGCATCTGTGGCAAGAGAGACAGAGATAATGGTTTGAGTCCATATGACTCTTCTTCAGATCTGATCAGTTATCTCTGTCTCTCTCTCCATAGATGCTGTCAGACCTGCTGAGTTTTTCCCGCATTTTTTGTTTTCGTTTCAGATTTCCAGCATCTGCAGTATTTTGCCTTCATCTTAAAAGGGAAGTGCATTCAGGCTACAATAGCTGGTGGAACTGTTTCTGAGAGCTTTTGAAAGAATGAAGAAGACAACCAATGGAACTATAGGCCAGAAAAAGGGCTCCCGGTTCATTGATATGGTGCTAAATGTCTTAGACTAGGAGGTCGAAAGGCGGAGACATGACATGTTTCTGTAGGAGGCCATGTGACCCTCAAGGCACACAATGCAAAAGGAATGAGAGCAGCTGGTCAGGGAAGCAAATTCTGTTTTTGTTTTTGTTTTGGATTTCTAGCATCCGCAGTTTTTTTGTTTTTAGCAAATTCTAGGAGTCTGGCTTGAGGACCTGGCTGCAGTATTGCAGAAACTTCAATAACCTCAAATGACTGATCTTCCAATTACACCTCCTGTTCACCTCACCACCAAACTCAAACATTGCTCAATGCACTACAGCCCCATCATTCACTAATCAGAGAACATGCCTAATATTCAAATGTTCCACCTAAACCCCACACACTTAGCAATGTTGCCAGCCTCACAGCTACATCTCACAGCTTCCACATACTTCCAGCTATTCAGTTACCAATTGTTTTTGGGAGTTAAAATTCGGTCCATATTTTCCAAGGCCTCATTTTGGCAAAAGAATATAAGGTGGCTGTTACCTGTAGAATGGTATCCTAAGTGACAACACCTACCAAATAAGGGGAGGAATGTTGGGAAAAATGTTAAAAGACTTCCTATAGAATATTTTCTGGGTCCATTTTTAGCTAGTAGATGGCAGCATAGGCAATACGAACATACAAACATACGAACTGTGGGCAGGAATAGGCCATTTGGCACCTCAACCATACTCCAAAATTCAATAAGATCACGGTTAATCTGATTGTTGCCTCAACTCCACTTTCCTTCTTACCCCCTAATACCTTTGACTCCCTTGCCAATCAAGAATCTAACTAATTCAGTGTTAAAAATATTCAACAACCCTGCCTTCACTGTTCTCTGGGGATGAGAGTTTCACAGACTCACGGCCCTCCAAGAGAAAGAAATTCCCATCATCGCCATCTTAAAAGGGAGACCTCTTAATTTTGAGTTTCCCCCTGGTTGTAATCTCTCCCACAAAGGGAAACATCCTTTCAGCATCCACCCTGTCAAGTCTCCTCAGGATCCTGTATGTTTCAATAAGATCACCTCTCATTCTTCTGAACTCCAATGGATACCACTCTATTCAGTTGGCTCAGTTGGTCACAACAAAGATTTAAGTTTCTTTTTCACAAGGATATGCTTTTTCCAAATCCAAATGTATTTAGCTATTTATGTAGTGAGCAATATGGAGCCAATCAAACATGGCTTTCTTGAGTTTAAGAAAGGGCAAACTTATTAACCATTATACCTGAGAAAGAAAAATCAAGAATGCAACATCACACACATACTGGTAGAAGAAGAACAGGCAGTTAGAGTCCAGTCAAAAAAAGTTAAAAAAAAATACAGTTATTAGTCCTTTGATTGTCTTTGAGGCCTAGGTTTTAAATGTTGTGGCTGATTTAGATTAGCTAGTTTCTTCGATGAGATCAGATATAGGTGTTGCAATTATTAGGAGAGCTCACAGTTCACTGGTAGGTTTCTGATAGTTGAGTTCTCAAACCGGGTGACAAATACTTTTTCTAAAAGAGAGACAGGGACAGCATGCATGTTTTCAGCCTGTTTCCTCTGCTGAAGACTTTGCCGACACTCCCTGTGTCACTTGCAATCACTCTGCAGTGACAGCAGCCTGGCCTGTTTTACATCGCCCATTGTGTATTTCCAAGGGGTTTTGAGTAGGTCTGTCTGTGGCAGCTACGAGTTTCAATGGGCCTCTGAAGGTTTGTTTGCTTTTCACCTTCACCTTGGAAGGTGGCTTCGCATTTTTAAGTAATTTGTTCTGTATCATTTCAAATTGCAAAATTTCCAGTCAATTGAAAGTTGAAAAGTTGTATACTCAGAAACAAAGGGGTGTAGCCTCGTAACAATGACGTCTTCACAACTTACTTCCCTACCTATCTTTGTCATCAGAAAATTTAGCAAACATACATTCAATCCTGTCATCCAAGTCATTAATGTAGATTGTAAATTGTTTAGGGCCCACTATCGATCCCTGCGGCACTCTATTCATTACATCTTGCCAACCCAAATGCAATCCATTTTCGCCTTTTTATTTATTCATTCATGGAATGTTGGTGTTGCTGGCTAGGCTCATCCCTAATTTGCTTGACCTGATACCATGAGAGTTCATGGGGTCCAGAATCAATGTTGAGGACTCCCAGGGCAACTCCTTTCTAAATGCTTACTACTGTGCCATCACCTCTGCTGAGTCTGTCCTGCTGGTTGGACATGACATACCCAAAGACGGTGATGGTGGTGTCTGGGACATGAGAAAGTATGATTCCCTGAGTATGACTGTGTCAGGCTGTTGCTTGACTAGTCTGTGGGACAGCTCTTCCAATTTTGGCACAAGCCCTCAGATGTTAAAAAGGGCTTTGTAGGGTCGACAGGGTTGGGTGTGCCATTGTTGTTTCCAGTGCCAAGGTTGATGCCAGCTGGTCCTTCCAGCTTCTTTCCTTTTAGACTTTGTAGCGGTTTGTACAACTGAGTGGCTTGCCAGGCATTTAAGAGTCAACCACATTTTTTATTTCATTCTTTCATGGGATGTGGGCTTTGCTGTCTCGGCCAGCAATTTTATTGCCTATCCTCAATTGCCCTTGAGAAGGATACTGTGAGTCTGAAGTCACATGTAGGCCCGACCAGGTAAGGATGGCAGATTTCCTTCCCTAAAGGGCATTAATGAACCAGGTGGGTTTTTATGACAACCAATGATGGTTTCACAGTCACAATTACTGCAACTAGCTTTAATTTCAGATTTATTAACTAAATTCATGTTACACCAGCTGCCGTGGTGGGATTTGCACCCGTGTCCCCAGAGCTTTAGCCAATGACATTCCCACTATGCCACTGCTTCCCTCCATACTTACTGCAGATGTGTTTGCCCTGGATCACACCAGTGTCACGCGGCTCTCACATTCTGCAGTTACAGGATATCGCCTGCCTTGCCATATTTATTATGAGTTCACTAATCTTTTTTTAATTAATTTATAATTAACAAACACTGTTACTCCCAGTCTTTACCTCTGCTAGTAAATCATATTACAATTAAAAAAAACCTTACAATTACTCATAAACTACATGGGCAGAATTTTAGGTCCTGTGGGTGAGCATATGCCCGACCTGATCAGGCGTAAAATAAGGTGCGATGGCGTAGGTTGAGCGCCCCGACATCATCGTGCACTTGTGCGATATTTTGATTGTTGGGAGCAAGTGGGTACTGGAACCGTGCCCACCATTAATCAATCCGGAGGATTCAGACCGTGTGGACCCTTCTGTCACCCTGGTAATGGGGATTGTGGTCTCCACTGATGGTATCTCCTCTGAGAAGGGAGGGGCAAAAGGGATAGGAGGCCGCGTGTCCCAGTACAGCTTCCAGGGAAAGGACCTGTGGGAGGAGAGGCGCAGGCACAAGGGGCGCATGGCCAACAGCAAGTCCAAGGCAGAAGGACTTGCAGAAGACTCCACTGTCCTGCTGCCAGGGTTTACAGGCGGCAATACAGCTACCTCAATATGTCTGGGGTGCAATGCCAAAGGAATCAGCTCCTATGATGCTTATATCCTGAGACACCCCCACATGCCTAGGCTCTTCAGTGCTCCATCTCACTGGATGGATGGCTGCTGGGTGACAGGGGCTATCCATTGAAAAGGTGGCTTATGACGCCTCTCCACCACGCAAGAACAGAAGCAAAGCAGCGTTACAATAGGTGTCATGCCTCCACAAGTGTGGCAATAGAGAGATTCATAGGTCTTCTCAAGATGTACTTACGATGGCTGGACCATTCAGGGGGTGCACCGCAATACCCCCTCAAAGCAGGTGTCACTGATCATGGTTGCATGCTGTGCTCTCCACAAACTGGCGCTGGCAAGGGAGGACCCACTGGAGGAAGTGGATCTTGATGAAGCTGCACAGGCCACAGATGATGAGACCAGTAGCGAGTCAGAAGAGGAGCACATTGAGGGGAATGCTGAGGGTGTGGAGGCAGACCTCAGTAACCTTCAGGGTGGCAGACACACCAGGGACGCCTTGATCCAAAGCTCCTTCAACTAGGCTAACAGAGATCAGTTTCAACTGCATGCCAGGGCTACCGCCTCCGTCTCGGATATCTGAAATGCCCTTTCATTTGCACCCAAAGTCCACTCAGTGCCTGTGCAATAAAGTTTAGAGCCACTCACATTCAGCATTATATACTGACATATCCTGCACTAAGAAAATAAAAAGGTGAAGCATACTCAGGCCATTACGACAAAAACAAAATTGTTCTCATTTTAACAATTCAAAAAATTTACATAACCTTCTCTGGTCTTCATTTCCAAACCAGTAAAGATAAACCAAACATAAATGAACAGAAAATCACCCGTGAATGGTCCCTCTTGTGTGCCTTTAACTTATGTTTCTGAGTGCTGCACCTTAGTGCCCCTGCCTCGCTGGCACCGACACTGGAGACAGCCTGCTGACTCCGCTGTCTTGATGTCCTTGGTGGTCATCCTCTGGCCAGTGGAGCCTATACAGGCACCGCCTGGGAGGGAGTGGCCAGGTCCATGGTTGGCATCTTCCCAGTTGCCGCAACCTCAGCAGATGCGATGGTCACTGGCAGAAGGGTGGAGGAGCTGATGACTTCATCCAGAGCTCTGAGAGGAGCCCGCAGAGACAACAAGCAGCTCATGTGCCAATATGCGGTCGATCTGGACCTCCCTGCTCACCATTGATAGACGGGCACCTAGCAGGGATACTGGGTGCCTCATCCACCTCCTACACTGACACTGCCCACCTGAGGTGATTGCCTGTGTGAGGTTTTGCAGGTCCGAGCACAACCCCAGGAACCCCTGATTCTGACCCTGGAGCTGCCTCTCCATGAGAGTCGCCACTCTCCTAAAGGAGGAGGCAGTGCACTTGGCTATGAGGGTCAATGCAGTGATCGTGCTCCGGACTTCTCCACAACGCATACCCTCATGGGTCTCTGCCAGATCCTCCTGCACATTTGGCTGCACATCCAGCATCTGCTGCCTAATGGATGCCTCCAGAAGCTCATCATCTGTCTTCGACTGAGCATCATCCTGAACCCCAGCAGTCCTCCGACTGCCAGCGTCCTGGACACTCTCTGCTTCCGCCTGCACCTCAAGCATGTGTGAAGTGCCCTCACCAATGTACATTGACAATCTAGCTGCCGATCTAATGCCCACCGAGGTGCTTGTATCTGTGCTGGTGCCTGGTTCAGAAAGTGGGTGTGACGCAGGTGCAATTGAAACCTGGTAGTCCTCCGGCATCAGGGAAGGCCCTTCGGGGTCCACAGAGCGTTTGCGTGCAGGCAAACCTTGAATGGAGAACAATGACACATCATTAGTTAAAGTCATCACACTGTCACTGTGCACGCCAGGCACCCTGGTGAGACAATGGAGATCTGCATCATGGTGCCATCGTCTCTCAATGATCAATGACGACTCCAGGTTCAAGGCTCCCATCAATGAAGGGACTACACTAGAATGGTTGCACAATCTGAAACTCTCACCTCTGTGTACTGCACTCTTACCTTTGTCTGACACCCCCACCTCTCCACACCCGGTTGTACGGGCCTCTGCCTGTATGTGACCTCTCTGATTGGTTATGGCTCGTCTTCTTGTCGTAGAACAGAGGAGCATTGATTGGTCCATTCTCTACCTGCAGCACCATTGCAGCCTGGCCAACTGCAGCTGAGGAACACCTCGCAGGGCACATCCGAGTCATGGCCCTACAGGCCCAAGACACTCAGTCCAAGCAGCCAGGCTCAGCCCCTTTGCCAGCTCCAGCGTTGTTGACAGTTGGCAGTCAGACTCTAGCTCCCTGATGTCCATGGGGTGGACAGCCATGTCTTAACGCTTCTGGACACTGACTCTTGTCATCATGCTACTCACCCTTCCTCAGCACAGCAGGTCATTGGATCACTTCCGGCACTGCACCACACCACATCATGGCTGCTCATTAGCGCTGCCACCTCCTGCCCTGCCTTCTTGATAAGGTGCAGTGGCCTCCTCCCATCTCTGGGGACAAAGGTGTCCCTCCTGGCAGCCAACTCCTCCAGCAGGACGGTGGGGCACTCAGCTGAAAAGTGGGGGGGGGGTGCGAGTGCCCACTCAACCTGCCCTCCCACCTGACGTCTCCAGCCATACACGACTCCATCACTTGAGCTTGCTAACGCAGAACAGATGTTTTTCCATGCCAGCCTTCCAGGGGCTGCCTGGGCCATTTTTAAACCGGCTGCTGGGTTGCCATTGGGCCCGGTGACCGACAGGCATCTGTCCCCACTCAGCCCTTTCCAGTCAGTGGCGAGCTGCGTTTCACACTGGGTGGCCTTAATTGACCTGCCAGCCTGAAATTGTGGTCAGGGGCTGATCATGGGCAGCAGACTGTTTCCCAGCCACTCCTGGGCCCGCATATCCTGCCCACCCGACAACCTCAAAATCCTGCCCCATGAGTTTTAAAGATAAATGAGCAAAATATACACTAACCAGTCATTTAGCTGTTTTCCTGTGATATGACACTTTGGTTTCTCTCAGAATGCAGCCACTCTGCCCTGGAGCCACAGACTGGACTAGATTGGACAGCTTTTCTAGGTGCTGCTGACTGCCTCTGGGTCCTGCTTTGTCCATTCTTGCAGGGCTGCTGATTTCCTCCAGGTCCTGCTTTTCATCCGCTCTTCTAGATGCTGCTGACTGCCTCTGGGTCCTCCTTTTGCCCGCTCTTCCTTTCACCCACTCTTCATTCGGTCTGTAGAATATGGAAACTTGTATATTGTGAGACTCAAAAACACAGTCACACCATATAGAGAGATACAGGCAGGAGAGGAAGAGTGTGGAAAAGAGGAAACCAAATGAAGGTAGAGAAGGAGAAACCCCAGGAACTGATCCTGTTCAAAACAGTGTGATGTACTCACTATCTGTGGGGTGAGGAAGAAGACTGAAGTTCATGACCTCTGTACTAACCAAAGTGCTGTGGAGGAGGAGGCAATTCAAGAGGGGAGAAGACTAGAAAAGTTGCAGTTTTAGGGAATTTAATAATTAGGGGTTAGACAGAATCATGCATAGTGATTTTGGGTCAAGGAGGATATGTTGCCTACCTGATGTTCAAGGAAACTTGGGTGTGGTTTGTAGAAGGAATGCAGAAAATTAGTATGTAGGTGCAGCAAGCAATCAGGAAGGCAAACGACATGTTGGCCTTTATTCCAAGGGGAATGGAGTACAATAATAAACTATTGCTGCAGTTGTATAGGATTTTGGTGGGACCATATTTGGAATGCTGTGTGCAGTTTTGGTCTCCACATTTAAAAAAGAATATACTTGCGTTGGAGGCAGTACAGTGAATGTTCATTAGACTGGTCACTGTAATGAGGGTGTTGTCCTATGATGAGAGGCTGAGTAAATTGGGTTTATATTCTCTGGAGTTTAGAAGAATGAGAGGTGATCTCATTGAAACCTATAAAATTCTGAAGGGGTTTGATAGAATAGATGCTGAGAGATCGTTTCCGCTGGTTGGGGAATCTAAAACACTGGGACCACAGTCTCAGGATAAGGAGCCAATCATTTAGGACTGAGATGAAGACAAATTACTTTACTTCAAAGGTTGTGAATCTTTGGAATTCTCTACCCGAGGGTTGTGGATGCTCCATCATTGAATACATTTCAGGCTGGGATATACAGATTTTTGATCTCTCAGGAAATTACGGGATATGGGGAGCGGGCAGGAAGATGAAATTGAAATCCAAAATCAGCCATGATCATATTGAATGGTGGAGCAGGCTCGATGGGCCATATGGTCTACTCCTGCTCCTTTTTCTTGTGTTCTTGTGTTCTGATGCCAGGGTATAGGATATTTCAAAGTGGCTAGAAAGGAACTGAGAAAGGGAAGGGGAAAAATTAGTTGTCATGTCCCATGTAGACCATACCAATGATGTAGGAACAGGGAAGAAGTCCTCCTAAGGGAATAGGAGGAGCTGAGAGTTTAATTAAAAAGCAAGACTTTGAGGGCATTCATCTCCAGAAAACTACCTGAGGCACACACTACTAGGAATATGGTGGATGAGATTAGGAAATGGGGTGGCAAGGTGGTGCAGTGGTTAGCACTGCTGCCTTATAGCTCCAGGGACCTGGGTTCAATCCAGGTGTCTGTTGTGTGGAGTTTGCATGTTCTCCCTGTGTCTGTCTGTGTTTCTGACGGGTGCTCCAGCTTCCTCCCACCATCCAAAGTCATGTTGGTTAGGTGGATTGGCTATGGTAAATTGTCCCCCAGTGTGTGTGCCTATGTGCCCTGTGATGGACAGGTGTGTACACTGTCTAGTGCCCACTGCCTGTTGGGATAGCCTCTGAGTCCTTGTGACCCTGAATTGGATGAAGCGGTTCTGGAAAAGTGAGTGAGGTTAGGAAATTGATTATGTGGCTGAACAAATGAAATTGGGAAGGAGGGGTTCTAATTCAGGGAACACTGGCAGCATCCTGAGATGGGAAGGAGCTGGTCCACTGGAATAGGATGTAGCTGACCTGGGCTGTGACCATAGTCCTAGCAGAAAAAATAAATAGGACTGTAGGAAGAACTTCAAACCACTAAGTAGATGGAAGTATTAATATCATATAGATAAGAAAAAGGAAGGAGATTGAAGGTCAAAATGCAAACAGAGATAAAAGAAATCATAAACTCTCAGGGAATGATAAAATAACTTTTAAAATTCAGGACTAATGAAAAATAAAAGCATATGAAATTTCTGGTATACCAATGTACAGGACATCAGCAGTAAAACAGAGGAATTGCAGGAAATAATTAGAAGTGAGGATATAAATGCTTTGACATAACATAGACCTGCTGTAGACAGGATAACATTGTTAGTTAAATATTGCTGGATACAATGTATTTAGAAAAGATAAGAGAAGAAGAAAGAGTGCTGGGTGGCTATGTTAATCAAAAAAAAACATAATTAGAGTAACAAGAAAAGACATAACTAAAAAGTAAATAGAAACAGAATCTACATGGAATGAGATAAAGAAATCGAAGCGATCAGTCGCATTATTAGAGGTATACTACAGACTATTGAATAACAAAAACAGTAGAAGAAGAAATATTTTTGCAAAAATGCCATCAGTAAAAAAGCATAATCATAATTATGGGCTATTTTAGTTACACTCAAGTAAGTTGGTAGGAACAATGAATGAAAGGGGATAGATTTTTATGTGTATTGTGCATAAGAACATTTTGTGATCCAATTTTTATTATGTTTTAAATTTATTTCCATTCATTGTTTTATCTTCATCTTTTAGCCTATTTCGATCTTTTCTCCCCACACCATCCCCTCCCCAACACGCCACCCCCACTAGGGCCATTTGTCACTTGCTCATCCTGCTTTCTACTCTTAGGGCAGGATATTGAGTTCGGTGAGCGGGGGGGGGCGGCGGCGGGGCTCACTCGCTGACACTTAAAATGTCACGGGATGACGTCCGGCAGAACTCCCGACTCACCCGGCTTTATTTCAATTTTCAGGTCGACGGGGGCGCAGACGAATCAGCTGTGCACCCGTCGACCTGTCAATGGCCAATTGAGGCCATTTAAAAAGTAATCGCACTAGTTAAAGGACCTGCCCATCCAAAATTAAAGTTGGCGGGCAGGCCGGGAGCCCTGGCAGGCTTCAGAAAAAACATGAAACCTCATCCAAGGGCGGGATGAGGTTTCATGTAGGTTTTTAAAAATTTTATAAAAGTTTAATTAAAAGTAGTGGACATGCCCCAACTCATGTGACAGTATCACACGAGGGGACATGTCAGGGAAGTTTTATTTTTCTATATTTAACATTTTTGAATTTGGCGCCGATCTCCCTGAGGCAGAACTTAGCCTCAGGGAGATGAGCGCACTCTTTCACGTGGGAATACCCCTCCGCCCACACAGGGAGCGTATAGTGTGACGCTGGTTGGGCCTTAACTGGCTCACCCCGGTAAAATGTCGGCACACCCCCGATTGGGGGCACCGATCAGAGGCGCGCCCGCATGTGCCCGCACCTGAACTTCCTCCCCCGACAGGGGGAATATTCTGCCCTTGATGTCACCATTTGCACCTCCTTAATCCAGCATCACCACCATCAACACCCCTTCAACATTTTGTTTATGACATCTTTGACAAGCTCTTCTTTGCCTCCAACATGAGGTAACAGGGTGAGTCGGGAGTTCTGCCGGACATCATCCCGCGTCATTTTACGCGTCAATGGCTTTCTATCTACCTGTTCCACCCACCTTAAACAGTATATATTTCACCACATTTTTACTTCTCTTTAGTTCTGAAGAATCAGACAGATTCGAAATGTTAACTCTGTCTTTCTCTCCAAAGGTGCTGTCAGACATGCTGAGTTTTTCCAGCAATTTTTGTTTCAGATTTCCAACCTTCGCAGTATTTTGCTTTTGTCGTTTTTAACTAACCATTTTGAATTTTTGATGAAGAAACAGAAAGAGTAGACAAAAGCAATGTATAACATGTCTGGATTTTCAGAAGGCCTTTGATAACATATCATATAAAGACTTATGACTAAAGTCAGTGGGCAGGATCTTCCAGCCTCACCCACCACCAGGATCGTCCAGTCCTGCCGAAAGTCAATGGGCCACCGAATCTTCTGGGGCAGGTACGGCCACCACAGGCTGGAAAATACTGGCCAGTGTGTGTGGAGTCTGGATTAGGGTGCAGAATGTTTTGAAAAATGGCTAGAAAATAGAGATAAGGGAAGTTTCTTGGACTTGTGGAAAGTGATGTTCCACAGGGGTCTATGCTGGGATAACTGTTTTTCTTCACACATTCGCACACGAGTTGAACTCAGGGGTTTAGGTACAATGTCCAAATTTGCATTGGACCAGTTCATAATGTGAAGAACTGCACCAAAATATAGGAGTGGGTTGGTATGTGGCAAACAGAATTCTCCCTGTGGAGACCGTTAACGGTTAGAGAAATTCAAACAGCCAGTGATAACTGAAAGAAATTATGTCACGAGATTTCACGTTTTTAAACAAAAACAATCCTTACAGCATATAAAAGATTTAAACTAAACAAGCACTACTAACTTAATATTATGATTTGTTCATAGTTACGAGTATATTCACTTCTCCTTTTGGAAGTCAAACCAAGTATGTCACAACTCCCCAGAATTCAGTTCTATTTCTCTTCAGTGTTCCCGCTATTCTTGAAGGTGCAAAGTTTCAAGAGAATCCTTGAATTACCTTTTATCCAAATGATCTTTCAACGTTGCTTCAAAATCTCATGACTGTGGACTTCTCAGCTCAAACTTAGACTTGAATGCATTTGGGCTCAGTGATTTAAAAGTCAAGAACGCCTCCCCTTTCACCCCACCCCCACCACCACCAACCCACGACCGCCCCACTCCACACAACTTCCGGTTCGTAATAGCCTCTATGCCCCTTGTATTGGTTCCTGAATGTCTCTCTCTCTCTCTCTCTGCCTTCTCCAAACCAACCGCTTATTTTCCTGTGAGGGTTACTCTAGATTTCTTCCTCTAGGTCCAAGCTAGGCAAATCTTGCAGTCTCTGTCCGAAGGCTCATTAGATTGGTCCCTGGGATGAGGGGCTGATGATGAGGCTGAGGGGCTCTGATGAGAGGCTGAGTAAATTGGTTTTATATTCTCCGGAGTTTAGAAGAATGAGAGGTGATCTCACTGAACCTACAAAGTTCTGAGGGGGCTTGATAGGGTAGATGCTGAGAGATTGTTTCCGTTAGTTGGTGAGTCTAACAAACGGGGGCACAGTCTTGGGATAAGCGGCCAATCACTTAGGGCTGAGATGATGAGAAATTACTTCATTCAGAGGGTTGTGAACCTTTGGAATTCTCTACCTTAAAGGACCACAGATGCTCCATCCTTAAATACATTTAAGACTGGGAAAGACAGATTTTTGGTCTCTCAGGGAATTAAGGGACATGGGAAATGTGTGAGAAAGTGGAGTTGAAGCCCAAGATCAGCCATGATCATATTGAATGGTGGAGCAGGCTCAATGGGCTTTACTCCTGTTCCTATTTCTTGTGTTCTTTGTGTTCTCTTATCCCTCATGAATTCTCTCCCAGTTGAACGTGAGCTTCCATCCCCATTTTGTGTGCTGAACGACAAGTTAGAATTTTCTCTGTTTAAGGTGCATGTTTCGCTAACATTTATCTCTTTTCCTCTCTTGACTAGGTGAGCTGCAACTGTCTCTGTCTGTTCCTAAACTGAACTGCTGACCGCCAACACGCAGGCAGATAAATTAAACCAAAGGAATCTGCCTAACCCTCCCAGACTATTCCATGGAAACATGGCACATGGGATTTTCCATGAAACATAAAAGATGTGGGGTTTGCTTATGGAAGAGATATGTAACACAGAACCGCAGTAAGTATCCAGTGCAGAGCAAAGTTTGTAACAATGGCTCAAATTGGGATCTAGTGGAAAACACTCACTACTTTATTACCATACTATTATTTCACTGACTTCACCACAGAGCAGAAAGGCAATGGAAGGTTGCAACCTTCACAGATGGATTTAGTAAATTACTAGCTTAGCCAGGCAGGTTTCAGCACTCCAGGGCAGTATTGATGATTGACAAGTCAGCCTAGCGATGGAAGCTGATGGGTGAAGTCTCTCAATGGGGCAAGCTAATGCCATATAACCAGTGAGCCATAGAAAAGTAACGGTGCAGAAAGAGGCCATTAAGCTCATCATGTCTGCGCTAGCCAAAAAGAGCAAAAAGAGCCGTTCATTTTAATCCCACTTTCCAGCACCTGTCCGTAGCCTTGCAGTTGCAGTACTTCCGATGCAGATCCATGTATCTTATAAATGAGTTGAACCTTTCAGCCTCGACCACCAACTAAATCTGAATTTCAGATGCCCACCACCCTCTGAGTGAAAAGGTTTTTCCTCTAATCCTTCTACCAATCACCTTAAATCTATGCCCCCTGGTAATTGATTCCTCAGCTGGGGAAACAAGTCTTTCCAGTCTTCCCTATCTAGGCCACTCATAATTTTGTACACCTCAATTATGTCACCCCTTAGCCTCCTCCATTCTAAGGAAAACAAGCCCAGCCTATTCAATCTCTCCTTATAGCTTCAATTTTCAAACCCTGGCAACATTCTTATAAATCTCCTCTGCACTCTCTCCAGTGCAGTGGTAGTGGTATTGCCGCTGGACCTGTAATCCAGAGACCTGGTGTAATGCTCTGGGGCCCCAGGTTGGAATCCTGCCAGGCCAGGTGGTGGAATTTGAATTCAATAAAAATCTGGAATTAAAAGTCTAATGATGACCATGATACCATTGTTGATTGTTGTAAAAGCTAATGTCCCTTTAGGGAAGGAAATCTGTTCTGGCCTACATGTGACTCCAGACCCACAGCAATGTGGTTGACTCTTATGTGCCCTCTGAAATGGCCTAGCAAGGTACCCAGTTGTATCAAACCACTAAAAAGTCTCAAAAAAGAATGAAACTGGATGGACCACCCGGCATCGACTTAGGCACTGGAAACGACAATGGCAATTTCAGCCCTGTCAACTCTGCAAAGTCCTGCTTACTAACATCTGGGAGAGCTGTCTCACAGACTAGTCAAGCAACAGTATAACATAGTCATCCTCACAGAATCATATCTGACAGATAATGTCCCAGGCACCATCACCATCACTGGGCATGTATTGTCCTACTGGGAGCATAAACACAGCAGAGATGGTGGCACAGTGGTATGCAGTTTGGAGGGAATTGCACTGGAAGTCCTCAACATTGACTCTGGACCCCATGAAGGCTCATGGCATCAGTCAAACATGGGCAAGGGGACTTCCTGCTGATTGCCATGTACCACCCTCCCTCAGCTGATGAATCAGTGCTCCTCCATGTTGAACACCACTTGGAGGAAGCACTGATAGTAGCAAGGGTGCAGAATGTACTCTGGGGGTGGGGGGACTTCAATGTCCATCACCAAGAGTGGCTCGATATCACTACTACTGACTAAACTGGCCAAGTCCTAAAGGACATAGCTGCTAGACTGGGTCTGCGGCAACTGGTGAGGGAACCAACAAGAGGGAGAAACATACCTCATCCTCATCAACCTGCCTGCTACAGATGTATCTGTCCATGACAGTATCGGTAGGAGTGGCCAGGGCACTGTCATTGTGGAGACGAATTCCCATCTTCACATTGAGGGTACTCACCATCGTGTTGTGTGGGACTACTACCATGCTAAATGGGATAGATTATGAATAGATCCAGCAACTTGACATTGGTCATCCATGAGGCGCTGCGGGCCGTCAGCAGCAGCAGAATTGTACTCGAACACAATCTGTAACCTCATGGCCCAGCATAACCCCCACTCTACCATTACTGCCAAGCCAGGGGAGCAACCCTGGTTCATTGAAGAGTGTAGGAGGGCATGCCAGGAGCAGCTCCAGGCATACCTAAAAATGAGGTGCCGATCTGGTGAAGCTATAACATAGGACTACTTGTGTGCCAAATAGCATAAGCGGCAAGTGATAGACAGAGCTAAGTGATCCCACAATCAACGGATCAGGTCTAAGCTCTGCAGTCCTGCCACATCCAGTGGTGGACAATTAAACACTCGTTGAAGGGGGAAGCTCTACAAATATCCCCATCTTCAATGACAGAGGAGCCCAGTGCAAAAGATAATACTGAAGCATTTGCTACAATCGTTAGCCAGAAGTGCAGAATGGATGATCCATCTCGGACTCCTCCAGAGATCCTGAGCATCACAGGTACCAGTCTCCAGCCAATTCAATTCACTCCACGTGCTATCAAGAAACATCTGAAGGCACTGGATAGTGTGAAAGCTATGGGCCCTGACAATATTCCAGCAATAGTGCTGAAGACTTGTGCTCCATAACTTATGACGCCCCTAGCCAAACTGTTCCAGTACAGCTACCTGGCAATGTGGAAAATTGACCAGTTATGGCCTGTACACAAAACGCAGGGCAAATCTACCCGGTCAAATTCTGCCCCATCTGTCTACTCTCGATCATCAGTAAAGTAATAGAAGGGGTCATCATAAGTGTTATTAAGTGGCACATGCTTAGCAATAACCTGCTCAGCGATGCCCAGTTTGGGTTCCGCTCAGCTCCTGACCTCATTACAGCCATGGTTCAAACATGGACAAAAGAGCTGAACTCCAGAGATGAGGTGAGAGTGACTGCCCTTGACATCAAGGTAGCATTTGACCGAGTGTGGCATCAAGGAGTCCTAGAAAAACTGGAGTCAATGGGAACCAGGGGGAAAACACTCCGCAAAGCACAAAGGAAGATGGTTGTGGTTGTTGGGGGTCAGTCATTTCAGCTCCAGGACATCACTGCAGGAGGTCCTCAGGGTAGTGTCCTTGGCCCATCCATCTTCAGCTGCTTCATCAATGGCCTTCCTTCCATCATAAGGTCAGAAGTGCGGATGTTCGGTGATGATTGCACAATGTTCAGCATCATTTGCAACTCCTCAGATACTGAAGCAGTCCATGTCCAAATGCAGCAAGACGTGGACAATACCCAGGCTTGGCTGACAAGTGGCCGGTAACATTTGCAGCACACAAGTGCCAGGCAATGACCATCTCCAACAAGACAGAATCTAACCATCGCACCTTGATGTTCAATGGCATTACCATCATGGAATCCCCCACTACCAACATCCTGGCAGGTTCAGAGGCTAGGAATCCTGCGATGAGTAACGCACCTCCTGACTCTCCAAAGTATGTCCACTATCTAAAAGGCACAAGTCAGGAGTGTGATGGAATACTCCCCACTTGCCTGGGTGAGTGCAGCTCGCACAACACCCAAGAAGTCTGACACCGTCCAGGGCAAAGCAGCCTGCTTGATTGGCACCACATCCACAAACATGCACTCCCTCCACCATCGACGCACAGTAGCAGCAGTGTGTACCATCTACAAGCTGCACTGCAGGAATTCCCTAAGGCTCCTTAGACAGCACCTTCCAAACCCATGACCACTGCCACCTGCAAGGGCAGCAGATTGATTGGAACACCATCACCTGGAAGTTCCCCTCCAAGTCACTCACTATCCTGACTTGGAAATATATCACCATTCCTTCACTGTCGCTGGGTTAAAATCCTGGTACTTCCTTCCTAACAGCACTGTTGGTGTACATACACCACATGGACTGCAGCATTTCAAGAAGGAAGCTCACTACCATCTTCTCAAGGGCAACTAGGGATGGGCAATAAATGCTGGCCCAGCTAGCGAAGCTCACATCCTGTGAATGAAAACAAAAATAATTATGCCCTTCCTGTAATGTGGTGACCAGAACTGTACATAAAATTCCAGCTGTGACCTAACCAGCGTTTTATACTGTTGCATCATTATATCTCTGCTTTTGTATTCAATACCTCACCCAATAGAGGAAAGCATTCTTTAACCAATAATACTACACCCCACCTTTTTTATCCCCCTCCCCAGCCTGCCTGAAAACTCTATATCCAAGGATGCTGAGTTGCCATTTTTGCCCCTCCTTAAGCTAAGTTTCCATTATAGCGATGATATCATGCTGCCACATGTCTATCCGTACCTTCAGCTCATTGGCATTATTTGCAATGCTCCTAGCATTTTCATATATACCTTTTAACTTCCAAATTCCTGTGCTGTACACTTTTCGACTTGTGCTGCTGCTGTCTTTCAGAGTCACTCTATAATTCTTCATCTCCCGTTCCCTGCTCCAAATTTGCCCTCAGGGTCCCACCTCCTGCCAATCTAGTTTAAACCACCCCACCCCCCAACATGTCCTAATGGCCCTTGCTAGACAAGCATTGCAAGCTTACTAAAAGTCTTCCTCAGTAAACTCTTGTTTTAGCTGATTAAAATCCAGAAGCACCTTATGTGTCCCTAAGCGGGGTGTGCCTAAATAAAAAAAACTATGCAACCGATTCTAGGCAAACAGAGATCCTGCACAGATTTTTTGGCAGCTGAGTTTGGAGATTCTTAAGCATGATAATGGATTTCTGTGCACGTCACTCATGGCTCAAAAAAATAAAATTCTCAGTGCGAATCAATGTATCAACAGAAATCACTTTGTCTGCAGAATTCATTGTACCCAAACAAATTAATGAAGACACAGAAATCATTGCAACTGGGCACCCGGCCAAATAGTTTGCATCCACAGAAATAACTATCTGTAGGCAAATCACTGTACCTTCAAAATCATAGTGCAGATAGATATCATGGCAACCTCAGAAAACACTGCACCCAGGCACACTGCTGTACCAAGGAAAATTACTGTAGTTGGGTAAATAATTTAGAGCAGGGAATCCTGGTACTCAGACAAGTCACTATCCTTGTTGGGAATTGTGGTTGAGCCTAGTTCACATCAGTCACTGGTAAGAGCTTATTGTAGTTAAATTTAAACTTGAATCCACCAATTCTAATTGAGGGTGTGAACAAGGAATATGCTTACACCTGAAGACATAGCAGAACCTGAAGTTAGGGTGGCTAAGTTTCCCCATCAATTTTAATTATTTCTGCTAAAATAAATTGCACTGAGCTGTGATTTTTAACCTGTCCATGCCACAGTGGAGTGACCAAACTCAGATGTACATTTATGTCTTCAAATATCAGCCTGAATGTGGGAATTGTATTGAGTGCCATAGGGTATAAAACAGACATGTCATTATAATATTCTCCTATACCTGTCCAAATGCTAGTCCATGACAACAATGATGAATTCATCCGGAAATGAGAGATCTCACAATTAATTGAACAGTACAACTAAATGAAGTAATCCTGTTTAAAGACTAGACATGTTAATTAAAAAAAAACACTGAACAGCGTCAACATGGTATTTACAAAGAACAAAGGAGGTGTTGACAGAAACCAATTACAGTGATGGATCCTCCTACACCTTCCTCGTACTCTATGTCTTTTATAAACTTATTAACAATTCATGAGCAGATGACACAGGGAATTATTCACTCAAAGAGCCCTGTTAATGCACAATGGAAATTACAGCAGTGTGCGTACGCGTGTGCCGGTCAGATTAAGAATTGTGCTCTCCCAATGACTTCAGTGAGTAAATGCATTTCATGATGTAGTATTGATCCACACAAATAAGGAATATCCTAGGTTTAAATTCCAGCTGAGAAACACAGGAACATGAGTAGATCATTTAGCCCCTCAAGCCTGTTGCACCTTTCAATGAGATCTCTTTTGTTGATGTTGCCAGCTGATCTGTGACATAACTTCACCTTTGCTCAAATCCCGTAATACCATTAATTAACACAAATCTATCAATCTTAGTTTTAAAATGAACAATTGATTTAGCATCAGTTGCTGTTTGCAGAAGAGATCTCCAAACATCTACCGCCCTTTGTGTGAAGAGGTATTTCTGAATTTCACTCATAAAAGGTCTGGCTTTAATTTTTTGACCATGTCCCCCGAACCTGGTCCAGGTCTCCAAAAACATTGGAAATGGTTTTTTCAAATTTAGCCTATCCGTTCCCCTCAAAACCTTGATCAAATCACCCTTTAACATTTTAAATTCCAGGAAATACATCCTAATCTGTATTGACGTTTTGAGACCTCATGACCCTTCAACAGAAGTAGGTGAATCCAAGGAAGGGGTGAAATATAAGCTGGTTTAAGGTGTGGCGGGGGGTGGGGGGTGGGGGGGTGGTTGGGTGGGGGGAGAGAAGTGGAGGGGGGTGGTGTAGTTGTAGGGACAAACAAGCAGTGAAAGAAGCAGATCATCAAAAGATGTCACAGACAATGGAACAAAAGAGCACATAGGTGCTGAAGTTGGTGATATTATCTAAACTAATGTGCTAATTAAGAATGGATGGTAGGGCACTCAAAGTATAGCTCTAGTGGGGGTGGGGGGGCATAAAAGATTTAAAAATATTTAATAATAATGCAAATAGGTGGGAAAAGAAAAATCTATATAATTTATTGGAAAAAACAAAAGGGGGAAGAAACAGAAAGGGGGTGGGGATGGAGGAGGGAGCTCAAGAACTAAAATTGTTGAATTCAATATTCAGTCCGGAAGGCTGTAAACTGCCTAGTCAGAAGATGAGGTGTTGTTCCTCCAGTTTGCGTTGAGCTTCACTGGAACAATGCAGCAGGCCAAGGACAGACATGTGGGCAAGAGAGAAGGGTGGAGTGTTAAAATGGCAAGCGACAGGGAGGTTTGGGTCATTCTTGCGGACAGACTGTAGGTGTTCTGCAAAGCCGTCGCCCAGTTTACGTTTGGTCTCTCCAATGTAGAGGAGACCACATTGGGAGCAACAAAGGCAATAGACTAAGTTGGGAGAAATGCAAGTGAAATGCTGCTTCACTTGAAAGGAGTGTATGGGCCCTTGGATGGTGAGGAGAGAGGAAGTGAAGGGGCAGGTGTTACATCTTTTGCATGGGCATGGGGTGGTGCCATAGGAGGGGGTTGAGGAGTAGGGGGTGATGGAGGAGTGGACCAGGGTGTCCCAGAGGGAACGATCCCTACGGAATGCCGACAGGGGGGGTGAAGGGAAGATGTGTTTGGTGGTGGCATCATGCTGGAGTTGGCGGAAATGATGAGGATGATCCTTTGAATGCGGAGGCAGGTGGGGTGAAAAGTGAGGACAAGGGGGACTCTATCATGTTTCTGGGAGGGAGGAGAAGGCGTGAGGGCAGATGCGCGGGAGATAGGCTGGACACGGTTGAGGGCCCTGTCAACGACCGTGGGTGGAAAACCTCGGTTAAGGAAGAAGGAGGACATGTCAGAGGAACTGTTTTTGAAGGTAGCATCCTCAGAACAGACGCGATGGAGGCGAAGGAACTGAGAGAATGGGATGGAGACCTTGCAGGAAGCGGGGTGTGAGGATCTGTAGTCGAGGTAGCTGTGGGAGTCGGTAGTTTTGTAATGGATATTGGTGGACAGTCTATCACCAGAGATTGAGACAGAGAGGTCAAGGAAGGGAAGGGAAGTGTCAGAGATGGACCATGTGAAAATGATGGAGGGGTGGAGATTGGAAGCAAAATTAATAAATTTTTCCAAGTCCCGATGAGAGCATGAAGCAGCACCGAAGTAATCATCGATGTACCGGAGGAAGAGTTGTGGAAGGGGGCCGGAGTAGGACTGGAACAAGGAATGTTCCACATACCCCATAAAGAGACAGGCATAGCTGGGGCCCATGCGGGTACCCATAGCCACACCTTTTATTTGGAGGAAGTGAGAGGAGTTGAAGGAGAAATTGTTCAGTGTGAGAACAAGTTCAGCCAGACGGAGGAGAGTAGTGGTGGATGGGGATTGTTCGGCCTCTGTTCGAGGAAGAAGCTAAGGGCCCTCAGACCATCCTGGTGGGGGATGGAGGTGTAGAGGGATTGGACGTCCATGGTGAAGAGGAAGCAGTTGGGGCCAGGGAACTGGAAATTGTTGACGTGACATAAGGTGTCAGAGGAATCACGGATGTAGGTAGGAAGGGACTGGACAAGGGGAGAGAGAAGGGAGTCAAGATAACGAGAAATGAGTTCTGTGGGGCAGGAGCAAGCTGACACGATCGGTGTATCGGGACAGTTCTGTTTGTGGATTTTGGGTAGAAGGTAGAAGCGGGCCGTCCAAGGTTGGGCAACTATCAGGTTGGAAGCTGTGGGAGGAAGATCCCAAGAGGAGATGAGGTCAGTGACAGTCCTGGAAACAATGGCTTGATGTTCAGTGGTGGGGTCATGGTCCAGGGAGAGGTAGGAGGAAGTGTCTGTGAATTGATGCTCAGCCTCCGCGAGGTAGAGGTCAGTGCGCCAGACAACAACAGCACCACCCTTGTCATCGGGTTTGATGACAATGTCAGGGTTGGACCTGAGAGAATGGAGTGCAGTAAGTTCAGAGAGAGAGAGATTAGAATAGGTGAGAGGAGCAGAGAAATTGAAACGACTAATGTCGCGCCGACAGCTCTCAATGAAAAGATCAAGAGAAGGTAAGAATCCAGAGGGAGGGGTCCAGGTGGAGGGAGAATATTGGAGATGGGTGAAAGGATCCATTGAACGGGGAGAGGACTCCTGCCCAAAGAAGTGAGCCCCGAGATGAAGACGGCGGAAGAAGAGTTCAGCATCATGCCGAGCCCGAAATTCATTAAGGTGAGGGCGTAAGGGTATGAAACAAAGTCCTTTGCTGAGCACTGAATGTTCAGCATTTGAGAGGGGAAGGTCAGGGGGTATAGTGAATACACGGCTGGGGTTGAGATTGGAAGATGGGGTGGGGACGGAGGGACAGGCAGGGGTGGAGGGTCCTAGATAGGTGTTGGTGTCTATGAGTTGTTGGAGCTTGCGTTCCTTAGCACTTGAGAGAAAGAAAAAAAGTTTCTTGTTGAGGCGTCGGATGAGACGAAGAATAAAATGAAACTGGGGCTACACGCAGCTTTGAAAAAGGGTACGGCGGTGCTGCTGGAGGGAGAGGTCGAGTGTGTTCATATGGCGGCGTATGTTGCTTGTTTGTCCCTACAACCACACCACCCCGCTCCACTTCTTTCCCCCCACCCAAACCCCCAACCCCCCGACACACCTTAAACCAGCTTATATTTCACCCCTTCCTTGGATTCATCCAGTTCTGCTGAAGGGTCATGAGGACTCGAAACGTCAACTCTTTTCTTCTCCGCCAATGCTGCCAGACCTGCTGAGTTTTTCCAGGTAATTCTGTTTTTGTTTTGGATTTCCAGCATTCGCAGTATTTTTGTTTTTATCTCTGTGTTTAATTGACTGCCAGTGCTCTTCAAGAAATGCCTACCTCCTTGAAGAAGTTCTGTTCGTCTCTGTGACAAGATTTCCGTATCTCTCTTTTGCCTTGCTCACCTTCATTGCTTTCCATTTCTCTCCTGGTGTTTGACAAGGTGTTTATTAAAACCCACTTTCACAGCCATATCTCCTTTCTCAGTGACTGCCTCCATCTCAGACTTACCCCACGTGGATTTCAACTGAAATTCCACCCCTCATGTTTCGAACTCACCCAGGATTACAGGTACCTCCGGGACATAAAACGTTTCTCGGACTGCTGTTCCCATCACATTCTGAGATCCACACTCAATGCCATGCGCCGCCATATGAACACACTTGACCTCTCCCTCCAGCAGCACCGCTGTACCCTTTTTCAAAGCTGTGCGTGGCCCCAGTTTCATTTTATTCTTCGCCTCATCCGACACCTCAACAAGAAACTTTTTCTCTTTCTCTCAAGTGCTAAGGAACGCAAGCTCCAACAACTCATCGACACCAATACCCATCTAGGACCCTCCACTCCTGCCTGTCCCTCCATCCCCACCCCATCTTCCAATTCCAGCCCCAGCCGTGTATTCACTATACCCTCTGACCTTCCCTCTCCGACGCTGAACGTTCAGTGCTCAGCAAAGGACTTAGTTTCATACCCTTACGCCCTCACCTCAATGAATTTTGGGCTCGGCACGATGCTGATCTCTTCTTCTGCTGTCTTCGTCTCCAGGCTCACTTCTTTGGGCAGGAGTCCTCTCCCCGTTCAACGGATCCTTTCACCCATCTCCAATATTCTCCCTCCACCTGGACCCCTCCCTCTGGATTCTTACCTTCTCTTGATCTTTTCATTGAGAGCTGTCGGTGCGACATTAGTCGTCTCAATTTCTCTGCTCCTCTCACCCATTCTAAGCTCTCTCTCTCTGAACTTACTGCACTCCATTCTCTCAGGTCCAACCCTGACATTGTCATCAAACCCGCTGACAAGGGTGGTGCTGTTGTTGTCTGGCGCACTGACCTCTACCTCACGGAGGCTGAGCATCAATTCACAGACACTTCCTCCTACCTCTCCCTGGACCATGACCCCACCACTGAACATCAAGCCATTGTTTCCAGGACTGTCACTGACCTCATTTCCTCTGGGGATCTTCCTCCCACAGCTTCCAACCTGATAGTTGCCCAACCTCGGATGGCCCGCTTCTACCTTCTACCCAAAATTCACAAAAACTGTCCTGGTAGCCCGATTGTGTCATCTTGCTCCTGCCCCACAGAACTCATTTCTCGTTATCATGACTCCCTTCTCTCTCCCCTTGTCCAGTCCCTTCCCACCTACATCTGTGATTCCTCTGACACCTTACATCACGTCAATTTCCAGTTCCCTGGCCCCAACTGCTTCCTCTTCACCATGGACGTCCAATCCCTCTACACCTCCATCCCCCACCAGGATGGTCTGAGGGCCCTTAGCTTCTTTATCGAACAAAGGCCCGAACAATCCCCATCCACCACTACTCTCCTCCGTCTGGCTGAACTTGTTCTCACACTGAACAATTTCTCCTTCAACTCCTCTCACTTCCTCCAAATAAAAGTTGTGGCTATGGGTACCCGCATGGGCCCCAGCTATGCCTGTCTCTTTATGGGGTATGTGGAACATTCCTTGTTCCAGTCCTACTCTGGCCCCCTTCCACAACTCTTTCTCCGGTACATCGATGATTACTTCGGTGCTGCTTCATGCTCTCGTCGGGACTTGGAAAAATTTATTAATTTTGCTTCCAATCTCCACCCCTCCATCATTTTCACGTGGTCCATTTCTGACACTTCCCTTCCCTTCCTTAACCTCTCTGTCTCAATCTCTGGTGATAGACTGTCCACCAATATCCATTACAAAAATACCGACTCCCACAGCTACCTCGATTACAGCTCCTCACACCCCGCTTCCTGCAAGGACTCCATCCCATTCTCTCAGGTCCTTCGCTTCCGTCGCATCTGTTCCGATGATGCTACCTTCAAAAACAGTTCCTCTGACATGTCCTCCTTCTTCCTTAACCGAGTTTTTCCACCCACGGTCGTTGACAGGGCCCTCAACCGTGTCCAGCCTATCTCCCGCGCATCTGCCCTCACGCCTTCTCCTCCCTCCCAGAAACATGATAGGATCCCCCTTGTCCTCACTTCTCACCCCACCAGCCTCCGCATTCAAAGGATCATCCTCCGCCATTTCCGCCAACTCCAGCATGATGCCACCACCAAACACATCTTCCCTTCACCCCCCCGTCGGCATTCCATAGGGATCGTTCCCTCTGGGACACCCTGGTCCACTCCTCCATCACCCCCTAACCCTCAACCCCCTCCTATGGCACCACCCCATGCCCACGCAAAAGATGTAACACCTGGCCCTTCACTTCCTCTCTCCTCACCATACAAGGGCCCAAACACTCCTTTCAAGTGAAGCAGCATTTCACTTGCATTTCCCCCAACTTAGTCTATTGCATTCATTGCTCCCAATGTGGTCTCCTCTACATTGGAGAGACCAAACATAAACTGGGCGACCGCTTTGCAGAACACCTACAGTCTGTCCGCAAGAATGACCCAAACCTCCCTGTCGCTTGCCATTTTAACACTCCACCCTGCTCTCTTGCCCACATGTCTGTTATTGGCTCGCTGCATTGTTCCAGTGAAGCCCAACGCAAACTGGAGGAACAACACCTCACCTTCCGACTAGGCACTTTATAGCCTTCCAGACTGAATACTGAATTCAACAACTTTAGGTCTTGAGCTCCCTCCTCCGTCCCCACCCCCTTTCTGTTTCTTCCCCCTACATTTTGTTTTTTCCAATAAATTTCTAGATTTTTCTTTTCCCACCTATTTGCATTATTTTTAAATATTTTTAAATCTTTTATGCTTCCCCCACCCCCACTACAGCTATACCTTGAGTGCCCTACCATCCATTCTTAATTAGCACATTCGTTTGGATAATATCACCAACTTCAACACGTATGTGTTCTTTTGTTCTGTTGTCTGTGACATCTTTTGATGATCTGCATCTTTCATTGCTTGTTTGTCCCTACAACCACACCAACCCCCCTCCATTTCTCTCCCCCCACCCAAATGCCCCCATCCCCCCCCCTCCAGCTTAAACCAGCTTATATTTTACCCCTTCCTTGGATTCACCTAGTTCTGTTGAAGGGTCATGAGGACTCGAAACGTCAACTCTTTTCTTCTCCGCTGATGCTGCCAGACCTGCTGAGTTTTTCCAGGTAATTCTGTTTTTGTTTTGGATTTCCAGCATCCGCAGTTTTTTTGTTTTTATCCTAATCTTTATGCTGTCCTCATAATTTAACCCTGGGAGCTTAGGTATCAGTCTGGTAAATCTACTCCGCACTCCTTCCAAAGTCAATACATCCTTCCAAAGGTGTAGCACCCAGAACTGCTCACAGTACTCCAGGGTTTTGAATAGCTAAAGCATGACTTCAACCCCTCTGTATTTTATTCCTCTAGGTATAAAGTTTGTTGATCTCAGCTGGACTGTCAGTGGAGGTGCTACAATTGGCCTCAGGTTGCGAGTAAAATAATCAGCCAAGGATCACATTCCTAAACTACTGTGGATGCCGGAAGTCAGAAGTCAAAACATCAAATACAGGAAACACCCAGAAGGCTAGACAGAGAAACAGAGTGAAGAAAAAAAATTGGGTAACATTGTTTCCCCAAAGATGTGCTTTCTTCATAAAATTTATAAAAGTACATTACATGACCATTCAAAATTGATAGCACATAAGGTGCAAACCAAATCAGTTCCTTCCAATACTGTATGTTAGTCACTAAATTTATAATTACAGTTAATATTTACAATGTTCATTGGGCAGAATATTATGCTCGGCGTGCGGGCACGTGCCTGACATATCCGACTGTAAAGCAATGTGCGATGACGTTGGGCGTGTGTCCTGATGTTATTGTGCACTCGTTCGGCGGGCGCGCGCAGGGGTCGGCTGCGTGCCCGCCAATAATTAAGAGGCCAAAAGGCCATTAACAAGCTAATTAAATTCAAATGTACACTGCCCGTCCAACCTTATAGTTGGCGGGCAAGCAAAAAGGCCAAACGGCCTTTACATTTTTTAGGAAACCTCATCCACGAGCGGATTGAGGTTTCCTAAACAGACAAACATTAAATAAAAACTTTATTTTGTAATTATAAACATGTCCCATATTTTTTTTTTAAACATTTGTACTGTCTTTATTAATTTTTTTTAAAAAGCACTTTAATCTCGAACTGCGTGCTAGGCCCGGCTCTCCCTCTTCACCCCCCCCGCCTGCACAGGCAGTGGTCAGCGCTGCCGCTCACGGTCAACGCAGTGCAGGCCAATTATGAAATCGCGGTATGGAGCCGATTGCGGGTGGTGGTCTGCTGCCCAACCGTCCCTGCCTACCAAGCACCCACGCCAAGGGCAAAATCCTGCCCATTATACACTGAATATACAGTCCAAGGTGTTTTACCCAGTTTTTAACCCCTTGGTGTACTATGGTTGAAAGGTCTTAGACAGTGGCCTTTCTATATTGGGTCTTTGCTGCAGCTGCCCCAAACTTTACTGCGTCTCTCAGCATGTAGTCCTGGATCTTGGTATGTGCCAGTCTGTAAAACTTGATCATGGATAAATCTTTGCATTGGAAGACGAGCATGTTCTAGGCAGAATAAAGAACATCTTTTCTGAGTTGATGATTCTCCAGCAGCAATTGATGTTTATCTTGGCATGCATCTCTGGGAACAGACCATAGAGCAGGGAGTCCTGCTGTTTGGGGTGAACCTCAACAAAACCACTGCATCTTTTTCTAGACCTGCTTTGCAAAGGCATGTTCCAGAAGGAGGTGGACAATGATCTCTACCCCACCGCAGCCACCTCAAGGGCAACATGCGAAGCGATGAGATTGTGTGTGCAGGAAGTATCTGATAGGGTGGGCCTTTCTCACCGCCAGCCAAGTTATGTCTTGGTGCTTGTTTGAAAGTTCTGTTGATGAAGCATTCTGCCAAATGACTTTGAAACTCTACTGATGGAACCATGCAACTGAATTCACCGCTTTCTTTTCTGGCAAGCCCTTGAAGATGTTACGTGCGGGCCACTGCCTGATGGACATGTGGTCATGTCTGTATAAATTTCTTCATGAAGGACAGGTTATATGGCACAGTCCAACTACTTGGAGCATTCTGCAACAACATGGCCAGAACCATCCTTTGCAACACCTGGGACAGATAGTACCTCAGCACATAGTGACACCTGGTACTTGACCACTGGTACTACACACAGCTTGATGCAGCCACACGCAATGGTGGCCATCAGGGTGATGGCATCTTTGGGTACGTTCTTCCCCTCCTTATCTAGAGACTTATTCATCATGTCCCTGTGGGCCTGGTCCATTTTCAATCTCCAGACAAAGCAGAAGATGGTTTAGGTGCACTGGCAAAGGGGACAGGGATCACAATTAACATGTGTCCATTGCTTCTGATGAAGCCAACATGCAAATGTTATGCTGCCTGCTCACTTAACTGAATGTAGCCCGCAGGCCATTGCTAAATATGTTGAGCAGCTGCAGTGTCAGCAGGGGACTCAAGATCATGGAAGGCTAGATCTACTTAAAGCTACTAGCATTATTTAAAGTCAGCCTGCACCTCTTAAAGGGGAGGTGCATTCTGGTTGGAGCAGGTGATGGAAGTGACTGAGCAAAAATATCTATCTGACCTACAAACAGATAGACTAATGTCACAAAAGGGGAGAAAACATACTTTAAGATTCTCAGATACTGTTCTGGAGATCTTGGTGAGGAGTGGAGAGGAGAGAGGTCTTTAAGCTACAGAACACCCTCCTACAGACATTGCAAAGGCAGTTAAATCAGATAACTGTTGTGATCAAAGCCAGCAGTCTGGCCCCAAGGAGCTGGATGCAGATGTTTAGTGACTTTAGTGAATGCACCTTCAAGTGTCATATCCCATCAACTGTGCCAGTAACCTCAGACATCATTCAATACACCACACCCCATCATTGACCTATCTCTATCAATTATGACTCATACATAGCATTCATAGCTTCAGCTCACCCTTACACATTTAGCACTGCTGAATGCCTCACACACTGCCAGTTATTAAACCTTGAAAACCAGATCACACAAATACATTGTACCACACTCACTGACATACTTCCCTCTCTCTTGCAGGTGATGGTGCTACATAAGCAGAGGCAGCAGCACCTAACTGAGGGTGGTGGTGGGGGAAAGTGGGGAAAGGCACAGCTGCATGCCATCACCCTCATGAAGCAGGCAGTGTTTGCCATTAATGGAGCAGTCATGACAACACCCATGGCCAGTGGCAGGGTTGAAACCATCGAATATAGTGATAGTCTCATGTGTAATTCTCCTTCTTCCTCCCCATTCCACAGCTTTTTCTAGTTTATAAGCTTCAGGTGGTATAAACAGGCAGCTCTTGCTTTCCATCCCTTCCCTCACCATAACTTTACCCTTGAGCCTTTCTCTTTTCAGGATACCCGAAACTTGCAACATGAACAGGCAGTGGTGAGAAAAAAAATGGAAAAGCGTGAAGATAGTGATAAAGAAGAAACACCATCATTGATTCGTATTTTCGCAGCCACCAACTCAGATACCACATTTTAGAGAACACTTTAGAGGTGGCATTTGCATGTGGTGAATCACTGGGAACAAATGGTCCACAGCCAAGACAGCAGATAAGGGTAGCACAAGTGCCTGTCCATCAGAATGCAAGGTCTCACATGAGTTCTGCTGGAGAGGACTCAGGTGAAGATGTTGATGGGACAGTTTACAGTGGAAGACTGATAGGTATGCATACAGAAATTTCTGATGCATTGCCAGGGTCTGTCAGGAAGTCTGCTGTCAATATGAAGGAGTCTTGCACCAACTTGGCACAGGGCTTTGCGCAGACTTTGGAGCCTAACCTTTCCAGCATCAGAGTGGTGGCAAACTCCAACAGAACACTTGCAGGCCAATCTAAGCTGCAGTATCTTGTGGCTGGCGTGTCAACTTTCATTGCAGTATAAGACAAGCCACCTAAAATTTAGATGCTGCAGTTGGAAGCTCAGACTGAAGTCATATAAGCTCAACTCATTGCCATGCAAGCTCAGACTGCTGCCATCATAGCTGCAGATGCCAGTGTTCAATGGAGCTTGCAGGGTATCACTACAGTACACCAATCTCTACTGCAACAGATTACTAGGATTGCTGAGGCATTGATCCGGTGGGGGGAGAGCAGTGGTTATATGAAGCCCAAACTTGCCGTCCTCTCTCAGGATGAAGGAATTCACCCTCTCACTGCTATCACTCCACCAGTGCCTTTGGAATTTTCAGCCAGCTAGATTAGACTGCTATCTATGGGAATGCGAGTTTGCATTATCTATGTATCTCAATTTACCGATTATTAGTGGGATCAGCACATGATGAATTAAAACAGCTGCCAGCTCTGCTGAACATAGATGTGAAGCTAAAGGAATCAGAAAGTCTCTCATCCATGTCTTGAGGGTGTGTGACATATTATTTGGTCATTGTTTGTAGTTATAAGGCTTAAGTGGACCATTTAACCATGGTAATAGAGTCACTGGGAGAGAGGGATGAACATGAGTGTAACTTCTTGGCTCAATAATATCTGAAGTTCTCATTGCCTGTCTTTTGATGGATTGTAATTAAGTGTGAGTATGCATACTAAGTAACAATCAGGAGAATTGGTATAAGGGTTTTGAGCAAACCACCATTTGCTGTAGTCAGTCTGGAATGGTAAAATTTAGTACCTGAGCTCTTATAGTGAATTGTGAACTCAGTAATAAAGAATGATATAATCAAATGGAATTATATTGTATAATTTAACTGAGCATTCATGTTGAATGTTGTAACATGAGCTCATTAAAGTCAAAGATCTGATTCTGTAGCTGTTGTAACTGATGTCTGTGTTTAAAGTAATGAAAGAAAATAGAACAGGGAAACAGTCCAACGTCGCTCGTACTGAGATGGTGCAATATGCAGCCAGGCTTTCCAGGCTGAGTAAGTCCTGTAAGGCTATCTGCAGCCGTCCACCACCAGCTATGCTGCAATGCCTGCGGGTAGCAATGCCTCGGAGCACTAAGACAATCAAAAGTACACAGAAGACAAACGTTAAGGGATGCACAAAGGTGATTAGATGACCTATGGAATATTATTTGGTTTCATTTATAAATTTGGTTTGGAATGTTTGTTTGTGGTGGCTTTTATTTTAGCATTATGACCAAGAGGACGCTATGATGGTCAGTAACAGTGGGAAGGTAAAATTTGAGGTTGTTAGTGAATAAGGAATTGGGTTGCATTCCTTAGTACTGCAGCTGGGTGATTCGATCACAGACAGCTCAGCCAGAAAAGGGATGTGTTGGTGGCCTCCTCTCTGCCTTCTCCTCTCCTCATTCTCAGCTATTTGCCGTATACTTGGTGGCAAGCGCTTTGCAGTCATGATGGCAAGATTATGCAACAAGTAGCAACCAACATGAATCCAAACATATACTCTGCTGAGTACTACAGGGCCCTTCCAAAGCAATCCAGGCAGCAGAATTGTTTAAGCACCCCAATGGTTTATTCGATCAAATTTAATGTGGCATAGGTTCTTGCCGTATGTATGCTGCGCAAGTCTGCATGGGTTACACACAGAGGTCATCAGCCATGTGTTCAGAGGATAGCCTTTCACTCAGTATGAACAACAACACATATTTATATGGTGCCTTAAATGTAATAAAGAGTCCCAAGGCACTTTACAGGAGCACTATAAAAAAAAGACACTGAGCCACACAAGAAGGTATTAGGTCAAGTGATCAAAAGCTTAATTAAAGAGATGGTTTTTCAGTGTGTCTTAAAGGAGGAAAGTGAGGTAGAGAGGCATGGAGGTCTAGGGAAGGTATTCCAGAGATGAGGTCCTGGGCAACTGAAGGCATGGCCAGCAATGATGAAACAATTAAAATCAGGGGTTCTCAAGAGGCCAGAACTGGAGAAGCACAGGTGTCTCAGAGGGCTGTGGGGCTGGAGTTGATTACAGAGATAGGGAAGGGTAAGACCACGGAGGGGTTTGAAAGCAAGGGTGAGAATTTTAAAATCAAGAATTTGCTTGACCGGGAGTCAACATAGGTCAGGAAGCACAGGGGTTACAGGGGAAAGGAACTTGGTGCAAGTTTGGATGTGGGCGGCAGAGCTTTGGATAACTTCAAGTTTATGGAGAGAAGGTGGGATATCAGCCAGGGATGCTTTGAAATAGAAAAATCTAGAGGTAAAGGCATGAATGAGGATCTCAGCAGCAGCTCAGCTGAGGCGGGGCAAATTTGGGCAATGTTACAGAGGTAGAACTAGGTGTTCTTAATGATGGCACAAATATGTGTTTGGAAGCTCATCTCAAGGTCAGATATAGCACTAAGGTTGTGAGCAGACTTGCTTAATCTCAAACAGTTACTAGGGAGATGGATGGAGTTGGTAGCTAGGGAACAGAGTTTGGAGTGGGAACGAAAAACAATGGTTTCAGTCTTCCCAATATTTAATTGGAGGAAATGTCTGCTTATTCGGTATTAGATGTTGGATGAGCAGTCTGATAACTAGCAACGGTGGAGGAGTTAAGGGAGGCGTTGGTAAGGTAGAGTTGGATGTTGTCAGCATGCATGTGACTAATGATGTGCTTTCAAATGATGTCTCCAAGGGTGATATGCAGATGAGAAATAGGACGGGGCCAAGGACAGATCCTTCAGGGACACCAAATGTCATTGCAAGATTGAGGAGATAAGCTGTTGCAAATGATGCTCTAGTTACAATTAGACAGAAAAAAATGGAGCCAGGTGAGAGCAGACCAACCCAGCTGGGTGACAGTGGAGAGAAGAATGGTGTGAGCAACCACTTCAAAGGCTAGAGACAGGTCAAGAAGGACAAGGGTGGGAACTTTACCTTTGTCATAGCCACATAAGGATACCATTTTTGACTTTGATAAGAGCTCTTTTGGTACTATGGCAGGTGTGCAAACCTGATTGGGGAGGTTCAAACATGGAGTTCCAGGAAAGATGGACATGAATTTAGAAGGTGACAATGCATTTAAGGACTTTGGAAAGGAAAGGGAAGTTAGAGATGAGGTGATAATTTGAAAGGACATTGGTGCCAAGGGTTATTTTGTTTAAGAGAGGTGATGATGACAGGCTTAAGGGAGAGAGGAACAATACCTAAAAAGAGAGAATCATTAACAATATTGGCTAACATATGGACCAGAGGGCAAGTGGATGGTCAACACTTTAGTGGGAATAGGAATGAGGGAGCAGGGTGTTGGTCTTATGGACAAGATGAGATTGGAGAGGGAATGAGGGGAGATAGGAGAGAATCTGTCTCTTGCCTTCAAAGTAGTGAGGTGAGAGTGACTGTCCTTAATGTCAAGGCAGCATTTGACTGAGTGTGGCATCAAGGAGCCCTAGCAAAATTAAAGTCAAATGGAATCAGGTGGAAAGCTCTCCACTGGCTGGAGTCATACCTAGCACAAAGGAAGATGATTGTGGCTGTTGGAGGTCAATCATCCCAGTTCCAGGACATCACTGCAGAAGTTCCTCAGGGTAGTGCCCCCAGCTCAGTCATCTTTAGATGCTTCATCAATGACGCTCCTTCCATAATAAGGTCAGAAATGGGGATGTTCACTGATGATTGCACAATGTTCTGCTCCATTGGTGACTCCTCAGATACTGAAGCAGTCGATGCCCAAATGCAGCAAAACCTGGACAATATCTAGGCTTGAACTGAAAAGTGGCAAATAACATTAGCACCACATAAATGTCAGGTAATGACTATCTCCAACAAGAGAGAATCTAACCATTGCCCCATGACATTTGATGACACTACCATCACTGAATCCCCCACTATCAACATTCTTGGGGGTTACCATTGATCAGAAACTGAACCGGACTAGCCATATAAATACTATAGCTCTAAGAGCAAACCACAGGCTAGGAATCCTGTGACGAGTAACTCACCTCCTGACTCCCCAAAGCATGTCCACCTTCCATAAGGCACAAGGCAGGAGTGTGATGGAATACTCTGCAATTGCCTAGGTGAATGCAGCTCCAGCAACACTCAAGAAGCTTGACACCATCCAGGTCAATCAGCCTGCCTGATTGCCACCCCATCTACAAACAATCACTCTCTCCACCACTGATGCACAGTGGCGGCAGTGTGAACCATCTACAAGACGCACTGCAGGAACTCACCAAGTCTCTTTAGATAGCATCTCCCAAACCTATGACCACTGCCACCTAGAAGGACAAGGGCTGCAGACACATGGGAACATCACCACCAGGAAGTTTCCCTCCAAGTCACTCACCATCTTGACTTGGAACTATGGCGCTGTTCCTTCATTGCTGCTAGGTCAAAATCCTGGAACTCGCTCCCTGAAAGCACTGTGGGTGTACCTATGCCACATGGACTGCAGCGTTCAAGAAGGCTGCTCACCACCACCTTCTCAAGGGCAAGTAGGGATGGACGCCAAATGTTGGCCCAGCTACCGATGCCCACATCCCATGAATGAATGGGAAAAAAAGAAGAGAGAGCTGCAAATGCAGAGCTACAAAAGTGGTTGACTTTAGAGAAAGTTTGGCTAGTGAAAGGAAAGACATTGTTGAGGCAGTTAATTGGATGTTCTCAATCTAATTGAAAAGCATGTCCATTTATTGTAACTTCTCTCTGGGTTGTTGTGATGGCTCATACATAGATGATACATGCATTGCCGCAGAATGAAGGCCTCAATTTTGTTGCATGACACCAGACATTGATCTGCATAATTCCCATCTGGACTTTGAGTGAGTGAAACCCTTTTCAGTTGCAGTATGGGCAGAGTTGACCTGTAAAGCAATGTGCATGCTGTTTATATTTATTCATATCTGTTCAAATGTTCAGTCACTCTGTCCCTAATAACAAATTCTAGTAACTTCCCCACAATAGGCATTAAATAAATATTTCTAATTTAGAGCTATAATTTCTTGTTTTCTCACTCCAGCTCTTCCTCAGCAATGGCGTACCATTGGCAATTTTTGAATCCAGGGGACAGTGCAATAGCATTGATTCAATCCTTTAAAATAATCCTTTATTACAAGAAAATTAATGGTATATTGGGGGATGGAACAACTGGACACAAGGCTGGATTCAAACCCCTGATTTGCCATATCAGGGATTTTTGAACTGAGGCAGTGGCTTGCGTGGGGTGTTTTGAAGTGAAATACTCAGCCTTTGTGATGGAAATGATTTATGGGACAGAATATCAACTCTTGGTTGAGTAAGATGCCAATGTTGCAAGTCTAGTTCAGCCTGAGGCTGTGGAATCCTTCAATGACCCAATCTGTCCTTAATAGGCCCCCGACTCCTAAAATAGGTTTTAAAAAAAGTTCTTATTAAGGTTACCATTCTTATCCACAATTTTATTCTGCAATTATCTTTGGCTGTTTTTTTAGCAGCTTTCAATGTCTTTTCATTTGATCAATATTTATGCCTATTCTCAAGTATTGCCTTTATATCTATAAAAGTATTGCTGTTTGAGATTGATTTTGGCATAAGCGGTTTATCTTTTTTGCCAGTTTGGCTTTCATTTGCATTATGCTGGCTTTCAAACTGTTCTATTTTCCTTGTGTGGTGGTAAGGTAATAGGGCATCCCTTCTGACCTGATTCAATTGTCTCCCATCTTGGAATCTAGTATTAGTATTACATTTTCAGTAACTTTGGTTTCGCTGATCAAATTGAATGTAATAATAATGCAGTTCTTGTTGCCTAGGAGGTTTGCCCACATGGAGATCTGATATTGCTATCAAACATTAGTTCAAACCAGGTTATGCTAAATTTATCCAAGGGAATGGTTAGGAGCATCCAAATGGTAGGCAGTTAACCAGATGGTGGAATTACAGTTCTATAACAGATGCACTTTTAGGTCGAAAACCCTTACGATGTTAGCTTGGGTCTGAATATTGATGAAGTTACATGGGGATAATGAGGCCTTTCAAGGCACTGATTCACTGTTCTGTTGAAATGTTATTTAATGTGATATTGCTGCTAAATCTGTGATAGTATAGTGTTTTTAGTGATCATTCTTGACTATAACCAAGATGTGGTGAGGGGCTTTCTAAACTGAAGAGCTATATGAGTGGTCATCCTGCTGTCGGTATTACATCCCATGCTGGGAAGCTTGAAAGATAGAAGCCAGAAGAAGAACACTTGTTTGAGAGTGGTGGGTTCCTGCCCAACTACAATCTGACCCATTTATGGGAATCTAACTCAGACCTATTGGGATAGAGAACCTTTGAGGCTAATTCACAGCAAATGTTTAAGTTTGCACTACAAGGGGAATTTTTTTTCAAGAGAATCTACAAACTTAGCCAATTATCTTGCATTGATTTGCAATGCAACATACAAAGAGAGGTAAGAGAGGGTGGAAATGGTTCAGATTAAATCACTTCTAAATCCTTTCCTATTAAGGTTTTAATTTTGTTGGAAGACAAAATAAGTTTTGTAACATAATTGAGTGGTGACTGAGACATTGGGATATTGGGAATCTTAGCTGCAGACTTGCATGGGGTGGGGGGCAGTTTAAGAGTCAGTTTATTCAGTGTTGGGAGCTTGAAATTCCTCCATCACTTGTCAGCATCCCCAGATGATTTGCAGTATATTTAGGGTTTGTGCTGCTCACCTCACATAGAGAGGGGGCTGCAAAGAGATATTGTATGCATCACAAACCTCTTAGCCAGACCAGTTAATGGCAGTTTTTGGCACTTTTAATCCTGAAGTTATGAAGCTGGCAATAAAAACAGAAACCAACACCAGTTTCATACATCAGGACTCGATAGACAAGCGAGATTTAGAAAAGCCAGAATAAGGAACTGCATTGAACACAAGAGATGACTTACTATAGCATTTGAAGTGCTGCACTGAACAAGCCCAGGCTTGATGAAGAGGAACAGCTGATGGAAGATGATGTAGGCTATTCCAGTTTCTGGTATGACAATAGAAAAGGTATCTCATATCAAGATATAGAAATTGTGATTCACAAAGATATCAATGAAAATTTTTAGTGCTGCTGCACTTCAAACTGGTGCCACCCACCACCACCCCCCTTCCCTATTATAGGCACTGATGACCTATTCTGTATACTTTATTCAGAAACTACATGATAAACTGCCCTTCAAGCATTTCTAGTGCACATGATGTAGGTTATGTCCTGTTATACCTTCAGCAAGCATCCCATAATGAATCTGGTATATGGCTGCAGATGCTAGGCACCTACTTGATATGGTTAGTGGAAAGCCGACTGTCATCTCTTTCTAATTTCATCCCCATTTGATCTCCTGTTACTAAATAAACCTAAGCCACAAGGAAACAGAATTACCTGGAAAAACTCAGCAGGTCTGGCAGCATCGGCAGAGAAGAAAAGAGTTGATGTTTCGAGTCCTTTGCTGCCAGACCTGCTGAGTTTTTCCAGGTAATTCTGGGTTTTTTTTGGATTTCCAGCATCCGCAGTTTTTTGTTTTTATCTAAGCCACAAGGATTTGAGATGAGTCCATTTGGTCAATCTTAATTAATTCATCCAGAGATTCTAAATTCCTTCCTTTTCAGCTGCCTATTATTTCTTAAAACATACTAGGTTTTGTGTCTCCACCACTCTTCCTGAAAGTCTGTGCCATTCATTGATCACGAAGCATTAAGATTTCCACGTATCATAAAGTGCCTTTTATTAGTTTGAACCTGTGTCTCTTCTCCTACTTTCACAAATAAGGTATATTCCAGATCTAACCTCTTCATTCCCTCACCTATCTCATAGATCATCACTCAGATAATTCCTTTTCAAGATGAAATACGTCAAGGCCCACCTTACCCAGTGCAAAATGGCAATGGAAGGATTTAGGGAGGGTTCTCAATGCATTCATGCTTGTCGCCATTATAACATCCTGGATTCGGGCAGCAAGGCAGGTGGGGACTTAATTAAAATGTGAAAGTGCAGTACTGATCACTGTCATGCTGCAGTTTTAATTTTAAATCCTGGGAGGTCAGCACAATGCTACAGTCACTAATGAAACCTGGCATGAGGTAGCAGAATGACCAGAAGAGGTCAAGATACATTCAATTTATCAGTTTTAAGAAAAATTCCTTGGGGGCCAGGTGGAGTAGGAACCTTTGACACTAGGAGTCAACCTTGCAACTCGTCCCTTTAGTGCTGAATATCTTCTTTCTTTCTTGATAACCAAGACTGGATGTAGTACTCTAGGTATGTTCTAACTGAGCATTATACAGTTTGCTTACAACATTCTTCTGACTTGTGTTCTAATGTTTGGGCTATGCATTTTAACATTCAATTGGCTTTGGTGACTGCTTTTCTGTATTGGCTCGACGTTCAGCACCAAGACTCAGAGGTTTTGTTCAACTTTATCCTTTGCAATTTCATTACGTATCCATGTCAGTTGCTTTTTTTTATTGTACACAGTACTTCATAAAAACATAAGAAACAGGAGCAGGAGTAGAACATACAGCCCTTCAAAACAACTCAATAAGATTATCTTCTACCTCAGTCCACTTTCCCACCTGATCACCATATTCTTTGCTTCCTTTTGTGCCCAAATATCTATTGATTTCAATACACCATGACTGAAAACCACAACCCTCTCAGTGAAGGAATTTCTTCTTATCTCAGTCCTAACTGGTCGACTCCTTATCCTGAGACTATGATTCCTAGTTCTAGACACTCTAGCCAGAAGAAACAGCCTCACAGTATCAATCCTGCCAAGCCTTCTTACATTAGTCTGCATTAAATTTCATGTGCCATTGTTCTGTCCATTAATTATTTTATATAACACATTCTATATTTTCTGAATTGCCTTCTCTGAGGGATCAGTGAAGGAGTCTTATGGGTATTTGAGCATGCCCAAAGAATGGCTTTTGTTTTGCTGTGCAGCAGTGAGAGTGTTAATGCTGTCTCAGGGAGATGTTGTGGCTCAGCCCCACAATCAGCTGGGATGGGAGCCCCAAGGTTGGACATATAGCCTTACTTAGTCTTTAACTCTGGAAACTTGACAGCAGATGCTTTTCTGCACAGCCAGACTCAGAAGGATCACATCAAATTAAATCAGGTCAAAGCAACTGTATCGTTCTTTAAAATTATAGGTTACATGCTCTGCAGGTCTATAATCCATCAAACTGCATGAAGCAAAGCAGGAAATAGGAATTCTTTGGCTGATTTGCAATGAGGTGGGGACCTCACCTGCCAACATTGGGCTATTCAAGGTTCAAATTTATGGGCATGAAATTGGTCAGTACACTGGTAAAGGTGCCATAGAACTCCTGAGGCAAGAAAATTGCATAACTGAGCTTCTGGAAATTTCTGGTCTGGCTCACACAGTGCCCTATGCTGGTATGGATACTAGCATGGGCATGCCATGCATGTATTGGAAAGGTTAGAAGTGGCACCATAATGATGTCAAAAGCTGCTCTAGCTGATTGGACATTAATTTCAAGATTTCTGCCTGTGCTATGAATGTCTATGCTGATCACTCCCAGCTGATGAGGCATTCAACAGCACAGAAGCCTCCCCTAACAGCAATATTTAAAGCGATAGGCATCAAATTTGTTATGATCCTGGGTCAGATCCCCAATGATTTGGTAAGGTCTGGTTAGGGACCAACAATGTTTTGCTTAAAGTAGACAAAGTTTGAGATTCAAGACACTTGCTAAGAGAATAAAGCCATGAGATTTCATGGGTTTTGAACAAACAAAAAAAACTATACCATAGTAGGTCAGAAAGATGAAACTTTACAATATCAGTCTAATACGCTAACATTCAGGGTTGATAAGTAGTACATATGAAATAACATGCAAACTGCGGTTGAACACACTACACTGCATAATAAATGACAAATGTGACCGAGACAGATTTACCCACCCAGATGTCAATAATGCTGTGAGTCAATGAATCTTATTGAAACTCACGAGGGATTCCACTCCTCACCTTCGAATATCTCGCCTTGGAATTCTCTCCAAAAGTTGCTCCAGCTCAATGATGTCACCTCACTGGGTTTCAAAGTCATCTCCCAAGATTCAGTTCACCTGGATTTGGAAGTCTGCACTCCTGCACCAACTCACAAGCTTCAGCTCTTCAGCCATGCCGAGCAAAATACTACTGCTCCAAAGGATACCTTAGCCCCAGCGGCCCGTAGCATGGAGTCACCAACCTTCTATGGCCTCCTTTGATGGCCAGGCTTCTCCTGAGACCTCTTTGATCACCTGGTCTTCTCCTGAGCCCTCACCACTTAAAGCCTACCTATTCTCAGAAAGGTGTGCAGACCAATTTCCCCTGCTCCCACCAATGTTTTATGAACTTAGTGTACAAAACTACCCCAGTTTCTTAATTAAAGCCCATAACTTACATGTGACAATAAATTATTACCTGAGGTTTAGGGAATTACAATGCACAGAGCACCACACATCATCTGAAGAGCAGCAGGCCCCTGAAATTGTCCTTTACGCTTGTTCTGCTCCCTTTCCTTATTACTGCTAGTTACTTCTGTTGGTCCTTCACAGGAACAGTGAGAGGCTTAGCATGTTCAATGCAAAAGGAAAACTCAAATGACTCAATGGTCAGTTAAAGATGAAGCTGTAATCTCTCTCTAACCTATGTTCTACTTGAGCTGGGAATGATTATTGGCTTAGTGTAATGAGTGTGTATAAGTGCCTCATCTTGACTGTACATATGAATCTGATTGATGCACACTGGTGTGTGTATTTTTCATCTCTCTTCAGTACAGTAGTTTCCCATGAGACATTCTTGAAACACAAAGCTTGAGGATGAAAGAAAAGCTTTGCGCTGAAAGGTCATTTATGAGTTACTTTATGTGTAATTTGGCAACAAAGAATCAAATGTTGGTCAAAGTAGGTGGTCAACAGAGAAAAGAGTTACAACAGAGGCTACTGACTTTCACCTTTAATCATGTCCAGCTCTGCAACACATTTGTATCTCAATATCAGTCGTTTCACATTCTGTTTACCATAGTGCTGACTTACTTTCAATAAAAATAAAGAAGCATATTGTTAGTGATACTGGTCTCAAAATGACAAATAGGGATGATTTTCGCCTCACCACCTGGGCAGTAATTTGGCAGAGTGTATCGCACATCCATCATAGAACCTGTGAAAATTAGACAAGTTCTATGATTTGCTGGTATGGTAGACTGTGGTGCATTCTTTATTTTGCATTATTATGCATAGATAAGTTTTACTGATTTAATTAAATAAACCTGATCACAACTGCTGTTTTGTTTATTCACTTTACTGTAAGGCAAAGCAGTTATTGTTTTGTATCGGTCTCTCACTAAATGCTTGCTCCATCCGCTTTTGGAGAGATTGAAGACACATTCATATGGAAGATACAAATGTCTAGTGCAGATCACAAGAAGGTACTGTACTAGTGTTGCACATTATTGTGCAAGCAGAAAAAGACAGTGTGATTTAAATCAAAATAGAGATGCTTATATTGATCATGGTAGCAAGTAATTTTACAGTCCCACCACCCTCTGTGTAAATTCACCTTTTCTATCTTCCTGTTAATTCATTTTTAGATTGTCTTCAATTTGCATCTCTCATTTCTATCATGGAAACAATCTATAATTATGGATCCTATCATAGCACTTCATAATCTTGAAGTCCTCCATCAGGTTTCCCCAAAATATTCTCAGCCCTATAGTGAGAATGGCTCTAACTTTTCATAGTTCTCTGTCTTGGATCAAAACTCCATGGGGGCAGCTGAAGAGGAAGGCAGTTGTTAATCTTCTAAATATCAGGCTTTAAGAGCGCAATTGAATATTCCATAGCACCTATATACCCAATAGGACAGATTTAAATTTCAAATCCCCCTCTGCCTGCCATAACAATACTGGAGGCAAGTAATAAAATAATGTGTCTTGCATCCCGTGTTGGTTACAATGGTAATGACAGAAAATATGCCCTGTGGTATTTTCCCATTGTTACTGCGTCACTTGAATATTGTTGGCCATATTAGAATAGACACTTCCTATGACTGCCATCAATTTTAAGAAAATTCGGAAGTGACGATGGTTGGTTGGGAGCTGGTAAAATGTTAATCTGTCTGCTTCCCCCACCAGCCCCCACCCTACCCGATGTGCTGCGCATATATTTAAAATCAAACAGACAGGCCGAGATTAGCACTTAGCAGTTTATCAAATATTGACATAAAACTAACTATAATTTCCTACCTTATCCCTACTTGTTTTTGAAAAGACACTTTGTCCCTGAGATTATGCTGTGGGATACTAATGTTATTTAGATGCAGAATAAAGCTCCTTCTACAATGTTCCATCAAACACTCCAAAAATGAATTATCACATCCTTTAGCTAATATCACCACCGTCAACGCCCCTTTGTCCTTTTGTCTAATATATCTTTGGCAATCTCTCCTTTGCCTCCACCTATCATTGGCCCTCTATCCAGCTCCACCTGTCCCACTCCCCTTAAACTCTTTTCTATTTCTCTTTAGTTCTGATGAAGAGTTATACGGACTTAATGTTAACTCTGTCTTCCTCTCCACAGATGCTGTCAGACCTGCTGGGCTTTTCCAGCTATTTTTGTTTTTGTACCAAAAAGGAATGAGATGGATATTAGAGCTCTCCTTACAATTTAACAGCAAATAGGGAGAACTTCTACCTTTAGTCTGAGCTGGGTTTAAACCTGGGTTACAGATGTGGGAAGCAGGCACTCTGAAAATTTATGTCGAATTGTCGATTAATTTTTTTGACAGGAACATCCCAAATAACATGAAAGTGTTGTAAAGACTCGTTGGTGCCTAAATACACAGAGATACTAATGTAGCAAGCATCAGTACATTCTTCAGATGTTGGCTCTGCTATTTTTGTTCAAGAAACCTATCTATTTTGAATGCATTAATGATTCCAGTAAAATAGCAGAGAGAGGAATTTCAGATGAGCAGACTACTGTTCAGTGTAACTTCAGAATCTTTGCAAATACCTCATTCTCTCCACAATTTGCATTTATTTATAACTTTAAAGAGCATCTCTCCTATTAGCTGTGTACAGTTGGCTTCTGTTGGAGCAAACCAGGAAGGAACAATTAATAACTCAAACTGTTACAAGATAATGATACAGAAAAAGAACAGGAGAAGTAAATAGGAACTGCAACTGCTGATACACGTCTGGGCTGACCTTAGTGTGATTCAGCAATGAACAGCTCCTCAGTGGTTATTTGAATGCAGATAAAGGTAACGTTTGTTGGAGGCTGATGGACACTAATTTACAGGGATTGGTAACAGAAAGATAAGGTAGATTTATTGTAGAGAGAGGCAACTAAATATATGTTAAACCACATGCACAGTACAAAATGAAGACCATATGCATGAGGACATTCAGAGAGTAAGTATGGAAAGTTCATGGCATGCAGAGATTCAGAAAAGAAAATATGAAAACCCTGCAGCAGGAGATCATTATGAGAAGGAAACACAGAAGACACATGGCTTAATGTTTCTCAGCTGATATTGCCACTGTGGCTGCAAATTAAGTATTGGTGTAGTGTGAGCTTTGCAGTTACTAAAGGCTATCTGAATAAGTTGTTAATAAGCCAAAGCGTTCTGCAGCTTGACATGGATGAAACTAACACCAGCCATTTAGCTTAAATAAGAAACTGCATATAATTACGCAATATTACATAGTAACACAAACAGGCCATTTGGCCCAACAAATTCATACCAGTATGATAAAAGCAAAATATTGCAGATGCTAGAAATCTGAAATAAAAATAGAAAATGCTGGAAAAACTCAGCAGGTCTGACAGCATCTGTGGAGAAAGAAACAGAGTTAATGCTTTGAGTCTGTATGACTCTTCAGAGTTCCACTGAGGGTACAGTATGAAGCTGACACCGTCCTAGGGGAGAATTTTCAGGTCACTGGGTGGGCACAATAGGCGGGCCTGGGGTCGGCTGGGAGATGGCCCAGCGGCCGGTTAAAAACAGCACAAGCAGCTTCTTGAAGGGCCATGGAAGAACATTTCCTCTGCGTTGTCAATATTGAAGTTATGGAGTCAAGTGCAGCTGGACACGGCAGGCGGGAGAGCAGGTCAAGTGGGCACTTGACCCCTCACCTTTTGGACGACTGCCTCATGGTCTGCCTGAAGGAGGTGGCTGCCAGGAGGGACATCCTTGTCCTCAGAGATGGGAGGAGCAGGCCACCGCACCTCAAAAAGAGCACATGGGAGGAGGTTGCAGCGCTGGTTGACAGCCATGATGTGGTGTGGCACACATGGATGAAGTGTCAGTGGAGATTCAGTGATGGGCTGTGCTCAGGAAGGGTGAGTCCGTTGGCATGGGTCATTGTGCAGAAGTCTTAAGGCCCACCTATGGACCTCAGGGTTGCTAGAGTCTGAGTGCCAAAGGTCAATGACTCTGGAGCTGGCCAATGGGGTGAGTCCTGGCTGCTTGGACTGAGTGCGTTGTGGCTCAAGGGCCGCGACTCAGATGTACCCTGTGAGCTATTCCTCAGCAGGGGTTGGCTAGGCTGCAATGGCGCTGCAGGTAGAAAGTGGACTTAACAATGCTTCTCTGTCCTTTCAGCAGAAGACGAGCCATAACCAACCAGAGAGGTGACGTACAGGAGAGGCCCGCTCACTCTGCTGCTGCTGACCAGGTTCGAGCAAGATGTCCTTGAGTTGGACAGCCAGCATGCTCCACATGCAACCAGGCGTGGAGAGGTGGGGGTGCCAGACAAAGGTAAGAGTGCTGTGCACAGGGGTGAGTGTTTCGGATTGTGCAACCATTCTAGTGTAGTCCCTTCATTGATGGGAGCCTCAAACCTGGAGTCCTGAAAGATGATAGCACCATGATCCAGATCTCCACTGTCTCACAGGGTGCCTGGCCTGCACAGTGACAGTGTGATGACTTTAACTAATGACATGTCCTTGTTCTCTCTTAGATTTGCCAGCATGCACTCAATTTCTGGACCCCAAAGGGCCACCCCTGATGCCAGAGGACCGCACGTGGGCTTCATCGGCACCTGCGTCACACTCGCACTCTGAACCAGGCACCAGTACAGATACCAGCACCTTGGTAGGCATTAGATTGGCAGCAAGAATGTCGGTGCACATCGATGAGGCCACTGCACACTCGTTTGAGATGCAGGCGGAGGCAGAGAGTGCCCAGGGCGCTGGCAGCCTGAGGACTGCTGGGGACCAAGATGATGCTTAGTTGAAGGCAGATTATGAGCCTCTGGAGTCGTCCATTAGGCAGCTGATGCAGGATATCCAGTGGGATGTGGGGGAGGATCTGGCTGAGATCCATAAGGTTCTGCGTGCCATGGTCTCCATTATGGAGGAGTCCATGTGGAGCACGGGCACTGTGTTGACCCTCATGGCTGAGCGCACTACTTCCTCCATTGAGGGAGTGGAGACTCTCATGGAGAGGCAGCTCCAGGAACAGAATCAGGACCTGCAAGCCCTCACACAGGCAATGACCTCAGGTAGTCAGTGCCAGTGTGTGAGATGGGTGAGGTACCCTGTATCCCAGCTAGGTGCTCGTCCATTAATGGTGACCAGGGAGGTCCAAGTGACCTTACATTGACACATGAGCTGTTCCTCTCAGGGAGCTCTGGATGATGGCAGCAGCTCCTCCACCAGTGACCATCACATCTGATGAGGCTGCAATGACTGGGGAGATGCCAGCTGTGACACTGGCCACTCACTCCCAGGCAGGGCCAACACAGGTTCTACTGGCCAGAGGACGGCCACCAAGGCCAACAAGACAGCAGATTCTTCATGAGGGCCAGTGCGGAGGGGGGGCATCAAGACGTAGCACTCGGAGATGTAAGTTAAAGGCACCATGAGCACAAGAGGGACAGTTCATGGGTGTTTTTGAAAAAATTTTGTTTGGTTTATATGTCTGCAGGTGTGGACATGACCACCAGTAATGGTAATGTCATTAAGCATTCAATGTGACAATAACATTAAATTTGCTTTGGTTCTGATGGCCCGAGCATGCTTCATCTTTTTTCTTTCAGGTGCAGGATACGCCAGAATGTAATGCTGCACGTGAGTGGCTCGATACTTTATTGCACAGGCATTGAGTGGACTTCGGGTGCAAATGAAAGGGTCATTTCAGACATCCAGGATGGAGGTGGCAGCCCTGGCATGAGGTGGAAACAGATCTTTGGTGGCCTAGCTGAAGGAGTGTTGCATCAAGATGTCCTTGGTGTCCCTGCCTCCCTGGAGAATATAGGTCTGTCCACACCCTCTGCGTTCTCCTCACCATGCTCCTCTTCTGATTCACTACTTCATTCATCATCTGTGGCCTGCGCAGCTGCATCAAGATCCTCTTCCTCCAGTGGGTACCCCCTTGCCAGATTGTGGACAGCGCAGCATGCATCCACTATTAGTGACACCCGCTCTGGGGGGTATTGTAGTGCACCCCCTGAATGGTCCAGGCATCGGGAGCTCATCTTAGGAAGACCTATGGTGGTCTCTACCACCGCCCTTGTGGAGGCATGATTCCTATTGTAATGCTGCTCTGCCTATGTTCTTGGGTGGCAGAGAGGTGTCATAAGTCACCTCTTCAACAGATAGCCCTTGTCACCCAACAGCCATCCATCTAGTCATGCTGGAGCCTGAAGTGCCACGGCACCTGGGAGTATCTCAGGGTGTAAGTGTCATGGGAGCTGCCAGGGTACCTTGCACAGACTTGCAGAATATGCATCCTGTGATCATACTCTATCTGCACGTTCATGAAGTGGCATCCTTTCCTGTTGACACAGCTGACCCGCTGGCATCTTGATGGCCACATGCGTGCAGTCGATGGTACCCTGGATGTGGAGGAACACAGCAATTGCTGCAAAGCCTCTGGTTCACTCAGCCTGGCTGGCCTCGTCCGTAGCGTAAAAAGTTAAGGTCAGTACCCATCTGAACAGAGCTTCTGTCATCAGCTTAATGCAACTATGGACAGCTGATTGGGACACTCCACACAGATCCCCCAATGAGCCCTGGAAAGAGCTGGGAGCATAAAAGGTGAGGGCCATTGTGACTTTCAGAGCCACAGGCATGGGGTGTCCACCCACACTGTCGGGGATAATCTCAGGCCCAATCATCTGTCAAATGGAGTTCACGGTCTCCCTTGAGAGGTAGAGCCTCCTTCAGCATTGCATTGCAGACATATTGAGGTAGCTACATCGCCGCCTGTAAACTCTGGCAGCAGGATAGTGGTGTCTTCTGTGATCCTTTCCGCCTTGGACTCCCTGCTGGCCCTGCACCCCTTGTGCCTGTGCCTCTTCTCCCACAGATCCCTCCCCTGGAGGATGTATTGGGACACCTGGCTTCCTCTCCCTTCTGCTCCTCTCTTCCGCCTCAGAGGATCTGCCACTAGCAGAGACCACAATCCTCATTACCAGGGGACCGGACGGTTGTCTGATACCTGGAAGGATTCACATGGTCTGAATCCTCCGGAGCCTTGGAGGCACCAATAAGTTCTGAAATGAAATGCTAACAATGAAGCCCTGAACAGAGATGAAGCTGCCAAATACCAATAAGCAATCAGTAGCAAACTATCTTCAAAACTCCTCACTACTCACACTGGCAATGCTGCTGACACTTTGTATCCCGCCCTTGAATGAGGTTTAGCAAATTGTCATCTGCCCACCTGCTCGTTTTGCCCATGCGATGAGTGTGAATTCACACAGGCAATGTAAAATCCAGCTTAATTGCCTTTTTAATGGCCTTAACTGGCCTCATAATCAATGGCGGCACGGCTCTGATTCCTGAGTGCGCCCGCCGACTGAATATCGCGTGAGTGCTCAATGACGTTGGGATGGTAACCCACGTCATCACATGCTATTTTATGCTTGAGTGGGTTGGGCGTGCTCCCGCCTGCTCAGTGAAAAATTCTGCCCCAGGAGGTTTACACATCTCTCTTCATATCTAGACTGACCCCGACTCTGAGTCATGGGCCCTCTTATATCACTGTCTGGGCAGTACTACACTCAGTCCTACATTAACCCTGTATATAGCAGACCCTACTACTATAACTCCCCCTAAGTCTTTATCCCATGTATATAGAGTTACTAATAGCTTATTAAAGTCTTACACTGTCATAAGTCTTGTGCATTTACCTTATTGTTACAACCTTAATGATATTCTAACATTATTGCTATTACAGTATTAACACTAACAACATTCTCACTATTCCACCTCCCCCCTTCAAGTCCTTGAAGTTAGAGGTTCATGTGGTCTGGAGGCTTTATAACCTTTCCACATCTCTCTTGCCATTCTGTCGCGTGAGTGGTAGGCTCTGTTGATTCTGGTTCTTGTTGTTGATTTGGAGGTTGGACTAGCATCCGGGCAAGGTTTCATCCATTTCTTCCATTGCTTGGGGCAGGATCTTCCGGTCGGCAAGCGGGGGCCGCTCACTGACCTGTAAAATGACACGGGGTGACGTCGGGTGGAACTCACGATGTAATTTCCATTTTCAGGTCGGCGGGGGCGCAACCAAATCAGATGCGCGCCCGCCGACCTGTCAACGGCCTATTAAGGCCATTAGAAAATCAATTCAGCTCATTAATGGACCTGCCCGTCCAACCTTAAGGTTGGCAGGCAAGCCAGGAGCCCAGCCAGGCTTTGAAAAAGCATGAAACCTCATCCACTGGCAGGATGAGGTTTCATGAGGGTATTTAAATTTTAATGAAAGTTTTAAATAAAAGTTATGGACATGTCCCAACTCATGTGACAGTGTCACATGAGGGGACATGGCAGGGAAAATTTTTAAAATCCTTTATTAGAAGTTGAAAATCTGAGCCGACCTCCCTGAGGCAGTATTTAGTCTCAGGGAGATCTGTGCGCTGTTTTGCATGCATGCGCGAAAGAGCGCACTCTCGGCTGAGGGAATCCCCCCTCAACCTGCACAGGGAGGGAACAGCACTTCCTGGCAGACATCACGCCACATAAAATGGCGGCGTGCCCCTGGCCAGGAGTGCCGATCAGGAATCCACCCGCTCCCGCCCCCCCACCCCCCACGGGGGGAAAATTTTGCCCTTGATGTTAAACCATGCCTGGTTGGTTTGGCAATGCATGGTTGTTGTTACTCTTGATTGTTTCTTGCGGGGTGGATGATGATGGTATTCGTCTGCTTGGCAGTACCTTTCTTCTTCTTTTACATTTGGGTGTTTAGAAGTTCTCTGAGGCTGAAATCAGGTGTTCCTGTGGCAAGAAGATTGAGTAGCATGCTCACGTCTGTTTTTTGTTGATAGTGCATGACTGCTATGAGGTTCCAGCATCCCTTGATGTTCCAGCATGCTGGCTGGAAGTTGCTGTCTGTGCACAGTGGTTGGTGTGTCTACTGACTATACCATCATTGTAGTTGAAGGTAGAGGCTCCTCAGATTGTTGATCCTTCTCTGGTACCACCTCCACTAGAGGTGCTATGGTAATCTCATGTGCAGTAGGTTGGTCTGACCACTGGGGACTTTCCCGGACATGGAATGATGATAGACAAACCTGCTGCTCAAAAAGAACACAGGTGAGATCAGATTCTGAATACTCTTTAGTGTTTGAGGACTGTTCTGTTCTGTTCTGACCGGCTAATGACTGTGGTAGCCTTGACATCTTCTGCCGTCTGGTGGTAAGGTATTCCTACTCAAAAGTGAGAAAGGCTGATTCTGGACAACATACATCAGCTAAAGATCTGTTTGTTGCCATACCTCAGTGGTTGAAGGATCAAGCTAATGCCTGTGAGTTGGACTCCTCCTGCTCCATAAAGTGAAGTGTCGGTTGTTCGAATCCAAAGGCCTTGGAGTCATGGTACCTTGTCTGACAGGACTGTCACACTGGCACCTGAATCTAATTTAAAATTTCTTAGATGACCATTTACCAGGAAGTTTGGATTCCAAAATGAAGAGCCGCATTTTTTGATGTCACCCAAGAAGCGTGGCTGTGTGCCTTCAGGGTTTAAGGTCTCGACCTCATGGATTACCATTGGCTATCTGTGCAGTGCTGGGGTTTTACTTGCAGTTTGCCAAAGTATCCATGTCAGTTGCAGTGGAAGCATTGTGAGGTGCTCGCAGGACACTGATCTTTCCTGTGAGGTGCTTCGAACCACAGCACTGGCAAAGTCGCTCTGCTGGGCAGTTCAGGAATTGCTTTCCTTGATTTGGATGGTCCCTGCATTTCTGTGACCTGATATGGTGGACTGAGGGTTAGTTTCTGCCCCAGGTAGTGTTCTCTCCCCTTAGGATGGTCCTGTGTTGTTCACATAGCTTAGACAGTCTAACTAGCTGGATTGCCTTGTCTAGGGTAAGATCATCTTTAGCTTGTAGGGGTCAGAGAGTGAATCACCTGTAACACCCACCATGATTCTGTCTTGGATGAGCTCAGACTTTAAATCTCCATATTCACATCCCTCTGCCATCCTGTAGAGATCATTTATGAAGAAATTAACAGGTTCCCTGAGCAGTTAGACTCTCTTATTAAATTTAGCTCTCGCCAATATTTTATTGGATCTCAGGTTGCAATAAACGTCAAAGGATTTTAAAACATCATCAAATTTGGCAGATGACTCATCAATAGCTTGTCATGCAATGATGTTGTCTGCAATTACCCCAATCAAGTAAAGAAGTGTATTGACTTGTTCTGCTTCTGATTCTTTATTTAGGCCTGTAGCAACTCAAGAGGAGGGGAAGGAGGAAGAGGAGGAAAAGGAGAGGGAAGAGGATAAGGAAAAGTAGGACAAAGAAGAGGGAGAGGAGAAAGGGAGAAAGGCAGCCAACACATATTTTCGAGCCAGGCTGTCCATAATTGGCTGATCTGTTTGCAGAATTGGTAAACTTAACTTCAATTCCCCATTCAACAATAGTCTCACACCTTACCATCCCTCTGTTACTGACTCTCACAGAATCTTCCACAATACTGAAATAACAGCCACCACAAAACATTCCAAACCAATTTTATCAAACACACCATCCAAAATGCTATGCAAAAGTCAACTCATCACCATAATGCATTCCCTTAGTGTCTGCCTTCTCAATGCCTTTGCCTGGCCTAGTGCTTCTAGACAGTACTACCCCAATAGCTGCAGTGTAGCTGGTGGAAGGCTCCTGATTTTCACAGGGAGAAAGCTGCAAGGTGAACTCACACAGCTCTGGGCCATAGAAAACACCAACTTGGCATGGGCAGCAGATGTCAGGGTTGGTTGGCTGACAGGGAACAGGAAGGGCAATGGCGGTATGCAGTGGTGGGAACCTCATTCTAAGGGGCCTGCAGGTTCTTGCTGCATGGAACCACTTTCATTCCCCCTGGGCAGCACCTCAGCTAGCAGTGCATTGGAAAACTAATTGCTGGACTTCTGCAGGACTCTGAAAATATTTTTAAAATTGGTATCCACTGCCATGATGGCAGCAGTCTGAACGTGCATGATAGCAAGCTGCATTTGTTTGATTTCAGTCTGAGCTTCCAGTGTAGCACATGCTGGGTCACTTTGGTTTGTGTTGTAAGGGAGCGGAGACATCATCTTTGGGCAATGTATCATGGCTTGGTCCACAAGTGTGCTAATGGAGATGGCAACCATTTCCATACAGGAAAGGATGGGCTCCAAGCTCTGCACAAATCCACGTATAAGTTTGGCCCACCAATGCACTAAGCATTTCTATGTGCCTACCCATCAACCTTTTCCTTATGTCACCCCATTGAAAGTCTCATCTGAAAACACGGCATATGATATCATCCTCCAGTAAGCTGGGGCCTCCTGCTGAAGACCACTTGTGTCCTATTCAGAGCCTGCCTCTATGCTCCCCTATTGCTAGTGTCTAAGCTGGTGGCTGTGAGTGAGACTGAAAGATGGAGTTTCATCATCATCAATCTACTTTTCCTCTTTTCTTGCCTGGCCAAGTTGCAGTTCCAGGGTCTGAAAACCGAAAGGCACAAGGGTAGGGTTGTGGTGAGGGAGGGGGGAAAAGTAAGATTGCATGCTTACACCATGTGCAGCTGGGAAATAGAAGAGGTTAAGAGGTTGTGTGATGAGGGGGAATTGGAATGTGAGGAGGAGGATTAGGTATGAGCATAACTTCACCTCCATGGCTTTAGCCCTGCCTTTGGCCACAGCCTCAAAATTGGCAGCTCCAAAGATGGTATGTACCTTTTCTTCCATCAGGATGAGGATATCCAGCCATGCCTTTGTCCTGCCAGTTAGCTGCTATTGTCGGTAGTTGTCCACCATCTTGTCCTGCAAGAGAGAGGAAGGTGTATCAATGAGTCCAGTTGAATAACTAACTGGATGTGGATGCAAGCTGTGAGATGTAGTTGTGAGGCTTACAACAATGCTAAGTGTGCGGTGGTATGGTGAAACAGTGAATATGAAGCATGAGCCATGATTGATAGAGATTTTTGGCAGGTGAGTGATGGGGATGTGGTGAATTGAGCAGTGCCTGAGGTTAGTGGCGCAGTTGGCAGGTTATGGCATTTGAATATGCATTCTGAAACTCTACCCTTAGACCTCATGGCCTTATTACTCTCATGTTTCTCCTTCAAAATCTACCTTTTGATCTAGTCTTTGGTCACTGGGCTTAATCTTTGCTCAGGTCATATCCTTTATTTATGAGTGCTGCAATGCACTGGAGTGCTATGTAAGTGTAAATTGTCACTGCTACTAACAATATAGATATACTTCCTGATAAATAAAAAATTCTCAATGCACTGTATTTCTGGTGGAATCAGATATGTGGGAGCCTGTAGAAGAATTGATTCCCAGTTGCCGTTCAATGAATTATAGAGAGGTTTTTCATATAGGGTGGAAGGGAAGAGATAGTAATGTTCTCACTGACCTCAAAGAGACCCTGCTAAATAATAAAACTTCAAGTCAAACAAAAAGCTCTTAATAACTGCATAGAGGCAATGATAGAGTGGATATGAACCTGCATTGGAATTCAGTGGATTCAGAGAAGCAAATTTATGATCTGCTTGAAGTTGACATGAGAGGGATCTAAAAATAAACTGTCCGACAATGTCAGCTGAATTTACTTTGGCTGTGGTTCAAGAAGCACTATTCATTACCCCAAAAGGACATGGTGCACACTGCAAAATTGAAGTGACCTACTCATGGTACCTTGGTTTCACTGGCCTGTGCATCTAGTTGCACAGCTCCCACCCTGCAATGCCATACAGTTCATTAGAGAAAGAGGCAAAGACAGTCTGAAAGGAGCGATTGGATACCTTTCAGTAATTGGTGAACGAACCACCACTTGTAGAACTCAGCCATTTCGGCCAGGAACATAGCAGGCTTGATTCCTGTTCTGTGTCAAGTTCGTCAGTGTTAAATGTGATTGTAGCGGCATACTTTAATTAGTGACACATTCCCTGGATTAGGAGGGGGATTTGGACATTGTGGATATTGTGTGAGGACAATATCAGACACAGCAATCAATTGACCTTTGAGGCATATACTTATTCAGCATGGTGACAGTAAAAGGATTTTTCATACCCTTTGATTGAATCAGAATAATATAAGAAACTGAATATCCAGAGCATAAATTTGGTACGGAAGCTTTGCATCCTCCTGGCGGTGCATGCTGTACTGTGCTGCCAGTTGCTTCTAGTGTGGCCCATGCAGCACATCCTCTTGAGAAGGCTGGCTATGCAGGGTACCCTGCATGAACTGGAAACATGTGAGGTAACACTATTATTTTCAATGCTGTTGCATGGTCTATCTAATTTTGATTAATTCTGGTCTGACTCAGGTAGTTACTTCAAACTGCTCTACTTACACTATATACATGATGAGCTACACTAGGTAGGTATATCTCTCATTAGTACAGACTATTCCATATGCTCTACCGAATGTCTGGCAAATGACTGTTGACGTCACCGTTACATCATGAAATACATCACTAACTCATTACTATAAATACATGTCCAAATTAGGCAGTCTGGAGTCACAACAGCCAGTAGAACTCTGCATCATTATGATATCTGTAGTATAATGGGTTAATAGTTATGGTAATGAGTTAGTGATGTATCTCATGATGTAATGCTGACATCAGCAGTCATGTGCCAGATACTCGGTAGAGCAGTTGGAATAGTCTGTACTCATGAGAGATCTGTCTAACTAGTAGCTCATCATGTATATAGTGCATAAAGCGTAAATAAAGCAGTTTGAAGCAACTACCTGAGTCAAACTAGAGTTACTAAAGATAAATTAGACCAAGATAAGATAGATAGTGGGCGTTAATGTTTAAGATGGTGGATGAGGTGCTGATCAAGCAGGCTGCTTTATCCTGGATGGTGTTGCACTTCTTGAGTATTGTTGGAGCTGCACTCATCCAGGCAAGTGGAGAGTTTTCTATCACACTTGTGTCTTGTAAACGGTGGACAGGCTTTGGGGAGGTGAATTACTGGCCACAGAATCCCCAGCCTCCGACCTGCTTTTGTTGCAGCAGTATTTACATGGCTAGACCAGTTGAGTTTCTGTTCAATGGTAAACCCCAGTAGTTAATGGAGGGAGATTCAGCAATAATAATGCCATTGAACATCAAAGGGAGGTGGATAGATTCTCTCTATTTTGGAAATGGTCATTGTCTGGCCTTTGTGTGGTGTGACTGTTACTTGCCACTTATCAGCCTTAGTCTGAATGTTGTCTAGGTAGTGCTGCATGTGAGCATGGACTGCTTCAGTATCTGAGGAGGTATGAATTCTACTGAACTTTGTGCAATCATCAGTGAACATCCATTTCTGATCTTATGATGGAGGGAAGACCATTGATGAAGCAACTTAAGATGGTTGGGCCTAGGATACTCCTCCTGAGGAACTCCTACAGCTATGTTCTGGGGCTGAGAAAATTGGCCTCCAACAAACATGGCCATCTTCCTTCACGTGAGGAATGACTCCAATGGGTGGAGAGGCTTCCTCCTGATTCCCATTGACTTGAACTTTGCTAGTGTTCCTTGATGTCACATTTGGTCAAATGTTGCCTTGATGTCAAGGCAGTCACTCTCATTCCACCTCTGGAGTTCAGCTCTTCCGTCCATGTTTGGACCGAGGCTATAATGAGATCTGGAGCCGAGTAACCCTAGCAGAACCCATACTGAACAACTGTCAGCAAGTTATTGCTGAATAAGTGCCACTTGTTAGCACTGTCAATGATACTTCCATCACTTCACTGATGATCAAGAGTAGACTGATGGGGTGGTAACTGGCTGGATCAGATTTGTCTTAATTTTTGTGGACAGGGAATTCCTGGGCAATTTTCCACATTGTTGGGTAGATGCCAATGTTGTAGTTGCATGAAACACCTTGGCTAGGGGTGCAGCTAGTTCTGAAGCACAAATCTTCAGCACTACAGCCAAAATGTTGCCAAGGACAATAGCCTTTGCTATATCTAATGCCTTCGGCTGTTTCTTGATATCACATGGAATAAACTAAATTGGCTGAAGACTGGCATCTGTGCTGTTGTGGGCCTCAGGAAGAGGCTGAGATGGATCATCCACTCAGCACTTCGAGTTGAAGATGGTTGCAAATGCTTCAGCCCTGTCTTTTGCACTGATATACTAAATTCCCCACTCATCAAAGCTAGGGATGTTTGTGGAGCTTCCTCCTCCAGTTAGTTATTTAATTGTCTACCACTATTCACAACTGGATGTTGCAGGACTGTGGAGCTCTGATCTGATTTGTTGGTTGTGGATTCGCTTAGTTCTGTCTATCACATGCTGTTTCCACTGTTTAGCATGCATGTAGTCCTGTGGTATGGCTTCACCAAGTTGGTACCTCATTTTCAGGTATGCCTTAGCAGGGAATGTTACTGGGCCTTCATAGGAAGAGCAGAGAAGAACATGATTTGTCCACACAAAGACTGCAGTCGATAGTGGAGCAGCAGTCGCAGTGCCTTTGAGTCTACAGCATGACAGGAAGATGGAACAGGTCCTGTCCTTTCTGCAGCCCTGTGCTGTAGTTTATATATTACATTATTTACATATTACTGGAGGGAAATAGCGTGCTGTATTTACTGCAATATGCTGGAGTATGTAATTATTAAGCTAAATGCTTTTAATTTGTGTAATTAAGGCAAGATATTGATGAATCACCAAAATTATATTTAACTTACAAATGAAAATCAGATTTTCCATGATAATTTTTCCCAAAGTAACTGAGTCAGCCTCAAGTTATATAGCTTGTAATGCCCATGTACTATCCTGATATAGATACAGTATTCATGTGCCATATTTATTCAGTGCAATTTGTACCTCAGGTATTGGCCTAATTTCAACAAAACTTTCCATCAAAGTCCCAAGCTGTGAGTTGAACATGATTTTGTCAAGTAGTATGTTACTTAATTCAGAAAGTATGAAAATATTCTAATATATAGTACTAATTAGGGACAATTTACATATGTTAATTGGGTTAATTGCATCATCTAATTCCCTATTATTGTGAAATTGAACATTCTCGTTTACTAGACACACAAGTTGTTCTGGGTGATGGTTATTAATTATGTTGATATGACCTAATTTATGTATATGTCTTGCTGGTGGTCAAACCAGTTTCCTTATTTAGCAATTGTAGTATTTTATAATTTTACCATTGCTCTGTCAGATGTGAATATTTGTAGCCATGCTTATACAGAATTTATTGTCGCATCAATCAAACCAATGTGTCAATTAACTTCTCCATTATTGAAATAACAATTACATTCCTACATTAATAGGCTCTTTAAAAAGCCATCCAGCACTCTTACACATTAATTGTGCACCTGACCTGATACTATTGGCCTGAGTGACCAGATACTGGGAATGGTATAAATCTCTAACATGCCCATTCTGGCACCATTGTTTTGAAATTTTTTCTGTTGGTTGTATCTCTTTCAAGTACTGACACATTACAGAAGTTTTAATGCATAATATCAGGACACTTCTGGAGAATCTGGTTATAACTTTTGAAAAGACAATGGCTTTGATATCTTAAAAGCTTCCTCAGAAAATGGGTACTGCTTTATTACACAGTGAAATGCTGCCATGGAATGAAACCATCACAGACTGACAGTAGACTGAATGGCTGGGCTCAGACAAGCACAGATAAACCCCCATGAGGCCTCTGGTCACAAAGTAATCTGTTCAACCAATCATTGACCATGCTCCATCTCACAAGCCTAAGACACGGCTCTCAATTAAAATGACTAACTCAGGACATTTGGTGCTTTCATCTGTGGCACGCAGTTTCACTAATCTGTTTCAGTAAAGACTTGTTAGGGCAAATTACATTAGCACAGTACCTTCCTTAATTTACATAGATTCTCAGTATTCTGCCACCAATAATACTTAAAGGAGCAAGCTTGGTGCCCCTGTAGTTTGGAAAATTCAAAGTCAAAAACTTGAACAATTAACATAAAGAAAGAAACAGAAAATGCGGAAATACTCAGCAGGTGAGGCAGCATCTGTGGAGAGAGAAATAGAGTTAGCATTTCAGGTCATTGACCTCTCATCAGAATGGGAAGATGTTAGAGATGAACAGTATGATAATTATGGTTTTATCTAATGTGTAATATACCTTCAAGAAGAATGCTGTTAAGGAAGATCACATGATGTTGAGTAACCAATAGAAGAGTAGGGTGGACTACCTCTGTAGTTAGTAGTCAGTAGAGTAGAGATAGGATTTGAAGTGAAAGCACATGACTTACTGCTTGGGTACCTTTGTAAATAAACAATGTTTTCCACCTAAAAATGTCTGCCGATTAACTCTATAATACCAACTGAGCTACCAGTTACAAATGTGTGACTAGGATCCACAAAATCCAACAAACAGCTTAGCAAGTACACTGTCAGGGAAATGGGAGTGGGAGTGGTGGATGTTGGGGAGTGGGGAGGGGTGGGGTTCAATGGTAGAGGGGTTAGTGGGAAGAACAAAGGGCAAGGTCTATGTTAGGGTTGGCGGCTGGAGTGATTAAATGACAAAAGGGAAAATGGGATAAGGCAAAACACTATGGTAATGCAGCAAGTAAAGAAACAAGATATCAGTCCAGAAGATGGTAAAGAGGAATACAAAGGGAGAAAGAAACATGGGCCAAAATTTTAAACTACGCCCCTCCCCTGGTGGGTTCTGAGGTGAGGGGGGGGAAAGAGAAATTCCACGGACAGGATTACCTTCGAGATCACACCAGTCCCGACCTGGTCATGATTTTATGCTGAGGTGGGTAGGGCCTCAGGTGGGAAGACCGCCCTTGCTCCAATTAAGGCCCTTAAGTGGCCACTTAAAGGCACTTTCACACCTAGCCTCAAAGTTCGATCGCGGGCGAGAAGGGGGATGGGCACTTCCATCAGAATTCCCCTTTTGACTGGGAGTGCCCTCCCCTTAGGGCCTGATGACCTCCGGAACTCCCTCCTCCCATGACCTATCCCTCGAGACAATGATCGCTCCCTTGGCAACTCCCACAAGCCTTCCGTAACCGCCCACAACTTTGACTCCTGCCACTTATCTCTCCTTGGGTTCCTGGCACTTAGTTCCAGACAGCCAACTGCAGTGCCTCTTCCAGCCACTGCAATACTGCTCCTAGAATGAAGGGAGAGCTGTCACCTTATCTGATTGGCTAACAGTTTGCCAAACGGGAGGCCAAGCCCCCGCCTTCTGAAAATTCTGGCCATGAACATCTGGCAAATGGGAGAAGGCTCCTATGATCCAGCAACGTGGCCGAAGAAAGACAGGTAAACCCCAGGGATGTAGACCATCCACCCACTTTCTATGTTAAAGGTGCTATATAAGTTACTGGCTTTGCACATATATTCGATTCTCAGGTATCTCCGTAATGATGGCTCAGTTTACAGGCGTCTGGTTCCTCCTACATGCTTTTTCATTTGAATCTCTTTCATGGCTGTTTCACTTGTGATGACATTCATTTCCTCATTCCTTTTGGCTAAAATCTAAAAATGCCTCCTTTAAACTTAACAAGCTATAGGTACCACTATCGTAAAACCAGGCCTTTTTATTACATATGATTAAATAGGATATGCAGCACAGAAACAGGCCATTCAACACCAACTATCCATGTTGGTGTTTATGCTCCACTCAAGCTTCCTCCCATCTTTCCTCATCTGAATCTATCATTGTAACAATCTATTCCCTTCTTCCTCATATGTTTCTCTAGCTTCTCCATAAATCCATCTATATATCTTGCTTCAACCACTCCCCGTGGCAGCAAGTTCCACATTCTTCTGAATTCCCTATTGAACTTACTGGTGACTTTCTTATGTTGAAGGCGGGTAGTTATACTCTTCCCCACAAAAGGAAACATTCTCTCTGTACATCTTTTACACCGCTTATTAGCCTTTGTTTTGGAAGTGAATGTTATTCATTCTTTTGTCTTTGTTGATCTGCCAAATAGTGTTTGAGCTATTGAGCTGGCCAGGAATCTTACTTGATGTATTTTACCATACAAGAAGAGTGAGGTAAGAACCTATGCAGGACTTGTATTTTGCTAGGAGTACAATTTTTTTGGTACTTTTATTGTACAATCAGGTTTACTTGGCTTTTACATCATTTATTAGCCCTGGTTTTAGAAATTAGTTTCCTGTGGGGAAGAGTATTTTCATTCACAAGTATTCTTTGAGCTGGCCAGCTGTTCCGTACCGTACTTGGTGTAGTCTATCGGTTGAGAAGAGCAAGGCAAGGGTCAGTGTCAGACTTGTGTGCCTTGCCTTTACAATTTAGCATTTAATTTAGCATTACAAAACAGCATTATCAGCCTTGTCACGGGCCCGTGGTTACCTTGGTGAACTTGTGGCATGACTGAACTCTTCTTACTTGGGAACTCACCTGAATGTTTTCTATTACAAGTCTACTCCTGATAATGCTGCAGCATTTTTGTTCCAATAATATTAGTCATTCAATAATTCAAAATAAGCAATGTAAATAACACAATAAAATGGCAAATTAATACCCTCAAAAATTCAGGTTATCAGATTCCTGTGATTTCACCCATCCCACTATCACCAAGACAGCCCAGCAACTGATTGCACAGATTTACCTATTCAATGGAGGGCCTGTGGGCTACATGAATCTGCACCACTTATGGATGACTTCCTGCTTCTACTAGGAGTGAAATCCAGCAGTGGCATTTAGACGTGGCCTGGAGTTAAATACACTCAGGCCCAGATGGAGGGGGTCTCCGTCATGGTGAAATGCTCGAAAATGGCTGAACTAAGTGCCACCCCCAAACCAGGCATTTCCCATCTTTGCAGGCGCGGGACCAGAGTCAAGCTGGGGTTCACGCATGCGCAAATTGGGAAGGTAGCTGGCCATTTAAATCACCAACTGCCTCCATTGACTTCTGATTTTTGAACCCTAGCTGCCTGAATCCTGAAGTGCACAGGGCAGAACAGGTAAGAATAGCTCTGAATTTGGTGGATTCATTAGGTAGCCTTTGGAGAGATCAGCCTGCCTCCAAACCCAGCAACCTCTGCATTCAATCTGGGATTGCCCGGTCTGACTCCTACTTCAGCCTGCCCTCCCCAACCGAAAATCCGTGCTGCAGGCGAACATTTTTAAAAAGTGTGTTCGCCGAGCCAGGAAATCACCCACCTCTGCGCAACCGACCTGGGGGTGAAAATCAGGACCCGAGTTTCCTTTTTTCCCCCTAGAGTGGGTGAGTTTTGCACTGATATCAAAACACACTCACTGAAAAGTTGCCTCTACCTCTTGCTTTTGCTGTTTTGTTCAAACTGTTGACAGACATCATAGTTTCTTATGTAGGTCTCTATGTCCTTGTTTAGCGGACATAAGTAAATCATTTCTATAGGTCTCTGGCGACAACCTTGCATTCTATAAGACCTTACTTCACTTCTTTGCTTTGTCTCCTCTTTCATATGAAGTGGCATTACTACTCAATCTGCCTTGAACATTAGTCCATCCTGCGTGATAAGTTAATCCCCAATCATGAAATGCAAAGCAAACTGGAACGGTTCTGAAGAAGAGTCATACGGACCCAAAACATTAACTCTGTTTCTCTCTCCACAGATGCTGCCAGACATGCTGAGTTTTTCCAGCATTTTTGTTTTGATACTGGAGTGGCACACCTCTGCTGTCAGGCAACTGTGACATTTGGCAAATGACAGGGATATGATGGAGTACCCCACCTGCCCCTGACCTAGAATGGTGGGACAGAAAGCTAACAATGTTTTTCACAACATTGACATTCCATTATAGAACTCTCTCCCTAACAGCACTGTGGGTGTACCTGCATCACATGGACTGCAGCAGTTCAAGAAGGCAGCTCACCACCACCTGCTCAAGGGCAATTAGGGATGGGCAATAAATGCTGGCCCAGACAGTGAAGCCCACATCCCATGAATGAATTTAAAAAAACAAAACAAATGTGCAAAATTCCTTAATGGCTGATTTTAAGCCTACCCAGTGCTGCAATTAGGGCAGACGGGTAGTTAAAATAGCACTTATTGCTGTATTTCAAATATGTTAGCACCCTCTACCATTTTAACTGCTGGATTTTCAGCAGCATTGGGGCAGCCACAAACAGTTGGGGCCTTCTCAATGTTTAAGTGTCCAATTATGTAATGTGGAACACCAAAACCATCTTAACTCCCAGTTATGATGGTGGCACTAAGTGACCTGACAGTGAATCCTGCTGCAGGCAGCAATTTAATCAGAGGGAACTCAAGCATGGCTTAATTTGTTGAAAGTCGCCATTTGGACAGGAGTAGGAATGTTGTCCCCACATGCTGCACTGCACTCTGACCTAAAATCGGGCCTTTATACTTCACACCTGAAATCATTTTCTGTGGAAGATGTTAGCGCTTCCATGTTGGTTCTTTCTGCTAATTTTGTGTTTAATTTATCTATGTTGATGCAAGCTTTCAAAGCCAGTTTTAGTTCTTGTAAAAGTCTTTTGCAAAAGTTCTTGTTAGCTTTGGGCCCCAATAACCAGTCTGCTCTCCAACCACCCACCATGGAGGCAAGAGGGCCTGGGGGGTGGGCTGGGGAGGGCGGCGGGCATTAAAAATGGAAAAAGTGAGGAACTCATCTGCAACCCATTACATAAGCACCCATTGAGGCTTTCATAGTTGATGGGTTTAATTGGGTTGAATCAATGTCCGGTCCTTGAGAGGTGGGACATTTTATTAACATATTCAGGGCTCCCACAATGCAACTGGGAGCCTGATTTAAATTTAATAGTTGCTGTCTGGATTTCCCAGGGCTTGGGAATCCCAGCAGTGAAAGGGAGGTGAGAACTTAAATCTCTAGGGAATTTGTTTTTTTTTTATATAGAACTTCTTGTTGACCAGCAGTAGGAAGGCTTTGTCTCACCTTTCTCTCCCAGTTGCTCAAGGAAGCCTTCAGCTTCCATTCTGCCGAATGTGCCTTTTACTCCCTCATGCCGCAATCACCAACCTCCCTCCTCCAGGCTCGTTCTCTAAATCTCTCCCTCCTGAGGTCAGAAACTGATCTCCCTCAAGCAACAAAAATGTACAATTAAGTCCTGCTGTTAGATTTAGCAGGACCTTCAGGATCCTGGTCTTGCTAGGTTTCCCTGCACTATTTTTCCATCTCAGTGGAAATATTAGGGCTTCTATCTGATCCATACCACCCTCCCTCAGCTGATAAATCAGTGCTCCTCCGGGTTGAACTCCACTTGGATGAAGCATTGAGGGTAGCAAAGGTGCAGGGTATATTCTGTTTGGAGGACTTCAATGTCCATCACCAAGAGTGGCTCGGTAGCACCACTACTGACTGAGCTGGCCGAGTCCTAAAGAACACAGCTGCTAGACCGCGTCTACGGCAGGTGGTGAGGGAGCCAACAAGAGGGAAAACCATACTTGATCATATCCTCATCAACCTGCCTGCCGCAGATGCATCTGTCCATGACAGTATGGGAAGGAGTGACCACCGCACAGCTGTTGTGGAGGATACCCTCCATGGTGCTGTGTGGCACTACCACTGTGCTAAAAGGGATAGATTTTGAACAGATCTAACAACTCAAGATTGGACATCCATGAGGCACTGTGGGCCATAAGAAGCAGCGGAATTATACTCAAACACAATCTGTAGCCCAGCATGTCCCCCACTCTACCATTACCATCAAGCCAGTGGATCAATACTGGTTCAATGAAGAGTGCAGGAGGCCATGCCAGGAGCAGCACCAGGCATACCATGAACTGAGGACTACTTGCATGCCAAACAGCATAAGCAGCAAGCGATAGACAGAGCTAAGCGATCCCACAAACTGATCAGATCTAAGCTCTGCAGTCCTGCCACATCTGTCATGAATGGTTGTGGACAATTAAACAACTCACTGGAGGAGTTGCCTCCACAAAAGGCATTGGATAGTGCAAAGGCTATGGGCCCTGACAATATTCTGACAATAGTACTGAAGACTTGTGCTCCAGAACTTGCCATGCCCTTAGCCAAGTTGTTCCAGTACAGATACAACACTGGCTATGTGGAAAATTGCCCAGGTATGTCCTGTGCACAAAAAGTAGGGCAACCCTACTTACTGCCCCATCAGTCCACTCTTGACCATCAGTCAAGTAATGGAAGGAGTCATCAACAGTGCTGTCAAGCGGCACTTGCTAAGCAATAACCTTCTCACTGATGTCCAATTTGGGTTCCGCCATGACCACTCAGCTCCTAACATCATTACAGCCTTGGTTCAAACACAGACAAAAGAGCTGAACCCCCGGTGAAGTGAGAGTGATTGACCTTGACATCAGGGCCGCATTTGACTGAGTGTGGCATCAAGGAGCCCTAGCAAAACTGAAGTCAATGGGAACCACAGGGAAAACTCTCCGCTGGTTGGAGTCATACCTAGCGCAAAGAAAAATGGTTGACATTGTTGGAGGTCCATCATTCCAGCTCCAGGACATCACTGCAGGAGTTCCTCAGGGTACTGTCCATGGCCCAATCATCTTCAGCTGCTTCATCAATGGCCTTCCTTCCATCATAAGGTCATAAATGTGGATGTCCACTGATAATTGCACAATGTCCAGCAACATTTGCGACTCCTCAGATACTGAAGCAGTCCATGTCCAAATACAGCAAGACCTGAATAATATCCAGGCTTGTGCTGACAAATGGCAAGTAACATTTGCGCCACACAATTTTTGCCAGGTAATCACCATCTCCAACAAGAGAGAATGTAACCATTGCCCCTTGACATTCAATGGCATTACCATCACTGAATTCCCCACTATCAACATCTTGAGGGTTACCATTGGCCAGAAACTGAACTGGAATAGCCATATAAATAATATAGCTATAAGAACATGTCAGAGGCTAGGAATTGTGACAATTAACTCACCTCCTGACTCCCCAAAGCTTGTCCATGACCTACAAGGCACGAGTCAGAATGCATGATAGAATACTCCCCTCTTGCCTGGATGAGTTCAGCTCCCACAACACTCAAGAAGCTTTACACTATTCAGGAAAAAGCAGCCCGCTTGATTCGCACCACATCCACAAACATTCACTCCGTGAGGCGCTGTGGGCCATAAGAAGCAACAGAATTATACTCAAACACAATCTGTAGCCCAGCATATCCCCCACTCTACCATTACCACTGAGCCACTACTAAATTTGGATCACACAGCTCCATTCACTAAATTCCCACATCTTTCAGAAAATGTCACGTATTCAGCTGCAACATTGGCCCTGCAATAAGGTTATTTAAAGAGGCAGGCACACAGCTTGCAGTTAAGGTGATTTTGTTGAACTTCTACTGTTGCAAAGTGGCGGAAAGAACTGTGTTTTTGGATGTGTTGTTTTGAGTTCCAAATTTTGGCAGGGAGTATTGCTGCATCCTCACAGGCAAATTAGAGGATTTTAGTGACCTATCCACACAAAAGCTGCACCAGGAATGGGGGCTGGGACTTTGTCAACAGTGTGCTGCTCCTGATGTCATAACCAGAACTGTGTGCTATAATATTCTTGGTCTCATTTTGCTCACAGAGTACTTACAAAGTCTGCTGAGATAAGGAAAACGTTAACTGTATTGGAACACATCTTGCGGTAAGCTACATCTCACCACAAGGTTGTACAAGAGAGAGCAAGATCATGAGACATTGTATCACTTCCTGTGATGTTGCATATGGCATCTCATTAGCATATCACACAGTTAGAATTAACCCCTTATACTACATCTCCCCCCCACCCCCCACCCTCAGGTCTCTGACTTCAATTTTTTTTTTTACATAGGGACAACCGCTGTGGAGAATTCACTAGTCTTCACTAAACAGGTCTTCAGCTCCTTTGGAGTAGGTTGGGGATTTGAGTCCTGCATGTGATCTCTTAGGCTCTCCTGGCAGAAGAAGAATTTGTAGATGACTCAGGTTTACCAATTTAGTTGTCATCTGGATCTCTAGATGAACACAGCATCTCTGGTCTGTTTTCACAAGCCCATGTAGCAGCTGACGCTTCTTCCTTTATCACCGCATATCTGTTCAGTCGTATTGCAAGGAGCTGGAAACTCTTTGATCGGTCTTGTCTTCTGTGGATCAACTCTGACACTAGATGCAATACACCCAAGGAACTTCACAGTTGGCTGCAAGAATTCTCATTTGTTGTTGGTATGATTTGTTGTTCCTGTTTCCTGCAGGTGTTGTAGCACAGCTCACACTCTAGTGTCATGTTCTGTCTGAGTGGATCCATGGATCAGGATACATCCATGTGACATGCAACTCCATCCAGTCCTTCTAGGATACTTGACAGCATCCTCTGAAAGATTACTGGCATTGACGTGATTCCAAGGAGTAAATCTGTTGAAGCTAAACCTCCTAAACAGTGTAATGAAGGTTGCGAGTAACTCAGACTCTTCATCGAGCAGTAGTTGCCAAAAATACCTATCTAGCTTTGTGAAGACTGTACACTTTCCCAATTTTGCTAAGCTCTTGTCCATAGATGACACAGGATGAACTTAACACTCAACTGTTTTGTTCAGCTAGGTAAGTTCTGTGCAAATCTGTTAGGTTTTTGCACTGGGACCATACCCAAGCACCTGTTTGTTGGTGCTGTCACAGGTGAAATAACCCCTTCATCGCTTCAATTTCCTTCTTTTCTTTTTGCCAGAGTGGATGAGGAAATTTTCTGGGTGTAAACAGACACACTGGATTCGTGTCAGGATGTAGAGTGATGCAATATGCTGTCTTCAGCTTTCCTAGTCCTGTAAGCAGCTGTGGAAATTCAGCTCTGAAGTTTTTAGGCTGATCTTCTCAGCTTTCCAGTTCCCCTACTCTGCAAATCGGTATGAAAGTCAGTACAGGCTTTCCTGCTTAAGAGTGAACACCTCTGGTTCAGTATCACATATAAGGTTTCAGTGATTTTTCTCTCTCTTTATTGAAGGGTTGCATTCAGTTGTTCTATGATCTTGTTCTATACCTCTTGGCCCGTGTAGCTTTATGCATGATGGCTGAAGAGAAGTTTTCTCCAACCACAGTTCAGCATCACAAAGAACAGAAACTGTTGCACCTGAATCTAACTTAAAAAGTGTCTTGTTTCCCTTTACTAGGATATCAGCACTCCAGTAGCTTCTGTTTGTTTCCTAGATCTCTCCAAATAAAGGCATCTTAATATAGGAATGTAGGAACATAGGAAAGTGAGTAGGCAATTCAGTCCATCGAGGCTGCTCCGCCATTCATTACAATCATGGCTGATCATATTCAATACCCTTTTCCCACACTATTTCCATATATCTTTATGTTGTCAGTATTGAGGAATCTGTCACTCTCTGCTTTAAACATATTCAATGACTGAGCTTCCAGGGCCATCTGGGTTCAAGTGTTCCAAAGATTCACAATCCCCGAGTAAAAAAAAAAATTCTCCTCATCTCAGTCCGAAATAGCTTACCCATTATTTTGAAATTGTGTCTCCTGGTTCTATAGACTCCCCCACTGGAGAAACATTGATATATACTGTGAACAGCTGGGGCCCAAATACTGATTGTTGCGGTACCTGACTATTCGCAGCCTGCCAATAACAGATTTTTTTTTCATTCACAGGATGTGGGCTTTGCTGACTGGGCCACCATTTATTGCCTATCCCTAGTTGCCCTTGAGAAGCTGGTGGTGAGCTGCCTTCTTGAACCGCTGCAGTCCATTTGGTGTAGGTGCACCCACAGTACTGTTAGGAAGGGAATTTCAGGATTTTGGCCCAATGACAGTGAAGGAAGTACAATACATTTCCAAGTCAGGATGGTGAGTGACTTGAAGGGGAACTTCCAGGTGGTGGTGTTCCCATCTATCTGCTGCCCTTGTCCTTCTAGATGGTTGTTGTCGTGAGTTTGGAAGCTGCTATCTAAGGAGCCTTGGTGAATTTCTGCAGTGCATCTTGTAGATTGTACACACAGCTGCTGCTGTGCGACAGTGGTGGAGGAAGTGAATGTTTGTGGATGTGGTGCCAATCAAGCAAGCTGCTTTATCCTGGGCGGTGTCAAGCTTTAAGTGTTATGGGAACTGCACTCATCCGAGGCAAGTGGAGAGTACCCCATCACACTCCTGACTTGTGCCTTGTAGATGGTGGACAGGCTTTGGGGAGTCAGGAGGTGAGTTAGTCGTCGCACGATTCCTAGCCTCTTGACCTGCTCTTGTAGCCACAATATTTATATGGCTAGTCCAGTTCAGTTTCTGGTCAATGATAACCTCGAGGATATTGATAGTGCGGAATTCAGTGACGGTAATGCCACTGAATGTCAAGGGGCAATGGTTGGATTCTCTCTTGTTGGAGATGGTCATTGCCTGGCACTTGAGTGGCACAAATGTTACTTGCCACATGTCAGCCCAAGTCTGGATATTGTCCAGGTCTTGCTGCATTTGGACATGGGCTGCTTAAGTAGCTGAGGAGTCGCAAATGGTGCTAAACATAGTGCAATCATCAGCGGGTATCCGCACTCTGACCTTATGATGGAGGGAAGGTCATTGATGAAGCAGCTGAAGATGGTTGAGCCTAGGACACTACCCTGAGGAACCCCTGCAGTGATGTCCAGGAGCTGAGATGACTGGCATCCGACAACCACAACCATCTTCCTTTGTGCTAGGTATGTCTCCAGTTTTTCCCCGATTCCAATTGACTCCAGTTTTGCTAGGGCTCCTTGATGCCACACTCCGTCAAACGTGGCTTTGATATCAAGGATAGTCATTCTTGCCTCACCTCAACACCCTGAGATGGACACACATTTAGACTGTACTGACACCATCCTTTAGGCCCCTCATTTTCTTACCTTTACTCATTTTCCCCACCACCTTCCACCCCTCTCCACACCAAGGACGCCAGGCCCTTCCCACTTCCCTCTTCCATGCCCACAACTCCACTGTCTCTGTCCTCCTCTGGATCCCTTTGGCACTCCTTCACGCTCTTGATCACACTCCACAACCCCCCTCACTATTTTTTCACCCTTGCCAGCCCGAAGCTCCATGTAAGCTGCCATTCTTCTTTATGCTGTAGGAAAACCGCTGACCTTACAGACACTACACAAAGCCTTTGCACGTCAGCTTTAAATGATCGTGAACCAAGTGCCACAAAATTCACTTGTGCTGTTGACTTTATCCTGAGGGTAGGACTTCATTAAAAACTATTTCATGTTAATGAGTACTCATGGCACGCAAATGTATTACAAATACGAACCTGCCACAGGTTGGCGTAATGCTCAACATGCTGCTGACCTTAGCTCTATATTTCAACAAGCCATCAGGAAATCAAAATTTCACGTTTCACCTAATTAAGTCACGCTGCACACCACATTTCCTGCTCTTGCAGGCTCCATAAAAGCCTCCTTGGGGCTGCAGTTGCAGTACCTCTGGGTTTGCAACATAGCAGGGAGCTAGGTCAGAGACTTTGGAGAGGGCAAGCTCTGCATGATACCTTCTGCCAACTTGGAGTCGGACTCCTTCACGCTCCTTGATGGTGACAGGAGACTGTCTGGCAGGTCAGACAATGCATCCAACATTTTAGTATACATGCCCGTCAACACTTTCTGGTATGCTACTTCATTGAGATCCTCATTTGAGAGCCTCACAGCAGGACTCATCTGCAACCTCACCCTCTAGTGAGCTGGCACGCAACCTTCCATTACACCTGGCTGGCTGCAGCCCACTTATGCCCATGACTCAGCATGTGCAGAACCCCACTCTATATTACCTTCTAAGGCATGTGCAAAGCCAATATCTGAGTTGGTAGCTGCAAAGTGTCAGAACAAGTAACGGAGCCTCTCCATCAGTACTGTTCTACTGCTGTCTTTCCTCTTCCTGGGGCTGTTGTAGAGTGGCAGCCAGCAGTTCTTGAGTAATGAAAACAAAAAAAAACACTGCAATTATTCAGGAGGTCAGGCAACATCAGGAGAGAAACAAGAGTTAATGTTTCAGATTACAGACCTTCGGAACTGGGAAATGTTAGAAATGTGATAGGTTTTAAGCAAGTGAAAAGCCGGGAGGGCGCGGTGAGAAAAAGACAAAATACAAGTTCTATGATTGGGTGGAAGACAGAAGAGATTAAACGACAACAGGTATCATTGTGCAAGGCCAAAGAGGGTGGTGATGGAATAAGTAAAGAAATAAAGATAGACTTGCATTTATACAGCACTTTTCATGACCTTCAGGCATCTCAAAGTGCTGTACAGTCAATGAAGAACTGTTTTAAAGTGTTGTCACTGCTGTAATGCAGGAAATGTGGTAGCCAACTTGCATACAGCAAACTCCCACAAACAACAAGAGATAATGACCAAATAATCTGTTCTTGTGACGTTGATTAAGGATAAATATTGGCTAGGGCATGCTCTTCTTCTTTGAAATAATGTCATGGGGTCTTTTACATCCACCCGAACAGGCAGATGGGGCCTCAATTTAAAATCTCATCTGAAAGATGGCACCTCCAACAGTGCAGGACAACCAGACTGGAGCATCAGTCTCGATTTTTTTTTGTTCTCAAGCCCTGCATTAGAATTTGAATCCAGAACTTTGTAATTCAGAGGCAAGAGTGCTATTAATTGAGCCATGGCTGACACTCCAAAATACGGGTCTGGAGGTGGTGTGAATGGCAGAACGATGAACAGTTGCTGTCCATAAGCAAAAATGAAAGATAAACGAGAGTAATACAAAAACTGAAAAAAACCCAGCATGTGGCAGGGGTCTGAAATTGTTGAACTCAATTGTTGAGTCCAGAAGTAAAGAGCCTAATCGAAAAATGAGGTATTGCTCCTCGATCATACACTGTGCTTCACTGGAACACTGCAGGTGACCAAGGTCAAAGAGCAAGGTGGAGAATTAAAATGACAGGCAATTGAAAGCTTAGGGTCACGCCTTGCAGACTGAATGGTGGTACTCTGTAATGCTATCACCCAATCTGCATTTGGTCTTCCCAATGTAGAGCCGACCACATTGTGCACAGCAAATACATTAAACTGAATTGGAAAAGAACAAGGGGAATCCCATCCTGGTACTGGGAGGGAGGGGAAGGGGTGAGAACAGAAGTGCTGGAAATGAGATAGACACAGTTGACGGACTGGCAACCATAGTGGGAAAGGGGTGGGATTCCTCATTTGAGGAGATAGGAAGGCAAAACAAAAATACTGGTATGGAAGGTTGCATCATCAGAGTGTATGCGACAGAGATTGAGAAACTCAGAAAACGGGACAGATTCCTCACAGGAAGCAAGGTGTGCGGAACTGTAGTCATCGCAGTTTTGGGAATCAGTGGACTTATACTGAATATTTATTGATCGCCTATCCCCAGAAATAGAAACAAGGAAGTGTAGGGGGGAGTCAGAGATGGATCATGTGGAGGTGAAAGAAGGGTGGAAATTGAAAGCAAAGCTGATGAAATGTTCCAGTTCAGGGCAAGAGCAGGAAATAGCACCAACATAATCAACAATGTCCTGGAAAAAGAAATGATGGATAGGATCTAAGTAAGACTAGAACAAGGACATTTCACGCAATAAGGCAAGCATAATTAGGACCCATGTGGGTGACCATAGCAACAGTTTTTATTTGGAAGAAGTGAGTGGAGTTAAAAGAGAAGTTGTTCAATGTGAGAACAAGTTCAGACAGGCGGAGGAGTGTGGTGGTGGATGGAGACTGGTTGATCCTCCGTTCAAGGAAGAAATGGAGAGCTTAGACCACTTGGGTGAGGGATGGCAGTGTAGAGAGACTGGATGTCCATAGTGAAGAGGAGACTGTTATGGCCAGGAAATAGGAAACTGTTGAGGCGTCAGAGGGCATTGAAAGAGTCACAGGCAGGGAGGCTCTGGAGAAGGGAGAAAATAAAAAGAAGAAATCAGTTAGGTGCAGCAGGAACAGGCCGAAATACTAAGTTTACCAGGGCAGTCCTGTTTGTGGATCTTGGGAAGGAGGTAGAAGTGGGCTGTTCTGGGTTTGGGGACTATGAAGTGGCAAGCTGTCAGATTTCCAGAGCAAATGAGGTCAGTGACAGACCTGGGAGACGATGGCTTGATGTTTAATGGTGGGATCAAGGTACAGGGCAAGTAGAACGAAGTGTCAGGGAGTTGCTGTTCTTCCTCTGCAAGGTAGAGGTCAGTTTTGCAGACAACAACAACAACATCACACTTGTCAAAAGTTGGATGACAATGTTCGGGTTGGACCGAAGGGAATGGACTGCAACAAGTTCAGAGGAAGACTGAGTGGGTGAGGGGAGCATGAAATTGAGACGGTTGTTGTCATTCCAGGAGCTTTAACCAAAAGATCCAGAGAGCTTAAGGGGCCAGAGGGACGGGTCCAGATGGAGGGCTGGGTGAATACTTGTGCTGGGTAAAGAGTCTGCTGTGTGTGTGTGTGTGTGTGTGTGAGGGGGGAGTGGGGTGGACTCCTGGCCAAAGAAGTGGGCAGGAAGGTGAAGGCAACAGAAGAAAAGTTCAGTATCATGCTGAGGTCAAACTTCATCAAACTGGAGGAAAGGGGGTGAAGTTGAGACCTTTGCTAAGGACACATTGTTCAGGATCAGCAAGCGGCAGGTTGAGGGTATCACGAATACACAGCAAGGGATAAGATTAAACGGACGGATGGCTCAGAGGGAAGTGACGGGATAGAAAGTTCTGAGGGGTGTTGGCACCGATGAGTTGTTGTATCTTGTGATCCTTCAGGTATAAGATGCCAGCAGTAAAAGAGCAGGAAATTACAAGGATAGTCTTTGGGATATTTTATTGTATAATAGTGTGCCCATTTATTTTGGATGGCACCATACCCAGACATACTTTCAAGCTAAACCTTTCTGGCAGTTCTGATATCATTTGCAACTGAACCCAGTTTGACTGGCAGTGCTACTGATATTGACATAAATTTCAATTAATTTTAACACCACTCAAAGCATATGCTTGTATTGTAAAAGTAATTTCATGTCTACCAGTCAGTTTGGGCACTAACGTGGTAATATCAGTGCAGGAGCAATGAAAAATCTGTAACCCCATAGGACGCTGTTTGAAATTCTGTTCATCACTGTTTCCTTTTAGCTATCTTTATACCTGTTGGGTTATCTGTTGGATACTATGGTCGGGATTTAGCCCTCTGGGCCTGGATCACGTGGTGACCCACCATGTGAGAGGGACTCCCACCACAGAATCTAGCGGGAAAACATGCCAAATCGCACGATGCTACGGTGATCAATTAAACAGCTGGGAGTTTCCTGGGGAATCAAGCAGCAGGGCGGGCGGGTGGGAAGTTGCACACCCCACAGTCATATCTGGGCACCATATTTAAAAGGCACCCAGACAGCTACTCATTCATCACACATTGGAGTTCAGAGCTGGATATGGCAGGCAGGAGTCTACAGGCATCAAACCCAAGGTTTTGCAATGCCTCACTGGACATACGTCTTCAAGCAGTGGAGGACAGGAGGGATGTCCTTTATCCAAGGGATGGGAGGAGGAGACCCATTGGCCTCACCACACTTGCAATGGGAGAAGGTCGCCAGGATGGTGAGTGTCAATTCAACTCATAGGAGGACCGCCCTGCAGTGCGGGAAAAGAATGAAGGACCTCATCCCTGCTGCCAGGGTAACTGAATCCTCTACTCCCCGTACTCACCTCACTGAATGGGAACTGGGATATGGTCCTCAAAAGCAAGGTCACCATCTGTGCTGCCCATGCATGAAAGCCCTTTGCAAGGTACAGGGCCCCTGCCTCATAGCCCCACTGCAGTCCATGTGGCCTGCAGATAGGGAGGCGACTGCGGGTCGCTGAATGAGCCACACTCAAGGTATAAATTTTGTGGGGGATGTTGGTGCTGGTTGGCAACTGCAGACGCTGCTGCTGCTGCCATGTCTCTGTTGTCCTTGTTCTTCTAGCTGCTGGAGCTCGCAGGTCTGGTACTTCAGCTGCTGAAGTACCCTTGGGGTACTTTCATATGGCACACAGTTGCCAATGGGCTGGTGGTGGAGATTAGAAGCATGCAAATGTCACCTGCATCATAAGTGGTTGGAAACCACCTTATATCTTTATTTAGGAGAAGACAGTGCATATCAAGAGTGAGAGAGAAGACGGGAGGGGGCATGCTCAATCTCCACTCCCTCTCACATTATGAAGAGCAGGCTGCTGAGCTGGCAGGGGAGGAACATGACCGTGCATATGCTGATGCTGACAGCGAGGCCGGTCTGCCCCAGCCATCCAGTGAGGAAGCATGTTTAATCTCTGCACATAGAAACCTGAGGGTGATGCTCAGTGCAATGTAGGAGGTAGTCTATGCAGTCACTCACTCTCCCCTCTTTCCATTACAGTTGCCAGCAAGAAGAGGGTGAGGCCAGATCCCAATCCTGAGTCCAGCCCCAGCCCCAGTCTGCAGAGGACTGAGGAGAATGACAACGATAATGACAACTGTGTCTTCCACCAGCCCAGAGATACAACCCTGGTGGGTCATACCTCTCTCATAGGCTCACTGTTATGGCACAGCTGATGGTAAATGCTGAGTTGCTCAAATCCCAGAGGGAAACCTGAAACATCTGCCACAACTTGTTTTGCAATCTGTATAAATTTCGAGATGCGTGCCTTGAATTCAATAGTAATAAGACCACCAAGTCATATAGGTTTCTTACAAAACTAAATAGAAACTTCATTAATAGGAGAAATGATTTTAAATACAGGCATAGATCTAGAAATTACTACTTTGATAACTTTTAAATCCCATAATTAATCTAACTCACAGTTATACTTGCATTAAGACAACAGTAAGACACATAGATTTTAAAAGACTCAGGCAAAGAAATATGATACCCTGAGCAATCCAATCCAAAGTGAGTTCTCTGTAGACAACAGCTTGAGGCTTAGATGCTGAAGACTCTTCACACTTGTTAGATCTTAAAATAACTGCCTTTACACCCATTGTTTTGCTATCTCTTTGGACTTTACCTCCCTGATCATAAAAATAATCATTGTGCCAATTTTACCAGTAGTCTTTATGAAAAATAAACACACTGTTTCTGAACTTCACCTGGCTAGGTGACACATTTCACCCCTCCTTTGAAAACAATCTAGTTTGGTTTATTCAAAAATGCAAATATCCTTTTACACCTTACATTCTACACTTCCCCCATGTTTACCTACTTAATATTTCAAACCATGCTTATATTTTGTTACATCAAAGCCTCCAGACAGCTGCCTTTGATCGAACACACACACACACACACACACACACACACACACGAATGAGAGTCACACTCTGGTGGTCACTGCACAGACACGTGGCTGCACCTGGAGGAGGCAGGGACAGCCAAGGTCACTGGGACTCGGAGGACTGCTGGAGAAGAGGCCAGTGCTAAGTCTGAACCTGATGACAAGGCTCTGGGAGTGGGCCTAGATAAGATGTTGGAGATACAGCAAGAGGCAGGGGAACATCAGGCGGAAGTATCAGAGGCTCTCAACAGAGTGGCATGAGAGGTGGAGGAGTCCGTCTGTCTGCTCTCTGATATAATGGCACTGACATGTGCGCACATCTAGATCACCATGCGAAGGATGGCAGACACCATGGAGAATCTCGTCCACCAGAATGCCCAGTTTCTGCTGGAGATGTGCACAGACCTGCACTCCGTCACTGTAGCCATGGGCAAGCTTTTGCAGTGGCTACATGAGAAGGGGATGGGGCACCCAGACCTCCCTCCAGGGGCCCCTTTTCCTCAAGGAGTCAGGGACGAGACCTCAGAAACCCAAATGGAGGAGGAAAGTCTGGCAGACACCCCTGAGGCCTCCACTCAGGACCTTCCAAGGGTGCCCCAGCATCCTGAGATCCCTTGGTCTATGACCCCATCAGCTCCGGCTCTGGGACTGCTGAAGGTGCACCTGCCCCAGAGCAGGAGACGCAAAGAAGGCCGGGGCCCTCCAGGCCTCGGACCTTGAGAGGTCTGGTGCCAAAGTTATCAAAGACAACAGGACGTAGTAGTCAGCAGGCTCGCTTCATCCTGCTGCGGATGTCAGGGGAGCACCTAGGCACAGTGGTGGGGCACGTTAAATTAAAATGTTGAGTTCACTCCGGTAGCACATGTGTACAATCATTGTGAATTGTTGTTGCACATTTGCAAATGTACGTATAGTTGCACTTTATGGAGGTGTGCTGTGTTTTTATTGTTGCTGTTTGTATAAATGCCTGTGCGCGCTCCCCCCACTCCACAGTTCAAGGGGCTGACTCAGGTTAGGTCCGTCCCCCTGAATCATGCCTGTGCATGGAGGCATCAAACTTTACCAGGGCCCTTGCAAGCTATGTGCGAGAAGACTCCCACACGTGCTGTTCCCTTGCCCTCCATTGCCTAGTCTATAGAAGCATCACCAGTGAGATTTTCTAAGTGTCCTATGATCTCCTTAATAATAGATTCTAGCATTTTCCGTATGACAAATTTTAAGCTCACTTTTTAAAACATTTACTCAAGGGAAATGTAGTTGGATAGAGTCAACATGGTTTTATGAAAGGAAAATCATGTTTGACTAATTTATTGGAATTCTTTGAGGAAGTAACAAACAACATGGATGAAGGGGAACCTATGGTTTTGCGATACTTGGACTTCCAGAAGGCATTTGACAAGATGTCACAGTTTCCAGCTTTCTGTTTCCCTCCTTTCTTGAATAGAGGAGTCGTTATCTTTCAATCTGATGGAACCTTTCCAGAACTGAGGGAACTTGGAAAATCAAAACCAATGCATCTGCTATTTCAGCAGCCACTTCTTTTAAGGCCCTAGGGTGAAGTCCATCAGGACCTGGGGACTTATCAGCTTTTAGTTCTAATAATTTTTTTCTGTACCCTTTCCCTTGTGATCGTAATTGTTTTAAGTTCCTCCCTCCCTTTCACCTTCTGATTCACAATTATTTCTGAGATGTTATTTGTATCCTCTCGTGAGACAAGTTGTTCCAGGAGGCATCCTTAGGTTAGGTAGACCTTTACATTTCATCAATGCTCAGAGACAGGAGGCTGTAACTGTGAGTAGGCAGGTATGGGGATCCAGCATGTGGTGATGGAGGAGCCCAGGCCCTTGATTTTGACCAAAATGTATGAGGCGGTTGCTACCTGTCTAGATGAGAACAAGGACTGCAGGGTGGATGAGCAAACCGATCATGGCATCATGGCGCAGTAAGCCATTCCCAGTCAGGGGTGGTGGAGCAAAAAAGACATTGTTAGTGATAAGGGACAGTATAGTCAGGGGAATAGATACTATTCAATGCAGCCACAGCTGGGAGCCCTGAAGTTGTGTTGCCTGTCCGGTGCCAGGGTTAAGGAAATCTCCTCACGGCTAAAGAGGAACCTGGAGGGGGAGGGTCCAGTTATCATGATTCACATGGGAACCAATGACATCGGTAGAACTAGGAACGATGTTCTGCTGAGAGAGTTTGAGGAGTTAGGGTCCAAATTAAATCACAGAACTTCAAAGGTACTCGGGATTGTTACACAAGCTGCATGCCAATTGGCATTGGGTCAAGCATATTAAAGAATTAAATGTGTGGCTCAAAGAGTGATGTGGGAAGAACAGGTTTCAATTCATGGGGCACTGACGCCTGTATTCGGGAAAGAGGGAGTTATTTTGTTGGGATGGGGTCCACTTATAGCAGGCTGAGACCAGTGTCCTAGCAAATTGTATAGGGCTGAGGATAGGGCTTTGAACTAACATAGGTGGGTGAGAGGATCCAGGTGAAGAGGGTTTTAAAATCCAGAGAGAAAAGTTGAAGCAATAGAACGGTGCAGCAATGTGAGTATAGAAAAGTAGAGTGGGACAGGCAGGGATAGAGAATTTAACGGTAATAGTGTATCAGTGAGTAAGGTCCATGTAGGATAGTAAAGAAATAAAATTAAATTTTATCTGAATGAAAAAAACAAGCAAAACATCTGCAATAATAGCAAAAGAGGGAAATGGTGTAGATCTAATCACCATCACAGAGACGAGGGGTGGAATTTAATGCCCTCCCCTGTGGCAAGTTTGGTGGCAGGGTCATTTAATCAGGTGGAGGGTGGCGACCCTGCCACCTTCCCATCTCTGCCCTGATTACATCTGTGGCAGCAAGACCAGTGCACAGTCTTTCCACCCCACCATCAATTGAGGCACTTAAGTGGGCAATTAATGCCCACTGAAGGGCCCCATCCCACCACCATTGATATTCACCTAGCGGCAGGCAGGGGACTCACTTTGTGTGGGACCCAAAAAGCAAACACTGTTGTGGCTGCTTGCAGAGTTCCTCGTTCAAAAGCAAACAGTCTCTGTTTTCAGGGACCCGGTATCTGGAAAGGGGGCTGGGGGAGGTGGATGTGACTGAAAACTACCCTTGTGCCCTTGCTGCCAACACCCCTCCCCCCTGACCCACCTCCCACCTTCAATATTGTGCCTGGATCCTTCAATGATCCTAGGCCTTGGGTGGTTGCAGTACTGGCAGCAGCCACTTTGGTAAAGAAGTTTCTTCTGAATTCTCTATTTGATTTATCAGTGATTTAAAGTCTCAATTTTTGAGCTGAAGGAAGATGGTGCAGTACTAGTCATGGAGGCATATGTCTTATCCTAGAACAAAAAGTGATGGTGGAGTGATATAGGGCAGGTAAGGAGAAAGGAGATCATTAAGGTGATAGAGAAATCCTAATCTTTCCAATGTCTCTATTCATGACTTCTTCCACTTTGCTTCTCTTTCTAACTCCCAGCCAACTGAATTAATTACATTTCACCTTGCTTACTGGCCAACTTGTTGCTAAACCCATTCCTTCTGCTACCGCTGACTTTCGTCTCTCCTTTTTATTTTTGTTGAGGATTTTGCTACAGGGCGATTGCAGCACAGCCTAACTAGCTGTTGCTCCTTATCTCAGCATCTTCCTCGCTTCTCTGGAGCTGAACTCTTGAAATTCCTGTCTATCTCAGTGATGTTTGATTCAGTTAGTAGCAGACTCCTGAGATGGAAGGCTGTGGGCTCCAACTGACAATTCAGTTGAGTAAGGGGAAATACTGCACTGTTGAAGGTGTTGTCTTTTGGAAAACATATTTAACCAAGGCCCCATATGTCTTCTCAGATGTCATATCCTATGACAATATCTGAAAAGGAGTGGGGTATTTCCCATGGTGTGGTAGCCAACATTATTTTCCACAACTACCACTGCCAAAAAAATGATTGTCTGGTCATTTATTTGTTGCATGAATTGGTTTCCATATTTGCCAATTGAATAATATTAACTGCACTTGTAAAGAAAGCATTTTGTAATGGATGTTAATGTAAATGAAGATAATATAGCTGAATCTCCAATTATTCCAACCCCCCCCCCCACCCCACCCCCCCCACCCACCTGACAACACCCCACCACCCAGATGTTGTTTTTATCCATGGGCTCATCTTGGAGGGATGCCTAAACATCCTGGGCTAAGAAGAAACTCAGGATCACAGATGGTGATTCCTTCTCTCAAGAGGACTGCTCTGCCTGGCTTCACGCTCGCCATATTCTTATCCCAACAATTCTTAGTGTAGCATCCTCTCCAAATACCACTTTTTTTTTGCTGTCCTCCTTCTCTACATGCAAACCCCCACCTTCCTTCATCTGCTATTCATCATGACGACCATTGTCTATTTTTCAGCAACCCCATCCCATCCTCCCACACACAAAAACATCCCTGACAAAACCCTTCCAAATCTTTCATGCTTTAGCAAGATCATTTCTTATTCTTCCAAACTCCAGAGAATATAGACACATTTTGCTCAGCCTCTCATCATAGGACAACCCTCTCATTCCAAGTATCAATCCAGTCAACCTTTGCTGTACCACCTCCAATGTAAGTATATCCTTCCTTAAATATGGAGACCAAAACTGCACACACTGTTCCAGATGTGATCTCACCATGTACAATTGTAGCAAGACTTATTTAACATTGTACTCCAATCTCCCTACAATATGCCGCTGGCCTTCCCAACTGCTTGCTGTAGCTGCAGGCTAACTTTGTGTTCTTTGTATTAGTGCACCCAAGTCGCTTTGAAGATAAACATTTATGAGTCTCATGCCTTTTAAAAAATATTTTGCTTTTCTACTGTTACGACCAAAGTAAATAATCTCATACTTCCCCACATATACTAGCATGGATAGATTCTCCACATTATATTCCATCTGCCACCTTGTTGCCCACTCACTAAACCTGTTTACATCTCCTTGCAGCCTCTTTGTGTCACCCTCACAGCTTGCATTTGCACCTAGCTTTGTATTGTTAGCAAACATAGATGCATTATTCTCAGTCTCATTGTCAAAGTTATTAATACAGATTGCAAATAGCTGAGGCCCCTAATCCTCGAGGCACCCTACTCGTCCACCTTCCAACTTGAAAATGTTGCATTTATGCCTACTCTTTGGTCTTGTCCATTAACAAATCTTCTATCCAGGCTAATATATAACCCCCAACTCCATGAGCCCTTGTCTTGCCTATTAACCTTTTGTGTTGCACCTTATCAAATGTCTTTTGGAAATCCAAATATAATAAATCTAATGGTTCTCTTGATCTATCCCATTACTTACAACCTCAAAAACAATAATAAATTTGTCAAACACATTTTACTTTTATAAAACCATGTTGATACTATGATTTTCTAAGTGCATTGTTAAGACCTCATAATAAATTTCATCATTCTCCCGATGACCGATAACAGGCTGATTGGCCTGATTGGTTTTCTCTCTCCCTCCTCTCATGAAAGCATTGTTCCATTTGCTAACTTCCAATCTGCTGGGGTAGTTCCAGAATCTAGGGAATTTTGGAAAATCATAGTCAGTACCTCAAATATCTCTGGAGCTATCTATTTTAGAATCATCAGATCCTGGAGATTTGTGGATTTTAGTCCCTTAAGCTTCTTCAATACTACGTCTAATATTAATTACTTTGATTTTCCTACTCCTATTAGCTCCTAAGTTACCCTATATTTCTGTCAATTAACTTGTGTCTTCTACTGTAAGGACAAACATAAGATATTTGTTCAATATCTCTGCTATTTCTTGGCTCCCCAAGGTAATTTCTCCTGTCTCTGTTTTTAAGGGACCAGCATTTACTTTGACTATTCTCTTCCTTTTTACTTTCCTTTTTTTAAAATCACATTTTTTATAACACCCTTGCTGGTTTCTAAAACACTCCGAATCCCAAGGTTCATTATTATTATTCTTTGCAACATTATTAGCCTCTTTTTTTAAACCAATAATATCCTTAACCCCATCAATAAACCATGGATGGATCTTCCTTGTCGAACTTATGTTTTTCAATTGAATGTATTTTTGTTGAACATTTTGAATTGTTTCCTTAAATGTTTTGCACTGTTTATTTACTGCAATTTTACTACCTTTTAGTCTATTTACCCAATCAACCTTAGCCAATTCTTCTCTCATACATATGTAATTGACTCTGTTTAAGTTTAAGATTCTTGTTTGTGATTGGAGCATATTTGTTGCTTTCAAAGTCAATACAGAATTCAATTGTCTTATGATCGCTTTTTCCAGAGGATTCTGCATTATAAAATCACGAATTAACCCTGCCCCATTTCGCAATCCTAGTTCTAAAATAGCTCTTTTCTTAGTTGGTTCCACAATATATTGATCCAGGAAACTGTCATGAAAGCATTCTACAGGTGCTATAACTACTGCTACAGTGTCTTTAATCTATTCCCACCAGTTTTTCTGACTCTTGCTATTAATAATCTCCACCCATAGTGATTCTAATTCCTGATCTTCTCAGCCAAGATCCTTTCCTTTCTCACTAATGTCCTTATGTCATCCTTCACTATCAGGGCCACCTCTTCTCCTTTTCCATTCTGCCTGACTTTTCAGAATGTTGTGTACCCTTAAAAATTTATTTCCCAAACTTGATCACATTGTCACCATGTCTCCATAATGGTGAGTAGGTCCAAACCATTTCTCTCTTTGTGCCACCAGTTCATCTATCGTATTGCAGATGCTTCATGCATTCAGATAAAGGGCCTTTATTTTTTACTACTATTCCCTGCATGGACCTTGTTTATTGATGCACTGTTATTGTTAAACTTAAAGTCCCTTTCTGTCCCATCTTGCTTTTCTTTACTCCCTTTGCAACACTGTTCTATTGCCTCGATTTTTCTCTTTGGATTTCCTAAATCTCCCTTCACCTGAACTCCTTCCTCACCCCCTCCCCCACCCTGTTAGTTTAAAGCCCTATCCACAGCCCCAGTTATATGATTCACCAGGATACTGGTCTCAGCCTGCTTTAAGTAAAGCCCTTCCCAACAGATCAGCTTTCTTTTTGCCCGAGTATTTGTGCCAGTGCCCCTTTAATCAAAACCATTTCTTTCCACACCATGCTTTGAGCCACTAATTTAATTCTCTAATCTGCTTGACCCTATGCCAGTTGGCTCAGTTAACAAGTCGGAGATGATTACCTTTGAGGTTATGCATTTAATTTGGATCCTAACTCCTTAAACTCTCAGCAGAACATCATTCCTGGAAAAAGACTTTGGCAAAATACTAATGATGAATGGGAATCCAACTCTAACACAGCACACATTGTCTGCAGCTACCACATGCTGGCTGACAGTTAAATTAAGATAAACTACTGCATATGCTACATCAATTCCTCTGTATATGAATGAAATCTTGGACTCTCAGGAGTGTGTTGGAGAAGCAGTAGGAAAACAGACATAAACCTATGCATCCTCTGAACATTCCCATAAATCCAGTCATATTGGTACAATGTTCAATGGAGAATTTAAAATCAATCAGTTGAACATGGAGCCAGACCCAACACAATATTGCTGAGATTCCAGAAATATTTCAGCGATTTAAGCTGTTTCAGAGTATAAGATATAGCGCATGTTTGGAAACTCTTGGATGAGATACTTTCCATAATTGCAGCCATGAACATCTTGATGGGTTCAAGTGAGACTATCGTGCTTGAATAAGGAACAGAAAACAAATTTTGTTTAATTTGTATATGCAAATTCCATTTAATTAATTCCAGTCAAATTATGCTAGATACAATTTAGATCTTCTCCCAGAATTGGAAAAGAAATAGAGTATGAAACTTGGAAGCTATGTTCAATCTTTTGAAAAGCGGAACTATTAATGAGGAAAATGACTAATTAGTTTTAATTTATTTATACAATTATGAACTAGTTGTTGGCATTATGCAAACAAACTACAGAAGGAAACAACAAAACAATTTTCATAAATATCCAGGAAGATGTGACAAAAATAAAATAATTTTGTTGACTACCATGTTTATTTTTTCCCTTTCGTCAGGTTTAGCCATAGAAAATGACCCAATTTATTTCCATGAAAGAACACCATAACATAAATACAAAAGTAAAAAACTGCAGATGCTGGAAATCTGAAATAAGCATTGATGATTGAGATTGGTAGGTGGCAATCAAAGGGAAACGGGGGATGGCTGTCTGGGGAAGGGAGGGGTGTTGCAGCCCTATGAAGTCTCGTGAGGGTCAGGGAAAGAAACTTGGCTATACAGGGAAGATCAATGTTAAAAGACAGTGGGTCAAGCATATGTGGGGAGATCAAGGGTTATACAGGGAAGGTCAATGTTGAAGTTCTGAGAGTCAAGGGTAACAGGGGGAAGGTCAAGGATTATAGAGGGCTGGTCAAGGATGACAAGTCAAGGGTTATGGGAGGCAGTTCCACTGTGCCGGGAGGAAGCCCAAGGGTCAATGATAGTGGTGCAGGGTGATGGAGGGAAGGTCAAAAGTGATTGAGGGAGGGTGCAGGGCAATGGCTTCCAGTTCCAGGGTGACTGTGTGAGTGCCCACAGACATGGCTACGTCAACAAAGAGAGTTCTCTGCAGTGAACCTCCAGGATGGAGTTTCCCATGGTGGGGTAAATGGAGACCAGCGTGTGGCAAAATCTAAGTACTGAGCTCTCAACTAGTCAAAAGTGCTCAGGACAGGAGGGAAGGCCTCATGCTGCCTCCCTGGGAAATAGGACCCCCTGCCATCCCCGCAAAGCCTTGTGGAGGCATCATTGAACTGTGAGCCGCTCTTTGTGTGTGCTTGGACATTTGTCACTTTTGTATGGGATGGCATCAGCTCCACGGATCAACAAATGGATAGGGGGTGGCAGCAATTGCAGTTCCCAAAACCTCCTCTCAGACAACAAGACTGATGCTTCTGGCTTGCAAGGTTTGTGACTGTCCAAGTGCCCTTTAATATGAAGCCTGGCCTTTGACCCTATGAGGTAATGGCAGGGGCGTCGACTTCTCCCCCCACCCAACTGCATGATTCGCCACACCCCTGATGTATGAATACCTAATTGGTTGGCCATCATGTGATCGCGATGACCAGCTGAAGTGCTATGCACTTCCAGTCCCACTGCTGAAAACCTCACCACTACTGGCAGATTCCACCCAAAATCTCAGGTCGATGATGTTTCATCAGAACTGATGGTCATGGGCCTGAAATGTTAACTGAGTTTCTCTCTCTTCACATGCTTTCAACATGTTGATGTTGTTTTTGACCACATGTTAGAGAGGCAAAGCCATTTAATTAATGTAGAAAGATGTGGTTGTGTGTGTATGCTTGTGTAGTGAATGTGGTACTGGACAAGCAATGCAAAAGATTGTAGATTCAAATCACACAATGTCAATTTATGAAACTGCATTTCATAAGTCCGTAAATTTATGAGCAAGTTCCAGAAGAATTACCAGGAAAGCTAGCTATTTGTAGTAAAAAGACAACTGGATAACTAATATCTTTCAGGTAAGAAATCTTGCTAACCACTATTCAGCCTGACCTCCAGATGACCCTAGTCCCACATGACATTGTTGATTTCTAAAAACTCCAGCTGTAATCGATCACTAAAAAGTTCAATTTATAAGGAAAACTATCCAAAAGACTTCTATCCAGGCATTGTATTAGGGTGACACTTAGGCAACCTCAGCCCAATTGGCCCGTTGAAACCCTCCTCACTACCCATTTGAACATTACTCTGGGTCTGCATCAGGTGGTCACTGAACCATCACGAGGTAGTAACCTATCTGACTTCGTCATAATCATATCTGTTCACGATAGCACTGGTAGGACTGAATGCCGCATATTCCTATTGAAAATAATGTACAATTTCCATAGTGAGGATATCCACCATGGTACTACTGCTAAGTGGAACAAGATTAGGTCCAATCTAGCAGTTCAAAATTCAGCATTTACGAGGCACTATAGGCCGACATCAGCAGCAAAATTGTATCCGACCACAATATATAATCTCATGGTCATGCATTTATCCCTCACTCACTGTCAAACTGATAGCTCACCCCCGGTTCAGTGGGGAGTGTAGCGGGTCTGCTTTGAATGAACTATGAACAAAGCAGCAGGCTGCAGGTAGAGCTAAGCAGTTCCACAATGGAGAAGAGCAAAGTGCAGTGGTGGACAATTATGTAGCCAACAGAGGAGCAAACTTCATTAGCATCCCCATCTTCAGCCATGGTTTAGCCAGCACATGAGTGTAAGAAGCAAGGCTGAAGTGCTTGAAGCATTCTTCAGTAAAAAATACTGAGTGCATTACTCAGCCTCTTCATCTAGTCCCCACTGGAGCTAGATTAGGGCTGTGCAATTGCACTGGGCCCAGAGCCAGTCAGAGGGCCTGAGTGAATTCAGTGAAAGATCACCTACGTAAGAAGAAACAAATATGCAGTCAATTTAATTGATTAATGTGCAGATAACAAAATTCAACAATATCAGTATTGCTCTTTATAAGATCAACAATGTCTTAATCAAAGTTGAAGACAATTCATGATAGGTTTATTGCATATATTCCAAATAATTACATATAATTAATTTCCATGATTATTTCAAGGTATAATTTGACAGAATATTTGATCCAGTACATTAAATTTATCTCATGCAGCCAAGTCTAATGCACTAGGGAGAAATGCACATACACAAAACTTCATATTATATCCATTTTAAGAAAACAAATTACAACTGGCTGTCAAACCAGTCAATATGTGGCCAACAAGTCACCAAAGATTAGCAGGGATACACCACACAAATGTAAGCAACAAGAATTTACATAGTTCTCCTCTTCAATTTTCTTTAAGGTAGTTCAATATTATTTGTTAGATTTGTTGTAGAGAATATGTGAACTCTTAGCCAAGATATATTTTATTCAGAGTCCACACTTTGGGCAGAATTTTCTGCTCGTTGGGCGGGTGTGCGCCTCAACCGAACGTGCATAAAGTGACGCGCGATGATGCCAGGCAAGTGTCCCGATGTCATCATACACTCACACGATATTTTGGTTGGCGGGCGCGCACGGGAGTTGGCAGCATGCCCGCCAACAATTAAAAGGCCTATTAAGGCCAACAATAATCTAATAAAATTAAATTTTTCGCTGCACGTCCAACCCAAGCGGCCTTTCCATTTTTTGCGAAACCTCATCCACAGACAGGATGAGGTTTCGATTCGTCATTAAAAAAAATAATTTTATACTAATTTCTAACATGTCAGAGTCACGTATGACAGAGGGGACATGTTTTTTTAACATCTTAAAATGCTTTATTTTTAATTTTTCATATCTTCATCTCCCTGAGGAAACTCTGTGCCTCAGGGAGCTTTTCCTCCTTGCGTGCATGTGCAAAGTTCCTTGCTCGCCCTCCTCGCCACCTACTCTCCCCCCCCATCCCCCCACCAACACACAGGCAGCTCTAAGCGCTGCAGTACGTGATTCATTGCTGGGCGGGCCAATAGCGAAATCGTGGTCCAGCCCTGATCACGGGGGTGGTCGGCTTTCCAACCGCTCCCGCCGAACCGGTCTGACAAGGGCAAAATCCTGGGCTTTGAGTTCTTCAGAAGCAGTAGAAAAATCCAATGAACAAAAGAAAATAGATTGAAGGAAAAAGGAGACAGAAAATTCAATAACAAAGAAAATTCATAGTGTTGAAAGGAGAAACAGAGATAAATAAAAACAAAGGATGAGAAAAGTGCCTGAAAGGAGTACTGCATGGCACCAGAAGTCACACTGAAATTATGATTAATGGAGCTGAAATAAGACTAAATAATATCCCAAATAATAGGACACAGTTAAATTTGTAGTGAAAGGCTTTAATGCCCAAGATGAATTTGTACAATCTATATATTTGTTCAGAATCTAAGCTGCAATGATCCCTGAACATTCAACCCCTATCTCCTATCACATTTAGTTAAGCCTGAAGGGTGAAAAATGGCAATTTTCTATTACTTATGCAACTAGATGATCAGGGCATATTATTTTACATACTGAAAACAGAGCGGCACAAGGACAACTGAGGATATGCAGCTCTTCTCTAATGAGTGTCATGATCCAGAGGACACGTAGCAATCAGAAGTGTGCTCTGACCCCAGCGCTCACCTTCTCACCTCCTACCGTCATGATTGAGATGAGAAGGAGAAGGCAAAATTTAACTTATACAAACTGCAACTACCACTTAACTACTCATATTACATTAGACTTTGCTGTAGTTAGTTTCTGAGTTGTCATGTGGCATATTTACTGAAATAACATTGGTGTTTCAAGACCTTTTAGCTGCTCAATGTCAATTATTATTGCGTCCACCACTGCTTCTGATTTTGTCATCTATTTGTATATTTCTTATTCTAAACATGCCTTTTCGTGATCATAGTGTGTGGATTGAAACCAGGTTAAGTTGGTAGCATTGTCTAGTAAAATATAAGGGCTCCAAGTCAAACCTTTAATTGCATGGGGCCTGCTCAAGGCAATGCTGCCCTGGGTCAAAACTATCATATATGTTATCTAGCTAACTTATTTCATTCCATGTAACATTAATTAATGGCTAAGTACACTGGATACAGAAAAGGTCATTGGCCCTGACACCGTTTCAGTTTTGGCGCTGAAAAACTGTATACAGAGAGCTACCTGCATCTCACCCACTCACTACCCCAACTCCAAACCGCCACCCCATCTTGTGATATCAGTTTAAGGGAATGTGCAAATGAACAAGTAGCCAAGTTGTACAATAGCATGTGACCAGCATGTGTGCAGAAATTGCAGCTGTGTGGCTCTTGAGTAATAGTCACTAAATCCATAAAGTAGATCTGTCTGCTGAGCCATCCTGCACCATATCTTCAAATAAACAGAACCTACATATAGTTTGCCAGTCCTGGTGTGAGATTGGTAAGCTTGTGTAACGGGGTATTAGAAACACAACAATGTGAATTTGAAGACTACAGGACAAACCACAAACAAGATTTTGTAGAATATAGAGGCTGTACGTATACTGAAACCCTGAGAGGCAGAGTCCCTTTACAGACGGTGCTTTGCAGAACAGTAAGTACCTGATTTGTGAATTAGCCAGATCATTGGTTAATGGGAATAGCAAGTTGCTGTGCAGCCCATTTTGAATTGGGCAGGAAAAGCTGCAGGGCCATTGTGATTCCCTCAGGTGCCATTCCCATGCAAAAGACAAAAGCAAGCAAAATGGGAAAAAACCAGAACTGTAGCCACAAAGCAAGAAGGAAGAGACTAAAACAAAACACAGCAGCTGCATTGGTGAATCTCTCCATGGAGTAGAGAGATTACAAATCCCCCATACATCAGAGAGATGACCACCAAATTCCCCAGCATGAATTGGAAGGCTACAGACATCCTATCCGAGTTTAGGCTGTTTAAACAAAGGATGCAGCTATGGCTTTTTAGATTTATCCTTCACAGAACCAGATAAACAAGCAGTGGAAACAAGGGGTTGCAAGGAGTCAACACTTTGGGCCTGTCTAAGGAGGATCAGAAGGCCCCTGTTAAACTGGAGGATCAGCTTTGCGTAAAAGTGAACTTCAGGATTCGTTACAAAAACAGAATCACCTGGAAAAACTCAGCAGGTGTGGCAGCATCTGCCAAACCTGCTGCGTTTTTCCAGGTAATTCTGTTTTTGTTTTGGATTTCCAGCATCCGCAGTTTTTTGTTTTTATTTCAGGATTCGTTGTTTGGAGCTAATGGCCTACAAACAGCAGCGATGGGAATCAATTGATCAGCTCATCAGCTGGAGCTATGATAAGGACTTTTTTGGAAGCTGTGAGCTGTCTGAACCGATGATGGAGCTGGTTATAGCTTCAACACCAATCGAAGCCTTCAAGAAGGCCTTTTGAAGAAAAAGAAAGGTCACAATATTGACACACTGCTAACAGATGGCAGAAAGTATGAAGCCACTGTGGGTGGACCACAATGCCTGCAAGCATTAGGTATGGCAACCAGTATTATTGTAGTAGCCAGGACACAGAAAGCAAGCAAGCAATGTGGGAAGTGTGGTTTACTGGGCCCACCCGAAGCCATCTTGTATTCCAATTTCTTTGCAAGATATGCAGTATAAAAGGACATTGGGATAGCCTATGCAGGAAACCTGGTTCCAGAGGTGCGACCGTAGGCTACAGTAAGATACAACCAAACAGAAAGTATCCTTAGCACACTGGTAGCAACAACAGGGAGTACACCAGAGACATGTATAAATGCAAATACATACACAAGGTTGGACCAAGATTAAGACTCAGAGTGGAAAGATCTTCAACTAGAAAGCGAACAGGCCTTCCAATTGTGAACGTATGGATGAAGTCAAATGGTTAGAGGCTTTTGCAACACAATGAGCAGAATCATCCCAGATTTGCACTAAGTGCAGTAGCGGGTTTTCATGCCGTATCGTCCCAAACTCGCTGCATTACTTATGCATTCCTGGGAAACACGCCGTTTTGATGGTGGGCAGGCTCTGATTCACATGCCACGCTGTCATCTCGCCACTTCATCACGCCAGGCACCACATTTAAAGTACAGCCACGCTCAGTACTTCCAATCCAGGACTGCAGCAAAGAAGACATTGCCCTGAAATGCAAGAAGACTGCCTCCCAGCCCTCGAGCGCCTTTTGGGTGCCGTGGAGTTCCGCTGTGACTCCTCTACCCTAGCTCTGGCCGCAGGAGGGGCAGCTCCATTACCATTCCGGCTTGGTAGGCGATGGCAGTGGTGATCAGTCCCAATGTTGCACAGAAGAGGCTGACCATCCAATACAGATAGAGGATGAATGATCTCATCCATGCAGCCAGGGTATGGCAACCATCTCATCACTCTAAACTCACACACTCAAGCCCATCACACATTCACTGGCATCTCGCTCTCTGCCAGTTCAAGGGACATCAGCTCCCATTCTCACACACATACCCTCATATGTCCATCTGGCCTTATCTCCTCTGGAGACTGCCTCCTCAGCCCTCACCATCTTGAGGCCACTTGCACAGATCAACATTTGCCTCCACACACACCCTGGGTTACCTTCCCCAGTACAGCCCTCGTCCTACAGCCTGTTCCCTTGCCTGAGGCCACTTCTCCCCCTTCCCCAAGCAAGACCTTGCCCTGCAGCTATTGAAAAACTGCCCACGTATGGCTGATCTGGTAGGTAGAGACCTACCCATGAGCCCCCAAAAGTGATATGGTGCTGTCTGTGAAGCCTGCTGTTGATGACTGCAAGTGCTGACCGAAGCAAGGTAGACAAACAAACCTTGAAATCCAGAGCAAAGTGCAGCTTGCCAAGTGCACGCCTTAAATATGCTGTTATGAAACACATCGCCGAGGCGGACGATCCAGCGCGGGAATGAGTCCAGCGGGCTAGCTTATAATGATATGTTGATGTATTACGAGGTTCCTGACGTCCGATAGCGGAGAACATGGCCCGCCATCGGCAGGTGGAACGGACGATCGCAAACTGGTTTCATGAAACTGATTTTTGGCCTTCTCGCCATATTCTCTGCTCATAGCACTGATGCCAGCGGGCACGGAAAATCCCAGCCAATATATGGATGAAGTCAAATACTTAGAGGTTTTTGCTACCGTCAGCATCATATGTCCAAAGAAAAGTGGCAAACATACACCTGCAGCCAAAGTCGAGACAGGAGTGAGTGCGAATGTCTTTGCAAGTCAGGATTCTGAAGGATATGTATCTAGATTGTTGGAAGTCAATGATACAACCTACAACAGCCAAACTAACTGTGTACAACTGGTCATCCATTCATTGCATAAGCACATTGACATTGCAATGCAACTGCACAAGTCTGCATGGAAGTACAAGTATTTTACTTGGTGGACACAAGCAGACCAGCGATAGCAGGATAACCTATGTGTATTGGACTCAACATTGTGACCATATACAAGATCACCAACCTACCAGAAGAGGCCAAGAATAATCCCATTGAGTCAGTACACTACTTACAACAGATGTGTCAATGTATCAGTACATTGTTTTTTTTTCAGTCTCCGCAGAGACTATCAAAAATTGCCATTGCCGACTATACTTCAAGTCGTCATAGCGAGGGTATTGGGAAAAATTTTCAATAAGAAATAATCGCACCTCGGTTATAGCTGTAACACTGGTGTGGAGGGACTGAAAAACTGATGCACTGAAGAGCTGTCTTGAGGATAAACCAGCTTGGGGTAAAGGGCTGGCTTTGGATTCTATCTTCCACAACAAGCACTTATTGTGAGTAATCAGAAGAGCATAGCCATATTCTACAATCGTTGATAGCAGCAGCTCATTGTGAAGGACTTGTCTTTAACAACAAGAAATGCCAGGTTAGATCAGATTAACCTTTTCAGCTCTGATTATTCAAGTTCTGGGATCTGTCCTGACCGAGCCAAACTTGGAAGATGTACAAGGCATGGCTACTCCCCAGGACGAATAGGATGTGCAGAGATGCCTTGGATTTTTCAACTTCTTAGTTCCATACATGCCCAACTTGTCGATAAAGCATCATCTCTTGAGGAAGAATGTTCCATATGTATGGCAGGAGGACCATGTTTGAGTCACATGAACAGGCACTGTCAGGAGAGACATGCATTCTACAATAAAACAACCCAAGAAGAGAGATGGTCTCAGAGGTCGACACATCTCAAAAAAGGGTTAGGAACGCATATCATGCAAAACGGCAAGCCAACTGCATTTGGCTCCAAAGATCTATCGCAAACACAATCCAATTATTCAAACAGTGCATGAGACACCCACTGGTACTCAGTATCACAAGATTCTGCACATACCTGTTCGGTAAATGATTCATTGTGAAAACTGACCACAAACAACTGGAAATGATTTGGCACAATCCACTGATGAGTGCACTACACAGACTACAATGACTTTTGATACAAACTGGGTAGCAAAATGGTTACTTCAGATACACTGAGCAAGTTACTAAATCCGAAACAAACAGCAGATATATTGCTAGACCCATAAGAACACTGCATAGATATCGAAGTAGAAGAGGTACTCAATGTTGATCTGATGAGTTTTGGGTCAACACAAACACAACCAGCTTCAGGAGGAAACAGCCAAAGATCCATGACTGAAGGCACTATGGAGAGTTATTGTAGAAGGTTGACCTGATATGATACAAGAAGGGCCAGGCATCCTTAGAGGTTTTTGGCCATACAAAGATGAATGGGATATTTTAAGAGGTGTGATTTTCAAAGGAAAACTGGTGCTCGTACCTGAAGCTCTTCACGAGGACATATTGCTACAGTTACACCAGGGGCAAATGAGTATAGGTAAAGGAAAGTGTGTATTGACCAGAGATCAACAATGATATCAAGAAGGTAGTGGGGGTGTGTGAAGCATGCCAGAGCCACTAACCACATCAACACAAAGAACCTTTACACCCTCATGAGATTCCATCATACCCTTGGTCTAAAATCACAACAGATCTATTTGTTATCCATGACGATGACTTTCTCTTAGTCATTGATTAATTTTCCAGGCTTCCAATCATCAGACGCCTCTCTGTGGTGACACAATGAGAGTGCAATATCCGGTATGCCTAAAGAGATCATATCAGACAACGAGCCACAACACACTAATAGACCTTTTAGGGACATGTGTGCCAACTGGGTCATAAACCATGTCTCACCACAGTCCATTAAAGAGCGCAGAGAGAGGCGAGAGGCCATTAAAGAGCGCAGAGAGAGAGAGGAGAGGCCATTAAAGAACGCGAGAGGTAAAAGAGGGCAGAGAACGGCTGATTGGTGAGTCTTTCTAGGCTTTAAAGTATAAGTAAGGTCTTTAGTTTGTGTTTAGGTCTTTAGTCTTCTTTTCCTTAAAAATAGCTTGTTAAGTACAGGATCGATACTGGTGCGTAAAAAAAAATGATAAAGTGTAAAGAGTGGGGGGTTCTTCAAGTGTAAAGATCAGGGATACTACAGTCTTTAAATAATAAATTAAATTAAATACGATAGTGATGGCAGAATGGGTGATGTGTTGCTGCTGCAGCATGTGGGGTACTGGATACCAAGGTGATCCAGAGCGAACACGTCCATAGAAAGTGTTTGCAGCTGCGAACACGTCCATAGGAAGTGTTTGCAGCTTGAGGAACTTCCGATCCAAGTTAAAGAGCTGGAGTCCAAGCTGCAGCCATTGCACCACAAAAGGGAGGGTGAAAGTTACCTGGACACATTGTTCCAGGAGGCAGCCACACCCCTCAGATTAGGTAATTCAAATTTGGTCTGTAATCAGGGACTGGAGGGTGTGACTGCAGATGAAGCAGGTATGGGGACCCAGGGGGTATCTTTCGAGGAGCCTCAGCCCCTGCAACTGTCCAATAGTTACGAGGTTCATGCAAGCTGTGTGGATGAGAGCAAGGACTGCAGGAAGGATGAGTGAACTGATCACGGCACTGTGGTACAGGGAGCCATTCAAGTTAGGGGAAAATAGGAATGTAATAGTGGTAGGGGACAGTATAATTAGGAGGATAGATACTGTTCTCTGCAGCCATGAGCGTGAGCCTCAAAGGCTGTGTTGCCTGCCCGGTGCCAGGGTTAAGGACATCTCCTCAGGGCTGGAGAGGAACTTGGAGTGGGAGGGGAGGGATCCAGTTGTCGTCCATGTTGGTACCAATAACATTGATAGGACTAGAAAAGGAGGTTCTTCTGAAATAATTTGAACAGTTAGGAGCTAAATTAAAAAGCAGAACCTCCAAGATAATAATCTCGGGATTGGTACCTGAGTCACGAGAAAACTGGCATAGAGCAAATAAAGTCAAGGAGTTAAATGCGTGGCTCAGAGATTGGTGTGGGAGGAATGGGTTTCAGTTCATGGGGCACAGGCACCAGTACTGGGTTAGAAGGGAGCTGTTCCAGTGGGACTTGAACCGTGCTGAGACCAGCGTCTTGGTGAATCAAATAACTAGGATTGTAGAGAGGGCTTCCATCTAAATTGAGAGTGGAGGGTTCTGGAGAGGGTATATTTAGGCTTACAATGCAAAAGGATATGGCAGTATTGCAGGACAGCTATTTAGGTAATGATAACCAGAGTGTGTCAGGAAGGGACAGAGTGTACAAACATAAAAAAAAGTTGCAAATAGGGTCAAAGGGGGAGAAAATGGTAAAAAGGCAAAATTAATGGTCCTTTACTTAAATGCATAGAGTATTCGGAACAAAATAAATGAATTAACAGCATAAATAGAGGTTAATGAGTATGATCTTATAGTCATGGTTATAAGGCGATCAAAGCTGGGAACTAAATATTGGGGGTATGTGACTTTTCGAAAGGACAAGCAGGAAGGAAAGGGTGGCAGGGTAGCTTTTTTAGTATGAGATGGCATAAGTACATTAGCAAGAAATTATCTTGGATCGGAAGATGTAGAATGTGGAGGTAAGAAATAACAAGGGGAAGAAGATGCTGGTGGCAGTAGTCTATAGGCCCCCCAACAGTAACTACATTGTAGGAAAGAGAATAAATCAGGAGATAATGAGGGCATGTAAAAAAGGCAGTGCATTAATCATTGGTGACTTTAATCTTCATGTAGATTTAGAAAATCAAATTGGCAGAGGTAGCCATGAGCAAGAATTCAAAGTGTATTCTGGACAGTTTCCTAGAGCAATATGTTATGGTTCCAACCAGGGATCAGGCTATTTTGCATATGGTCATGTGTAATGAGGCAGGTTTAATAATTGATCTCAGAGTCAAAGATCCCCTAGGAAACAGTGACCATAACATGGTTGAATTTAGCATTCAGTTTGAGAGTGAGAAACTTGGGTCAGAAAAAACTATGCTAAATTTGAATAAGGGTAATTACAAAGGAATGAGGGCAAAGTTGGCTGGGGTAGACTGGGGAAGGAGTTTAACAGAAAAGATGGTTGATGAACAATGGCAGACATTGAAGAAAATAGTTCATGACTCACAACAAAGATGTGTCCCAGCAAGGAAGAAAGATTCTAACGAAGGGGATAAACCAACTATGGTTAACCAAGGAAGTTAGGGATAGTATCAAATTGAAAGAAAAAACATACAATGTGGCAAAGATTAGTGGTAAGCCAGAGGATTGGGAGAGTTTTTAAAACCAACAAAAGATTACCAAAAACATAATAAAGAGATAGAAAATAAACTTTGAGGTTAAACTAGCAAGTAATATAAAAATTGACAGTAAGAGCTTCTTTAAATATATAAAAAGGAAGAGAGAGGCCAAAGTGAACATAGGCCCCTTAGAGAAGGAGGCTAGAGAAATAACGATGGGGAACTAGGAAATGGCAGAGGAGTTGAATAAATACTTTCCATCAGTCTTCACGGTAGAAGACACTAATAGCATTCCAAAAATACTAAATAATCAAGGGGAAAAAAGATGGAGGAGGAAATAAATACAATAACTTTCACTAGCGAAAAGGTACTGGGGAAACTAATGGGGCTAAAGGCCGATAAGTCCCTTGGACCTGATGAGTTGCAGCCTAAGGATATTAGAAAAAGCAACTACACAGATAGTGGGGGATGCAGTAGTATTAATCTTCCAGGAATCCTTAGATTTTGGAAAAGGTTCCAGAAGATTGGAAAACTGCCAATGCAACGTCCTTATTCAAAAAGGGAGACAAAAAACAGGTAACGATAGGCCAGTTAGCTTAACAGCCATCATTGGGAAAATGTTAGAGTCTATTATAAAGAGTGTAATAGCAGAGCATTTAGAAATGCATTATATAATCAAGCAGAGTCAGCATGGCTTCATGAAGGGGAAATTATGCCAACAAATTTATTAGAGTTCTTTGAGGAAGCAACAAGCAGGATAGATAATAAGAAACCAGTAGATGTAATATATTTGGATTTCCAAAAGGTGTTGGATAAGGTACTGCACATAAGGCTACTTAATCACATAAGAGCTCATGGTGTTGGGGGTAGTATATTAGCATGGAAAGAGGATTGGCTAACTAATAGAACCCAGAGTTGGGATAAGAGGGGCCTTTTCAGGATGGCAACCTGTAACTAGTGGAGTGCCACAGGGATCAGTGCTGAGGCCTCAATTGTTTACAATAAAGAGTAATGACTTGGATGAGGGAAGTGAATGTACTATCGCCAAGTTTGTGAATGACACAAAAATAAATGGCAAGGCAAGTGTTGAGAATGACACAGAGTCTACAGAGGGATATGGATAGGTTAAATGAGTGGGCAAAAACTTGGCAGATAGAATATAATGTGGGAAAATGTAATATGCACTTTGGCAGGAAGAATAGAGGAGCTGAATATTATTTATATGGAGAAAGACTGCAGAAAGCTGCAGCACAGAGGGATTTTGGAGTCGTCGTGCATGAATCCCAAAAAGCTAGCATACAAGTTCATCAAATAATAGGGAAGGCAAATGGAATGTTAGCCTTTATTTCAAAGGGCATGGAGTATAAAAATAGGAAAGTCTTGCTAAAACTATACAAGCTACTAGTTAGACCATACCTAGAATACTGTGAACAGTTTTGGATCCCTTATTTAAGGAAAATATACTGGCAGTCCAGAGAAGGTTCACTAGGTTGATCCTAGGTATGGAGAGATTTTCTTATGAGGAGAGGTTGAGTAGTTTGGGCCTGTACTCATTGGAGCTTAGAAGAATGAGAGGCGATTTTATTAAAATATACAAGAATCTTGGGGGCTTAATAGGGTAGGTGCTGAAAGGTTGCTTCCCCTTGTGGGAGAGTTTAGGACCAGAGGGCATAATCTCAGAATAAGGGGTCATCCATTTAAGAGAGATGAAGAGGAATTTCTTCTCTCAGAGGGTAGTGAATCTATGGAATTCTTTACCATAAAGGGCTCTAGAGGCTCTGTCATTAAGTATATTCAAGGCTGAGATAGACGATTTTTAATCAGTAAGGGGATCAAGGGTTATGGGGAAAAGGCAGGAAAGTGGAGTTGAGGATTATCAGATCAGCTGTGATCTCATTGAATGGCAGAACAGACTCAATGGGCCGAATGGCCCACATCTGCTCCTACGTCTTATGGTCACAGTATTGCAGATTCAATTGTCTTGCCAAGTGAATGGTTTGCACAGTTAAGGCATTAATCATGAAGTACAGGGAGACAAAAAAGATCTCCATATGCCGATGTTACACTTAAGAGCAACACCTTTAGATATGGGCTTGCCGTCATGAGCAGAAATCATGTTCAGAAGGCAGGCTATGATAACTTTGCCGTGCCACCACCTGTCCCAGTTCTCAGAGCTACAGGAGAAACTTCTCAAAAAGCAAGGGAGAATGAAGGTGACACATGACTAACATGCAGAAACTGCCTAGTCTGTGCGTGGGACAGAAGGTTCAGGTCATACATCCTACCCAGGGAACCTGATCCCCCAAAGAGGTATCCAAAGTGTGCAGTGAGCCTAGATTTTATGAGGTCACAACACCAAGAGGAGAAACAGAAGCCAGCTAAGGGAATTGTACAATCCAGCATTCCAATTGCATCTGAAACACATCCAAAGATGAATTTAAAAAGTGCAATTGTGGAAGACCACTATGAAAACAATCAACACTCCGATAATGCACATAATGCCAATGCATCTACAAGTCAAGAACACCTAAGTGACAAATCTAGATCTCAGGAAGGTCATACCATCACAAGATCTGGGATAAATAGCAGGCCACCCATACTTTATACAGACCCCCGAACTCTTAAACAGAGAACTATCTTTTGTGGAAATAGTTTTCACAAACACCCTATACACCGATGTATTTTTACTCATAAAGTATTTAATGTTATCTTGGGGAAAATAGGAGATTTTGCAATATCACTTTAAGGGAATATACAAATGAGGAAGTAGCCAGGATGTAGAGCTGAATGTGACCAGCAGCTAGTAGGGTGTAGGAATTGTAGCTGTGTTCTCCTTGTGAGTAAGGGTTGCTGAATCCATAAAGTGGATCTGTCTGCTGAGCCATCCTGCACTGTATCTTCAAATAAGCTGAATTTACATATAGTTTACTAGTCCTGGTATGAGATTGGTGAGTTGGTGTAAAGCAGACATAGAAACACGACCCACCATGACCATGCCCCCCACTTCATCCACCCTAACTCCCCGCAAAGTTGTTCAATTATAACCATGACACTGCCATCTAGCTGAAAATGTGGAAGATTTCCAAGGTATGCTCTATTCACAACAATCTGAATAATTTTAACCTGAAAAAATATTGGTCCAGAAAATTTCTTATAACAATTGTCAGTAAGGTGATAGAATCATATATACGACCAAAACATGCCACACAACATCACCTCTGGACCCCAAAAATGGCTCAGTAGCATTACTAGAGACTCAGCTGACTGAGTCCTGAAGGACATAACTGCTAGGCTGGGTCAGCGGCAGGTAGTGAAGGAACCAACAAGAGGGAAAAACATCCTTAACATCATCCGCATCAACCTACCTGCCACTGATGCATCTGTCCATGACCTCCGCACAGTCATTGTGGAAAGGCAGTCCCATCTTCACGTTGACGATACCCTCCATCATGCAATGTGGCATTGCCACCATGCTAAATGGGATAGATTTTGAATGGATATAGCAACTCAAAGCTGGGCAATCATCAGGCACTGTGGGCCATCAGCAACAGCAGATTTGCAACCTCATGGCCCAGCATATCCCCATTCCACCATTAGTACCAAGCCAGGGGATCAACCCTGGTTCAATGAAGAATGCAGGAGGGCATGCCAGGAGCAGCACCAAGCATACCTAAAAATGAGGTGTCAATCTGGTGAAGCTACAACACAGGCTACTCATGTGCCAAACAGCGTAAGCAGTAAGTGATAGAAAGAGGTAAGCGATCGCACAACCAATGGATCAGATCCAAGATCTGCCATCCTGCCACATTGTTATGACCCATGCAGTTGGTAAAGCGGAGTTATTTAAAAATCCCAGAGGGAAGCTTTAAACCACTGTCATAATCAATAATTTTAAGTGTTATATTTGAGATGCACCTCTAAACTCAGGAATCAGACCTCTAGTTCTTGAGGCTTTACATTAACTAATTTTATTAATTTAAACATGTTAAAATATATATACACGTGGCTACAAATTACTACTATCATAACTTTTAACAAATTCCCAAACTAATCTCCATTATAGCAACAGCAACTCATAGACTTAACCAAACACCAGGCATAGCATTTTCACCTTACAAATTCAAAGTGAGGTTCTTTGCACTGCGGAGCCAGTTGGAGGCTTGCAGCTGCCTTTTGATCTTACATTGCCTCTGCTTTGTACACCCGAAAACTACTGAAGTTATACCTACTACCGCTGATTGATTGTTAATTCTCATTGTATCAACAACTTCTTTGAATTTTACCATTTAACAATGAAACCCCATTCATCAAACCAATTTTATTAGTAATATAGACATATGGCTTAGTGTCTGTTAGAAAGACGTCAAGTTTTCACCCCACTTCTTGAATGCTGTATTCAAAAAAATGCAACTGCAGGCTCTCTTCCATACCAAAACTAGTACCTATCAAAGCACCCAGACTAGTTGGTTTTAACGTAATTAAGACAGACCCACAGACCAAACCTCTATTTTAAAAGAAAAATATTTTCCAAAATATTATATACATTGATAGCTTCATGACACACATCTAGTCGTGAATGGTGGTGGACAATTAAACAACTCACTGGAAGAGGAGGCGGCTCCACAAATATCCCCATCCTCATGATGGAGGAGCCTAGCACATCAGTGCAAAAGATAAGGCTGAAGCGTTTGCTACAATCTTCAGCCAGAACTATCGAGTGGATGATCCATCTTGGCCTCCTCCAGAGGTCTCCAGCATCACAGCTGCCACTGTTCAGCCAATTCAATTCACTCCACATGATATCAATAAACGGCTGAAGGCATCGGATAGTGCAAAGGCTACGGGCCCTGACAATATTCCAGCAACAGTACTGAAGACTTGTGCTCCAGAACTTGCCGCGCCCCTTGCCAAGCTGTTCCAGTGCAGCTACAACATTGGCATCCACCCGGCAATGTGGAAAATTGCCCAGGTATGTCCTGTACACAAAAAGCAGGACTCAGCCAAATTTCTGCCCCATCAGTCTGCACTTCGTCATCAGTAAAGTGACGGAAGGGATCATCAACAGTGCTATCAAGTGGCACATGCTTGGCAATAATCTGCTCACTGACGCTCAATTTGGTTTCCACCAGGGCCACTCAGCTCCTGACCGCACTACAGCCTTGGCTGAAACACAGACAAAAGAGCTAAACTCCAGAGGTGAGGTGAGAGTAGCTGTCCTTGACATCAAGGCAGCATTTGGCTGAGTATGGCATCAAGGAGTCCAAGCAAAACTGGAGTCAATAGGAATTAGGGGGAAATATTGTCTGCTGGTTGGAGTCATACCTAACACAAAGGAAGATGGTTGTGGTTGTTGGAGTTCAATCATTTCAGTTCCAGGATATATCTACAGGAGTTCCTCAGTGTAGTGTCCTTGGCCCAACCATCTTCAGCTGCTTCATCAATGACCCAGAAGTGGGGATGTTTGCTGATGATTGTGCAATGTTCAGCATCATTCATGACTCCTCAGATTCTGAAGCAAAATGCAGCAAGACCTGGATATTATCCAGGCTTGGGCTGACAAATGGTAAGCAACATAAATGCCACACAAGTACCAAGCAATGACCATCTCCAACAAGAGAGAATCTAACCATCAACACTTGACATTCAATGGCATTACCATTTCTGAATCCCTCACTATCAATATCCTGGGGGTTACCATCGACTACAAACTGAACTGGACTAGCCATATAAATACTGTGGCTACAAGAGCAGGTCAGAAGCTAGGAATGCTGTGGCGAGTAATTCACTTCCTGACTCCCCAAAGCCTGTCCATCATCTACAAGCCACAAGTCAGGAGTGTGATGGAATACTCTTCATTTGCCTGGATGAGTGCAGCTCCATCAACACTTAAGAAGCTTGACACCATCCAGGACAAAGCAGCCTGCTTGCTTGGCACCCCATCTATAAACATTCACTCCCTCCATCACTGATGAACAGTGGCAGCAGTGTGTACCATCTACAAGATGCACTGCAGGAACCCACCAATGCTCCTTAGACAGTACCTTCCAAACACACAACCATTGCCATCTAGAAGGGCAAGGGCAGCAGACACATGGGAATGCCACCACCTGGAAGTTCCCCTCCAAGCAACTCACGACCCTGACTAGGAAATATGTCGCCATTTCTTCACTGTTGCTAGGTCAAAATCCTGGAACTCCCTTCCTAAAAGTACTATGGGTGTATCTACACCACATGGACTGCAGTGGTTCAAGAAGGCAGCTCACCACCAGTTTCTCAAGAGCAATTAGAGATGGACAATAAATGCTGGCCTAGCCAGCGATGCTCTCATCGCAAGAATGAATGTTAAAAAAGCTACCAAACGTACCTACTGGCCTGTAACATGCTTATTAATGGTCACTTCCGTTTCTATCAGAAGCACTGAGCGATGACTTGTCAGAGCCATGATCCTTGTCATAGCCATGTTCATGACTGACAGAGGCCAATCCTTGCAGCTCATGTCAATGCAAGCGTTTCTCAGGGCAGGGGCCTGGCACATCCATCTACTGCTACAGCAATGATTTTTCCTCCATCAAAGGGTCAGGAATGAGTTGCTTGCTGATGATTCTATAATGGTTATCTCAATTCTGATAATGAAGCAACCTGTGCCAGTCTTCAGCAGGACTTGGACAATAAACTGACTTGGACGATCAAGTTGCACATAATATTCAAGCTATAAGCATCAGTTAATAACTATATCCAATAGGGAAAGGCCCAAGCATCATCTCTTGCAATAATAAAAAGCCTAATCACCTTCAATGACACTATCACTAACCAGTGCTCCATCAACATTCAATTATCACTAGGATCACTCTGGGATGAGCAACAAATGTTGGCCTTGCCAGCAATACTCACATCCCATGAAAGAATTAGAAAAACAATCTCTTGACCAAAAGCTTAACTGGATCAGCCGTATCAACATCATGCCAAAACGAGCTAATCAGAGGCTGGGTATTCTGTGATGAGTGGCTCTCTCTTGATCTGCAAAGCCTCTTCACCACCCCACCTGGATAACTGGACTAACCTGAGCCTTGTCCTCGCAGGTTTTCTAGATGTAGATGTGGCCTAGCGAGCTACCAAAAAATAGGTTTAATTATTTTTAGTTGATGTGGAGCCAGGAGAAGCTGAAATGTTCTTCCTTGCTCCAAACCATGTTTGATTGCCACTGCTGACTTTCTCCCTCCCTCAGGGACCCATCTGTAGGCCACTGGAGACAAGGCGGGTGGGGCAAACTTGATTCCTGTCAAGTGAGCTGCCTGTGGAGGCATGGTGGATGCTGGTTTGCCTGCCACGTTCATTTAGTTTGGGTCAATTTTGGGATTCCATCTTTGGGCAAAACGATTGGGTGCTTGAAACCTAGCCTTGTTGAATTTCTAGGCTGAAACCTTTAGCAATGTCACAGGAGATCTGCTAATACTTTTAATATTCTAGTTTAGCGTTGCATGGAAAAACCTATGCTTATATTTAGCATACATGGTATGATAGCTGATCATACTGATTAAATATGGGGGCAAGTACATTAAAAATTTGGTTAATTCAAGGAAAGACTTTTATATATAAGAACATACTAACTGAATGAAATGCACTCTATCCAGTTAACATATTGAGCGCCCTCTGCTGTATCAGCACAGACTGAACAAGCTATTTTAGTCCTGCTATGCAGCTAAATTAGATGAGCAGTTGCTTTAATACTGACAGGAATATCCAACTCCTCTTCAGGGTACATGTCCTTAATAGATAACCTCTGGTCTGAAAGTTTAGCATATCCAGACATCCTCCCTAACTACTCACTCTTACTGACCAGCTGCCAATTCACAAAACTTTCACTCTTCATTTTTTTCAGTGAATTTCTCCAACTGTCAAGACATACTGGAGCACCTAAGTATTTCTTGGATAGATTTGTCAATTTCTCCATAGTCTTGAAGGTGCAAAGGCACCTAGTTCACTAAATGCATCACCTGTATGGCACTTGATTGACATTAATTTAGTAGTCTTAAGTTACGCAATGCAAGGGTGAATAACTGGTGCGGTAGCAGGTGTTCTACTGAGCAGAGATTGAAGTTGTCCATTTGTTGTTTAATCAGGGTAGAGGGGACATGAGACTGAACTAAATTACCATGTCAGGCTCATTTGCACTTTCTCTAATAAACTTTCATTTTACGTTATAGTCAACTTGTTTTACATAGAAGATAAGAATTGTTAGGTACACAGAAAAAGGCCATTCGGTTTAACAAGGCCTCAACAATACCCTCTTTGAAAGATCAAAGTCAGAAGCCTGGTTCTCAACAGTCTCCCATTTTCCTCCAGATATTTATCCATTTGTCACTCGAACCCAATAATTCTCTTGACCTGATGTTCTTCACTGGTAACTTATTCCACACTCTAGCTATGCCTGATTTCTTTTGTTATTCCTATAACGTCAGGGTTGTTTTGCATGTCTCTGTAACCTAATTATTTCAATTTTAAATGCTATCAATATAACATGTAAAGTGATCCTGTATTCATAGTTCCCATACTCTCCCTTTAGGAATAACATAATTAGACTTTGAACTTAGTCATTTTATTGAAAAACTGTGAAGTCTAGAACTTATAGGGAAAATAATGGCCAGCAATGGGATGCTTAAATTGGATGAACTGAAAATTCATGCAGCATAAGGATCAGATGGAATGTTAGGATATTAGAAGAAATGAGGAGTGTGTAGTGCATGTGACCAGAGGGCTGGAATACAATGATAGCCAGTTCAAATTTTAAAAAGGAACAGAATCATAATCCTGGGAATTGTAGGTATACTAGAAAATCTACGGCATTGACAGGGGGAAAAATATTGGAGTCTGTAGCAAAGGAAACAGGTCAAGGATATATACTGAGACTAAAAAAAGACTTGCAATTGTATAACATCCTATCATGTCTCAGAAACATCACAATGTACTTCACATAAAATGAATTACATTGAAGTGCAGTGATTGTTCTTGTCATGTAGGCACACCTAGCAGCCTTTTTACACAGAATGATCCCCGAATAGAAATATGATGAATGACAAGTTATACATTTTCCAGCGATATTGACTGGAAAAAGAATACTGATCAGGTTGTATTTTGAATAATGCAAGCAGATCTTTGGTATCTATTTGGACAGATAGGTAGTACTGGTGTTACAGGAAGATCATGTACTCGAATTCTAGAATGTAGTCTAAATATACAATTTTCTGACTCGGTCAACATCACTGCAACTGCGTACAGTTGACTCAGACCAAATCCAAATCAAAAACAAAAATACCTGGAAAAACTTAGCAGGTCTGGCAGGATCTGCGTATAGGAGCACAATTAACATTTTGAGTCCGAATGACCCTTCAAAAGTACTAAGTAAGAATAGAAGAGAGGTGAAATATAAGTTGGTTTGGGGGGGGGGGCGGGGGAGGTGGAACAAGAAGAGCTGGATAGAGGGCCAGTGATAGGTGGAGATAACCAAAAGATGTCACAGACAAAAAGACAAAGAGGTGTTGAAGGTGGTGATATTATCTAAAGGAATGTGCTAATTAAGGGTAGAAAGCAGGACGAGCAAGGTACAGATAGCCCTAGTGGGTGTAGGGTGGGGGGAAGGGATCGAAATAGGCTAAAAAGTAGAGATAAAACAATGGATGGAAATACACTTAAAAATAATGGAAGTAGGTGGGAAAAGAAAAATCTATATAAATTATTGGAAAAAACAAAAAATCCAAATCCATTCTGAAAGGTTTTTGAATGGCTTTGCTTGTCTAAAATAATGTTTCTAAATCTTTGAGAAATTAGCACCACTGATTGGTGAAAATAAAATGGAAATTAAAGGGCCATTTTTTTTAATCACTGCAGAGTTTGCAGAATGCTCAATGTCCAGATGCTAAGGATAGGAAAAAAAAGAAGCCAAAGTCTGTTACGACGGGTCTCAGCCCCCAATACATTTCCTCAGGATTCCCGGGGTTTTTCCAAACCATTGGACATGGGTTGGCAAACACGGCATTGCTAGGGAATTTTTTTTATTCATTCACGGGATGTGGGCTTCGCTGGCTAGTCCAGCATTTATTTCCCATCCCTAGTTACCCTTGAGAAAGTGGTGGTGAGCTGTCTTCTTGAAACTCTGCAGTCCATCTGGTGTAGGTACACCCACTGTGCTGCTAGGAAGGGAGTTCCAGGATTTTGATCTAGCGACAGTGAAGGAATGGCGATATATTTTCAGGTCAGAATGATGAGTGACTTGGAAGGGAACTTCCAGGTGGTGGTGTTCTCATTGATCTACTGTCCTTGTCCTTCTAGATGGTAGTGGTCGTGGTTTTGGAAGGTGTTTCTATTGAGCCTTGGTGAATTCCTGCACTGTATCTTGTCGAAGGCACATACTGCTGCCACTGTGCATCAGTGGTGAAGGGAGTGAAGGTATGTGGATATGGTGCCAATCAAGCAGGCTGCTTTGTCCTGGATGATGTCAAGCTTCTCGAGTGTTGTGGGAGCTGCACACGTCCAGGCAAGTGGGGGGCATTCCATCAAACTTCTACTTGTGCCTTGTAGATGGTGGACCGGCTTTGTGGAGTCAGGAGGTAGGTTATTCATTGCACGGTTCCTAGCCTCTGACAGTAGCCACAATATTTACATGGCTAGTCCAGTTCAATTTCTGGTCAATGGTAACCCCCAGGATGTTGACAGTGGAGCATTCAGTGATGGTAATGCCATTGAACATCAAGGGATGATGGTTAGATTCTCTCTTGTTGGAGATGGTCATTGCCTGGCACGTGTGGCACGAATGTTACTTGCCACTTGTCAGCCCAAGCCTGGGCATTGTCCAAGTCTTGCTGCATTTGGACATGGACTGCTTCAGTATTTGAGGAGTCATGAGTGGTGCTGAACATTGTATAATCATTAGCAAACATCCCCACTTCTGACCTTATGACGGAAGAAAGGTCATTGTTGAAGCAGCTGAAGATGGTTGGGCTGAGGACGCTACCTAGAGGAATTCCTGTGTTGATGTCTTGGATCTGAGATGACTGACCTCCAACAACCACTACCATCTTCTTCTGTGCGAGGTATGACTCCAGAGAGCAGAGAGCTTTCCCCCTGATTCCCATTGACTCCAGTTTTGCTAGGGCTCCTTGATGCCACACTCGGTCAAATGCAGCCTTGATGTCAAGGGCAGTCACTCTCACCTCAGCTCTTTTGTCCATGTTTGAACCAAGGCTGTAACGATGTCAGGAGCTGAGTGGCCCTGGCTGGTGCCAAACTGGGTGTCAGTGATCAGGCTATTGCTAAGCAAGTGCCCTTGATGGAAGTAATGACCCCTTCCATTTCTTTAATGATGATCGAGAGTAGACTGATGGGGAGGACATTAGCCGGGTTAGATTTGTCCTGCTTTGTGTACAGGACATACCTGGGAAAATTTCCACATAGCTGGGTAGATGCCAGTGTTGTAGCTGCACTGAAACATCTTGGCTAGGGGCGTGGCAGGTTCTGGAGCACAAGTCTTCAGTGCTATTGCTGGAATATTGTCAGGGCCCATAGCCTTTGCACTATCCAGTGCCTTCAGCCATTTCTTGATATCATGTGGAGTGAACTGAATTGGTTGAAGACTGGCATCTGTGATGCTGGGAACCTCCAGAGGTGATCGAGATGGATTATCCAAATGGTACTTCTGGCTGAAGATAGTAGTAAATGCTTCAGCCTTATCTTTTGCATTGATGTGCTGGGCTCCTCAGTCATTGGGGATGGTGATATTTGTGAGGCTCCTCCTCCTCCAGTGAGTTGTTTAATTGTCCACCACCATTCAAGACTGGATGTGGCAAGACTGCAGAGCTTAGATCTGATCCGTTGGTTGCGGGATTGCTTAGCTCTGTCTATCACAACAGTATATACTGCTTACACTGTTTGGCACGCGGTAGTCCTGCATTATAGCTTCACCAGGTTGACACCTAATTTTTAGGTATGCTTGGTGTTGCTCCTGGCATTCCTGTCTGCACTCTTCATTGAACCAGGGTTGATCCCCTGGCTTGATGGTAGTGGTAAAGCGGGGAATTTGCCACGTCATGAGGTTACAGATTGCGTTCGAGTACAATTCTGCTGCTGCCGATGGCCCACAGCAGCTCAAGGATGCCCAGACTTGAGTTGCTGGATCTGTTCAAAGTCTATCCCATTTAGCACGGTGGTGGTGCCATACAACACAATGAAGGTATCCTCAATGTGAAGATGGGACTTTGTCTCCACAATGGCTGTGCCGTGGACACTTCTACCCATACTGTCATGGACAGATGCATTTGTGGCAGGCAGATTGGGCGGATGAGGTCAAGTATGTTTTTCCATCTTGTTGGTTCCCTCAGCACCTGCCGCAGATTCAGCCTAGCAGCTATGTCCTTTAGGACTCAGCCAGCTCGGTTAGTAGTGGTGCTACTGAGTCACTCTTGGTGATGGACATTGAAGTCTCCCACCCAGAGTACATTCTGTGCCATTGCCACCCTCAGTGCTTCCTCTAAGTGGAGTTCAACATGGAGGAGCACTGATTCATCAACTGAGGGAGGGTAGCATGTGATAATCAGCAGGAGGTTTCCTTGCCCATATTTGACCTGATGCCACGAGACTTCATGGGGTTCAGAGTCAATATTGAGGACTCTCAGGACAACTCCCTCATGACTTTATACCACTGTGCCTCTTTCACAGCTGGGTCTGTCCTGCCAGTGGAACAGGACATACCCATGGATGGTGATGGTGGTGGTGATGGGACATTATCTGTAGGGTATGATTCTGTCAGGATAACTATGTCAGGTTGTTGCTTGACTAATCTGAGAGACAGCTCTCCCAATTTTGGCACTAGCCCCCAGAAGTTAGTAAGGAGGACTTTGCAGCGTTGACTGGGATGAGTTTCCTGTTGTCGTTTCCGGTGCCTAGGTTGATGCCGAATGGTCCGTCCTGTTAATTCCTTTTTTGAGACTTTGTAGCGGCTTGCTACGGCTGAGTGACTTGCTAGGCCATTTCAGAGGGCACTTAAGAGTCAACTACAATGCTGCGGGTCTGTAGTCACATGTAGGCCATATCAGGTAAGGGCGGCAGATTTCCTTCCCTAAGGGACATTAGTGAACCAGATGGATTTCCCAACAATCAGCAATGGTTTCATGGTCGTCATTAGACTTTTAATTCCAGATTTTTATTGAATTCAAATTCCACCATCTGCCGTGACGGGATTCAAACCCAGGTCCCCAGAGTATTGACCTGGATCTCTGGATTATTGTATCTGGTGTTTACATAGAGTAAATAGCACAGAAACAAGGAATTAGTCCAACTGATCCATGTCAGTGTCTTTTGCCCCACACTTTTATTCCTCTTTCTCTCATGATCTTATTTAGCTTCCCCTTAAATGCATCAAATGTGTAATTATTGCTAATAGTTACCACTGTATACTTATTTTAATGAAAGCCACTTGAACTCATCATTTTATGGAATAATTTATAGTGAGAATATCTATTCCCCAACACTATTGATTTCTTGAAAGTCTTGCATCTGTCACTTTACACCTGAAACTGAGCTCCCAGTCATTGTTGACTATTTCCCTGAAGCATATGAGAGGGGCCTTTCACTAAACACCCAGAAAGTTAAGGTCCTCTTCCAACCAACTCCCACAGCACAGCATCTCCCCACCATCGATTAAGATCAATGGTGAGATCCTGAAATATATAGACCATTTTCCAAACTTGGGAGCTTCCACTCAATGAAAGCAGACATAGACAATGAAATTCATCATCGCCTCCAATGTGCCAGCTCAGGCTTTGGCTAACTGAGGAAAATAATATGAGGACCAAGATTTCATACCTGAGACTAAGGTTGTGAGTTATCGGACAGCAGTGATTCATGAGCAGCTGGCCATTTAAATCACCAGCTGCCTCCACTGAATTAGCATGTTGGAAGGCCAGGAGTGTGGAATCCGGAGTGTGCAGATTATAACAGGTAAGAGGAGGTCTGAACTTGATGGCTTCTTATGGATAACCAGTGTATCCCTTCGGAGAGGTAAGGTACCCCTTTGGAAAGTGTCCCAGGACACCTTTGGGAGAGGTAAAACACATGTTGGGAGAGTTAAAGCACTCTTTGGGAGAGGTAAGACACCCTCTGGGGCTGTAAAAAGTGGACATGATTATGCACTTTTTATGCACAAAATCATTGAAACTATAAAGCTTTCAAGGAGCTGTCCAGCTGTCAAGGAAATGTTTGGCTATCAAGAAAATGTTAAGGAGCTGTACTATTAGCAAATCTGTCAAAGCTATCCAGGAAGTATCAAACCTTTCAAAGCTGTCAAAGCTATCCAGAAAGTGTCAAAGCTGTCAAGGTATTGTCCAAGGACACTGGGTAAGTTAACATGGAGGCATGGGTTGGCATAAGTTGGCTCTATGTTGGCATGGGGGTGTGGCGAAATGGGGGTAGATAGAGGGGCACAAAGTTGGCATGGGGTGAGGGGCCATGGGGGTGGGTAGAAGGTAACTAAGTTGGCAAAGGGGTGTGGGACCATAGGAGGTGGGTGGGCGAGGGCATGGGTTAGCATAGGTTGGTGTAGATAGGACATAGGCAGTGTGTGAGGGGGTGACAGGTGAAGGATGAGAGCTAGAGGGATGTTTTTGTTTTATTACTTTTTATTTATTTCAACACTGTGCAGGGGCACAGAAGCAAACCTTGCGCCCAGCCCGCCTCTGCACCTGACAACCTGTGGATTCTTTCTGGGGTTGCCCCGTCATCCTCCCCCCCTCCAACCCCCATCACCAGCCCCCCCACCCCCGTCACCCCACAACAAAACATACCACCTGTGGGCAGCCATTTTAAAAGATTAGGTTTGCTGAGCTGGAAAATCTCCTGATTCAGCAAACTGACCCTGGGACGAAAAATTGGGCCTTGGACATCCTACAGCAGGCACCTCAAAGCACTGGAAAAGTACCACCTGTGCCTTCACAAGATCCTCCAAATCCAGTGGCATGAAGGCAGTGCAAAGGCAATGTTCTCTCCCAAGCCAATGTGCCCAGCATTGAGATGTTTTTGTTTCATGTTTGTTTATAGGATGTGGGCGTCGCCAGTCCATCCCCAATTGCCCTTGTTCAGAGGGCATTTAAGACTCACCCACATTGCTGTGGATCTGGAGTCACATGTAGGCCAGACAGCAGATTTCCTTCCCTAATGGATATAAGTGAACCATTTGGGTGTTTATGACAATTGGCAATGGTTTCACAGTCATTATTAAACTTTTTAATTCCAGATTTTTATTGGATTCAAATTCCATCTGCCATGGTGGGATTCAAACCCGGGTCCCCTGAGCATTATGCCTTGGTTTCCAGATTACCGGTCCAGTGACAATACCACTACACCATTGCCTCCCCACGTTGCTTTTACGCCTGACACCAGACTCCTGAAGCAATTGCTCTACTAGGAATTTGGCCATGGCAGGATACTCCCAAGAGGACAATTGCTTTAGGGATCTTGTCAAAGCATCCCTGAAGAAGTTAAACATCCCTGTCATCTCAGGTGAGTCGTTGGCTTGTGACTGACCAAAATGGTGAAGGTTCATTCAGAAAGGCATCAAACACATCGAGAGATTTTGTCAAAAACATAAATAGGTGAAGTTGAGGCATTGAAGAGAGTGCACAAACCTCTCAATGGCTCATCTACCCAAACCTCCCAGTACCACTTGCCCCGCATATGTCCTCATATCATACATTGGATTTACCAGCCATCTTAGAACCCATTGAACTGGAATGGAAGCAAGTTATTCTCAATCCCAAAGGACTACCCAAGAAGAAGAAGGTATCTGAAAGCATTATACTCTAGGGTGCTACACCTCATGGATCATATGCCTACACAGCTAAAATTCATGACTGTCCAAAATGAGGACTGAACCTATTAACTCATCAACAAATATTGAATAGGATCACCAATAGTTTTAAAAACCAACAAGAAATGAATAAAGCATCAGAAAACTGAACAAAAAATTGTTCACGTTACTTTAATAAGCTTCCAATTTTGAATTAGCAAATGGCAGCAGGAAGCAATCATTCCAAAAATATTGGGCAATCAGTATGGGGTGTCAACTTGAACATCCCCAAGCTGAAAACTTCGTGGTAAATTCACAGCATTTATGAAAAAAAACGTTAAAATAATCAGTTTTACAATAAACTGCAAATTTTTAATCTGTGAGGGTTTCTTGTAATCTTTGTAACACCACCTGACTCCAGCTCCTCTGCTGCGAAACCCCTCACCCATGCCTTTGTTACCTCTAGACTTACTATTCCAACCTACTCCTGACTGGCCTCCTATGCTCTACCTTCCATATGATTGAGGTCATCCTAAGCATTGCTGTCCGTGTCCTAATTCGGACTAAGTCTGTTCACTCATCACTCCTGTGCTTACTCTGGTTCCTGCCTTAACTTTAAAATTCTCAACCTTATTTTCAATTCCCTCCATGCTCTCATCCCTCCCTACCTCTGCAATTTCTTCAAGCCCTACAGCCCTCTGAGTTATCTGTGCTCTTCCAAATCTGGTTTCTTGAGCAGCCCCAATTTTAATTGCTCAGTTATTGGTGGCTATCTTCGGCTGTTAAAGTGCTAGGCTCTGGAATTCCCTCCCTAAACCTCTTATAAGTAATGACAAATTGCTGGAAAACATTTTCTCAAAGAACTCTGCTCATGTTTCATTAGCCTGCAAAAGTTCAAAGTAAAGTACCCAAATTAGGTGCTTTACATTTAAAATTCTCATCCATCTGTTCAATTTCCTCTATGAATTCAGCCCCTCTCTATCTCTGCAAGCTCTCTCCAATAACTCAGCAATCAACCAACCTCATTCCAACCAATTTCATCACTCTGCTTAGACCTTAAGTTCTGGAAATCCCTCCCTAAATCTCTCCATCTCTCATCTTTGAAAATGTTCCTTAAAATTACCTCTTTAACCAAACGAATGTTGGTTGGGACACCAAGCAGAATCTTCTGCTCTTCTTCAACTAGGCCCACAGGAAATTTGGCATTCACTAAATTGGTAGTCAGGGCCTTAGTGTAGCAGTTTGTCTAAAATACAGCACCAGCAACAGTCTAGCACTCACTTTGTGCTACACCACAATGCTAGCCTATATTATGTACTCAAGTCTTGGAATGGAGCCATAACTTCTCTTGCTGAGAGGCAGTGAGTTCCACAACTCAGTTAAACAGATAATGGTGGACTAATTCCTGTTTGAGCAGAGAATGGAAAGCAGCAGATTCAAGTAGATCTGGTCTGAGTGGACAGAACTGGGTAGGCAGACAGTTGGCTCTATTTTAGGATGGACTGTGTGATTAAACCTTTTCTGAATGGCTTTTGTACGTGGATCAAGCAAGTTGGGCAGATTACATGGTTTGTGCTTGTTCATATGGTCACTGACACCAGCAAGACCTTTGTAAAAGGAATTGTTGGAGGAAGTAATATTTTTATATTGCTCTTAAAAACAATAAAGAGGATGATTTTCATGGTCTACTCAAAAGACAAGTGATGAAACCCAAGGAACATTTGAGACTGCGGTGTGATTGATACAAATCATTGTTGGGAGCTAATCTTGCACAACTCTGAGGGGTTGGAAACTGCATCAAACCCCTTGGGAGTTATGCTGGTCATGAAATGTATTTTGTAAATACCAAAGCTATTGCAAATGTATTGAGACACCTCAGAGTGCAACATACTGTATGGGAAAAAGTTGAATTTTATTGCACTCTCTGTAATATTCAATATGAATGGTTTTGGAATGTACTTTTACAAATTTTATTAATAAAATATATTTTGGGGGGGAAAAAATGGCCCAGAATTTACTGCCAACATAACAATGTGTTTAACAGTGCACACTGTCATTAACATGTAAATCTCAACCAACTGCAATTTGTGGAGAGGAAGGGACACTCCTCCCTTAGCCTCAGGGAATCAACAGCTCACTGCAAGTTTCATGATGCTGCACTTGCACATTAATTGCCAATTAAACTTGAAACTTGAAGACTTATGATCCTGAAATTCTAATCAACCAGAAAGGTAGCAATTTAAATTGTATAATTGCAATCTTACAGGTAATAAATTGTTGTTAGAGCTTTTTCAAAGTTTACATTTTAAAGATGTTTTGTTTTCTTACTTGTCCTGTCTCATTTTTTCTCTTTTAATCCAATCTTTCGTTTCCTTTCCAATTCTCTTTCTATACCTAATTTGAATATAATTCATCCTATTTCCTTCTCCATTGTTTCGGTTTCTTTTTCACTTGCTGTTCTCCTTGGGGAGGAGAATATTGAGAGGAGATTTGATAGAGGTTTTCAAAATCATGAAGGGTCTGCTCAGAATAGATAGAGAAAAATTGTTCCCATTTGCAGAAGGGTTGAGCACTAAAGGACACTTTGGTGATTGGCAAAAGAAGCAACAGTGACATGAGGAAAATCTTTTTTATGCAGTGCATATTTAGGATCTGGAATGCTCTGCCTGAGAGTGTGGTGGAGGCAGATTCAATCTAGGCCTTCAGAAGAGATTTGGATAATTATCTGAAGCGAAAATAAATGCTGGGCTATGGGCTAAAGGCCAGAGAGTGGGACCATTTGAGTTATTTTTCAAAGGGCTGGCATTTGCAAGATGGGCCTAATGACATCCTTCTAATCCACACCATTCCATGATTCTATAATTCTTAATCTCATTGTTTAAGGAGATGAACTGTTGATTCCATTACTCACGAAGATTCCAGATGCATCTTTAGCAAGCTTGTCCCGCCATTATCCGTTCACACAATTACAGGGCATAAATATGTCGACTTGAAGAGTGAGAGATAAAGTCGACTTAGTGGGACATGCTGCAAGGTGTCCCGTCCCAGCAAACTTTGGGCCAATATTTCTCCAAAACAGTGAGACCCTTCAATCCATTTACTCACGTGCGAACCCTTCCTCTTCCGGCACCTTTGAATCAGTTGGGAAATTGTCTATCTGAATGCATCTTCGAAATTTGGTTTAGGCTGAGTGATGGCGAGGTAGTAACCGGACGCAATTCCCTGCCCAATCTCCCTCTCCCCGGCTAGCTCCTTCACAGGCTGATGAAGATTCAGGTCACGTCGCGCTTTGCTGTGGACGCGCATTGCTCGTTTCCGCGGCACGTTCCTGTGTCTCCCCCCCCCCCACCGCTTGCAGTGAAAGGAGTAGCGGTGGTGGGAGAGGCAGCGGTCGAACCGGTTCGATAGTCCGATCAGAGCGGAGAAAGCGCTCCATCATCCCCGGGACTTGGATATGGAACTGTTGGGGAGTTGCACAGCTTCGGACCATTCCTGATAAGCCTCAGTCCCAGGTAAAAGTCCCCGAGATGGAACGGGAGAAGGAGCTGATGAGAGCGCTAACCGGGGACTCAGCACCCACTGAGGGGCTCTCTCACATTAATTATTCTATATGTTCCGTTATTTAGCTTAGCCTTTCGTCCTGCCTGTCCCGCTGAACCTTTTTCCCGTCTGCTGACATCCACTGCCACCTTTTTGAATATTTCTCCATCTTTATAGGTGTTAAATAACAATATCCCACATTATTCAAACCAAAAACAAATGTTTATCTGAAGGAAATCTGCTCCAGGATTCAGGCGAGAGAGAGGAAAAAAAAACTGATGGTTGATGATCTTTCTATCCTCGTGATGCTGTGTTTTTGATGGAATTGGTACGAAGTCTGGTTTGGTGTTGAATGCAAATAGATTCGAGATTTCCTGCTGCTTAATTAGGTTTTTCTTGTTCCTCAGAGTTTCCTGCTTGTTTTAGTATGATGTTTTATATCTTGATTCTCCTTAATATCGTTTTACATGATTTCTTTAAAATATAAATTAATTAATCATTGTGGACTAGCAGAGGGAAAAAAATCTCCAGGCTAGCTGTTGTCATGGAGATTGAGTCTAGCCAAGTGAGTGTGTTTGTGTGCAAGTTGAAAGCAAAATAACAGGTCTCCATATAAAATTAATAAATGCTTTTTGTTTGATAAACAGAATGTGGAGATCAATAAAGATTGTTAGAATGGAATAAGCATATTGTCCTTTTCTCTCCATGATGTAGACTTTACTCCTGAATATCTCCCCATTACCTTGTTTGTATGCAATTTCCACTTGAGTTGGGTTTGATTTGATGGGTTCCTCCACCTCTTCTGGTTTTACCCGGGTAGGCGTATAATCTGATCGACATATAATGTTGGAGATTTACTGATTATTGTGCAGCCAGCTATTAATTGTCTTCAGTACTGGGTCTGCTACCACCACCACCATCCTTAGTTCCACACAGCACCACCCCGCGCCCCCCCACCCCCGCCTTGTTTCCATACATTGATGCAGGATTTTTTTCCTCTTTTCTCTAAAGTGTTTAGGGTGGTATTTGTGAGCTGTTTTTTCCTATTCGTATTCGGGTCTCGTAGACTGGCTGTAACTGGAATCCCTGCTGCTTTAAACAGATCCCATTCAATAGAAACCGCCAAACATCCAGGCACTGCATCTGAGCAGCTAAATCACTAACCCTTTCAGACCTGAAGGGCCTCTTGTCGCATATTGGGGGATGAGAACAGAAATTTAAAAAGTAGCATTATACCATTCTAAAATCTGCTGTCTGCTTTTCAATGAAAGAAATGTTGCGTCCCTTCGTGTGATACATAAATGTGCTCATCATGTAGGGGTTATATATTTCCGCATATTGTGAGAATTTGAAAAGGATCACTTCTTTCAAAATGTAAGCCTGTATTAGCCTTTTTTACTGACTCATTCAAATAGCATTTTGAAATAAGACATTCCCAGCACTGGACAATTTGTGACCTTTCTCCACCTGATTGTAAGTTGTATTGTTTACAAAGTGTTTGGCTAATGCTCAGTTTGAGGGTATTTGCTTTAATTTTGAAAGTAAAAAGTACTATGAATTCCTAAATAGTCAATTCCCAATTCCATTCATGCCACAGGTATGGGGTTTATTTCATGTCATTTCAACTTTAAGTCCTGAAATGATTTTTGGCTCCAATTTGATATTCAATTGTCAGAACTCAGAATAAAGGGTATAGGTATGGAGGTGACTAAGTACAGGATTATGTGTTATATGTATATTTGAATTAAGATATGTTTGCTGTGCATGTATTGTGTATGTATTTCTAGTGTTTGTGTCCTATATATGCGCTTTTAGTGCCTGATCGCCTGCCTACATAGTTATACCTGTAGACAAATGTTCCTGAATGCTATTTTGCTTTGTTCTCAGTAAATTCTTACCTTTTAAATATCGCACTGAAAGAGGTGTTGTAATTGTACTGTTTGAAACGATGAGAAGATTCAATACAGAGAAGCTATTTCCTCTGGCGGGGAATCCAGAACAAGAGGGCATAATCTAAAAATTAGAACTAGGCCATTCAGGAGTGAAATGAGGATGTGCTTTTTTACACAAAGTGTAATAGAAATCTTGAACTCATTCCCCAAAAGACTGGATGCTAGGTTTATTGAAACTTTCAATACTAAGATCGATAGATTTTTGTTAGATGAGGTTATTAAGGGATATGGATCAAAGGCAGGTAAATGGAGTTGAGATATGAATTAACCTTGATGGAAATGAATGGCAGAATAAGCTCAGGGGCTGAATCACCTACTCCTGTACCTGTATATGCAGAGTTGATGTTTACACCAAGCATAGCCTGTACACAGTTCATTTTTGGGAGGAGGGCCTGAGCTATCCTAAAATGCAATTGCTTCTGCTAATTAAATAATTCTTTAGTCAACAAATGTCACTCAGTTGTCAGGAGATTCAGTCTGCAGCTATCTTGCTGAAAAATTTAATATAAGCACTGCATAGAAAATTGTATCCACTGAAAAGAGGTAGCTGGGTGAGTGACAGCCAATGTTATTTGAATTTTAATCTGCTGGAATTTGATGGAAAAGGAGAAGTCTCACATACACCATGTAGGATGAGGGGGCAGGCATGAACATGTCTGAATTGTGACTGTGAGTGTGGTAAGATCACAACTGGTGGGTTACTCTGATTTTCTTTTTTGAATAGGTGGCAGTAGATGGTATTAACAAGTTGACATTTAAAAAATGATATATCTTCTACGAAATGAAACATGGTGAAGCATTGATTCAGAATGACCTAGAAAGTCCCAGGTTCAATCCCTAGTCTGTGTTGATTTTAGTTGATGACAGGCAGGGTGGCATAAGGGTGTTAGATTTGACTCAGTACCTCTAGAGAGGGGAAAATCAGCCAGCGTTCATCCAGTGACCTCTGCTGGAAAGGGCATGTATATAGACATCAGGTGGGAACAGAATCAGTTCAGCAGTGTAACCCTCCACATTCAAATTATCCACTGAAACTTATCTAGGTTCACACATGCAGAAGTCACATCTGTGACAAATCAGAGTGCATGCATCCATACCATGCCTCAGCAAGAGGTAGTACTTTCAGGGAAGGAGAGGGATTAAAAGGGGAATTGGGGAGAAAATGAGACATGGAGGGCAAGGAGATTTTGCAAATTGCTGATGTTTTTGTTTCTATTTGATTCATTTTTGTGATGTGTGGGTCACTGACAAATCCAGCATTTATTGCCCATCCCTGGTTGTCATTTGAGCAGGTGGTGGTGGGCTCCCTACAACTGAATGGCTTGCTAGGCCATTTCAGAGGGCAGTTAAGAGTTAACCACATTGCTGTGGGTTTGGAGTAACATGTAGGCCAGACCAGGTAAGGAGAGCAGATTTCTTTCCCTGAAGGGCATTAGTGATACAGGTGGGTTTTTACAGCAATTTAGTAGCTTCATGATGATCATTAATGAAACATGTATGATAGCCAATTGTCTCATGTCAGTAACACGGAGATGCTTGGTTTGCAGTTGTTGACTTGACTCTACAAAGCAGCATGATAGAAATGTTCCTCAGAACTTTTCTTTAAGAAATAGATAACATGCCTATGTTATTCCTGTGGTGATCCAGTCTAATTATTTAATTATAATGACTCATTGGGTATATTAAATAAATCAGTGGGTTTATTTTTACACATTACATTCAGAGGAACATCAGCTTCATGTGTTAGCAGGTGTCAAACATTATTTTGAGCTTCGAGTCAGATTTTGCTTATACTTGGACAAAATAAACCTTGTTTGAACCAAATTTAAATAAATGACTGCTTTTACCTCCATTTGTAGTCTCTCTTTGACCAGGTACTCAGCGTCTAACCACCACTGCACTGCACAATGAAAACAGAAAATGCTGGAAATACTTAGGTCGAGCAGCATCTGTGAAAAGATAAACAATATTAATGTATCAGTTTTGTGATCGTTCATTAGCATTCTCTGTTTCTCTTTCAGATTTCCAGCATCACGGTTTTTTGCTTTAGTAATACTGCACATGCTACTTTGAGTTCTAATTCATGCCCCTTTTATTCACAGCACTCCTATTCCCTTCTAGTACTCACTGTACTCTCCTATAGAAACGTAGAACAGCACAGATGGAGACTGCGGGGCTCTTTTGAAGAGCAGTCCAGTTAGTCCCACCCTCCCTCTCTTCCTTCATATCTTTCCAACTTTTTCTCCTTCTAGTATTTATCTAATTTTCTTTTAAAAGCTGCTATTGAATCTGCATTTAGTATGCTATCAGGCAGTGCATTCCAAACCCGAATTGCTCGTTGAGTAAAAAAAGTATTTTCTTGTTATTGCGTCTGTCAATCACCTCAAATTTGTGCCCTCTGGTTATTGACCCTTCAGCCATTGGGAACATCTATCTACATCCTTCGTTATTTTAAATACCTCATAAAATCTGGTCTTAGCGTTCTGTGCTCTAAAGAGAACGGCAGCAGCTTCTCCAGCCTATTTATGTAACTCTAATCCCTTATCCCTGGACTCATACTAATAAATCTCTTCTGTACCTTCTTCAAACATGTGAAGTCCTTCCTAAAGTATGATGCCCAGAATTGGATGCAGTACTCCTGATGGGTTGAAACTATTATTTTATATTGGTTTAGCATATCTTCCAGGCTTTTGCGCTTTATGGGGTGGTGGTCAGGGGAGTTTTGACTTTCTGGTCCATTGTGATCTGGTTGGGGATGGGGTGGTTCAGGTTTCCCTGCGTGCTTTGTCTGATGCCACTGGAAGATTTTCCACCCACGTATCCATCTGATAGTCAGGCAAGAATGGTGGAGAAGAGGCCACAGGACCAAGTATGTCAGATCCCTGATCCCTAAGGGAGAAGGAGCGGTCCAATACTGGAAGCTGGGGTAGTGTGAGAAGTTTGAACCCTGACCCTGATTTTGTGGGGCCCAATCCTGAGGAAGGGTGCTGATCCCCGGGATGGTGTGATGGGGATGTGCCCAGTCCCTGTCCCTGGATGATGGTCTGATCCCTGACTCTGGGGACGTTAGAGGGAGGGTGTCCGGCCCTTGGATGGCGGTCCAGTCCCTGAGCCTGACGGTGCAACACCAAAGGGAGTGGAATAAAAACAAAATGCTGAACATACTCAGGAGGTCAGGCAACATCTGTGGAAAGAGAAACAGAATTAATGTTTCAGGTTGATGACATAATCAAACGCAATCTGACTTTAACAAATCCCTACTAGCTCTTCTTTATTGATGCACGCTTGTCCAAATGGCTGTTAATTTTCCCCAGGATTATTGTATTTAAAACTTTCCCGTGACTGACAAATTTACTATACCAGGGTATTCCCATTGCCCCCTGGCATTTGCACAACCCTAACACATCTCTAAATATTTGCAGTATCTTCCAGTGATCCGAACTTGCAGTTATTCCTCTTATATGCCGTACCCTCCTGTGTTCCCTAGAATTCACAGTATCCCCTGTGACCCTTGTTTGATTGCAATTCTAGCTATTTTGGGCATATAAGATAATCTAATGTTACTTGCTGTACAATTGGTTGTGCCAATTGACAGCATTCTTTTAAAGTTACCATGTATTGTTCAAACAAACTCATGGGAGAATTGATTTTGAGTCCCATAACTGAGTATGGTTATTCAAGAGCTATAACCAAGGAAAAGCTGTTGTAAGGAAGAGATTAGAACAATGGAGATCATAAAAAAGGGGGCTAGTAATAACTAGAGGTTTGTAATAACAAGGATTTGTAATAATGAGTAACAAAGTGAGTTTGTAGTAATGAGAGATTGGTGGAGTTCTGTAATGAGAATGCCTAATAAAGAAGAATGAGCAACCTTATCATGACTTGTAGTAGTAATAATAAAAATAATGGGTTTGTAATAACTAAAATTAGCAAAATAGTTGTTTGTTACAACCATGTAGCCTAAAAGCTCTCCTTGGCCATTAGACTGATGGAATTATATTGTTGCGTGACTTAAGTCTGTTACAAAAAGGCACCTCTGACCTTGGATAATTTTCCAGCCTGATGGTGGCAGAGTGTGACTGTGACAGGCTTTGGAGGCCTGGTTTAATGTCTCAGTTTGAAAATGCTCATCCGTGTATCCAACTTCCTTCATTTCCTGGCTCCTTCTTATATCTGTAACCTTCTCTATTCCTACAACCCCTTGTGAACTTTGTGTTCCTCCAACTCTGACCTTTTGTGCCTTCCCTATTTCCTTTACTTGGCCTTGGTGGCCATGTTCAGCCATCTAGGCCCAATGGTCAAGAATTCATTTCCTAAACTTCTCCGCCCCTCTATCTCTCTTTATCATTTTGTAAGACTCTCTTTAAAACCCACACCTTTGACCAAGCTTTTAGTTACCCTTTCTTCCTAATATACCTTCTTTGTCTTGTTGTTGACCTTTTATGAGATGAAGTTCCTTGGGCAACTTTTCAATATGTGATATAAAATCAAGACTGTGGGCAGAATATTATGGGTAGGAGGTGGTGGTGTGGGTGGGGGAGGGAGGTGGTGGTGCAGAATGCTCACCGCCCCCGAAGCACAATTGGCATGAAGTCAATGTGCTCCATGCCAGCCTGCCCTGCAGCCATAAAGCACTGTGGGTGGGCTTAACAGGGGCAGAGTGGGAATTCCGCCCTCCACTGGGAGTAAGTTGGGAGCTGCTGGATAATCAGGTTGGCCGGCAGCTCCATCAGTCCTGGCAGTGCCAAAAGCGCATTAGTGGGTGCTGCCAGGACTGCAGTGAGGAAGCAGGAAAAGGCCCAATGGATCCTTGGAAACAGGTAAGTCTTGGGCAGGTTGGTGAGGTGGGGGCGGTGTGTTTTAAGGCAGGAGGTGGGTAGAAAGAGGAGGGTGTTCTATCCTTTGGGGGTGTCTGTGTGTCTGTGTGTTGCCCCTAATCCACAAAGGGCAGCCCCAAAGATAGAAACCCCCTTCCTTCCCGCCCTTTGAAGAATTTTTTTTTCAATTGGGCTGCCCACAGTAACTGTTTACTGGTGTGGGCAGAGTGTTATTGGGGTCAGTTGGCTTGATTATCTATTTTAATATGGTGAGAGGGCTGCCGAATTTCTTCCAGACTTGTCGATTTAAAATTCCCTCCTAACTCGCCTCATGGTCTCCACTCTTTGCCCCATTCACAACTTTGCTGCTCGTACCCTGTTGGTAACCTATGTTGGCTTGCAGTCCTCGAATCATTCAAATTAAAAAATCTCATCTTCTTTGTTTAAGTTCGTTCATAGCTGCCCCTTTCCCTGTTTTTTGGTAGCCTGTTCTCACCATACCATACAATGCCTTACTATTGTTATCTCCATCTCTCTCACTCTGAACTTTTGTGGAATTCCCCCTCTGTTTGCCCCACAATTACCAGCCATTCCTACAGCTTTCTATGTCCCATGCTCTAGAATTTCCTCCCCCTCTCCACTTCTCTCTTTTCCTTTTAAAACCCTCTTTAAGACCCAGGTCTGAAATTGAACTTTTATCATCTCTGCTAATATCACTGTGACTCCGTCTGTAGCACACTCAACCCTGAATCACAAGATTCTGGATTCAAATCCTATTCCAGGGCTTGAGTGCAAAAATCAAGGCTGAAGCTCCTGTGCAGTACTGAGGGAATGCTCCACTGACTGGAGGTGCCACCTTTTGGGGAAAGTAAACCAAGGCCCCATTTGCTTGCTTGGGTGAATGTAAAAGTCACTATTTTGAAGACGAGCAAGGGGGTTTATCCCTCATGTCCTGGCCAATATCTATCCCATGATCAATATCACAAAAACAAATTATCTGATCATTATTATGTTGCTGTGGGAGTTTGTGGAGGAGTATTGGCAACCACGTTTTCTACGTTGCAACAGTGACTACACTTCAAAGGTACTTCATTGACTGTAAAGTGCCTTGTAACATCGTTGGTCATGAAAAGCACTATATAAATCCCTAATATTTATTTATTGTGTCCATTTTTGCCTTTATTACTCCTCTAAGAAACGGCTTAGGACATAGCACCTTTACCGTAGAGCAATATAAATTAAGCCATTATTATGTTAAACTGCCCTTGCAGTTAATCCTTTGGTACAACATTGTTCTGGCACAAAGTACAGGAAAAATGTTAAATGATATATTTGCATCATTTTAGTGTTTGCATGGGACCACTCATAATTTCAACGGACATATTCTGCCCATCACTTATAAAGGGAAATCCAAGAAGTGTTGGAGACCAGTGAGGAGCCAGTAGAATGGTTTGATAAAATGCTCCTACCACTAATAGAGTTATACCGTCATGCCAGTGCAATTCTAGTACAACATCTAGATGTTTTAAATTCTGAGTGTCCTGTACCCTGTAGTACTTTTACAAATGGTGTCTCCTTCTTTGGCATGCAATTTCCTTTTGAATGAAAATATTTTTACTGTTGTTCAATTTGACACTTTATTTGGATACAATATTTCTATCCTATCTATGACAGCCCTGAGGATGCCAGTAATCTTGTGTGTGAAAGTGAAAGAGGGTTTGCCAAAAATTCCTTTAAACAACCTTGTGAATTCAACATCTGTCAAAGCTGGTGAGACATGAGTAATTCTAGAGTAGTGGTAGAGGTTAAAATGGACTTGAAAGGTTACTGGTTTCTTTTTTCCTTTTTTTAATTTAAGGAATCACTAATTTGAGCTGTTAAGGATCTTTTCATTTCAAAGGAGCAGTATTTTCCCCTTAATATAAAATAATTTAGCCAAGTTAGGACAGTGAACTGTACAAACACTGATTTCAGTATTAACTGATTTGTTAAATTCTTATAATTGTTTGAATTTGTGTATGGTGTTGCTTTATGATTTAAGAATACTCCCAGTCATAAATGTGTGCAGGGATCTATAGAGTGCATGTGAAGTCTAATATGTTGAGGCATCAGAAGATTTCAAGCTACACTGCTGTAGCTTTGTATTTAATCTGAACACTGCTTACCATATTTACATTTTTGTTAGCTATAAAGTTGAGTTTGAAATTTGCTTTGTGAAAAATGTTATTATAACTAACCTGCTGCCCTGCACAAAATACAGATTTTCTGAATGAACAGTCCAAAATCAGGAACTTGGGGTATTTGATATTGTGAGCTTGAGCACACTAATCCACAGTGCCCACTACAGCTATCTTTAACAGCCTTGACACATTGCCACAGATTTTCTTTGACAGTTTTGTTAAAATCTTTGCTTTAATTGCTGTTTTGCTCTTCTGGTGAGGTGTGAAATGTAAATTGTCTTCATTGAAAGAGAGAGGAGAGCAGAAGATTGGCAATGTTGGGCTGGGCATGTTGAAGGATTATCTCAGCTGTTGAGTGGATACATGATGCTACCAGCCTGACAGTTTGCTTTTCCTTTAATCCCTGCGCCCTGGGTACAGTTTTGGGCTCTGGCTTCTGCTCATGGTAATACTTAAAGTGGATATTTTATAAATTTAAAGGACTCAAAATGCCTCTCAGTGGAAAGTGGGTGCAACCAGCACTTTTCTATAATTAGTTATCCAGTAACAAATTTGCATTTTCAGAAATTGCATGTTTCAGATTGTTTTCCTCTGATTTTGTTAGTGGGACTTTTAATTACACAGATGAACTGTCATTCTTGTTTTTCCTTAAAGGCAGAATTGGAGCTCAGGTTTTTATATTTGTGAGCTCTTCAAGCAGTGTAAAGAGATTTTTTCAGTTACATGTAGCACTCACCAGCCTCTATAATAATATAGCATGTCCACGCCAGCCACAAACTGTGCTGTTTTACAGCTTTAGCATTTGTAACATATAGTTCATTGGCAACTGTTACCTGCACTACTTTGCCCAACTGGTCACTTCTCATATGCTCCTTAACGGTGAGCATTGACAGACCTGATGCTGAACCAGATGCTGTCGTTACCCAACACAAACGATGTATTTTTCATTAGTAGTCACTTCATTTTAATTGGATCAGAAATCTTGGCTGATTTTGCTCTGCCTAGCCCTGGGGTACTTAGACCAATTTCCATACCTCTACTGTTACCTTGACAATGGGCTGTTAGTTTCGCACAGAATGTGGATTCCTGCTCAAAGTTTTGTTTTATGTTGATTTGTAATTATTAACTGCTGCCACTTATTCTTAGGGTACACTTACACACTGACTTTAACCTTGCAGTGAAACTGAAGCTGGAATGCAAACATAGCATTAGTTAAGTGACCTGATTCCTGATTGATCTTGGAATGGTAAATTAACCCCACCATAGCAGATGGATACTTCAAACCTGAATCAATGATCACATTATAAACAAGAACTTCAGCAACTCAGGGTCCAAACTAATCTTTCCTATTGGAAACTTGTTTCGAACATCGTTACTTTTTTGTAGGGAAGTGAGAGTGAGTTTGGAAAACCCAGTGAAAATCAGTCCTCCAAATATGCAGGAAACTCAGAAGTTGTTTGCTCTCTGTTCCCTTGATGACAAGGGGAGACAATGGCGTAGTGGTATCGTCGCTGGGCTAAGAATCCAGAATCCTGGGGACCCGGGTTTGAATCCAGCCACAGCAGGTGATGGAACTTGAATTCAATAAAAAAGTCTGGAACTAGAAGTCTAACGCTTGTTGTAAAAACCCTTCTGGTTCACAGCCTACACAGCGACAGCAATGTGGTTGACTCTCAACGCCCTCTGAACATGCCCAGTTGTAATAAACCGCTACAAAGTCACAAAAAAAAGTAATGAAACCGTATGGATCACCTGGCATCGACCTAGGCACCGGAAATGACACTGCCACTGCAAAGTCCTCCTTAGTAACATCTAGGGGCTAGTGCCAAAGGGAGATCTGTCTCACAGACCAGTCAAGCAACGCCTGACATGGTCAAAAACAGAATTACCTGGAAAAACTCAGCAGGTCTGGAGAAGAAAAGAGTTGACGTTTTGAGTCCTCATGACCCTTCGACAGAACTTGAGTTCGAGTCCAAGAAAGAGTTGAAATATAAGCTGGTTTAAGGTGTGGGGGGGGTGGAAACATCCTCACGGAATCATACCTAACAGATAATGTAAGAACCCACCGGCAGGACAGACCCAGCATGATGGCAGCACAATGGTATATGGTCTGAAGGGAGTTGCCCTGGGAATCCTCAACATCAACTCCAGTCCCCATGAAATCTCATAGCATCAGGTCAAACATGGGCAAGACAATCCGCTGCTGATTACCACATACTGCCCTCCCTCAACTGATGAATCAGTGCTTCTCCATGTTGAATATCACTTGGAGGAAGCACTGAGGGTGACAAGGGCACAGAATGTACTTTGGGTGGGCGGACTTCAATGTCCACCATCAAGAATGGCTCAGTAGCAATACTACTAACTGAACTGGCGGAGTCCTAAAGGACATGGTGGTGAGGGAACCATAAAGAGGGAAAAACATACTTGACCTCATCCCCACCAACCTGCCTGCCAGTATCTGTAGGAGTGACCACCACACAGTCATTGTGATCACAAAGTCACATTGAGCCTACCTTCCATTATGTTGTGTGGCACTACCACATGCTAAATGTGCTAGATTTCGAACAGATCTAGGAACTCCAGACTGGGCATTCCTGAGGCACTGTGGGCCATCAGCAGCAGCAGAATTATACTCGAACACAATGTGTAATCTCATGGCCAGGCATATCCCCCTATCATTACCATCAGCCCTGGTTCAATGAAGGGTGCAAGAGGGCAAGACAGCAGCAACATCAGGCATACCTTAAAATCAGGTGTCAACCCGGTGAAGCTATAACACAGGACTACTTGTGTGCCAAACAGCATAAGCCAACAGTATAGACAGAGATAAGCACTCATACAACCAATGGATCAAATCTAAGTTCTTCAGTCTGCTATGTCTAGTTGTGAATAATGGTGGACAATTAAACAATTCACTGGAGGAGGAGGAGACTCCACAAATATCTCCATCCTCAATGATGGAGGAGCCCAGCACACCAGTGCAAAAGAAAAGACTGAAGCATTTGCTACAAACTGCAGCCAGAAGTGCTGAGTGGATGATACATCTTGGCCTCCTCTAGAGGTCCCCAGCATCATGGATGTCAGTCTTTAGCCAATTCAATTCACTCCACGTGATATCAAAAAATGGCTGAAGGCACTGGATACTGCAAAGGCTATGGGCCCTAACAATATTCTGGCAATAGTACTGAGGACTTGTGCTGTAGAACTCAGGACACCCTTAGCCAAGCTGTTCCAGTATAGCTACAACACTGGCCTCTACCTAGCTATGTGGAAAATTGCCCAAGTATTTCCTGTCCACAAGAAGCAGGACAAATCCAAACTGGTCAATTACTGCCTCATCAGTCTACTCTCCGTCAGCCGTAAAGTAACGGAAGGGGTCATCAAGCAGCACTTGCTTAGCAATAACCTGCTCACTGATGCCCAGTTTGGGTTCTGCCAGGGCCACTCAGCTCCTGATCTCATTACAGCCTTGGTTCAAACATGGACAAAAGAGCTGAACTCCAGAGGTGAGGTTAGAGTGACTGCCCTTGACATCAAGACCGCATTTGACTGAGTGTAGCATCAAGGAGCCCTAGCAAAACTGGAGTCAATGGGACTCCACTGGACGGAGTCATATCTAGCACAAAGGAAGATGGTTGTGGTTGTTGGAGGCCAGTCATCTCAGCTCCAGGACATCACAGCAGGAGTTCCTCAGGGTAGTGTCCTCGGCCCAACCATCTTCAGCTGCTTCATCAATGGCCTTCCTTCCATCATAAGATCAGACGTGGCGATGTTCGCTGATGTTTGCAACAATGTTCAGCACCATTCGCAACTTCTCAGATACTGAAGCAGTCCATGCCCAAATGCAGCAAGACCTGGACAATATCCAGGCTTGGGCTGACAAGTGGCAAGTAACATTCGTGCCACACAAGTGTCAGGCGATGACCATCTCCAACAAGAGACAACCGACCATCACCCCTGTCCTTCCAGCACCACTTTGAGGAATAAATGGACTTTTTTGTCACTAAGCCTGAGACCGTCCAGCTGCCACTCCAGTTTTCCTTCCTTCACTGGTCCACTGGGCCAAACTTCCTCTGAAGTTCTACCCTACCCTAACCCTGCCTTCCTTTTATCTCTTTCTTTCCTATCCCCCCTCATGTCCTCTAAGCTCATCTTAGCTATGACACCCATCTCCCGCCCCCTCGACCCATTTCCCACTAAACTGCTCTACACCTAATTTCCCTTCCTGGTCCCCATGTTATCCAATTATTTTTCTTCCTCTTCGGGTACTGTCCCCCTCTCCTTTAAATCTGCCATCATCTCCTCTCTCCTCAAAAATATAACCCAAGACTCCACCGTCCTTGCAAAGAACAGCCCCCTTTCCAACCTTTCTTTCCTCTCAAAAGCCCTTGACAATGTTGTCCCTTTCCAAATCCATGCCCATCTTTCCAAGAACTGTTTAAATCCCTCTAACCAGGACTCCACTCCTCCACTATACTAAAACTGGCTGTTAGCAAAGTTACAAATTACGTTCACTGGGGCTGTGACAAAAGTAAACTATTCCTTCTCACCGCTTTCAACCTGTCTGCATGCAGCCTTTTGACTGTTGACTACACCATCTTCCTTCAGTGCCTCTCCACTATGACACAGCTGGGTGGGACTGTGCTTGCTTCATTACATTCTTATCTATCTAATCATAGCTAAGAATATCACTTGCAATGGTTTCTCATCCTGCTCCTGCACCATTACCACTAGTAATCCCAAGGATCTATCATTGGGCTTATGTTATTTCTCATTTACATGCTGCCCCTCGGCCAATCGTCTGAAAACACAGCTTTAGTTTTTCCAATGCACGATCATGGCAAATCATGTTCAATTAACTGGATTCATAATTTTTTTGATGAGGTAGCAGGGAGGGTTGATGAAAGTAGTACAGATTATGTGGCGTATATAAAATTCCAAAAGAAGTGCCACATAATAGGCTTTCCGGCAAAGTTGAAGCTATAAATTCAAAAGAAACAGTAGCCAAGGAATACAAAGTATGCTGTGTGACAGGAAACAGAGTAAATAGTGATAAATGGCTGGTTGTTTTTTGGAGTGGAGGAAGATATTCAGTGGGGTTCCCCAGGGGTCAGTACTAAGGGCACTGCCTCTCCTGATTTATATTAATGATCTAGATTTGGGTGTGTAGGGCACAGTTTCAAAATTTGCAGATGACACAAAACTTGGAAGTGTTGTGAGCTGTGTGGAAGATAGTGATAGACTTCCAGGACATAAACAGGCTTCTGGCATGTAACAGATGAAATTTAATGCAGGAGTGGTACACTTTGCTAGGAAGGATAATGAGGGGTGCAGTTTAATCTAAAAGGTATAATTCTAAAGGGGGTTCAGGAGTAGAAACATCTTGGGGTATATGTGAACAAATCATTGAAGGTGGCAGGGTAGGTTGGGAAAGTGGTTGAGAAGATATGTCAGATCCTGGGATATATTAATAGAGTATTGCTTAAAAAAAAGACATTTTTGTCAAAGATTTTTGCCTTGCCCTCATCAGGATATTTCGCAAAAATACAATCCAAGGGAAAGGCCTTGCAAAATGTCCTGATGAGTACAAGATGAAAAACTTCAACAAAAAATGTCTTGTTTTTCAGTAATACTGAAGTTTTGTACTGCCAAACGACTGTTTATATTAATAGAGGCATAGAATACAAAAGCAATGAAGTCATAATAAATCGTAAAAAAAAACACTTTCAGCCCCAACTGGAGTAATGTGTTCAATTCTGGGTACCACACTTTAGGAAGGATGTGAAGGCTTTAGAGAAGGTGTAGTAAATGGTTTCAGGGATGAGGGACTCCAGTTATGTGGATAAACTTGAGAACTTGTGGTTGTTCTCCTTGGAGACGAGAAAATTGAGGAGATTTGATAGAGGTGCTCAAAATCATGATGAATCTAGACAGGTTAGATAGAAACTGTTCCAATTGGCAGATGAATTAAGAACCTGAGGACAGAGTTGAGGTGAGTGTTATGATCCATGTAGAGACAGATAACAAGCTTCCAGTTACTAACTGAAAGAATGACATGACAAGATCTCATGTTTTAAAACTTTTACTGTAACAAATGACTAAAAAAAACTATTGATTAATTCCTATTATCTTTTTAGAGGTGACTTATGCTTTAAACTATAGAAAGGAACATTCCATTTTTATAGTTATCACACATTACCCTCTCCATGAAATTGCTGTCCTTACAGCAAACAGCCCACAGTTGCTCCCAGCTTCCAATGAGTTCACATTTCCCTGATTCACTAAGTAATAAATTTGAGTGACTGCCTCCATGTGCTCCCCTTAGTTTCCTAAATCTGCTATCAGCTGTAAGGTCCATCTCAATTATTCTTGGCCTCTTTCCACACCAAGATGAATCTCCCAAAATCTGTAAATGGCTATGGGATACATCTGTTGGACTAGAGACTGTTTCCCTTCGGCATTGAGCTCTGTTAGTTCACAAAACCAAATAGCCTCTTCTTTCTGCTGATCACACAAAGTTGGTGTCTGTCTATGATATTCATTGTGTTGTAGGGAAGCCTATAGCCTGATATCAAAAATGGCCTCCTCTTCACTCTTTCCCCATGGCAATGTTTAACACATTAACCTTGCATCCAGGTACAAATGCTGATTAGCTATTCTTGACCCCACTCTCTTTTACCTTAAAGCAAATTGAAAGTTTCCAGCACAGCTGTATATAACCCAATACTTTCAACACCTTTTTGGGAGACTCAGAGTCTACCTATTATGAACTCAGAGACTACTGTCATTGTCTCCAACTGTAAACATCTTACACCGTTGCTCAGTAATACAATATGGGCCTCCATTTGATCTTTAACCGCCTCGGGCCTGTTATGAAGCAGACTTCAGAACAGGTCACATGATCCTCTTCATCTTACTTTAAACTTAAAGACACAGTTCCAAATGCAACAATCTTATAAATCTCAATTGTAACAGTTGGCAAAAGAACTAAAAGTGACATGAAGAAAAATTTTTTTTAATGCAGCGAGTGGTTAGGATCCAGAAAGCGTTGCCTGAAAGGGTGATGGAAGGCGATTCAATCATGGCTTTCAAAAGGGAAATAGATAAGCACCTGAAGGGGGAAAAATGTAGGCAATAGGGGATAGGGTGGAAGATTGGGACTAGCTAAATTGTTTTTGCAGAGAGCTGGCACGAACTCTCTAGGCCACATGGCTTCCTCCTGTGCTGTAGTTACTCTGATTCTATAGCACCGAGCTCCACCTCACTATCACCTCTCTCGACATCTCCACTGCCTAAATTGTCAGACTACTTGCTGACATCCAGTACTGGATGAGCAGAAATTTCCACCAATTAAATATTGGAAAGACTGAAGCTTTTGCCTTCAGTTCCTGTGTCAAACTTTGCCCTTTTGATACCGACTTGATACCTCTCACCAGCAACTGCCTATGGTTGAACCAGACAGTTTGCAACTTTGGTTTCATATTTGACCTCGATGAGCTTCTGACCACATATCTACATCATCCCTAAGACTGCTTATTTCCTCCTCTGTAACAACTCCACCCTTGCCCCAGCTCAATTTCTGCTGAAACTCTCATTAATCCTTTGTTACCTCTAAAGTTGACTATTCCAATGCATCCTTGGCTGACCTTCCAAATTCTACCCTCCGTAAAGTTGGGGTCATCTAAAACTGCCTTAGTCCTAACTCAGACCAGGTCCCATGCACCCATCACCCTTAGGCTCACTGACTGCCGTAACTGCCAGTTGAGCAATGCCTTGATTTTAAAATACTCATCCTTGTTTTCAAATACCTTCATGACCTAGCTCCTCCCTATCTTTGTGACGTCCTCCAGGTACACCTCAGATGTGTGCATGCATCTAGTTCTGGCCTCCTGAGCATCTCCAATCTTAATCACTTCATTATTTGGATGGTTGTGTCTTTAACTGCCTTGGTGTACACAACATACACACACAATTCATTTGTTGTTTTTCACTTTTGTGCAAACGCTTTTTGTGTAATAACTCGATTTTATAAAAATAAACCCAAGTCTGGACAAGAGGTGAATACTGGCCTCAATGAATGAGGAGACCCTTTGAACACCACATGGAAATATACAAGGAAAGCTTGATGTTAGCTCGCCACTGTTTCATGATTTATCTTTTTTCCCTATTCTTTTTAAAATTAGTGGTCACCTGCACTTTAGACCTTAGTCTTGAACCTTGATTTAAAAGTAATTTCTGGCAGGCATGAGGCATGTGAGAGTGATTCATATATTTTGTTGAATTCAATAAAATCTTTTCCCTGTGTACAGTTCATTCAATACAGAATTCAGATGCGTTTGATCACTCACTTAACCAAGACCAAAGAACTAGTAGTGGGCTCCTGCTGGTTTGGGGAGTGAAATTTGTTACATTGCACATTCTTAATGGATTTAGAATGTGTAAAATAATTTAATGTCCATTCCCAAAGCTAACATTAAAGACTGTGTGAACAGATATATGTTCTCTTAAGATGTCTGAAGATATGATTTTGCAAACAGACAAATTTACACCTTTCTTTAATGTGGGAGCCCACTCTCTGACCATGCTAAGAAATAAATAGGAAAAGTACATAGGCTCCAAGGATTTCCATTCTTTCCCCAGGTTGCTGGCTGTGAATTCACCCCCTTAGCATTTACTGTTGCCAGCACTGCAGAAGCACTGGACTAAAAAAATGGTGGCATGACTGCCTGTGAGGTGCACCCTGCTGACAGGGCAGCAGTATGGGAGTAACATGGGTGCCAGAATCATGCAACATGATCAGATTGTGATATCAAACAGACTTTAATGTTGATCTGGTACAGGTTCTGTCATTTTGGACCATGCAGATTGTATTAACACCTTCTTAATCACCTCCAACTGAGAATGTGTTCACCTACGCAATGGATGCCACGACCCTCCTTGCCCCTCCCCACCAATGTTATATAATGACCTGAGCATCCAACTTCCAAGTGAGTGAGGTGCTTTTGATTTGCTTTTGCTGGTGCCAAGTTAGTGCAAGTTCTGTGTTACTGGAGGAGTTTTGCATTTTCAAGGGAGTGGTGCTAGTGGTTGGCTTCAGTAATGCGGCTATTTGCAGTCCCTCTTGAGCTGCAGCATAATTTGGAAACGAAACACAAGCAGCAGAGAGAGGGGAAGCAGCGTGCAGAGGGAGGAGGGCGGCTCTCAACAGAAGGCCCCTACCCAACAAGTGTCTTTCGGGCGCACTTTTCCTTGAGCAGGAGCATATGCAATGGGCTTTTGTTTCACTAAGGAAGTTGTCACTGACCTGTGGCTCCTTCTACAACCCAAACTGCAGCATCGCAGCAGGATGAGGATGGCACTGCCAGTGGTCTGTAAAATCACTGCTACCCTAAATACTTACACCTGTGGAACCTTCCAGGTGGGAGCTGGTGACACTAGTACCATCTCACAGTTTGCCATCCTTTGTTGCAATAGAGAAGTGACTGTAGTGATTGTAGTAAAACCTTTCATACTGTTTAGGGATTATGAGGCTGTATAGATGAATCGGCCCTAAGCATGGGTAATCTTAGGGATGGAGTTTTTCTAGTTGTGGACCTGGTTCAAGCATGTCGCTTCTTCAGGAGTCTGTAAATTTCACTCTTTTTCTAACAAGAAACCCGACTGGTGCACCAAGTTTATTACAATTGGCGATGAAGATAAATAGCTCCGATGCTGCACCTCGCCTGCTAAATGTGAGTATATTTTTTTTTAAGGGGAGAAAGAAAAGTATACTCACCAGTCATGCCACTCTTCAGCAGATTTGATCCGTACAACTCGCCCATGGAAGCCTGAAGCCAGTACATAGAGCGTCTAGGTGGTAAATGAGATAACAGCACAGGAGAAGGCAATTCTTCTAAGTGTCTGCAGGAGCAAGATATGTAATCTCATCCATAGTCTGATGGCCCTGAACGTACTCAGTTGCAAATCTTTTGATGAGCCAGTAGACCTCGTGAAGGCCTAAGCCATTGGTGATTATGCAAAGATTCAAGTTCAACTCTAGAGTAGGGGCCCCGGGTGAGTACGTCGCAGTGTATATCAACTAAAACAGCTGACTGAGCACTGCGACTTTGGAGGTACACTCAATGGCATATTGCAAGATAGTTTGGTTTGCGGCATCGACGATGATGCCATTCAGCCCCATTTACTTGCAGAAGTTAATATTGACCTGAGGCGTGACATGGAAATAGCACCAGCAATGCAGAGTGCTGAGAGGGACTCGCAGGCATTGCAGAGTGTGCAACATGGCGCTGTTCTTCAGTTGGGGCAGGAACCTATCGCCGGGCATGGCACGAAAACCAGGGAGATAACCGTGAAGTGGGAAACGGTCTCCACTACTTGAAAAACAGAAGGGAACACTGGAAGCATCTCACCAGCGATTCAGAAATTAAATTGTTACCAATGTGGGGGTAACCATCTACCAGAAACCTGCAGATTTAAAGAGGCAGAATACCACGACTGTCTCAAAAAGTGATATGTTATAAAGCAACACAGGGTGAAATCAAGGCAGCCAATCAGACAGCAGCTAAGATGATTGAAGTGCACAATATAAATGAACCAGAAGCCGCTGATATTGATATTGATTCCCTATACAACCTCAAGGCAGTGAAAGCTGAACCAATCACTGTGACCCTTCAAATAAATGGGAATTTTCTAGTCACAGAGGTTGACACTGGAGCATTGATCACAGTGTTGGGAGAACGCATCTTTAAATACCTAAGTGAAGGTACCCAACCACTGAATCTGGAGAAAACTGCGGCTCAGCTGGAGACGGAAACTGAAGAAGCAATACAGGTAAAAGGCATCGCCTCTGTACCTGTATTTTACAGTCAACAGACAGCCCAGCTTCCAGTGATTGTTGTAACAGGTGAAGGACCCAACCTTCTGGGCCATGACTAGTTGAAATAAATTAAGTTCAACTGGTCAGAAAATTTTCAGGTTACAACAGGAGGAATTCCTGAGCTGTTAAAGTATGACAACATATTCCGTGATGAGCTGGGAAAAATAAAAGGTCTACAATCAAAAATTATAATTAGATTCGTAAGCAATGCCTCAGTTCTTAAAGGCCAGACCTGTGCCTTGTGCCCTAAAGGAGAAGGTGGATGCAGAATTATGCTGCTTAGAAAAGTTAGGAATAATCCAGCGAGTCTAATTTTTAGAATGGGTAATGCCCATAGTCCCTGGGATAAAACCTGACCAAACCATTCGTGTTTGCGGAAATTACTAACTGTGAACAAGGCTGCTAAATTAGACAAATGCCCAATTCCGAGGATTGAAGATCTGTACGCTAAGCTTGGAGGAGGAAAACCCTATACCGACCTAGACATGAGCCATGCATACCAACAGCTAGAGCTGGACAGCACATCTAGAGGGTATGTAACAATCAACATGCACAAGGGCCTGTACCAATATACATGCCTACCATTTGGTGTGTCATCTGCATGAGTGATTTTCCAAAGAACCATGGGAGGCCTATTACAAGGACATCCCCAAGTAATAGTGTACCTGGATGATCTCCTGGTCACAGGATCAACGGAAGCTGAATATTTGGCCAACCTGGAAGAGGTTTTAAGGAGATTTTTGGAGGCTGGTGTGCGATTGAAGAAAGGTGTACTTTCCAAGTGATTGAGGTCACTTATTTGGGTCATCTAGTGGATGCCCAAAAGTTGCATCCAGTAGAGGAGAAAGCCAGGGCAATCAAGGAGGTGCCCTCTCCTACCAGTGTCACTGAACTCAAATCTTTTTTTGGACATGATTACGATCGCTTCTTGCCTAATTTGTCTACAGTGTTAGCCCCTTAACACTTCTTTTATTGAAGAACTATGGATGGTCATGGAAGGTGCAACAAGAAGAGGCCTTCATAAAAGTCAAGAAGCTATTACACTTCTCATGTCTAGTAGTACATTATGATCCATCAAAGGAATTAATATTAATGTGATGCATCTGCCTACGGGGTGGGAGCTGTTATCTCACAGGATGGAAGGCGGTTCCAAAAGAACAATAGGCTATCCCTCCAGAACCCCCTCTGCAGCTGAGATGGGTTACTCACAACTTGAAAAAGAAGGCTTATCCGTAATATTTGGAATAAAGAAATTCCAGCAATATTTGCATGGTCGACATTTCACCATAGTGCCAGATCATAAGCCGCTAATAGGTTTATTTAGTGAAGATAAAGCAATTTTTGGCAACAGCCTCTGCCAAAATTCAAAGATGGGCTTTGATTTTGTCAGCATATAAGTACACCTTTATGCACCGTCTGGGTGCGCATATAGCAAGCGCAGATTCCCTCAGTTGTCTTCCTTTGCCAGATAGCATTATACAAGCTCCAGTGCCACAAAACGTTGTATTTGTGTTGAATTTCCTGGACTCATTGTCAGTCTGTCGGAAGCAGATAAAGAATTGGACAAACCGGGATCAAATTTTATCAAAAGTCTGAGAACAGGTATTGCAAGGGTGGTTGGATGCAGTGATATAGAAAAAATGGTTAAACACTGTCTCCAGTGTCAGCAACAACAGACACTGCCCATTTCAGCTCCACAACATTCGTGGGAGTAATCTGGTCAACTCTGGATTAGACTATGTATAGACCATGTAGGCCCATTTTTTAGGTACCATGTTTTCAATGATCATCGCGCATTCTAAGTGGATGGATGGATATGAAGTTAGATTATCGACATTGTGTGAAACTATTGAAAAGCTGCGCCAATGTTTTAGTATACATGGCATACCAGAAGTCATTGTTTCAGATCATGGTATTGCCTTCACTAGGACGGAATTTCAGAGGTTCCTGAACTTAAATAGAAACATAGAAAATAGGATCAGGTGTAGGCCATTTGGCCCTTCGAGCCTGCTCCGCCATTCATTATGATCATGGCTGATCATCCAACTCAATTGCCTGCTCCCCTGTCTCCCCAAATCCTTTTGATCCCTTTTGCTCCAAGAGCTATATCTAACTCTTTCTTGAAAACATACAATGTTTTGGCCTCAACTACTTTCAGTGGTAGTGAATTCCACAGGCTCTCAACTCTCTGGGTGAAGAAATTTCTCCTCATCTCAGTCCTAAATGGTCTACCCCATATCCTCAGACTGTGACCCCTGGTTCTGGACTCCCCCACCATTGGGAACATCCTTCCTGCATCTACCCTGTCTAGTCCTGTTAGAATTTTATAAGTTCCTATGAGATCCCGCCTCCCCTCATTCTTCTGAATTCCAGCGAATATAATCCTAACTGACTTAATCTCTCCTCATATATGTCAGTCCCGCCATCCCAGGAATCAGTCTGGTAAACCTTTGCTGCACTCCCTCTATAGCAAGAACATCCTTCCTCAGATAAGGAGACCAAAACAGCAAACAATATTCCAAGTATGATCTCACTGTATAATTACAGCAAGACATCCCTGCTCCTGTACTCGAATCCTCTCGCTATGAAGGCAAACCATTTGCCTTCTTTACCGCCTGCTGCAGCTGCATGTTTAGCTTTAGTGGCTGGTGTACGAGGACACCCAAGCCTCATTGCACATTCTCTTCTCTCAATTTATTCAGATAATAATCTGCCTTCCTGTTTTTGCTACCAAAGTGGATAACCTCACATTTATCCACATTATACTGCATCTGCCATGCATTTGCCCACTCATTCAGCTTGTCCAAATCACACTGAAGCATCTCTGCATCCTCCTCACAGCTCACCCTCCCTCCACCACTCACTCAGCTTTGTGTCATCTGCAATTTGGAGATATTACATTTAGTTCCCTCATCTAAATCATTAATATATATTGTGAACAGTTGGTGTCCCAGCACTGATCTCTTTTGTGGGATTTTGTCGAAAGCCTTCTGAAAGTCTAAATCAACCACATCCACTGGCTCCCCCTCATGAACTCTACTAGTTACATCCTTGAAAAATTCCAGTACATTTGTCAAGCATGATTTCCCTTTCGTAAATCCATGCTGACTCTGTCCGATTCTGCCACTGTTTTCCAAGTGCTCAGCTATTAAATCGTTTATTATGGACTCTAGAATTTTCCCCACTACTGACATCAGGCTGACTTGTCTATAATTCCCAATTTTCTCTCTACCTCCCTTTTTAAATAGCATTACATTAGCTACCCTCCAATCTGTAAGAACTGTTCCAGAGTGAAGAATCTCGGAAGATGACCACCAATGCATCCACTATTTCTAGGACTACTTCCTTAAACACGCTGGGGTGTAGACTATCAGGCCCTTAGAATTTGTTGGCCTTCAATCCCATCGATTTCTCCAACACCATTTCCCAGTAATACTGATTTCTTTCAGTTCCTTCCTCTCACTAAACCCTGTGTTCCCCAACATTTCTGGTACGTTATTTGTGTCCTCCTTTGTGAAGATAGAACCAAAGTAAGTGTGGAATTAAGCATATTAAAACTGCCCCATATCATCCCTCATCCAACGGATTAGCAGAAAGAGCAGCACAAACTTTTAAAACGGGAATGAAGAAATTATCTGAAGGAACGATAGAAACACGAATTTCACAATTTCTTCTCAATTATAGCATGACACTTGCATCTATGGTTTCAACACCATCTGAATTACTAATGAAATGCTGCCTTCAAACAAGATTAAGTTTGGTGTTCCCTAATTTAGAGGTGAAAGTAGAGAAGAACCAGAGTAGTTAGAAAGTGAATCCTGATATTCACAGTGAAGCTCAAAAATTTACTAATGGAAGAAAGTTTTTGTACAAAATTTTGGAAATGGACCTAGATGGGTTCCTTGTATAATTATTTCTGAAACAGGACCTTTGCCATACCAAGTAGAGTTGGAAAACTGGATTGTTAGGAAACATCTAAGAAGTAGAGAGACACTCCAACCAGTTACTTTATCTGAAATTGAAATCGAATCTTTGATCCCTGATATACCAGATTGATATAGAATAGACATACCTGATGTCTCTGTTGAAGTTAATAATTCTGAGCTGCCATTGTCTAAGGATGTCCCTGAGGCTACAGTTCCTGATCAAGTTGATCCGGTGGTAGAATCTCAATTCATAGAGCAGTGTAGCTCCATCCAAATCAGAAACCCTCCTCAGTGACTTAATCTATAATTGCATTTTTATGTTATGGATTTTTATGTTATAGATTAAGATATTCTTGTAAAAAAAGAGATTTAAAACAAAATTAAAGGGTGAAGAATGTAGTGATTGTAAATAAAGCCTTTCATACTGTTTGGGGATCACGTGACTGTACAGATGAATCAGCCTTGTGTAGGTAATCTTAGGGGTAGAGTTTTTCTAGTCATGGGCCTGGTTCAAGCATGTGGATTCTTCAGGAACTCTAAATAAAATTTATTGTTTTTAACAAGAAACCTGTCTGGTACACCAAGTTTATTACACTGACATTTGCCCCTTAGAAGGAGAGGGAACTTCATTGTTTCCTCAGTGACCAGAGAGAAGCAGGAAGAGAGAGCACATGGATTTGCCAGGCTGGTGGGATTCTTAATGGTGAACAGTGCAATTGATAGTACATCCAGTTCTCTGGGCCCCATGCAGTAATGTGGAGATGTTCCATAACTGCAAGTCTACCACCCGATCAAAGTCATAATTTCATCTTATCTGTGACCTTTCCCTATGGTGAGCTGCCACATTATTCTCCTTTCTGCCTGCCTTTGCTGCAGCTTTTGCATGCAGATCGTGTCTCTGTGCCATCCTTGAAAGTCCAAACAGCACCAATATCTAAGCTGGCGATTATCAAATGACGGTGCTTCTTCATGGGAGGTCTGGTGTTGCTCCTCCCCTTTCATGATGAGGCTGCCAGTTGACAGTTCTTAGGTATTTGAAAGCAGAAAAGTGGAAGGTGAGGCTGAAGGAAGGGGCTGTGTGGACAGCAAGAGCCCATGGCCACACTGCCTGCAGCTTGCATTTCATTGCCGGATAGCAGGATACAGTGAGATGGGATTTGAGAACATGCATAAGGCAGGAGCATATCATCATCCTGAATGTTCTTGACAACAGCCTCCGTAACAGCTAGCCCCATGATGCTGAATCCAGAAGACTCGTTTGATGCAGGTGCGCTGTTTCCCTGCCAGTTCTGTCCTGCTTTCTCCGTTTGTTGCCTCTCCCTTGCAAGACAAGGTCACCAATAATGTCAGTGAGGGTGTTTCAATGTGTTTGGGTGATGTAGCTTCCATAGCTGAAGGTATCTGGACACTGCAAGAGGTGGGTGTGAGGCGTGTAGTATTGATACATTTGTGAAGGTCAGGTGTAGTATTTGCATGTTCTGCGTGAGTTTTGATCACTAATGAATGCATGATGATGGTATGGAGTATTGAGATGTTGGTGGAGTGGTGGGCAGAAAATATCATGGGAAAATATATTCGCTGACCTTGACCAGCTATGTGAGGTCATTGAACATCTTCTGACCCTGTAGCCAGAATCTGGGAATTGACCTATGTGGCCACTTGGTTCTGTACCCTTTTCATAATGTGTGTTAAGGACCTCCTGCCCCCTTGCAGAAACTGTATCTTTCATCCTTTCCAACTCCATGATTAATGCCTCCAGCATCATTTCAGAAAACACTGGAGCTCTCTTTCTAACCTGTTGCGTCATTTGCTGTGCTTTTACTTCCAGCAGAACCTGTTACAGCAGCTCCTGTTGCATGAGTGCAACTCCCATTTAAGAAAGGCAGGCTACCTTTGAGATCCAGGCTCGCTGTGCATAATGATAACTATGCATGCTTCTGGGCCCTCTATTGAGTGTGCAGCCAGTAGCACCTTCTGCATTGAAATCATTTAGATGAGCAGGCAGTACAAAGTTTGCATGCTGCTGCCTCAGTGGGACCAGGCACAGGGTAATTGCACATTATGACCTTTGTGCTCAAAAATGTATCTTATCCCATGTATTTCTCTGCTGAGTCTTGCTGAAATATGATTATTTGGGTGGTGGCTATATTTTGATTCCTCACCCAAGTGGCCATTTTTTCATGCGTCAGCTAAAACAGTGTGTGTCACCAGGGTATTTGACTGATGGATATCACACCTGAGCCCAGTCTGTTGTCACCTGATGGCCACACACATATGCTTTCTAGCATGGGTCACTAGATAATGATGAGCATCAGGAATATTGGCTGATCTTTTTCACTATCAGGACATTGCGTTCACTTGTGCACTCATTGAAATTGCCTTAACTTAGGTAAGACTAGGAATTGCATGGGGTACTTTCTGCTCTGGATGGATCATATTGGACAGAACAGTTCCCTTAACCATAGGTCTCCGGGGAACATCTGGTTAAACCTAATTTCTCAAGTCTCCATTGAAATATGCTACATCAGATTTGGACAATTTAAAGTAGGATAAGAAATCAATGCATTATGGTAGAGCACCATCCTGTTCTCTTGTCAAATAAGAGCAGTATTGGAACAATTTTGGTTTCTGATTGATGGACAGGATTCTTGTTGAACAGATGTTAGTCCTGCGAATTTGCATTGAGAATGAATTTGCATTGAAGAATGAAAGTGCAACAGTGTAATCGATACTGTCCACGAATTAAGCAATTTATCTCACAAAAAGTTTATCCTCTCTTAGGTCCTTAGCTCAGGCATCCAACTCTTCCGAGTCAGGTATTTCAACATTCTGCCCCTCCCCAGACATTGCTCTCCTTATACACAGCTCCACCCTAGACATAGTGCCCTCGTCTACACAAACCTCTCAATCGGCGTCTTCACATTGCACTTTCACACTCTTATCCTCCTTCACATGACCCCTTGATCACAACCATTGTCCATATTTGACCCTCCCCCATAACCCATCCTCAGATCAGTCTCCCACAACCAGCTCCTACTACACAGACAATCCAATAGTTCAAACTCTGCTGCCTCCTTGCTCATTTTTCACACTTGGCTCCCCCTCACGCACTCTCTTATCCATGACCACCCCTAACATTTGACACTTTTCCCCACCAGCGCAGGCCCACCCTTACATGCTCATAGAACTCTCTCAAACAGCCCATTCTTCACAATCTGTTCTACTCCTCATACTGAACTCTCCCACTTCACTGATCTTTCATACTTGGCTTTCACCCACTCCATTGTATATGTTTCGCTTCTCTGATAAGAAAGAAAGGATTTGCAGTCTTGGTCCCCTCATTTGTGGTTCTGTCTCGTACTGGTCCTTTCCACTTAGGCCACACCCTTGTGTGCAAGGGTGGCTATTCTCAGTCAATCCTGATAAGATTCAGCTTACTCTCCCACTCCCTTGCTTTATTCCTCACAAATTTCCCCTCAACTTTTTAAAAACTGATTTTGTGTGCTTGAGGGGAGGAAAGTCAGTGCTGACAATTGGAATGTGCGTAACTTCATCTGAACTAATGGAAAACCTTGTGATGTCTCAGTTGCTGTTTTGCACACTCCAGGAAGGCACTGAGGGTTTAACCCGCTCAGCCTTGATGCTTCAAAATTATGTAGGTGACACTTTGAGATCGAGTATACAATAAAGCCAGAAATTCCCAGGGCCAGTTATCTGCTCAATGAATGATGTAAACAACATTAACGCCTGCATTCATGTGTAGTGATCAGTTTACCACACTATTGATCCATGTCCCTGCTCTTTTTGTGCAAAAGTCAACAGAATTCCTGATAATGGAAAAATTGAGGACTCTTCGATGTCTGAAGTCAGTTCTGCTCTTGTCTAGCCTTTGGTGTCCTTGTTTCGCTCTGATTTTCACATTTTAGATGTACTGCCATCACTATTTGCTGTTTTATCAGTGCCCTCTCCGCTTGATGTGCAGCTGTTTTTTTACACACTCTGGCAGCTGTCATTGTTCATCTGCCCCCAGAGTACTGAGAAGTCAAACCTCATTTGTTGAGAGTGAATTGAAAACAACAAAAAGTTCTCAGCAATGAAAAGGAATCTGAAGGTGCCCGTGTTGGATCACTGGGTCACCTAGTACTGAGCTGTTACTTGCTGCAGCACAAAAACCAAAGAACGTATAAGAGCACAAGAAGACCAATAATGGTTTGTAAAGCCTACCCTATTTTCATTCATTAGCTGCATCGACACACCTCAAATCTTCCCTCTCAAGGCTCTTTGAGTCAATTTATACTGGTGTTTTAGTGACTTTCCCTGGTATATATTCCACAGCTTCCATTAACTTTCTGGTGTAAAAATTTCATCTGACTTCTTTCTTACTCCTAACTTCCTCAACTATTTTTCTGCTGGTATTTGGTGACCTGAAATGGTCATTATTCTTTTTTTAAAAATTTGTTCATTCATGGAATGTGGGCGTTGCTCGATAGGCCAGCGTTTATTGCTCACCCTTAATTGACCTTGAGAAGGTGGTGGTGAACCGCTGCCTTGAACCGCTGCAGTCCATGTGCTGTTGGAACACCAACAGTGCTGTTAGGGAGGGAATCCAAGGATTTTGACTCGGTAACAGTGAAGGAATGATGATATAGTTCCAAGTCAGGATTGTGTGTGACTTGGAGGGGAACTTGCAGATGGGCATTTTTCCATGCATCTGGTGCCCTTGTCCTTCTAGGTGGTAGATGGCATGGGTTTGGAAGGTGCTATTGAGAGAACCTTGGTGAGTTGCTGCAGTGCACCTTGTAGATGGTACACACTGCTGCCACTGTGTGTCAGTGGTGGAGGGAATGAACGTTGAAAATGATGGATGGGGTGTCCGTCAAGCAGGCTGCTTTGTCCTAGATGGTGTTGAGCTTCTTGAGTGTTGCCGGAGCTGCACTCATCCAGGAAAGTGGAGAGTATCCCATCACATTCCTGACTTGTGCCTTGCAGAGGGTGGACAGGCATAGAGGAGTTAGGAGGTGAGTTACTTGCCGCAGAATTCCCAGCCTCTGACCTCTTTTAGCTGCAGTATTTACATGATTGGTCCAGTTCAGTTTCTGGTGAACGATATCAACATCCTGGAGGCTAGTGGGGCATCCAACCATGGTGATGCTTTGGAATGTTAACAGGAGACAGTTAGATTCTCTTGTTGGAGATGGTCATTGCCTGGCACTTCTGTGTCATGAGTGTTACTTGCCAGCCCAAGCCTGGATGTTATCCAGGTCTTGCTGTATATGGGTATGGGCTGTGTCAGTATCTGAGGAGGTGTGAATGGTGCTGACTATTGTGCAATCATCAGCGAACAGCCCCACTTCTGACCTTATGATGGAGGGAAATGTTCTATTATGGTGTGCTGTGGTGTCTCAATGATATCTTGAGTCTGGTATATTTAAACATGAACTCTTTATTGGTAGTCTTTAACTATTTACAGATCCAAGATATGGTCGTGCATGGTGCTGTTACTTGCATGCAGGCTGGTTACAGAGAGTTGTTTCTAGACTGTTCTCTCAGCCTATTACCATGTGACTCCATGCATCAAACCGTGGACAGTGCTGTTCTGCAGTCTCACATGAACCCTTGCTCTACCGAGCATCTTAATATTACAGTGGCATGTAAGCACATTATTACAACATTATACTTCATCTCCCTTTCTTCTCCAAAGAAAATTTTCCTTTCCAATGGAGCATAACTATTTGTAATACAATCTTTACTTGCTATCCCTGTTCCCCCATCTCAAGTTTCTGACTTTATAAATTCAGACTGCCTTGAGGCTTGACATTTGTTCCACATCTTGGCCTGTCATGTTTGGAGGGTTAGTAGTAATAGTAGTACTCTGTGTTTCTGATACTTGGCTAAAACCTTTTGATTCGCTTTTTGCACTCCTTCAAATTGTGTTTCTGTTTACTAACAACCCATCTGCTTTTTTCAGACACACTGGGTTTTTCTGAGGAGAGTATGCACCCTGTTCATTCCTAGAATGGACTCGAATTTTCTTTTTCCATGGTGTCCACTATGTTCTTGCTGGACATTAACATTTCACAACTGCAACCTTCATTCCCACTATTTCACAATTTCAGCCAAACACTTGTTTGCCGTTTTATTTTCAAATCCTTTGCAAGCTTATGAATCTTTTCAGCTCAGCTTTTCCTTCCTCTAATTCCTTGTGCTTCAGTGTCAGAGTTACATTTTCTGATCTAATTTCTGTCTTTTCTTTTTCTGTCTGCAACAGAGCTTTGTCCTTGTCCTTCGTTTTGGATTCACTGTTGGCCGGGTCTGCCTCCGACAAAATCTTAACTTGTTTCAGTTCTGTTATTGTGCTACTCATGGCTTCATTATCTGCTTGCAGTTTGAAAAGTTCTATGGCTTTCCCTTCCAATGTCTCCTCTTTTTCATTCAACTGCTTCTTAAGTCTGTTTCTTGTAGCTTTAAGCTTTCCCCTGGAATATTGAACATTGCTAAATCTTCTGTGCCAACTGCTTCTTCAGTTTGTTCAGAATGACAATAAATTAATTTTGCTCTTCTTCATAATTTTCCAGAAGAATAAACTTTGTCCTGAGGGATTCTTGTAACATGTGAAGATCTTTCAACAGGTTTCCTTTTCTTGGTGAAGCTTGCTTGCTTCATCTTGAGCTTTCCTGTAATTCAGTAGAGTCTCTCCGAGTTTCTTCTGCTATGCTTCCATCCTGCTGTTTAAGACAGTCTTCATGTTGCTGAATTGTTATTCATTCCTTTTGCATTTGATCTTGAAGGACAATCAGCTATTCTTTCAGATGTTTATTTTATTGTCGACCTCTTGCCAACCCCGTTTGGGCTCAGTGTATTGTTTTGTTGCTACTGATACTTCAGAAAAAGCTGCTTTGGGACAAATATCCAAAGTCCTTTTTAGCTTCTCATGTTTTTCCATGGCTACATATTAATTCTCCAAGGAGTCTTTTAGGGTTGCAACTTCTTTGCATTTGTTTTCTGCCTGCTGTTTTGCCTGGCTGTACAACTGGTTGAGTTTTCCCAACTCCTGCTTTGATTTATCAACTGTGGGATTGAGGGTTGCTGTTTCTTCCTAATATCTTTGTCGCCTCTGAAATTTGTTTGTTCAGATCTCAAACAGCTTGGTTCATTGAAGATTTCAGTTTATCGTACATTTAGCTGAGTGTTAGCAATAAAATGAACTCTCTTGTTAACTTAAACCTGGCTGGCTTATTTCTTGCATTGCGCTATACACAGTTGAATATATATTAAATATATATGGTTGGGCCGAGGACACTATCCTGAGGAACTCCTGCAGTGATGTCCTGGAGCTGAGATGCCTGACCTCCAACAGCCACAACCATCTTCCTTTGTGCTAGGTATAACTCCACCAGCGTAGAGTTTTCCCCCTGATTCCCATTGACCCCAGTTTTGCTAGGGCTCATTGATGACACACTCGGTCAAATGCGGTCTTGATAACAAGGGCAGTCGCTCTCCCCTCACCTTGGGAGTTCAGCTCTTTTGTTCATGTTTGAACCAAAATGTAATGAGGTCAGGAGCTGGGCGGCCCTGGTGGAACTCAAACTGGGCATCAGTGAGCAGAGTATTGCTAAGAAACTGCCACTTTATAGCACTGTTGCTGACCCCTTCCATAGATTTTCGAGAGTAGACTGATGGAGCAGTAATTGGCAGGGTTGAAATTGCCCTGCTTTTTGTGTACAGGACATACCTGAGCAATTTTCCACATAGCTGGGTAGATATTTGTGTTGTAGTTGTACTGGAATAGCTTGGCTTGGGGCATGGCAAGTTCTGGAGCACAGGTTTTCAGTACCATTGCCGGAATATTGTCAGGGCCCCTAGCCTTCGCAGTATCCAGTGCCTTCAGCCATTTCTTGATATCACATGGAGTGAATCGAATTGGCTGAAGACTGGCATCTGTGATGCTGGGGACCTCCGGAGGAAGCTGAGATGAATCATCCACCTGGTACTTCTGGCTGAAAATTGTAGCAAATGCTTCAGCCTTATCTTTTGCACAGATGTGCTGGGCCCCTCCATCATTGAGGACGGGGATATTTGTGGAGCCTGCTCCTCCTGTGAGTTGTTTAATTTCCCACCACCATTCATGAGTGGATGTGACAGAACTGCAGCGCTTAGATCTGATCTGTTGGCTGTGGGATCGCTTAGCTCTGTCTATCATTTGCAGCTTATGTTGTTTGGCATGCAAGTAATCCTGTGTTATAGCTTCACCAGGTTGACACCTCATTTTTTGGTATGCCTGGTGCTGCTCCTGGTGTGCCCTCCTGCACTATTCTTTGAACCAGGGTTGATTCTCCTGCTACCAGGTCAAAGCTCAACACAGGGATATATATTGGCTTTGTATTATACCAAGTATTTCTTTTAATAATTTCCACTATCTGCTGATATGCTTACCCCCTTAATAGCTCAGCCTAGATTACCATCGTCTCTTGAGTTCTCATCCCTTTGAAGATTGCCTTACTTAAATTTAAAATTCTGGTTTTTGACACTCTTTCCTCTCTCATCTAATAGCAAATTCAGTCATGTGGCCACTATTTACAAGATACTCCCCTTGTTAGGGTGCAAAATAATTCCGATTAGTTACTTGGTACTGAATCTAGAATGACCTGTTGGCTTTAAAACATATTGATCTAGAAAATAGTCTCAAATACATTATAGAAATTTATTGCCTTTACTGTGTGAGCTTTTCTGTTTCTCCCAATCTAATCTAGGTGAAAATTAAAAGTTCCCATTATAACCGCATTGTTTTTGCTACATGTTTCTCTGATCTTAGTATTTATACAGCACCACTGCACCTCCCCATGCTCCATCACCACTATACCACTACTATCAGGAGGTTTGGAGACAACTCCAGAGTTGACCACCTGTACTGAAATCCTTTCTTTCTACTGCTGTAACGGTGTATTGTCATGACTCACTGAGGATAGTGCACTGTAATATCAAGCCCCACTGTTCCCTGAGCCGTGACAAATGTGAAATAGTTTGACCAAATCACCAGGTTGCCCCAATTCTATCTAACTGTTTAATTTAGGTTGGCAGAATATGAGCACCAGGTTTGTAAACTCAATAAATAACTGTTTATTGAACAAACTGTTGTTAACCACTGGCAAAAGAAAGAAATATGAACGGCTAACTTCTAACACTATAACTTAAACTCCTACCCTCTTAAATCCCTATCCATGCCGCGTGCGCGCGCACACATACGTACACACACACGACACACAAATCATGGATTTTGAGGGTGGGTAAAACTGTTCAATAGCACCAATTCCAGAGTACAGGATTCGATGTCTTCCAAATTCCTTTCAGTTCTTCTGGATGACATGAAATGGTCTTCCAGCACTTTGAGTATTTAGTTCACTGGTTGAGCATTTGCCTCTAACAGTAATTTTCTCCTTTACCTCTTGACAGGGGTTTTCAGAGAGATAACAGGTTATAGAGATATGAGGAGAATAAGCCAGCTAGCTATTATTATGGAATTACTGGACTTTCCCCCACACAGAAGAGGTTTTAGGTCTTGTTCCTTTCAGGCTAGGAGCTATTCTTCTGCACTGCTTCTCACACACAACCTGGTCAGGAGCTAATTAAAACATTGTTGCCAGGTGGCTGCCTTGGTCCAGAACACTCTTCCAGCACCGTGCTGCCTTTCATGGGACACTTTGTTCCAGAACTGCAACTTTGTATATATCTCTCATCCTGTTCCAATGGACATGCCCTTCAAACTGCAGCCATTTTAATTTTAATCCCCAATCCAACAGAAAATAAAAAGATATGTTCTTTACAACAGTCCAACAGAAATATAAGGACATGTTCCTTCAGTATTTTATTAATATTGGTACTCCTTTCCCAATTTTCCTGTCTTTTCAAAGAAAGTGCTTACTTCAATCAGGGGGCCATCTAGTGTTTGGTTAATAATATGCAAGTACCATGTGTAACAGTTTATCCTCAGAATTACAATGCAAAAATTATGATTTCCAAGAATAAGTCTGGTTAACAGATTAAAACAAAAGGTTGGGTAAAGAAATTCAGAAGTTACATCTTACAATAATGTGATTAAAATGAAAACCATTGCATTCTGGTGGTAATGCACAGGAAGCGTGGGCAATGTCAACACTGGAACCATAAAGGAAAGCACCACTTTCATAACAATCTGAAAATTCAAATGATTTGGAGGTTTCCTTGACCTTTGAGATTTCTTCCTATGTTCCTAGTGTCATTGACAGTGAGCAAGCTGGAGCTATTAACTAACATGAGATGGTAACTACTCTGGATTCGGTTTTAATATTGTCGAGGTTTACAGCTTTCTGAAATAGGTGTTCACACCATAATCAAGTCCTGGAATTGGGCATTTTGACATGTGGGACTCGATGGGATACTTGAAACTCTCTGGGGAACTGTAACAACTATGTCCTTAGGTGGAAGGTAGACCACTCTTTCTAACACACAGATCTTTATCCTTATAGCCACTGTTATGTCCAAATAAACATTCACATTGCTGGACTAACAAATCACTTTTTACTTTTATGCTTCTCCAGAATCTTCCATCAAAGAATATCAAAATAATACAAAAGTCTTAACTGCAACAATGTGCCTACTCCCATCAGAGTCCACCTGTTAACAATGAATATCAACCTAGGGAGTGAGATATAGATAGATAGCAGTTCATCCAAATGGCACAGCATTTCACAAGTAATAATCTTTTAGACTATTTCAAACTTGTTTTCCTTTACTTTTTCCTGCTGGCACTGATGCTGTTGTGGGTCTTTGTGCTGTGGGTCTTTGTGCTGGTTGTTCTGAGTTATTTGTTTTTTGCTCCAGCAATATTACTTTTACCAATGAAAAGACGGAGTTATTTTAGTCAAAGGGTGAAACAAGTGCTGAATTTTCCCAATCTGGTTCAGAGGTCCTCTTCAGAGCTCCAGCAGCAAGTGAATATGAAATGGCAAGTAACCCTTAAAGTAGTATTTGAAATCAATGTCATATTTATTCCTAAATAGGTTGCTGTTAGTAGAGGGCATTAGGACATGCTTGTCTGATATCCAACACCTGGTAAGCAGAAATTGCCTCCAACTAAATATTGTAAAGATTAAAGACATTGTTTCTGATCCTTTCCAAAGAGTCCTTCCTTCATTCTCTACCCACCATTTCCATCCCTGATAACCATATGAGGGAATCTATATTTTTAAATTTAATGGCCTGAATCTTCTGTTCAGGATCGGAACCCTTCTTTCTGACCCTGAACAGAAACAAAATATGCATTTCTCTTCCTTCAAAATTTCAGGACAGTCTTCCGATGGTGGATCCTTCCAAACTGACTTGATGCAGGAAACCACTGTGGGAGTAGCAGACAGAATCTGTGTAGAAACCACACCTTTTTAGGCACTAGCTGCCATATTCTGGTAAATAAGAGTTTTTTAAATGTCCCAAAGCTGTGGAGAGAAGCTAAGTGTGTAAGGGGATAGGGTGAGTAAGGTAAGGGGTAAAGTGGGTGAGGGGGTAGGATGAGTAAGGTAAATGGGTGAGGGGGTAGGCTGGTTATATATTACCAGTTGCTCATGGGATCTTATACGCAGTCATTCCAATAATTAGCACATCTGAAACCATACCACATAATTGTCATTATCGGAATTTTACCGTGATGTTTATTATGAATTTTGGTGCTGCATGGTGTAATAAATAAAATCCGTTCATAGCAAGGAAAGTATCTGAAAATACATTTTTTTTACTTCTCCTGAAAGCATTGAGTGTTGGTGGTGTAGAGCTCTTCACGTGCTGGCAGCCTTCCAATTACCTCATGGAGTTGATCTTCGCTCATTTGAGAGTCTAGACAGTGAGTATTGACTGGATATTTGACTGCATAGGAAGATACAGATGAAATTGAACATTTTACAGCAGTTGTCTTTGAAAAGTATTCAGGAGTGGAAACCCTGATTTAGTGTCTGTTCCTAAGTTGCTAAATCACTATAGCATCTAAAACTTTTTGCATGCTCTACACTCGACCTTTCACAACAGGATGTAGTTTGGTCTTTGGGATGTCCCTCAGATTACATCCCAATACTCAAAACTTTTTATTATCTCTTTTCAAAGCAGAAGCACTAATGCAGGAATAGCATTATAGCAAGTCACAAAAACAGTAGAAAACATTTTTTCATAAACTAGTTAGTCCCAGCTTTAGGAATGGATAGTCTCCAGTGAAAAGCATAAATGGTGCCAAACAGCTGTTTTAAACAGGTGAGCAGCATGAACAGAGCAAGAAACAATTGCAAATTTTATGGGCCAATGTCATGAATTTACATTCTTTTTGAATGCTAGGAACATGGGCTCCAAAAACCCAAACTATTAAGAGAGAAGTTACTGATATTTAAGGCTGATTTTCCCCAAGCAGAAACTGGGGAATCAGGCAGGAAGTCGATGTCTTTTGGAGGTCATGCCACTAGTGCACAAAAATAATGCAAATTAATTGAAGTAGATCCCCCAACAAATTATCTATCTTCTGTTATTGAGCTTTCACACTCATATATCCTAGTTTTGCATTGATAATCTGTTTAATACAAATATTTAGCTGCTTTCAAATTGTTCATTGGAGAATATATATTCATAAAAAGATTTGTCAATTGTAGCTTAGTACCACTTTCATCTTTTTAAGAATTTATTCATTTGTGGGCATCACTGGCTAGGCCAGCATTTATTGCCCATCCTTAATTGCCCTTGTTCAGTGGGCATTTTTAAGAGTCAACCACGTTGCTGTGGGTCTGGAGTCACGTGTAGGCCAGACCAGGTAAAGACAGCAGATTTCCTTCCCTAAAGGGCATTCGTGAACCAGATGGGTTTTTATGACAATTAACAATGGTTTCATGGTCATCATTAGACTTTTATTCCAGATATTTATTGAATTCAAATTCTACCATCTGTCGTAGTGATACCAATCTCGAACCCAGGTCCCCAGAGCATTACCTTGGGTCTTTGGATTACCAGTCCAGTGACAATACCACTATGCCACTGCCTTTGTGACCTCTAGTCACAAAGTTCCAGGCTGAAGCCCCATTCTTGAGCGCAGAAGTCAATGCTGACATTCCAGTGGAGTACTGAAGGTGTGCTGCACTGCCAGAGCTGGGGGAAGGGTTTGGATGAAGGAAGATTTAGAAATCCAAAGAGAGAGGCTGAGGAATCAGAGCAGTATAGCAATGAGAGTTTTTTTAAAAAAAAAAACTGAATTGGACAAGAAGGGGTATAGATTTTAACAGAAATGGTACATCGATGGATAAGGTCATTGTGGGGAATAGAAGTAAGGAAATGAAATTAAAAGTTAATACATGAAGCATCTGCAATAAGATAGATGAACTAGTGGCACAAATAGAGATAGATGATTTAGATCTAATCACCATTACAGAGACATGGTTATAAGGCAATCAAGGTTGGGAAATAAATATTCCAGGATACACAGTATTTCGGAAAGCCAGACAAAATGTCGAAGGAGAAGATGCATCCCTGAAAGTAAAGGATGACATAAGGAAATTAGTGAGAAAGGATCTGGCCCCAGAAGACCGTGAAGTAGAATCAGTATAGGCAAAAATTTGAAATAGAGTCAGAAAACAATGGTTGGAGGAGTTTATATGCCCCTAACAGTTGTTATACCGTTGGACAGAGCATTAAATAAGAAATTATTGAAGTTTGTAACAAAAGCAATGTAATAATTGTGGGGGACTTTAATCTTTCTTATAGACTCGGACAATCAAATTGGCAAGAGTGGTCTGGAAGATGAGTTTGTAGAATATTTTCATGACAGTTTCTTGGAGCAATACATTGTGGAACCAACTAGGGCTAAACTAATCTTAGATATAGTATTATGTAATGAAGAAAAGTTAATTAGTAATGTTGTAATAAAAGATCCACTGAGAAATAGTGATCATAATACCATTGAATTCCATGTTAAATTTGAAAGTGACATACTCCAATCACAAACAAAATTCTTAAACTTAAAGCCAATTACATAGGTATGATGGGAGAATTGGCTAAGGTTAATGGGGTAAATAGGTTAAAAGGTATGGCTGTAAATGAATAGTGGGAAACATTTAAAGAAACAATTCAAAATATCCAACAAAAATAAATTTCACTGAAAAACAAAAACTCAGTAAGAATGACCCATCTTTGGAGCTTAGTACTACAATAAAAGAAGAGGCTTACAATATTGCAAAACTAAAGTAACAAATCTGAGGATCGGGAGTGTTTTAGAAACCAGCAAAGGGTAACCAAAAAGTTGATAAAAAGGGAAAAAATAAAATGAGAGTAAACTAGCCAGAAATATAAAAACAGATTATAAAAGATTTTCTACATATATAAAAAGGAAGAGAGTTGCTAGCATAAATGTTAGTCTGTTAGAATCAGAGACAGGAGAAATTTTCATGGGGAATGAGGAAATGGCAGAGATGTTGAACAATTGTTTTAGGTCTGTCTTCACAGTGGAATACTCGAGTTTCATTCCGGAAATAGCTGGTAACCTAGGGGCTAAAAAGACTGAGGAAATTAATATTAACAGTTAATGAGCATTGGAGGAACTTAAGGTGCTAAAATGTGACAAACTGCTGGGGCCTGACGACCTACACCCTAGGGTTCTAAAGGAGATAGCTACAGAGATGGTGGATGCGTTGGTTGTGATTTTCAGGAATTCCTTGGATTCAGGAATGGTCCCATCAGATTGGAAGTTGGCAAATGTTACTATGCGCTTTAAGAAAGGAGGGAGAGAGAAAACAGGGAACTACAAGTCAGATAACCTAACATCAGTTGTTGGGAAAATGCTGGAATCTATTATTAAGGAAGTGTTAACAATGCATTCATAGAAGCATAGTATGATTAGAACAAGGATATATGGTTTTACTCGAGGGAAATCCTGATTAACAAATTTATTGGAGTTTTTTGAGTATGTAACAAAAGGTAGTAAGGTAAATAAAGGGGAATTAGTAAATGTAGTATACCTCGATTTCCAAAAGGCATTTGATAAGGTACCACACAAAAAGTTATTAGGAAATATAAGGGCGTATGGATAGATGATTGATTAACAGACAAGGAGCAGAGCATCAGCATAAATCGGACATTATCAAGTTGGAAGGTAGTGAATAGTGGAGTACCACAAAGGTCACTGTTGGGTCCTCAGCTATTTACAATCTGTATTAATGACTTTACTCTCTGTTTCTTCATCTAAGTTTGCTGATGATATAAAGCTAGGTGGAAAGGTAAGCTATAGGGAGGAACAGAGGCAGCAAGAGCGGGAACCAAGATGGCAGATGGATTATAATGTAGGGAAGTTTGAAGTTATTCAATTTGCTCGAAAAAACAGAAAAGCTGAATGTTTTTAAAAGGGGAGAAACTTGAAAGTGTTGATGTTCAAAGAGACTTGGATGTACTCATACAAGGAACCCAAAAAGTTACACAAGGAACCCAATAAATTAGCATACAGGTACAGCAAGAAATTAGAAAGGTATATGGCATGTTCACCTTTATTGCAAGGTGATAAAGGAATAAAGAAGTCTTTCTAGAGTTGTACGGGGTTTTGGTGAGACCGCATCTGGACTACTGTGTGCAGTTTTGGTCTCCACATTTAAGGTAAGATAATGTTTGCATTGGAGTGGGGGACAGCAAAAGTTCCTTGGGGTGAGAGTTTTTTCCTGTGGTGAGAGGCTGAGCAAATTGGGTTTGTTTTGTCTGGAGTTTAGAAAAATACGAGGTGATCTCATTGAAACATACAAGATTCTGAAGGGGTTTGATAGGGTAGACGCTGAGAGACCATTTCTGCTGGCCGAGGAATCTAAAACGCCGGGACATTCTCAGGATAAGGGGCTGATCATTTAAGACTGAGATATGGTGAAATTTCTTCACTTAAAGGGTTGTAAATCTTTGGAAGCCTCTGCTTCAGAGGGTTGTGAGGCTCCATCGTTAGATACATTTAAGGCTGGGAGTTTTGGTGTCTCAGGGAGTCAAGGGAAATGGGGAGGATATGGGGAACAGGCAGCTTAATGGAGTTGAAGCCCAAGGTCAGCCATGATCATATTGAATGGCAAAGGAGGCTTGATGGGCCATATGGCCTACTCGTTTTTGTGTTCAGTGGTGCCATCTTTTGGATGACATGTTAAACCAATACCTCATCTACCTGCTTGAAAGAACCCATGGAATCCATGGCACTACTTTGAAGAGGAGCAGGCATGTTATCTTCACTGTCCTGGCCAATTCTTATCCCTCAGTTAAAACAGCACAAAAACAGATTACCTGGTTATTATCACTTTGCTGTTGTGGGAGTTTGTTCGCCACAAACTGACGATTGCATTTTTTACATTACAACAGTGACTACAATTCAAAAGGAATTAATTGGCTGTAAAGCGCTTTGAGACATCTGGTGCTTATGAGAAGTGCTATATAAATGCAAATATTTTATTCATAAAGCTGGGTTCATTCAGTTTTGTAAAGTTGGCTTTTTATACCCTTTTGATTTGTCTTACTACTGTTCTTGCATTTTTTCTGATCTTTTGCAGTGTGGGACTTCTTTTGAACGTAACTAAAGTGTAAATGGGTAGAGCTAAATACAGTTTAGAATGTTATAGTGTTTGCACAAATCTTTGAAGGTGGCAGAATGGGTTAACAAAGCAGTTCATAAAGTATATGGAATTCTGGGCATTATAAATAGAGACATAGAGTACAAAAGTACATAAGACCTAAAAATAAATATAATTTGGCCTCAACTGGGCTCGTGGGTCCAATTCTGGACACCACACATCAGGAAGGACATGAGGCAGTGGACCAGGTATAGAAGAGATTTAATAGAATGGTTCCAGTGCTGAGGGACTATAATTCAATGGTAACCTTCAAAAAGGAATTTGATAGATTCTTGAAGGCAAAAAAAAAATGCTGGGATATGGAGAAAGACTGGAGCGCATGACTGTCTGGGTTGCTCTTTGAAATAACTGGTGTAGGCTTGATAGATCAAAAGGCCTCCTCCTGTGCCATGCTATTCCATGATTCTGTATCTGGCTGCACTATTGATGCTGCATACCAGCTGCCATGCATGGAATTAACCATTACTCAGTTTGGCATTCCAATTGAGAGGAGAAGGAGGTGCAGTAATTGAAAGAAAGGCACTCCCAACTCTCAAGACTAGCAGCCACTTGATTCAGCACAAGAAATGTTTTCATACCCTTGCATACCTTTGCCAGCTCTACTTCTCAAGAAAGGCAGTGCCAGAGGTATAAAACCAATAGGAGATTACCCTGCAAACAAAGAGGATAACTTTAACCTAACTTACCCAGAATTGGCCAACACATTTTACAGACTGCCCAATATTACAGCTGGGATTTTTCGCGCCTGATCAGGGCAAGCGTTTTCAGTTGCGAGATCGCAAAATATCGCGAAAATGCACAAGGTATGCTTCCCAGTGACGTAAAACCAGGAAGAGATTGTCTCCCCGCCCATCAATAGTGGGCCATGTTTCCTGCTGCCAAATGTCATGAATGTCATTAGCATGGATTTGCTTCTCAATATTTTGGCCACATCATCTCCCCCCATGTCAAATTTAAATGCCACGTTGGTGTGAATGGAGAACAGCGTGATTTACAACAGCTTTTAAAGACATGCAGCTGGTGACCTGAACTTCGAGGGGAACTCTCAGGTGAGTTCACACAACTCAATGCAGTGCTCGTGAGGGTCCCCAATTGGAATGCATGGAAGTGGCACCGCAGATTAATTTGTGGTGGGGAGGGGGTCACAGACAAGCCTCCACAACGGCTTCTTTGTGGTTGGTTTTTAATGTGGTGCTAGGAGAAGGGCTACAAGGGTGTGGGGCGGAAGGCAATACAGAATGCATGAAGGGAACCTCCAGGCAAGGGCTCCAGTGTTTGTGAAGAGTGTAGAAGGTTGCACGCAAAGATATAACTAGGGGGTTGTGGGAAAAGAAAGCGACAACGCACATGAAGAAGCAGTTCAAAAGCGAAGACTGGTTAGCATCAGCTCCATTAATATGTTTGGAGTTGGGCTAGTGAAACAATTATGCCCACTCAAGCAACATTAATTCCTGAGAGTGATTGCTCCTCTAGTTTTAACACCTCAGGCGCAGACTTCCAAATCAACTGAGTGTTATGGAGCAGCAGAACCATTGAATGACTGGGCAAGCCTGAGAATCGCCTTGGAGAAGTGGGCATGGAACACTCACTGAGAGTAGCACTCCAAACCCCTAGCATTATTGTTATGTAGGCACTGAGCATTCACCCTTGTGGTCCAATTAAACCATGCAGCCTTGGAGTGCAGGTTAGGGTAATGTTGGCGGCTGCGAAGAGAGCTCAGGATGCAATCAAGTGGCTGAAGCTGTCATCACTCGGTCATGTGGTGTGGGGCGGAGGTATGTGGAGTTGTGGTGAACCTTCACGCGCATTAGGCACTAGGCATCCATTTGGTGGCCTGGACTCTCCGGCAAGCATATAGGGGCATTGAGATGCAGCTGCAGGCCATGAATTGATGAAGAGTGGCCCTTAGGAGACAAATGCTGACCTGTGTGTCTGTCTCTTTAATGCTGCAGTGAGGAGACCATCAGGAAGGTGGAGCCTGGTGATCTCTCTGTCTGCCTGATTGCTTATAGGCAGGAAAGAAGGAGGAGAAGAATGTAAGAATGTGACAGGTGTCAGGCTCACCAAAGGGAGGAGCAGAACCCTGAAGATCAAGGAGCGGCAGGGCCTCCTCCACACGCAGAGGATGATCCCCAGAGAGCTGTCATTTGTAGATGCCTCGCTAGACCTGGGGTCTACAGATGGCTCGTTGCTACCTGCAGTTGAGCAAGAACCAGTGTTGCCGATGCTTGTGCATGTCAAGGGAACTGGTCACTCACATGTGCCACCTTCTGCAGGATTTGACACCACGGGGAGCTGGAGGGCATCCACTGCCAGTGGCAGTTAAAATTACCACTATGCTAAATTTCTATGGCAGTGGCTTCTTCCAGGGCTCCACTGGGGACCTGTGTGGGATCTCGCAAGCCTCTACCCACAAATGTGTCCAGGGGATCATGCATGCCATTCTTGCCAAAGCACACAACTTTGTCAACTTCGACAGGGATAAGGCGAGCCAGGAAGCAAGAGCGCTGGAATTTGCTGAGATTTCTGGTCTCCCACTGTGCACGGCTGCACTCTAAAGTCTTCCTGGCGCCAAGCTGTCCAGAATGTCAACCGCAAAGGCTTCCATTAGCTCAATGTTCAGCTGGTCTGCAACCATAACAAACAGATCATGCAGGTTTGTGCAAGATACCCTGGAGGTGTCCACGACTCGTACATCCTCAGCAGGTCTCAGATCCCTGACATCTTCCAGGGATCATACAGGATGCAGGGTTGGCTCCACAGGGACAAGGGCTACTCAGGAAGGACATGGCTGCTGATGCCCATGCGGTGGGCTCAGGCTTCTGCTGAGAGAAGGTATAATGAGGTTCATGCCACAACATGGACTTTGGTGGAGCACACCATTGGCATCCTGAAAATAAGCTTCTGGTGTCTCGACAGATCTGTTGGAGCTCTCCAGTACACTTCCTAGAGGGTGTCACGCATCGTCATGGCTTACCGTGTGCCATACAACCTGGCAATGCAAAGTGGAAAGAAGCTGGATGATGAGGAAATGGAAGAGCTGCACGTCTCCTCCGTTGGGAAGGAAAGGGAAGGGGATGAGTGTGATGAGGTCCTGGAAGGTGAGGATGCCAGCAAAAGAGCCCATTGCACTGGGCCAGACGAGGCAGGCATGTTTGTGAGGCTTTCATTGTTACAAGATTCTAGGAGGATGATGACGAGATACAGTGAGGACACTCCTGAGTATTTCCCATTACATCTGGGAACGTCTGACACCAGTCTAGCTGAGAGCAGCGCACATACGCTCTGCGAAGAGGTTCATATCATGGAGACGCTGCTGAGATACAGCGGGCACATGGACTTTAAGTGTACTTGATCCTTTGACAGGCAGCGTCACCTGTTCCCTTTCTCCCACGCCTTCACCTGTCAGGAATGCTGACTAGAATTGGGGGCAAGGGGCAGCCCCACTTCAAAGGTTGAGAACATAGAGAAAACATTGTGGAACATTTTGGTGCTTGGGTACAAGATTCTTGCAGCAAATGCAATCCACACCAAGGTGCAGGTATCACTGATCTGGAAAGTGACTTTGAAATAGGACTCATTGTGCTCAGAAGGTTACACACTGCACAGAGGAGAGGCCCTGGACTATAACACTTTCTTTCAGTTTGTACATGTACAAAGGTTTTACGTCCGATTTCCACAAACACTGCTCATCATAACAAAGAGCCATAGGCAAGGGAACATTCTTGGGACTGTATTTACAATCAACAACATTCTGTACAAGTGAGTAACACCCGTGCCCAGGCTGTGCAAGTTTGTCCCTCTTCCGCGGCTACGTTCGCGGCCGGGTATCCTTGGAGAGGGAGCACGTGGTGTCTGCCGGCACTCTCGAGGCCTTCCGTGCTCGGTGGGCACCGCGGGGACTGGGGTGTTTTATTGACCCCTTTAATCAAATTTTGGTTTAAAGTTTGTAAGTTTCCTTTAAACTTTGTTCTTAGTTTTACAGCTGACCTGAATTAGGGGCTGTGCTTGATTTGTCTTTCATTTTGTTAATTTGGTTTGATTGTTTTAACTCACAAGAGTTACATCTTCTTAACCTCCCTAACCCTGCCACTACATCTTGCTCCTCCCGGACACCCACAGTGGGGGTGGAGGTGGCCTGCTGACTGCTACGCTTGCTGTATGTGACTACTTTGACAGGTGTCCTATGGGGGGGCCGAGACCTGGAGGGCCCGGCCTGTTTTCAGAGGCTTGCTGCATGGCAGTTACACTCCGCTTGGCTTGTGGAGTTGAAGTTGCTGGGGTCACAGGAAGAGGGGATTTGAATCGGCTGGTCACTCCCAGCCACCGGTAGATGGCCCCGAGGTGTCGAGCTGCAATGGATACCTGAGGGCCCCTGGCCGACTGCTTGAGGAGAAGGGCCAGCTGGAATATGAGCATCCCGATCCCCCTGCATTGGCACTGATGGGTGCCAGCAAGAGCCTCAGCGATGGGGTGCAGCGCATGCAGTAGGGGAAGTCCAATTCCTGGACCAAGGTCTACATGGTGGCTGCCATCCTACCAGTGTTGACATAGTGCTGGCATGCCAATGCATCAATCACTTTGGACTGAAGGTGCATAGACTCCTCCATCATGCCTTGCAATCTGAGGAGTGCAGCAGACATCCCTTCCCCTTCCCAAGCATGTCTTTGCAGCTCCAGCAACTGAGGTAGAACCAAGTCCAAAGACTTGTTATTTGACTCAGACTCAGCAGATTCCTGGCCTCCAGCAGTCCTCTAAGTATCGGCACCGTGGATGTCCCTACCTGTGCCTGCTGTGGATCAGACTGTGCACTGTGCTCACCAGATTATGAGACCAAGGCTACTCGAGAACTAGGTCCCACCAAGGTGTATCTCTGTGTGCTGGTGGAGGGTATGAGTGAGTGCTGTGATGAGTCTTCTATTAGGATATTAGGATATCATCAGATTCCTCTTCCGAGGTGTCTTGGGGGCTTGAGTCATGAACGCCTTTGGATGCTTCCCAGATATGCCTGCGAAAGGAAGGAGAGATAATTAGTGCATGACAGGGAACTGTGAAACCGGAGACATCACTCACAGTATGGTTGTTTGATGTATGTTGCAGCCCAGGATCCTCACTTGGTTGAGCACTGCCGTCAGCACAGAATGGTCCATTTCCTCACCAGTCAGGTGGATTGCTGTATTCTCAAAGTTGGTCAGGATCTTCAGTTGGGGCATTCCACCCACCCTCACCTGGTCTGGGATCCCTCCCTTTTGTTATAAGCCAATGAGCCAGCTTGTCCTGCATGAAGACAGATGACAAGAGAGTAAGCTGTCTGCCAGTCCAGATGAGAAGGATGTCTGGCATGTATGGGTGGTGAGTGGTGCCATGGAGGGGATTTGGACGTGATCTGCGAAGGAGATGAAGATGTGTGAGTGCTGATGTCTCTTGTGCTGGCAGTGAGAGAGATTCCTGTGGACTTGTGATGGGTTTTTGAGTGCATGAGTTGAGGGTGTTAAGATACCTTGGTGGAATGGAGGTGATCATTCATCCTCTTCCTGCACTCTTGGCTGTCTTCCTGTAGGGTGTTGGCATCCCATGCTCGATTTGTCACCTTGGATGAGGTTCTTGGCCCAGAATGGGGGTAGAGGACTTCACAGTGGGCCTCCACTGCATCCAGTAGCACTCGGGAGAGACGTCACTGAATTTTGGGGCAGCCTGTTTCCTCCTTTTAGAAGCCATGACTTTCCACCAGCTTTCGACCCCTTAGAAAATGCTGGCTCTGTGCAGGGGCGCCTTTTAAATATGGCGCCCAGATTATAGACAGCCTAAGCTCATAGCAGGCAGGCAAATCAGAGCCCACCCCACCAGCAATTTGACGTGAAACCCGTGCCTCAATTTTTCCCACCAAATTGCGCATGAGACGGAATGAAAAGCCACCATTGCCATCGGCTTTTGGAATTTGCTAATTCCATGGAAAGTCCTGGCCTATTTTTCATTGAAGTCAAATAATGCTCTTATTTATATGGTACGTTTCATATCACAAGGTGCTTCAGAACCATTAGAATACTTTTCTGAATTTCAGGCACTGTTGTAATGTAGGGAAATGAGCTAGCCAGTTTTTGTAAAACTAGGTTCCACAAACGTCTGATAAGAGAAATGACCTTGTAGCCTGTTTTTTATTAGTGTTGGTTAAGACATAAATGTTGATTAGGGCCCTAACTCAACTTCCCTGCTCTTTAAAAAGTTTCATGGGATTTTTTTGTTTACCCGCAAGAGCAGCTGGGCCCTTCTGTTTAACATCTGAAAAATGGCATCTTCGATTGTCAGTACTCGCCAAGAACTGCACTCAAGTATTGACCAAAATTATGTGCTGAAGTGCCTTGAGAGAGACTTAAACTTGCAATCATCAGAAGCTAGAGTCTTAGCACTGAGCCATGGCTGATGCCTCTTTATTTATTGTTCGCTGAGATTGACAGGCTAGCAAAAAGAATAAGTTAAAGGGGTCACTAATCTCCTCTCAGAAAACCAACAGGTGCTCTTTCACTCATTTACCTATGTCTTTCACTTCATAACATGTGTATGTTCTCATGATAATTCTGGGAAGCCGTCTACTTTAAAATCAAAGATCATAAGAGCACTTTAAATATTAGGAGGTAATGTGAGGGCCTCCCTGATGACCAATTTGCATCCACCTTCAGTGTAAGGATGAGTACAGATTGTGTGCAACAAGTTTGAATGAGCATAAGTGCTTTGGTGATAGATCATGCAACCAGGGATCTGGGTTCAAGACTGGATTCGACAGATGGTGGAATTTGAATTCAATAAAAATTTTGAATTCAAAGACTAATGATAATGAAACCATTGTTGATTGTCGTAAAAACCCATCTCGTTCACTAATACCCTTTAGGGAAGGAAATCTGCTGCCCTTACCTGGTCTGGCCAACATGTGACTCCAGACCCACAGCAATGTGGTTGCAGGACTGCTTGTGGGCAGGAGGAGCAGGAATGCTTAGTAAGGACCCCTCTGTCCTTGCAACATTTCTGGTTCCCCCAACCACCATCAGAACCATCCTGACCCCATCTCCTCCATCTCTTCCATCCAACTCTTCTCCCTCTACCCACCCCCCGACTCTAGATCACCAATTGGTCCTACCCTTAATGATCAGGACCCTACCACTTGACCTACCTGATCTCCTTGGCTTTGGCCTTAGGAAGCAGGCTTCCCATTGGAGAGGCCTCTCATCTGTCAATTAGGTTGCCTGTGGGCGCAAACCTAACAGAAAAAAAAATTCAGAGACTCTGCGGTTAAAAATCTGCAGGGCATTCGGGAAACCAAATGGTCAGTCTTGAGGTACTAACTTGGGTGTAACTTCACCACATGGACTGCAGCAGTTCAAGAAGGCAGCTCACCACCACCTTCTCAAAGGCAATTAGGGATGGGCAATAAAAATGCTAACTGATCCAGCAACATCCTGTGAAAGGATAAATAACGAAAAGGGCAAGTGAGAGATTGTGAGGGCACTTCAAAATGGAGTTCTCTGCAGCATCGGGAAAAAATTAAAATAACAGGCAAAGCTGCAGCTGTCAGGACATCGCTGTGGAGATGCCCTCTCATCCCAGGAACCAATCTAGTGAATCTTTGTTGTTCCACCTCCAATACGTGTTGCCTTCCTTAAATATAGAGACCAAAACTGCTTACAGTACACCAGGCATTGTCTTACCAAAGCCCTGAAGAATTGTAGCAAGGCTTATTCTGGTAGGTGCTGCTTGCTTTACTTAACTGCTAGCCTTCCTTGTACAAGTATACTGAAGTCCCACTGAACATCAATGTTTAAAGATTTCACATGTTTACAAAATATTCTGTTTTTCTATTCTTGCTACCAAAGTGAATAGTCTCACACTTTCTTAAATTATACTCAATCTGCCACCTTGTCCACTCACTTAACCTGTCTGTATTTTGTTGCAGCCTCTTTATGTCCTTCTCATAACTTACATTCTGATCCAGCTTTGTACTTATAATAAACTTAGATGAAGAGACCAAGGGACCTAAATCATTGATATAGGTTGTAAACAGCTCAGATCCCAACACTGATCTTTGCGGCACTCCATTAGTTACAGCCTGCAAAATTGAAAATGCCATGTTTACTCTCTTCTGCCTGCCCATTAACCAATCTTCCATCCATGCAGCTATATTACTCCAAGCACCATGAACCCTTATCTTGTGTATTTACCTTTTGTGTGGCCGATATGGTGTTTGCAGGAAGGCAACCGCAAGAGAAGTACAGGGAGAAACATCAGGATCTATGTATGTTGTTCATACATAGACCTAACTATAGTTAGGCCTGAGTCAACCTGGTTTGTCAAAATTCTGTGCCTACTGCATAATCACGCAGTGAGATGTGTTTGTGCATATGATGAAATGTCTGATCCCTTGGTGGTAACCAATGATATAAAGCAAGGATGCATTATAGCTCCTGAACTCTTCAACCTCTTCTTTGCTGAAATGCACATTAGATTTCATTCAGGAAACTCTTCAATCTCTTCCAGACTCCGTGCCACCACCAAAGACATAGAGACAGTAATTGGAGAACTTCTGTATGCAGATGAACGTGTGCTAGCTGCCCACAACAAGGAAGACATCCAGACTATGGTAAACATTGTCCTGGGTGCTCCCAAAAACTTTTTGGTCTCCAAATCAGTGTCTCCAAAATCAAGATTATGTTTCAGCAAGCACCACACAAATGCTATGAAGCACCAGCCCTAACTGTTTGCCCCAATCTCGAGGTTGTAGAAAAATTCTCATACCTTGATACTGTACTCTGTAGGGATGCCACTGTTGATAAAGGTATACATCCAGAAAGCAAGTTCTGCATACAGCTGACTCCATGATCATGTCTGGAAGCAACATGGCATTAAACTTAAGTTTAACTTAAATCAAACTCTACCAGGCCATTGCTCGTACCAACCTGCTGTATGGTGCAGAATCTGCTTTGGGGGCCACATAAAAGCTCTGGAACTCTTCCACAAAAGATGCCTGAGGTCCGTTATGAGAGTTCGATGGCAGGCCAAAATCTCAAACACTGAGGCTCTTCTTCATGCAGGGCTCACCAACATGGAGACCAACCTCCAGGAAATTCATCTTGGATGGGCAGGTCCTGCCTCCTGCATGGATGACTGCAGAGCCCTCAAATAGATCTTCTATGGGGAACCGTATCAAGGTAAGCGACATGCAAGTGGTCAGTGCAAATGGTACAAGGATGCCCTAAAAAAGCAACTTACAAACTTCTGCATTGCAGCCCACCTCTCTTGGGAAAGCAACGTAGCTGACCAGCCCATGTAGAGGCAAGCACTGCATCTTTGGTTCATCATGTACTGGACATACTCGGACAATGAGGAGTCTACCACTATATCACATCTTATTGAATGCCCTTTGGAAATTCAAGTGTACTACATCCACTCTGATAAGCTCTAATAAATTTGTCAAACATTATTTCCCTTTCTTTAAAACCATATCAATTTTGTCTGACTATACTATGATTTTATAGATGCATTGTTAAGACCGCCTTAATAATAGAGCCTAGCACGTTCCTGATGACTATTGTCAGGCTAACTGTCCTGTAGTTGCCTGATTTCTCTCTCCCTCCTTTCTGGAATTATGGTGTAACATTCACTAACTTCCAATCCACTGGAAGCGTTATAGAATCTTGGAAAATCATAACCACTGCATCCATTATCTCTTTGAGAACCCTTGGGTGTATAGATAACCTGCAAGTTTACTCCTGATAATTAATCTATTCCATTATTTTAGAGAAAAATAAAGTAAAGCGGCTGAGTCTGTAATTGCTGTGATTGTTTTGTCACCCTATGCCAATCTATTGGTACCTCCCTGCTGTCCGTTGACTCCCTCAATGATGGTGCCTTCACTATAATTTACTGCTTCCAAATTTATGCATGTGCAATATTTCACACAGAAGTAATGCACTCCGTATAAACTTTTCCCAGTATTGCAGCAGAAACCAGAAGCTTGGAACAAATCCCTCGAAAAAGACATTAAAAGACAGAATCACTTCTTCAAGTGTTTGAAGCTGTGAACTCAATTGTAGCTTGGCACCCAGGCTTTCAACCCAGATTAACTTTTGACCACACTTTACACAACCCTGTGGTAGGGTTTCTGCCTTGTGTTTTCCATCTGCGAGGGTCTCTGGTCAATATTCTTTAACTATGGGAATCACTGATTTGAGTCCTATGTTAGTATGGATCTCATCCCTATATTGTTTGCTGATCACATGGGATCAAAAATTTGTGTTTCCTGGCACCAATCGGTATCTACCCTCAGAGTGTACTCATGGTGTTTGGATCAGACTGATCACTGCTTGTCTGACAGTAGTTCCTGAATACTGTTTGTGTTGTGACTGGGATGCTGTCTTGGAAACAGATGTTGGCACATCTGTTCAGAGGCTGGCTGAATTCCAATTACAGAACTGAGCATCCAGCATTTCTGCCAGATTTCTACCTTACTTATCCTGCAAGGATACTTTGGCAATAACTTTGTCATAAGCTGTTGATCCCATATGTCTATTTTTAAAAGCAATATCTATATGTGCTCATATTAGTAAATATGAGCTCACCAGGTGAAGAAGCTGGTACGTCATTCCCTTCAAATAATAATCAGGAAACAAAATAAGCTGCAAATATGCAGCAGATACATTGACTTGCACAAAATTTAAAAGGCAGGTTTTTGTCTGATCAAGAGTACAAAAATTAAACATTAGCCCCTTTTATATCTCTGATTTTCAGCATTTGCACTTTTAATTTTGGATTTCCAGCATTTTCTATTTTGATTTGATAGAAAATAGAGTTTTATTTCAGATGCTGATATGATTGTATTAAAAGTTGCAGTTTGATCACTGATGTTCATTCTGTGCTGCGTAGAGCATGGTCCTTCAGTAGGAATGCTTTCATCACAGTCTACACATCATCATACATACCATTCAGGGTATTCAGCATTCATGCAGACCAATAACAATATCTAAACTTCTTCGGTAACAAAGTAGTGCACGTTTGCCAGGTGTAGTACACAGCTTAGGAAGTCTTAAGTTCAACTCATAGTCAATGCTCTGTTAAATAGCCTTAGCTGGGAAGCATTAAAACATTTGTTAGCCTCTGCTCCGCTGGGTTTGGAAGGGATAAGCTAAGCCTTTGCTTCAAGAGGATATCTGTGGGTGTCCCGTGAGGAGAAGATCAGGCTCGTTTATGATTATATAAAATTAGCACACCCTTTCGGGAGAGCTTGGAAGCAAGTTGAATAAAGCAAAATGAAAATACAATTAAAATGGAGCTCCTCTTTGAGATGGGTTCTTCTCTGAGTGACCCAGCCAAGCATCTCCTCAAGGTGAGTTCAATCCTACCAGTTCTCACTACAGTGTAGGTTGTGTGATTGAAATGACAACGTGAGCTGAGACAGGAAGATATGCTGAATGCCTGCTGAGAGCAGATAGAATTCCAACAAATCATCATGCAACAGTGCAGCAAAGGATAGCTCATTTGTCGTCTTGCTCTGCTGCTTATAGATTATTATCTTTTCATCGCTGGGTTTTTTACTGACCAGCGTTATCTAGAAAATGTGAGAGGATTTGAATCTATTGTCCATCATTTGTGCATATTTGAAATATTTTTACCCAATTTTCCTTCTCCCATTAGCTGAAACTTCCTGAGGTGCAGATCCATTAGCAACCAGAATATCATTTTGCTGGCCATTTTTCATAAGTGCACCTAGACATTGAATGTTAGAGTCTAGTTAGTAGTACTGAGTATCCACATGTAGTTGATCTTAAATTTGCTTGCACTTTCCACTAGTCACTGTATAGCAACGAGTAGGAAATCTGACTGATTTTTTCCCCACCCACCCCCCTCGCTCCCCCCCACTCTTAGCCCAAGGCTGCAAACATCAATTATGGTGCCCTAAGTTCAGATCCTGGGTGAGCATCAGCTGTTACAAATTTTGGGTCAGCACTACAAATCCTTCTGGAATAGCATCACCGGTCTCTTCCATAAGTGGCTTTGTGGGGGCAAAACTCAACAGCCTGTGAAAATCAATGTGTGGCTTGATTGACATGCACTCATTCCTTCTGATGCAAACAGCATAAAAAGTTCATGCTGCCTGCTGATTTACATGGTACTGTGCTGCCAGCATTAAATGCACTGTTGAATGGCTGCACACCTGAGCAGGGGATGCAAAATCATGAGAGGCTAGCATGAATTCAAGTTAGCTTACACTACTTAAAGGCAGCAGTCAGCTCTTAAAGAGGGTGTATGCTTTGGATGGAGCATGGACTTCCAGCATGGAAGTCAATCCAAAAATGAGTTTGACATGAAAATGCACAATAATGGCACAATAGGCAGAGAGTTCTGACATTTCATTGGAGGCCTGAGTGCAGGAGTTGGAAAGGAAAAGGGAGGTCCTTTATCTGCAGGGGACCTGAAGGCCCTCCAGACAGACAATGCAAAGGTAGTGGAAGCAGACAACCATACAGTCAATGCAGTGAAGCCAGAGGATCTAGATGCAGAGCCCCAAGAAGTTCAATGATCTCACATGAGTGAATGGATTTTCAAATGCAATATTTGTTTTAATTTTTCAGAGATTAGGGTGTCGCTGTCTAGGCCAGCATTTATTGCCCATCCACAATAGCCCGTGTGAAAGTGATGTTGAGCTGCTGCTTTGAACTGCTGCAGTCCGTGTGATCAATGTGCACTCAAAGTACTGTTAGGAAAGGGGTTCCAAGATTTTTACCCAGTGACAGTGAAGGAACAGTGATGTCGTTTCAAGTCAGTATGGTGTGAGGCTTGGAGGGAAACTTGCAGGTGGTGATGTTCACATGCATCTGCTGCTCTTGTCCTTCTAGGTGGTAGAGGTTATGTGTTTGGAAGGTGCTGTTGGAGGAGCCTTGGTGAGTTGCTGCTGTGCATCTTGTAGATGGTACACACTGCTGCCAGTGTGCATTGGTGGTGGAAGAAGTGAATGTTGACAGTGCTGGATGGGGTGCCAGTCAAGTGAGTTGCTTTGTCCTAGATGGTGTTGAGTTTCTTGAGTATTGTTGGAGCTACACACATCCAGGCAAAGGAGGGTATTTCAGCAAACTGCTGACTCCTGTCCTGTGGATTGTGGACAGGCTTTGAGAGTCAGATGGTGAGTTACCAGCACCAGAATTCCCAGCCCCTGACCAGCTCATGTAACCACAGTATTTATACGGCTGGTCCAGTTCAGCTTCTGGCCAATGGTAACCCGCAGGGTGTTGATAGTGGGGGATTCAGTGATGATAATGAAATTGAATGTCAAGGGGAGAAGGTTGGATTCTCTCTTGTTGGAGATGGTCATTGCCAGGCATTTGTGTGGCATCACTGTTACTTGCCACTTAACAGCCGAAGCCTGAATTTTGTCCAGGTCTTGCAGCATACGGACATGGACTGCTTCAGTATTAGAGGTGTTGCGGATGGTGCTGAGTATTGTGCAATGTTCCCATTTCTGACCTGATGATTGAAGGACAGTCATTGATGAAGCAGCTGAAGATAGTTGGGCCTAGGACATTACCCTGAGGAACTCCTGTAGTGATGTCCTGGGATTGAGGTGATTGACTTCCAACAATGACAGCCATTTTCCTTTGTGCTAGGTAAGACTCCAGCCAGCGGAGGTTTCCCCCTTATTCTCATTGACTCCAGTTTGGTTCAGGTTCTTGATGCCTCATTCTGTCAAATGCTACCTTGATGTCAAGGGCAGTCACTCTCACCTCTGGATTTCAGCTCTTTTGTTCATGTTTGGGCCAAGGCTGTAATGAAGTCAGGAGCCGAGGGCTCTGGTGGAACCCAAACTGAGTACATGCTGCTTGATAGAACTGTCGATGACCCATTCCATCACTTTGCTAATGATCAAAAGTGAACTGATGGGGCAGTAATTGGCTGGGTTGGATTTGTCCTGATTTTTGTGGACAGGACATACCTGTGCAATTTTCCAGGTTTCCATACATTGCTGGGTAGATGCCACTGTTGTAGCTGTACTAGAACAGCTTGGCTTAGGGTGCAGCTAGTTCTGGAGCACAAGATTTCAGTACTATGGCCAGAATCTTGTAGGGCCTATAGCCTCTGCAGTATTCAGTGCCTTCAGCCATTTCTTGATATCACGTGGGGTGAATCGAATTGGCTAAAGACTGGCATCAGTGATGCTGAGGACCTCAGGAGTAGGCTGAGATGGATCATCCACTCAGCACTTCTGGCTGATGATAGTTGCAACTGCTTCAGTGTTTTTTTGCACTGATGTTTGCACTGAGTGTCCCCTATCATTAAGAGATATTTGTGGAGCCTCCTCCTCCAGTTAGTTGTCTAGTTGTTCACCACCATTCATGACTGGATGTGGCAGGACGGCAGAGCTTTGATTGTGGAATTGCTTAGTCTATTGATGCTGCCTCCACTGTTTGGCACGCAAGTAGTCCAATGTTGCAGCTTCACCAGGCTGACACCTCACTCCACCAACTGGCCTCATCACTGCTCAGTTCACTTCCCACCTCATCATTTACCGCCAAAAATGTCTATCAACCATATTCATACTTCACCTTCATAACTTCACCTCCCCTTATGTATTTAGCACTTCTGCAAGCCTCAAACCCATATCTCACACATTGCCAGTTATTCAACTATGACAGGCACATCTCTCTACACAGTGCATCACATTCACTGACACATTTTTCTTTCTCTTTCTGTACTACACGGTGACAGACTGCAGGCAAAGGATAGGCATGCCCTGATCCTGATGGGGAAAATAATACTCGCCATCATTGGGTCAGCTATGACTGAGGCTGTGGCCAGTAGTGGGGCTGAAACCATCAAAGATGATGGTATGCTCATATCTAATCCTCCTCCTCCTCCTCACATCCCACTTGACCCTCATTCCACAATCTCTTCTGATTTCAAGTTGCAGATGATGTAAGCATGCAACTCTTGCTTCCACCCCTTTCCCTCCTAGCAACACCACCCTTGTGCCTTTCTCCTTTCAGGTTGCATCCTGATGAAGCAGAGTTGCAGGACCAAGAAGTGAAAGGAGAATATACTGATGATGAAGAAATACAACCTCACACTCGCAGCCACCAATTTAGTCACTGACGTGGCATAGAGGGTAGCAGGAGGTAGAGTCTGCAAGTGGTGAGACACTGGTCAATAGTGGCCCACAGCCATAGCAGTGGCAAAGTATAGTGCAGGTGCCATGTTCCCTGAGGTTGAGGTTGCACATGGGTACTGCTGCAGAGGACTCAGATGAGGACACTAATGGGCAACCTATAGAAAAAGGCTGATGGTATGCACACAGACCTGCTTGGTGTATGGGCAGAGCTGCCATAAAGCCTATGGTCACTGCCAAGGAGCAAGGAGGAATCCAGCTCTAACCTTGCATATTGCTTTCTGCAGAGCTTGGAGCCCATTCTTTTCAGATTAGAAGTCGTGGCCAGTTCTATTAGCACACTTTTGGACCCTGATGACTGATATTTTAGCTTCCATTGCAACACAGGCAGATGCCATCTAACTTCAGCTTGTTGCCACACAGTTTCAGACTGTTGCCATCATTGTACGGATATCAGTTTTCAAAGGGCTTGCAAGAAAGTAGCCCAGCAGCCTGCTCACCAGCAGGTTATGAGGAATGCTGAGGCACTGCTCCAAGGGAATAGCAGTGACTCCATGGAGCATGAACCTTTGAACCTCCATCAGGATGGTAGTATTTGACCTCGATCCTACCACTGTCAGTTCACATTCCCTTGCTGGTGCCTCTCAGCCAGCCAATTTTGACTTCTGCTCATGTCAATGGTGCAGTCCAAAGCTGGGCCTTTTAGGGCAAAACTGCTTGAGACCAACCTGCAAAGTCACCTGCAGTCTCCACCACTGAAATACAGCAGCCTTCCACTCTGATCTGCCCTTCTTTTATAATAATTTAACTCACATGTCAAAACATATTTTCTGTTGTTCCAATGTCTATTTAGTTGATTCCACGTGAAGTCCAGGCAAATGTCATCAGCTCCTGCTGGTTGAAACTTTATGGGGTTTTCCATAGAAGATGTATCCAGATGAATATTATCAGTTCTCATTGTATGAGCAATTCTCCTGCTGTTTGAGGTGGCACAGTAACAGTACCTCGTTCTAAAGTTAATGAGGGTTTGAGTGACCCTATTCCTGTACTATTGTCTGTGGTGCAGACTTTAGTTGTATAATTCTTTTGAGTGTATTGTACTAATCATATGTCCTTTGTGCCGTTGTATTGGGTAAGCAGATTTCTTGATTGAGCATCTCCAAAGCCTTTTTGATGAGTCATTGTGTTTTCACTAAATATCCAAATTAACCCCTAGCTGCCCAGCCCTGTATTGCTGATTATAGCTTTTCTTTTGTAATTTATAGTTCCAATCATGAGGTCAAAACATGTCTGTGGTTTGAAATTATGTTTAATAAATTTCCCAGTTGGAGGGGATTTCGATCCAACAGAACCACCCTCTGGTTACTTGTGGTGGCCAAATGCTGATGGAACAGAAGATTACCGTAGAATGAAAGTGTCATTACTGCTGCCAAGATACTGGCCTACATGATTGGCTGAGTTTGGTTGCATACTGACTGGACATTGAGGGAGTGGCCCCCCTTCTGGTTGTGGTTCATCTCTGAATTTACTTTCAGTAAAAATATATATATACAAAAACTGAAATCTTTCAGTGACAAGTCTATCTAAACACCCTAGCATGCAGGTTCATGAACAAAACCTATATTTAGGTATTATACATTGTCCATAACATTTTCAAAAAGGAATTGAATAAACACTTAAAGGAGAAAGAATTGCAGGGATATGGTGAAAGAGTGGGGAATTGGAAGTAACTAGATTTTTGTCCAAAAGGGTTGACTTATGTTCAGTTTAAGAAATTTTGCTGCACTGTTCTATGATAACAGACTGATTTACTTTATAAATGATTCCCTTCCAAGTATTGCAATATACCTAGCCTTGACACAATTTACAGTTACAAAGCACTGTTTTTATTGCAATAACTGTTGTGTTGTCTACGTGATTGTAACAGTGTCTCCCCTTCTGACAGTTTGCATGTCACAAGTTATCTGTTATATTTAAATAACATTCATTTACTTTCATGAACTCTGGATGCCCCAATGTGCTTTACAGTCAATTAAGTAATGTTTGAAGTCAGTGTTTTAATATAGGAAACACAAAACTATGAGATAAATGCCAATGAATCTTTGACATTGAGCTGTGGGGAAAGGCCCTCAGTTTAACATTTCTTTGAAAGTCAGCACATCTAGCAGTGCAGCAGTCCCTCAGCACTGTGTTTCAGGAATTGTGTTTTTTCTTCATGGAAAGGATGTAGAATTAAGTTGTATTCAAGTGTTCTGTTTTAAAGCTAAGTGTATTCAAACAAGCTTTTTAAAATATGAGATCAAAAGTGGTTAAAATAATAAGATAGGCCACAGAGACCAAAGAACATAAGCAATATTTTAACTTGTGTTGGTAATCAATAACTATCTCACAGAAATTGTGTTGGGAACACTACAGCCGCAGGTACTCAACGTAACTGTTGTCCCTACCCCCTAGCTGTGAACATGGGGAGATAAAGATAGGGATGACAAAGACAGAAAAGGCAGCATTTTCTTAAGTTAAGTTCATGACCAATATCTTCCGTTTGTTGCTTTGTCATTCTAAAATTGAAGGAGCATCTTTTCTGACTTGCTATGGAGCATTAATGCAAGTTTTCGAATGCTGGAAATATCACATGGGCTGTAGGCAAAGTGGGCCCCTTTGAGGCAGTTGTGCTTACGATCGCTGTAGCTGACACTTGCTGAATGATTTTTGGCATTTTGATTCTCTCGCATGAGGAAGCATAGTGATACGGTGATCTAAGGAGTCATTCATCTGGCCCTTGACAATGACCCATCAACCCCTGCTGAAAAATACCATGTCAACTCCAGCCTGATCAACCTATAAGTAGAAAAATGGGTACCTATGGTGTTGTCAGATCTTTGCCTCAAGGGAGGGTCTGCAGCCCATCCTCAAGCATATGGAGACCAGCGAAGCAAGCATTTTGCAGGTTGACTCCCAATACCTCCAGAGCAGTAGTTTGAACATTAATGAGAAATACTGTCACAGCCCTTCATGACTGAAGGCACATGTTGTGAGGCAGATGGAAAGAGGACATCCTTTCCTTTGTGGCCACAGAGATCATTGTAATGGACAGTGCTACATTATGTCCACGCCTCGTGGTATTTGCATAGAGACAAGTGGTTTTTGTCCTTGCTTCTTCAGATAGTATTTTTTGTTCATAAGGAGACCCTGTCAGATTGGAATCTCCAGATGTTGCAGCAGTGCCAGCTTCCCATAAGAATCCCCTAGTTCTGGGCAGCTAACGCCACTTCTGCTTCTCACCAGTGCTTTGTGACTAACTTTATGCATCCTCCCTGTCTAGCTCACATCATTATCATCCATTATGTCTGTCATGGTGCTGAATTGATGCTTGTTCCATTGGGTGCTGTGAGGTGTCAGTTACCTGACACCTTAGAGACTTCAGTCTATTCCTCAGCTTGTCTAAACAAAAAAGAGAGTGGACCTGTAAATACAGATTTTTTGGCTGGATTACTCTAGATTTTGCAAATGCTGTGTTGTGCATGGAGCCAATTTGCAATCTCCGTGCATTTTGCGGCCATTTCTGGGATTTGCTGCTAGGTGAAATGGTGACAGTTCAATACATTTACCCTAATATGGGTGTCTTAATTTAAGTAACACATTAATTATGGTTAAATATGATGTATATTCCATCGTTATTGCCGTAACAACACTGGGATGCTGGAGGTGTTGGTACATCATTGACATACCATGTTTTTATGGTGGGTGGCAGGCAGTTTAAAGCTTGAATCTTTCTTACCTTCCGCTCCCCGCATTTCCACAAAATAATGTAATTGATTGTGAGGTGATTGATTAATTGATTTGATTTGGTGTGCATATTCTGTGCAAGCTTTTTAAATTTAAAACAAAAATTTAATCTGCTCTGCCACTGCCCTGAGATTGGTAACAACAAACTTTGTCCCTTCTATAAGGCAAACTCCTTGAAACAGGTGGGACCCAGCTAAAACTTTTAAATGAAGCTGACCCCATAAAATTTATTGGTGTTAGCTGCAGCATATTTTGGGCACAAACCTAGCCCTCCCTATCATACACTGGGTTTCCAATGAGAACAAATGTTCTAGCTGAAGCACATTACAAACTCAATTGCATTGCAAAGTACTTATAATGGTATGGCAGAAAGGCAGTGTGCCACTGACGATCAGAGTGCTAAATTGCTTGACATGTTCATAATGAAGAATGGTGGTTAGCTGTGTGGTAGCTTGCAATTTCAGTATGATCCACTCCTTCTGCACACCTATACATCAATTATTGCCAGCTTGACCCCTTAATGGGTTTAAGACATCCATGTTCTTTTAGTCTTCCACTATGCATCTTTATTTCCTCTTAACAAATACCATCTTTTCTGCAAGTAGAAGTTATGAAAGATGACACAGTGCAGAAAACGTTGAAGAATCAGGGACAAAAGCAAAATGCTGTAGATGCTGAAAATCTGAAATTAGAACAGAAAAGCTTGAAAAACTCAGCAGGTCTTGCAGCATATTTTAATTTATTCTTGGGATGTGAACGTTGTTGGCTAGGCCAGCATTTATTGCCCATCCCTAATTGTCTTTAGAAGGTGGCGGTGAGCTACCTTCTTGACCCACTGCCAACAAGTAGGTACCCCACAGTGCTGTTAAGGAGAGTGTTCCAGGTGTTTGTCCTAGCAACACTGGAGGAAAAGCAATATAATTTCATTTCAGGATGGTGTATGATTTGATGGGGAACTGGTAGGTGGTGGTGTTCTGCTGCCCTGTTCCTCTGGTTGAGATCGCAGGTTTGGGAGGTGCTGTCGAAGGAGCCTTGGCGAAAGACTACAGTGCATCTTGTAGATGGTACATACAATTTGCCACTATGCACCAGTGGTGGAGGAAATGAATGTTTAAGGTGGTGCTTGGGATACTGATCAAAGGGGCTGTTATGCCTTGGATAATGTCGAGCTTCTTGAGTGGTGTTGGAGCTGCACCCATCCAGACAAGTGGAAAGTATAGCATCATACACCTGACTTGTACTTTGCAGATGTTGGACAAGCTTTAGGGAGTCAGGAAATAAATCATTCGCTACAGACTTCCCAGCCTCTAACCTGCTCTTGTAGCCACAGTATTTATATGGCTGGTCCACTTAAGTTTTGGTGGAGAGAGAAGTAGAGGTAATGTTTCAGGCCCATGAACTATCATCATAACTGGAAAAAGTTTAAAAACCTAATAGATTACGAGCAAGTGAAAGGGTGGAGGGCAGGAAAAATTAAATGACAAAAAGGTTCATGGTGCAAAGCCAAAGGGAGTGGTAATGGGTCAAGTAAAGAAACAAAAGATATGCCTAGAGGGGTTGTGAATGGCAGGATTATGAATAGCTGCTGTCTGAAAGGAAAGGAAAAACAGACAGAGAAAAAAAACAGCAAAGTGAAGGGAAACAATCTGGCTATTGAGTTCACATTCTAAAATTGCTGAAGTCAGTATTGAGTCCAAAAGGCTGTAAAGTGCCCAGTTGAAAGATGTGATGCTGTTCCTCAAGCTTGTGTTGAGCTTCGTTAGAATGCTGCAGAAGGCTGAGGTCTGAAAGATCAGAGTAGGAGCAATGTGGAAATTAAAATGACAGGCGACTGGAAACTTGGGGTTATGCTTATGGACTGAAAGGAGTTGTTCTGCAAAAGAATCATCCAGTCAGCGCTTGTAGTTGAGATAACATCATGAGTAGCGAAAGCAGTAAGCTAAGTTGAAAGAAGTACAAGTGAATTGCTGTTTCACCTGGAAGGAGTGTTTGGTCTTGGACAGTGACGATGAGGAAGTAAAACGGCAGTTGTTGCAAGTCCTGCGCTGGTATGGAAATATGCAGTGAGATAGGAAGGTAAGGAGGTGTTGGGCATGATTGAGGAATGGACCAGAGTATCGCGGAGGCAACTGTTCCTTTGGAATGCTGAAAGGGAAGGAGAGGGAAAGACGTGTTTAGTGGTGACAAAACACTGGAGGTGGTGGAGGTTGGTCGTTTGGAAGGTCAGAACAAGTTCTGGGAGGGAGGGGAAAAGTGAGGGCAGATATGCTTGAAGCAGGATGGACATGGTGGAGTGCCTTGCCAACCACTGTAGTGGGAAGCCTCGGTTGAGGAAAAAGGAAGGCATGGAAGCGCTATTATGAAAGGTTGCATCACTAGAATGGTTGTGACAGAGATGGAGAAATGGGGAGAATGAAATAGAATACTTACAGGAAGCAGGATGTGAGGAAGTGTAGTCAAAGTTTCTGTGGGAGTCACTTGGCTTATAGTGAGTTGTGGTTGCTAGCCTATCTCCAGAAGTGGGGAACAAGAAGTCAAGGAAGTGAAGGGAAGAGACCATGCTAAGGCAAAAGAAGGTTGGATAATGGAACGTCGATGAAATTTTCCAGTTCAGGAGAGGAATAGGAAAGGGCACGGATATAGTCATAAATGTACAGTAAAAAGAGGTGAGGGAGGGATCCTCAGTAGAACTAGCATGACAGGCATAGCTAGGACCTCAGAGGGTAAACATTGTAACACCTTTTATCTGGAGGAGGTACGTGGAGTTGCAGAAGTTCTCAACATGAGATCAAGTTCAGCAAGGTGGAGGAGGGTGTTGGCAGATAGAGACTAGCTGGGCCTAAATTCAAGGGAGAACTGGAGAGCGGTCAGACGGTTGGGGGATGGCAATGAATAGGGACTGGATGTGCATGTGAAAAAGGAGATGGCTAGGACCAGTCAAAGTGAAACAGTTAATATGTTGGAAGAGTTGCAGGTGGGAAGAGAGATAACAAGCAGAGAAAAATAGAGTTGAAGTAGAGTTGAGTGAGGTGGGAACAGACCAAAATAACGGGTCTACAAGGGCAGTCCTGTTTATGGATTTGGGAAGGAGATACAAAATGGGCTTTTTGGGCTGGAGGATTGAGGTTGGAGGCCATGGAGGGAAAATCTCCAGAGGAGATAACATTAGTGACAGTGCTGGAAACAATGGCTTGATGTTTGTTGATGGTCATGCTCCATGGGAGGTAGGAGGTAGTATGAGCGACTTGTCATTCAGCCTCTGTTTGGTAGAGGTCGGTATGCCAGCCAACAACAGCACCACCTTTTGTCAGCAGGAAGGGTCCATAGCAAGCCATCATAGTATTGGTTTACAGATTTCCTAAGATATCACTGAACCTCACATACCCAAGTCAATCTGTAAGAATCAAAAATAGAGAGCAGGGAAGTAGAGGCAGGTAGTCCTGCACCAGAAGCAGAGAAAATGCTGACCCCATTGTTCGCCATGCTGAATGTGTGTGGGAGCTCGCACTTGGATTGAAGAAGTCAAGTTCATGAGGATTTAAGGGACACTGCAAGATTCACCTAACCAGGGCTAAAGTGAAGGTATCTCCATAATGAAAATCAGCCCTAGGATTAGAAGTACTTGATTGGGAAAGGAAAAAAGATGCAGGCCATCAGGAAATGCGAATAGCTTTGAACTGGTTCCGTGAGACTAAAGTGAATAAAGAGAATAAAGGGATGATATAAAGTATAACTGTGGTGATAGATTTTTGGTCACTTTAAAAGTTAAATGGGGAAACTTTTCTTTAGTTTAGAGTTTAAGTTGCCTACAAAAATAGTGCTTAGTCTATGCTACTTTTAGTTTATTACAGTAAAAGTTATAAAACTTGAAATTCTATTGTGTGATCCTTTCAGTTTGTCACTGCGAATTCAAATTTCTTAAAGTTTAGCAGTCTCTACAGGATGATAACATAATCAGTTGCTACTTGCACGTGCATGTTAGCTAGCTGAACTATGGTTCTTGAAATTCTGGTTCATCACAAATTGTTGTCACAGTCTAATTTCCTACTTTATTATGCAAATACTGAAGGAAAGTAATGTTGCATCAGGGCAGAACATGGAAGATCTCTGATTCAGCTGCATGCTTAACAGTGCATACAAACCAAATATACCTTCTAATTGCACAAACAATAATTTTTAAGTCATTTAGCAGATAGAAGGTTTTTCTGACTGCTTGAAGAAAGAGCTGTGAGACGGTATCTATACTTTTCTCCTGAGCTCATGGCCAGGGTTTGGGTTTAGTCCTACACCCTCTATCCCCTTTCTCTCTGGCACCCTGCCACTTCAGGTCAATAACTCAGTCCTTCTCGCTCAGGTGAGAAGGACTATTGTCAACAGCTACTATTAGTCTCCAAAGAACTCTGTCCAAACCTGCAAGTGAGAGAATTCAGCTGCAAGCACCGTTAGTTAAGTACACTGGTCAATTGATGATCCTTGTCATGTACCTGTTGCTTCTGTGAGATCATCGGCTAAAATTCAGAAATCACCATATCAAAGAGCTGAGGTCAGAGGTCAACGAAGGCTTGGAGGGTCAGGGCATAGTGGGGTGGGGAGTGTGGGGTGGTCGTTGGGGGCTTGGCAGGGGGTTGAGGTGTTAGGGGGTCAGGGAGCGGGGTGGCGGTGTATTGTGGGTTGGGGTGTTAGGGGGTCGAGGGGGTGGGGGTAATAAGACCATAAGATCTAGGAGCAGAAGTAGACTATTCGGCCCATCGAGTCTGCTCCACCATTCAATGAGATCATGGCTGATCTGATAATCCTCAGCTCCACTCTCCTGCCTTTTCCCCATAACCCTTGATTCCCTTACTGATTAAAAATCTGTCTATCTCTGCCTTGAATATACCGAATAACCCAGCTTCCACAGCTCGTTGCGGAAAAGAATTCCACAGATTAACTATTGCCTGAGAGAAGAAATTCCTCCTCATCTCCTCATAAAATCCCTCCATGGTCGGAATCAACCTGGTGAACCTTTTCTGGACTGCCTCCATTGCCAGTATATCTTTCCTTAGATAAGGGGTGGTGGAGGGAGGTTTCGGGGGGGCATAGGTGGGGGATGGGGGCAGGGAGGATGGCTGGGTGATGGGTGGCAGGGGCATGGCTAAGGGATGGGTGGTAAGGGCATTTGGGTGTGAATGGGGGAAATGGGACCTGGGTTGGGAGGGGTGGTAGTCACGGGGGGACAGGATCATGACATCTGGAAACTTCCTCACTCTTGATTCCTGCCTCAAACATCTGTTTCTTGGTGCCTAAGAGGGTGAGGAGTTTTGGCCTGCCCTGTTGATTAGCCAGAACTTGAACACATGTTCTAGACTTGCAACTTGTCAGTCACTGAAGAAATACTGCATTGTTTGAGATGTTGTATTTTAGAATGAGACATTAAGACAAGGCTCCATCTGGATGTAAAAGATTCAAGAGCAGACAGATTCCCATCATTATTCCCAGATAGGATTGTCAGGGTCTACATAAATGGTTAGTGGTATTTTTGCAGGTCTGACAAAATTAGCAACACGGTTCCTGATCACATAGTATGCCTTTATTCATGAAATGCAATGTAGAGTATGGCATGCTGTAGTTGCGTTCTCCTGAAGAAGTTTCCAGTAGAATGTTTAGACACCGGCATCTCATAGTCATATTCACTGGCATAGTTTCCTTTGGAAAGAGGAACCTCCACACACTGTCTGCTGGAGTTACATCTCTGCAGATGCAAGATGCAGATGCCAACCCCTTAAACTCCCTTATCAAATCTGCCCCATTACACTACATTAAATCTAGAATTGCCTGTTCCCTAGTGGGCTCCACCACAAGCTGCTCCAAAAAGCCATCTCGTAGACATTCCACAAATTCCTTTTCTTGGGATCCACTACCAACCTGATTTTTTTCCCAGTCTACTTGCATATTGAAATTCCCCATGATCACTGTAACCTTGCCTTTCTTACACACTTTTTTATCTCCTGGTGTATCTTGTGCCCCACATCCTGACTACTGTTCGGAGGCTTTGCGGTTTCTCAACTCTACACACACAGATTCTACATTATCTGACCCAACATCATTTCTTGCTATTGACTTAATTTCATTTCTTACTAACAAAGCAACCCCATCCCCTCTGCCAACTTGCCTATCTTTTCAATAGGATGTATATCCTTGGATATTTATCTCCCAGTCCTGATCCCCTTGCAGCCATGTCTCCGTAATGCCCATCACATCATACCTGCCAATTTCAATCTGCGCCACAAGCTCATTTACCTTATTTCGTATACTGCGTGCATTCAGATACAACACCTTCAGTCCTGTATTTCCCATCCCCTTTCTCATTGTCATCCCTTTATCTGATGTTCTTGAAGTCAGATTCCTAGCCCTTTCCAAACACTCTGTCCTATTTTGTATTCTGGATACTTTAATATCCTCTCCTGGGCTCTCCTTTCTTTTCAGTTTTTTCATAATTTTCCATGAAGTTGAATCCATCCCCCTACACGCTAACCTGCTGCTTTGTTTCCCATTAGTTATACTTCTTGGAGTTATACTCTTCTCTCCCCCACAACTTTCTAGTTTAAAGTCCTGTTGACCACCCTATTTACCCTTTTCGCTAGAGATGAATGTACTTGTCCATTTATAATCATGCCCAGCCATATGAAATGGACACCCAGGATTGCTTGGCGATAACAAGTACATAGAAGATCATGGAAGGGATAATATATTTCTACTCTTCATTCAGTTTTTCTTCTTCTCGCATTTAGATTCCAATAAGGCTTTGTTCGGGTTTTTCTAATTTTTTTATTTCTGGCCCTAATGGAGAATCCTTCTATCCGATATGTTTGAAAGAAGGAGAAGAAGAAAAAGGGGAGGAAGGTAGGGATTGGAAGCAGATCAGGTTGCTCAGGAAGTACTCCCTGCACAATCGTTGGTACCCATACACCTGCATCTGCAGTCAGAGATGAATGTACAAACAAACAATGCTGGAAATATTCAGCAGGCCAGGAAGCACCTGTGCAAAGAGGAGAAAAAAAAGAATTAACATTTCAGGTTGATGATCTTTCACTAAAACTGGAAAATGATATAGATTTAACAGGCATTAAGCAACAACAGGCATCAAAAGGGCTGGAGCTCACCACCACCACCTTCTGAAGGGCAATTAGGGATGGGCAATAAATGCTAGGCTAGCCAGCGGTGCCCACATCCCGTAATTGAATTAAAAAAGAAAAGGACAAAAGGGAAATTCTATGATAGGGCAGAAAGCAGGAGTGAGCCTCAGAATTATTACCAGTACCTTCTTTCCAAAAAAAAAAGGGAGCAGTGATTATTAACTGAAATTGTTGAACTCAATGTTGAGTCCGGAAGGTTGTAAAGCACTAATTGAAAGATGAGGTGCTGTTCCTCGAGCTTCTGTTGAACTTCTTTAGAACAGTGGGAGGGAGCCAATGATGGAGATATCAGACTGAGAATGGGATCGACGAAGAAAATGGCATTCAAGCATTCTGCATACCCAAGTGCCAGGAACCAATTTACAGGATGGCTATTTCCATAAATTAAAATGTAAATAAATCTCCCATGTTTCATCAAAGTGATCCGCAACCAATGGAAATATTGCCACATAGGGAAACTAAGCATAATAGTAAAATAATCTTTCAGTGCCACAACATTAAGACGACACTTTAGCAGACGACAAGGGTGAGCATACCCAAAGGAAACTGGGACAACAGGCACAATAACACCATTAAGATAGGTTAATGTTAACCAACTGAATTGTTGGATGTTCCTCTGAAATAATCCAATTATTTGTCATGTTTTCATTGGCATTGCGCAAAAGAATCCTTGTCCATAGTGGTCAAGATCCAATGCATGCTGATTGGCCAAATTATCATTGATAAAAGAAGTCCAGGTATATCCTTGGGCTATATGCTTTTCAGGCCCTCGGAGACCCACATGCAGATCAGTACTATCTGCTGCAAGGGCAACAGAAACTGCCATGCAGTATAAGGCTAGCACATTCAGTGACAGTTTGGTCATTTGCTGCTTGAAGTTTGACTCCACCTCCCAGCAGGCTTGCCATAATGCATGCCATGATGCTGCAGGAAACCCTTTTTGCAACCACTAATTATCTCCGTTCTTTAAATTTCAATGATATGTAATTTTCCACTTCCACCACATGTTAAATCTGCATCTGTTTTTATCTATAATTATGATAATATGCTGACCTTGGAAAGTTGGGTCAAAAAAAGTTACATTTCTGTGCATGGCAGAGCAAGCTTATCTCTAATCAATTAGGTGTAAGCTGTGTCCATAATCAGAAAATCTATATTGGTGTTTCAGTAGCAATTTCCAGCATTTTGATGTTCGATTTGAAAATAATGGCATTGTAATTTATGTCTCATCATGTTATTTCAAATTTTAGAAATGCCTTCATACGTCATTAAGTCCTAATTATAAATTAGTTGGTTAAATACAGTGGCCCTGAAGTTCCAGGGGCACTGCTATATCACCACAAATGTTGCAAAGTGCAGCACCCCATCTACTGTTCCCCAGGTTACACAGTCCACCCAAATCCTGGGCATGGGGTTCAGTTGTATATCTGGGGTCAGCAGGACGCTCAGCCAAGTCTGGCCCAGTTTACATATATGAGGCAGAGCAGTGCCATGCTGCCAAGGTTCAAATGAACCAAGTAACTTCTAAAGTTTTGGCTTCCACTTTAAACTACTCAGGGCTTGAGAGGGGAAGTAACATTGATCTGGATTGATTACCTTATTCTAGTTAAGATTTGGAACTCATGCCATGTCTTAAATGCTGTGAGTTCTACTGAGGTATCTCATGAGAGTAAAGGGAAGAACTCTTGTGATAGCTTACAAACTCCTCTTATATTGCCCCTTGAAACAGGGGGACTGTGGGCAGAAGATGTTGGCCTGGCCTCAGATAGCCTTAGACTTAAAGGTCTAGTCTAAATGTGGCAGAAATAGAACTTGTCATCTGATAACCCAGGAATTTCAGTGTCAAAAATTATGTTCCTCCTAATGAATAAAACAACACATTTGGGTGGCTGAGGATTTAATAACTGTAAGTCTGTGTTTACTCATTTGCTGAGTTTTTTAAATCCTTTTTTGCCCCTTTCCTTACAGATCGGGCTTCGTATACAGATGCGTGAGCTAAATTTGTTTCTGTTTACTTGTAACAGGATTTGTCTTTGAAATAGAAATGCAAGTGAAGAATAATCATTTATCTGGATGACAAGATGTGCACCTTCCAGATCTGAAACTACTGGACAAGAATTTTGCTGCAGGATGATTACTTGGCTTTGCAGCTCTCCTATGGATTGACAACCTTGTGGGAACGAGTGTAACAAGATAAGAACCTCCCTGTCCATGACCTTTGGATTTATTGCAGTTATTGATTGGCACCAAGGGCTTTTGGAATTTATATTGGTGAGAGTCTGGTAATGTCATCGTGTACAATGTTTCTTTACACAAGACGGAGTTGTCCTTTATCCTTTTTGCAACGCACAGCCACCATTTTCTTAAATGTAGACTGCAGTACTGTTCTGTGGATATTCAGCTTCGCTGTCAGGGTCATAGTGCTGGAGGGTCAGATCAACAACCCAACTGTGAATACTCATTATGGAAAACTGCGGGGGATCCGAATTCCCTTGCCAAGTGACATACTTGGGCCAGTGGATCAATACCTGGGAGTTCCATATGCTAGTGCTCCCACTGGAGAGAAAAGGTTCCAACCACCAGAACCTCCGCCTTCCTGGTCTGGAATACGTAATGTTACTCACTTCGCCCCTGTCTGCCCACAAAACATTCACGGTATGGTACCAGAAATAATGTTACCAATCTGGTTCACGGCAAATTTGGATATAGTTGCAACATACATCCAGGATCAAAATGAAGACTGTTTGTATCTAAACATCTATGTCCCCACAGAGGATGGTGAGTCAGTGGGGGACAATCCAATGCTTCTTTTGTCTGGTTCTTTGTTACTGTTTGTCTGTATGTTGCTCTCTAAGCATGAGGTGGTTCCCTATTTCCCATCTGCCCACCCCTCCCACCCCCACCCCCCCATCCCCCTCCTGCATGCAGTTGTCATGTGGCTCATGTTGTGGCTTCTCCTTGCCTTGACCTTTACATCTCTTACTGTCAATGGCACTGTTATGGTTCCTCTTTTGTTTCTTTGGCACAGTTTGTCAACCAAAAGCTAATTATCACTGCAAAAAAAAAATCTGAAGCCAGGTGCATTGACCACAGGGTTAATTCTCAGTGTTTGGGGTTCACACTGTAATGTGTGAGGGGACAAATGGGTTGGAAGGTTTGCGAAGAGTGATTGCAGAAATATTCTCTCAGGACATGTTTGGATTGTGACTGAATGTCTGATGCAAGATCACTCTGAAATCCAGAGGATTAGGCTGTTATTTGGTATTTGGGGATATTATAATTCACTTCTTTGGGCTTATAATGTGAACAGGGCATATTGTTCATTCACTAAGACTCTGAACCAATTTCCAAAGACTCAGTACAAATTATCCATCAATCAGTGTAGATTAACCATAAATTAGTACCAGCTATTTATAAGTTGATGTGAATAACTCACAAACCAATGCAGATTAACCTAAAGCCAGTGTTAATTTGTCATACTGCACAATATAATCCAGCAATATCTGATTTGATCTTGTTTATGTTTTTATCAAAAACTATTAAAAACTGTTGGATTTAAACTTGTCTTTCACTGAGGCCTCTTGTCCTGGAGTTACTCTCATAGGTCTCACCATGGCCTGGGGCAAATCCCTCAAACATGGCTGTGAGCATCTCTGTGTAGGGAATTGGGCTAGTCACTTACACAGAGGCTTCACAATATACTAGGATTGGTTTATCTTGTTAACACTTTGACTCATTAAAATGAGTGACATCAGCACTGGGGCAATACTTCAAAATTAAGTTGTAAGTGTAATTCAGACCTGCTGTTATACCCCTCCTGATCATTCTGAACTCCAGATTCAGAGCACTTCCAATGCACCTGTGTAATGTTTCTATTTCTCTTACACTTCATACTTAAGGTCTCTGAGTTAGTTTGCCAATTAATGTCTGAATTTATGCTGTGGACATTTTTCAACTGGGAATCAAAATGTTACCAGCAGAATTCATTTTGTACCCAAGGCAGGAATTGGTCTAGATTCGTATCAAGTTGGTGAGATGAGGTAGTCATTCAAATACCGTTGAATGCATTATTTACTTATAAACACAAGCTGAGAACTTGGTCTTATGCTGAAAACCAATGCAAAGTGGGCAGAGTGCAAAGATAAAGTCATGAATTCTAAAACAGAATTCTAATGCAGCTTGCTAGTCTGGGCTGCCTGAAAATTGACCAGGTCCTGGGAGGGGAGATAAATAGGAGAGTGGTGTGGGAGGGGAGATAAATAGGAGAGTGGTGAATACAATCTGGTTGCAGCCCACAGTATTGTGTGAAGCCAGGAGGAGAACTCATTAAAGTAATTTTTAAAAAAAATCACTGGTTCTTGATGCATGCCACACTGATTTTGCCAAATTTAGAATTGGGTTCTGAAACAGTTCCTGGTCACTATATTCAAGGGGCCTAATGTTGTTTTAGGTGGGTGCTTAACCAAGAACCTTACCAAACTTTAAAGCCAGTGAAGATAAGATGTCGCTAAGTTGTCATGGTGCAGCAAGTAAGGTAGGTGCACTCAAACTGGCCCCAACTCCTTCCACGCACCATTCTTGCAGCATAAGAGGGATTAAACTTCTTCTGTGAGTAAAAAGAGGTGGATTTATGTTGAGTGAGGACTAAACAGAACTGGATTTAGATTAAAGGAGGGGTAAGGAGAGGTGGAGTTAGACATTACCAGAGGTAAGGAGAGTTAGATGTAAATAGAAGAGGGTAGAAAGAGCTGAATATAGATAAGGTGAGGAATAATAGATTTGAATTAGAAGGTGTGAGGGCTAAAGGAGAGCTGCATTTATACAATATGAGGTATAAAGAAAATGGAATTTAGATAATGTGGAGCATCAGGGAGCTGGGTTTAAATTTAGTAAGAATTATTGAAGAGTTTGATTTGGGGTAAAGTACAAATCCAGGATGGAGAAGTTAGTGGAGCTAAAGGAGAATATAGTTCCAGGACCTGACTAGATACATCAAAGGACCATGAAAGGAATAGTAGAGGTCTTAGGAATAATATTTCCGAGTTTTATTGAGAGTGAATCTGTGCCGAGAACTGCAGAGAGGCCAATGTAATAGCCATTTTCAAGAAAGGTAACTGTTTATTTAGGTAATTGCAATTTATCACTTGTCGTACAGAAAATTTTAGAATTAAAAAAAAACTCTAGATGGAAGAACATTGATAGGAACAACCAACATGGATTTCGGAAAGGCATTCTTCGAGGAGGTGATATTTAGGTGAATGTGGGAAATGTACATGCATTCTCTGAAAGCCTTGGCAACATGCAACAACATGTATTTATATAGCATCTTTAACATAAAAGTCTTAAGGTGATTCACAAAGATATTATAAAACAAAATTTGACACCGAGCTACATATGAAGGGATATTTGGGCAAATGACCAAAAGCTTGGTCAAAGCGGGAGGTTTTAAGGAATGTCTTAAAAGAGAAAGATGAAGTAGAGAGGCAAAGGGGTTAGGGAGGGAATTCCAGAGTTAAGGGCCTATGCAGCTGAGGGCATGGCCTTCAATGGTAAAGCAATTAAAATCAGGGATGCACAAGGAGCCAGATTTAGAGGGATGCAGAAATCTCAAAGGGTTGTAGGGCTCGAAGCGATTTTAGAGATGGTTGGGGTGGGTAATGGGGCAAGGATGAGAATTTTAAAATTGACATGTTGTTCAACTGGGGGCTAGCATAGGTCAGTGAACACAGTGGGGGATTGTGAGGGGGCTTGATATGAGTTAGGACATGGTCAGCAGAGTTTTAGATGATGTAAAGTTTATAGAAAATAGAATGTTTGAGGCTAGCCAGGAGTGCAATAGAAAATTCAATACTGAAGATAACAAAGGCATGAAGGAGGGTTGCAGGAGTTGTAAGTTATGGAGGTGAAAATAGGCAGTCTTAGTGACAGTGCGGATACATGTTTGAAAGCTCATCTTGGAGTCAGATATGACATTGAGGTTGCAGTCTCATTCAGTATCCGACTGTTGCCAGTGAGAGGGATGGAATCAGAAGCTAAGGAATGGAGTTTATAGTGGGGAATGATAGAAAATGGCTTCAGTCTTCCCAATATTTAAGTGGAGGAAATTTTGGCTCATCCAATACTGGATATTGGACAAGCAATCTGATGATTTAGAGATAGTGGAGGGGTCAAAAGAGGCGATGGTGAGATAAAGTTCGGTGTTCACGTTTGATGTTTTGTTTCCAGATGATGTTCCCTAGAGGCCTCGAATGGATGAGAAATTGCAGGGATCCAAGGATAGATCCTTGAGGAGGGATGCCGGGGTAGATGGAGGAAGTGGGAAAAGAAATCATTGAAGGGGATTTCCTGGCTGAAATTAGATAGATAGAAATGGAACAAGGTGAGCCAAACAATGGTTGAGCTGCTTTGGAAGAGGATGGTGGGATCAATTGTGCCATAACCTGCAGACAAGTCAAGAAGTTCAAGTAGGGATAATTTTTCCTTGTCACAGTCACATAGGATGTAATTTATGACATTGATAAGAGCAGTTTGGTACTGTGGCAGTGTGAAAACCTGATTAGAGGGATTCAAACATAGAGTCCCGGGAAGGGTGGGCACAAATTTGGGAGGCAGCAACACATTCAAGAACTTTGGAGAGGGAGATAGGAGATGGGATGATGGTTTGCAGAAGGAGGGGCCAGGGTTGTTTCTCTGAGGAGAGGGGTGGTGATACCAGATTTTAGGGAGAGAGGAACAGAACCAGAGGGGAGAGAACCGTTACAATGCTAGCTAATGTGGGAGCCAGGGAAGGAACTTCGGTGGTCAGTAATTTAGTGGAAATAGGAAGGAGAGAACAGGAAGTGGCTCTTATGGACAAAATGAACTCAGAGCTAAAGGGAAGCAGGGGTAAACTAGAAACCAATACAAGTTCAGGGCAAGGGTCATATAGGACACGAGTGGGGCAAGTTAACAATAACAACAACTTGATTTACATAAGTTCCTTTAATGTCGAAAAACATCCCCAAGTGCTTTAGAGGTATGGAATTAAAGGAAAGATAGAAAATTGGATAAAAAATATTGTTATAAGGCATGAGAAAGATACTCACATTTAGGGCAGCTTCTTTGAGTGGTTGGAAGTGGACATCAGTGTCGCACAGGATTCTGTTCTGGGACTGATTCTATTCTGGGACCAATTATGTTCACTGCACACATCAATGATTTGGTTTTTGCAATAGGGAGAATTGTGTTCAAACTTTTCAACAATACTAAAGTAGCAGGCATTTTCATGGCAAGAGATATATTAATAATGTGGGGATGTAATGATGAATCTATGATGGAGTAGTGTGTGCAGATTTTTAACTCCATATTATAGAGAAGTTGTTATGACAATAGAGAGGATACAGCGCATAATGACTAGAATGTGGCCTGGTATGAAGAAATAGAAATTATGAAAATAGAGTAGAAGAATTGGGGCTTTTTTTTTTTAGAACAAAGGAGATTATAGAATGATTTAATTGAGCAGTTTATAATTGTGATAGGATGAGACAAAGTAGATAGAAACAGACTATTTCCCGTGGTTGTGGAGTCTGGAAAAAGGATAAGAATCAAGCTGGACTTGTTGAACCGAACGATCTGATTCCATGTTGTAATTTCTTTGTAACTCTTACATAACTGGTGCTGTTTAGTTGTCTTCAATTTTCTTCAGGATAAAAAAGAAATTTGCCAGGTTCCTGTTATTGATCACGATACAATGATCCCTGCCGGAAGGTACTTGTACAATTGTTATTAGCAGCAACCACTGGATAGGCTTGGCTGCTATTCTGACATGCTGTTATGATGTAACCTTTGTGAAAATAGCTGCCACCAACTCTAGGTTTATGCATAGTACAGCCCCATGGCTAAGGTTTTGGCTGATGGCTAGCAGCTGTGGAATGCTACCTCAGCAAATCATCTATGACTTTAGGAGAAGAGGAAAACTAATCTTTGATCTGTAGCATGCAATTTTGGCTGATATCTATGTAGCACCTTGTGGTGCAGAAAAGGGAGAGTTAATTGGCAAGAATCCAAATTTATATTTTCACAGAATAACAACAATTTGCATTTTATATAGAGCATTTAATGTAATAAAATATCCAAGGGTGCTTCACAAGAGGTATTGCAAAACAAAATGTGGCACTGAGCCACATAAGGAGATTTTAGGGCAGATGACCAAATTGTAAGAAAAACGTACTAAATTACAAAATGCAGAAACTATCGTTATTGTGTATGTATGGATGTGGGTGAAACCTGTAGGAAAGAAAGTGGTCCAAGTGTATTTTATTTGGTGCACAGAATGTTAACGCTTTGAAGTTGGTTTGAACAGATTGTAGGGCAGTATCTTGAGGTTATGACGTGAGTAATGTGCATTGATTGGGCTAGGACTCCTGGACATCTGTCCTCGGTAAGACAATCAGCAGGTAACACTGCTCAGGTGATCACTGGGATTCCACACAGACCAATCCCATGCACTATCAGTGACAGACGAACTGAATAAACACAGCACTTACGAATATCTCAAAGTGTAACCAGACTTGAAGGCTGGAGGAAGAAGCGCCTTGGTCTTTTTCATGTTGTAATTTTATGAAGGCATTTTGTGATTTCCTCTCTTTGATATTACCAGTAAAATTGTAAATGCATCCTTTCAGATCAGAGAAAATCTTCATACATGCATACGTTAAGGGAGAGCGACCACAGTAGTTCTTCCCCAAGGAATTGGGTAAGAAAAGTCTGTAGACAATCGATCTGAAATAAAAGCAAGAAATGGCGGAGATACACAGCAGAGCCAGCAGCAGCAGCTAACAAAAAGGAAAGATAAGTTCACATGTCAAATAAGACCCTAATGAGAATTCCTAGTGTTGGGGGGGGGGGGGGGGGGGCGGGGCATGCACTGTGTATTCTTCAGTCAGAGAAACATTTGAAAAATGAGACCTTTTTATGTGGGGCAGTCTCTGCCTGAATTTAAGAAGTTATTGCATGGTCTGCCTCCCCAAGAGGTGAGGGAGTGAACAGAGGGGAGGGGGTCATGATGCCCAGTTGAATATTCTCCCCACACTCAAATCCGAGTGGTAATGCATTGGCAGCTCCAACAGCATGGACCAGCTATGCCCTGGGATGACTGAATATTTCTGCAAACAGGTCTCTTGTGTGTGTGTGGGGGTGTGTGTGTGTGTATGGGTGGGGGGACGGGGGGTGCAGAGGGGGAGTGAGATGGTTGTGATTGCATGCTCCTACTGTCTGATGGAGCCTCATGTTATTTTGCAGTATTTTATTCATTTTACAGTAAAAAGAATTTCGAAGGAATGCACGAGAAAACCCAACAAGAAAATATGTAGAAAAGGAGGTAGGTAGAAACCTGGTATCACATGGGGAGGAGCGAGCATGCATTCTCAACGCAAGCAGCAAGCTTCATCATCAAACTGCAGTTAATCAAATGGAAACTGCAAGATACGGCCAAAGTGTTTGTGTGTGTCTTTTGATTAGAGTTTGATGTATTTTGCATTTGATGTCATGCATTTTGTTCATTGTAGTAGTCCAACTGATAAGATCAATCATATACCAAAGAATAGCTCAGTAGACACAGAGAGGAACACGTATTGGGAAACAGTCAAAATCTCCAGAGAAAGACAGAGAGACTAATAACGTCTCTATATTGGTCAGTGTGTTGACATGTGTTTTCTTTCTGGATAGAGATAAATACTAAATCTCTAAGTCTCTTGGTGCAAGTGCTAGTAATAAACTGCCAAACATTTGGGGTGAAATTGGATCCTGTTTCACCTGTTTCTTGCAAGGAGGATAAAAATTCCATTTTCAAGGAGCTATATTCTGTGCCTCAAAAATACCTGAGTCACATTGGGTGAGATTTTAACTCAATCAAAACCCATTTACTTACAGAGTTAAGATTGGGCCCATTGGTTTAGACAATATGTTAATTAAGATCTAAAGTCTATTTCAGGACCTTGGCCTGAAATTGGTCAAGACTGGACAGACTCTGTGCAAGCTCCCAGTAGTTTCTCAGGTTCTACAATGATCTAACTTGCAGTTCTTAGTGACCTGTGGAGGCCGCCGAAGACTAAGTAAGTAAACTGTTTTTCTATTTACCTTAATGAGGAGGAGTAGGAGTGCTCCACCTGAATCCGCAGAAAAACTGTGGGCCGCACTGGTCTTTGCTCACCCCCTTCCATTTGCTCTACCCTGACTCTTTCCCCCAACCCCGCCCCTCTCCTCCCCAGGACATACCCCCCAGGGACACTGGCGATGTCCAAGCTTGCCAGTCTTGCTTTCTGCTCAATTACTAAGTTGTGGAGTGAAAATCTAGCATCACAATGCCACTCACTGATTTTTCAAGGACTAATTTTCAGCAGTACTTGGGCCAATCTTTTAGGTATGTGTTGCAGTTGTGCCACAGATGATAACCAATGTCTCCATCAGGAGAAGGAGAGACTGGTGTACACTGCACCAGGAAGGAGAGATTTGGAAATAATCTGAAACACTCAGCACCTGCACCAGGCACAGGCTCAAGAGTCATTCTTCCTCAGGCACTGTATCCTTGCATTTGAAAACTACCATCACCACCCCTTGCTCAGGAAAGATCATCCTGACCGCTCCTCCAACTACTGCTCCATATCAAATCTTTCTTTCCATCTTGTCAATGCACAACTCTCCCTTTGTTCCCTGTTCAAATCCCTTTAACCTGGTTTATGCCTCAAGATTATAGTGGTCACAGTGTTTCCAAAGGCATCTTTGATAATTGCAACCATGATATGTTATTTCTTCCTGTCCTCCTTCTCTGCTGCCCTGTACACAGTTCACCCTGCACTTCATCCTCTTCACTTGTCTCAGTGTAGGGAATTCATCCCTGTAAGGGCATCATACCCTCATTTAGTTACCCTAGCAGTGTCACAAAATTCCATGCTGGGTTGGCTCCTATTTTTGCCAATGTTATTTGTAGATGTGTAGCCAGGATACATGTTGATGACAGTCTTTTAAACCTCTGTCTCACATCCTTAACTGCATGACCCCATGACTGTCACTGTGCTGTCTGACTTGTTCAACACCATTGTGGATAACCCAGGATTTTCTCCAACATTAAGAAGACTGAACCCAATCTGTTTAGTGCTCAATATAACTCCATGTTGCTGTCCCAACTGCAGCTCCTTCCTCAATCATTCACGCAGGTTGATCTTGGCAGCGCATTGTATCTCCCGCAGTTTGTCCTACATTAACTCCAAATTTGCTGAAACTCTGCCTTTATCCTGTTCTACTCAAAATACTGCTCACTTATCAGTCCTATCCTTAACAATCAGCATTGTTTATCACTTTCTTAGTTCAATATTTTCCTTATTTTCCAGATCCCTTCATGGCCTCCCTCTATCCTGCTTCAACCACCAGCTCCCACTATGCACCCTCTGCTCTTTAGTCTCTGCGCTTTTATTCACTGCATTCCCCGCCACCCCAACACCCATATTTTTTATCATTAGTGGCAGATCCTTCAGGGATTGGTGCCTTCTCTGGTGCTTTCTTCTGAAACCCCTTTCTTGGCTACCTCTGTCCTACTTACAAGTCTCTGCAAAGCCTTAAAATTTGACTGTGCCTTTGGCCATCTACTTTAATTCTCCTCTTCCTACTCCTCATTGCCCATTCTCAGTGAAAATGCCTTGGGACATTTGCTACAGAAATGCAAATTTATGTTGTAAAACACATACTGGGAAATATTGTAAATACACCAGAACAGAGACAGAGAGACTAACACACTGGCAAAGGCTTAATACCTGCACCAGGAAAGAGATTAACACTTATCCAGAGGGAGGTGGATCTTACATCTTTGATTTTAATTGCACAACTGATTAAAAACACAATGTAGCTGAAAGATGTGTATCCTGCCATTTATAGTATTATTGTGATATCTAAATTGTGAGAGAAATGTTGTACAGAACTTCTGTGAGTGGGTTAACATTTATAAAATGAATTCCTCCTGAATGTTTTGAACATCTGGTGCATCATTCTAAACTAATTTTAGACAATTTTATGCTAGAAGAAAATTGCTTTGAAGGATGTGAAGTTTTCTGTAAACATCAGTGACAACTCATCTGATTCTACTTTTCTTCAATGTTTTCAATTTATCCAATAGATTTGTTGTACCTGTGTTTGCAATCTGCTGTTGCTGAGTACTGAGCTGTTGAAGGAATGATTGTGAGGTATCTAATCAGTATTCCAGTGTAGGTGCTGGGTTGCCAATTTCTGTCAGCAGTTTGCTTGCATAATGAAATTTTCACCTTGGCTGTGCTGCTAAGGTGAAGTGATTAACAGCAGGCAGGCCTTGCTGCAGGAAAAGAGAATGTTTAACCTCCAGGATTGCTAGGAAGAACAGCCTCTGATGTCTGGGGCAAGATTGGTGTGGGCAGGTAATGTGGATAAGGTACCTTAGTGAGTATTGATGTGTGTGTGTGTGTGTGTGTGTGTGTGTGTGTGTGTGTTGGCGGGGGGTGCACTGGGTGTGGGCCGGGGGGTACCTAAAAGAGGACAATGGAGCAGAGCTGCATGTTATATTGGTTCTGGGAATATTGAAGATTGGTATTCTTCCCTGACGTCTGCACTGCCTTCATAGGAAGGTATATTTAGTGAGGCTGTAGTACTATGTAGGAACTCACTGGATATTTCCCTCATGCTCAGTACTGAAGACAACTCTTTTTTTTGATGAAGCCATCATCCCTGTGAAATGGAGTATAATAATATAAGTACAATCTCTGGCAATATAGCATTGCACAAGGTCAAAAAGAAAAACCCTTTAATAGTATTTAGCTCATTAATTTGACCTTTTGTATTCTCCCAGCCTTTGAATGGTGGAATAATAATAACTGTTGGAATGTATGACTAAGGCTATAACCTTTAATAACTGGGTTTTTTAAAAGCACAAAGTAAAACTCCTACCACAAATATTGCTTAATTACAGGTTTTTAGCTTGTATAAGTGCTGGCACAAATAATAATATACGGAATGGGTAGAATCTTATGCTTTCCCCTGTGACAACATTGGTAGGGGGTGAAAGGTGGGGACCTCGCCACTTTCTTGCCTCCACTCTGATTAAGTCCATGGCAGGGTGGCCTGTGGATGGCCTTTCCAACCTGCTGTCAATTGAGGCCCTTTTGTGGCTAATTACTGCCTACTTAAGGGCCTCATCCTGCTGCCGCTGGTATTAACCCAGCAGTGGTTGGGGTGGGGGGGGGGGGCGTCTCCCCATCACATGTTTGCTTGCGGCCTCCCAGGGGTGGGAGGGTCCCTCGTTCAAAGACATTCAGTGCCCAATTGAGAGACCTGGCATTAGGAAGGGTGAGACTGCACAAAGCTTTCCCCACCCCATATCTCCCTTGCCACCATCACTCACCTGTGCCTGCCTATCTCCTCAATCCAAGCACACAGTGTAGTACCAGCAGCAGCCAATGCCTCCCCAGTGGCACTGCTGAGTACAGAAGAGCTGCTGGTTTCTGATTGGCCAGCAGCTCTTCGTGGGCATGACCTCCTTCCTCTGATTTCCTCGATCCTGGCAAAAGCCCTGCCACTGTTAAGTCCTGCTAAGTGCTTCAGTGACACAAGGTACGGCGGGCCTTCCTGAGAAGAAACAATGTGGGGGGTCTTGCCGGCTCTCCAGCCAGTAGCCGAGACTCCTCCACAAATTCTGCCTGATGTTTCTATATTTTTCTTAATAGGACTGAAATTTGGAATCTGGAACTCCTGGGCAGTGTTCCAAAGCTATAACTTTGCTGCTATCATGCTGCTCGTGGGTTTACTGGAATCACTTTGATTACATATAATTATCCAAATCACCTGGAGAGTAACTAACTTGAATAGCCTGAGTTACATGCTCCTTTATACCTTAGGATGAATCTGTTAAGAAAGTGCTATGTTCTAAAACCACTTTCATACTGTAAACCGACAGCCATTGGCATGTGTGCAGTTCTCTCACTGTTAACTGTACTTAGAAATATAAACTGCTTGACTAACTTTGTTTGGATGGTAATGAGTCCCATATGTCTTATTAACTGCCATTGGCTTCCCTAGTTTCACCTCTGCCTGATGTCTGACAGAACAGTAGCAGGTGCAAATGTAAACAAGGAGAGTAGAATTAAGAGTACAGGAATTATGCTGATGCCTCAAGACCAACTCACAAAATGTGAAAGAGACTTGCATGTTGCAGATGAAAATTCTTGTTCAGTTTGACCTTGTCCTCAGGTTTTGAATCTAAGACTGTTTAATGACAACCCTTCTGTACTGTTGTACTGACTCAATTATTGCAGAGATTGACTGAACAGCAGCAGTAATAATTGAGAATTTAATATTAAAAAATGTAAATTAAAAATTTTAAAAATTCAGATTGTGATAGTGATTGGTGACAGACCTTAGAATATAATTTTGGAGACTTTGAAAAAAAATAGTCTAATACTTTCTATCAAGTAGTGAATGTAATTGCTTATAGAGACATACAGTAAAGGGAATCCTTGGAAAAAACAACTTTTTGTAATGTCCAAAACAATACTTTTAAGGGAAAATAATTGTTTCTTAAGAACAAAATTTAATTTTCCACTTGTGGGTGGCAATGTAAATGCCCGAGGAATGTTACACTCGTATGCAGAGTTGGAATCATTGTCTTTGAGGAACGGCAAGTTAATAAGCCTCACAAAGGAAGTATGAGAAGCCTCGTTGAATTTTCATTCCTTCAAATGATGTGGGCATCTTGCCCATCCCTAATTGCCCTTGAGAAGATGGTGCTATGCCACCTTCTTTAACAACTGCAGTCCATGTGCTGTTAAAGATGATTTTGACCCAGCAATAGTGAAGGAATGGCAATACATTTCTAAGTCAGGATGGTGTGTCGCTTTAGCAGGTGGGGGTACTTGCAGGTAGTGAGGTTCTCATGCCATGACTAACTTCTATTATGATGAAGGGAGGAGCAAATTATTTCAGAATGTCAATCTAATGATGCAGCTTTAGCAATCTGGGCTTCATCAAGGTGGATGATGAGACTTAGGTTCAGTAGCGAAATTGTGACTGGTGTTATAATGTAAGGGGACTCAGGCATGTGCAATTAAGGGCACTATTCTCCATTCGTTTAGATAACAGGAACAATTTGAGGTATCTTGAAGGGATGTCTTATGTTTATTCTTTCTTGGGATGTGGGCATCGCTGGCTAGGCCAGCATTTATTGCCCATCCCTAATTGCCCTTGAGAAGGTGGTGATGAACCGCTGCAGTCCAAGTGGTGTAGGCACACCCACAGTGCTGTTAGGAAGGGAGTTCGAAGACTTTGACCCAGCGACAGTGAAGGAACGTCGATACTAGGTCCAAGTCAGGATGTATGTGTGGCTTGGAGGAGAACTTGCAGGTGGTGTCCCCGCGCATCTGCTGTCCTTGTCCTTCTAGTTGTTACCATCGATCAGAAGCCGAACTGGACTAGCGATATAAATACTGTGGTTACAAGAGCAGGTCAGAGGCTAGGAATCCTGCAGAAAGTAACTCACCACTTGACTCCCCAAAGCCTGTCCACCATCTACAAGGCACAAGTTAGGAGTGTGATGGAATACTCTCCAGTTGCCTTGGTGAGTGCAGTTCCCACAACACTCAAGAAGCTCGATGCCATCCAGGACAAAGCAGCTCGCTTGATTGGCACCCCATCCACAAACATTTACTCCCTCCACCACCGATGCACAGTGGGAGCCAGTATGTACCATCTATAAAATGCACTGCAGGAACTCACCAAGGCTCCTTAGCCAGCATCTTCCAAACACACAACTGTTACCATTGTACTCCTCAAGAATAAACTTGTGATTCTTCCTTTGCATTGCTACTTAAATGTCTCACCATGTCAACCTCTGTGCTGCTGCTTAGTGAGAGTGAGTATCGGTAAAATAAGTGGTGCTCTTCTGCTGCGCCAGGAAACATGAAAGCTCCTCTTCATTTGTAAGGAGGGCATATGGAACTTCATTTTTCCATTAACAGATATTCACTGGTGTACTGTAATCTATTGTCACGATTATACAATTAAGTATTATCTGTGAAGTACGATATATGAACAGGGTGAGAATTAAGAGCTCATTAACAGGCATAAGATGGGGACAATGTAGCAAAAAGAAATTTAGTACTAAAGTCTGGATGCTGTACATGCAATAAGTGATGACATGAAAATGACTTTCAGACAGAACAATGGAGGCAAAATCCCTTGAATCGTGTAAGAAACAATCAGCTGTGATGTTGGAAGAAAAAGAGAGTTTGCTGGCTCAGATATGCTAAATGGCCTTCATGTGAATGTTATTGGTGTGGATTCTGGAACAGCTGCACATAGAGTCATAATTTGTTTTGGTTTTCTTTTAAAACGAAATGTTTTCAGGCTACACTCCTTGGGGTAATTTGATGGAGCTCACAAGAGCGGGAAAATGTGGCATGGGTGACTTAATTAGGCGGGACGCAAAATCTCAATATCCTGACAGCGAGTTGAGACAGAGAGATAACATCAGTGGTGAGTTTGCAGCATGTCAAGCCTCACGCCAGCATGTTCATACTTGTAATACGTTTGCACGTCATGAATACTCATTGGCGTAAAACCTTTTGTAAATTACACCCTACCTTCTAGATAAAGTCAGCAGTGCACAACAATCCCGTGGCTCCCAGTTCACATTTCTTTAAAGGTGCCATGTACCAGTTGGTTCTGTGCAAGCTCAGGATTTTTCTTGTTTAACTCTATGGCACAAGGGAGGAGAGCAGGAGAATGGCAGCTTGCTGGAGGGTCAAGACCAGTGGTGAGGGTGGGGGCTATGGAGTGGTGTTGGGGCATGGAGGAGTGGAAGAGGGGTCCAGAGAAGGACAGGGGAATGGAGTTGGGGGCAAGAGGGATGGAGTGGAAAGAGCCTAATGTCCTGGATGGGGTGGTAACAACCATCAGCAGTAAGAAAATGAAGAGCCTAAAGGGCGGTGTCAGTACTGTCCAAATATGGGTCCATTTCAAGGTGATGGCTGGCCGAGTCCTTATAGGGCTGAGTTCAGCTACAAAATCTCAGTTATCCCTGCTGAGAGTGATCTCAGACAATGTTGCTTACAATGCATGGAAGGGAGGGCCAGCTGAGCTGCAAGTTCAACCATGTCCCACAAAGTGTTGAGTACAACACTGGACACTCACATGAATAATCAGAAAAGAGTGAAAATAGAAACAACGTTGTTTCTTCCAGAATAAAGGAAGTATCACTAGCTCACCTATAACCACCAGTTCATGCAAACCTTGTGAAGCCAATGCAATGTGAAATACTTATATGTGAAACTTAATTTTGAACGATACCTGTGCTGCCTTTGCATTCTCAAGTCTCATCTTAATGGCTTTGGAGCTGGGCAGGAAAGTTTTGGCTGTGATGCAGAGCCTCCATATTTAACCAGGAGGCTCCTTTATAGCTCAGCTATTCCTGCTGCATTGTCTGCTGACGGCAGGATTCAACCGTGAAATGCGTCCCTCACCGCGAAATCACATGTATCTCCCATGCACACCACCAGCACTTAGAATTTTAATTGTAATCGCATGGAAAACGAGAAAAAGCAAGAGAGCTGAGGTGGTTCACGCTTCTGATTCTGCCTTCAAGGAAGGTGGCACCACTGACAAAATTTCATCCTTTATGTAGTCATCTTCTCATTTGACCCTAGTTATTTGATTACTGTTCTGTGATTTATTAACCTCGCTGCTTTCTTCAAATTTATGCAGCTTATTTTGGATGTCCTACATCCACACTATTGTCAAGATTGATTTAACCTAGTCTGTGGCATTCTACTAAGACAGTGAGCTTAGGTAGTTGTTCCTGTGGCCCAAAAAGGTTATTTCCTATGTGCATTTTAGAATAAACCAGCATTTAATATCCATGCCAATGAACCTAGCTTTCTCAATTTGCTGCTGAAGCATGGTTGCTCATGTTCTACACTTCAAAGCTGACTTGCAGGCCTTACTCCTACATTAGTTAAGCGACTGTTTGAAAATTGGGAAGTGAGCATTCTTACAAGTTTGTAGTAACTGACTGTGAGGCCAGTTTTCAAGTTGCTAATGTCCTTTTTATGCCTGTAAATAACTTGATAGAAGGATGAAAATTGCTGGTTCTACCCATTCTGATTTTCTGGTGGACATTCATTTGGGCAGTCAGCAATTGTCAGAAACAGACGGTTAACTGTGTCACTGACCCCTATTTTAGCAAGGAAAGAGTCCAAGTGATTTTTATGTCTATCAGCACTGCTGCTACTTTTGCAACCCACCCACAAATCAGGGGATGTACAGATTGGAGGTGACCATTCCAGTGCTCCTTAAAAGGAGATTGATCTGCTCATATTTAAAATGATCCAACGGCTTAGGTTATGTTTTTCTGGTAGTTTATTAGATTTTTCGCAAGTTGTTCAATTTTAAAGCAATTGCAGGGGCTATGAAACTTTCTGAAATCTTAAAAGGACGCTACCAATTAATATTTTTCAAAATTGGCATTTTTCTAGGAATTTTATTCTAGCTAGAGAAAGAGTAGCAGCAGCAAAGATGGAAGGAAAACGTGGAGTTGCAACTACAAGAATAACAGAATTATCATGATCACGTGTATCCTTATCCTCCCTGCAGAGTCTATATGCCCAGGGTAACGTATGCACTTCTCTGAGGAGCAGTGCATAAGGAGGCTGTGCTTCTCTGGATTGACTGTCAAAGAGTTGCATTATCTCTTGCCAAAGGACCTGCAGCCTATTACCACAGCTAGCCCTGCATTTCCTGCTGTAGTCAATGTCACTATAACCCTGAAATACAACCCTGAAATTCTTTGCCTTCTGTTGCTTCAAGGCTGCCAAAGTGGAATCAGTAATACCAGTCAATCTGCAGTTCATGATTGCATTAAACAGGTAACTGATGCCATGTTTGGCACAGCAAAGGTTTTCATTACATCTCCCAAGGATAACTAAAAGTATCAGGAGACAGATTTACACAGATTGCAAGCAGGGCCTTATCAACTGCACCTACACCAACCCATGGGCTCTTTTGAACAATCCTGCTGCCTTTGTGAATTGCAAGAGCTTTCACTTTATTAATATGCAACTTTCATGTAATCCCCAGCAACTGCCAGGGTGGTTTTATATTGCAACAGTCCTCTGCTATCCTCTGCTCCCCACTGTGCAACCTCTCCCTCCCACCATCACCCTTTCCATTCTTTGTGACTGCACAGCAGGTCAATCGGTGGCTGTTTGGGAACAAGTGAACCTATATTAGATTTGATGATTTCAACTCACTCCTGCCCATTCTCCTGCCTTCTTCCCTCCATAGCTTGAGGATATTTGGAACTCTACTGGCCTCATCATGTTTTGTTTCACCCATCACCTTTTGTGCTCACTGACCTAGATTATTTCATTTTTAAGCAACATCTTGACTTTAAAATTCTCACCCTTTCTTTTCAAATCCCACCATGGTTACATCCCTCCCTATCTACCCCCATCCCTGTAAGCTTTTCTAGCCCCACAACCCTCCAGGATATCAGCGCTCCACTAATTCTGGCCTCTCGTGCATCCCAACTTTAATCACTGCACCATTGATGGACATATCTTCAGCTACCAAGACCCTGAGCTCTGGAATTCTCTTCCTAAACCTCCATCTCTCTACCTTTCTTTCCTCCTTTAAAATACTCCTTAGAACTTGCCTATTTGACCAATTTTTGGTCATCTGGTAATGTTTGGTAATATAATCTTATGTGACTTCAGATTTTGCTCTATAATGCTTCTGTGAGGATTTACTCTGTTAAAAATGCTCATGATTCCTCAGGGGCTTAACTTGATTACAGTTTAACTCATGAGACTTTATTAAGCAGACTGTTGGAGTTCTCTGCCTGTATAGGTTTGGTACGTTCCTATGATTCAGCCAAGATGATGTGGTTTGTTGCACCCTGGGCATGGAATAACCCATGGAGACACCATTGTTTGAAGCTGCATTGTAAGATGAGGGAGACAAGACTGATGCTATTAAAGATGGTGACGAAATGAAAGAACTCCAACCTGTCTGTTGTTAGGACTCTTAGCAGCAGCTCAATGAGGAATTCTTCAACAGAAAAATTCTTGTTTCTCTTGGCTCCATAAAAATACTTTGATCTGCTGCTCGCTGATTTGCTCAGGATATGAACAATGCTAGGAACTATAAGTTCTTTCCTCCTTAACCTTCCTCGTTCAACCAACACTTCCAAAAATTAGATTAATGGTCAGCCATGTGCTCCTCGTTTTTATAGTATGGCTGATGCAGAGTGGCTGCTGGATTTGCCAACAAAACAATCATTGCACTCCAAGCATAATTCATGGTGTGGAGTGCTTTGAGATGTTTTGACAGTGTGATAAAGTGGTACATAAATGTAAGAATTTCTTTATGTTCTGATCAGTCATTACTTTTAATGCTCCATAATTAACCAGCCACAAGTATGAACTCAATGTGCCCCAAACAACCTTTGACAAAATAATTTGTTTATTTTAATATAGTTTATAAGTAAGTTTTTAAAATGGAGACTAATTTTTTTGGCCAGTTACAAAATAATGGGGCAGAGAAATCAGAGGACGGATACTCTATGAAGTCTTCACTACACAATTCACAACTTGACTTCCTTTGCTCCTATTTGATAAGAGATACTCAAATAATTATTGAAATTATCACATGACATCACAAGACCTCTCTTTGCCCCAACATGGCTTTGTCAGTATTAAGTCAGCGTCAAATGGGATAATTTTGCCTTTGGGTAATAACGTAAAACGGATAATAACAATGCAGTCACCTATCATGCATCTTTCAAGATTTCCATTTCCATTGAATCTTCAGCTTGCGCAAAATCTGAGAGACAGCCAAGCTTTAAACTCACCACACTTGGAACAGCATAAAACACAGAGGTAGCCTATCAATTTGCACGGTGTTCAGTCAGGCAATGGAGTGAGTTATTAGGACAGCCACCCAAAGTCATCAGCCTGAAGCATAAACCATTTTGATTGTCAGGCTTCGTTTAAATTTCATAATGGGCCACCCACACATTTCCAGCAGCAACAGTCCAATTGGGGATGGTATTTCTGGTGGACATGGCTCCTATTTAATGCCGGTTTGCATCTTCCTTGTTTGTGAGGTGTCCTTTTTATTTGCTGAAGATTCTATTGGAAGATTTGGACTGCAAATTTCTTGGGCAAGAGCATCTCAATTGATTGAATCTGGAATGGATGTCCTTGTTGAATAGGGGAGGATGTGCAGGAAGGTTCCTTTCTCTACAATGGCAAACACTCAACACGATGGGAAGGTGCTAGCTGAAAATGTCAGGGCACAGATCATCACCAACGTCATGGGGATCCATTGGCACAAGAACTGATGCAGACGACATAGGTGAGCGTTATACCTGGTCACTGCACTTCTGACAATCTAAACACTATCTTTGCCCACATTCAATATCCTCCTCCTTCACTCACAATGGGATATGGCGTCATCTTTCCTTCTCATCCCAATCATATACACCTGTTGCTACTGCCCTCATAACAGGCATTAACAAAGTTGTGCTTTATTTAAAACGGAGAATTTACTCCTCCGCTAACTGCTTTTACATTTCATACGCGGGCCACTTCTCACACAAGGCGACCTACTTTCAATCTGCTGCTGTTTCCTCAAAGCATGTGCACTTATGAAGTTGACTCATACCTCTCTTTCCTCAAACAAGCGTACACAGGCGGCACTATCAATCACAAAACAAAAACAGAATTACCTGGAAAAACTCAGCAGGTCTGGCAGCATCGGCGGAGAAGAAAAGAGTTGACGTTTCGAGTCCTCATGACCCTTCGACAGAAGGGTTCTGTCGAAGGGTCATGAGGACTCGAAACGTCAACTCTTTTCTTCTCCGCCGATGCTGCCAGACCTGCTGAGTTTTTCCAGATAATTCTGTTTTTGTTTTGGATTTCCAGCATCCGCAGTTTTTTTGTTTTTATTTCGGCACTATCAATCATTTGCTGTTGCCTAACCATTTTGTGGTGTACTGAACCTTGCCACTATAGCCGTTTTCTAGGCCAATATCACAACTTGGATCTTATAGACCAAGTCTTAGGAGAAATATTTCATGAAGATCTACATACCCCCCAAAGCACCAGAAATAGAGCGCTCAGTGCTCCCGGGTGCGTAATACGCTGGGCCTTAATTGGCCCGCCCACGTAAAATGGAGGCGCGCAGCCGATTGCAGGCGGCGATCGGCTGCGCTCCCGCCCACGACGGAGAGAAAATCCTCCCCTAAGAGTATAGAGCAACAAACTTCCAGCTCATGTGGCATTCTATTCAAGTCTGTGCCACCAGCTGCTGTATCTTTGATTGAAGCTCCAACTTGTACGATTCAGGTTTTGTGCTCCACCACATCCATTGCCTCTGAAAGACTTCAGGAATGTGTTGATAGAGGCTTCAATCATCATTCTTTTGTAGTCTGCTCTCGTGCATATCAAAGGATGATGAGCTATCGCTCCACAGGAGTGGCACATATTGCCCTTTTCAGGTTGACAGCATGTCTGCTTCTTCACCATCTCATTAACCAATGTCAGCCTTGCTGCCAGAAAGCCAGCTGGGCCAGATCTCCCTGAAGTGCTGCAGTGTTTAACCACACCTGCATCATGACAGTGGACGGATCAGGAGTGAAAATACCGTGATAAATAAAGCACCAGGATCTTCACAGTGCCTCTACTCGGTAGAGGCAATCACAGTCGACTCAAAGATTTCATTCTAAATTAATTAGATTGAGAACTGCTCAATTATAGAAAGCAGGAAACACATAATGAGGGAACTTTCTTTCAATATTGGAAAAGTAGGTTTTGAGTATGATTCTTGACGATTTTAAAGAATGTGTATTTATATAGCAGCTTTCACAACTTTAGGACATCACAAAGCACTTTACAGCCAATGCTGTTGATATAAAATAGGGGAACACAGCAGCTAATCTGCACATAGCAAGATTGTACAAGCAGCAATTAGATAAGCAAGCACATAATCTACTGATGTTGATTGCATTATAATACTGGCCAGGGCAGCTGGAGAATTTCTCTACTGTTCAAATCGTGCCACAGGTTCTTTTCCATCTACAGAAGCAAGACCTTGGCTTAACATCTGAAAGGCAGCACGTGCTGACAGCGGCACTCCTTCAGTTATGCACTGATGTGTCTGTCTCTCAGATTATTTTATTCAGTCTCTAGAGAGGTTTGAACCCATGATCTGACTCAAGTCTATGGTGCTACCAATAAGCTAAGGCTGGCACCTTGCCCTTAGCTTAGTCAATCAGTGTAAATCTGTAAATAACAAAGTTAATCATGTGCTGACTAAGAGTGTTTGGCAATAAATTGATTTTTTTTTTAAATAAAATTCCATCCCACTTATGGCTATGGCACAGTGGTTAGGTTATTGGACTAATAATTCAGAGATTGTAAACTCAAATCCAACCATGGTATTTTGAGAATTTGAACTTGGTTTAAAAAAAACAGAACTAAAAAGCTGGTATCTGGTAGAAGCGACCTGCAGGCAGACTGTGACTAACCTTCTTCATTGAAGGAGCCCTGCCATTCATACCTGACCTGCTGTAAATGTGACCCTGGAATCAACACATGCTAGAAGTGCCAAGTGGATAATTTGTCTCAACCACCGTCTGTTGTAGAGCAGGCTCGAAGGGCTGAATAGCCTACCCTTCTATTTATTTCTCACTTATGATCTTAGGTTCCCATTATAATGGATGCTGGTCTTCAGTTAATTCAATTCATTGCATTCGATGTCAAGAAATGCTGAGTCCACTGAATACAGCAAAGATAGTGCTGAAGATCTGTGATCCAAAACTAGCACACACAACTTGTGCTGTTCCAGTGCAGCTATAAAACTGCAGCTATATCAATCAACAATGTGGACAATGTCCAGATATTTTGTGACAACACAAGTAAGACAAATCTAACAGCTAATTACAGTTCTAACAACTTATTCCCAATCCTCAACAGGGTGATGAAAGGAGTTGACAACAGCTTTATCAAATAGCACTTATTCACCAGTAACTTGCTCATTGATGCTCAGTTTGTGTTTCACCAGGAACACTCAGCTCCAGATCTCATTACAGCTCTGGTCCAAACATTGACAAAAGGGTCGAATTCCAGAGCTGAGGTGAGAGTGACAGGCCTTGGCATCAAGGCAGCATTTGACAAAGTGTGGTAACAAGGAACCATAGTGAAAACTGAAGACGCTAGCAATCAGGGAGAAGACTCTCCAGTGGCTAGAATCATAGCTGGCACAAAGAAAGATGGTTGTTGGATGCTAATCATTTCAGCCCCAGCTATAGTTGCAGGAGTTTCTCAGGGGAGTGTCCTTTGCTGCCTCAAAGACCTTCTGCAAGGTTATTAATGTGGCTTTTTGCTGATCCTGCATCATGTCAGCTCTATTTGCATTTCCACAAGTAATGAAGCAGTCTGTTCCCACAATCAGCATATCCAGTCTTGGACTGAAATGTGACAATTAGCATTCACACCACACAAGTGTGATGCAATGACCATCTCCAACAACATATGGAAATACTTTGGCTTCTAGAGTAGTCAGAGACTGGGCATTCTGTACAAGTTGCTTGTCCCCTGACTTCTCAAAGCCCCCTTATCATCCACGTGGCACAAATCAGGAGTGTAATAGAATATTCTCCACTTTCCTGGATGGGAGTACCTGCAACAAATCTCAAGCAGTTTGACACCATCCAGAACAAAGCAATGCATTGGTTTAGGCATTTATCCATTTACCAAATGTCAACCCACCCCACCACCATGTGCTGTTATTGCAGTGTGTGGTATTTGCAGGATGTTCTGCAGCAAGTTCCCAAGGCTTCTTTGGACGTACTTCCCACCAAGAAGGACAAGGGCAGCAGGAGAAAGAAAATGTCATCCTCTCCACATTCTCTCCAAGTCATACACCACCCTGACATGGACATATATCAATATGCTTTTGCAGTTGCTGGATCAAAATACTGGAATTTTCATCTAACAGCGTTGTATAAACACACCTATTGCAACATTTCTAGAGGAAGGTCCATTACCAATTAGGGAACATATGGTTGGGCATTAAGTACCAACCTTGCTAGGGATACCCACATACCAAACATGAAAAAGCAATTCCCATTTGAGATATTGGAATTACATGCTTCATATTGTTAGCAGCAACACAAATGTGTTTGTGCAGACTTCCTCTGATCTCTATTTTTGAGGTGAATCAAGATTTTCATCTGCCTGTCAGGTGAACTATGACAGCAAAATTTTCATCACTAATGTTTGATCAGTCAGAAAAAGTTGGCTCCTGTAATAAAGGACTGTTTAAAAAAAAACTCTTGATAAAATTACTTCATTCGTCTCGAGAGCGCATATCTGTTCACATTACTCTTTACTGTTGGCTTTGGAAATGGTGTTAATTTATTTAACATTATTTAAAGTTTAATAACTTGAGTAAAATTGAGTTTCCTTCCCCTTCCCTGCAAATTCCTCCTTGATTGAGTAGCGGTGGCTTTACTGCTTCGTTACTCTGTAAATATTCAAGGAAATTGAAATAGTGCCAGAAGTGCCCATTTTGCCAATCTTTTAAAACTCAGGAGCCAACAAAAAAAAACAAATTATGAAGCAAAGAACCCAAAAGATTTTAGCCCTGTTACATTGCAGTTTGGGTACTGGGGAAGAAAAACCACAAATAGGGTCTCTGCTGGAGTCTTTTGGTTCTAAAGATGCAAAATAATTTACGTTGAGGTGAGCTGCTTGATCTGCAATACCATCTGTCTTTTTAATATTTAATTCCCATCACTAGTACCTTAAACTAAAATATACTACCAGATGTATCAATCTCTCACCGTATTCTCAGCATGAACTTCAAAACATTATTTTTTATTGAATATACATGTAATGACAAAATTGCAGTGATCATTTTTAATTAATGTTAATTATAGTCTAAAATTGCAATTATCCAAGAAACTAACATTTAATTATAAGCAATAGTTTGATGCATAATATAATAACAACTGTTGTTATGCTAGACTGCTCAGTGGTATTTTCGCAATTACTATGTAGAAATTTTTCACTTCAAACACCTTCCGTAGTTGATGTTGGAGTAGGCTTTGTGGACCTGAATCTGTCTCACCAGAAGCACATAGATACATTGGGCTGAATTTTACATGTCCCCGGTGGGCATGTTTCCCTCGGCTGAAGGGGCGGGGGGGGGACGTAAAATGGCATGGGCACCCATTCCACCACCTTCCTACCCACATCCGAGCTCACCGCCATAATATAGGGGGGTGGGGGGTTGCTGGTGGCCCCTGAAATCAGCAGCCTTCCCACCATATTAAAATGACCATTTAACGATCAATCAGGCTTGATATCAAGCCTTTTGACCCTAATAATATGCTGCACATGCAATAATAAGTTTGGTGTAGGTAGCAGGGCAGGAGCAGGTAGCCTGATTTTTAACCTCAAATGGTTAAATGGTGGGAAGGAAGCGGGGTACGGTCATTCTTTGGGGGCTGCCCTTTGCTGATCCTAGGCCTTGAGCTACCCTCCGCCTGGCAGCTGCCACTGAGGTCCTTGTGGCACTGCTAGGACTGTTGGAAGCTGCCAGTCAATCAGATTGACTGGCAGCTCCAGAGGGCAGGAATTCTACCCCAAATGGAGGTGGAAGACCCACTCGGCCCTTGTTAATGAGCCCCACAGCACTTTATTGCTGCAAGGCTGCTTGGCATGGAGTAAGTCAGCTTCATGCCAATGTGGTTTCCAGGGCTGTCCACCATCCCATTCCCCCCTCCACCGTATTATTCAGCCGATGATCTCACACACACCTTATCTGTATTTAACTACTAATACACCGATTAAATAAGAAACACAATCACAAGTGTGTTGGTTGACCAGACAAATAATCAGCCAAAGTCAGGCAAATATTTAGACATCCATTGGACCACAACATGTATGACCCAGTGGAGTACAGTACCAGAGCTTGTAATTGCCAAGTCCATATATCCTTTGTGGCAGCACTTTCTTCATGATCTTCATATGCACACCTCAATGGTTGGTCCCTTCAGACTTGCCTATACTCGTTGTTATTCATGGTTGGTTCAAAGTTTAGTGGTGGTTACCTCAGACTGTTTTGTTACATGTCGCTGTGTTTGAGGTATTTCATAACTCAAGGCAGTAAGAGCCAGTTCCTCAAATTCCAGATGAAACCCATGGTTCTTTCCTTGGTTCAGCAGCTGTTGTATCTTGGCAGATAATGCTTGTTGATATTATCTTCCTAATTTTTATCTTGCAGTTAATGTGCTTTAGCCATCATTAAAACGCGTACAGCTCTTGTTGGAGATGTTTAAGACTGACTTTGCCTTCACCCGTAAAACTATTTGCTACTATCAATGTTATGGACAGGAGAGAGGCAAGCAAACTGTATGTATTTTCTCTCACCAACTGTCCATAAGCAGAAGGTATTTTGAATTATTTTTAAAGTACGCTGTGGTACTTTTCCCCAAATCCTCGATTTGTCTGATCCAATTTACCAATACTCGCAGCAAATTCACATTATGATTAACTCAGAAGATTACTTTATTCCAAATTCAAAACCCAGGAAGGAGTGTTCACAACTTCCCACTCCACTATACACATACAGTAAACAGGGCTAAAAAAAAAAGAGTTTTACAACTATGGATAGTAATAGTACAGGAACAACAGAAATGAATATTAGTTCACATGATTTCCAGAGACCAAGAAGTCAAAACGCAGAGGGTGTTTCCTTCATGGCTGAGTTTAGTCCTGATAAGCTTCTGGTTGGAGACGACCACACAAAAATCTTTGAAGCAAGTGGCGCTGCAACACAATGGGTTTTCTGTGCTTAGACCACTTGGCAGGTGTTTATCACTTTTAAAAATCAAGCAGGTTTCAAGGAGTTGAGAGATGGTAACTGCCTGCTTGCTCAGCTGGGCGACTGGAGTCCTTTCCAGTTGATGCTAAAACATTAGTCTGCCTGTGAGGCCAAAGATGTAATGTTAAAATTGTCTAAAAGGCTAGTGGGCTTGGGTCATGTGATATGGCCAATTAGTGGTTAATTGCAGCTTAACAATCAGTTTCTGTGCTTCTGGCCAGAATTCTATTGTTCCCTCAATGGCCCACTTTTGAAATGTACCTGGACAGACCCAGGCGTGTGTTGAGTTTGGTAATTGCTCTGCAGGCATAACGAGTTTTGATCTCTCTTTCTTGTGATAGTTCAGGTTGGGGAGCCAGTTCTTCTGCACTTCCTCTGCTTTTGTTGGTTACAAGGGATCTGTATAAGAGGTGTGAAATTCCTCAGGCTGAGAGAGGAATTCTTATGTTCTTGTAACTCCTGCTGGGAGCTCCCAGAACAAAGGTCCAGTCCTGTGGTCATTTGATTTGTAGCAACCATCTTTTCTCATTCAGCAGAAAGTCCATTTTTTAAATGTGGCAAAGAATAAAGTTTTGGATTTCTTTTCATGTTATATAGACCCAAAAATCAACAAGAAGTAATACTTCTGAAGCTAAAATTACCATAATCCTGATCCATAGAACAAAATTTGGTTCCAACCTATTACTGGGCTCAAAAACTGCAACAACAATTTATACTTCTATAGTACTTTTAATGTAATAAAACACCCCAGAGTGTTTCAGTCTGACAATGAATCACATAAGATATTGGATCAGATGTCCAAAAGCTTGGTCACGGAGGCAGGTTTTAAGGTGTGTCTTAAAGGAGGAAAACAGTGGCAGAGAGGTGTTAGGGAGGATATTTCAGAGAATAGGGTTTAGGCAATCAAAGGATGGCGAAGGTGGAGCAATTAAAGTCAGGGATGCTCAAGAGGCCAGAATTAGAGGAGCACAGATATCACAGAAGGCTGTGGGGATAGAGGAGATAAGACAGATATGAGGAGGAGCGAGGACATAGAGGGATTTGAAATAAGAATGAGAATTTTAAAATCAAGATGTTGCTTAACCAGGAGCCAACTTAAGTTAGTGAGTACAGGATAATAGCTAAACGGAACTTGGTGTGCATTAACACACTGGCAGCAGAGTATTGGATGACCTCAAATTTATGGAGGGTAGAATGTGGGAGACCATCCAGGAGTGCATTGGAATATCAAATCTAGAGGTAACAAAGGCATGAATGCAGGTTCCAGCAGAAGAAGTCAGTTGGTGCTACAGAGGTGGAAACAGGTGATTTTAGGGATAGCATGAAAATGATATTGGAAGTTTACCTTGGAGTCAAATGTGGCACCAAGGTTGCTATCAGATGAGGTGAGGAATGGAATTGGTACCTAGGGAATGGAGTTTGGAGTGGAGACTGAAAACAATGGCGCCTGTCTACCCAAATTTAATTGGAGGAAATATTTTCTTGTCCAGTACTGGATGTCAGATAAGCAGTCTGATATTTTAGCAACAGTGAAGCTGGTGAAATGTTGCAAGCACGCAGAAGAATCTGGATTTCAAGTGAGCCCTGAAATTCATTTTAGAAAAACAGTGAGCTAACGGCATGCTGTTGTACCTCCAGAGGCAACTCTGGTCTTGTTTTTGGTTTCCAACCATCATGCAAAAACAGGTAATCTGGTAATTTGCTTCAGTCCTGTTTGTGGGATCTTGATGTGCTCACATTTGCTACCACCTTTTCTACATTACAACAGTATCCACATTTCAAAAGTAGTCTTAAAAAAAAACTGCGGATGCTGGAAATCCAAAACAAAAACAGAATTACCTGGAAAAACTCAGCAGGTCTGGCAGCATTGGTGGAGAAGAAAAGAGTTGACGTTTCGAGTCCTCATGACCCTTCGACCGAACTGAGTGAATCCAAGAAAGGGGTGATATATAAGCTGGTTTAAGGTGTGTGTGGTGGGGTGGGAGGGTTCGGTAGGGGGAGAGAAGTGGATGGGGTTGGTATGGTTGTAGGGACAAACAAGCAGTGATAGAAGCAGATCATCAAAAGATGTCACAGACAACAGAACAAAAGAACACATAGGTGTTAAAGTTGGTGATATTATCTAAACGAATGTGCTAATTAAGAATGGATGGTAGGGCACTCAAGGTATAGCTCTAGTGGGGGTGGGGGGAGCATAAAAGATTTAAAAATATTTAAAAATAATGGAAATAGGTGGGAAAAGAAAAATCTATATAATTTATTGGAAAAAACAAAAGGAAGGGGGAAGAAACAGAAAGGGGGTGGGGATGGAGGAGGGAGCACAAGACCTAAAGTTGTTGAATTCAATATTCAGTCCGGAAGGCTGTAAAGTGCCTAGTTGGAAGATGAGGTGTTGTTCCTCCAGTTTGCGTTGGGCTTCACTGGAACAATGCAGCAAGCCAAGGACAGACATGTGGGCAAGAGAGCAGGGTGGAGTGTTAAAATGGCAAGCGACAGGGAGGTTTGGGTCATTCTTGCGGACAGACCGCAGGTGTTCTGCAAAGCGGTCGCCCAGTTTACGTTTGTTCTCTCCAATGTAGAGGAGACCACATTGGGAGCAACGAATGCAGTAGACTAAGTTGGGGGAAATGCAAGTGAAATGCTGCTTCACTTGAAAGGAGTGTTTGGGCCCTTGGACGGTGAGGAGAGTGGAAGTGAAGGGGCAGGTGTTACATTTTTTGCGTGGGCATGGGGTGGTGCAATAGGAGGGGGTTGAGGAGTAGGGGGTGATGGAGGAGTGGACCAGGGTGTCCCTGAAGGAACAATCCCTACGGAATGCCGATAGGGGGTGTGAAGGGAAGATGTGTTTGGTGGTGGCATGATGCTGGAGTTGGCGGAAATGGCGGAGGATGATCCTTTGAATGCGGAGGCTGGTGGGGTGATAATTGAGGACAAGGGGGACTCTATCATGTTTCTGGGAGGGAGGAGAAGACGTGAGGGCGGATGCGCGGGTGATGGGCTGGACACGGTTGAGGGCCCTTTCAATGACCGTGGGTGAAAAACCTCGGTTAAGGAAGAAGGAGGACATGTCAGCAGAACTGTTTTTGAAGGTAGCATCATCGGAACAGATGCAACGGAGGCGAAGGACCTGAGAGAATGGGATGGAGTCCTTACAGAAAGCAGGGTGTGAGGAGCTGTAGTCGAGGTAGCTGTGGGAGTCGGTAGGTTTGTAATGGATATTGGTGGACAGTCTATCACCAGAGATTGAGACAGAGAGGTCAAGGAAGGGAAGGGAAGTGTCAGAGATGGACTGCGTGAAAATGATGGAGGGGTGGAGATTGGAAGCAAAATTAATAAATTTAATTTATTAATTGTGCATCCCCTGTGTGGGTCAGTGGGGGAGAGTCCCTGAGTTGGAGTGCACTCTTTTGCACATGCTGTGCCTCTGGAAGATGAGTTTTAAGTTTTAAAAATTTTAATAAAGAAAAAAAAATTAAGACATCCCCTCATGTGACAGCTGGGATATGTCAATGAACTTTAATGGAAAAATGTATTTAATTTATAAACCCTTCATGAAGCCTCATCCTGCCCGTGGATGAGGTTCCATGAAAAATGGAAAGGCCACCTGGGCTCTTCGACTGCCCGCCAACCTTAAGGTTGGACGGGCAGCTTTCTCAATAGGGTTAATTAGCACTGCTCGCCGAGCCAAAAATTCTCCCCATTAACTCTGTTTCTCTCTCCACAGATGATGCCAAACCTGCTGAGTTTTCAATCATTTCTTAGCTATTCCTTTCGTCCTTTACCAAATATCACAACAGTGTTTACTTAAGCATAATATTTTGATTACTTATCAAAATTATTCAAACTTGTAATCTGAACTTGAATTACCCTTCCAAGGCTGTTCACCATTTATTTGAATAACTGTTCATGTGTGCTGAAGGTAGACATAAATAAAGTATTCATTTAGCTTTTAGGGTGCTTTACAGAATATAAACATGCCATTTTGAAATGTTGGCATTGTTTAAAGATTTTATTTGCCTCATGTGCCAGGTGAAAATGCCCGCTTGGATACAGAAATCAATATTATTTTCTCAGGAAAAATATCATGTAAGCATTTAAAGGGCTCCTACCTTATCTTGAATATTATTTCTATAAAATTTCAATTGTTTTTCCTGACCCTGAGGTTTTCATCCTCAGTAACTTGCTATTTATATACCAGAATGGAAGAATGAGTGGGACTTACAAAGCAAGGCTTGACAGGCTCTATCTATAGCAATCCTGATGTTTATCATAAACATGCCTGGAAACATTCACAGGTACATATAAGGAACTGTAGCCAAAAAACTTAATCAGATGGGTCTGGGAATCTGCACACAGTCAGAGCTCAGGCTTCTCACACAAGCTCCAAGCAAAAAAAACATTGTTACTGGCATTCGAAATACAGAAAATGCTATCTTGGAGATCAGTCTGTTTAACATTAGAACTTATGTGCTTAACAAGGTGAGGAATGCTAGTATTGAGCAGCGGGACGCTTCTAATTTTAGGTAGAGTCTGGAAGTTCCTGGAAAGTTTCAGCATTGCTATACTCTGCTGGTTATTTTCTGAGAAAATTTACAAAGGCCTTATTTATGATGTTTTACATCAAAACATTGCTGCGCACAAATTTCTTATTAATTTATAGCACTTTTAAGCTACATCTGCCAAAACCTCACTTAGCTCATTAATGTAGTTCCTCCCTCATGCCTAAAACAGAGAATGTAATTTTCTGCTTGGGCATTAATTTATGTTCAAAATTCTAACATAACAGTCACTATTTTACGTTTCATGCTTTCTTCAGGTCTCAATTGCTTCCATTGATTTCCACTTGCTGGTTTTGCATTCGTACATTTGTGGTCAACTTTCTCAGGAAATTGCATGAATTGCCATCAACAAGATTAGCATAGAAATAAGAATAACTTGGAAGGAGCGTTATGATCCGAGCTGATGTTACCATTGGGCAAGTCCGATCCTAGGGTGGAACCCGTCTTGATGGATCCTAACTTTTTATTTAGATATGTGGAGGGTGGCTACTGAACAGTGTCACAGGAGTCAGCTGATGAACTTATAACAGAAGAATAAAACATTTATTAAACAAGAAAAGATGAATTACAGTACTCCTTCACCCACAACTATTCCTTTATAGATATATACAGATTTGTAAGGATAACACAAGTTACAAAAGTAATCTTATACTCTAATGTTCACAGTAAGTACACAGTTCATGTAAATCAATAGGCGACCTGTGGTCAGGCACACCACACTCTGAAGCCAAGTGACAGATGCCACCCCAAACAGATACTATTGATCTCTCATCAGCTCCCCCCCACCTCCCCCCTGCCCGACACTTGTCACACCATGAACCAACTGGTCTCACTGAACTCCGTCTTTCACGTGAGGGTTTCCAACCTCCACTCTTGAAGAACCCGCTTTGGAATCCTCTCCCAAACTGATGCTTTCTATCAGACGTCTTTCTGCAAGGATCCACCTCCAGGGTTTTGAACTCTCCTTCCGATGATCCTCTCCCCTGGATCACCATGTGCATTCAAACTTCTTTCCACGCACCCTCTCTCATATGCTCAGCCATGCCAACAGAACATCACTGCTTCACATGCCCATAGTAAAGAGTTACAGACCTTCGGCTACCTCCTTGGATCTTCTGACTTCTCACAAGCCTGTATTATTTTAAATCTGTGTCCTGCAACTTCTCCCTTTAAGTTTGGAGCCTTTCTCTGCTCCTCACTCTTAACTTCACTTAACAGGACCTTTTCCAGGTTCCTGTCTTTGTCCTTTGACTGAACTGTCCTCTTGGGATCTTTTCTGTTCCACTCCCTGGGGGACTTACTTCTTTTGGTTTTTGGAACTTGCTCATTGCAGTTCCCTCCTGTCCTGCTTCTCTGGAATCCTGGCTTCAACTGAATTGAAACTACATTTTCTGTTTTTCTCTGTCTCTGTGGGTCCTTGTCTCTGGCCCCCTAGACAACAGCACAGATCTTTCTACGTTGTGTTTGTTTTACCTCCCCTTCAAGAGTCGTAAAACCTTCATTTAAAATGCAGGCTCTTTAAAAAGTGAAACCAAAACTCAACTTCCCCTTAACACACAAATATAGAAATACAAATCAAACTTAACTTAAAGCTAAAACTCATTCCTATCACCCACAAACACAAATATAACTGAACTTAAACTATCTCTATTTCCTAACAGGAGGAATCTCTGGCCATTAATGTCATCTTAAAGCACTTGTGCGTCAGGTACAGCACAGTCTGTTAGCTGTGAAGATGATTTGCAATGATGTCAGGTCCTATAGCCCTCATTTTTCCAGGCAGCAAGATGCTAATGACCTGCAACCAGTGCTTACAGTTTCCAAGGCAGTCCCCTGATACTCCTAGTGCCTGAACACCCTCCCTCGCTCCCTAGGACCCTCACCAGCCAAGCACAGTTCATTCAAACCTCCCTAGTACTGCTTTAATTGGTACCATTTAATTCTGGGAGACATTGAAACACCAGCCTAGAACCCTGGAAACCCTAAGGCCTTCTAGTCAGAGTGCCATACACATCCTATGTAAGGATGCAGTTATCCAAGAGATACTGATTGGCACAATGACATAAATGTATCCACTTTAATCACAATATCCATCATTATTTGTTTTTTCTCATATTGGGTATAAAAACACACAGTCCGGGATTTGCCCCTCCAACCCGCTGCTGGGATCTTCCAGTCCCGCCGCAAGTCAATGGACTTCTGGCTGGGCGCTGCCTCGCCCACGGCAGGTCCCACCTGCTACGGGGCCAGAAAATCCCAGCCATCAACTCATTGACAAGTTTGAGTGACTGATGTTGCCTTGTAAAAACTGCTGCAGCATTGATTAAAGGAGCAGGGTTTGTGTGGGTTGATTAAAGCACCACTGATAGTGTTGGCGAATCAAAGCATGAATTGTTTAAAAGAGCAACATGGCCTAATTAAAATAGTGGGTCATTATGGGCTGATTAAAGAAATAGGATAGTGTGAGCTCATTAAAGATATGGGTCAGTGCGAGTCAAATAAATCAATGGAGTCAATGTGAACTGATTATGTTTGGAAATCAGTATGAGCTGATTAAAGCCCAGGCTGTGTTGTATCCTGCGTGGAAGTGCACCATACCATAAATTAGGATAGAAAAGTTTAGAGATAAAAACAAGATCAGTGAATAGTTGAGGTTCAGTTGTCTGACATCGGAGCTCTTCACCCATTCGGTATGAGATCATTATTCTTTTCCCATTCTGAATGTAATGTATGAGCTCGTCTCCCATTCAGAAATAATGGAAAGCATGTATAGATAAAAGAAAGCTATTTTTGGAGTTAATAGAGTTGTAATAATGGGGGACCTTACTGATCTATCAATATCCTGGGATAATTCTAATGGCAATTGTCAAAATGGCAAGGGATTCATAGCTTACATTCAAGTGTATTTTCTAAGTTAATATGTTATGCAAGTACTATGAGGAAAGATGCGGTACTAGACCTTGTTTTGGAAAGGGACTGTAATGAGTAAGCAAATTAAATGTAGAAGAAAGTTAGAAAGCACTGCTCAGAATATAATTGGGTACAGTGCAAACTTGAATTCTTGGGAGCATTCTTACCTCTGAGTTAAAGATCATAACCATGAAATTGGACGTGTGGTGGCACTGATGCTCTGCTACGGAAGTACCAATCTTAGAAAATGGTGACTGGAATGTTTCCGTCCACCTCTGATGAGACCTGTGTAGCAGGGTGTGGACGTACCATGTGTATATTGGAAGCATGTAGAGTGGGCAGATTGTGAAATCAAACAGCCTCTCTCACACTCATTTAGCATACAGTCTGTCATTTTGGCACTCTTAAACATTCACACCTGAACTTGCCTTCAGCCAAACTAGAGACTTAAAAGGCCAACTTCCACCTTCCAGGTGAGGTGCGTTTGACATATATTATGATCCTCTTAGAGACCAAAAGAAGAGAATTTATTGAACGACCCCAGTGAGAAAGCCAATGGAAAAGGTTTCACTTTTTATAACTTTAAAAATCAAACCAAAATCAGCATAAACATGGATTAACAGGCAAATTGTGGTCAGTATAAACTATAAATTACGCCTTAAATAGCAGATACAAAAGTTAGATCTCACCAATTTACTAGGCAGTCTACTCAGCATATTTGGCACTAATTTCAGCCACAAAGTCTTTCAAAGTTCTCAACTCTCTCACGTAGAATACCAGTTCCTTTTCTTCAAGGATCCCTAGCCGACAGCAGCAGCCAACCAACCTTAGTTCCACAGCCAGTCTTTACCAAACTGGCACACGTCTGCAGAATCTCTGCATACAATGGTCTTGATGTTGCAGATCCATCAACGATATCTTCAAGTTACAGAAGCACCTGCAGCAACTGTGTATTTGCCCATTCCTAGCTCCTGAACCCAGCTTCCGTCTTCTTCAGTCTGCCTGTACTGCACTAATGGGATCAGGACTCAAATGTTTGTGTGTTTTTATATGCTTTCAAACAATGTCAGTTTCCTCAAAAACCTGAAGTTTCCTTTTCCCTTTTTTTTTGTAGTTTTCTTAGAAACCTGAAGGTTCAGTTTCCCTTTCATTTAGCTGAAGTTTCTATTTCAGTTCCAGTTAGGATCTGTCTCAAAAAATACAAGCTTTGAAACCATGGAATCCCTCACACTTGCTTTTAGTGGTGCAGAATTTTGTTTTGTGTTTTTGGAGTAGTTTTGCTAACTTTTTGAATTTTCAAGGGAATGGTTCTGGATTTTGGCAAGAGGTCAGGAGAGTTGGTTGGCCTGTCAGGAGAAAATCTGCTTCTCAGTAATCGGGGCTATATTGGCAGTCCCTCTTGTGTTCCAGCATGTTTTGGAAATGGAGCACGGAGTAATGAGATGAAGCAGTGTGCAGAGGGAGGAAGAGTAGAGCTCTCAATAGAAGATCCTACTGGCTAGGGTCTTTAGGGAGCACTCCTCCTACCATCACCTGAGCCAGAAGCTGAATTTGACTCATCTGCATTTCACCAAGGAGGTGGTCACTGAACTGTGCCACCACCTACAATGCAACCTGCAGGATGAGAACAGCACTGCCCATGGCAATCAAGGTAATCCTCAGTTGCTGTGTCAGTGACCCTTTCCAGGCAGGAGCAGCTGGCATCAGCAATGTCTCCTTGCTACAACAGGGAGGTGACAGATGCCCTGTATAGAAGGAGAGGGAACTTCATTGCTTTCTTACTGACTGGAGAGAAGAGAAAGACAAAGCACATGGATTTGCAAGGCTGGTGGGATTCCCACTGGTTTAGGGTGCAGTCGACTGCACACACATAGCTGTGTGGGCCCCACATGTTAATAGGGAGATGTTCCATAACTGCAAGGGCTACCACTCTTAATTTCCAGTTGGTAAGCAACCATGCCCAGAAGATCCTCTTGGTAAATGCCTGTTATCCTGGTAGCAATCACAATGTTCACCCTGCATCGGTCAGGCATCTTTGGCCCACGAAGGCCCAGGGATACTCTGCTGGGCAACAACTCCAGAACACACTTTCACCCCACACCTGACTAATGACTCTCTTCCATCGGCAGACCTCGTATGGGCATTACTTATAATGAGAACCATACAGCCAGCAGGAGTGGCATGGAGCAAACCTTCAGCATGCTGTAGCCTGGACCACTCGGGAGAGACCTCCAATACTAACCAGTGTGTCTCCAAGTTTGTTGTAGTCTGCTGCTTCCTCCATAACCTTGCTATCTTAGAATCATAGAATGATTACAGCACAGAGGAGGCCATTTGACCCTTCATGTTTGTGCCTGCACTCTGCAAGAGCAACTCTGCTAGTCCCATATGCCTACTCTTTTCTGGGAGCCCTGTAAATTTGTTCTCTTCAGATAATTAGCCAATTCCATTTTGAGAGCCATGATTGAATCTGGCTCCACCACAGTCTCAGACTGTGCATTCCAAGACCCTATCCACTTGCTAGATAAACAGGTTTTTCCTCATGTCACCTTTGGTTCTTTTGCCATTCACTTAAATCTGTATTTTCTGTTTCTCGAACCATTCAGCAATGGTAGGAAATGGTTCCTCTCTACCTATTCTGTCTAGACCCTTCATGATTTTGGAAACCTCTATCAAATGTCCTCTCAACCTTCATTTCTCCAAGGAGAGCAGCCCTAGCTTCTCCAATCTATGCACTTAAGTCCCGCATCCCTGGAACCACTCTCATGATTCTTTTCTGCACCCACCTTAATGCCTATACATCATTCCTAAAATGTGGTGCCCAGAATCGGACATGGTACTCCAGTTGAGGCCAAACCAGTGTTTTATAAACATTGGGTATTGCTGAAAAAGAGACATTTTTTTGTCAAAGCTTTTCGTCTTGCACTGATCAGGACAATTTGCAAGAATATCAAATGTAAAGGAAACGACAATTTATACTGTATAAGAGAATGCTGATTGGTTGGCAAGTAGACTCTGGTAGGGGTTTGGTAGAGTTGGGCACCATTTTCATGCCAGAAATCCCTATGCCATATAGGAGCTGGATTTCTCGGTGCTCCTTGACAGTGACAAGAGCCTTTGTTGGGGGCTTGCCAATGCACCATGCATTTTGGTGTGCATGCCATTTAGTATTCTCCTGTGCACCACCCCATTGAAGCCCTCATCTGAGTCATTTGTAGGAGAAGTTTTCTGCCACCTCATCTTTTGATGAACTGGCACATGAACTATTGTTCCCCTGGCCTGTTGACAGCTGACTCTTGTCTCATGACTCACTATGTTCTGATCCAGACTCCAAAGTTATACTGCAGACTCCAAAGTTCACACTGTGCCAGTGGATTGGATTTTAGCTTTGTGCAAGTAGTTGGGTTTTGAATGGGCTAAAATTGAACTCATTATCTGAGCTGGTGGTTGTGTATGTACTTCTCCATTGGAGTCTTGTATAGCTCTTGTCTTTTATGGTGAGGCTACGGTGGCTGTGTCCAGGTGGTAGTTCTTGGTTATCTGAAAGCAGAAATACAGAGGATGAGGGTTGAAGTGAGGGAAGTGGGGTGGAGTGGAAAGCAAGAGGACCATGGTCACACCATCTACAGCTTTCACTTCATGTCAGGTAGTAGGATGAGGGTGAGATGGGGTTTAAGCAGGACAATATCGCAGAAACATATAGTCATCCTGAATGTTCTCAGCAACACTAGATGCAATGGCCTCAGTGATAGTTAGCCCCGTGATGTGCAATACCATCTCCTCCAGAGGGCTCAGTCAATGCAGGCATGCCAGCCACTGCCAGTTCTCTACTGCTCCCTGTAGTTATGAGTCACCTTGCCCTATAAGCGAAAGAGAAGAATGTCAATAAATGTGTTGCTGTGAGTGAAATGCCTGCCATTGCTGAATAGCTGGATCTATTTGGAAGTTGCAAAAGGTACGTGTGAGGCAGCAGCATGGTTTTAGTAATGGGGGTGCACTTCATTGAGCAATGAGAGATGTTGGCGCAGCCATCAGTTGGAGCTGTCGTGGAGATGCATGTACTGGCCTTGATGATCCACATGAGGTTATTGAACTTTCACGGCTCTGCAGTCAGGTCCACAGGGTCAGACTCTGGGAGTTGATATCCATGGTCTCATGCTGCCAATACTTTCAAAGGGTGTGCTTTGAGGGCCAGCTCAAGCTTCAACAACATAGCTTCTTTCCTCCTTTCCACCTCTTTCATAAATGACTCCAGGCTGCATCAGAAAACATTGGAACGCTCTCCTTTATCCTGTTGCTCCATTTGCTGTGCTTTTCTTTTCAGCCAAAAATTCCACAGTCTGCAATAGTTCTTGTTGCATGAATGCAGCTCCCCTTTAAGTGGCACAGGGTGCCTTTACAAAGCCTAGGCGACGTACGCTGTTGGGTCTCCTGTTGGGCATGCAGCAGTCAGCAACTGGGCTGCGCACTGATATCATTTAGATGAGAAGGCAGCATGAAGTTTGTGTGCTGCCTGCCTCAGTGGGACCAGCACATGATAATCTTGCATCACAATCACTGCGCCAAAAGTGGCCTTTTTTCCAATTTTTCTTCCATGAGATCAAACTCCTCTACCGGACCTGAGTACACGATCAAGACTGACATTTTGGTGCAGCCCAGAAGGAGTGTTGTTTTGTTGAAATTGTCGGCTTTCAGATGAAGATGCAGAGTTTCCATTATGTGTGCATAAAATTATGTTGAACATAAAATTACACTATTTTTCCAAATTGAAGTAATGGTTTTGAGTTCTTCACCCAAACTCATTTGCATAATCAGAAACACATTGCATCAGTGCAATCAGAGAATGTTGTAGAACATTTTTTTGTTTTAAAAAATATTCATTGATGCACTTAAGTGTACTAACCTGATGTAATCTTATTAACTGAAAATGGGTTTATCAGCAAAAAGTAAGCATTTTTATTAGGAGTGTCTAGACCACCACCAGTGAGTAATCTTTGAAAATAATGTTAAACACTATACCATTTCCATTTACCAGTTTAACTGATGTTCACTAGTCAGTGTCTTAATAAATTAAATATTTTAATATTTAAAAACTTTTGAAACATGCCTGCTCATGCCTCTGGGAATTGATATCTGTGGTCACATGCTGCTTCAATAAGTGTGCTTTGAGGGCTCCCTGGCCAGCTTCAGCAATTTTCCTCCTCTCCACCTCTTTCACAAATGGTTCCACGGCTGCTAATCAAACAAGCTCAATTCAAAGAGTGTCCTCCAAGGGCTGCAATTAGCAGAAACTGCTATCCTCAATATTTAGATCTGTGGGCATGACTCTGCCCAGTTTTTGTAGACCTGGCTACAGAATAGCTGTAACTTTCATTTAAAATTCCATGATCATTTGTATTGGTTTCAGTCAATTTCACCTATTTTGTCCTAGTAAAAAGCACAAACTAATAGGAACTCTACTCCAAGATACTTAAGCAAAACTCCTCCTGCCTATCCAAGGTGATGTTAAAAGATCCTAGGACATTATGTGGCCAATGTCCTGTCCAGCATTTAGCATTCAATCAACACTACTGAAACAGGTAAACTGGCCATTTATGTCCTTGTTCTTTTTGGGACCTTCACATATGCATATTGACTGGCACATTTGCTTCCATAATGGAGAAACCTCAAAAATAATTAATTTGCTAAAAAAACTTTGTGTAAATTATTTCTCTACAGTCAAAATAAATTAAAGTAAAAGGTTTTGAACTGAAAAAATGTAAACTTTGGAATGAAAAAAGGAAACCAAACTCAGATTAACTGAATGGAGACATTAGCAGATAAAGCAGCAGGTCCACAGTAGGGAAATTTTAATTGCAAGAGGAATGGAATACAGACTGAACAATACCCAGACCAGCAGAGTTGTAGGTAAGACAGAGTTCCGTGGATGTATAAAGATATGAATAAATTATGTATCGTAAGGATGTATACAATAAAGTCGAGGCTAGTTAATGCTGAAGAAAACTAAAAATATTAAAGGCAAAGGTACTGTAAGGGAGATTGGAAGTGCCCCCCCCTCACAAAACTGGCCATACACAGGGATCAAAATAATGAGGACACAAGTTTCTGCCAATTGCTGTGGCTTGTGGTCATTATGGTCAGGAATCTCTTCAAATTGAGGATAATGCTTTCATAAGAATACGAGAAAAAAGAGGACAGTCGCAGAAAAGGGGACATTAAGAGATGAAGAAAGTAATGTGGAGATTTGATATTATAAGTGTTATATATAATTAATAACATAACCAGTTCCAGCCAACTGTACAGAATACCAAGAGAAGTTAAAGATGAAATAACAGAGTCACTACCCAGAATTTTCAAATTTTTTTGGAAACAAGCATTGTACAAAGACCAAGGCATAGCAAATGTTATACCCTGATTCAGAAAAGTTCTTCTTTCATGTATAGCCATTCTCTTGCTACGCTTACAACTCCATCACCATGTCACAACAGTAGAATTTCTGTTAGCCCAACAGTGCTCCCTGCAGGGACTACTTCTTGCTTAGAAGGTCCATCCAACATATGGAACAGGATGAGTGACATTGGACAATCATATCATACTTCTGTTTGATGAGAAATAACATTTGATAAATCGCTCATCCACTTTTACAATATTGGACCTAGAGTCCCCAACTGGATAAAATAGGAGATTTGGTCAATTACTTCCATAGCATGCGTAACTTCCTGCTGCTTTGTTACAGTTGAATGAGGCAGCAACTTGAAAATCTTATAGATATTAATGAAAACAGTGTAGATAGGTTGCTTTTGAGTTTTACAATGCTTTATAAAGACAAATAAAGCCACAGTCTGTTCTGCACACTTCTTACAGAATTAAGCGTGTTTCTTATTGATTAGTTTTTCAGACCATGATGTCGAGGACTAGGGAACAGGCTATCATAGATTTTGCATTGTGCCAAGAGAAGGGTTTAATTAATAATCTTACTATGTGGGGTCCTTTAGGGAACAGCGACCATAACATGATGGAATTCTTCATTCTGATGGAAAGTGAACTAGTCTGATCTGATACTAGGATTCTAAATCTTAACAAAGGAAACTACGAAGGTATGAGGCATGAGTTAACTAAGATTGATTGTGGAACTTCATTAAAAGGCATAACGGTGGATGAATACTGGCTAATATTTAAGGAACAAATGTATGCATTGCAATAATTATACACTGCTTTCTGGCACAAAATCACAACAGGAAAAGTGGCCCAACCATGGATAACAAAAGAAAATAATGATAGTATTAGATCCAAAGAGGAGTCATATAAAGTTGCTAGAAAAAATAGCGAGCCTGAGGTTTGGGAGCAGTTTTGAATTCAGCAAAGGAGGACCAAGAGATTGATTAAGAGGGGAAAAATACAGTATCTGAGTAAACTTGCAATGAACATAAAAACGAACTGTAAAGAAAAAGATTAGTGAAGACAAATGTGGGTCCCTTACAGTCAGAAATGGGTGTATTTATAATAGAGAACAAGGAAATGGCAGAGCAATTAAACAACTTCTTTAGATCTGTCTTCACAGCAGGAGACACAAATAACTTCCCAGAAACACTATGGAACCAAGGGTCTAGTGAAAAGGAGGAATTGAAGAAAACTTATTATTACTAAATCAATAGTGCTGGAGAAATTAATGGGACTGAAAGCTGATAAATCCCCAGGGCTCGATAACCTACATCCCAGGGTACTAAAGGAGATGGTCATGGAAATAGTGGATGCACTGGTTATCATCTTCCAACATTCTGTAGATTCTGGAACAGTCCCAGCAGATTGGAGGGTGGCAAATATAATCCCACTATTTAAAAAGGAGTGAGGGAGAAAGCAGCTAACTACAGACTGGTTAACCTAACATCAGTAGTAAGGAAAATGCTAGAGTCTGTTATAAAAGATGTGATAATAGGACACTTAGAAAAAAATCAGTGGGATTAGACAAATTCAACATGGATTTATGAAAGGGAAATCATGTTTGACAAACTTACTGGAGTTTTTTGAGGATATAATTAGCAGAATATGTAAGGGAGAACCAGTGGATGTGGTGTATTTGGATTTTCAGAATTTTGATAAGTCCCACATAAGAGGTCAATGTGTAAAATTAAAGCGCATAGCATTGGGGGTAATGTATTGGATGGATAGCGAATTGGTTAGCAGACAGGAAACAGAGAGTAGGAATAAATGAGTATTTTTCAGAGTGGCAGGTGATGACTAGTGGCATACTGCAAGGATCAGTGCTTGGGCTCCAGCTATTCACAATATATATCAATGATTCGGATGAGGGAACCAAATGTAATATGTCCAAGTTTGTTGATGAAATGAAACTTGGTGGGAATGTGAGCGATGAAGATGGAGATAAGAAGCTTCAAGGCGATTTAGACAGGTTGAGGGAGCGGGCAAATGCAGTATATCGTGGCTAAGTGTGAAGTTACCACTTCGGTAGGAAAAACAGATTGGCAAAGTATTATTTAAATGATGACAGGTTGGGAAATGTTGATGTACAAAGGGACCTGGGTGTTCTTGTACACCGGTCACTGAAAGCAAGCATACAGCTGCAGCAAGCAGTTAAGAAGGCAAATAGTATGTTGGCCTTCATTGCGAGAGGACTTGACTGAAGGAGCAAGGATGTCTTACTGCAGCTGTACAGGGCCTTGGTGAGACCACACCTGGAGTATTGTGTGCAGTTTTGGTCCCCTGAAGAAAGGAAATACTTGCCATAGAGGGACTGCAACGAACGTTCACCAGACTGATACCTGGGATGATAGGGTTGTCATATGAGGAGATTGGGCTGATTAGGCCTGTATTCACTGGAGTTCAGAAGAATGAGAGGAGATCTCATTGCAAGACACAAAATTCTGACAGGGATGGAGAGACTGGATTCAGAGATCATGTTTCCTCTGGCTGGGATCAAGAACAAGGGGTCACAGTCTCAGGATATGGGGTGGACCATTTAGGACAGCGATGAGGAGAAAATTCTTCCCTCAGAGGGTGGTGAGCCTATGGAATTTTCTACCATAGAAGGCTGTGGAGGACAAGTCACTGAATATATTTAAAAGGAAATAGATAGATTTCTGGACTGTAAAGGCATCAAGGGGTATGGGGAAAGCGCAGGAGTATGGCAGTGAGCTAAAGGATCAGCCATGATCATATTGAATGATGGAGCAGGCTCAAAGGGCTGAATGACCTACTCCTCCTATTTTCTATGTTTCAATATTTACCCTGTGGGCCTTCAGAGTACCTGATATATGGCAACATGAAGAACCACCTTAAGATCCACTGAAAGCAGAGATTTCTCTGTTTTAAGCATATTAAAATTTTCCTTGTGGATAGAAATCTTCAAAGTACGCTGGAAAGCTGAAAGGATGCATGCCTCAAACGGAATTCTCATCAGTCTCAGAATGCAACTGCAACCCAACTCGGTATTTCCCAGCATTGCTTATCAAGACTATTATCATAACCACTCTTGCCATGAGCAGCATACACTACCATTAACCAGGGGCTACAGTCATCTTCCTTTCATTGACGCTTGTGGTGATACTTCACTGCATTTAGGTTTCCATGTAAATGCAAATCACAGAACAGGTGGATAGTCACATAACTCATAGGCAAATAATGACATGCCATCTTATGACGCTCAATATAAAAATAGCTCGTTTTTGTGTGAAATGTAATTAGAAAACATCCCTAGGAGTTTCACAGAAGAGAAATGGACTCAGCCTGATCAGAAAGAGGCCCCAAAAGATGGGGTATTGAGGGTTTTAAAGCTGTGAGAAACATTACAAGTCTCATTCAAAGAGAGAGAGAGAGTATAAATGATGATTCAGTCATCAATAATGGAGCAGGTGGAGGGGATGGACGAGAGACCAGATCAAATTACTTCAGTTGTGATATAGGGCTAGAGGGGCTTGATGAGGTAAGATTGGGAGATTGGGTGTGGCCATAAAAGGATTTCTAAATGATTATTTTGAAATTAGCGTCGTGGGAGACAGGGGGGAACATTGGAGGCTGATAGGAACAGTGATGTTGGCGTATTGTATGGGCCAGCATGTGGGTGATAGAGTTTTGGCTGAATTGGAGACTTAAGCAGTCCCTTGGGATCAAGGCTGACTTGCTTTCACTTCAATTTGATAGGTTCTGAGGTGGCTGATATGCAAACTCTGCCAAATGGGGGCAGGTTGTGCTTGGAGGATAGGGTAGATGATTTGTTTGGAAGTTTATCCTCTCTCTCCGATGCGTCAATTTCACCTTTACATGTTCCTAATGAAGCCTCCCGATGTATTTGATGCCTTCTCGAACTAACCTTTTTGGTCAGTCAAAAGCCAGGGTCTCCCTTAAAGCAGCAAGTATGTTTGACCTCTTCAGGGATGCTTTGAGGACGTTCCTAAAGCATTTGTGATGCCCTCCTGGGATTATCCTGATGTCACTGCGTTCCAAGTAGAGCGGTTGCTTTGGGAGTCTGGTGTCCAGCATATGATCCACATGTCCTGCCCAGTGGAGCTGGTTTTCAGTGATTAGAGTGTCAATGCTGGACATGTGGGCTTGGGAGAGGACACAATTTTTCTTGCCGCTGGATTTGGAGTATCTTGCAAAGTCACTGCTGGTAATGCTTCTCCAGTGCTTTAAGGTGCCTGTTATAGATTATCCAAGTCTCTGAAGCATATAGCAGGGTGGAAATCGCTGCTGCCAGTTAAGCCATGACCTTAGGGTTTGAGATCCTGATTCTCAAATACTCTTTTATTCAGTCAGCCGAAGGCTAGGTTGGCACATTGGAGGCAATGATGAATTTTGTCATCTCTGTTTGCCTTCATCAAGAGGAGGCTCTGAAGGTATGTAAAATGGTTCACGTTTTCCAGGATCTTATTGTTGATCTTGATCACTGGTGGAAGGTGTTGTGATGTGGGAGCTGGTTTGAAGAGGACCTTAGTTTTCCAGGTGTTTGGTCAAAGTCCATTTTCTCATATGCTTCTGAGAAGGAGTTGACAATAACCTGAAGCTCAGTTTTTGAGTGAGCACACACACAAGCATCATCTGCATTCTGAAGCTCAATGACTGAAGTTTAATTGATTTTGGATTAGGATTGAAGGTGATGAATGTTGAACATTTTCCCTTCTGTAAATTCTCTCTACACTTGTGGGTAATTTGCTGGAGCTGAGGTGCAATATTGCAGCAAGAAAAGTGAAGAAGAGGATTGGTGAAATGACACAGCATTGTTTGACCGCAGTCTTCACTAAGATAGGGTCTACGGTGGTTCCGTTGGTAAGGATCATGGCTTGTATGTCATCATGGAATAGGCGGAGGATGACAACAAGTTTCTGAAGGAAGGCGAATTTGAGGAGGACACTCCAAAAACCTTCATGGTTGACAGAATCAAAGACCATGTACAGCGGTTGCTACTGTTCATTGCATATTTCATGGATTTGCCGCGTAGTAAAAACCATTGCCTCTGGTGCCTCTCGATGGGCAAAAACTGCACCGCAACTCTGGAGGGAGCTCTTCAGCCCAAGGTAGAGGCGACTGAGGAGGATCCTTTCAATGATCTTCACGGCAGCAAACAGCAGGCAGACTCCTCTGTAGTTACCACAATCAGACATGTCTTCCCTCTCGAGACTGAATTGGAATACTGATAGGGTGTAGCTCAGGAAGCTGACAAGGTGACATGAAAGAAATAACTTGTACCTATATTCACATTCTCATGATATCCTGAAACATACTTTACAACCACAAAAAATCTTCTGAAGAGAAGTCACTGTTGTTTTATTGGCAAACATAGCAGCCAATTTGTACACAGCAAGATTTTAAACAAGAGCAAAATGATGAGACCAATTTTTTTTGGTTTTGATTAATATTGCCCAGAATAGTGGGAGAGCCTTCAATTTGTCTTCACATAATACCATGGGATCCTCTACACCAAGCTGAAGGGTAAGATGGGACATCTTTATATGAAAGATAGCAACTTTAATCTTTGCTGCTGGAGGAGCATTATTATTCATTCTAGATTATATGATCATTATATGAGTCGATAGTTAGGAAGCCAAATGCAATGTTGGCATTTATTTCGAGAGGACTAGAATATAAAAGCAGGGATGTGCTGCTGAAACTTTATAAGGCTTTGGTCAGACCACATTTAGAATATTGTGAGCAACTTTGGGCCCCGTATCTCAGGAAGGATGTGCTGGCCCTGGAGAGGATCCAGAGGAGGTTCATGAGAACGATCTCAGGAATGAAAGGCTTAACGTATGAGAAACGTTTGAGGACTCTGGGTCTATACTCGATGGAGTTTAGAAGGATGAGGGGGGATCTGATTGAAACTTACAGAATACTGAAAGGCCTGGATAGAGTGGAAGTGGGGAAGATGTTTCCATTAGTAGGAGAGACTAGGATCCGAGGGCACAGCCTCAGAGTAAAGGGAAGACCTTTTAGAACAGAGATGAGGAGCAAGTGCTTTAGCCAGAGAATGGTGAATCTATGGAATTCATTGCCGCAGAAGTCTGTGGAGGCCAGGTCATTGAGTGTATTTAAGACTGAGATAGACAGGTTCTTTATTGGTAAGGGGTTCAAAGGTTACAGGGAGAAGGCAGGAGAATGGGGTTGAGAAACTTATCAGCCATGATTGAATGGTGGAGCAGACTCGATGGGCTGAATAGCCTAATTTCTGCTCCTACGTCTTATGGTCTTATGATCAGATCCAGGAGTGGGGTTTGAACCCATAACCTTGATGACTCAGAGACAAGAGTGCAACCAATGAGCCACCAAAGGCAACAAAATGTGCCAGTTTATTAGATGGTGCCTGCAAGGGTAAGGTCAATGCTGCTGTGCCCTCGGGAGGGCTATCCACCTCTTTCTCTGCCACAACAGAGCTGGAAAGAGAAGAGAGGGAGAAGGATTAACAATTAGTGGTAATTTTGAAGATACAGATGAATGGAAGTGTGATGCAGCAGCACTTTTTTATGCAGAGCAAGGGAGGGGGTTCAGGAGAAGAGAAGTATGGCAAAATAGCTAAACATCCTGCACAGTATAACCTCCAGTCTTGCTAGTTATGATGCTCCAGGCACAGCTTTGTCTGTGTGTTCCACTGCTGCACTTCCAGTGGGCAAGATATTTGTGGGCAGGTGATCCTTTTGGAATGTGACGCTGGACAGAGAGAAGAACCAATGAATTTGTCTGCAGGAAAATCAGAGTCCCGGCATTTCATAGGCTTTTAGCTGAAGCGAAGAAGCAGGAATTGAGAAAGTATATCCACTGAGAAAGGTAGAACGAGAGTCTGCTGCCAGCAACAATTGAAGGTGAAACATCTGGAAATAACAGGCCAGTTGGAGAAGGACTAGATGGATGGACAACATCAGAAACCAGACAGAGGGAGGAATGACAGCAGTGTGCAGAATTGCAGTGAACAGAGGTGCCTACAGAGATCAAAATAAAAAACTGCGGATGCTGAAAATCCAAAACAAAAACAGAACTACCTGGAAAAACTCAGCAGGTCTGGCAGCATCAGCGGAGAAGAAAAGAGTTGACGTTCGGAGTCCTCATGACTCTTCCACACAACTGAGTCAATATAAGGAGAGGGGTGAAATATAAGCGGGTTTAAGGTGGGGTGGGGGGCGGTGGGGGTGGGGAGAGAAGTTTGGGGGGGGGTGGTGTGGTTGTAGGGACAAGCAAGCAGTGATAGGAGCAGATAATCAAAAGATGTCACAGACAAAAGAACAAAAGAACACAGAGGTGTTGAAGGTAGTGATATTATCTAAACGAATGTGCTAATTAAGAATGGATGGTAGGGCACTCAAGGTACAGCTCTAGTGGGGGTGGGGTGGAAAGACTAGCGGGGCATAAAAGATTTAAAAATAATGGAAATAGGTGGGAAAAGAAAAATCTATATAAATTATTGGAAAAAACAAAAGGAAGGGGAAAGAAACAGAAAGGGGGCGGGGGTGGAGGAGGGAGCTCAAGACCTAAAGTTGTTGAATTCAATATTCAGTCTGGAAGGCTGTAAAGTGCCTAGTCGGAAGATGGGGGGCTGTTCCTCCAGTTTGCGTTGGGCTTCACTGGAACAATGCAACAAGCCAAGGACAGACATGTGGGCAAGAGAGCAGGGTGGAGTATTAAAATGGCAAGCGACAGGGAGGTTTGGGTCTTTATTGCGGACAGACCGCAGGTGTTCTGCAAAGCGGTCACCCAGTTTACGTTTGGTCTCTCCAATGTAGAGGAGACCACATTGGGAGCAACGAATGCAATATACTAAGTTGGGGGAAATGCAAGTGAAATGCTGCTTCACTTGAAAGGAGTGTTTGGGCCCTTGGACGGTGAGGAGAGGAAGTGAAGGGTCAGGTGTTGCATCTTTTGCGTGGGCATGGGGAGGTACCATAGGTGGGGGTTGAGGAGTAGGGGTGATGGAGGAGTGGACCAGGGTGTCCCAGAGGGAATGATCCCTACGGAATACCGCCTTGGGGGGGTGAAGGGAAGATGTGTTTGGTGGTGGCATCATGCTGGAGTTGGCGGAAATGGCGGAGGATGATCCTTTGAACGCGGAGGCTGGTGGGGTGATAAGTGAGGACAAGGGGGACCCTATCATGTTTCTGGGAGGGAGGAGAAGGCGTGAGGGCGGATGCGTGGGAGATGGGCCGGACACGGTTGAGGGCTCTGTCAACGACTGGATGGAAAACCTCGGTTAAGGAAGAAGGAGGACATGTCAGAGGAACTGTTTTTGAAGGTAGCATCATCGGAACAGATGCAACGGAGGCGAAGGAACTGAGAGAATGGGATGGAGTCCTTACAGGAAGCAGGGTGTGAGGAGCTGTAGTCGAGGTAGCTGTGGGAGTCGGTAGGCTTGTAATGGATATTGGTGGACAGTCTTATCACCAGAGATTGAGACAGAGAGGTCAAGGAAGGGAAGGTAACTGTCAGAGATGGACCATGTGAAAATGATGGAGGGGTGGAGATTGGAAGCAAAATTAATAAATTTTTCCAAGTCCCGATGAGAGCATGAAGCAGCACCGAAGTAATCATCGATGTACCGGAGAAAGAGTTGTGTGAGGGGGCTGGTGTAGGACTGGAACAAGGAATGTTCCACATACCCCATAAAGAGACAGGCATAGCTGGGGCCCATGCGGGTACCCAAAGCCACACCTTTTATTTGGAGAAAGTGAGAGGAGTTAAAAGAGAAATTGTTCAGTGTGAGAACAAGTTCAGCCAGACAGAGGAGAGTAGTAGTGGATGGGGATTGTTCGGGCCTCTGTTCGAGGAAGAAGCTAAGGGCCCTCAGACCATCCTGGTGGTAGATGGAGGTGTAGAGGGATTGGACGTCCATGGTGAAGAGGAAGTGGTTGGGGCCAGGGAACTGGAAATTGTTGATGTGACTTAAGGTGTCAGAGGAATCACGGACGTAGGTGGGAAGGGACTGGACAGGGGGAGAGAGAAGGGAGTCAAGATAACGAGAAATGAGTTCCGTGGGGCAGGAGCAAGCTGAGACGATCGGTCTACCGGGACAGTTCTGTTTGTGGATTTTGGGTAGGAGGTAGAAGCGGGCCGTCCGAGGTTGGGCAACTATCAGGTTGGAAGCTGTGGGAGGAAGATCTCCAGAGGAGATGAGGTCAGTGACAGTCCTGGAAACAATGGCTTAATGTTCAGTGGGGGAGTCATGGTCAAGGGAAAGGTAGGAGGAAGTGTCTGCGAGTTGACACTCAGCCTCCGCGAAGTAGAGGTCAGTGCGCCAGACAACAACAGCACCACCTTTGTCAGCGGGTTTGATGACAATGTTGGGGTTGGACCTAAGAGAACGGAGTGCAGTAAGTTCAGAGAGTGGCAGATTAGAATGGGTGAGCCTACAGACCCTGGTAGACTATGGCTAATTATGGATGGATGGCCTTCTTTATTTTGTCTATTCCCTGATATTGTGTGTTAGCTAGTCCTGCAAGAAGAAAGGAGTTTTCATGCAATGAGTTTACTGAAAGTTGAGTGTCTGAGTGGAACAATGTTGCTGATGAACAAAAAGTGTGGGGAAATAATTATGAGGACAGTAACAGCTTCAGAGTGCAGCAGGAGGAGGTTCACTGAAGTGTTTGGTATGATGGGAGGAGAGTGAAGGGAAGTAGAAGGAAGAATGCAAATGGGTGCTGGAGCTACAGCTTGTGCAAGGCTAAGCAGAGAGTAAGAGAATCATAAGTAGGAGTCTTACCTTAGTAGTCCCAGTTGAACCATTGAATTCCCTGTGGCATTGCAGCCAGGTCCTGGGTGCATTTCTCCTTGCTTTTCTTATGATCACTGCTCCCAGGCTATTTGACTTGGCAGTCTTCTCTTGCTCTCAAGAAGAGAAGCACCCTCCTCCTTGTCACTTATAGGAACATAGGAAATAGGAGCTGGAGTAGGCCATTTGGCACTTCAAGCCTGCTTTGCCATTCAACTACAACGTGGCTGATCTTCTCCAACGCCATTTTCCCACTTATCCCGTAACATGTTTAATACCTAGAAATCTATCAATCTCTGTCTTGAACATACTCAATGACTGAGCCTCCGCAGCCCTCCGGTGTGGAGATTTCCAAAGATTCACTGCCCTTTGAGTGAAAAAAAATCCTTCTCAACTCAGTCCTATATGGCCTACCCCTTATTCTGAAACCATGTCCCCTCATTCTAGATCCCAGAGCCAGGGGAAACAACCTTCCTGCACCGACCCTGTCGAGCCCTTTAAGAATTTTGTACGCTTCCTTCACGAGGACCTCCAGAACAATGTCTATAAACCTTGAATCCTTTCAGAACTTCTAGCCATTATTTACATTTTACAGCAGTGACAGAGAGCCGTGATTGAAAATGCACTAACCTTTTTAGAGATGCAGACTTACTTTAAATGGAGCTGTAGACACCTACATACCAATAAGCACTAGTAACACTGGCACCTTGTCAATCATAATTAAATACAGCACAAACACCAATTTGGCTCGTGCTTCTCACTGACATCATTGGGTATGCATGTTTGGCATTATGCCCTTTTTTGGCGCCAATTAAATTTCTCCCTAATTGTCTTTTTTTGTGTTTCAGCTCCTTAATAGATTGTTTTCATTTTTTGGTTGTTTTCAATTTGAAGCATTAAAAAACAGCAGGTGCTGTAATCACCTCAGTCTCTCTCTCTTCTTCAGCCAGCTTCTCTCAGAAGCACCAAGTAAGAATATGAATATTGTTTTCTAGTCAAATCTTATCTAAAAAAAAAAGTACAAAAGTTCATGCCCAACTTGTTTTGAAACCAATTGAAAAAATAATCACATAAATAGGTAGGTTTTCGTTGTTGAAATGCTTGTCAAACCTGAACCCAACCTACAATGAAGCCTTCCATTTCCAGGCCAGATGAAGGGTGACCAACCCACTCTCAGGAGATGGATGCCTCATTTAAATATTTAAATGAGGCTGCAAGCCTAAAATTTTATCCCGTTCCAGCTTTAACCCTGGCCGACTGGATTTCCTGGACCTTGGGAAGCTGAAGGGAGGTGAGATCAGAGCTGCTGGATGGAACAGAAAAGTGCCATTCCTGTACTGCTAGTGGACCAGTAAGAGTTTGAGTGCTACATTGTAAACCTCCCTGGTGACTGGAACCTCCCTGAGCTTTCCAACCCTGATCATTCCACCTTCTCGACCCCCTTTCCAATATCTTGGGTATCCGACCCATGACCTCTGGGCTCCCCATCAAGTTCACCCTAAGCCCCAGTCTGCTCCCCGGTCCTACAGTCTGTCCTAGATCCTCTGCTGATTACCCCAAATTTGACCTTGACTCTAGAAAGACCACCCCTGCTCTTCTTTAGTGCTATAAAATCTTTTACATCCACCTGAGAGGGCAGTCAGGGCCTTGATTTAATGGGCCTGAATTCCTTGGAATGACAATCAGTGTCAAATTGCCACTCTGTGCCCAATTTCTTACCTCAATTTTTCTTCCATCCTATCTCGCCTGACCTTCTGCTGACCTTCCGACTCAGGCTGGGCGAGATCCAGACAGTGCAGCGTGTCCCCGGGCCCAACATATAAGTGAAGGAGGCCACACCCCCTTTTTTAGAGCACTAGCTGCAGTAAACCAAGTAAGTTTGAAGGTACGCTGAAACATAAAGGTCCTTGACAGACCAGGGAGAAGGTAACTATCTCAGGTAAGTAGATAGCATTTAGGAGGTTGGGGAATCAGAGGTCCGGGGTGGGGTGGTGGCCGGAGGTTGTGCAGAGGGAATCAGAAGTTGGAGGAGTATCTTTGGGGTATTCCCCCAGCTCAGAGAGCTCGGAAGTTACAGTCCAGTGTCTTATCTGAAAGATGGTAACTCCAACAGTGCAGAACTCCTTCAGTATTGCACTGAAGTGTCATCCTAGATTGTGTGCTCAAATCTCTGGAGTAGGATATGAGCCGATAACCTTCTGAGTGAGGGCTGGATTTTACATTAGAGATGGTGGTTCTGATTGGCCATTAAGTGGCTTGCGGTGGGACTTCTGCCCCTCAGTAACAGGAAGTCCCGTTTCAGAAAGCTGCCAGCCAATCAGAGACTGGCAGCTCAACAGTACCAGCAGCCCCACCAGGAGCAGTGGCTACTACCCATACTGCAGTGAGGCCCACAGGAAGACGTGCTCTGCTGGAGTCAGGACTGGAGGTAAGTCTTGGGGTCTCGCCAGAGCAAGGCTGGCAGCCCCTGGTGAGAGGGGCGAAGCAGTTGGTGGGCTGGAGCAGACAGGATGGTGGTTGGTGGTAGGGGAACCAGAGGTGGTGGGTATTGGGGGAAACCTTGGTGGTGGCCCTCTGATGGGCCCATTAAGGAGGCAACACCCTCTTTCCTGCCACCAGTCCATGCAGTGGAAGGTGCCAGGCTGAATGTCTCATACGAGCTTTGCCTGCCGCTGCTTAAATCCCCACAGCAATGGGATGGGACCCTTAAATGGCCATTAATTAGCCCACATGCATGCCTGATGGTTTGAGTTTCGCACACTACCACACCACCCACCCCTCCCCCCGCCACCCCCTCTCTCCCCCCTCCCCCACCAACCATTGTTAAAATTGTGGTGGGGCAGGTGGATAGGGTGGCAGGCACAGTGCCCATGACACTTACTGGAGCCCCCACCTGCCCAACTATCATTGGGTGGACTGTAAAATCCAGCCTGAGATTACTATCACTAACCCACCACTGCAACCTTCAGAACTTCAGTGAATCATAACTTTTTGAGGGTGTATTTCAATTCAGGTGGGTGATGAGAGGAAAAACTGCTCAGTGCAGTCGATGGGAGGCTTGATCAGTTTTTGTGGTCAGGCCTCATTAACATTGTGTTGTCAAACTGCCAACAATAATTGCACTCATTATAGTCAACTATTTGAAGGTTGGGAATTCAGACAGTGTAGTCAATTTTGATGGCAACACCTTGAAGGTAATAAGTGGAATTGAGTGAAAGGTTGATAGTAGTGAGGATATTTTTGCAGTGCTTACAGTAACAAGGCATTCAAATATTAGAATCCTTTAACATTCAAAACACACAAACTAAAATAGTTTTGAGAGATAAATGGAAGATGAGGGTTTTTGATTTATTTTTAGTGATTTGACTGATTCAGGTTCTGGATTATTTTTTAGCAATTTTTCATTATCTTATAATTACCAAATTCTAGTTTGTTACGGCTGAAAGTAATCTAGAAAAATTAAATTTGGCTTGGTTTGGTTTCTGCAATTTCAATAATAGGTTTTGCTCACCTGTTATAAAACTCCCATTTCTAACTATTTTATGACTGAGAGGTTTGAGCAAATAACGTGAACGCAGGCAAAAATTTGTACACATCTCCCTTCAAAATGTCTTTTCACTGTGAAAACTGTCATTACCGTGCATGAGCTTATTGTGATTGATGGCATCGACATTTTGATCTTGCTGGAAGCTTAGTTGATAGATGATGACACCTTTCCCTAAATGAAGGCCCCTGCCCCCAAGTGGGGATGTTCGCTGATGATTGCACAATGTTCAGCACCATTTACGACTCCTCAGATACTGAAGCAGTCCATGTCCAAATGCTGCAAGACCTGGACAATATCCAGGCTTGGGCTGTCAAGTGGCAAATAACATTCATGCCACACAAGTGTCAGGGAATGACCATCGCCCTTTGACTTTCCCTAGGAATTGTGCATTGAGTAACTCGCCTCATGACACCCCAAAGCCTGTCCACCATCCACAAGGCCCAAATCTGAGTGTGATGGAATACTCTCCACTTGCCTGGATGTGTGCAGCTCCCACAACACTCAAGAAGTTTGGCATCATCCAGGACAAAGCAGCCCGCTTGATTGGCACCACATCCACAAACACTCACTCCCTCCACCACTGATGCACAGTAGCAGCAGTGTGCACTATTTACAAGATGCACTGCAGGAATTCACCAAGACTCCTTCAACAGCACCTTCCAAACCCATGACCACTACCACCTAGAAGGACAAAGGCAGCAGATAGATGGGAACATCACCACCAGCAAGTTTCCCTCTAAGTCACTCACCATCCTGACTTGGAAATATATCACCATTCCTTCACTGTCACTGGGTCAAAATCCTGGAACTCCCTTCCTAACAGCACTGTGGGTGTACCTACACTACATGGACTGCAGCAGTTGAAGAAGGCAGCTCGCCACTACCATCTCAAGGGCAGTTAGGTTTGGGCAATAAATGCTGGCCCAGCCAGCAAAGCCCACATCCCGTGAATGAATAAAACAAAATAGTGAAAACACAGATAGGGCAATCTCTGATCATTTGCTTGTATTGCTTTCAACTCACATCTTCCTCTCTTCCCAACCCCATTTCCTTTTGTGTCTCCCCTGGAAAAATCTCACCCCAAGTCCCGTACTATGGTACTTCCAAATTTCCAACTGTAAAGCTTTTGCCTTTCTATTTGCCATGACATTTCTGCAGCTGCTGAACTCTTCAATCTCACTCTTACCCTCACCTGTGATGCCTTTGTCCCCAGGAAACCCATTACTTGCAACCTGATCATTCCCCGGCATGGCCCTCATCCCCTGGATGCAGACTTTTAATGTGGACAGCTGCTTTAGCCATTCAGCACCAGATCTGGCTGGTAAAGCCCTATTGGGACTTGCTGTCATCTGCCAAAACTGCTCGTCGTTGGAATGCAAAGACAACCTTAATTTTTCTCCACTATAAATTTTCATCATTGTCATTAAGGTTGAAAACATCCATTTGGCTGCTCTGTGCTTCCCACCACCCCTCCAATCCACCAAGCCAAACTTATTTTGATGTTCCACCCTGCCCTAACCCCAAACTCACATCTTTCTCTAGTTTCTTTCCTATCACCACTGATCCTTTCTGCAGGCTCATCTTGTCCATGAGGCCCACATCTTGCTCTTTCGGTTTTATTCCCACCAAACTGCTAATCAGCTAACTCCCCTTCCTCGACCCATGTTAGCTGATATTGCTAATGGTTCTCCTTCCTCTTGGATTGTCTCTTTCCCCTTCAATTCTGCCCCCTACCACAAAAAAACTCCATGACCCCACTATCCTCGCAAACTGAGCTCAGATCCAAAGTTATTGAAGATGTTGTTGCGTCTCAAATCCCTGGCCATCTTTTCCAGAAGTTTTATGTTTGAATCCCTGCAGTCAGGTTTCTACCCTTGCCACAACAATGAAAAAGCTCATATCAAAGTCACAACTCCAACCTACTTGACCGTGACCATGGCAATCTATCCCCTCTCATTCTTTGCAAGCTGTAGCCTTTAACACAGTTGACCACACCATCCTCTTATAACTCCTCTCCCACTGTCCAGCTGAATCAGACTACCCTCCTCGTTTCTCTGGCTAGAACTGGATAAAGGAGAATGAATCTTCTGCAATGGCTTCTGTTCCTGCTCCCACGTCATTACCTTTGTGGATGCCCAAGGACCTTTCCTTGTCCTCTCCTATTTCTCATCTACATGCTATCCCTCAGTGACATCATCCCAAACCACAATGTCAAGTTCCACATGATGCTTTACCTCACCAGTTTTACCTCACCACCGCCTTCATGCTCCTGTCATTCTACTTATCCAAAATGTATCCCTGGTCTGACTAAATAAAGGGAAAACTGAAGCAATTTTCTTCCCTTCCACAGTCTCTGTTCGCTTGCAACCAACCATATGCCTCTCCCTGATCACTGTCTGAGACTGAACCAGATCCTTTGCAACCTAGACATCCTATTTTCCCCTGAGATGAGCCTCCAATCCCATCGCCACGCCATCAGCAAGGTCACATATCTCCACACCTGCCTCAACTCATTTGGTGCTGAAATCCTCATCCAACCTTTGGTGGCCCCTGTTTCCCCTTCAGTGGCATTCATGCATACGAACACATGAATTAGGAGCAGGAGTAGGCCACTCGGCCCTTTGAGCCTGCTCCACCATTCAATAAGATCAAGGCTTATCTGATTGTAACCTCAACCCCACATTCCTGCCTACCCCCAATAACCACATTGTTAATCAAGAATCTATCTAGCTCTGCCTTAAAAATATTCAAAGAGTCTGCTTCCACAGTCTTTTGAGGAAGAGAGCTCCAAAGAGACTCACCTCTGACTTAAATGAGTGACCCCTTATTTTTAAACAGTAACCCCAGTTCTAGATTCTCCCACAAGAGGAAACATTCTCCCCACATCCACCCTGTTAAGATCCTTCAGGATCTTATAGGCTTCAATCAAATTGCCTCTTACTCTTCTAAACCCCAGAGGATACAAGCTTTCTTCATAAGTCAACCGCACATTTTTGGTTTTAGTCTTGTAAACCTTCTCTGAACTGCTTCTAATGCATTTACATCTTTCCTTAAATAAAGAGACCAATACTGTACACAACACTTCAGATGTGGTCTCACCAGTGCCCTGTACAACTGAAGCATAACCTCCCTAATTTTGTAATCAATTCCCCGCACAATAAATGATAACACTCTATTAGCTTTCCTAATTATTTGCTGTACCTGCATAATAGCCTTTTGTGATTCATGCACTGGGACATCCAAACACCTGTGCTCTCAGATCTCTGCAATCTCTCACTGTTTAGATAATAAGCTTCATTTTTATTTTTCCTTCCATAATGGACAATTTCACATTTGCCCATATTATACTCCATTTGTCAGCCCACCAAAAAATGTATGCCAACTCTCTGCTTCCTGTTAGCTAGCCAATCTTCTATCCATGCCAATATGTTACCTCCACCAATTCCCCTTTATCCACAGCCCATGTGACTCCTTCAAAGGACTCCGATAAGTTGGTTAAACATGATTTCCCTTTCACAAAACCATGCTGACTCTGCCTGATTGCCTTGAATTTTTTTAAGTGCCCTGACACCTTTAATATTAGTTTCTAATGTTTTCCCTATGACAGATGTTAAGCTAACTGGCCTGGAGTTTCCTGGTTCTGTCTCCCTCCTTTATTGAATAAAGCAGTTACATTTGCTATTTTGTAATCTAATGGAACCTTCCCCGAATCTAGGGAATTTTGGAAAATTAAAACCAATGCATCAACTATCTCACTAGTCAGTTCTTTCAAGACCTTAGGGTGAGGTCCATCCGGATCTGGAGATTTGTCAGCCCCCAGCCCCAACAACTTGCTCAATACCACTTCCCTTGTGATTGTAATTTTCCCAGGTTCCTCCCTCCCTTCCATTTCCTGATATACAGCTATTTCTAGGATGTTTCTTGTATCTTCTATAATGAAGACTGATGCAAAATACATGTTTAATTCATCCGCAATCACCCTATTTTCCATTACCAATTCCCCAGATGCGTTTTCTATAGGAACAACGCTCACTTTTTAACTCTTTTCTTATTTAAATATATATAGAAACTCTTACTATACATCTTTATGACTAGGGTTTTACAGTCGATGTGCAGGGGCAGGCTTGACATGCCAGCATGTAAAATGACGCGTGATGATGTCGGATGTGCGCCCCAACATCATTGCGCTGTTTCACAATGTTTCGTTCGGCGGGCACGCACTGGAGTCGGCTGCATTCCCACTGATAATTAAAAGTCCTATTCAGGCCATTAAGGACCTAATTGGTTTCAAATTTACGCTGCCCAACCAACCTAACAGTTGGCAGGCAGGCGAAAAGGCCAAGAGGCCTTTACGCCTTTTAGGAAATCTCACCCACGAGCAGGGATGAGGTTTCCTAAAGCTTTTACAAATTGATTAAAAACTTTTTAAAAACTAGCTAGTTTGTTCTCGTACTCTAATTTTTCCCTTCTTGACCTTTTTGTCATTCTTTATATTATTTCCAATCTTCTGATCTGCCTCCATCTTGGCACAATTATATACTTTTTCTTTAAGTTTGATACTGTATTTATCTTTTTTAGTTAACTACAGATGGTGGGCCCTCCCCTTGAAATTTTCCTTTCTCACTATTCTGTGTATTCTGAAATATCCCTTTTAAATACCTGCCACTGAACCTTTATTGGCCTATTCCTTAACCTCAGTTGCCAATTCAATTTAGCTAGCTCCACTTTTATGTCCTCAAAATTGCCCTTATTTAAGTTTAAAATACTAGTCTTGGACGCACTCCTCTCTCCCTCAAAATGAATGCAAAATTCAATTATATTATGATCGCTGCCACCTAGGGGTGCCTTCACTATGAGATTATCAATTAATCCTATCTCATTGCTCAATATCAGGCTTAGTATTGTCTGTTCTGCAGGTGGCTCCAAAACGTGCCATTCTCAGAAACTATCCCGAAAATATTCTATGAACTCCTCATCTAAGCTACCTTTGCCCATCTGATTTTTTCCAATCTATACATAGATTTAAATTCCCCATGATTATCGCCATCCTTTTCTGACAAGCTCCCATTATCTCTTCTTTTATACTCTGTCCTACCGTGTAGTTACAACTGGGGAGTCTGTACACCACTCCCACAAGTGACTCCTTGCCTTTGTTATTTCTTATCTCAACCCAAACTGCTTCTGCATCCTGGTTTCTTGAACTTAGGTCAACCCTCTCTAATATGCTAATACCATCATTAATTAACATAGCCACCCCTCCATCTTTTCCTTGTTCGCAACTGCCTTCCTGTATAGATGGTGCCTCAGTCAGAGGGGCCAAGGGGACAGTTGATGAAAACAATGCCCCTTTAGAGTAATTCTCTTCAATGTCATTGCAAACTGCCTAAGTGTTTTCATAGCGCACATGAATAACAGAGGGATCCACAAGCTGGTGTGCGCCTAGCATCTACTCCATCCGTCTTTGCATTATCAGTGCCACTGATGCAGAGTGATGCTGCATATGGCTGTCCATAAGGTTGGCCACTCTTTCAGTGGATGAGCTCATTGGCTTATACTCCTGGAACATGGTGGAACACATGTCACGTATGGACTGTTCCATTTTCTGCCTATGACTCAGCAGTGCTTCAGCAAATGCCGGTGTTTGGGTACACATCTTCCTCTGCTGCTCCAGGAGGATTCGTCTTGTGTATGAGTCCTGACGGTGTGCATCTCTGTCCAGCTGAGCATGACTGTGTCTGTCCTCCATTGTCAAAGGAGGTCCAGCTCCAGGTGCCTCTGCCTCCCTTACCTACTCCTGCTCTCAAGTGAAGTGTTGGTCATCCTGTGCCACTCGTTCTGAGCTTGCATGAGGCCCCACCGAGGTGAGGGGTCTGTGCTGGTGGAGGGTGCACTCGACTAATGTGAGGTGCTCACTTGTTTGTTTCTTCCTCCACCCCATCCACAAGCAGCCCTATGGTAGGCATAAGAAGCATGTTAAAAAAAAAACCTGCTCATCAGCAGCTGCTTCTGCAGAGTTGCGGCAGGATATTACAACTAATGGCTGGGATTTTCCAGCCTCAACGTGGCAGGTTCTCCCACAACGGATGTGGCGAGCCATTCAAATGTCCGTTGACTTTGGTGGGACCAGAAGATCCCACCAGCAGGAGGGGCTGGAAAATTTCGGCCAGTGTATTTCATGGAGGAAGCCAAAGAGGAGGGAACTCCATCCCTGTCACCTGAAGATGGTAAGATCACTTCATGCTGTCTTGGATGGACTCCTATTTTCCCATTACTGACTTCCTGATGGGCTGCCACCCTGGCAAATATCAAGGGCTTCCTCCTCTATGAACATTAGAGTAGCCAATTGGAGACCCCAGCCCTGAACCAATCCTTTCTCTGGAGCTGTATGCTCTTTTCTTCTGCAAGATCAAGAGCGAGAGAGTTGAGACCACAGTGTCCTCCTTTTCCACCTCCAATGGGTCAAATGCATATGATTTTCCTGCCTTCAGTGTTGCCTCTTCCATGAGTGTTTGTGATCTGAGCTTTGCCATTGGCTACTTGGTATTCCGGGTATTCACGTTTTCCATGATCTGGAACAACATGCTGCTCAGTCTGTGAGTGTGCTGGTCACCACAGAAGTGGAAGCCTTTCAGCTAGGTGTTGCAACGCACTCATCTTGCCAGCCCTCAGAAGATCATTGAAGTGCTCCCTGCAATGTACCATCCCCTGCTGACAACACTGCAGCTGCTCACTCCATGGAGCACCTCCAAACCATGCTTGCTTTGTCTTCTCCTGCCACTCTCTGGAAACAGAGAACACTCCACCATGCAGCCACCACCTCTAAAGAAAATAACTCAAGGGTTGCATCAGTAAGTCGTAGGGCTGCCTTTGCACAGGAGCCTGACCTGCTGCTGACCCACAGCTCTCTTGTTTCCATTCCAAAATATATCATTGACCACAATAATGGCTGCCATTTGCCATTTAAATTGTGCCCGCTGCATCAACTTCTGCCTCCTCACTGCATCCACTGCTCCTAATTAGACAGTGAGTGTGCCATTGGATAACTAATTAAGAAGTTTTCCGGCCAAAAATTGGTCAGTATTTGAGGATTATGGAGAGCAATTCCAACTTTCTAAGAGTGCAGCCTACGGGAGTTATGTGGTTTCAAGAGCATTTGTTCTTCATGCCTCTCTACCACAATGCAGCCAGGGAAATTGTCATTCTTCAATTTCTGATTACGTTGTTTTGAATTTTTTATGCAACATTATATTCGCAGGACATTTCAAATTTTGAAGCCACTCACATTTTTAAAATATCTTGGATTATAAATGTGTAAACAGAAATTTAGATTTGTAATGTAATGACATGATTTCCCTCAGGGCATCAGTTGTCATAGTAACAGCATTACATTTTGTATTCCAAGCCTTTCTTCAGGAAAAATATACCTGTATTTTCCAAACTTTGTTCAACGTTAATATGAATGTTGACTTTCAGTATTTTGTTAAGAGGGAACAGGGGAGGAATTTATTTGTGTAGCGCCACATCTAGCAGACTTGCTTTGATTCTCCGGATCAAGCAGCACTGTGAGGTGCTATCTGCATGGCCCACTCAGTGTTCTTCAATTGTATCAATGAAAAGAACTGTAAATCCATTTAGCACTACTAGAAGCAGTGATACACGAGCAAATTTCTCCCCCAACATTCCCTGCCCCATGTCTGAAAGAGGTGTGCTGTGTTATGGAGCAATTATATGTAACACTGCACTTTCACCACGGTGATGGGGGTGACGGGTTGGGGAGGTGGAAGGAGAGTGATGTTATCATAACTTCTTCATCTTGCAGCGGATTCTTGTTGGGATTGCCACAGTGCATGTCACTGCTGTCAGACTTTTCACTAAGTGTGGCACCTAATGAAATGATATATATCCAGAAGCAGAAGCAGAAACCAAGCATAGAAGTGTTGTCCAATATGCATTAGAATAGCTGTAGAGCATAAGGCTGGCAAAGTGATGCCATTCTGTGGAATGTAGGATTTCAAGCTAGATGTTGCACAACAATCAGGACATGTTTCCAAGCTCTTGGCAAAGGATCATGTTATGAGGACTAAAACAAAATAAATACTGTCCAAACTCATACCAGCTGCAGGCACTGTCACAACAAGTACTTTAGCTAGTGGAAATGGTCAGTTGATAAATGCAGCCAGATGTTCATGTTCAATTTACTGTTGGGACTAGAGAATTCACTTGTAACCTCCAGTCCACTGCAAATCTCATCCAGTATCAGCTCCTTTCAGGGTACTTTCAGCAATGACTGAGAAAGTGGAACATGGTTTAATGACATCCCTCAACAGCAATATCCCAACATAAAACAGGAAATCATTTTGATTTTCCAGTTAGCTTGCATCATTATCTGATACAGAACACCCTTTATTAAATGGAGATCAATAATTCCCTCTAAAGAACCAAGAATTAAGAAAGAAAGGCAGACAGGTGGGGGCAAGGCAAGTCAGATGCTTTAATTTACTAAAGTTGACTCCAAACATGCACTCTGTGCGTACCCACATTTGTGATTATTGACTAAATGGACTGTGGTGTCAGTGTTTGGAAACAGTGGAGGTGTGTGGGCAGAGGGGGAGAGACATGCAGCATGGAGGTATGGAGGAGGGTGAAAATTTCACCTGATGTGAGCCAAGAGGTGGTAATAATATGAGCTGGTTCTATCAATGTTGGGACCTGTGTTTGGCACATGTTTTCAACTTGATGTGATTCCATGATCTGGCCAGAAAATAAAGTCGCCTTTGTGGTTAGGACGAAGTAAGCAGATGTCTTGTTAAAATTTACTGGTGCTCTGCTGAAAAGCAGTTGTGTGAAAGTCTGTTAGAGGTCTCAGCGTACAAATATATCGCTGTCAAGAACTGGCCCTTCATTCTCTCTGGTCAATAGTCGGATTTGTTACACAATAAAATATTTTGTTAATAAATGAATTGTATCAGGTAGTGTTGTTGTGGAACTTGACATTTTATGGGCCATGCGTGCAATGATTAAGTAAGTATTTCAGATTCAGTGTTTCTAGAATTATCTTTTAGGGGATGCTATTCATAGTCATGATATTTTTGAATTCTCTTGTTTCCTTTCACTTTCTCTTTCCTCGTTTCGATTCTAGGGGCCAATGCAAAGAAACAGGGCGATGATCTAGCCGATAATGATGGCGATGAAGACGAAGGTATTTTGCGGTGCTCGAAACTGGTGCATGAATGCAGAACAAAATCTTTTTATTCTTTTTGATTTTTAAGTTTCCTTTTTGGGGGCAGTTTTTGAGACGACAGTGTGTGCGTTTCCTTGCACTTTTTTTATACTTAGTTCTTCAATACATTTTTTTATGCCATATATCCCCTTACCAAACAAAGGTGTAGTGATTTCAGTTTATGTTTGTGTGACTGGAACAAAAACTGCATCACAGGGGAATAAAATAGCATTTATATGAGATTCAACCTCATCATTGCCCAATAGTTTCACTGTCAAGAGAGCTAGAGACACATTCCTCCCATCTTCACCCCTCTGCACCAGCTTTGTTTTAATCTGTGAAGCTATTTACAACTTGATTTTACATAAATTTTGATCCTCATAATTTTCATTAAAAACATCTTTCTCCTGCTTCATAGGACTGTCTAATCTCTCGACCATTGCCTACCTGAGATTGGGTACGTAAATGGCCTTTGCCACTCAGAAGCACTGGGAAGGGTAAAGGAGCACCTTAATCCTAAACTATAGGTTCTCCCTACATTGCTGTGTAATTGAAACCGGAGACTGATTGTCTGCAGGCTCGTGTTCTAATTCAAGCAAGTTCTGTTCTGCTTTTGTGTGGTTTTTTTTAAATTTCTTTCAATAATCTAGTCAAACTCAGAAAATGATGGCAAAATTTGTTCTGATTCAAGCATTGGAATAGACATACCTTGTCTCTGAACATCAGAATCCTTTTCCAGCTTGTATTCATGGTGCATCTGCAAAAATATCTCTGAAAAATTGCGAAATCCTAAGTGTATTAATGTAATTATTATGCCACTTGCGTGCATGGGCAGAGTGTAATTAAAAGGAGATTCTCTCTACTAACAAATCCTTCATAATAAAACACAAGGGCATCAGAAGACCTTTTCTGTGACCTCAAAGTTCTGGCTAAGTGTTTAGTTTGATTTTACACATTTAAGTGTCAGTTGAGATCTGTGCTCACCCTGTATGTACAAGTGTCTGAGTCTGTACGTGTGGTATAACACAAGGACCTAATAAACAACAGTGCAATACTGAGTTTATCTGCTTCATGATTAGGATGCTGATGATATGATTCCAACCACCCGCACCCCTTCATCAGAATGAGTTGCGTAGTTAACTGTGTCATGCTGCCCCCTCTCATTTGTTTATTGGGATTAATAGTGCATGTTGCACGATATTGCATACTGCACTTTATTATGAGTGTAGCAATGAGACATAAACCGATGGCTTCTTGGATTGAGCATTGGAAATATTGTGTGAGTTCTGTGGGTTTCAGCATCACCTTCCCATCTCACCTAGTAATGAAATACAGGTAAAGTGCAATCTTTCTTAAGTATGTTTTAAAGATTTCATATTCTAGTTGAGTGCAAACCTCTGCACAGGCTCTATTCTAATCAGTTATATCAGAGAAAAAGTCAGTTGTGGTAGGCAGTAAGTCTCAATACACTGTTGGACCAAAGAAGATAGATGGGGAAACAGAAAGAGGTGGTTATCATTCCATATTGTCTATGGTAGGAATTTGAAGGTGCCCATGGAGATTGCATGTGTAAATGTAAATCTTTGAAATACATCTCATTGGTAATCCATGTATAAATATTGTTGATGTAAACCATGTCTCTCTGGTCATAGTGTGTTCTTGGTGTGCTTTATATCTGTGATGATGTGACACCAGCCTCCCTAATTGTTCAGCTGGTGGAGGGGGAAGAGAAATGCTAAAGCACAGTGCTAATCATGACCCTGGCGTAATTTTCACCTTTACCGTTTTGATGGTAAACTGGGAGAGTGGATCACCTATCCTGTTTACCACCCAAGCACTGAAAGTGAACATTACCCCCATTGTGTCTGATCCTTAAAATTGGTTAATTGCATTGTAAATTGTCTATTGGGAAAAACACAGTAGAATTTTGCGATGGGATTACAAGATACATTGTACTGCCTCTGAGCCTGGAATGTGTGCAATAACTGTCAGTATTTTAGCTCCTGGTTGACACGTGATCTTGTTTTAAAATTCAGACATGGTGCACAAAGTATGGGAGTATATGTGCAATAGACATGGGCTCAGCCCAGCTGGGTGGAAATCTCAGCAGTCATTGGCCAAATATAGATGATTGGTTTATTATAGAGTCATAAACTATTGACTCTAAAATGAAGCAATTACCTATATATGGCTAAAGATCATTGAGATTTCGATTTGGCTTTATATTGCTTTAACTGGAATTTATCATAACTGATCATTGGCTTCTGGTTTGAATGGTCACTCATGATGAAATAAATCAGATACAAAAGTTATTTTTCTGTCAATTTTATATTGCTTTATTCAAATTATGTATAATGTCTCAATTGAAGAATATTTGAAATCCCGATCAGATATTTCCTGGTATTTCCTGGTGTGAAATACTACAGCAAAATACAAGTCAGAATACTAGACCCTGGGTGCCACTGATATTAAAAGTTTCCTTCATCGTCATGGGAAGGTTAAGGAATTTTTTTTCTCAAAAAAATGTGCCATTTTTGGTGATTATAAAGTCCATCTCAGGAGGACTCTGGAGTTGATTAAGCTTCAGTTTGTAATTCCAAGAGCCCAGCTCTTCTCCTTGTCAGAAAAATAAGGAGAGGTGGGTTGTGAAAGAACAGTATGTGAAACAGCATGTTTCCCAGGTAGGTACAGCCTGAATCTGTGAATGACAAAAGAGGCAGCCGGTAATGAAATTCCCTTTCCTCTCCCTCATTCATTTTGTTCAACAGTAGCTGCTGTATGTTACTTGATGTCTATGGCAGTTACTGAAGCCTCATCTCTTTGTACACGCCCTTTTTACCCTTATCAATGTTTTGTGTGTTCAATCCTTGGTGGTAAATGTCTGTTACTTTTGTGTAAAAACCATGAAAACTTGCTGCAGACATGCGCTGGTACCAGGTACCAAAGTAGGGAGTTGTAACCCTAAAAATAATGCACACTTTTCAGACCCACAAGAGCTAAAAATACATACATATGTTGGTCCTTATCAGAACGAGATTTTTTTCTCTTTTTTTCTCTTCCCTATCCCCTAACTCCTTGCTCCACTGTTCACCCATTAAACATGTGAACAAATAGATCATGATCTGTATCACAGGAAAGCTGAATGTGTCTTATTTTTCTTTTTTCCACTGTAAACCCATCTAATTCTTGCTGAATACATTTCCATTGCCCCAATAATCCTTTGATATCTTGTCTAAATGATGTTTCTTCATGCTGCGCCCAGCCATTGGAAAACTGTTTGTCCATGAGAGCATTTTGAGCTTTGGATGATGTTCAGGAACAGGGATTTTGACCAGTGAGGTGCCCCTGCTGGGAAAATCAGAATGGCATCATGAAATTCTAATTTCTTGTCGCAGAAGATTATTGGTTTTAAATTAGGAAAACAGAAAGTGCATTAAATTCTAGTAACTCACCAGTGGGCAGTGCCAGTCTTCAGTGATCAACACATATCAAGAACAATATTATCCAAAACTGACGATTAGATTCCAGCCTGTAATTCATTCCTGGAGATTAATTATTCTATTTATAATGCCTTCTAACTCCTCAGTTACATTCCTGTGTAACACATTCCATGGGATCTTAATCTTTTCTAGTTGCATTTGTTTTGTTCTCTATGCTGGAGCTGCAAGTGAGTTGTTGATGGATTTTGGTATTTACTGCCTGGGTTCTAAAATTCATTCTCCACAAAAATAGAACCAATGCTGATTATAATTGACATTCAGCAAGTTACTGTAGCATAGTTTAGGCATGTAGTTGATAAAGAAAGTGGTAACTGCTTGCATTCCCTATTAAAGTTTGGAATAAGAAATATTGGTTGTGTCATCCTTTTCAAAATGGGTTCTGGGTTTTGGGTTGTCGGTATCCCTCGTAACTGAAACCAAGGTATTTTGAACTTTTAGATCAATATTTGGGGGTGGAGTGGTCATGCCATGATTTTCAAAATTCATGAACACAAATATGGAATGTGATGACAATGGCAATTTGCATCACTGTCTTCAACTGGTGCTAAATTATTAAACAACCTGGAAGCTGTTAGTGAGAGTGACCTACTGTATAAATTTCACCTCTTTTCAGACTATGACTGATGCTGTTTTCGCCATTTTTAAGGCTTTTAAAATGTCTTAAGCATAAGAAATTCATGGCACTACCTTTGATTTTCCATCTGTATTTAGCTCCTGGTATCTGCAGTGTGTCTGTTGGCAGATTTTCTTGTGCCCTGTGATTGTGATATATTGTTACCCAATATTTATCATGTGTTGATGTTCACTGTGGTGCTTTTATGCCTGGTGTTGGCAGTGTATGTGCGTCCAATGTTTGGCATGTGTTGATGCCCTAACATTTGTGCCCACTGATTGTGGTATGTTGATGCCTGGTTGTTGCAGAATTTTAACTGGTATGTTGATACTTGGTGATTGGATTGCGTGCTAGGTAAGTTGATGCCTTTCATTTGAAGTCTGTACATGTCAGATGACTGAAGTGTATTTATGCCCATTATTTGATCATTGCTGTCCTTCATTATGGCTGCTGTCTGAGCGAAGTGTGATTTGGCTTTTCCCCTATTCCTTCTCTTGCAGATATTCGTGATAGTGGGCCTAAGCCAGTCATGGTATACATTCATGGAGGATCATACATGGAGGGGACGGGAAATATGATTGATGGCAGCGTATTGGCAAGCTATGGCAACGTTATTGTTATCACACTCAACTACCGTGTGGGTGTTCTGGGTAAGAAAAAGCTAACTTCAGGCCTTATACTCTCTGATATTTAAATAGATTATGTGGCAATGTGAGTGGTATGGCAACTGAAGTCTCCTGGCCTCCAGTATAATGTCTAGCATGAGAAAATGAACCCTTCGTTCTCTCAAGGCCTATAGTTCTGTCAAACTGGTTAGTGACTTGCTCTGAATCTGAATGTCTTACCTTTTAAAATTCTGTTTCAATATCTAGGTAACTGGGTGATGTAGTTTGTTGCAATACTTTCACATCATCCTTAGGATTCGGGCTTGAATACAACTCAGACTATGGGATAAAGATGTGAAATGATTTGGGCAATCCCAATCCTATTTTTACGGATGTCAGTGAAGAAAATGGAAAGGTGGTAAGGTATCCTTGAGTGCACAGTGAGGTAGTATATCAGGCTATTGTCTGTCAGTTTAAGAAAACTGATTGGGAATCTAGAAATTGGAAAGAGTTTTAATATAACTGACCCACTCATCGTGGTAGTGGGGGTAGAAGCGAGGGATGGGGGGAGGCGGCAATAGATCGGAGAACTATTTGTCATTGTGGGGTTTGCTTTGGCTCTTTAACTCAGCCACAGCACTAGCACCCTGCTTCCAGGTCCCTGACCAATGGGAGTGTGGACATGATGACAATCCACCTCTGTCAAAAGAACTATCTCTAGTTAAAGGGACCCCAGTAGGGGTTGACCTGTACATTGCTTCTGGTGGTTTCAGCAACCACAGGAATGGAAAGGAGTTGTTGGAAGGCTCAGTTACTTCATGAGGGCAAGAAAAATGACTGATGGCTCACTTTCAGCCAACTCCCACAATCTGATGTGCCCACATTCTCCTGCCCTACACTTCTCAAATCAATACACCTTGTATCTCCACTCATTGTTCTCTTTCAAGGCACCTCCTCAGATCTCAACAGGTAACATTAACATTCACCTCATTTTATTGGCATCTCACACCCATGCCTCACAGTCACCCTTTACAATTGGTGCAATTCCCTCCTCTCCATATATCCATTTCTCATACTCATAAGTCTCTGCTTTCTCTCTTTGCTGAAGACAGTGCAATGGGGTGAGATTGGCCACCCCCAGTGATAGACACTTTGATGGTCATTGGCAATGAATACCCACCAGGTCCACAGTAAAGGAGGTCCTAAGAGCATAAGAAATAGGAGCAGCAGTAAACCATTAAGCCTGTTGAGCCTGCTCTGCCATTCAAACCAATCATGGTTGATCTTTGGCTTCAACTCCACATCCCCATGTCCCCTGATTCCCTGAGAGTGCAAAAGTCTGTCTACCTCAGCCTAAGCTATATTCAGTGAAGAGGCTGTAGAATTCAGCAATGGCCTGGAATGAAAGCCTGAATCTCTTGAGCCACTGATGCTCAGAAATGTTGGGAAAGCTGATCCTCTGCCTGCAGACCCTGTGTTTGAGATATCTGTCACCTTTTTCGAGCTGGATCTCTGTGTCCATCTCCTCTATCCTTTGGAGTGGCACATTGCTGATGAGAAGGCAGCTGGTGCTCCTGCTGCTGTTGGTATTGCTGGTGCTGATCCTCTTGTTTCTGATCAGAGGTCCAGGGTAGAGCTGCTTAACTGCCTCCCTGCTGCAGTGAAGGCTAACAGCTGGCAAGTTGAAAACAAGGTGAGTAAAGTCCAGTGCAGGTGAAATGACTTCCAGAAGCTAGAAATCATGTGTCATGCTATGAAATCTGATTCTCTGAACAAATACTGTAAGGGCAACCTTTTTGTGTAGATAACCCACTAGCTGTGAAGTTTCACTCTTACTGGCATTCAAGTCTATCAGATCCATTAAAGAGTGGCTCCCTGCTGTCTTCTTGCTTTGTTCACTCAGAGAAATTCCTCACAGTTCAAGAAACCCATCCATTGCCTGTTAAAGCCAGAATCCTGGGTAAACTTCACAATTAATTTACTATAAAATATTAAACTTACATACCTGACAGCTTGACAGAGGTTTCCCACTTGCCAGTTCCAATTGAACTCATGAGTTGGGGGTGGGGGGGGGCGGGTGGGGGGGAGGGGGGGTTGGGAAATCATGCCACTTTTCAGGGCTTTAAACCAACCCACCTTCACCCTTGTCTGTACCTAATTGCCCTCGCCACACCTTGGCAGCTATTCTGTCCATTAATTTTTAAGACCTACCATCTGATTCAGTATATTGGCTGAATTTTTTAACAGTATAATCTGATAAAAGTTATTGTAATTGCTATAAGTTGATTACTTTAGATATTCTCTTGCATACAGCGGTGCTGCTGATTCCTATGAGCATTTTATTTTTCGGATAGTGCCTGTACTCGCCAATCTTATTGTTTTCAGGAGTTCCTCAGGATGAGGATGACTTGCTTCCACTTCAGGTTGATGGGTTCGAAGATGGCTGACAAGTCCAAATCGTGATATGGAGGCTCTGCCACATGCGTTGATGAGTTGTTTGGAGCTTGTGGCTACCTCCGATGCCTTGACTTCATCTCTGTGTTCCTGATGAAGTCTCTCAAATGTGTTTGGTGCCTTCCCAGATGAACCATCTCCATTTTGGTTGGGCACAGGCCATGGACTCCCATAAGTTGGCAAAGACATTTGATCTCTTCAGGGATGCTTTGAAGATATCTCTAGAGTTTCCGCTCTCCTGGGAGTCTCCTGCTGCTACCGAGATCTGAATAGAGCTGTTGCTTCAGGAGCCTAGTGACGCACATACAAACAACATGTCCTGTTCAGTGGAGCTGGTTTTGAGTGATTAGCACTGTGCTGTTGGGCATACTGGCTTGGGAGAGGCCACTGCTGTTGAACCAACTTTCTCGCAACTCGATTTGGAAGATCTTATGAAGGCACTGCTGGTGTTACTGCTGCAATACTCGAGGTGCTTGCTGTAGGTTGTCCAAGCGTCTGAAGCATATAGGAGTGCAAGGTTCATGGTAAACCATGACCTTAGTCTCAAGTTTGAGATCCTGGTCCTCATAAACTCTTTTCTTCAGTTGGCGGAAGACTGAGCTGGGATGTTAGAAGTGATGATGAATTTTGTTGTCTATGTCTGTCTTCATCGAGAAGAGGCTCCAAAGTTATGGAAAATAGTCCATTTTCCAAATATTAACAATACAGTAGCGGATTTCAGATGTGTAACAATAGATCTCCCGGTTTTCTGAACTAGATTTGTGAGTTTTGAACAACTTTATGTTTTTAGGCTTTTCAAAGGTGTAATGAGAAACACTTGATACGGTGAGATATACATATTGTTAGGCTGCTTTATTTCACAGACAGCAAGTGAACATAATAGAGTAACTAGTCAAAGCGAGTATCACTTATTTAGCTCAATTTGTCCTTCCAAGCATAGAAAAGAAAACAAACTTTAATTGTCTAACCTAGACATTCTTGCTTTCAGAGTACTTTTATATGCAATAACCAAACCATTGCATATCTTAGCTTCTAACTTTGGGTTTCATGCCATAAAGCCTCTTGGTTAAAACCCTCCTGCCAATGTGCAAATCTTTTTTCATCTACTTTACTGGAGGGTTAGGACATAGGCAATGGTCCAAAACCCCAGTGTGCATAGTAGGGTTGCCACCAAGCAATTAGAGTAATGTTAGAGTCATGAACTGTTCCATTTTGAGTATCTGACTGATCTACACAGAATTCTATGTTTGGGTTATATGCTCTCCCGCAACCAGATTTAAGGCGGGGGACATATAAAATTCAGCAGGAGCTGTGCTCATCAACTACTTGCCCATCTCTGTCCCACCACAATTAAACAGGGCACGGGGAGCTGTCAGGTTGCATGCCTGCCATTAGGTCTATTGAGGTCCTTAAGTGGCCAATTAATAGCCACTGAAGGGCATTATCCTGCTACCATGGGTATTTTGCCCACCACAGGGGGAGACCTCACCGGTCAGTAAACCTGGCAGCTTTAGCTGCATGGGCTAGTGTCAGGTAAGGGGAAGAGAGGACCTGCTTGTCTGGCCCCATGGGCATGTCGGAGTAATCACCCTTTAATTCCCCCCAACCCCCGCCCCCCGGCCTCACAAGCCCAACATGTCCTCCCCCCACCACACTAGTGAGACCTCAGGACTCCAGACCGTGGGCTCCTGGGATCCTTGGTCTGGTAGAACTACCTGTAGTTCCAACAGAGGCCAGCCTCCTGGTGGTGCTGGTGGGACAGCCAAGCTGCCATCCATTCAAATGGTTGGCAGCTCCCTAAGGTGGGAATTCCTCTTGAGAGAGAGAGATGAAAGTCCTGCCTCCAACCACTTAACACTGCTCTTAGCATTCAATTGCTGCAGGGCAACCCGTCGGGATCATGGACGGGCTCCTCCCCCAACCTTTTAGCCATGGGGGCAGGGACCACAACACTCCATTAAGTCCAGCCCAATGTGGGAAATATTCACTTGTGGGGACCAAATGTAATATTTTCAAGTTTGCTGATGATGCAAAACTCGGTGGCATTGTCAGTTGTGAGGAGGATGCAAAGAGGCAGATAAAATATAATGTGGAAAAATGTGAAGTTATCCGCTTTGGTAGGAAAAACGGAAATGAGGACCATTTCTTAAATAGTGAGAGACTGGGAAGTGTGGACATCCAAAGGGACCTGAGTTTCATTGTTCATAAATCACTGAAAATGAAGATGTAGGTTTAACAAACAATTAAGAAGGCAAATGGTATGTTCGCCTTTATTGCAAAAGGACTTGAGTATATGATTAAGGAAATCTTGCTGTAGTTGTATAGAGCCTTGGTGAAACAAACACCTGGAGTATTGTGTACAGTTTTGGTCTCCTTACCTAAGAAAGGGTACACTTGTTATAGAAGGAGCGTAATAAAGGTTCAGCAGTCTGTTTCCTGGGAAGGCGGGATTTTCCTATGAGGAGAGATTGAGGAGACTGTGCGCAAGTATTCTCTAGAATTTGGAAGAATGAAAGATGATCTCATTGAAATATACAAAATTCTCACAGGCTTGACAGGGTAGATGCAGGAAGGATGGTTCTCCTGGCTGTGGGGTCTAGAACCAGAGAACACAGTCTCAGAATAAGAGATAGGCCGAGTGCTGCATAGACTACATAAATTCCCTGAGGGCAGAGAGTGCCACAATCTGGGTTTCTCCATTATTATCATGAGGAAACCTGCATACGTTAGCCTGAGGTGCTGTCTACCCTGAGGAAATTATGTAATCTGCATAACACCGCTTTGAAGCAATGCTATGTGGACAAATTTTCCCTACCTCTTATGTTTTTTCACTATGATAGATTTGTAATAACTCAGGGCACAAAGATCCCAATGAACACCTCTCCTGGTACAATCACTCTTACTCTAAAGAGTGTTCTTCAATTAATTGTTCTCCAATTAGTTGGTGATAGAAGCCTCCTGAGGTTGATGGTTTGAATTCTACAGTCTTGAGGTGCAGTTTATATTAAACTGTCATGCCATTCAAATTCCTTCTAATTCTAGATTCAGAGACAGGAACAGTTAGGCCTATGTTAGAGGTAGATGCCAAATCCATTGGATTATTTAGATCATTAGGATTGAGACCACTGTCACTTGGAGAGCTGCTTTTAAAAGAGCAGCCTTATAGTGTTTATGAACCATATCTCTATGTTATGCATGTAATGGATAAAACAGAGGTGTAACTATCAGCATGTATAATTCTGCAGCTGACTATGTCAAAAACAAATCATTTGTTTTCTCAAATAAAATGAAAAAGATGATGTGAACCATACAGTGGCATTGGAGACAAGTGGCTACTGTATGGTTCACATGTCTAGTTGGTATTTGAAGTGGATTTTCAGCTGCTCCAGCTAAACCTGGATGTGAACTGGTCTGAAAATAGTGTTTTCAGGGTGCTGCTGGAAAGTTGCAGGGGCTCTCAAAAAATGCAGAGTATGCTGAATATTGGACAATATCACAGTTGACAGGAACATGATTGCCACATGACAAATTCAGACAAGCTTGGCGGTGAGATTTATACATCTGTGCTAAATTACACTAGTGAAATTAATGAGTCATGTGCAGCAGCTATTTCAGCAGGCAGCCTGCATCAAGAGACATTTGAAAATTTATAACTTCAAACAGGTGTGCAGACTTCAGCTGGGAACCATTTACTAGTTTAGTGCAGATAGATAGCTTCAGTGGGTAAGAGTGCGAATCATTTGGGCAACACAGAACCTAGTATAAGCTTCCACTCAGCAACAAGGCATTCAAAAAAAGTAGCAAAGCCCTGCCAGAAGAGCTGCAATAAAATAAATCTTTAGCTGTTTTTGAGTGGCAAGATGGGGATGAGCTTAAAGGTTCAGTTAAACTCTCCTCTAGCCACCTGATATTCCCTATCTCTGTCACAGGAGGAGTAAAGGAAGCTGGTGATCTACAGGATGTGCTACTGGAAACAAAAATTGCTTCATGTCACCCATGTAGTGTTAGGGATGGCAAACAATTTGGTTCTGTATTGCCCTACACAGAGTTGGAAGGTCATGTGAGAATCGCTAATTCTATGTCTAAGAATCACAGTATCATAGCATTGTTATGGCACCCATCGTGTCTGCACCAGCTCTCCGAATGAGCATCTTACCGAGTACCATTCCCCTTTCTTCTCCCCGTAACCCTGCACATTCATCCTTTTCAGATAACATTCTAATTCCCTTTTAATGCTTGAATTGAGCCTGCCTCTACCACACTCTGAGGCAGTGCATTTCAAACCCTAACTACTCGCTGCATAAAAATGTTTCTCCTCATATCACTTTTGCTTCTTTTACTAATTACTTCTGTCTAATTAAGTCTGTGCCCTCTTGTTCTCAATCCTTTCACGTGTGGGAACAGTTTCACCTTATCTATCCTGTCCAGACCCCTCATGATTTTGAATATCTCTATCAAATTTCCTCTCACCCTTCTTTTCTCTGAGGAAAGCAGCCCTAACTTATCCAATCTATCTTCGTAACTGAAGTTCCTCATCCTTGGAACCATTCACTTGAATCTTTCCTGCTTCTCTAATGCCTACACATTCACCCAGAACTGGACGCAATACTCCAGCTGAGGCCAAACTAGTGACTTATACAAATTCAACATAACTTCCTTGCTATTGTACCCTATGCCCCAATTAATAAAACCCAGGATACCACATGCTTTATTAACTGCCCTCTCAACCTGTCCTGCTACCTTCAATGATTTATGCACATATACATCCAGGTCCCTCTGCTTCTTAGAGTTGTACGCCTTATTTTAGATTGTCTCTCCATGTTCTTCCTACCAAAATGAATCACCTCACATATCTCTACATTGAACTACTTCTGCCACCTGTTCGCCCATTCCACCAACTTGTCTATGTCCCTTTGTCCTAGTGTAGATCTACACTATCCAGCTCACATTTCACAATGCTTCCAAGTTTTGTATCATCCGCAACTTTAAAATTGTGCCCTGTACACCAAGGTCTAGGTCTCGATGTCATAGTTGACCCTGAATTTCAGAGCTCAGTTCCAACATATCAACAAGACTGCCTATTTCCACCTCCATAACATTGTCACCCCATACATGTGTTCACTCTGGGTATGGTGCTTGTGGTAGAGGGAGGGAGATGGAGATGGGGGACTACAATGAAGCCAGATTTAAATATTTTAAAACCAAAGCACAGTATTTCTTTCGAAACGGCTTAGGTATGTGGTATGTGCAAGAAAGGGGCATGGACTAAAGTATGTACATTTTATTATTGGATTTGGGTGAATGTGAAGATAATTAAGGGCTAAACTGAAGATTAGACAGGAAATAAATTAGGATACCACAAAAGCAAAAAAAACTGCGGATGCTGGAAATCCAAAACAAAAACAAAAATACCTGGAAAAACTCAGCAAGTCTGACAGCATCTGCGGAGAGGAACACAATTAATGTTTCGAGTTCGTATGATTCTTCAACAGGACTAAGGAAAAATAGAAAAGAGGTGAAATATAAGCTGGTTTAAGGGGAGGGTGCGACAGGTAGAGCTGGATGGAGGGCCAGTGATAGGTGGAGATAACCAAAAGATGTCATAGACAAAAGGACAAAGATGTGTTGAAGGTGGTGATGTTATCTAAGGAATGTGATAATAGGTGACATTAAGTGTAGAAAGCAGGATGAGCAAAGTAAAGATAGCCCTAGTGGGGGTGGGGTGGAGGGAAGAGATCGAAGTAGGCTAAAAGGTAGAAATAAAACAATGGATGGAAATACATTTAAAAATAATGGAAATAGGTGGGAAAAGAAAAATCTATATAAATTATTGGAAAAAAGGGGAATCGGAAAGGATAAGGGGATGGAAGAGAGAATTCATGATCTAAAATTCTTGAACTCAATATTCAGTCCCGAAGGCTGTAAAGTGCCTAGTTGGAAGATGAGCTTCACTGGAACAATGCAGCAGGCCAAGGATGGACATGTGGGCATGAGACCAGGGTGGAGTGTTGAAATGGCAAGCAACAGGGAAATCTGGGTCATGCTTGCGGACAGACCGAAGGTGTTCCGCAAAGTGGTCACCCAGTCTGCGTTTGGTCTCTCCAATGTAGAGGAAATCGCAGTGGCAGCAGCGAATGCAATAGACTAAACTGAGGAAAGTGCAAGTGAAATGCTGCTTCTCTTGAAAGGAGTGTTTGGGCCCTTGGACGGTGAGGAGAGGGGAAGTAAAGGGGCAGGTGTTGCACCTTCTGCCGTTGCATGGGAAGGTGCTGTGGGAGGGGGTTGAGGTGTAGGGGGTGATGGAGGAGTGGACCAGGGTGTCCCAGAGGGAACAATCCCTTCGGAATGCCCCCGGGGGGTGGGGTGAAAGGAAGATGTGATTGGTGGTGGCATCATGCTGAAGTTGGCGGAAATAGTGGAGGATGATCCTTTGAATGCGGAGGCTGGTGGGGTGATAAGTGAGGACAAGGGAGATCCTATTATGGTTCAGGGAGGGAGAGGAAGGTGTGAGGGCGGATGCACGGGAGATGGGCCGGACACAGTTGAGGGGCCTGTCAACCACCGTCGGTAGGAAACCTCAGTTAAGGAAGAAGGAAAATATGTCAGAGGAACTGTTTTTGAAAGTGGCATCATCAGAATAGATGTGATAGAGGCTGAGAGAATGGGATGGAGTCCTTACAGGAAGCGGGGTGTGAGGAGCTGTAGTCGAGGTAGCTGTGGGAGTCGGTAGGCTTGTAATGAATATTGGTGGACAGTCTATCACCAGAAATTGAGACAGAGAGGTCAAGGAAGGGAAGGGAAGTGCCAGAGATGGACCTTGTGAAAATGATGGAGGGGTGGAAATTGGAAGCAAAATTAATAAATTTTTCCAGGTCCAGATGAGAGCATGAAGCAGCACCGTAGCAATCATTGATGTACCGGAGAAAGAGTTGTGGGAGGGGGCCGGAGTAGGACTGGAACAAGGATTGTTCCACATACCCCATAAAGAGACAGGCATAACTGGGGCCCATGCAGGTATCCATAGCCACACCTTTTATTTGGAGGAAGTGAGAGGAGTTTAAGGAGAAATTGTTCAGTGAGAGAACAACTTCAGCCAAACAGAGGAGAGTAATGGTGGATGGGGATTGTTCAGGCCTCTGTTCGAGGAAGAAGCGGAGAGTAATCAGGCCATCCCAGTGGGGGATGGAGGTGTAGTGGGATTGGACATCCATGGTGAAGAGGAGGCGGTTGGGGCCAGGGAATTGGAAATTGTTGATATGATGTAGGGTGTCAGAGGAATCACGGATGTAGGTGGGAAGGGACTGATAGACCTTGTCTGTGGCAGCTAAGGAACAAATTGGAGGCTGGATTTGGTTTGATAATCAGTGGGAAATAGCTTTGGGCATTGAACATGTGCTGTTGGTAGGCAGGAAATGGAGTGGGATTGGGACATAGTTCATCTTCTCCTCCTCTTTCTGAAGGTTTGTGACAGTCACATTGGATGGGCAAATCTTCAACCCAATATTGTTTAGAACACAAAGCAGCCTGGAAAGATGCCTTGATTTTTGAACTTTTTATTTACAAATCCAATTTTTATGGGATTCTAAATTCAAATTAAATGGGATAAATAGTCATAGATTTTAGAGAAAATTTAAATCAAATAAATAGAACACAAAAACATGTTCTGAAAATACAGAGCAGCTCTTTTTTGTTTAAAATACTGAGCACAAAAGTTTTCTTTAAACCAAGAATGAAACCAATATGATTCCTTGTTTTGGATAAAGTATGGGGTGGATTTGGGTAAGGGAGAGTAATTGTTGTACAGAAAGAGGATTAATAGCTTTTCTTTGGAGTCTCTGTGTAAGCACTAATGAGCGGAAATGGTAGCACAAATCTTCTTGGACAAACGAGTATCAATCTAGTGCATCTGGCAATTGGAGGAGAATGTTTAAGGACACAATATACAGTGTTCACTATTCATTTCCCAGAGAGGAAGTAATGGCTTGTTTACCCACACAGAGATTTGAACAGTCATAGCCTGCTCGACTGACCTGGAGAGTCTTGAATTAATCCCATCATCTCAGAAAGGGCAGCTCTAATACACTGCAGTAATGCAAGAAAATTGCAGATGTTGGAAATCTGTAAGAAAAAAGAAAAATGCTAGAAATCCTTCCTTCTCCAAGCAAAGCTTCATTTCCAACAATGTGTGGTCTCAAAGGTTAAAACACTTCAGCTTGAGGCTTGAATTTTAACTGAGGCCCTGGATAACGAGGTGCATGATGAGATTAGTTAAGTTTCCAGATTCTTGGTGCCAGCTGATAGGGTGGATGGACAGTTTATTGCACAGATACTAGCCCACTAATTTCAGGTTTAAGATCACACCCTGAACAGACTACAGAACTACAGTAGTTTAGGATTATGATTTGATTCCTGCGACTTGGAGGGGAACCTGGAGATGATGGCTCCCACCTTGTCCTTTCAGTGTTGTAAGGTGTTGGGGGTAGTTTGGGAGGTCTTTTTAAGGTATTCCTAGTCTTCAGTAGTTCATAAGTATTTATATATATATATATATATATACTATATACATGGTAAAGATCCAAGCTAGGAGCTGTCTCCGTGCTTGCTTCTATATACGGTTCCGTCCAACACTACACAGACCTCTAGGTGTGGGTCATGTGTTCTCTTACATCACTGTATGGGTGGTACTGTACTCAGTCCCATGTTAAGCCTTTGTGCCAGAGCCTTATGCTACACCTCCCCCAAAGTCTTTACCCAACCTATTTACAAGTTATCCCAGTTTCTTCCATATATTTACATCCTTACTACTACCCCATCCCCCCCACTCAAATCTCTGAGTTCATAGGTTCAGGTGGTCTGGAGGCCTTATAACTCTTTCATATCTTGTTCCCACTTGTTGTAAGTGGAAGCCAGCTTCTGCCTGGAGAACTGCTCTCTGTCTTGGATATCCTGGTAATGCTTGGCTACCAACCCTGGTATTAGTTTCCTCAGCAGGATTGGGAGTTTTGTGCGGAGTTTTCTGCCCATTAGGAGTTCAGATGGGGCTAGGCCACATTGTAACCGGGTGGACCTGTGGGTTAACAGTGCTATCTGGGAGTGTTTGTTCTTTTTTGGGAGGGCTTTTATAGTGCAGGTCCCTCTTTCCGCCTTCCCGTTTCACTTTTGGTGTCCTGGAAAACTCCCATTCCTCATTCACTATCAGGCCAGCATCCTGCAGGCATTTTTGGACTGCTGTGAGTCTTTTGTCACATTCCTCCACTGTTGTGCATTGAACCACAACATCGTCCATATGGCAGGTGGCACCCTATGGACCTTGCAAAACGGCCGACAATGTATGTTAAAATATTACCAGGCTGAGGTGATTCCAAACAGCCGGCGGTTGAAGCAGAATCTGCCAAGGGGTTAATGAATGTGGTAGCAACCTGGACCCTTTGTTGAGGGGAAGTTGCCAAAAGCCGCTATTGGTGTTGAGTTTTGAAAACACCGTGCTATTAGAGAGTTTAGTCAGGCTTTCATCCACTGAGGGCATCGAATGTTCTTCTGTGGCTATGGCTTTATTGAGATGCATCAAATCAATGCGAATACGGATGGACCTGTTCAGTTTTGGGACCGGGACCAACCCAGGAAACCATGTGGTTGGTTGTGTGACTGGGAAGATGACCCCCATGTTTGTTATCTCGTCTAGTTGCTGTTGCACTTTTTCATGAGTAGATGAGGGATCTTTCATGGCGTGAACAAGCACAAGAGTTTAGTATCCTCCCTCAGTATGATCTTGCATGAGTTCTTCAGTCAATTTTGTAAAGAGCTTCAGGAGCTCCATTTTATACTTGGAGTCAGGCCCTTGTTGGTTGAACTCATCAATTTTTTGTAAAAGGTTAAGGTTGACTCAAACTTTACAGCTGAGTAGTGAACAGTCCTGGTTGTGGACCTTGTACACGGTCTCTCAATTGTCTTTGTAGCTGAGTGTCAACTGCAGAGTACCTTTCACTGGGAGTTTGACACCAGCTGTTCTGTACAGGTGCATTGTGGGTGGAATCAACTGTTGGGTCACTAGCCGTGGTTCTCTGTCCGATAGGGACCAAAACACTGGCTTCCGTGTCCAATTTAAAGTATGTGAGATGGCCGTTAACTGAGATATGAGATTTGAGATCATGGGTTTAAGGGTGCTGTCGAAGGAGCCTTGACGAGTTGTTGCAATACATCTTGTAGATGGTACACACTACTATTTCTCTGCGCTTGTGGCGGAAGGAGTGTATGTTTAATGCGGTAGATGGGTGTCAGTCAAATGTTCTGCTTTGCCCAAGATGGTGCCAAGCTTCTCAAATGTTGTTGGAGCTGCACTCATCCAGTCAAGTGGAGCGTATTTCATCAGAATCCTGACTTGTGACGTGTAGAATGTGGACAGGCTTTGGGGAGTCAGGAGGTGAGTCACTTGCTGCAGAATTCTCAGCTTTTTCTTTATTCGTTCATGAGATGTGGCATCACTAATTGGGGCAGCATTTATTACCTACCCTTAATTGCGCTTGTTCAGATGGCATTTAAGTGTCAACCACAGTGCTGTGAGTCTGGAGTCACATATAGGCCAGACCAGGTAAGGATGGCAGATTTCCTTCCCTAAAGGACATCAGTGAACCTGCTCTTGTAGCCATAGTATTTATGTGACTCGTCCAGTTCAGCTTCTAATCAAAGCTGGCCCCCAGGATGTTGAGAGTGGAGGAATCACCAATAGTAATGCAATTGAGTGTCAAGCAGAAGTGGTTAGACTCTCTTTTGTTGGGGATGTTATTGCCTGGCGTTTGAGTGGAGTGCATGTTACTTGCTACTTATCAGCCCAAACCTAAATGTTGTCCCAATCTTGCTGCTGTGGGCAAGGACTGCCTCATTATTTGAGGAGTTACTGTTTGTAAGTGTACTATTGCACTGCAAGTGCACTGTTATGATCTATTGCCATATTCGAATCTAATGTTAGTGTTTCTGTATTGTTGCTATTCCTATTTCTCTATTGGTATTCTCTTGCTCCACATATTGTACTGCTACACCATTAGTGTAATCTTAAGCTATTGGGCCCAAAATTCCATCAATGTTGTTTACATCACTATTGAACCTTTCAAAAAGAGGCATTATATCTGCCACTAGCCTCTACAGAGGGATTTCCTGGCTGCAGTTATTTGCATATTTATTGGTGTAAGTATTGGTCTAAAACTGGTGCTTATAAATGAACCAGCAGGAGGCTTTGTACAGCTTTTAAGTGCATTGTTCAGCCTGGAGCAGAACTGTGGGGATCAGAAGATAAGGCAAGAACACTGGCTCTTTTATTTTTCTCTTAAATTACTTTGCTGCATGTTTGAACAAATTTTTATTATATAATTATGAATTTTGAAATCCCCACAGAGATAAGCAGAACATAGCACCAAGTCAGAAGTAAAGAGGGTACAACTTCACTCCTTCAAATTTGCTGAGGTGGTTGAAGGCAATGCAAACAGAATATTTTGTGTGGTTGCCACCAAGTTCATGCTCCTCCCCAGCCTCATCACATTCTCCTCCTCACTCACAATTCACGGTGTGATCCCTCTTCAACCTCCCTACTTAAATTGCCTGGGGTTAATGTACCTATGAAGCAGGTGGAGTGAATGATGCAAGATTCTGTGGTGTGTAAGCATGTTCTAGACCATTGGTATTTTGGGCTGGATCTTAGGGATATTTAAAGAAACAGGAAAGGAACATATGTTGGAACACTAGCTGTAAAATAGCTTTCCAATAATGCATACATTCCAGTGTAATGTGTGCCATGTTGTTGTATGCTTGCTTGACTTAGTGAGTATGGTTGGGGGAAGTGGGGTAGGGAGGGAAAAGAAAAGAAATAACAAGAATTGTTAGTCTTGAGTTTGAAATGTTCTCTGTCTTCTGGTTTTCTGTTTTGTACAGATATGTTGAGCACAATAATCTTTTTAAAAGAACTAAAAAACAATTTAATGGGATGTAGAGATTTGGAGAAATAAATCATAATTTTGGAAAAATCTAGCTGACTCAGCTGAGAGTTTTTGTGTTGGCACTGAAGAGCAAGTAAATGAAAAAAATTGGTAACCACTAGCTGAGCAGGATCCATTGATATGAAAGCAAATTTATTTACAATTTCACGTGCGGAAATACAATTCATATCAGAATATAGGTGGCAGTTAGGCAATAGCAATGTGGCATTTCTGGGGGAGTTATTACCACCATAATAAAGAAGGTATGGTGGTTACCATACTTCGAGCCTCCCTGTCAGGATGCAGCAACGCTCCCTCCAAAATCTAACAAGTCACCCAAACTCCTTCAAGAAAATAGCATAGTATTTCCACAAACTTTATGAAAGCAAAAGTACCCAAAAGCTCCTCACCTGTAAGTTGGATGGTTGGTCCTTTAAATAGCAACATTGGGGGACCCATCATGCAACTGAATGCATGTTCAGCTGGGATTGTTTAGGACACAGCTTTCATTGGACCTGTATTGTCTAACTTGGCAGAATGTGGGTCTATTCAGCCAGAGAGGCAATGCAGCTTCCAGGGGAGGGAGCTGTGGGAGGAGAAGCACAGGCACAGGGTCAGCAGGTAGTCCAAAGCAGAAGGGGCCACAGAATTTGCCACTACCCTGCTGCCAGGGTTTACGGGCGGCGATGCACCTACCTCAATATGTTCGAGGTGCAATGCCGAAGGAGGCTCTGCCTCTCAATGGAGACCGAGACCTCCGTTCGTCAGATGATCAGGCCTGAGATCAGCCCCAACTATGTGGGTAGACACCCCATGCCAGTGGCTCTGAAGGTCACAGTGGCTTTCAACTTCTACGCCTCCGGCTCTTTCCAGAGATCAGTGGGTGATCATTGTGGAGCCTCCCAATCAGCTGTCCACAGTTGCGTCAAGCGGGGGACAGAAGCTCTGTTCAGGACTGCATTGACTTTCATTCATTTCCATACGGACGAGGCCTGCCAGGCTGAGCAAGCCAGAGCGATTGCTGGGTTCCCCCGTGTCCAGGGTGCCAGCGACAGCATGCGGGTGGCCATCAAGGCACCAGCGGGTCAGCCAGGTGCCTTTGTCAAAAGGAAGGGATTGTGTGTGACCACAGGATGCAGATTCTACAAGTCTGTGCAAAGTACCCTGGTAGCTCCCATGACACTTACATCCTAAGGCACTCCCAGGTGCCAAGGCTCTTCAGTGCTCCAGCCCAACTGGATGGATGGCTGCTGGGTGACAAGGGCTATCCCTTGAAAAGTTGGCTCATGACACCATCCAAGAACAGAGGCAGAGCAGCATTATAATAGGAGTCATGGCTCCACAAGGGCGGTGGTGGAGAGAAACACAGGTCTTCTCAAGATGCACTTCTGATCCCTGGGCTGTTCAGGGGGAGCAGTACAATACCCTCCAAAGTGGGTGTCACTGATCATGATAACATGCTGAGCTCTCCACAATCTGGCACTAGCAAGGGGGGACCCACTGGAGGAAGAAATCTTGACGTAGCTGCAATGGCCACAGATATGAATCAGATTCTGAATCAGAAGAGGAGCACAGTGAGGAGAATGCTGAAGGTGTGGAGCCAGACCTCGGTAATCTCCAGGGAGGCAGGGACACCAGGGATGCTTTGATCCAATGCTCCTTCAGTTAGGCTACCAAATAAGAGCTATCACCCCATGCCAGGGTTGCCGCCTTCATCCCAGATCGCAGAAATGACCCTTTGCCCCCAAGATACACTCAGTGCCTGTGCAATAAAGTTTCAAGCCACCCATGTCCTGCATTACATACCGGCATACCCTGCATCTACAATACAAATGAAGCATACTCAGGCCAATAACAGAAAAGCAAATGTGATTTAATATTGGAACTCAGGTTATTGAGCAGAACAATATCCGATGTTGTTGGTCACATCATTAAAAAAAGTAAAACAAAATGGGGGAATAAAAGATCATCCGTGACCAGTCCCTCTTGTGCTTAAGGCGCTTTAAACTTGGGTTTACAGGTGCTATGTCTAGGTGCTCTCCCCTCACTGGCACCGGCATTGGAGACTGCCTGCTGACTCTGTTGTCTTGTTGGCCTTGATGACCTTGGTAGTCGTCCTCTGGCCAGTGGAGCCTGTGATGACCCCACCTGGGAGGGAGCAGCCAGTGCCATGGCTGGCATCTCTCCAGTCACAGCAGCCTCATCAGATGCCACGGTCACTGGCAGAGGGTCAGAGGAGCTGCTGCCATCATCCAGAGCACCCTGAGAGAAGCTTGCAGAGATGACAAGCAGCTCATGCGCCAACATGAGGTCATTGTGGACCTCCCTGTTCACCATTGAAGGCTGGGCACCAAGCTGGAAATCTGGGTGTCTCATCCACCTCACACACGGACACTGATCCCCTAAGGTCAGTACCTGTGTGAGGGCTTGCAGGTCTGAGTGCAACCCCAGGAACCCCTGATTCTGCTCCTGGAGTAGCCTCTCCATGAGAGCCGCCACTCTTTTCTTGGAGGAGGCATTCCGCTCGGCCATGAGGGTCAACATAGTGCTCATGTTCCACAGGGACTCCTCCACATCGGAGACCATGGCACACATACCCTCATGGATCTCCCGCGCACCCCACTGGGCATCCAGCATCTGCTGCCTAATGGACGACTCCGGAGGCCCATCATCAGCCTTTGACTGAGCATCATCCTAGTCTTCAGCAGTCCTGTGACTGCTGGCACCCTGGGCACTCTCTGCCTCTGCCTGCACATCAAGCGAGTGTGAAGTGCCCTCACCAATTTGCACCGAGATACTAGCTGCTGAACTAATACCCACTGAGGTGCTGGTATCTGCACTGGTGCCTGGTTCAGAGAGTGGGTGTGACGCTGATGCTTTGGGAGCCTGGTAGTCCTCCGGTGTCAGGTAGCTCCTGGAGGTCCTGTGCTTCGTTGCTTGGTGGCAGATCTAAGGAAGAAGGAGGACAGGTTATTAGTTTAAGTCATGACACTGTCACTGTGCATGCCAGGCACCCTGGTGTGATCTGCATCATAACAACATAAGAACTAGGAGCAGAAGTAGGCAATTCAGCCCCTAGAGCCTGCCCCGCTATTCATTATGATCATGGCTGATCTCATTTCGGCCTCAACTCCAATTTCCCGCCCTCTCACCATAACCTTTCAACCCATTAATAATTAAAAATCTGTCTATCTCCTCCTTTAATTTATTCAGTGTCCCGACATCCACTGCACTCTGAGGTAGTGAATTCCACAGATTCACGACCCTTTGAGAAAAGTAATTCCTCCTCATCTCTGATTTAAATCTACCACCCCTTATCCTAAAACTATGGCCTCTCGTTCTAGAATGCCCCACAACGGGAAATATCCACTGCGTGTCTACTTTGTCTATCCCCTTTAGCATCTTACATACCTCAATTATATCTCCTCTCATCCTTCTAAACTCTCACGAGTATAGGCCTAAACTGCTCAATCTCTCCTCATAAGACAAGCCCCGCATCTCTGGAATCAATCTAGTGAACCTCCTCTGAACCGCCTCCAGTGCAACTGCAACCTTCCTCAAGTAAAGGGACCAAAACTGTGCACAGTACTCCAGGTGCGGTCTCACCAATGCCTTGTACAGTTGCAACAACCTATTTTTATACTCTCTTCCTTTAGCAATAAATTCCATTTGCCTTCCTCATTACCTGCTGTACCTGCATACTAGCTTTCACTGATTCATGCACGAGGACACCCAGATCCGGCTGCCCTGAAGCATTCTGAAGATTCTCTCCATTTAAATAATAAGTCGCCTTTTTTATTCTTCCGACCAAAATGGATAACCTCACACTTATCCACGTCAAACTACATCTGCCAAATTTTGACCCATTCACCTAATCTGTCCATATTCATTTGTAAATTTCTTATTTCTTCATGGTGCCATCGTCTTTCAATGATCAATGAAGAATCCAGTCTGGAGCCTCACATCAATGATAAGAATGCACAAGATTGTTTGCAGCATCCGAAACTTTACCGTCGTCTGACACCCCAGCCTCACCCAGCCTGTTGATTGAGGTGCATGGCGCCCCTCAAGCTCCAAGGCCTCCTGCTCTTACCTAGAGAGCATGAGGAGGTGTGGGGGTCCTCCACCAATCCGCAAACTCTCAACATTGATATGGGATATCTTCTCCTGAAAGGACAGAAGAGCATTGATTAGTCCACTCTCTAGCTGCAGTGCCATTGCAGCCTGCCAACCCCACCTGAGGAGCTCCTTGCAGGGCAGATCCGAGTGGTGGCCCTCGAGCCATTCAGTCAAAGCAGCCTGGGCATGGCCTCTTCGCCAGCTCCAGCGTGATTGACAGTTGGCACTCAGACTCTAACACCCCTGAGCTGCACAGCAAGATGGCCAGCCCAAAACAATTCATTACACTGGCCCATGCCAATGCGGCACTCACCCTTCCTGAGTGCAGCAGGTCATTGAAGCGCTTCTGGCACAGGACCCAGACCGCACCACATCGTGGCTGCTTATCCGGGCTGCCACCTCCTCCCACGCCCTCTTTGTGAGATGCAGTAGCCACCTTTTCCCATCTCTAGGGATGAGTGTGTCCCTTCTGGCAGCCACTGCCTCCAGGAGGATGGCAAGGCACTCATTGGATAAACAGGGCACCGAGTGCCCAGCCGATCTCGCCTCCCGCCTGGTCTCTACATCTTCGTTTGCAGCCATGTTGCGACTGCAGCTCCGACGTGGGCAGCCTCCCTGGGGCTACCAGCGCTGCTTTAGAACCGGTCGCAGTGTCGCCATTAGACCCGGCAGCCAACAACCGCCTGCCCCTTCTCGGACATTCTGCAGCCCTAAGTCGGGGCCCGACCACTCCTGCTCGCCCCCACCGAGCCCACCCGACGAGGGCAAAATTCTGTCCCAGTTAGATGGACAAAGTGAGAAGATCTTGCAGTCATTTTCATGCTTTTCCTGAACCCCAAAAAGAAAGCTCATTCAAACCTCTGGTCCAATGGAAAGATTATCTGAATAGCATCATTTGAAATTCTCTTCAATGTCTGGTTTGAAGCTCTCATCAGATAAATGTATGTGTACATCCAGACATCTGAAGAAGAGGCTCTTGGTTTAATTGGATGAACTCTTACCTGTCAAATAGATTTGTCTTATCCAATGAAGACTGATCTTAACCATGGATATCAATGTATGTTTCTTACATTATCAGGATGGCACTCACACGTACAGCACACTGATTAGATGTGTATTTCTATTCATTTTTAGATCATCATTTCAATCCTGTGAATTTAAATTAGCACATCCAAAATTCTGGTTCTCTTAATTATAAATTTTAAATGTTACTGTTGTTGTTGTAAGCAACTTATCATTCACAATCTGCTAAAGCCTTCAATCACAGGAATTATTCTGTCACATTATGTACATGGGAAAGCATAAAATAGACAGAAGATAGATGGTTGCCCTACTTTGTATTCTCTCTCCCATTTTCTTTTATCTATTGGAAGCATACCCAAGTCCAGACTGGGCCAGAATTCAAGTTCAAACCTATTTCAATTAGCACTTTTGGATTTTGTACAAAACCATGCAATATTCTTTCCCATTTATATTAATGATAACTATGAAGTCAGCTGTTCAAGCTAGTGGTTGAAACAAATTGTTTTATGGAGAGATCATTAAATGTCATCTCTTCTTCAAGTAATACAATGAATTTTATGAGGCAAAGTAATTAAATATATAAATAATCCTACATTTTTTAAAACAAATTACAAATTTCTTGGCTCCTGTTCTGCTGGGTCCTACCTGGGCTTGAACTCTAATTCTGGATATGACCAACCAGTGATAAAAACAAAAAACTGTGGATGCTGGAAATCCAAAACAAAAACAGAATTACCTGGAAAAACTCAGCAAGTCTGGCAGCATCGGCGGAGAGGAAAAGAGTTGACGTTTCGAGTCCTCATGACCCTTCAACAGAACCGGTGTCCAACCTGTGTCAGTGAGGGTAATTTTAACTCTAGATGATGATGTTTAATTGCTAATATTGGAATAGCTGCCAATCCCTCCCAATTTTCATTTCCATTCAAGACAGTGGATAGAGATGTATAACTGGCGGCTGATCTGAAAAATTGCTTGTTTTACACAAATGTCCAAAGTCAAAATTATCCCCAATGTGTCAGACTATTAACCGAAAATTCAGTGATCTCTGCTGTAGTTGAATGTTTCTGTGGAATTCACTGATTAGTCAACATATTGCTACAGGAAGCGAGAGGGAAATAATTGCCAAAATTTGCAGGCTTGTAAAAGAGAATTTTCCTTTCTGGAAAGAGTAGTTAAAACAAATAAGGCAGCAACAAAACTATTTCAAGATTCAAACTTTACAGAAAATGTTTTGCAGAGCATTTTGGAAACAGTCATATCTGTACAACTATTAGATAATGCTGAGTTTCGGGCCACCCACAAACAGCTGTATTTTGTTTTGTGTTGTGAGAGTTGGGGAGCTTTTGAGAAGAGATGGGGAACTCGGGCTTGGCCTCAGGCTGGCTGTAGCTCAGTCTCCAGAATACAAGGATCATGCCTTTTGATTGAAGGATGCATAAAGCATAAATAAAACCTTTGGCTCACAGATGACTTGGTATTAATTTTATACTTGACCTGTGACCCTGTTGTAACTTGTGTCCAGAATGCTTCACCTGAAAAAAGGAAAAAGAATGCACTGGCATTTATATAGCATTCTTTATAACCTTTAGGCATTCCACCAGAGTGCAATCAGTCAATTAAGTCATTTCTGAAATCTAATCACTCTTTAGACAAGGGTGTTTTGCAGTGCAGCGGTAGCGCTCCTATCTCTGAGCCAAAAGCTCCAGGTTTGCGTCCCACTCTGGAACTTGATGGCCCTGGAAGGTGCGCTCATAACATAGTCAAACAAGTTGATTATCAACTTGCAAATCTTTCCAATATGCCTATGACAGTTGGTAAGAACGGGACAGTCTCCTGGTCAGCCAGAACCCATAGAAGGCAACAGCATTTCCTCCATTTCTGTATAATGAAGAGAAAAAGGAAATGGAACATTCCAGTTTGGAAGAATTTAGAGTATGGCATCATGAAAAATGTTTGTTTCATGAGGCTGGGTTTTCCCGCATGCTTCAGGACCAAATGGGGATCCAGTTGGATTATAGAGATAGTTAGGTGGAATTTAGATATTAGGTAGAATTCATGTATAATTAGAAGATTAAACTTTAGAATTGAATAAGTTGTTAGAAAAGGGTCATTTTACCCAGAAGTCTTTCACAAACACACGGGCAGTACTGAATTTAATTAAAGACAGATGGACATTACTTCATGGCTAAGATTTCCCAGTCGGTGAGCGGGGCGGGGGGGTGCGGGGCCCACTCACAACACATAAAATGGCGCAGGATGACATCAGGCGGAACTCCCAACGTCACTGCGCCCCATTTAAATTTTCAGATAGGCGGGGACTCAGCAGAATCAGCTTAACTCCCACCAGCCTGTCAATGGCCAATTGAGGTCTTTGACAGAGTCATTAAAGTAATTAATGGACCTGCCTGTCCAACCTTAAGGTTGGCCGGCAGGTCAGGAGCCCTGGCGGGCATTAGGAAAAGCATGAAACCTCATCCACGGGTAGGTTGAGGTTTCATGTAGGTTTTAAAAAATGTAATTGAAGTCTATTTAAAAGTGATGGACGGGAGGATATGTCAGGGATTTTTTTTTCTCTCTTTTTCAAATTTTTAACTGTGGAGCCAATCTCCCTGAGATAGCACTTATCCTCAGGGAGATGAGTGCGCTCTTTCATGCGCATGCGTCAAAGAGCGCACTCTTGGCTCAGGGAATTTCCCCCTGCCCGTACAGGGAGCGCATAGTGCTTCCGTGCGGATGTCACGCTGGGTGGGCCTTATTTAGCCTGCCCACATAAAATGGTGGTGACGACTGGAGGCGTGTCTCCACACGCCCGCTCCTCAACATCCTCCCCAAGGGATGGGGGGGGACATTCTGCCCCATGTTTGTGGAATCCACTGGAATTTTAGAAAGCATCCTTTTTTGGAAACAGCTATTGATAAAGACTATCCTTTCACGATTTTAAATGCTTTATCCTTTACCAAAGGGATGTTAAAGGATAGTAACATCTATTAAGGATAGTTCAGTCGGGAACTTGTCATTTTGTATTAAGATAAAATCAAGCTCAGGATATCATGAAAGGCTAGTGAGCTTCTAACAGTCAGAATTAAACATTATAAGACACCTTTTACAAAGGACAGATGCTATGAGAATGCAGCCTTTAAATGACTTAAAAGAAATAAAACTTTAAAACGACTATTCCTGTATTAGAGCTTAAGAATCACTATGAAAATACAGAAGCAAGTGAACTTAATTAGGGTTGATATTAGAACACATGGCACACATTCATTGACCAGATAAACACTCACAGTGTTCATACAATAAGGCACTCCTCAACAGTTAAATAAATATCTATAATAGTGAATGATAAAGGATAATCAAATTGTAGGAGCTTAAACAAAGAAGCAACACCCATAGTGCTAAGGATCATTGCCTGAATCTTCGGGTCGGCATGTGGGGGCAGGCCCTACTCGTTGACAGATAAAATGGCATGTGGTGACATCGTCGATGTCACCGCACGTCATTCCAATCTTCAGTTTGGCGGGTGCGAACCCAGAGTCGGCTGCGCATCTGCCGAACTGTCAAAGGCCTATTAAGGCCATTTAAATAGCAATTGAAATAATTAGCATGGCTGCCCGCCCAACCTTAAGGTTGGCGGGCAGGCGAAGAACCCAGGTGGCCATCGCATTTATCATGGAACTTCATCCACAGGCAGGATGAGGTTTCATGAAGGGTTTATAAATGTAATAAAAATTTTTGTTAAAATTCATTGACATGTCTCAGCTGATGTGACATGTGAGGGGACATGTCTGAACAATTTTTTTTTCTTAATTTCAATTTTTCATAAGTAATCTCCCCGAGGCAGCTCCATGCCTCAGGAGATTTCTGCGCTCTTTCGCGTACATGCGTGAAAGAGTGCAGGCCCTGACTCTCCCTTCTCCCCCTGCCCGCACAGGGAGCGTTCAGCACTTCCAGGTGCGCATCATGCTGGGTGGGCCTTAATTGGCCCGCCCACATAAAATGGGGGCATGCAGCTGATCACGGACACACCCACTCCCCATCCAGCCCATTCGACATGGAGAAAATTCTCCCCCATGTGATTTAGTTCAATGGGGTATAAAAGATAGAGGCTTTTTTCCCAGAAACTCAGAAGTACTGAAGAGAAACCTTAAACCAATGATTCTCAAGCTGTTGAAGAACTGGTCACTCTAATCAAGTGTTTTTGGGTCTTGCTATTCAGACAGCTAAATTGTTCGGGGATTTAAGGTAACACTTTGCTTTAAATATTTGATGGATATTCTAAGAGATTTTAGTCTGTAGCATTTTAAGAGTTTCTTTTACTGGATTGTGTATTAGACCTAAGCTTATGTTTTCCATCTTTCTCTAATCTTTAATGCTGCAGTGCACTTATCCACTTTAAAGTGTATTACTGTTACTGTCCTCTTATAAACTTATAAATAATTTATTAAGACGTAACACCTCACATAGTCTTCTGTATACAGCTTTAAGGATCTGTGTATTCCTAAAGTGGGGAGATATAATTTTTTGAAGAGAGACCACAGGCCCTTATAATATCTGGATAATTATAACCTGGCTGATTATTATTTGAAAAGGCTATCTTGAAAAAGGTAATAGCTCTTAATGGTTATCTTCCTTGCGGAAGAAATGGTTCACTTGCTTAGACACAAAACAAGTGTCTGCAAGAAGTGACTATTTTAAATTTGGGTATTGATGATTATGAGGGGAGTGCTCCTGATCTGGGTTAGGCCCAAATGGGGTTAGGATTATAATTCACTTCATACTTATTGGGAGCACATCCAACAGTTTGAACTTCCTGAAGTTGGCACCCTAGTGGGCCACCTCCATCATCCTATTAAGGACAGTGGGCAGCTCCTGATGCTGCAGACCCAGTCAGAGGGCCAGCAGTCCCACTAGGACAGGTGGCCTCAACATTCTTAGCAGCATGTATTTAATATTTAAATTATTAGTGGCAAAGCCATTAGCCCTTTGATGCAGAGGGGAAACCCCTCCAACTGCATTGTTTGGACAGTAGGTGCCACATTTCCTGGTAGAAACCCCATCTTTGGGTGTGCGACTTCCAGCTCCAGAGGCCTGTCACACGGAGGCTGTCTGCATGGAGATGGCTGCCGCCTCATGTGGCAGTTTGGGGGAGTGGGTTCACTCTGCCAGTGACAAAATACCAGTGTGTCTGGCAAATTGGACCTCGTTTACTCCCATAATCAGCTTACTTAGCTGCCCACCCCTGTGGTGCAAGCAGCAGATTGGATTCCCACCTGCCCATGGAAAACTTCCTGGTGATAGGAATGTGTTTTCCTGACATGGCAACACCACCCCCACCCCCCACACACCCCCCCCCCCCCCCCCCACCCCAACTCCATTTTCCTGACTCCCCTGCATCCAAGCCCACCATTATGGTGCCAGGAAAATTCAGCCCATGGATACCGAGTCAGCGAGATTTACAAACCTAAGATTTTATCTGCTAACCAATTCCTCAGAAGGTGTACTTCCCCCAGGGGGTATTGGGTTGGTGACAGCCGATGGCCAAAGACCTGCAGACCACCTCAACAAGGAAAATTCAACACTGATTCTTTCCAGACTGTCTTGGATAACCTATGTCACATCAGTCAGGGAGCAGCTGACCACTATATGAAGAGGGTCACATGTCTATTCAGATTGACCTCACAGTTAGCATCTCCACTGAACCTATGAATCAAAGAGAGCAATTAAACTCTATAGATTTGAAGGGCTCCCATAGGTACAAGGAGTAATTGCTGCAACTGATGTTGCACCTAAAACCCCTTCAATTTATGCAGCTAGTGTGCAATGTTTTTCACTCTATACTGCATGTTTACACCCGCTGTTGGAACCTTTCATGATGCTTTCATCATGCAGCAATCCATCATATCAGCCCTGATAATTCAAAACCATGTATCAGGATGACTGATTAGGTATCAGGATTATTGCCTACAGTCATGACTTTTGATTCCATATGGCATCCACAGAGAGGAAGAACAAACATAATGAGGCTCAGGAAACTACAGGAACTCAGTTGACAAGACTATTGGCATTCTGGTCTCTTTTAGATGCCTGAATGAATCTGTTGAAGCCTAGCCAGAGTCCCCAAAATCATTGCTGCATCCTGTATAATAATATGCAGATAGGATTACGACTTAATCAGGGTAATGGGGGGAATATTTATAAAGAAGATGGAGAAGATCTTTGATCACTGCATCAGCAGGAGAGTGCATAAGAAGAAAAAATGGACTAGGGGAACCATCATTCTGCAGCCCACGAAAGGAATTATATATATATATATATATATATATAGTATATAGAAGTTGAAAAACCAAATACAGGAATGAACTCTGATGTGTGGTCACACAATTTTCAGTTTCCGGAATAAAATTTTTTAAAACTTCCAATATTGTCACAAACTCTAAATGTAACTGTGTCTACTACCTGTTCTAGCTTCTAATCTACTACTTCTACAAAGTACTCCCTAAATGATGTAAGGCTGAGAAGTGACTGACTCGGAATATTTTTCCAGAGGCTTTAAGACTAAGATGGTTCTCATCTCAATGAAGCTGCTGCACCTGACCTGCTTCCATTTGACATTCTCTTACTTTGTCAAGGGATGGAGACATGACAATCACCACTATTACTAAAATGAAGCCTGGGACCAATATTTTTTGATAAGGCTCTGGCCTCCCAATCTAGACATGGCTGGGTCTGCGCATAGAAATATGCAACCAGGAACCCCCCAGTGCCCTGTATACAGATGTCATTCCAACTGGATAATATGGGTGTCAGTAGCGTGTTTGGTAACACTATCTATAAAGCAAGTTAGAGACATTTAGAAACCGAATATTGTAACTGTATCAGCTTTACTTTTACTGCAATCCATGAGTTCCAATACTATAAGATCAAAAATCGGTATCTGTTCTATTGGACTCTCACCATAACTCCTATGGGAATCTACCAGAGCGGCTACAAGTCCACTGGACTCATTATATGCCAAGGCTCAGCCTTATATTAGTGATTTCATGGTGACCCAGCAGGAGCTGAGCCCTCACCTGCCTTTACTAGGCCATTGACATCAGGGGGAGAAAAGCTGAAGTTCCTGTAGCCAAGCCCTAAGTTGGAATCCAGCATATTATTGACCAAATACACCTCCGCAATTCCTTGGTGGAAGTGCAGCCAACCTCAGAGCCTAGGCTAGGCCCCTGAAGTGGAGGAGGAATTCTTTTTGTGAGGTGTGTAAATGTTCCTTTACAAAGGGTACAAATCATGGAGAGAACAGCATCAACCTTGATTGGCCACGCACATTGTCATTTGCTGTATCTCAGTATCTTTTGCTGAAGTGGTGGAGGGGAGGGGTTGGTTGAGGGGACTGCACCCAAATGCACTCAAGAGCTGCTAAAGGCCTTCAGTCCTTGGTTGGGTGAACAGTGGTGGCCATGGCTAGGTGTATCTGGTATTTACATTGGGTAGTGGCCCTATCCTCCACAGATCTTTGGGGCATACGTTCCTGACGAACAGAAATAAATAGATATAAGCTCGCTAATTTAAGGCAATTTTTTTTAAAGGTTAATTGATAATTCAATTGCAGTGTCAGCACACAGTGATTTCATTCTCTCAATAGAGTGTAACTGATGACTCAATCTGGATCACGGACTGACCTGACACGAGAGTGAAATAGAATAAAACTCTTTGAAGGAAGCAGTTTCATGCTGCTTTGCGTCAGAGTCAGGTGAAGTCTTCGTTCTAGATTTATATTCACAAGGTTAGCATTGGTGTAACGTGGAAACTACTTTACATTGACTCCTATTGTTAATTGTTATGAACAATATATAATTTTAAGTTGAATTTATATATTTGCATATTAAGAAATGTAAAAATAGTTTGTTTAATTGAGATTTTGTTTATGAACCTTGGTGTCTGGGTGTCTGGATAGACGTGTGACTAAAAGGTTTTTTGGATTTGTTTATATATATATACATTTTTAATGAAGTCTTACAACCCCTGAAGTTGAAAAGATGGGTTAAGAGAGGTGGAACATGCAGTGTTTCGAAAACAAAACAAAAAGTAGAAAGCTGTACTGTTGCCTAGCGACAGTGGTCCAGTGACATAGGCACAGATAAAGACAGGAGTTGAGAGAGGGAGTGTGGGTCAGAAAGAGAAAATGGGGATTTGTGAGCTCTCTGAGAAGAAATTCTGCAAGGCTAGTGGGGCAGTAGGACTCAGAAAAGTGATCAGTTTAGCAGAAGTGCTACTGGAAGACCAGGTTTAGGGAATTCATTTATTTGCTCACCAGTTGAAGAAACAGTGAGTTTAGAGTCCGGTTTTGGGTGTCCTGGTGAGAAGCAACAAGTGAATGCTCAGGAATTCACTGGAAGAAATCTATGTGCATCTGTGCCAGTCCCAAGCATTGTAAAGATATTGCTGGGGTAAAGGAATAGTGGGAATTTGAATTGCCTTCTTATGTTTGCATTGAGATCTTTCTAACCTTTTTGTCTGGTGTAACTTGTCTTGTTTTAAAAAAACATGTTATTCTTTGTATTAAAAGTTCGTCAGTAGACTCCTGTGAATTTGTTCAGTAACTTTCCTCCATGGTTTTTAAAAAAAAACGTCAGAATCTATCAAGCCAGGTTTCATTCTCGGACCTGACTTCTCCAGTATTAACCGCAACTGGGATCATAACATAATGCACAAGAGATGCAGCACAGAGCCTTTTTATATGTTGCATGATTGTAAAAGCCTCTCTTTTCCTTGTGTTCAGAAAGCTCAATCACCTAAGGCACTATTTATACAGCAGATGTCACAGTACGTGTTGAGAAATTTGTGCCCCATGCTTGTGCATAATTAAAGATGTACACAATGCTTTCTGTTCATTGCAGGTTTCTTGAGCACTGGGGATCAAGCTGCAAAAGGCAATTATGGATTGCTGGATCAGATCCAGGCCCTGCGCTGGATCAGTGAGAACATTGCATTCTTTGGAGGGGATCCCTTACGGATTACAGTTTTCGGATCTGGAATTGGAGGCTCATGTGTCAGCCTTCTCACTCTATCCCATCATTCAGAAGGTAGGTCAGGGAAAAATTTTTCCTCCCCATTTACGCACCTGATTAGTTCTGGTAGTAATAAAGTATGATTTCAAGGGGAGAAACTCAGTGGGACATGGAAGGAATGGGGACTGGGGGTGGTGGTAGCAGACAATGAGAACTCTAAAAGAAAAAGTTGAGAGAAACTAGGAGCAGGAGTAGCCCATTCGGCCCTTCAAGCCTGCTTCACCATTCATTATGATCATGGCTGATCATGCAACTAATTAGCCTGCTCCTGCTTTCTCCTCTTACCCTTTGATCCCTTTCACCCCAAGAGCTATATCTAACTCCTTCTTGAAAACATGCAATGTTTGGCCTCAACTACTTTCTGTGGTAGCGAATTCCACAGGCTCACCACTCTCTGGGTGAAGAAATTTCTCCTCATCTCAGTCCTAAATGGTCTACCCCATATCCTCAGACTGTGACCCCTGGTTCTGGACTCCCCCACCATTGGGAACATCCTTCCTGCATCTACCCTGTCTAGTCCTGTTAGAATTTTATAGGTTGCTATGAGGTCCCCCCTCATTCCTCTGAACTCCAGCAAGTGTAATCCTAACTGACTCAATCTCTCCTCGTATGTCAGACCCGCCATCCCAGGAATCAGTCTGGTAAACCTTCGCTGCACTCCCTCTATTACAAGAACATCCTTCCTCAGATAAGGAGACTAAAACTGCACACAATATTCCAGGTGTGGTCTCACCAAGGCCCTGTATAATTGCAGCAAGACATCCCTGTTCCTGGACTCGAATCGTCTCACTATGAAGGCCAAAATACAATTTTCCTTCTTTACCGCCTGCTGTACCTGCATGCTTACCTTCAGCGACTGGTGTACAAGGACATCCAGGTCTCGTTGCACATTCCCCTCTCTCAATTTATAGCTATTCAGATAATAATCTGCCTTCCTGTTTTTGCTACCAAAGTGGATAACCTCACATTTATCCACATTGTACTGCATCTGACATGCATTTGCCCACTCACTCAGAGGGTTGGAAAAAGTGAGATGCTCCAAGAAGGTGAAGGTACCAAAGGAGTAGGGGGAGAGGCCAAGGTGTGACTTGATAGTAAGGGTCACAATACAAAAGCAGTGGTTTGGGGAAGCAGGTGGTGGAAAGCCTAGTCAGCCTGGGGGGCTTCAGTAAGGAGCAAGATGCTACCACCATTCACCAAATTTCAGTCAAAGCAAGAATGTCAGTGCAGTCATCCACAATGAGATCATAGATGGCAAGAGATTTGTTCAAGAATGATGAATCACTAGGCAGCCATTGGAGAGCAAAAGGTAAATCCACAGAGTTAGTGCAGATCAAGATGATTGAAGAAACAGTGGCAGGGTGGTAAGGAGCACACAAGATTGAGAGCAGGAGCTTCTGGAGGATCAAACCAATCCAGCAAAAGATGGTGTAGGATTTCCGAATGACAAATGGAAAAGGGTAAAGTCAATGATCATGGGAAGTGAGTGAAGGTTCTTAAGCAGCGTCAGAGCAACATCCAGAGCAGGAACAGATCAGAGCTAGCTCAACGTAAAGTGACAAGTCCCAGTGGAGGAGGTGAAAATTATCCCACAGAGGCAGACCAAGTAGTGGAACAGAGACTGTCCAGCAGTCACATTACAAGGAAGAAGTAAAGGCAGACATCACAGAAAGCACAGAATCACCGAAATGGAAGTTAACCTAGAACAAAAACAGGTTTGTCTTCAGGACCCAATTCAGCAGCAGATTAGAGCTGAGAAGTCAGATGTGTGCTAGAATATAGTCCTGATGTCCTGCAGGTAATGACAGCATAGGAACAGGAACGACCCAAGCTTATTCTGCCAATCTGTAAGGTCATGGCGAATTAGTGACCTAACTCCATATCCCTTAATACCTTTGCTAACAAAAAGCTATCAAATTCAGAGTTGAAATTAGCTATTAATCCAGTATCAACATTTACAGAAGAGAGTTCCAAACATCTATTATCTTTCACAGGTAGAAGTTAATTAGTAAATAATATGCCAATTTTATTCCTGAAAGATCTGGCTCTATTTTTTAGGCTATGTCCCTAATCCTAGAGATTCCCCAACCAGTAGAAATATTTTTTCTCTATCCATCCTATCGGTTCCCACTAATATCTTGAATTTTTAAAATCAAATCACGCCTTAACCTCCTCAATTTCAGGGAATACACCCCTAGTTTGTGTAATCTCTCCTCCTAATTAAACCTTTGGAGTCCATAGATAACATTCTGGTAAATCTACACTGTGCCTCCTCCAAGGCCAGCAGGTAGAGATTTGACATTGTAAATTAGAACAGATTATCTTAAATTTGAAGATATTGAGGTACTTGAAGAGATTAAGTGGTAGAGCAGAGTCAAAATAATTGAGGTGTACAACAGAACAATACAATCCTTACAACAAAGTCCTGGAAATCAAATTTGACCATCCCAGCTAGGGTTGCCAACTCCCGGTTGGATATATTCCTGGAGGGGTGATCACCTGACATTTGATTACGTTACACCCAAAGTTTGGGTATGTTACCACATTTACCTTATAAAGGTTGGGTCGCTGGCACTTGAACATCTTTGCTCACCATGAGCCTGTAAAAAGATTTTTCACATTGGCAAGGATGGACTAGGTATCAGGAAATTAATCAATTCTCATAAAAGGCGCATTCTCTGATCCCCAATGTCTCTGAGGAATCAAAGGTGGACATTTCTTTATAATCTCAAACAAAAGCAGAAAATTCTGGAAACAATCAACAGGTCAGGCAACATTTAAAGATGGGCTATTTCCAAAATATTAATATTATCATTTGCAGATGCTGTCTGAATTGCTAAGTATTTCTAGTATTTTCTGATTTCATTTGAGATTGTTGGAATTTTCAGGATTTGGGAATTTTCCTTTATAACTTCCTTATAAAGGAAACCTGCATAACTTTGGTGGCAGACTCCTCATGGTACAAGCTAGTGACTTCATCATCTTTCTCTCATGATTGAAGAGCCAACAAAGGATCAGCATCAACGTCCATAGAGCATGCTGTCGTTTGTGCTTGGGAGAACTTCTGCAGCTGGGCCACCTCTGGTCTTCTCTGGGCACGTTAGATGTTGCAAGTTTAACACAGATGGTCCTCGAGACATGCTAAGCCAAGTTTCACTGTTTTCTTCCACGTTGGCCGGTCAGCTACACTGTTATTACAAGAGAGGCGGCCAGCAATGCAGAAATCCTTTTACCATTTCTACTGGCAACCTTGAGTTGAGCAGCAATGTACCATGGCCCTTTAATCAATAATGTCATGTTCCACCCAGCTATCATTCACACTTGTGACACCTGCATCATTCAATCTATTTTCCTCTGGATTACTCGGTCTAGGTTGGTGCTTGTGAGGGATGCTATGAATGGCAGCACATACTCTGAAATGTTAGCGAGGTCAAGCACACTGGAGCCAGCTTATCATCCCTGGAAAATCTGAAGAAGACAAAAGAGAGGTTAGAATGCAGCTCATAAGTTGCTTTTTTTAAATTCATTTACTGGATGTGGGCATCGCTGACTAGGCAAGCATTTATTGGCCACCACTAATTGCCCTTGAGAAAATGGTGGTAAGCTGCCTTCTTCAACCGCTGCAGTCCATGTGGTGTAGGTACACCCACATTGCTGTTAAGGAGGGAGTTCCAGGATTTTGAGCCAGTGACAGTGAAGGAATGGCAATATATTTCCAGGTCAGTATGGTGAGTGGCATGGAGGAAAACTTCCAGGTGGTGGTGTTCCCATGTGTTTGCTACCCTTGCCCTTCTAGATGGTAGTGGTTGTGGGTTTGGAAAGTGCTGTCTAAGGAGCGTTTGTGAGTTTCTGTAGTGCATCTTGTAGATGGTACACACCACCATCAATGAACAGTGGCAGCAGAGGGAGTGAATGTTTGCAGAAGGGGTGCCAATCAAGCAGGCTGCTTTGTCCTGGATATGTCGAGCTTCTTGAGTGTTGTTGGAGCTGCACTCATCCAAGTAATCGGAGATGTTCCATCAAACCCCTGTCTTGTGTCTTGTAGATGGTGGACAGGCTTTGGGGAGTCAGGAGGTGAGTTACTTGCCACAGGATTCCCAGCCTCTGACCTGCTTTTATAGCTTTAGTATTTATAGGGCTAGTCCAGTTCAGTTTTAGGTCAATGGTAACCCCCAGGATGTTGATAGTGTGAGATTCAGCGATGGTAATGCCATTGAATATCAAGAGGCGATGGTTAGATTCTCTCTTGCTGGAGATGGCCATTGCCTGGCACTTGTGTGGCGCAAATGTTACTGGCCACTTGTCAGCCCAAGTCCAGATATTGGACATGGACTGCTTTGGTATCTGAGGAGTCACGATTGGTACTGAACATTGTGCCATCATCAGCGAACATCCCCACTTCTGAACTAATGATGGAAGGAAGGTCATTGATGAAGCAGCTGAAGATGGCTGGGCCTAGGACACTACTCTGAGGAACTCCTGCAGTGAGGTCCTGGAACTAAGATGATTGACCTCCAACAACCAGAGCCATCTTCCTTTGTGCTAAGTATGCCTCCAACCAGCGGAGAGCTTTCTCCAGATTCCCATTGACTCTAGTTTTGCTAAGGCTCCTTGATGCCACACTCGGTCAAATGCTGCCTTGATGTCAAGTGCAGTCAATCTCACCTCACCTCACCTCTGGAATTCAGCTATTTTGTCCATGTTTGAACCGAGGCTGTAATGCTTTAAATAGAAAGAATGTTATGAAGGTAATTGATGCAGCTTATTGACAATACAGGATGAAATAGGAAAAGAATTATAAAGGCACGGTGTTCTCTGTGAACTCATGCCCTTCCATTTCACCATCACCTGTTTCTGATCTTTCCTGCTGTTCTTTTCAGCCATACTTTGCTTTTTAAAGACTGCACTGGAACCTTGAAAAACTTCTCACATAGTACTTTCATCTTAAATAGGATATGCACTACAGAACAGCCAAGATATTTAAATGAGCTGATCCACAAAAATATGACAGTCAAACCAGCAAGAATTGGCAGAAATGAATCTCAGTTCTCGAACACAAAGCCAGTATCATTGGAAGTGACTCAGTGGAACTTGAGTCTCCGCCAAAAGGATCCTTAGGCAGATAATGCTGAACGGGTTAAATATCCTTCAGCAGTAAATTTCTCCCCATTATTTATTATTTTAATTTCCTTCCTTACAGGAGTTGAAACATTATTGATCCTGAAGTTTGTGACTTTCTGATTGCTTGCTTGCTCTATTTATTGACAGGCTGTGAACATTATTGAAATAGTTTAGAAACCGCTAGAGCACAGTGTTTCTGTACAGTCTCCGACTAAAATCATTATAATGTGATTTGTAATAATAGAAGCCTATAATGAAGCGTGTACTCTAAGCTATAATCACAGGAAGGTTTCATTGCCTCCCCTCTGTCATTTTGTTCTAATTTAGTCCCCTGAAAGCTGTTTAAGTGCATCCCTTTTGGATATAATTATGAAACAGAAATGATCAGTCATTGCCCAAAAGTGAATTGTATAAAACTACATCACTGGCAGTGACCATAGGGATCAAGAGCATCACTAGCAATTGTCAGCTAACCTTATAGGAAGAAGTCAATGAGAGGGCACTGTTCGAAGAGTTGAAGTTAATATTTTCTTCTCTGGAACTCCAGAATGAAATAGCATGAATATTTTGGTAGGAATAAATAAGTGTAAGGTTTACTGACCCCACAGTTCCATCAGGAGGCCACACTCAAAGGGAATCAGAGCTACGACCTTGTAGCCCTGTCTTCAACCCTTTCTCTTTGGGTGTTTCTCCCCTCTGAGAGTGCAAAATTAGTGTATTTACTCTGCTGTGCACGTCTCTTAGAACAGCAACTTGTATTTATATAGTGCCCTTAATATAATGAAGCATCTCAAGGTGCTTCACACAGGCATTATAATTTAAAATATGATGCCAAACAATTAAAGCAGTATAAAGGCAGGTGACTAAAAGCTTGGTCAAAGAGGTAGGTTTTAAGGGGCGTCTTAAAGGAGGAAAGTGAGTTAGAGAGGTGGAGAGCTTTAGGCAAAGAATTCCAGAGTTTAGGATTGAGGCAGCTGCAGGCACTGAACGATTGAAATTGGGCATGCTTCAAAGGCCAGAATTAGAGGAGCGCAGATATCGTGGAGTGTTGTTGAATTGGAGGAGATTATAGAGATAAAGAAGGGTGAGGCCATCGAGAGACTTGAAAACAAGGATGAGGAGTGCAAAATTTAGATGATGATCAACTGGGAGCCAGTGTATGTCAGCGAGCACAAAGGTGATTGGAGAACCAGACTTGGTGTGAGTTAGGATAAGGGCAGCAGAGTTTTAGATGGCATCAAGTTTATGGAGGGCAGAACATGGGAGGCTGACCAGGAGTGCATTAGAATAGTCAAGTCTAGAGGTAACAAAAGCAGGGATCAAGGTTTCAGCAGCAGATGAGCTGAGGCAAGAGCAATGTTACAGTAGTGAAGCAGGCAGTCTTGGTAAGTGGTCAGAACTCATCTTGGGGTCAAATATGGCATGAGGGCTGCGAACAGTCTGGTTCAGCCTCAAACTGTAACCAAGGAGAGGGGTGAAGTCAGTGGATAGGGAACAGAATTTGTGGCAGGGATTGAAAAGGGTGTCTATCCTTCCCAATATTTAATTGGAGGAGATTTATGTTTATCGTTATTGTCAAAGTTACGCTGCAGGAAGCTAATTTAGTGAAAGACTGACAGTGAGTTTAGCTGAGAGGCATTAAGGAAGTGATGTGTGCCAGGTGGACCAAATCCACACGGGAAACCTGGTTGCGCAGTCACTATGGTTTTACAATTTGTATTTATTACGAGATGTGTGCACTGAATTCAGAAATAATAAGTCCACCAAGACCTTCAGAGATTTAAAAAAATTAAATTAAAATATTTATTAACAAAACAAAAGATGTCAAGCACATGCATAAGACTGCAATTACTATGATAATAACTCCTAAAATTCTTAATTAAACACTCCCTTTAAGACAATGGTCCACAATAGATTTAGATTTAAAACAAACTCAGCAAGATAATACAATACCCTGGACAGTGGAATTCTAAATGGCTTTTCTCCAGCTTCAGTTTCATTAGATAGCAGACATACGCACAAATGCTGGAGGCGGCATTAAGGCTATTTCACACACTCCTGTTAGATTTTACATAGCCTTCTAACACATAACCTTTCATTCTCCTTTATATATGTTTCTCTCTTTTTAAAATGTAAATTCTATTGTTCAATATGTCTTAGAAACTGTATCTTCCTCATAATATAAAAACTTTCATGTTGCCAATATATATTGTCAGTTACCGTTGGGGGAACAAAACACATTCCTTGGCCTTGCTTATCTGGCTAGTTGTAAACAAATAAAGATCCCTTTGAAATCCAAACAATTTCTTCATTTATTTAAAAATGCAAATTTCCTTCACGCCCTACATGGTAAGCCAGCATCCATGTTTACTCATTAGCATGTCAGGCACCTAGTTTCTTTTGATGATTTAAACTTGCAGTCGACTTGACTCCAAATGTAATTGAATCACACACAGACTCAACTATACTTACTCAATAAACCATAAAAATATTATGAAAAAATTATGTTGTTTTCATGACAGTGAGTTTAACCTGAGAGTACAAATCCAATGATAACCAGTTAATCTCACAGTCATAAAATGTTATAGCAGAGAGGAGGTTTTACAAATTTAGAATGGGACAAAATCAAAACAAAACATCATGGTTGGAATTTTACAGACCTGTTGGGGCAGCGACAGGACTGTAAAATGCAGCGGGCCATTCTTAGCTCCATTGACTTCAGCGGGACTGTAAAATCCAGTTGCCATAAAATTCCACCCCATGAGGTGATCATCACTTCTGAAAGGCACTCAGAGATCAGGCTGACAACACATCAGTGCTCATGGGTCACCTGTGCATGTTATCAAATTTAGTAATGAGCAGTGAGCCAGATTTAATTAACAGCTTAGTAGTGTGTGAACATTTATCTAATAATGGTCATATACTGAATTCACCTTGGCATTTGAAAGGGAGAAGTGTGAAACAGCTATTACGATTTAAGATTTAGGTAAGGCTGACTTCAGTGAGACAGAGAGAGTCTAGTAAACTAGACAAGCTACTTAACGGGAAAAATGACAGATGGTTAGTGAGATTTGTTCAAAACTAACTTAATATGATACAGAACCAGTTTATGCCCCTAAAGGGCAAGCATACTACTTGCCAAAAAAAGCAGCCATAGATGATTAGAGGAGTAAGGGACAACGTCAACTAATAGAAAAAAACATACAAAAATGCAAAAAAAAAGCACAGATCTTGCTCAATGGGAAAGTTACAAAGAACAGGACACGGTGACAACAGATAGAGCTACAAAAGGGGAGAAGGAAATGAAACTTGCACAAGATGACAAAATCAACACAAAAAATTTGCAAATAGGGAGAATTGGGTGGTCAGGAGCAATGTGGACTCCTTGAACTCCAAGAATGATGCTGTTGCCATTGAAAATACGAAAATGGCGGACATGCTGAATAATCACCTTGTATCAATATACACAGTGGAGGAAGAGGTAAGCATGCCAGAAATCTCAAAAAAACTAGTGTTGAATTGGGACAGGAATTCAGCAAAATTAATGTAAGCATAATAACTGTAATAAAGAAAATAATGGCACTAAAGAGTACCATACACCCAGAGCCAGATTTTTTCCATCCCAGGGTTTTAAAGGAAATAGGTGAGAAGATTGTAAATGTCTCAACTATAATATTCCAAGTGTAGTATAAGGGCCTGGCACAAAAAGGGTTAACTTGGGACTGAGTACAGTACCACCTCCATGCCCAGTGATGTAAGAGAGCACATGATCCATACCCAGGGGTCAATGTAGTGTTGGATAGAGCCATGTGTAGAAGCAAGCATGGAGACAGTTCCTTGTTTGAACCTTTCCTGAACCTATTTATGTAGTTCTAGTAGATAATAAATACTTACTGTTGAACAACCTAAGACTATGAATACCTTAATAAGACCTACCAGACTATACAACACCAAGTTTCTCTTGTCTCGAGAACCATTCCTTTAGATTGAAAAATTGTGCATGTCAATCCAATCCATGATCGTATTGAATGGCAGAGCTGGCTTGAAGGACCAAATGATCTACTCATGCTCCTATTTTCTATTTCTTTTTAAGAAAGTTGAGGGAGGTATACCAGGGAATTGTAGAGCAATTAGGATAACACATGTTGTTGGGAAGTTATTAAAGCATATAGTTAAGGACAGGATGACTAAATAAGTTGAAAATTTTCAGCTGAGCATGGATTTGTATGGGGTAGATCATGCCTGTTGACCCTGATAGAATTTTTTGAAGAGCTAGGTGACTAAAGTAGTTGAACAGGGGAATGTGTATGAATATTATTTATATGAACTTTCAAAAGAAAGTCCATCATAAGACACTGTTCACTAAAGTTGGAATGTATGGAATTGAAGGTAAATTATTGACTTGGTTAGGAAGTTGTCTGAGCGGCAGGAGAAAGAAAATGGAGATTAATTTAGGGCAGGTACTCTAATTGCCCTACAAGGATCTATGTTGTGGCCTCAGCTTTTCACTGTATTTGTTAATGATTTATAAGGATGATAGGATAGAAAGCTACATATCTGGATTTGCTGATAACACAAAGATATATGCACTGTAAGCAGTGTAGATAGAAGCATAAAATTACAAAGATATATTGCTAGATAAAGCGAATGGGCAAAATTGTGGGAAATGAATTTCAATATAGGCAAATGTGAGGGCACTTTCCAAACAGTGAGAAGCTAGAAACAGTAGAGGTCCAGAGAGACTTGGGGATACAAGCAGATAGATCATTTAAAATGTAATGAACCAGTCCAGAAAATAATCAAAAAGGCTAAAGGAATGCTGGCCTTTATATCTAAAGGACAATAATACAAAGGGGTAGAATTCATGCTTCAGCTATACAAAGCCCTGCCTAGACTGCACTTAAAGGTGCAACGAGCAGTTCTGGGCACTACACCTGAGAAAAGAAATATTGGCCTTCTTGGGAGTGCAGAGTAGGTTTACCAGAATGAAACCTGGACTCGATAGGTTAAGTTATGAGCAGGGATTACACAAACTAATGTTATTTAGAATTTAGATGGTTAAGGGGTGAATTGATGCAAGTATTCAATGTGTCGAACAATACAGTAGCCAAGAGAGAAACTATTTCCACTGGTTGGGGAGTCTAGGACCAGGGGGCGTAGTGTATAAAATAAAGCCAGGCTTTTCAGAAATGAAATTAGGAAACTCTTCTACACACAAAAGATGATGGAGGTTTGGAAATCTCTCCTACAAACAGCAATTCATGCCAGATCAATTATAAATTTTAAATCTGAGATTGATAGACTTTTGTTAAGGCATTACAGGGTATGGGGGAGAGGTGTGTATTTGGAGTTAGGTTGCAAATGAGCCATGATGTCATTGAATAGCAGGACAGGCTCTGATGCCAAATAGTCTATTCCTGTTTCTATAGCCAGAACTTTCCAGCCCCTCATGCCAGCGGGATCTTCGGGTCTCGCCGATGTGAATCGATATTTCAATGGCTTGCCGGCCCCGCTGCCGGAGAACCCCACTGTGCAGGAGTGGGGTGGCTGGAAAATTCTATTCTATCTTCCTGTGTTCTTGTGATAGCAGCTTATAACATAGGCAAGCAGTCCAAGTAAACATACTGGGCAATAGTGTGCATCCAGGACCCTGTGGACAGCTGACCTGGCCAGGTCCAGAAACAGCAGCACAAGGAAATCGTTTGGCACGCCCATCCTGCACACTGTTGCTGAACATTTATAGGTCTGATTCCACTGGTTGGGAAATAAATAATTTGAGCCCCCCTGATGGAATCATTGCGAAGCCCAAACTAATTTCTGTGGCTGGGCTTATTTGAATAACGTTGGCAAGGTGTCATCACTGAACCATTGAGGAAGTAGGAAACCCAGCAGCTCTTCAGTGGAATCAAACAGAAAGTGGAACCTTAAAGGAGGGGAAGCAATCTAGTGGGGAGGGAGGCATGGAGGGACTATCAACAGGTGGAAAGATTGTTGGGGTACCTGACTCCTTGATTAACATTTGAAAAAACAATAATACAAAAATGCCCTACTCCAGATACTGGAAATCAGAAAAATCTGACAATGCTGGAAATAATCAGCAGCATCAATTGAGAGCAAAGTTAACGCTTGATTATCTTTCATCAGAACTGGAAAAAGTTAAAAGGTGTAACAGGCTTTAAGCAGGTACAAAGGCAGGGAAAGGGGATGGGAAACAACAAAAGGGAAAATCTGTGATAGGTTGGAAGGCAGGAGAAACTAAGGGCTGAATTTCAACCTTTCAGATCAGGTGGGTCTCTTGTGGGCAACAAGTTAAAAGATTAGAAGCAGCTGCATATCAGCTGCCAGTAGTACCCTGCTGATTTCCACATTTAACTAAGTGGAGTTTTAACACTGAATTCTGTCTTTAGCTAAGCACACAGGTTTCTTGGGCTTCCTGGAACTCGACAGGTTGAACAAGGCGAGAGGACAACAGGGATTGATGGGGCTGAGCAATTGATGGGCAAAAAAAATGTTTAAATATTGAGATTTGACAGCTGCTTCATTGCTTAAATGAAAGGTTTTTGCTCACAGTACCTGTGTGACTTTGCTTTAACCGTTTGGACATGATTTTCAATACTTTGGAGGTCATTTCAACATCTTGGAGTCTTTTTTATACCTTTGATCTGCACTTGCCATCTGTCAATCTTCACAGCAGCAAGGGGAGCCACTATGCAGCCCTACTTTGGACCTCAAATGAGGAACGGGGTGAGCAGCAGCAGCAGGGGCAGCACTAGTAGGAGAAGCACTGATCTCCTGTTCAATCACCTGTTGCTCCACAAGACAGAGAGGTCAAGCATAGAGTTCTGTAATGACTGAGCACCAGTGGCTCAGGAGGCTCTGGCTTTTCTGTCAGGTGCTTGCTGACATTTTCAGCCTTCTGGAAGAAGACACCCTGCTCAGTGGTAACCACAGCATTTAATTTCTTTGCCTTTGGCTCCTTCAAGGGATTTGCAGGAGATATTTGTAGAATCTCATAACCTGCTACGCACGAGTACATCTCCCTGGTGATGAATGCCATGTTTGCCAGGGTTGGAGCTCAAGTGAATCTTGCTACTGATGAGGCTGGTTAGAATGCGAGGAACCTCAGATTAGCATGATTCACACAGCTACAGGAAGTCATAGAATGTACATATGTGACAATCAAGGTTTCCTAAGATTACTCAGCAGTACATTTAAAAAAATTATTTCATGAGATGTGAGCATCACTAGCAAGGCCAGCATTTGTTGTTCATCCCTAATTGCACTTGAGAATGTGGTGGTGAGCCACTGCCTTGAACTGCTGCAGTCCATCTGGTGTAGGTAGATCTACAGTGCTGTCATAGAAGGACTTTCAGGATTTTGACCAAGTGACGATATAGTCCCTAGCCAAGATCGCATAAGACTTGGATGAGAACTTACGGGTTGTGGTGTACCCACGTGTCTGCTGCCCTTGTTCTTCTAGATCATAGAGGCTGTGGGTTTGGAAGGTGCTGTTGAAAGAGCCTTGGTGAATGGCATCTTGTATGTAGTACACACTGCTGCCACTGTGTGTTGGTGGTGGAGTGAGTGAATGTTTAAGATGGTGAATGGGGTGCCAATCAAATGAGCTGCTTTGTCCTGAATGGTGTCAAGCTTCTTCAGTGTTGCTGGAGCTGCATTTATCCAGGCAAGTGTAGAATATTACATTGCACTCCTGACTTGTGCCTTGTAGATGGTAGACAGGCTGTGGGAGTCAGGAGTTGAGTTACTCTCCACAGAATTCCCAGCCTCTGATCTGCTCTTGTAACCACAGTATTTATATAGCTAGTCCAGTTAAGTTTCTGGTCAATGATAATCCCAAGGATGTTGGTAATGCAGTTGATTGTCAGGGCAGAGTTGAATTGTCTATTGTTGGAGATGGTCATTGCATGCCACTTGTGTGACGTGAATGTTACTTGCCGTTTATCAGCCCAAGCTTGAATGTTGTCCAGGTCTTGCTGCATATGGATACGGACTACATCAGTATCTGAGGAGTCAAAATGGTACCAAACACTGTGTAATCATCAGCAAACACCCACACTTCTGACCTTAAGGTGGAGGGAAGGTCATTAATGAAGCAGCTGAAAATGGTAAAGGCCATAACACTATCCTGAAGAACTCCTGTAGCGATATCCCAGAGCTGAAATGACTGACCTCCAACAATCACAACCATCTTCCTTTTTGCTGGGTATGACTCCAACCAGTAGAGAGTTTTCCCACTGATTCCTATTGACTTCAATTTTGCTAGGGCTTTTTGTTGTCACGCTCGGTCGAATGCTGCCTGGATGTCAAAGGCAGTCACTCTCACCTCACATCTTGAATTTCAGCTCTTTTGTTCATGCTTGGACTGAGGATTAAAAAGTCAGGAGCTGAGTGGCCCTGATGGAACCCAAACTGAGCATCAGTGAGCAAGTTATTCCTGAGTAAGTGCTGCTTAATAGCACCGTTGATGACTCCTTTCATCACTTTACTGATGATTGGGAGTAGACTGATGGGGCTGTAATTGGCTAGATTAGATTTGTCCTGCATTTTGAGGACAGGACATTCTTGAACAATTTTCCACATTGTCGGTTAGATACCAATGTTGTAACTATATTGGAAGAGCTTGGCTGGGGTGCCACTAGTTCTGGAGCACAATTCTTCAATATTACTGCTGGAATGTTGCCAGGGTTCACAGCCTTTGCTATACACAGTAGCTTCAGACATTTCTTCATATCACGTGGAGTGAATCAAATTGGCTGAAGACCGGCATTTGTGATGTTTAGATCTCAGGAGGAAGCCAAGATGAATTATCCACTTGGTACCTCTGGTTGAAGCAAATATTTATTCTTGTTGTTTACACTGATGTGCTGTGCTCCCCCATCATTAAGGATCAGGATATTTGTGGAGCCACCTCTTTTGATTGGTTATTTAATTGTCCACTGCCATTCACAACTAGATGTGGCAGGACTGCAGAGCTTCAATTTAATTCATTGGTTGTGGGATCGCATAGCTTTGTCTATTGTATGCTACTTCCGTTGTTTGGCATGCATGTAGTCCTGTCTTGAAGCTTCACCAAGTCGGCTCCTAATTTTTAGTTATGTCTGCTGCTGCTCCTCATGTACTCTCCTGCGCTCCATATTGAACCAGAGTTGATCTCCTGGTTTGATGCTAATGGTGGAATGAGAGATATGCCAGGCATTGTGATTGGATACAATTCTGGCCTTGCCAAGTGATCCAGAGTATCACGATTGCCCAGTTTTAAGCTTCTAGATCTATTCTAAATCTATCCCATTTAACAACGTGGTTGTGGCACACAACATGATGGTTAGTATGCTCTGTTTGAAGACGACACTTCATCTCCTCAAAGACCGCATGTGGTCCCTTCTACTAGTACTTTCATGGTTAGATGCACATTCAACAGATAAGATTGATGAGGATGAGGTCAAGTAGATACCAATCAACTGAAAGGGATTTCACTCCATCTGATATGAAATCACCAAAAGATTATAAGATCATCATGCATGCCTGTGCCAGATACCTAGGAAACTGATGTGATGCCTTAATCCTGTGACAGTCAAGCTTCTCACAGATCTTCCCATCTGCAATCAGCAGATGGCCTCTTGGAGTTAAAGGGCTATCTTCTAAATACCTCATGATACCTGCAAGGAGCCATATCACTGACACCCAGAAAAGTTTCAGCCGATGCCACATGAACACCAGAAATGTCATTGAAAAGCAATCAGGATGCTTTAGATCCAATTGAAGTGCCTTAGACCCAATTCAAGTGTCTAGATAGATTTGAAGGCACCTTTTATTATGCACCAGCAAGGGTTCCAGACTGATAGTGCTATGCTGCTTCTTGTGCAACATTGTACAGCAGTGAAGACTGGTGCTGCAGGAGGAGGAAGGTGGTGACCACTCTGTATCATGAGAGGAGAAGCCTGATGTGGCAAGGGGTGGAATCATCCCCTCCCGCCAGCCACGGGGATTGTGGCGGGTGGGGGTGTACGATATGGCTGAAGCTGAACAATTGGTTTCCTGACAGCAGGAACTTGCAGTCCTGACCATCATGGCGGGATAAGAGTCCGTCAGGAAGTAGTTTTGCATCTCATTGTCAGGTTTCAAATGAATGCCCAACCAGAATTGTCTCCCACACCCTATCTAATCACCTGCCCCACCAGCGGGATTTCACACTGACCCAGAAAAGCCGGACCAACATGGCATGCACGTGTTGGGACTTATCTGGATGGAGGCCTACACAGATTTTGGACCCTGGGGCAGATGTGGAGTCTCGGAATGGTGGACCCTGGGGCAGATGGTGAAGTCTCGCAATGGTAGACCCTGGGGCAGATAGTGGAGTCTCTCAATGGTGGACCCTTGAGCAACATGTAGACCATCGAGCAGGTGGAGCATCGAGCAGCAGGTCTATGGCTGCAGCAGGAAATGGTCTTTGTGGCTGGTGGGGGGGGCGGGAGCAGAATGAAGACAGGGAGGAGAGGCACAAAGAAGTGGGGTGGATGTGGTGGCCAAAAGGTGGTGAGGAAGAGACTGAAGTCTTGTGGGGGTCTTGAATGGGTGCAGTGGGGGAGTGGAGTGGTAACGTGAGAAGGGTCGTGGGAGAAGAAAGGGTCTGTGAGTGAGGGGGGATGCAGGTGCAGTAGGGGACCGTGAGTGGGCAGATGCAGGTGTAGAAGGGGTCAGTGAGTGGAGGGGATGCAGCTGTAGAAGGGGTCAGTGTGTGGGGTGGTGCAGGTGTAGAGGAGGACCATGAGTGGAGATTGGGGTTCAGAGGGAGTGGTCTGTGGAATCAATTGATAAATCGGGGGTGGGGGAGGGCGAAGCAAGGGAATTGGCTGTCTGAAGAAATTGTGGGTAGAGGGTGAGGGTCCTGCGATGGTGGTGAAGGAGCAGTTAGGGTTGTTGAAGGGGACATAAAATGATACTCAGATCTTTGGGGTGGAAAAGACAAGGATGGGCATTTCAGCGATGACTGGGGTGGGCTCTTCGGGGAGGGAGGGGATGTGGACATTGACTCTGAATGGCCGAAGGTTAATGGGGGAGGTCTCAAGGGTGACTGTAGGGTGGCTGACTGTGACACTGGAGGTGATGGGGTGGAGGATGTGGGTAGCGGGTGGAGGGTAGAAGGTTTTGGAGCAAGCTTCAAAGGACACATGCACCATGGCTGCTGCAAATCTACCCAGTGCGTCGGAGTATAGATATCAAAATGCTGGAAGGGAGTTGGGTCATTGGGTGGGCGGAGCTGCAGGTCAGCTCAACTGGACAACTGAAGGGGAACCCCAGCATGTAGTTCTGACTATGCAAAGGCATTTGGATCAACTAAGGTGTGAAGGGTGAAGGACAAGTGTGCTTGGGAGGCTTTTTGCACATGGCTCACAAGGACCCTGGCAAAGAGCTTTGCCTTCCTGCTCATTCATGATTCCAGGGGACATAGATCCAGGCAGGACTGTCTCCTTGAATATAGAGGGTGTGCGCAGGCTTTAAAATGATCAGATCTCCATCAAGTGCAACTGTATATATATTAACAACTGTGCATCAACAATAAATAATGAGTGCATCCTTGCTGCCATAGTGAAATAAGAACTTCTTAATTTTACATTGCCTGCCACTGCTTCTCTGACATCTGCAATAGAAGTGGAGGCAGCCTGCTGAGCACTATACTCTGTTGTCCTGGATGACTTTGCGTTTTGTCCTCTGGATCCTCAAGGCCTGAAGGGCCTTGGTTTACATTGGGTCTCCTGCCGTCGGGCAGGTGCAACCTCTGCAGTCCTGGAGGCTACAGCTGATGGAGGTCACAGACAAAGGGGATTTGGAAGGGCCAGGCACCCTCAAAGAGTCCTGAGTGTTGGTCCCAAGGGTGTCCGCCTGACATTGCTCCTCCCTTTGGGTGCCCGAGGGTTCTTCCCTGACACCTTGAGGAGAAGGAGCACCTGGAGTGAGATCGAGGTGTCTCATCCTCCCCTCACATGGCCACTGCAAAAAGCTCGCCCATGGCTACAGCAATGGAGTGAAGGTCTGCGCGCATCTCCAGCAGAAACTGGGCATTCTGCTGGACCAGGTTCTCCATGGTGTCCACCATCCTACCCATGGAGACCTTGATGCACGCACTTGTTAGTACCATTTCATCAGAGAACGGGGGACAGACTCCTCAACCTCATGTACCACTCTGTTGAAGACCTCCAATACCTCTGTCTGATGTTTCCCCCATCCTTTGCTGCAATTCCATCTTTTCTAGGATCGCTTCCTGAGGCTCGTCATTTGACTTGGACTTTGCAGAGGCCCCTTCCCCAGCAGTCCTCTGAGTGCTGGTAGCCTTGGCTATCTCTGCCTCCTCCTGCTGCAGACCACCAGAATGTGAGACCCTGCCTGAACTAGTTCTCGTACCCACCAAGGTCCCTGGGCTGGTGGAGGGTGCAGGTGATTGCTGTGACTGCTCTACAGGTGCAGTATCGTTGTTGTTTTCATCCTCCTCACTCCTCTGCGGGCTGGTGCTGGAGCTAGACTGGGGTTCAGGTCTG